>NC_058522.1:580705753-581955753 GCF_904849725.1 Hordeum vulgare subsp. vulgare
TGAACCTTGCAACCTAGCATACCTGGTAGATGCTTGAACTCCGATGTGCCTTATCCTGCTATGCATGCTATACTTAGAGTTGTGTATGGTCTGTCATATGGATGATGAACAGGATCGTGAGAATGTGTTCAGTTAATAAATGTTGTGTGTTGAACCTGATTTGGTAAAGGTACCGGTGAAAGGCTATGTAGGAGTACATGGCAGGTTGTTTCATTGGAGCCGTCCTTAGGAACTGAGTTCCGTGTATGTAATCCAAGACAAGATACTACCACATGCTGGGCCCTGAAATATGACCCCGCTCGACTTATTAATCACTTAGTACACGGTCCAGGAGTTGCAAGTAGTTTCTGGTGTTTATAGTCATGTTGGAGGCCGTGCGTAGCGCTGACCTTAGAGGTGGTCTATGATGCGGTAGGTAGTGGCACGGTGTACCAAGTGGCACCCGGATGGTGGGCTTGGGAACCTGCGCACATCGTTTGGGGTCGTGGCGGAAACCTCGGCCGTACTTTCGTGCGGGTTACCCTCAGATAGGTAATAAACCTGGACTAGGTATTAGAGTGGTTAATGGTCGTGGTCGACTCCCTCGTTGGGCTTCCGCTTGAAGGTTGCCGAGGTGCATGACGTGCACATGGCGATAAGTGGCGAGAGCGTGTGTGAAGAAGTACACCCAGCAGGGTTATGATCTATTCGAATAGCCGCGTCCGCGGATATGGACTACTTGGAAACATACGTTGTTCATAGACAACTATAATGGCTACTCATAAAAATGTCAAGATAAGTGTGAGTATCGTGGATGGCATTTCCGTAGGGAGACGGAATGATTCCATGATGGAGTATTGTTGTGGTGCTAGTGGACTCGTGTGCGAGAAAACAAAGTTGTCAAAGCTATTTGAAAATGCAAGTTTGTCTAGCCAAGAGTCAAATGCTGGCTTTCTGCATGAACCCCGCAGCTCCTTGTTGATACATTTCATGAGTAGATAGATTATCCTAAAGTCTTGCTGAGTACTTTTGTACTCACGTTTGCTTAATAAATTGTTGCAGAGGTTGTTAATGACCCTAATGGAGGGTTCTATCTAGACGTTGATGACGACGAGTAGCTGGTGTCCCAGCTCCGATCTGGTCCTAGGTTGGGTCTGTAGATAGTCAGGCCATGTGCCTTTACCTTTCATATGTCTGTACTCAGACAATTTTAATCTTCCGCTGGCTTGTAAGCCTTGTTTGAATGACTTGTGATGATGGGTCGTGAGATCCCTATCTGTGTAATATTATTGTGAGGTTCTTCCGAGCCTTCTAAATAAAGTTTGTATGTTTATGGTTATGTTGTGATGCCATCGATGTATCTATGCATATCGGTATGTCATGCGTACGTGTGTTGTACTTGATATGTATGGGGTTCGAACACCTAGTCGCATGCCTTAGTAGCACTCCTTACGGGGAAATGCCCTTTATGTTTCCACCCAGCCACGGTAGCTCGCTACTGCTCCGTACACATTGGTTGACCGGCATGTGTCCTTCTTAGTTGTTGTGTCTGTCCCTTTGGGGAAATGTCACGCGGTGTAATGAAGTCCTTGTAGCTTGCTACGACTCATCTACACTCGCTGTTGATCGACACCTGCTTTGCAGGGTCATGTATGCATGTCCCTGTACGGAACTGCCACTTAAGTTTATGACTAGACATGTCGATTCGGGTTCTTTGACATTGGAATGCTAGCGACACAATTTCATACGCGAGTCAAAAGGCGCAAACGGTCCCGGCTAAGGTAAGGCTGCAACCGTGGGGATAACCGTGCGTGAGACCGCAAAGATATGTGATGTGTTACATGCTGGATTCCTATGGCTTAGGATCGGGGTCCCAACATCGTTGGTATCAGAACCTGACTGACTGTAGGATTACTAAGACAAAGTGATCGAAGTTGAGTCTAGAATTGCTTTAGTTATATATAAGGGAAATGTTTGTGGAAGGGAACGTAAGACTCTTGCTTCTCTTCTTAAATTATTCTATTCTAGTCATCCTCGTCTTTTCTGCGGGGATTAAGAACTAGGTTACTTATCTTTCTCTCAGGATCGTGTATTACTGATCGGTAGATTATAGGACTATGAGTCGAGAGTTACTCCGGGTTTCTTTTATTCCAAGGAAAATAAAGTAAGTTTTGATGACCATGGAATTGAACTTGATAGTTAAGTGGTTATGCTATCTTGTCTGTTGTGGGTTGTCTCAAAATTGTTTTTTAGCCTTTACAGCCGTTATGCTGCCCAATTTTGTCTTCAGAGCTCTAATGCTTTTGCATTACTCTCTATTTTCAGATGCCTGGCCATCCTTCTCGTCAGGTGGTCCGTCTAACTAGGTGCATTGATGTGCCGGGTCATACGGCTATGTTAGTAAGGATGATGTCAGTAGCCGGTTACCGCTGGTACCCCGACTATACAGTGGAGGAGCAGTACCGGGATTTTAATCAGAGTCAGTATTTGTGCACTGTTAGGGTATTCCCAGATTACCCTAGAGCCGAGGAGCCGATCCATTGGTCTTATGGATTGGGGGTTACTGTTGACATGGCAGTACAAGATGCTGCCTATTCAATGTTGACCATTATGAGGGCCAGACATGCACTGCTGCAGAATTCAGAGTTCTGCTATGTTCTTGCCTCTCAGCCAGGAGAAGAAGGATACCTCAATGGGGTCTACTTTGATTCCTCTATGGAGGATCCGATGCTGCAGTCCACCGCTGAGATGTTAGAGAATAGAGACAGGGATGCTCGTGCCCTTCGTATGGAGCTCTATGCTACACGTGCCCGTCTGTGGACGGCTTTGACACAGTTGGCACATGTAGTCCAGACAGGGTATGGAGATATGGAGATATTGAACCCTGTTAAGACCCATCTTCCGGCTCATGTTGACTGGCCTGCTATAGGAGGAGTCACCCCTCTTCGGGGACCTCTACTACCGCCAGTCAGGGGACCAAGGCCACACCCGTGCCCTTATGGTTCCCAGGGGTCTCAGGCTCGAGTATTTCCTGATCCGCAGGTTGAGCTCCCAGGCCATGGAGGCAACCTTTATGAGATGTTCTATGTGGATGCCTGAACCCGTGAGTGGAAGAGTCGTATAGTAGTAGCTGTACTTCCACAGTCCTGTGTGTCTTGTGGAGTATGCTTATGTCATGAGATGAGTTCCGGAGGCATATATAAATAATGCATAGGAAGCCTGGAAAGCCTCTGATGAGTAGTATCATCTTTTCAGTATTTTGCTCTTCGGTTAAGGTTGTACTGAACTATGTAATGGTGTGTATGAACCGTGGTGTATATATAGCAGTTGCTTGTTACCATGTTGTTCGGATGTTCATTTCCGCATTCCATGTGTTCAGTGCATTCTTAATCCATAGTTAGTATTGATGTTGATATTGGTCTAAGAGCATCTCTAGTGGAACGTGTAAATTTGGACATGTATATCTTCATATACACGTCCATATACACCTTGCTAAATTTTACACCTCCCTGTTTTTCAGTGGAACGTGTATACACGACGTGGAAATCAGGACGTGTATATTCCAACGGCTATATTTTCAAACGGCTATATTTCCAACGGCTATATTTTCAACGGCTAAAAAATGGCATGGCATGTTTAGAGGTCATGTGAACGAGCCCACTATGATCTTGGAAGCAGTTGCCTCACAAGATCTTTGGATTTGGCATGCTTATTTTGGTTTACCAGGGTCTCTGAATGATATAAATGTTCTTCAACGTTCTCCTGTTTTTACAAAGCTAGCCGAAGGCCACACTCCTCCAGTGAATTATAGCATCAATGGCCGTCAGTACACAATGGGGTATTATCTTGCAGATGGTATCTATCCACGGTGGGAAACATTTGTGAAGATCATACCAATTGGACTATTTGGTTGTGTGTAACCAAAATCAATGGTGTCCAAGAAGGCTTGGTCATCATTCATCTACAAGCAATCCATCCATACACAGTTATTTTATACCATAATCTGAATCAAATTGACAACAACTACCAACTAACTGAAAGAAGCTAAACTAACTGAAAGAAGCAAACACATGGCTGTCTTCAGTTCCCAAGAGCCTGGAAACTGAACTGAACACACATTGCTGCCATACCGAAGCAAACACATGGCTGAGATTAGCACAAGCACTTGCCACTGAAGAAATCTCTACATCTTACCCCAGTTTCCAAAATGAGTAGAAAAGCAAGCAACAGGTTCAGACAACAGGTTGAAAAGCAAGCAGACAACAGGTTCAGACAACGCTGCATAGCTGCATCGCTGCATCGCCGCCCGCCTACACCCCCATGCCAGCCGCCGCCCCCATCCCGCCCGCCGCTAGCCGCCGCCCCCACCCCGGCCGCCGCCAGCCGCCGCCGCCGCCCCCATCCCGCCCGCCGCCAGCCGCCGCCCCCATCCCGCCAGCCGCCCCCATCCCGGCCGCCGCCAGCCGCTCCTCCTGCTCGTGAGCTCGGCCCCTCGTCCCCGCCCTCCCGCTCGTGAGCTCGACCAGGAGAAGAAGTTACCTTGGGCGGCGGCCGGAGAAGAACGCGACGGCGATCTGGGGCGAGGTAGGGCCGCGGGACGAAGCAAGCGAGCTCACGAGCGTGGCTTGGTCGTGGTTGTTTCCACGCCTCGTACCATCGTGGCTGGACGTGGATATTTGACACCTCCGTTTACACGAGTCACTGGGAGTCTTTGGACAGTAAAAAACGGGTGAAATCTTGTATATTTACTATACACGTCCATATAGAGGATCCACTAGAGATGCTCTAAGCTGTGAGTTTGTTTGTCAGGATGGTGTTCACCAGGTTGAACCGTGCCCCTGCTCATGAGCAGGGAGAGGGTAGTCAAGCATCGCAGGAGGAACTGCCTCACCCGCCTTCTCTGGCGGAAGTTATGCTTGAGGCGGAAAGAAACAAAAGGGAGACCAACCGTCTACTAGAGCGTATTGAGCAAAATATGGCTCGTCAGCCGAGGAATGATGTAGTGTCCCTCAATGACTTCGTGAAGCTGAACCCTCCGAAGTTCCATCACTCCGTCGACCCCCTCGACTGGTTGTGCAATATATTGCGCAAGATTCACTCTGCAAATGTTTTTGACGCCGACAAGGTGACCTTTGCGGCGTACTTTCCGGAAGGACCCGCCAATCTGTGGTGGGAGAACTTTGAAGCTATGCGTCCTGCTGGACCAGCACCACATGGGCAGACTTTAGTGCAGCCTTCCGTCTGCACCATATTCCAGAGGGTCTGATGGACAGAAAGAGAGAGGAGTTTTGTGCATTCATCCAGGGAAAATTGACCATGGATGCCTATAGCCGCGAGTTCGGTAACCTCGCCCGCTATGCAACTGAAGAGGTGTCAACTGATGCCAAGAAGCAAGCAAGATTCCTCAAGTGTCTGAGCCCTGAACTTCGTCGTGATCTGCGCCTCCACGAATGTACAAGTTTTCAAGCTCTTGTCAACAAGGCGATCAGTGCCGAGACTGGTCATACCGACTATGAAGCCACAAAGAAGCACTTATGTGACTCTGGCTCATCATCTGGTTCCGCGTTCCCAAAAAGCAGGTTGTGGGTTCCAAATAGCTCTCTGCCACCAAGATATACTCTGAGGCCATCCTATGTGGCGCCTCAGGCGAATCAGACCAACCCTCCAGCAAAAACCTATGGTGGTCCAGCTAGCAATGATGCACCACGTGTCAATCAGGTGATCTGTTACAAGTGTGGAGAACCAGGGCACTACTCTCGAGAGTGTCCTCAAAATATGGGTGCCAAGCAACCTGGAAAGTCCGTTGGGAAAGGCAAGTCGGGCAAAGCTTACTATGTGAAGCCAACTCCTGCACGTGGCCGCGTGAACTATGTTTCAGCAGAAGAAGCTGCAGAGGATCCCGACGTCATTTTGGGTACGCTCCTTGTCAATCATCACCCAGCGTCCGTTCTTTTTGACACTGGGTCATCTCATTCCTTCATTTCAGAAAGTTATGCACAGTTGCATAACATGTCTTTCTGTGATATGACAGTCCCATTGGTTGTCCAAACCCCTGGTAGTAAGTGGCAAACCTCTAGGATAACCTATGACAATGAAATTCTAGTAGACAGGCTAGTTTTTCTAGCATCTTTGATAGCCCTGAAATCTTCGGACATCAATATCATCTTGGGTATGGACTGGATGTCAGCTCATTATGCCAAGATTGATACTCATTCTAGAAATGTTCAGCTTACCCATCCCTCGGGTGAGATAGTCAATGTCTCTACTCGAGTTGCCAAATGCCAACTCTATTCCGTCAATGCCAACCCTTTTCCAGAAATAGAAGACATTACGGTAGTCCGTGACTTTCCGGATGTTTTTCCAGAAGAACTGCCAGGAATTCCACCTGATAGGGATGTAGAGTTTGTGATAGACCTTGTTCCGGGAACCGTTCCAATAGCCAGAAGACCTTATAAGATGGCACCCCTGGAGCTAGCCGAACTTAAGAAGCAACTAGATGAGGCCTTGAATAAAGGTTTCATTCGTCCTAGCTCTTCTCCTTGGGCTTGTCCCATCCTCTTCGTCAAGAAGAAAGACGGAACGGATCGGATGGTTGTAGATTATTGACCAGTTAACCTGGTCACCATAAAGAACAAGTATCCGCTCCCCAGGATCAACGACCTGTATGATCAGCTCGCTGGATCCTCAGTCTTCTCCAAAATGGATTTGAGGTTGGTTACCATCAAATCAAGATAAAAAACGGGGACATTCCAAAAACGGCTTTTGTCACTCGTTATGGCCAATACGAGTACACCGCCATGTCCTTTGGGTTAACCAATGCCCCAGCCACCTTCTCTCGCTTGATGAATTCAATCTTCATGGAGTATTTGGATAAATTTGTCGTGGTATACCTCGATGATATTCTCATCTACTCGAAGAACGAACAAGAACATGCCGAGCATCTAAGGCTGGTATTGATGAAACTTCGAGAGCACCGCCTGTATGCCAAGTTTTCAAAATGTGAATTTTGGTTACCGGAAGTGACCTATCTAGGCCACGTAATCTCTAGTAAGGGTATTGTTGTCAATCCCGAGAGAGTTCAAGCCGTACTTGATTGGACTCAACCTGAATCGGTTAAGCAAGTTAGGAGTTTTCTTGGCCTAGCGAGCTATTGTCGCTGCTTTGTCGAGAATTTCTCCAAGGTTGCAAAGCCTCTAACTGAACTCCTCAAGAAAGATAAAAAGTTCGAGTGGACACCACAGTGTGAGCATAGTTTTCAGGAATTGAAAAGACGCCTGACATCCGCACCTGTGTTGCTACCACCAGATTTTTCTAAGGACTTTGCTATCTATTGCGACGCCTCGCGACAAGGATTAAGTTGCATTCTCATGCAGGATCGTCATGTGATTGCATACGCATCTCGACAGTTGCGTCCACATGAGGATAATTATCCCACACATAATCTTGAGCTTGCAGCTGTAGTCCATGCACTTAAAACCTGGCGACATTACCTTCTTGGTAACCGCTGCGAAATATTCACTCATAACTAAAGTCTGAAATATATCTTCACCCAGCCGGATTGGAATCTCAGGCAAAGATGGTGGGTTGAGTTGATCACAGATTACGACTTGGGGATAACTTACACCCCGGGGAAGGCCAATGTTATGGCTGATGCACTAAGTCGTAAATCTTATTGTAACAACCTGATGCTACAACGAGGTCAACCACATCTCTATGAGGAATTTCGGAAGTTAAATCTTCACATTGTTCCTCAAGGATTCCTTTCTAACCTGGTGGCGAAGCCTACTCTTAAGGATCAAATCATAGTTGTCCAGAAGCGTGATAAGGGTATATCACGGATCAAGGAGAATATTATTAGCGGTAACACTAAGGAATTCTCCATGAATGATCAAGATGTTGTGTTCTTCCAGAATCGTCTAGTGGTTCCTAAGAATCCACATCTAAGGCAGTTAATCCTTAAGGAGGCTCATGATTCTCCTCTCACCATTCATCCTGGTAGTACTAAGATGTATCAGGACCTACGCCAGAGGTTTTGGTGGACTAGGATGAAGAGAGAAATTGTTGAGTTCGTTGCTAACTGCGACGTTTGTCGTCGAGTTAAGGCAGAAAATCAAAGGCCTGCTGGCACCCTTCAACCTTTAGCTATTCCTGAATGGAAATGGGATAAAGTCGGTATGGATTTCATCACCGGATTTCCCAAGACCAAGAAAGGAAATAATGCTATCTTTGTGGTCATTGACCGTCTTTCCAAAGTAGCTCATTTTCTTCCAGTTCGTGAGAGTATAACAGCTAGCCAGCTAGCAGAGTTATATATCTCTCGAATAGTGTCTCTTCATGGTGTTCCTCTAGAGATTAACTCAGACCGTGGAAGTATCTTTACTTCTCGCTTCTGGGAGAGTTTTCAGAATGCCATGGGGACTCACTTATCTTTTAGCACTGCTTTCCATCCTCAATCAAGTGGTCAAGTAGAAACAGTGAATCAAATCCTAGAAGATATGCTCCGAGCTTGTGTTATATCGTTCGGTATGAATTGGGAGAAGTGCCTTCCATTCGCCGAATTCGCTTATAACAATAGCTATCAATCAAGCTTGGGCAAAGCTCCTTTTGAAGTTCTCTATGGACGAAGATGTCGAACACCTCTTAATTGGTCAGAAACCGGAGAGAGGCAACTCTTAGGTCCGGACATGATCCAGGATGTAGAAGAGCAAGTTCGCATTATTCGTGAAAAGTTGAAAACAGTCCAGTCTCGTCAAAAGAGCCAATATGATCGGCATCATAAGGCTGTGACCTATGAAGTTGACGAGAAGGCTTACCTTCGGGTTACACCTTTGAAAGGTACCCATCGTTTCGGTATCAAGGGCAAGTTGGCTCCTCGTTATATCGGTCCTTTTCGCATTCTTGCTAAACAAGGAGAAGTTGCCTACCAATTGGAACTTCCTCCGCATCTTTCCAAGGTTCATGATGTATTCCACGTCTCGCAACTCAGGCATTGCTTTTCGGATCCTATCCGTGAAGTGGACCATGAAACGCTTGATCTCCAAGATAACCTTTCGTACCGAGAATACCCTGTGTGTATTCTTGATCAAGCTGAGCGTACCACTCGACGTCGAAACCTCAAGCTTCTTAAAGTTCAATGGTCAAATCATTCTGAAAAAGAGGCAACATGGGAAAGAGAGGATCGTCTTCGACTTGAGTATCCCGCGCTATTCCCAACGACTTCTAAATCTTGGGACGAGATTCTTTTGAGTGGGGGTGAGTTGTCACATCCCTCATCCCTATTAGAGTTTAGCAAGTTGTGCTCATGTTTTCTTTCTTTGCATTCAAGAAATGGAAATGAACTCAAAGGAAGTGGTGAAATCAAAGCAAAACCCTAGCCACCCCTTATTAAAAAAAACAATTCAACTAGTGCTAAATCAATGAACCCAAAATGGCCATTAGAAAAGTTCATCTTTTCTGATAAATGTTGAAAACAAGATATCAGGAGTGAAACATATTTTCAAAATACTTTTGGCATTTTATTTTAAATTTGAAAGTCACTCAAATCAATTATATATTTGATTTCAAATAATTCAAAGTTTCCAAAAATGTTGAAAACTTTATGTGTGATTGGAAATATTCCAACTAACACTCTAGTATTTCTCAAACTATTTTTGATTTAGTTCTGACTCAAAATTAAAATGGAAACAAATGTCAGAAGAATAAACAAAAACTAGAAAGCAAGAAAATGGAAAAAAAACCTATCTAACGCTTACCTGAGGCCCAACCCACCTTTTCTCCTTTCGTCTACCTCGTGCCAGCGAGCAGCAGGAGGTGGCCGCCGCTCGTTCCGGCGCGGCCACGCACCTGTGCGCCTGCCTGGACCTCCCTGATGCGCTGGAGAGGAGGGATAAGTCCTCTGGGATCCATTCCCGACCTCATCCTCTCCCCATTCGGTCTCTATCCCCTCTTCCTCTCGGCCGCCATTAGAGCCCGAGCCGAGCTCGAGCTCGCCGTCGCTCCAGCTCCTCTCCCTCTCTTCTGAGCCACGCAAAAGAACCGCCGAGAACTCCTGAAGCTCTCTAGCAAGTCACGCAAGCTCTCGAGCCCTGCATCACCTCAACACCGTCATCTTCTTCCTCGGATCGCCGACGTTTACCACCGCCGTTCTCCCTCCTCAGGCCATCCCCGAGCCCGCTTTCGACGTCTCTGCACTCCCTGTGAGCTCAGGGTGCTTTCCCCCTTGTTTCCCCTCTCGATTCTGAGATCTAGGCCTAGTTTCATCGGAGCCCGACGAGGATCGCCGTGGTAGCTTGTCGCCGGTGACCCTACGGTGACCGGTTGGTCCACCCGAGGCCTGCAATGGCTCCAGCTCGTTGCGTAGATGCTCTAGGAGCCCAGCCCCGCGCGAAATGCCCTCTGTTTTGATGACCTCATAGATGGCCGAGCTCCGGCAGCCGTCGAGCTCGTTGCCGGCGTCGATTCCGGTCATCTCAGGCCCTCAGGTTTGTTCCTTTCTGCTCGCGATCGAGTGGCCGATCGAATGAGCCCTTCTGCCGTGTGTTTGGTCGCCGGAATAGGAAACCCGAGCCCCTCGAGCGTCTCTGTGGTCGCCGGAGCTCACCGTCGGCGAGTTCCACCTCACCGTCGGTGGATCTGAGCCCCTCAGAGTCACTGACATGTGGGGTCACCTTCAAACGATTAAGTTTAATAAAAATAAAATTAAAGATTTTATTAAACCCTAAACAGTCGCTAACATGTGGGTCCAGTCCTGTTAATTAACTATTTAAGTTAAACTTAAACTAGAAACTGGCCAGAGTCACTGACCAGTGGGTCCCACTGGTCAGATTTGACTTTCAACGACCAGCTGACCTGCTAATGTCATGCTGATGCAATAAAACCTTTTTCTGTTTAAAAATAATTCAGAATAGGTTCATAACTTTGGAAATTCATGGAAAATTGGATATAACTCCAAAGCAGACAAATAATATATGAAAATTGAACAGAAAAATTCAATGAACACAATGGTGCTACTTTCATGCATGAAAAACAAAGTTATAAAACAGCATCAGGTCAAATCAATTAAAGGAAGTTAATAAATAAATCATTTCAATTGGAATTTGAATTTGAATTCAAACCAACACCAGACCAAAGATTTGGCAATCACATTAGCTCATGCTACATTACTTTTCATGCCATGTTCATGCATCATATTGTTGCATATGAGTGTTATTGATTGTTGTTATTATTCCGGTAGGCTCCGCCCCTCCGGATTCGACTGAATATCCGACTAACGGATATCACCCCTCTGCTGAGCAACAAGGCAAGCAACCATTTTGATCATCCCGATAAATCCCACGTTCTCGCTCCTGCTCTTACTTATTGCATTAGGTCAAAATGTTTTCAATGCTTTTACGACGTTAGTTGAACCCACTTCCTTTGCATGACATGTCCTTGTCACAGTAAATAGTTGAACCTTGCAACCTAGCATACCTGGTAGATGCTTGAATTCTGATGTGCCTTATCCTGCTATGCATGCTATGCTTAGAGTTGTGTATGGTCTGTCATCTGGATGATGAACATGATCGTGAGAATGTGTCCAGTTAATAAATGTTGTGTGCTGAACCTGATTTGGTAAAGGTACCGGTGAAAGGCTATGTAGGAGTACATGGCTGGTTGTTTCATTAGAGCCGTCCTTAGGAACTGAGTTCCGTGTATGTAATCCAATACAAGATACTACCACATGCTGGGCCCTGAAATATGACCCCGCTCGACTTTTTAATCGCTTAGTACTCGGTCCAGAAGTTGCAAGTAGTTTTTGGTGTTTATAGTCATGTTGGAGGTCGTGCGTAGCGCTGACCTTAGAGGTGGGCTATGATGCGGTAGGCAGTGGCACGGTGTACCAAGTGGCACTCGGATGGTGGGCTTGGGAACCCTGCGCACATCGTTTGGGGCCGTGGTGGAAACCTCGGCCGGACTTTCGTGCGGGTTACCCTCCGATAGGCGATAAACCTGGACTAGGTATTAGAGTGGTTAACGGTCGTGGCCGACTCCCTCGCTTGGCTTCCGCTTGAAGGTCGCCGAGGTGCATGACGTGCACATGGCGATAAGTGACGAGAGCGTGTGTGAAGAAGTACACCCCTGCAGGGTTATGATCTATTCGAATAGCAACGTCCGTGGATATGGACTACTTAGAAACATATGTTGTTCATAGACAACTATAATGGCTACTCATAAAAATGTCAAGATAAGTGTGAGTGTCGTGGATGGCATTTCCGTAGGGAGACATAATGATTCCACGATAGAGTATTGTTGTGGTGTTAGTGGACTCGTGTGCGAGAAAACAAAGTTGTCAAAGCTAATTGAAAATGCAAGTTTGTCTAGCCAAGAGTCAAATGCTGGCTTTCTGCATGAAACCCCACAACTCCTTGTTGATACATTGCATGAGTAGATAGATTATCCTAAAGTCTTGCTGAGTACTTTTGTACTCACGTTTGCTTAATAAATTGTTGCAGAGGTTGTTAATAACCCTAATGGAGGGTTCTATCTAGACGTTGACGACGACGAGTAGTTGGTGTCCCAGCTACGATCTAGTCCTAGGTTGGGTCTGTAGATAGTCAGGCCATGTGCCTTTACCTTTCCATATGTATGTACTCAGACAATTTTAATCTTCCGCAGGTTTGTAAGACTTGTTTAAATGACTTGTGATGATGGGTCGTGAGACCCCTATCTGTGTAATATTATTGTGAGGTTCTTCCGAGCCTTCTAAATAAAGTTTGTATGTTTATGGTTATGTTGTGATGCCATCGATGTATCTATGCATATCAGTATGCCATGCGTATGTGTGTTGTACTTGATATGTATGGGGTTCGAACACCTAGTCGCATGCCTTAGTAGCACTCCTTACGGGGAAATGCCCCTTTGTGTTTCCACCGAGCCACGGTAGCTCGCTACTGCTCCGGACACATTGGTTGACCAGCATGTGTCCTTCTTAGCTGTTGTGTCTGTCCCTTTGGGGAAATGTCACATGGTGTAATGGAGTCCTTGTAGCTTGCTACGACTCATCTACACTCGCTGTTGATCGACACCTGCTTTGTTGGGTCATGTATGCCTGTTCCTGTACGGAACTGCCACTTAAGTTTATGACTAGACATGTCGATCCGGGTTCTTTGACATTGGAATGCTAGCGACACAATTGCATACGCGAGTCAAAAGGCGCAAACGGTCCCGGCTAAGGTAAGGATGCAGCCGTGGGGATAACCGTGCGTGAGACCGCAAAGAGATGTGATGTGTTACAGGCTCGATTCCTATGGCTTAGGATCGGGGTCCCGACATGAGTCTCAACAATCTTGGATACACAGATGAACCATTCATCCTAACCAATGATGTGGCTCAGGTTTTCTATGTGAAGGACATGTCTACTAAACCAAGAAAAAGAAAAGATAAGGAAGCGATTACATCATACGACGAGCTAAAGCATCACATAGTTCTTTGAGGGAAAAGAAACATCCTGGGAGTGGAGGACAAGACATACATGCAGAAAGATTATAATAAGTTTGATGAAATTCCTCCCTTCAAAGTAAACACTGACCCAAGCATCCTTCTTCGGTGTCCCGACCGGGTATCCGGTAGCGGCTATGTGCCACGTCTCAGCTCCGCTCACTTCCCGAATAGTTGTTCCCGAGTCCAGGGAACAAGACAGAAGTACTTCCTCCATAGTTCAAAGTGTGGTTCACAGCCCAAACACATATAGCATAGGGCCACAAACCCTGAGATATGAAGGATGGATTCTGGGGTGAGGTTATGGAGCTGCGGCCCGTAGAATTCCAATAAGCCCCTCAGGAAGGGGTGAATAGGGAATCCCAACCCGCGCAACACGAAGGAAACAAAGCATACCCTTTCGCCCCTTTGCGGGGCAGGGAAATTCTCTGTGAAAGCTTTGCCATTTGCATAGGTTAAACCAGCGCGCGTGGGTGTGAGATATGACGTGGGAAGGTATCCTTGAATTTTGAGATCTCGCAACCAGAGCTGAGAGATGGGGCAACTTGCCCAATCCCGTGGGAGTGGGCCGAGGAGACGCGAGGAGGAACCCGCCATGGTGCCGAATGTTGAAGCTTGGGGGTTTCTAGGTAGCGCTGAGGGAAGGGATGATGCCTTGGAGCGGTTTCTTGCTTTATTTATAAAGGACGTCACCTTCCTGGGTTACAAGGGGCGATTCCTTCAGGGATTGCTCAGATGCTTGCCTTCATCAAGGCGCACGAAGCCCGAGAGTTGTTATTAATCCCGGGGTGGAATTGATAGCTATGGGCCGTGTGACGCTTCGGTACGTGGGTTCGTCGGAGTCTAGGTTGTCGCTTTATAGGTCGTAGGAGGAACTCGCCTCGCAAGCCGAGTACTCTGGATACAGGCTACCAAAGACCACTATACATCGGCGTTGGAGTCCAGTTCAGGGGCTACTGAGGGAGTCCGGGATAAAGGGGTCCTCAGTCGGTCGACTCGACTATGATGGCCCAACCCAATGGGCCACGTTGATTGAAGACCGGACTGCATGATTACCTCGTATTTAAGAAGGAAGGCACCGAAGACTGGCGTGACGGCCAAGCAAGGAAGACTAGATCGACCCATCTACCCCCCGACCGAAGGCGGCAACATGTAAACCCTTGGACCCCTAGTGTCTATATAAACCAGAGGTCTTCGTCCGCGTAGACATGGTAAATCATCCAGGGTTTAGCTTATACGATCTCAAGGTAGATCAACACTGTAACCATCATCCACATCAATATAATCGAGCAGGACGTAGGGTTTTACCTCATCAAGAGGGCCCGAGCTTGGGTAAATATTGTCTCCCTCTTCTCCTGCAACCCATTGATCCAAGGTCAACAGTTTAGGATCCCCTACCTGAGATCTGCTGGTTTGGACACCGACAGAGGGATCAGTGATCCTTTACAAGGGGTAGGTCTTCCGGGTGGAGCTTAGGATTGATCGAATCAATCGATTTGAGCTGATTTGGTTTCGGGAGTCAGGAATGAACACGGAAAAAATAGGGATGCATGCGGGGCCCGTTGTCATAGGAAGAGAGGGAGTAGAGAGGCACACAGGTGGGGCGCAACACTGTGGTGGGAGAGCAGCCTCGATGAGGGGGGCTGGCATGCTGCCCCTTGCTGGGCTTCAGCATGCTAGCTTGCTGGGCCGTCGCGTTGCTGATGGGGATGTTGGGTCTGCTCAGTTGCATTTAGGATTAGGAATAGGTTTTCTTGTTGTATATTTCCACAAACTGATTTTCGATGCAAGCGTGTTAGAAGGCATTTTAGAAATAGTACCAGTACATTTTCAAAAGTATATATACCAATATAGGAAATAGTGAACATTTTTCTCAAACGAAATCTTTAGAGAAAATACATATAGTACTTTAAAAATACTATTTGGGGCTTTATAAATGTCCCTGAAATGTTTTTCAACTCCAAATTAGTTTTGAAACATTTTCAACTCTTTTCATATGGAAGGAGTCATATTACCTTCACTCTTTTGATTTATTTATTTTTGATTTGGCTTTGTTTCAAATATTGAAATCTAAATAAAAGAATGTTCAATTGTTCTAACTTTTTTTTGAGGAAGTCATGTCATCCTCTCTCATATTTGAATTGGAAATATTTTGAATATCCTCAAACCCAAAATAAGATTCAAATGAATAATTGGGAAAGTCATTTTATTCCCTCTCATTTGATTATTCAATTAAGTCCAAAATTTTTAATCTTAGTCAAATTTAGCTAAGACCAATCAATGCAATCAAGTTTTAATTAATTGTATTTAAGTAATTAACACTCCAAAATTTAGAATTTTGGGATGTTACACATGTTGCAAGACATGGTTGACCAAGATGTAATTTGCCCCTCTTATACAAAGAGATATTCTCTGAGCCCTGTCGAGTGATCAGATACGGAAATCATGACAATGCGGCTTGGGTTAAGAGTTAACCCGGTTCGAGAATCTTTATCGTGTTTTTGCGAAGAGAGGCTGAGCTACCACAAGGGTGACAAGTACTCTCCTTCAGCTTGACTACATATACCGTGAGGCAAAAGGAATGTTGCATATAACACATTGTTGATGTTTTCCAAACGACTTTACGCACACATGGAAGTTGGCACGTTCTACTAGGAGCCACTACAAACTATGAACTTGGGTTGTGTTCATGTGTACATGAACTTGTGGGGTCGCACACTTAATTAGGGGGCCGCAACCCATTCAGATTGGATCTAAATGTAAATTTGGTGTAGACTCATAGTACGTGGCCCTCAAATGTTGATCCCACCTTGGAGGTCTATATAACGGGGAGTGTGCTCAGCTCTTAGGGTTGATCTTTTCCCCCCTCCACAACCGCCGCAACTCCCACACCCACAAGCCATGCGACCGGACCTAGTAGTCCGCCATCAGATGCTGCTCTCCTATATATGTGGATACATTGAGGCATCACATCTTTAGTGCTTGGAAGAACTTTTCGAGGAAGCCGCAAGGGCCTGTTCGAGAGATCCACAAGGAACAATTCGTGGGAGATCAACTACATGAGGAGGAGACGACTCAGTTGATCGGCTACACGCATCGCCAACTCTACTTTACTGCACGTCTAGTGGTAAACCCGATCTATTTATAGAAATATGTTCTTGGGTGCATGGTAGAATTTTTATTTAACGCTAGCGTAGCGTGCCACGTGTTCCAATAGTAGCTGACTAGGATGTAACCCTAGCCTCCCGGTATCTATACAAACCGAGGGGCACAGCTCGTACAAGAAGAACAACAATCTCAAGGTAGATCATATGTACTTTGTACTCCGTCCAAAAGAAATAAAACAGAATCATGTCGTAGCATTTTATCTGTTCGGAGAGCCTGGACCTGGGTAAAAACTCGTGTCCTTTTTACCATCGTCTCTAGTCTCTTAGTTCGCCCCCTCTATCCGAGATTTGCCGGATTTAGCTTCATCGCCTTGATGAGCAAAGTTACGATCGCTTGACGCCTTTTGCGTCGACACAAGTTGAATGGCGTGGTGCAACCGCTCTTGGTACCTCCATCTTGCGATGGTGCACACATGGAAGCGCAGTTGTCGTCGTCCTACGGTGATGCGGTAGCGACAGTTGTCGTGCCACACGCAGCAGAGCTAGGTTTCATGGGTGGCATCACGAGCGAATGACGATAGAGAATGAAGGGTTTGGGCGTCACTGGCTCTTTCTCATGAGGTGGTTGCAGTGTCTATGAGGGAATTTCATTCTCGAGCTCCACATTATCATTCATAGTAAGCTGGGATGTCACATAACCTTGATGACACCCTTGGTGGGGGCACTTTTTTGTTCCATCACCATACACTCTCCAATCCACTTCCCACTTCCTTATCAATTGTGCATCCCATGGAGCACCCTCTTATCTTTTTTTTTTTCTGAACACAATACAAATGCAAATACGCACATACATTCAATCCTGTTAACTTCCTTTGAACGCGCACACGAACGGTCTATCCCTACAAACTCCCTCAAGATACTTAATCAGCACAGCATTTTAAGATTAACGAAGTCGCCTCTCTCTGTAAACACACATTATCGAAAGACCCAGAATAAATCCAGAAAAACGCATCTACCAATGTTAAATCTAATGCTTACTTGAATCCTAATGGATTGGTTCCACCACAAGAAATCTAAGCATATCATCCTTATTTTTTAATTTTGGGGCTGACTAGCAGGAGAAATCAGATGGATGTGTTATTGTTTTTTTGAGGTGATGTGGATGGCCAGTGGTGGCTTTGATTCCACTCTGCTACCGTGGGATGCGCAAGGGACGGCCGGTAAGCATCTACCTTCCACAGCCATAATCCAGAAAGCGCGTCTAACGGTACCGCCTAGTTTCAAACGCCCACTCCAGTTTTTATTATGTCCGTCGGGCCTCCATTTTCAACGTGAAGCCATGCGGTTGGTCTCAACCTGAAAAGTTCATTGGCCGGGAAGTTACAAGGGTACCCCTAATCCAAGCGCATATACTCTTTCCGGCCCTTTATATACACTCTTTCCGGCCCCGATATGCATATCCACTCTCCTCCCTCTCCCTCTCCCTCCTCTCTTCCTCGGTGGGTGCCCCCAAAATTTCCGCCCTCCCACAGTTGCCGCCGCCACCTTTCGCTGCCAGGAAGAAGAGCCCGTCTGCTCCGCGCTGCTACGACAGCCACTCCGGCGACCTGTAAGTCATCCTTCTTCTTCATACACCCACCGGATGTGTGCAGTTTGTCTTATGTGGCAGTATGTAATGTTGTGTCCGGATTCTTTCCGTCGCATACACCCCTTGTACATCTGTAAAAAACCTACTGCAGTAGAATCGATCTTTCTTATTTCACAAGTAAATTTAGAGATTAATTAGAGCACACTTCTTAGATCTGTCAAAACGGTAGTAGATACGGCCTTTCTTGTGAATTTAGAGAACAGAGCACAACTTAACCCAGCAGAGTTTGACTAGACTTCAGTTCTACGTAGTATATGTAACTATTTTGTTTCTGTATCTATTTGAATTGCAAACAAGACTTGTCAAATGCGTCTTCTGTTAAGCTTGTCTTGTCTGCTGCTGCTGACACGGAGATCCCCTACTCTCTCTTCCTGCCTCAGATCTCCTTCCCCCCACACACCAAGGCAACGAGACCCAAGATCGCTCCTTCCATGGGGACCGTGTTGACCCAACACCAAGGCAACGGCGTCGGGGACAACGCTATGCCCGACCTGGAGATGGGCCAATCCACCTTGGAGATCGATCAATCCACCATAATCAACATACTGCACTCCATGCTACCCTCTGCTTCGCCACCAGCGGTGCCACAGCTGGGGCGCACGCTGTGGTGGCTGGGCTCCCTCACCCTTGTCCTGGCCCTCACCACCGTGCTCCACCTGCCAGCCGCCGGACCTGTCTTCGCCCAATACAAGGCAGCATACTATACCATCCTTGCATTTGTTCTCTTTGTCGCAGTGCCGGTGGAGCTGGCCACCGCCTTCTTCCTGCCCAGCCACAGCCGTGATGGCCGCCTCCGCGTCTTCGCCTGGTACTTGCTTCCCTGCGCTTACGTGGTCCTCCTCCTTGTCATCTCGGTGGGTGGGTTCATCCCATTTAAGCTCTGATATTACCTACTGCAGGGTTAGTTGATTGGTCTGGTCAATGGGCGGTTCGTTTGTATTCTGTCCAAAAATTTTGGTGCTGTCAGTGGTTATCTGCTTAGTTATTTCTGGGTACATCTTCAGTACATAGGTTCTGGTTCTTGATACTCTGGAAGATATGTTATTCTTCCGTAGATACTTTATGTTTCTTCATAGTCTGGAATATGTGTTGTTCTAGTGAATGTGAGTATGTATGTCACGGTGTTGTCCTCGATCTGCCAACGTATTGTCAAGATGTTTCTTGTTTGTGGGTCAATAAGTTCTTGTCATGTTGTTTGTCTGTCCGTTCCATGTATGCACTCTTCTTCCTGGCATACGAGGATCCGTTCGTTGAGATAAATTCCATGTCTGGCTCTGCTTGGATTGAGTGTAATTTTTGTGTGAACTGAGCTAAGTACTGTGGAGCACACACACAAAATTCCCCAATCCAAGCAGGCCTCAAGTCTTAATAAACAGTGCAACCTTTGTATGCTTGCTAATGTTTGAATGGGAAGTAGAATAAATGGACACAAGTTAGGTTGACTTGTCATCAGATAGCTACGTTTTGCCTTTTGGTGTTTCAATTTTGCAACTGAATGAGTGTGTCGAGCTTTGATCGAAGCTGGTAATTAGTTATTTGCAGAACTGTCAACAACTACACAATAGCCGGGTATTGGATTCAGATTGTTTGAGTACACACTTATTGGCTTAGTAATTAGATCCAGATCTCAGGTATATGTTTTGAGTAATGCTATCGATCTAAGGGATAACTGAACGAGCAACTCCTGCTCTTATGCATGTGAATTTTGACCTACACAGTCATCAGTAATGTAGCTCATGTGTTAAATTGTAGTATATTTTCTGTATCTCTTACCCCTGTGACCGTTGATTTATTGCTTGAATGGAATTTATTGATAGAGCATTTTCATGGATTTGATGTTCTTTCACTGTTTACTGATTCAGGAATGCTATTCTTGGAAGCTAGTCTTGTAGCATCTCTACTTCAAGGAAATGAAGCCAGCGATTATGATGTCCTTAGCGATTTGTTATCTCTGCAGCTGTAGCCACTAGCCAGTGCTGATGTATTGCTCAAGGTTTGTTGCTGCTCAGTCTTTATATATGATGTGGCCAGATTTTTCACAATTCTGTGATACCTTGCTTGTTTAAATATATATGCTACGGAAATGAATGACCAGTTATCAGATTCATCATGTACTTTTATTAGAGGAAAATAGTATAGGTACTAATGTCCCATATTCTAGTGGTGCTAGATCTTACTGGCTCTTGTCTCTTGAAATTGCAGAATCGGTTTTGGGTTGCTCCAAGGAAAAAATAGTGGTCACTGAGGATGACATGGAAGGAGGAATAAATTTGATTGTCCGGCAAGTCACTGAATGGTACCCAAGACTAATTGCAGGGGTCAGCTTTTGTCACTAAGCACCACATGTTACATTCTAAGTGAACCGCATTCCTCTATCAAGTTACAGGGTATGTGTTCCCTTTACATTTTGTTGCACTGCTGATACTTCATCAAGAACTGCGTAAGAAAAAGTGTTCTGAGCCTGCGGCACCCTGTTGTTACGTCAGATGATACATTCTGAATTGTCATTTTTTTTTATCGGGAATGATTCTGAATTGGCATTAGCAGTTGTCCTCTAATTACACAATCGATATGTTCTAATTTGCCGGTGTCCTCATCTGCAGGTGTCTCATGCAGTACGGTGAGCAAGACGCTCTCTGCATTCTTTTTTCGGAATGTTGTGCTCTGCATTCTTCCTTACGGCACAATTTCCATGTGGTCTGTATCGACGTTTTGCTGAAGCAGCGCTCACAGTGTCTGATCGGTTTCCCACAGAGCGGCTTCTCCCACAGCACTGTGCAGATCCTGTCGTCGCTGGATGAGATGCTCGTCAACGAGGCGCTCCACCAGGGGCTCAAGATGTATTCCAGCTGGCCCATCTTCCCAAAGTTCTACATTGACGGTGAGTTTTTGGCGGACAATTGCAATGTGCGACATCACTATCGGTATGTATATATGTTCTCTGCCTTTCCTTCTCCAAATATTACTGTTTAATGTTGAAGAATTTTTGCTATCCTACACGCAGTGTGAATTGTTTTGTGAGAGATCTGTTCTGTATAGCAATATATTCATTAATCTGGCATGTTCTGAGGGCAATGGAACATGTAGCTGTTACAGGCATAAGATTTTATCAGGTTGAAGGCGAGATACATTGGTTTTGCTTGTTGCTTAACAGGTATGTGGCACCTGCTGCTCATTGTTCCTAAAGTTAGAACAGTGGCACCCTGTTGTTACGTCTGATGATACATTCTGAACTGTCATTTTGTTTTATCGAGAATGATTCTGAATTGACATTAGCAGTTGTTCTCTAATTACACAAATGATATATTCTAAGTTGCCGGTGTCCTCATTTGCAGGTGTCTCACGGAGTACCGAGAGCAAGACGCGCTCTGCATTCTTTTTTCGGGATGTTGTGCTCTGCATTCTTCCTTACGGCACAATTTCCATGTGGTCTGTATCGACGTTTTGCTGAAGCAGCGCTCACCGTGTCTGATCGGTTTCCCACGGTGCGGCTTCTCCCACGGCACTGTGCAGATCCTGCCGTCGCTGGATGAGATGCTCGTCAACGAGGCGCTCCACCAGGGGCTCAAGATATATTCCAGCTGGCCCATCTTCCCGAAGTTCTACATTGACGGTGAGCTCTTTGGCGGACAATTGCAATGTGTGACGTCACTATCGGTATGTATATATTTTTTGAGGAATTATCGGTATGTATATATGTTCTCTGCCTTTCCTTCTCCAAATGTTACGGTTTAATGTTGAAGAGTTTTTGCTATCCTACATGCAGTGTGAATTGTTTTGTGAGAGATCTGTTCTGTCTAGCATCAGGTATAGGAATATGCTGTATTCATTAATCTGTCATGTTCTGAATTTCTGAGGGCAATGGAACATGTAACTGTTACAGGCATAAGATTTTATCAGGTAGATGACAAGATACACTGGTGCTGCTTGTGGCTTAATGGGTATGTGGCAGTGTCAATGTGTCGAAGCTGCATTAGGTAAATTAATTCAGAACTTCACATTCAAGAGATAAACTGGGAGTGGGGTGCAGTCAGAGTCAGGCACTCTGTTGCCTTCCGCTTTCCTTTGTCGAAGGCAATTTTCTTTCTCTCTTTTTTGGAATAAAAACTGGACATATCGTTTGAGAAACTATGATAGACTATTAGTAAGGTGTTGATTGAAAGAATTCTGAAAAGAACCTAAAAGCATGAATTGATTTATCAACTTAAAGGCCGGCAGAGGGTTAAGTCCGTTGCTCCACAATTTGTTTGTCAAATGAACTACTCAGCATATATAGTCTATTTGTTGGGAGTTGGGACTTGATGTAGGTGTTCTTGAGTAGTTCATGCCCAAGAACTCAACCAAAACTGTTGGGACCTGGGAGTGGTAAGTCCGTTGATGAATGAATATCAGAGAGTAGGAAACCCATATGGTGATGCAGTCATGCAGCACTTGCTTAGCAATGTTCTGGTCATATTTAGAGAAATAAGATTAAGATGTCATCACTCACAACAAACAACATTAGATGATATCAGCCTCTGGTTTGAGTTAATTATCACGGTGCTCATGCTATCTGAAGTCCTTTGGACCAACTAGGTGGAAACCAAGAAAATTCTGTACATTTGTAACCTCTGGTTTGAATTTTTTTATGGAAAACTTTGACAAATGTTCTAAGAGCTTGCAAAATTTTAGTACGAAATCACATTTCTGTAAGTCATGGCAAAGCAAACAAATCAAAATACTTTAAAAAGTACCATTTTCAGAGTTTCGATTTCGTTTTTTTTTAACTTCCACGAATGTGATTTCATGATGAAACTTCATGAGCACTTAGAACATTTGCCAATGTTTGCCATAAAGATCAGATTTTTTTAAGACATTTCTAAAATATTTTTCGAATTTACTGGTCACACGAGCTCATTTGAGTTCGGGTGCAAAAACATCACGTCCCATGTTCCTCATGAAATATTTTCAACCCTCACACAGCAAGTGGCCAGCCTGTTTTTCGTCTATTTTATTTTCGTTCGCTGTTTCCAGTTGATAAGATAGGTAGTGGTGGTTGATGTACCGGTTTCCTCCGGCTCTTTTTCCCTTTATTTTCTTTCTTTTTTGTGTTATTTTATTTTTTCTTATGGTTTTCTCTATTTCTTCAATGGTTTTCATCAATTATATGGTTTTTTTTCCACAAGTTATCTTTGTTTCTTACACGATCTTCCCCGGTTTCCTATTTTTCTCCTTCTTGTCTTTCTTAGCTTTGTTGACGGGTATCACTGTTTTTTTCTTTTTTCGTCATCTTTTGTTCTTCCATTCCTGAGTTTTCATGTTTTTTTTTGCACTTTTGGTTTGCTTTCTTCCTTTTTATTTTTTCTCTTGGTTTTCATCATTTTTGTTTTTTCTTTGTTTCTTTCCCAATTTTTAATACATGGTCAATATTTTTTATATACACGTTTTAATTTTTTCCAAATGTTTGATTTACATTTTCTAAACACAAGATTATCAACTTTTCAATACATGGTCAATATTTTTTTATACATATTTTTTAACATTATAAAATGTCTGGTTTATTTCAAATGCTTAATATATTTACCTAGTATATCTATAAGTGTAAACGGAAGTAAAGAAAAAAGAAATAAAAAGACGAGGCCGTGGCCTACCGCGTGTTTAGGCCGGCCATTTATATCGGAAAATCATGGAAGGTCATATTGGACGCATTCTGCGTCCAATAAATACGCTTCGCATAAGAGGGGCCTACTAGCGGCCTTTCAGGCCCGCTTGACGATGGTTCACTTGTTCCCGTGTATTTTCTGTTTGTTGTACTGTTTTACTGTTTTCTGATGCTTGAGCTGTTCCAAAAACAATACCAGGTCTTTCACTATTCCATAAAAAAGTTCTACTAGGTTGGAAAAATATTCGAATTTTGAACATATATATGAAACCGTGATCATTTTTTGAATTGTGAATACATTTTGAAACTGCAAACATTTTTCTAATGGTGAACAAATTTTGAAATATTAGCACATTTCAAATTCTTGAACAAAAGTATAATATTATGAACAGTTTTTATATTGTGAACAAATTTTGAAACCGTAAAGATTTTTAAAACTTGAACATTTTATAAAGTGGAGAACAAATTTGAAAGCGAGAACAAATTTTGAAAGCACGGATTTTTTTCTGAATCTTGAGAACAAATTTGAAAACCGTGAACAATTTTGAAAAATCATGAACAATTTGAAAGCTTCAACAATTTTTTAAAGCATAAATATTTTTTGAATCTTGTGAAAAATAATTGAAAAGGAGAATTTTTTTGAAAAAACCCAAAAAAATTTGAAACCGCGAACAAATGTTTAAAGCAAAAACATATTTTGAATCTTGAGAACAAATTTTTAAACTGAGAACAATTTTGAAAAATGCTGAACAAATTTGGAAGCGCGAACATTTTTGAATCTTGAGAACAAAATTTTGAAATGGAGAACAATTTTCAAAAAACACTAACAAATTTGGAAGTGCAAACAATGTTTTAAAGCACAGACATTTTTGAATCTTGAGAACAAATTTTGAAACAAATAAGTATTTAGAAAAATCCTGGACAAATTTGGAAGCGCAATTTTTTTTTAAAACACGAACATTTTTTGAATCTTGAGAACAAAATTTTGAAACAGAATTTTTTTTAACAACTCCAAACAAATTTGGAAGCGCAAATGTTTTTGAATTTTTTCTAAAAGAGAGTACACATTTGAAAGCATGAATAAATTTTTTAAGCCGAATACTTTTTTAAATCTTTAGAATTTTTTTTGAAAGCGAGATCAGTTTTTTAAAATGTGCACAAATTTTGAAGTGCGGACATTTTTTAAACATTTAAATAAAATTGAGAACAAATATTTCAATCAAGATCAATTTTCAAACATTGTTCGAATTTGAAGAATAGTTTCTGAAAATCCAGGACACTTTTTAAAAACCTCAAACATTTTTTGAAAATCCATAACATTTTTTGAAAATCCAGACTATTTTTTAAAAAGCAAAAACATGTTCCCAGTTTGAAGAACAATTTTTCAAATTGTGAACAGTTTTTGAAAATCTAGACAAAAATTGAAAATCCAGAACGCTTTTTGAAAATCCAAAATTTATTTTGAAAATCTAGGACGTTTTTTGTACAGCAAGAATAATTTTCAAATTTATAGAAAAAATCCAGAATATTTTTTGAAATAGAAACAGAAAAGAATAAAGAAAAAAAGAAACGAAAAAACCAACAGATCTCTCATGCTTTCCTAAGCAGAGGATGCCTTCAAGCTGGTCTCTCATGCTCCACGGATACACCAAAAGATCAACCAACAATGCCGAGACGTCTACGACGCACAAGTCTCTGCAATCAAACAAGAATATGCAGCGCTGCGCATCTATGCACAAGGAATAGGACACTTTTGTTTTGTTCGCGTGTATGCTACGAGTATGTTGGCAGATACCTTCCTGAGAGGCATCTATGTTGGTGCTCTTCAAAAAAAAACATTGTTGATAGCTCATTGAGAGAGATGCCAACACAAACTGTGATAAAAGCGCGGGGGAAAACATGTTGCGAGTCTGCAGCATAAGGATCTCCAAGATATGACGTTGTCAGATTTACTCTGAATGTGTTGTAGTATGATACAAGAGTGACTCTTATGTTGGGCACCTGCTCATTGTTTTGTTCCTCAAGTTAAGATGATGGCACCATGTTGTTACTTAAATCTGATGATTGCATTCTGAACTGTGATTAGCGATTGTCCATCGATTACACCCATGATATTACAATATGAAATCTTTTGTGAAAAATATGATTTGTCTAGTATCTGGCATGTTCTGAATCTCTTAGGGCAATCATGCTAGATTGAGTTAATTGCATGGAACTACCATACTTCGGCATGTTGTAACGAACGAGTACCACTAGTCATGTTTGTGGCAAGTCGATACCACTTTTGAGCCTAGTTGCTGCAAAATGAACTGACCACCGTATAATGGTGTATTGATGTTGTATTTGACCGTGTGGCCCCACCTATCAGGTGACATGGTGGCCAGCCGGTGCCTGCCACTCTGCTGACTAGGACGAGGCCAGCGCGGTCGGTCTTAGGGAGCTCGGTCGAACCGAGCCGAATCCCCACCGAACCCTAGTTCTCCCTCTCCCTCTTCTCTCTGCCCGCGCCCAGGCGATGGCGGAGGCGACTCTCAACGACAGTGATGGTGGATGTAGCAGCGACGGGTGTGTGGGTGGCTACATAGACCTTCCCGGCTCGGGAGCGATGACCATGTTGGTCTGGACGGCACCAGTTCTTCCTACTGCACTGACGATGAGGGGGGGGGGGGGGGGGTAGGAGGTGTCCCTGTCCATGGAGCAACGGGTGTGGCTCGCTGAGATGCGGGTGACCAACCCTACCACGAGCTATCAGTGGACCCATGGAGCGGGTGGAGTGTTGTATGTCCCTCCATTTTTGATTTTGCCATGTTCAAATCAGAGGTGGCTAGGGTTTGTGTTCTAAAGCACTCAAAAAATTCAATTTTATTATGACTTGTAGCTTAGATGATGATATCTGTGATGTTATAGTTAACTTCCATGCTGGGATAATTTGGAA
This sequence comes from Hordeum vulgare subsp. vulgare, assembly GCF_904849725.1. Classification (NCBI taxonomy): domain Eukaryota; kingdom Viridiplantae; phylum Streptophyta; class Magnoliopsida; order Poales; family Poaceae; genus Hordeum; species Hordeum vulgare. Next base: position 580,732,540 of record NC_058522.1, read on the forward strand.
GGAAGATTTGCACCACAGATATCACATTTATGAATCTATATGCACTATTGCAAACACTAGGATTTACTTTCAATGATGAACTGTACCACATAAAAAATATAGGTGCAGGAGATGAGAGAGAGCATGGACTAGAATTGATTGACACAAACATCAAATTGCAACAACTAAAGAAGCAGTCACTACTAGGGAAAACCCTAGTAGTAGCGCAGGGTAATTGCCTATCAGTAGGGGTGCTACTGCTAGCTCACTACAGCTAATTTTTAACAGTAACATGTGTACCACCCTTGTGTGTAACAGTAGTAGTGCGGCTGCCATCCGCGCTACTACTATTAGCTGTAGCGAGGGTCAGGGCCACCATGCTACTACTAAGTAGTTAGTAATTAAAAAAATTCCATCCATAACTGCTTGGTGCTGGGCATCATAGTCCTCTTCATCCATGGCTGCTGCTGGTCTTGGAGGGGATGAAGTCGTCCATGGTGATGATGCTTCCCCGTCCAACTCGTGCCCGCACCTCTCATCTACTGCTGCTACAAAAGAAGAGAAAACTATTAGAAAGAGGAAGAGATATATAGAGAGGGTAGGAGGAAGAACTCACAGGTGGCTGTCGGAGTTGGTACCGACGCCCGAAACCCTAGACGAAGGCCAGTGACCTGTTGCTGCTTGTTGTGGACCAATGACCATGGTGTTCGCATGCTTGTTGTGGACCAATGACCATGGTGTTCGCATGTCCTCGCGAGGCTTTGTCCCGGTGAGGAAGTGCAAGTGGCTGCGTCCATGGTTGATCTGGCTACCTCCATGGACGGTGCTCTGTTGGTCTCCCCTCCTTCCAGCAGCGGAGTAGGAGGAGGAAAGAGGGGGAGGGGAGGGGGTTGCGATGGGAGAGGAGGTCGTCGAATTTGGGGAGGCCGACGATGGCGGTGGGTGAAAAAGGTAACTGCATATGATAGTGATAACAACCCTTTCTGCGTGAAGAAGTACATGATTGCTAAAGACACAAATATAATAGAGGGGATAAACTATCAAAGGAAGAAGATGAAGATGAAGCTTCAGATGAACAATCAGAAGAGGAACAACTACATTATGAAGGTGACACTGATGTTGAGGATTTGTTTGAGAAGGAGGAGGAGGAGGAAGTGAATGTTGTTGCAGCAGAAGAACCACCCATGAAACAACGTGCAAGTAAGAGGCACATGCTGCAAGTTAGGAGAGGCCCGACCACTAGGTCACACTCTAGTATTTTAGAGGAGTTGAAACCCAATTTCACTCCTTCATGAGATGAAGAAGATCATGAGCTGTTGTTTGACAGTGAGGATGATGGCCATAAGGCACCAACATTTGTCCCACAAAAAGGAAGGAAGACTAGGGCCAAGAAAAGAAAACCTAGGATATGGTACAATGACAAACTTGAGCAACCACATCAATAGTTGTGTGTGTACATGTGCTTTAAGAATCAACATCAATTCGGGGAGACATTAAATGGACCAATTGCAAGGTTTAGGGGTTCTCGGCACCTAGAGACCCTAAATTGATAAGTCATCATATAACATATAGCATAGGTCATCATATAACACATAACATAGGTTATCATATAACATTGTCCATCATATCACATATAACATAGGTCATCATATAACAAATAACATAGGTCATCATAGATAGCTTGAAGCAACATATTTAATAGATTCTTACACAACATAGTAGAGTTCAACATAGGTCACAACTTAAAGCTGAAAAGACCTCGATGACGCCTAGAGGGGGGGGGGTGAATAGGCTATTTAAAAACTTCTTCGGATTTAGCTTAAACCTAATGCGGAAATAAACTAAGAGGATACCTGTCAAGCACAAATCCTAAATGCACTAGGCACTGCAACGTCTATCAACAACACGATCTACCAAGATGGACACAATATAGTTACTAACAAGCACAAGTAAGTTACACAAACTTACTTGAGCTATATATATCACATGACAAGTAGGTGAACAACACAAGATACTAGATCACACTAGCACACGATATATCAAAAGCTGCAAGTGTGAATGTGTGGATATAGAAGGTATGCTTGAATGATTAATCTTGTACAAGAAATAGCCAACACAATATAATGAGCACAAACAATATGCAATGTATGTATGCTCAAGTAACACAAGTAAACCACAAGTAAGGAGTTAGGGTTAAGGATAACCAAGGTCACTGAGACGAAGATGTATCCCGATGTTCACTTCCTTGGAGGGAAGCTAGTCACCGTTAGAGAGGTGGATGTTACCACGAAGGCACACCAACGCCACGAAGGCTCACCCTATTCTCCCTTTGAGATAACACCACGAAGGCGTTTCTCAACCACTAGTGGTAAGCCTTTGAGGTGGCTTCCAAACCGTCACAAACTTTTCCAGGGGCTAATCACACGGATTGATTCCTCTCCGAAGAACTCCTACCGCCTAGGAGTCTCCAACCTCCAAGAGTAACAAGATCACGGGGAATGCTCAAAACTTGCTCAAATCTCAAATAGCTTGGGTTGAGAGAAGGAGAGGGAGACGATCTATCTTTTGATTGGAACAACTCTCAAAGGGGCTCACAAATGCTCTTGGGATCTAAGATTTGGTGTGAGCAAATGTGTGTGAGGTAGAAATGTGTTCTTATGAGGATAAGGCTGTGTTGGGGCACCCTCTCACGAAGTGGGAGGGGGGGGGTATTTATAGTGGGGAGAGAAAAACAGCCATTGGGGACACTTTAAGTCACACAGGGTTCGGACGTCCGGCAGTTTACGGAAGTCCGGGCGTCCACAAGGGGTCGGACGTCCGAGGGTTGTAAATATATCTGGAACCACTGTGGAGTTGAACAGGGACCGGACGTCCGGAGAAGGCCGGAAGTCCGAGTTATTCGACTCAAGCTTCTCTGGTGCAAGATTCCGGATTTCCGAAAGGGGGCGGACGTCCGGCCCTCGGACGTCCGGAGGGAGCCGAAAGTCCGAGTTATATGGCTCAAGTTCTTCTCGTGCAAAGCTACGGATTTCCAAAGCTGGTCGGACGTCCGGCCCTCGGACGTCCGGAGGGAGCCGGAAGTCCGAGTTATATGGCTCAAGTTTCTGTGGTGCATAGTTCCGGATTTCCAAAGCTGGTCGGACGTCCGGGCCTCGGACGTCCGGAGGGAGCCGGAAGTCCGAGTTATATGGCTCTGATTTCTCTGGTATAGGATTCTGGATTTCCGAAGCAGTCGGTCGTCCGGCCCTTGGACGTCCGGAGGAAGCCGGATGTCCGAGGCACTGGTTCTGTTTTCAGATAACAGCAGAGCAGTGGAGATGTGGTCTGAGCAGAAGAGTGGAGATGTAGTTTGAGCAAGTTCATCGCAAAACCTGTGATCCCCTCTTAATAGTGCGGGATCCCTAAGGACTCAAGAATCATAAAAGGGTACTGATGATCCATACTTGAGTGTATACTTTTATTCGCTGATCATCACTCTGCACCACTAATGTCAATACCTTTGAGTTAGCCCTTTCACTTGAGCTTGATGTTGTTGTTCCTTCTTGCCTCAAGTTGAAAGCAAGACATGATGAAGTCTTCAAGTAGCTCTCCCATACACAATGCGGAAAGCCTAGCTTATGTATTCATCTTCATTTGTCCACCATGTGAACATCCACAAGAATCAAGCATGTAGTGCTCAGGAATGCTTATCTTGATCTTGTCCTTGTTAGCACATGAGGTTGTCCTTATCAACACATGATCATTGACAATAGTTTCAATGATATATTCGTGCTGATCCACTTGAACTTGCACACCACAATCTTGATGACGATCACCACTTGACGTCATCCTTCATGGGTTGTATGAGATCTTCCTTTTGACGCAAGCCCAATGAAAGCACACCTAACCCCCACATAGGAGTCTCACAAAGACCATGGGTTAGTACACAAACACGTAATGGACAATGCTTACCATACCATGGGACCACTTGATCCCTCTCGGTACATCTTATACGCTTTGTGTGTTGATCATCTTGATTTACTCTTTGTCTGAGATCTTGATCAACCTAGTGTCTCTATGACCATTCTTTGGATAATACCTTGAATAACATCTTGGTCATCATATAAACTCCTTGAACCCAACAGATGGACTTCAAGAAGTGCCTATGGACAAATCCTATAAATATAACTTAAGGCAACCATTAGTCCATAGGAATTGTCATCAATTACCAAAACCACATATGGAGATATATGCTCTAACAAAAGCAACACCATAATTCCAACTTAGGTCACAACTACACATCCATAGTCCACATTCACTAGTTCTACACAACAACATACTTCACGAAAGGTCAACTAAGCATGTTTCTTCTACATGTTGATCCGGATCTTGCTCTTACTCTACATCTTCTTCATTCTGCCAAGATGTCATGGGTCCCCTTCAACTTCTGCTCGTTCCTCTCCTCAGCCTTTAGCAAATCAGCAATGTGAAGCTTCAGCTAAGCCCTGCATGCAATGAGCTTCTCATGCCCCTTCTTCAGATCACCCATGTGAAGCATCAACTTTGAGTTCTCCTGTGTGAGCTTTTCCTGATACTTGCTGATTTCATCAACCTGCAACTACAAGTTCCTACTAGCTTCACTGAGTTGTTGCTTCTCTTTCAAATGGTTGAGCTTCAGGTTCTGGATGATAGTGCCTTGAGCTTGTGACACTTTATACTTCTCTTGCAGCTTTAAGATCTCTGCATCTTTCTTCTCCATCTCTATCTTTACATCATATATAACTGAGTTGGTAACCTCAGCATCCTTCATCTTAGACTGCAAATAGCTGAAATCCATCATCATATCCTCTTGGGCATTGAAAAGTTGATGCACATCTTCAACCAATTTGTCATAGTTGGCCTCGAGTTTGTTTTTATCCTCTCTCAAATGGTGAATAGTAAGTGAACTCTCAAGGTTATCCATCCTCCTATCACTCGTGTTGTCTCCATATATATCCCATAGCTTCAACAAGGCATTCTGCATTGTAGGAGGCCACTTTGGGTCAACCCATTCAACAAAACCACAATTCTCAGCTCCCTGCAATGTATACACCACTTATGTTGTTACTATTTAACTATGTAAGTGATTTCCAAATTTTTTTTGGAAAAGGAGGAATGACCCCCGGCCTCTGCATCAATCGATGCATGCAGCCATATTATTAAAATAACAAAGTAATATCATAGTTCCAGTTAAGTCTGCATCTCGCAAAGAAAAGAAGAACTAAAAATAGACAATCCCTTAAAAAGCAAACTGCCACATCCGGCGTAAGTAATAGTAGACTACGATGCCTATACACCTAGTCTATTACTAACACGCCATCCAAACCGGTTGAAGATAACCCGTGCGGCCATCTCCCATCGGTTGCACCCAGTATCCATGAGCTTCATGGAGTCCACATGACTGAGTAATGACCACGTACGGATCCAAGAAGTTGCTCTGCAAATGACCTGCAATAAGTTATTGAATTTGTTGCCATTAAAGATCAAGTCATTCCTGGTATTCCATATAGCCCAAAATAAGTGATTTCCAATTGACACAAGACAACACTGAACCCTAGCATGTGCAATCTAAACAACACAGTTCTCAACTTCCTGTAATGTAAACACTTATATTGTAAACAAGACTGAACCAATCTCCTAGGAAAATTATTTAAGCACTAAACTATTAACAACTCCCCCTAAAAAAATAATTGAACTATGAGCATATGGCACTTCAAAATAACTAAACTTTGAGCAACTCACAATGAAGAAACAACTCAAAACTTTGAGCATCTGACACAATCAGTAAGCTGCCCAATTAAAGAATGAACATCTCACACTAAACACTCAATGAATTTTGCGCATCTCACAGTAAACAATCATTTAGCTGGCATATTCAGTACTCACGTAGATTAAACAATGAACATCTACACTGCAAATTAAGTTATTGACCTATTATAAAATTAACATCTACTTTCTAAATTAAATATACATGGAAAGCATCAACACATGGATAAACTAAAGACCATGAACACTATGAGAGGTGCGCAATTAAACAATTACACAATCTGCATCAGCACATGGCTAAACTAACAAATGACCATCACATCTGCCAAATTAAACTATGCACTTGACCATGTACTTACAATCAATGTTAATACAATAAACAAAGCTTTTCTGCAACATCTTACCTTCTTAGCACATACTAAGAACCTCCTACCCGTGTCAAATCCTTCAAAGGCCACACGCCTCTCAGCTGCTAGACCATGGTTCTCACAAGGAACCACCGGTGTTGTCTCAACGCCCATGTAGTCCTGGTCTTCAATGTTAGCATGGACCTACGGGAGCAAAATGAACTAAAGTCCCCAAATCAAATCGAATCCCCAAAGAGCACATACCCTAACCCTAGTTCTATCACTTACCTGGTACTGCATGGCGTCATCAGAGTAACTGATGTACAAAAGGCTGAATAATTGTTGCTGCTCTCATACTTGTACACCATGGCGCGACGACAACAACGGTGGCGGCGGCGGTCGACATCAAATCGGAGGGGGGAGGGAGAGAGCAAGAGAGTGTGGCGTGGGTTCGGCTCGATTCGACCGAGCGCACTAAGACCGACTGCGCCGGCCTTGTCTTAGTTAGCAGAGCGGCACACGCTAGTTGGCCAACGTGTCACCTCGTGAGGCCGTGCGGTCAGATACAGCGGCAATACACCATTATATGATGGTCAGTCCATTTTGCAACAAGTAGGCTCTAAGGTGGTACTGACTTGCGACAAACATGACTAATGGTAGTGATCCGTTACAATGTGTCGAAGTGTTGTAGTTCGATGCAATTAACTTTGCTAGACTTGCCAATGGAAACATGTAGCTATTTCAGGCATAAGATATTGATTGACATTCAAGAGGTAAACTACGCATGAATGTAGGCCCAGCTCAACACATAGTGTCTTTGTGAGGGCTCGGGAGCTAAACTATAGATTGATTACCCAATCCATTTCGAGAGATACAGGAGCACAGGAGCAGGGAGCTTGACCAACGTTGACTGGCTATTCTGGTTTACTGAACGTTTACGTCAGGAACACTTGATCTCAACGTTAACTGGTCTGATTAATAGAGACCCTTGTTGCTGATTTTCACATCACCGACAGTCGGTTGCAACGCCTCCACCAACGCGCCGACACATGGATCTTCTTCCCAGCCGCAGATATTGATCCTCTCGATGCAAGGGTGGCCGCCCAAGCTCAACAGTATACTACTCTTGATGGTGGCGAAGTAGATTTAGAATGCATGCACCTTATACATTGCACCTGTAGAGTGTCAATATTAAGGTGGAAGGATCAGTAAGGGGTTCCACTGTTATAGCAGATCAACTCGTATTTAGAGATGGTTTCGAGTGAGTACCCTTTTAAGATTAAAAGTAAACTCCTTCAGCTTGGGCGAGCGCTGGAGAATCTGAAGCAGCGCGTCGAAATCAGCAGCCATGCAGCAATGTCTCAGCAATAGGCTTGTCAGGTTGTTGAACATCGGGCATATCCACAAACCTCTCTGCAACAGAAGCTTAATATTCATCCCAGATGAAATCAAAATGATGAAAGACAGTGAGTAGAATAGTTTGATCATTTCATGTGTTATTTCCATGCTAGCTTATTAAAATAATACCAGCTCGTAGGAGCGGAAACAAGTAAGCTGAAGAGGTTAAGATTTAAACCCAAGAAACAACTACATAAGAAAATCGAACAAAGGAATAAAATATATTCATTTAAACGTGTATGAATGTGAAAAGAAAAAGAACTAGTTGGTACCTCAAGTAATGGTGCATGCAACTCCAAGGTTGTGGCATGTGAGAGGCCATCAAGTAGAGCATGGTCCTCTATTGTCCTTACACTAACAAAGGCTGTTACTAGAGAAGACAGATCCCTAGCTAATATAGCTCCGGAATGACTATTCATGTCTAGGATAGAGAGATGGGTAAGATTGCTAGCACAAATCAGGAGACTCCCGGTGATAAGGCAGTTAATGATACGCAGAACCTTGAGTGACCTGGATGAGATCTCCTTCAGGCCAACCAAAACGCAATCCTCCAGCTGTAGAAGTTGAAGCACTCGGCAGTCGTAGTTGAGCGGCCTAAAGAGCCCATGTCCCAATATGACAAATTGGAGCCTGATTGTTTTGAGGTGGTGAGAAGGAGGCATGGCTGAGCTATCCAGATGGCCCAATCCAGAAACATGGAGGTGACGAACTTTGTGCATGATTACATGACGAATCCACACGGTGCATGTGGTACTAGCAACTGTGCGGACAACGATCCGGGCTTCATCCAAGGAAGCAGTGCTGTCGCGCAAGAGCAGCAGGTGGTTCCCGAACTTGTCCATCTTGTCATCGTCTTCCATGAAGTCCTGGTGGTCGATGCGTATGTATGGCGTAGATGCCCAGAGATAGCGCCAGCTCGGCGAGAGCAGACTTGTGCGCACGGCCTCCGGCATGGGCAGGAAGGACATCACGCGGTGGAGCAGCTCACTTGGAAGGCTGCTGAGCCTGTCGACACCATTGTAGGTGCCTCGCGCGCTATTGGAACCGCAGGGAGTCGATTCTGGTGATGACATTTCGTCGAACAGGTTGGCTGCATGAATCCAGGAAGGAGGTGCATCAGTCAATAATCAAGATATCAATGCAGAAATCACATATGAATGGAGCAATTTCTGTGTACAAGACAAGATTTCAATCTAGCAACCGATTGGCCAATCGAATCACGCACAGAGGAGATTTTTGGTAGAAATCATCCACAATTAACACCACATCTTGGTATGAACCAATGGAATCAGTTGGCCGCTCGTTAGATCTGTTGCCCTGTTATGTTAACTAGCTAGCTGGCTAGGTTTTAACCTTATCCTCCGATTCCCATTACTACGACTGAGAAGAAACTAAAGGAAGGCTTACAGACCTGCAATCGAAACGACGCGTCGGCGAGGCGGCGCTGGCGCCGGCGTCCGATGAGATGAGACGGCCGCGAGAAGCGGGGGCGCCTCAATCTCCCTCGTTGGCAGGCATGTGTGAAGGGCGCTGATATGTCTCGAGACTGATGGCGAGCTCCATATTGGGCTGGACTATCGCGCCGCTCACCATCGGCCAGAGGCCAGATTCTCGTTTTTTTTTTGCTTTTTTTTTCTTTTACTCTATCGAAATTCAAAGATATTCCATATTATAAAAACTATTTTGCATAAAACATTTTCAAAAAATACGGAAATTAAAAAAATTAACGGTATATAAAAAAAAGTTTTATAATGTATACTAAAAATATAGAACGTGAAATATGTAGGGAACAAATGTTGACAATGTATTCAAAAAACTGATAATGCAAAATTTTAAAAATATTGGACAATTATTCGAAAATATTTAAAATGGTATTTCAAAAAATTAAAAACTGTATATAATGTTTCTTAGAACATGTATTCCAAAAAATTTAAACTTGTGTTCGAAAGATATAAATGTGTATAAGAATAATGCAGATGATGTATTCAAAAAATGTTGACCATATATCAAAATTTTAATTCAAAGAAAATTATCAACAATTTTAAAAATAAGTAAATGTGTGTACAAAATATATTGAACTTGTATCAATAATGTTAATGTTGTGTCTAATTAATGATTTTTTTATTTAGCATTCAAAATTATGACAAAGTGTGTATAAAAATTATTAACCGTGTATAAAAATGTTTAAAATGTATTTCAAAATTACTAAAATTATATTAGAAAATTTTATTATATATATACATACGACTCATGTTCGACCTTTCGGTCTCTTGTATTCGAGGTCATGTCTGTACATGCTAAGTGATACGTCTCCATCGTATCTACTTTTCCAAACTCTTTTGCTCTTGTTTTAAACTCTAATTTGCATGATTTGAATGGAACTAACCTGGACTGACACTGTTTTCAGCAGAATTGCCTTGGTGTTATTTTTGTGCAGAAATGAAAGTTCTCCAAACGTCCTGAAAATTTATGGGGAGCAGTTTTGGAAAATATTAAAAATATTTGCGCCAAGTTCCACCTGAGGGGGTGGGCCAGTGGCCCACAAGCCCTTGCTCCGCCACAACCCCCCTGGTGGCGTGGTGCGGGCTTGTGGGGCCCACACGGCTCTGCCGCCCCCAATCTCAGGTCTATAAGATCCCTTTCGTCCCAGAAAAAATAAAAAAGAGAAGTTTTCGTCGCGTTTTCGATACGGAGGCGCCGCCACCACATGTTCTTCATCTGGAGGGTAGATCTGGAGTCCGTCTTGGGCTCCGAAGAGGGGAAATCGTCGCCATCGTCATCATCAACTTTCTTTCCTCTCCAATTCCATGAAGCTCTTCGTCGTTCGTGAGTAATCTAGACGATTTCTAGACATAAAGTTTAGTCCAGCATAGAAATTTTGGATAATCATTCACAAGTTTAAGCCATGCGTTGGACAATTTCTTATCATCAATTTCATCCTCTCCCAAGCTTGTGCAACATGTTCATGATCTTGCTGTTTAAAATTCATTATTTGATTTCTAAGGGAGATAATCTTAGCAGGAGGAAAATACTTGTTGGGGAACGTTGCATGAGAAATAAAAAAATTCCTACGGACACGAAGACCTATCATGGTGATGATCATCTACGAGGAGGAGATCGGATGCACATACCCTTGTAGATCACTAAGCGGAAGCGTTAAGAAACGCGGTTGATGTAGTGGAACGTCTTCGTGATCCAAATCGCCGCCGTCCCACGATCCGTCCCGGTCGAGCGCCGAATGGACGACACCTCCACGTTCAGCACACGTACAACTCGTCGATGGTCTCCGCCTTCTTGGTCTAGCAAGAGGGGGCGGAGAGGTAGATGAGTTCTCCAGCAGCGCGACGGCGTGACGGCGGTGGTGGTGGAGCTAGTCCAGCAGGGCTTCACCTAAGCACCGTTGAAAAGTAGACTAGAGGAGAAACGGATCTAGAGAGAGGGCAGCACGTGGCTGATTATCGTGTCTCAAAAACCCTCAAAACCTCTGGTATATATAGGAGGAGAGGAGACGAGGAAACCTTGGCCCCTCCTCTAAGGAGAGGGGTCGGCCGAACCAAAGGAAGAGTGGACTACTTCGGGAGGACTCTTCCGTCTCTTCCTTTTAAAAGTCCTTTACCTTTTATCTCTTCTCCTAGCCGCATGGGCCTTTCAGAGAGGCTTTGGCCAACCCACTAGGGGCTGGTCCACCTCTTCTCACAGCCAAAAAAGCTCTTGGGTCGTCACACCCCCCGGTGGCCCTCCCGGCACTCCCGGTACACTACCGATGAGCCCGAAACTTTTCCGTTGACCAAAACAGGACTTTCTATATATCAATCTTTACCTCCGAACCATTTCGGAGCTCCTCGTGACGTCCAGGATCTCATCCGGGACTCCGACCAACCTTCGGTCACCAACACCTATAACTTAACTATACGGAAACGTCATCGAACCTTAAGTGTGCAGACCTTGCGAGTTTGATAACTATGTAGACATGACCGAGACACTCTCCGGTCAATATCCAATAGCAGGACCTGGACATCCATATTGGATCCTACATATTCTACAAAGATCTTATTAGTTGAACCTCTATGTCAAGGATTCACACAATCCCGTATATCATTCCCTTTGTCCTTCGGTATGTTACTTGCCCGAGATTCGATCGTCGGTATCGACATACCTATTTCAATCTCGTTACCGGCAAGTCTCTTTACTCATTCCGTAATACAATATCTTGTGGCTAACTCTTTAGTTACATTGCTTGCAAGGCTTGTTTGTGATATTGTGACCAAGTGGGCCCCAAGATACCTCTCCGTCACACGGAGTGACAAATTAATGACGAGTTGATGGATATACTTCTCTCTCCTCATTGGTTACCCCAAGTGGAAGATGGAGATGTAGTCAGCAATAAATTTCCCTTACATGGAGACTGTAAGGTTTATCGAACCAGGAGGACTCCTAGGATCGACAAGTAGGTGTCTTCCACCCTGGCGCTAGCACAAGACGTGGACCTGCAGACACAACAAATAACTTTGCTCCCAATAAGTACAGAGAGGTTGTCAATCTCTCCAGCCTTGTAGTTTGCAAAGGATCAAAACACAAGCGGGAAGGTAATAGTGATTGCAAAGCAAAAGAAAATGAAAACGGTAAATGATGAAGGTGTAAACAATGATGGTGATATGGACCGGAGTCACATGATGTTCACCAGTGATATCTCTCTCGCAAAAGACGATAAACAACTATGCTTGGGTAAACAAATCGCAGGTGGGTAATTGGCAGAATTATGATCGCACCGCAATGCTAATTATGCTCCTTGATAGTTAGAGGTTCAATAGTAATGGGCAATACGCCAAGACAAGTAGACCGTTTATTCATCAACATCTACTTACTAATCATCCACCTTGAGATATCTATCCAGAACATCTCTCCGGTATTAATTGCGAGCCACACCCAAAGTGTATACTCAAAGCAACGGGCAACTGCATTAACAAACTATGCGTAAGGTAAACAATCCTTGCGACCGTGGTCACAAGCACCGTTGTTTTCTCCCTGGTGGCAACAAGCACATCCCCTAGTCTCATGTTTCTTTCACTCAAGCTTGACATCGAGGGGCCTGAACCCACAATCATGCATAACACTCCCTCTTGGAGTTACAATCTACTACTTGGCCAAAGCAATAAAAAGCAACCGAAAACATGCATGAATCACTAAGGAACATAATATAAAAGTATAATCAAATATATAACTCATAACAATCTAAACATAATCTCATAATTCATTGGATCCCAACAAACCGAGCATAGCAATAGCAAGATAATTACATAGATGCCTTGATCATGTAGGGCAGCTCACAAGTACTAACCATTGAAGCACAAGATTGGAGATAAGACATCATATAGCTACTAGTCATGGACTCGTGGTCCAAGGAGGACTACTCACGACACGTCCGGGAGGCGTCCATGGTGGTGCAGAAGCTCCCGAAGGTCAATCCTCCCTCCGGAAGAGTGTTGGGAAGAGGTCTCCTGACGATCCTGATCTTGGAAGCGCTGCGGCCTCGGAACGATGGAGAAATTCGTGATTCCAGAAAGTGTGCGAGGGTTTCCTCTTGGGACTCTAAATATAGGCCAAAGGAGGGCACCGAAGGAGGTGGGACCCACCAAGGCGACCTCGTGACGCGGCCTAGGGCCTCACCACGTCAGCAGGCCGCCTCGGAGGCCCCTGGCCCCCCTCTAGCCCTCCTCCGATGAACCAGAAGCTTCCGTTTCTCTGATTTTCTATATAATTTTTCTGAATTTTTCCAGGCTTCGGAAAATTGGGTAAAAGCCCCTGCAAAATAGACATCAGCACACAGAATCTGGCACTGGGTGCACTGAGTTAGTAGGTTAGTCTAAATATGTGTAAAATGATATAAAAGTGTAGCAAAACATATAACTATGTCACCCAAAAGATCATGGTACAAGTAGAAATTATATATGCGTTTGGGACATATCAACATCCCCAAGCTTAATTTCTGCTTGTCCTTGAGTAGATAAATGATAACACAATAATTTTTGTGGTGACATGCTAACACACATATAAGAACTTCAAAGTAAAGCAAGTAAGATATGTAATTCAATTCAAGAAAATAACAAGCAAGAGTCTATATCTAGTATTGAATTTAGCAAAGTAAGAACCTAAAGGTGCAAGAGCTCTCGCTGTCCGTGACTCGAATGTCTCCAAATGATGTTTGGGTGCAAGAAGTGGGAGATGGGTTGAGATCATAAAATATTTTTTTAATTGAGAACTCAATCTACTAAACCTCACACTTAGTCCCCTTCATAATCTTATTTTGACTCGTCCCCACACCACTAGTCAGGCACAAGTCAAAATGATCCTCTCCCTTTCGATTTTGAGCACTCATGCAATGGATGAGCGTAAGCAAGATATGTTGGCACTTAGGATGGCAAATAGAATAATGATGAGGAAGGAAGACAAAAGGTGTGAAAGGCTCACATCACTGAGGACAATCATAGGCGAGAGAAAGCCAAATGATAGATATGATGAGAGGAATAGGGATTGCCATGTAAAGGATGCACATATGAGCTAAGGTAAGCTCTTCAATGGAACTAGTGGGGGTGCATCCAACTTGTTTGCTCATGAAGACCTAGAGCTCATTTGAGAAGGTTCGTCGTTGGAATATGCAAACCAAGTTCTATAGTGTAAGGGTCCCCACATAGTTATGCATGAATGATAATCTCTATGTAGTACCAATATAGCAATGGAGTAAGAGTGTGGATCTTTCAAAAGGAATAGTAGTGTTGCCCCCTTCTCTCTTTTTTATTTCTTTTTCTTTTTTATTTTTTTTATTTTGTGGCCTCTCTGGCTCTTTATTTTTGTCTCTCATTTGTCCTCATTGGGATATTTTATTTGTCCTCTTTGGGATATTTTCCTCTCTTAAGAAGTACTCAACATAAAGACAAGTGAAAACTATCATGATATATGCAAATGTATGCCTCTGCCAGTGTAGCGGATATGCAATGATACCTATTTCAATCTCGTTGCCGGCAAGTCTCTTTACTCGTTCCGTAATACAAGATCCTGTGGCTAACTCTTTAGTCACATTGCTTGCAAGGCTTGTTTATGATGTTGTATTACCGAGTGGGCCCCGAGATTCCTCTCCGTCACACGGAGTGACAAATCCCAGTCTTGATCCATGCTAACTCAACGGACACCTTCGAAGATACCTGTAGAGCACCTTTATAGTCACCCAGTATTGTTGCGACCTTTGATACACACAAGTCATTCCTTTGGTGTCAGTGAGTTACATGATCTCATGGTCATAGGAATGTATACTTGACATGCAGAAAACAGTAGCAACAAAATGACACGATCATATGCTACATTTGTACTTTGGGTCTTGTCCATCACATCATTCTCCTAATGATGCGATCCCGTCATCAAGTGACCACACTTGTGTATGGCTAGGAAACCTTAACCATCCTTGATCAACGAGATAGTCAACTAGAGGCTCACTAGGGACTTTGTTTTGTCTATATATCCACACATGCATTTATGTTTCCATTCAATACAATTATAGCATGGAAAATAAACGATTATCTTGAAACAGGAAATATAATAATAACCATTTTATTATTGCCTCTTGGGCATATTTCCAACAATACTTGGCAATAAAAGAATCTTTACACTTATCCCATGTTCCAATACTATTATGTGGCAAAGATAAAAATCAAGCTTTAGCTTTCTCTCCTAGTGAAAAAGGAAGCAATTTTAATTTCAGAATATCATTATCCATGTCCTTTTTGTTTTGCATATCATAAAGTTCAACAAAGGTATTGAGATGTGAAGCCGAATCCTCATTAGGACTTCCCAAAAATTGCTCTTTCATGACAAGATTAAGTAATGCAACATTAATATCAAAAGCATACGCACTAGTGGCGGGTGGTATATGAGTACTAATAAAATCGTTGTTATTAGTATTTGAGAATTCACACAACTTAGTAGTATCTTGAGACATGAGAACCGAGCAAGCAAAGTAACAAGCGAGACAAGCAAACTAGAGAGCGAAGATGCAATCTAGTGAGAAGCTAAGCAAGCAAAGATAAGTATTTTTGTATTTCTATTTCTTATGAGACAAATTAAATATACCAGCAAATAAAAATAGGAACAAGTGAATGAAATTTTGTGTCGAGTTACTTGGTAGTTGGTGATGATATTCCCCCGCAACGGCGCCAGAAATCCTTCTTGATACTTGTGATTTGCGTTGGGTTTTCCGTGAAGAAAAAACGGATTATCACAACACAATATGGGTAAGTATTTCCGTCAGTTATGAAACCAAGATTTATCGAACCAGTAGAAATATCAACCACAACCGTCTTCAGCGACTTCACACAAAAGAACAAACAACTTACACCCAATGCGGGCAAGAGGGTTGTCAATCTTCAGCGACTTCACACAAAAATAGCATACGGCGGGTAAACAAATTACTGTTGGACAATTGATAGAAAAGCAGATAGTTATGCGGAATTCATGGTAATGATCATGTATATATATGCATCATGTCCATAAACAAATAGGCCGAGTCCTGCCTGCACCTATTACTATTACTCCACTCATCGACCGCTATCCAGCATGCATCTAGAGTATTAAGTAAAACAGAGTAATACATGGAGAACGATGACATGGTGTAGACAAAGTAAACTCAAAAAATATGAATAAACCCCATAGTTTTATCCTTAGTAGAAGCAACACAAAGAAGCATCTTGTTCCCTTCTGTCACTCGGACATAGAAATTCACCAGGTTGAACCTACCACAACACACCTCTCTCATCGAAGAAATATCGATCTAGTTGGCCAAACTATTTCATGAGATCAGAGAGAATTACGAAGCTATCATAATCATGCACATAAGAATCATATAAATATTCAGAGGAGACTCAAATATTTATCATGAATAATCTGAAAATAAACCCACAATTCATCAGATCCCAACAAACGCACCACACCAAAGGATTACATCATATGGATCAAAGCGAAGATGCAATGATCATTATACTTAAGATCAAAGAGAGAGATTGTCATCTAGGTACTGACTATGGAGATGTAGGTTTGTGGTGAACTACTCACACTTCATTGTGAGGACAACAAGGTTGATGAAGAGACCCTCCGTGATCTATTCCCCCTCTGGCAGGGTGCCGAAATGGAGCTCCAGATGGCCTCCCGTTGGAACAGAGACTTGTGACGGCATAAAAAGTGCTCCGGGACTCCCTCTAGTGTTTTTAGTGTAGATGATAATTTATAAGCCAAAGAATGGAGTCGGGAGGGCCATGAGGGAGGCACAAGCTATGAGGGCGCCCCCCAGGCCGCGCTTATTGGCTTGTAGGCCTCTCATGAGGCCTCCAGCCTTCTTTCGATGCTCGTTGGTCTTTTTGTGGTCCACAAATAATCACCAGAAAGTTTAAGGGCGATTGGCCTTCATTTGGTATGGAAAACCTGAAAAGTAAAAAACACGCAGAAAATAGCAACTAGCACTGGCACTAGGTCAATAAGTTAGTGCTCAAAATAATATAAAATGGTAAATAAATACCCCAAAAGTACTCTAGAATGATAATATATCAGCATGGAACAACCAAAATTTATAGATACGTTGGAGACATTTCAGGCACTCCCGCCTCCTTCCGGATCTCCTCAACAACACAAGGTACACTTTCGATTCACCCTTATCGAACACGTGGTTCTGTGACAAGTATGACCTGGGGCGACAGACATTCTTGGTCGGTCATGCTCCAAGCCCGCCACGTGTGCATCCTCCCATCTAGCCCAGATCGCGCTGTCGTGCACGGGTGCACGTGCGTACGACCACGCCTTTCCCTCGTCGTCCCCACCACCATCACCTCCCATCATGGTTGTCGAAGAGGAGGAGAAGCTGGTGAGGAAGGTGTTCGAGGACTCAGAGAGGGATTTCCTACGCAACCAATGGGACGACGTCGACGTGCAGATGGCATTGTTGGCCGTCGGCGACGTCGCCATACCGATGCTGGAGGTGAAAGAGGAGGTCGTCGAGCCACCAGTCGCGTCGTGGGATCCGGCATTGGTGGAGTATTCCTGGATGTGAACATGGACGGTGCCATGTAGCCCACCTTCCCCGCCGGCCTCGTGGGTGGGCAGCAAATCGTGGTCACCGTCCCCGCCAGAAACACAACAGGCGCCGCCCACCCCACTTTGGCAGCCACCGCCATATATCGACCTCGTCACGGACAAAGACGATGAGGAAGACGATGATTGAAGACGACCAGCACGACAGCGACAACCCGATCTAGGGTTTTCTTAGTTTTATTTTTTGTAAATTTCAAGTTTAATTTCAATGTTCAGCCGTGTTTTTTGGACTTTTTAAGTTAATGTAATATATAAGTTATGTTTTTAATTATTTTATATGTCTTGTTTGAATCAAATTTGACACTATATTAAATGCGGCGGACACTTGAATACACTGACAGCCGGACAACCGCAAATGGACGCTCGTGTCCATTTTGCTGACGCAAATGGACATAAACCGGACAAAACCTATGTCCGTTTGCGGTTGGCATTGGAGTTCCCCTAACCCGTTCGAGATCTTTTAGTTTTTGATATTGCATTCTTTTTTTATGATTTTTTTATTGAGGGATTTTAGTGAGACAATAGTAATACAAGCGTTTTGATATGTCTTTTTTTTTCACTGGACTTTCTTAACGAGTTTCTGATGGCATATTGTCTACATATCCTCGTTTTATATATCGTTCTTTTAGGAGAGTATGTTTCAAGATGATGGTTGTACGTGGTCAAAGAAGAGATTATGGCAAGTGTTCCGAACTAATTAAGTGTAATTTATTATTGCTAGGAAAATTGCCCGTGCATTGCAACGGAAAAGAAAAAAATATCACATGCCTCTAACCAGCAAACCACGACAACCACTATGGAAAGATGCACATCTAGGTCATCATAAATATTCTTGCTAAACCTCGTGTCAGTCATTTGAATAATTATAAAAAATATGCTACATGACCTTCTATATTATTGTTCAAAACCTAAATAATGAATTTTATATATGCCCATGCTTGTACAACACAAAAGGTAAATTTGATTATATGTGGTTAATTTATTAGCTAATATATGCCCTGCTTTAAAAATATAAGGACATAAATGATAATTTTATGTCTGAAAAAATTGCTGGCACGACCCACGTGGGAGGTGGCGGCCCAAGGTGGTGCGGTCAACATCAGGGCAACGGCGGGTCGATCTGGATCCGATCCAGGGCACGACGGGGCGGAGGCGCTCGACGAGCAGGCGGCTGCGGTGTCCGGAGGGACTGGCAGGCGAGGCGCGCGGCAGGGGCGGCTGCCAGCGCGAGCTGCGGCGGTGCGAGGCGGCGGCGCAAGGAGAGGCAGGGAGCGCGGGGAGGCGCAGGAGGCAGGGCGGCGCGGCTGCTCGCGGGGGCGGAGCTCCAGAGGAGGCAGGGCTGGGGGCGACGACTTCGGCAGCTCGCCGGCGGCTGGATCCGGCATGGATCGGGGCTGGTGGCCAGCGGGAGGAGCGGGGCGGCGGCGCGGTGAGCAGAACAGGGGCTCGGGAGGAGTCGGTGGTTGTCTGCTGCCTTGGCCCGCCCCGCGACTGGAAATTATACAGATGCAGGGGCTTTTTTGAAAAAAAGAAACTTTTTTCCACTTAATGAAGGACCGCGGGTTGATTCAAAAAAACTGAGGGACGTTTTTGCAAAACTACCACGACGGACGACCAAAAACTATATTTGCTTTATTATTAAAGAAAGATAAACACCTCTGCAACTGACGGACATGCTAACCGTGGCATCCTTGGCTCGTGTCTCTTGGAAGAGAGCCGGGGATTCGGTGCTTTTAGGTACGCGCGCATCCTATATGCTTTAAAATATTTAGTAATCCAAATTTTTTTCTAAAAAAATTCTATTTTTTTTTTAAATTAAACATGATCAAGTATTATACTCATATAAAAAGTTTGGACAAGAAATGACTTCCAATGACTCCGGGACAAAAAAGATAAGTTTATGACGATAATATAGGTATATAGCGATTTTCTGTCGAATCTTCGATCCACGATGTAACGGAAGTCATTCTCTGACGAATCTTTTTATACGGCTATAATACTTGATCATGTTTAGGCCCTGTTTGGGACCGCTCTGCTCCATTAAAAGCAGCTCCGTTCCATCAAATCCACTTTGAAGCAGTTTCATACGGAAGTTGTAGCTCTTTTAAAGAGAATGTTTGGCTTTTATCCAACTCCAGCTTCACGAATGGAAAATTTGGTGAAAAGGATCTATTTGATTGGATGAGAGGGGAGAAACGAAGGGGTATCCACTTACGGGTGGCAGTGGTGGGTAATTTCGCTCCAACTCCAGCTTCTACAATTTGATGGAGGACCTCCTAGAGAGCTTCATAAAAAACAGGAAGTTGGACCCTAGATTTTAGTTTTTTTGTGGAGTTGTATATCGTGAAGCTACACCGTTTGGCTTACGTTTTCTAGAGCGGAGCTGAATTTTCTGGATTAGAGCAGTCCCAGACAGGCCCTTAATAACAAAAAAGATTTAAAATATTTTGAATTTCTTTTTTACATATAGGGTGCGCTGGCATCCAGGTTCTCCTTTGTATTTTTCCCATGTACTCCCTCCGTTCCTAAATATAATTCTTTCCAAAGGTTTCACTAGTAGACTACATACGGATGTATGTAGACATACTTTAGAGTGTAGATTCACTCATTTTGCTTTGTATGTAGACTTCTAGTGAAATCTCTTAAAAGACTTATATTTAGGAACGGAGGGAGTACACTGTTATCATCATCAGTAATAAGATTACTGTTCACTCGTTGCCACGCACCCGAAATGTCACGCTGTTGGCGTCGCGTCCGCAAACATTGCCGCTTTCCGTTCCCCGCTGAAACGGGCGGCTGACGCCATCGGCGGCGGCCACCTTGACCGGTGCCGCGGGCGGCTCACAAGGCGCCATACTTGCTGACGGCCGGGCCAACGCCATGCGCACGTATAAATGTTTCGGCTCCCGTATCCAACTCGCCACAGCTGTCTGCACCTCGCTCCGATCCCCTGCTCTCTTCCTGCCTCAGATCTCCCTCCCCACACACGACGACTAAGAGAGACTCCACATCCATCCATCCATGGGACTGCCTTATTCCAATCCGACGGCAACGGCGTCGAAGTCAACGCCATGCCCGACCTGGAGATCCATCACTCCACCATAATCAACATGCTGCACTCCATGTCCATGGTACCATGTGCGTCCCCACCGGCGGTAGCGCAGCTGGGCCGCGCGCTGTGGGGGCTGGGCTCCCTCACCCTTGTCCTTGCCCTCACCACCGTGCTCCACCTGCCGGCCGCCGGACCTGTCTTCGCCCACTACAAGGCAGCATATTATACCATCCTCGCCTTTGTCCTCTTCATCGCCGTTCCGGTGGAGCTGGCCACCGCTTTCTGTCTGCCGCGCTGCAGCGACGGGTGCCGCCTCCTTGGCTTCGCCAGGGGCCTCCTGCCCTGCGCTTACGTGCTGCTCCTCGTCGTCATCTCCGTGGGTGGGTTCGTCCCCTTTAAGCTCTGATCTTACCTACTGCAGCTGCAGGGTTAGTCGATTGGTCTGGCCGATGGCAGTTCATTTACATTCTGTCAAAATTCGTTGGTGTTGTTAGTGGTTATCTGCTTAGTTATTTTTGGATACATCTTCAGTACATAGTTTATGTTTCTTGATACTCCGGAGGATATGTTGAATGTGACTGTGTCTCTGTGCTGTCCTCGATCTGCAAACAAGTCAATAGGTTCTTGTCATGTTGTTTGTCTATGTGTTCCATGTATGCACTCTTTTTCATTGCCCACGAGGATATGTTCGTCAAAATGAATTTCATGTCTGGCTCTGCTTGCATTGAGTGTAATTTTTGTGTGAACTGAGCTAAGTATTGTGTAGCCTCCCGCCCTTTGCTTATGTGCTGCTTCTCGTCGTCATCTCCTTGGGTGGGTTCGTCCCTTTAAGTTCTGATCTTACCTACTGTTAGTCGATTGGTCTGGCTGATCAGCCCTTCATTTGTATTCTGTTAAAATTCGTTGGTGCTTTCAGTGGTTATCTGCTTAGTTATTTCTGGGTTACATGCATGTCACTAGATAGGTTCTGTTTCTTGGTAGTCTGGAATTGGAAGATATGTTGTGTTAACGAATGTCAGTCTCTATGTCACGGTGTTGTCCTCTGCAAAAGAATAAGTCCTTGTCATGTTGTTTGTCCATGTCCCATGTGTCCCATATATGGACTCTTCTTCCTCGCATACGAGGAGGGGTTTGTCAAATATGAATTTTATGTCTGGCTCTGCTTCGATTCAGATTGTTATGTTATTAGATTCACATCGTTTTAAGTCCATCAAAATTGACCTGGTATTGGATTCAGATTGTTTTGAGTATTGGCCCGGTATTGGATTCATATTGTTTTGGGTACTTTAATTGGCCTGGTATTGGCTTCATATTTGTTGAGTAGACAACAATTGGCATGGTATTGAATTCAGATTGTTTGGGTACACATTAATTGGCCTCGTAATTATATTCAGATGTCATGCATATATGTGTTGAGTAATGCACTAAAGTTACGGATCCAACGGATGACTGAACGAGCAACCCCTGCTCTTATGCATGCCAATTTTGACCTATGACATCGTTAGTAATAGTCCTCATGTGTTACGCTGTAGTCTATTTTCTGGTTGTCTTACTCTTGTATGACAGCTATTTTAGTGCTTAAATGGCAGGTGTGGCGAGCTATGCCTCATAGGGCATTTTCATGGAATTAATGTGCTTTCACTTTTTACCAATTCAGGAATGGTTTTCTTGGAAGTTAGCTAGTCTTGCAACATTTCAACTTCAAGGAAATGAAGCCAGTGGTTATGATCTCTTTGGCGCGCAACTTAATTTGTCATCTCTGGAGTTGTAACCAGTGTTCATGTACAGCTCAAGGTATATATGTTACTGCTCAGTATTTATGACGTAGCCAGTTCTTCATAAACTTGTCATATCCTTGCATGCTTCATTCTTAAGATATATTGTCAATTTGTAGAAAGAGGCATCAGGATGTCAAGGATGGTTTGGTATTTTTTTTAGAAAGAGGCACCTGCTCATTGTCCCTAAAATTAAACTGGTGCCACCCCTGTCGATAAATCTGATGATTACATTTTGAATCGTCATTTGCACTTGACGTCTCATTACACAAACCATATATTCTGAATTGTCGGTGCATCCTCTGGAGGTTTCTCACAGAATGCGAGCTCCAAGATGTGCTTTGGTTTCTTGCTCACCGCGGCTACAGTTTCTACGTGGTCTGCATCGACGTCTTTCCAAAGCAGCTCTCAATGTATCCGATCGGCCTCCTGCTGCGCGGCTTCTCCCACACTGTGTTGCTGATCCTTCGTCGCTGGGTGTGCCCTTCGAGATGCTCGACATGCTCGCCAACGAAGCGCTCCAGCAGGGGCTCAAGCAGTACTCCAGCTGCAACCACACTCCCGTGGCTCTACATCGACAGCCAGTTCTTCAACGGTTGTGACATCACCGTTGGTACATATATATACACTCTCTGTCTTTCCTTCTCTCGTAATTTCGGTTGAGGACTTTGAAACCCTCTGTTACAGGCAGTAGAGGCGCATGGTATTGGAATATGAGTCTGTTATGTGAGAGACCTGTTTTGTGTAGCATCAGTCCATAGAAATTCGTTCAATAAACTGACATATATATATATACATATATATATATACACACACATATATATATATATGTGTGTGTGTGTGTGTGTGTGTGTGTATATATATATATGTTCACTTGAGAATGATAATGGTAGATTTGGCATGTGGGAACTCCATGTCTGTGTAGATGTTTCTGCATATAGTTTGCTCATGTCGCCTGCGCGGGCGGCACGATCTTCTGCACTGGATCTCCCCGGCGGGGATGCGTCCTCGCAGTGCTTCACCATCCACCCGGCCTCGCCCTGTGCTTCGACGACTACCTCCCGTGCTCCCTCCGCAAAATTGCCCTGTTCATTCTCTCGGACATCTCGGCTCTCGAATTGCCCTGTTCATTCTCTCGGACATCTCCGAGAGCCCTGTTCATTCTCGGCTCTCGAATCGATTTCGCTCGGACATCTCGCGAAAATTGCGATTGATTCTGCAATCGTGTTTCGAGACAAAGTCCCCCGACCTTAGTCCAAATCGAGGCGATCCACGCTAGAGAAATGCTTGCCGGCCGACTCGCTGAAGCTCGATCTCGCCTGCAGCCCCCGAGCGGAGCGAAACCCCTGCTTCCCTCATGCCGGTGCGGGGCTCGCGCAACCCGACCGCGCCGGTCGAGGCCCGGGGCCGCACCCGCTCTCACACCGGATGGGTCTGTGATGCGGACGCTCCTGTGGAACATCCGCGGCTTCGGTCAGGACGGCCGCCGCCTGTAGCTGATCGAGAACGGATTGACAGTTGTCATCCAGAGACAATGCGAACTGAGTTCTCGCTCTCGGAGCTCGAACCCCTGAGTTCCCATTTGTTTGCTTGGCACTGTCTCCCATCTAGTGGGACCATTGGCCACTCAGGCAGCATCCTTCTTGGAGTGAAGCACCATCTTTGAAATAGGTAGTATGGATCGTGGAGAGTTCTATGTTAGCATGAACTCTTTGAACGGGCTCTGAACTTCAAGTGGGAAGTGATCGTCGTCTACGGTTTGGCTGACCACCGCCGCTCGGTGGCTTTCCTCGCAGAATTAAAGAGGAAAGTGGATGCGGCCAAGCTTTCGGTGGTCGTTGGGGGTGACTTTAACCTCATTTATTCGGACGCGGATAAAAGCAATAACTTGGTCAACTTTCCGCGGATGCCGCTGTTCAACGACTGCATCACGGACCTGGGACTTCGGGAACTTTATAGGGTAGGGGCCAGGTTTACCTGGAGCAACCGACATGCCGATCCGACCCACTCCGTCCTCGACAGGGTCCTCGTCTCCCCAGAGTGGGAGCTGCACTGCCCCTTGCCTCCCTGAAGGCGATTACTCGCATTGGGTCGGATCATGTTCCCCTCCTCCTCTCTTCCGATGACGATCGGCCGCCGTAGCCAGCCCGGTTCCGGTTCAAGGTATTCTGGCTCAACCAGAATGGGTTTGTTGAGGCGGTGGGCGATAAATGGAGGGAGGCCCGTCTACCCCCCCCCCCTTCGCGCTCCCTCCGCCGTAGATGCCTGGCAGCTTTGCGCCAAGCGCTCGTGCCAATTCATGAAGGGATGGGGCGCGAACCTCGGGCGGGATCTCTGGATACGGAAGCAGACTCTCCGGTCCTCCATCCAGCTTCTTGACCTTCGGGCAGATGCCTCGGGATTGTCTGCCGACGAATGGCTCTTGCTTTACAATCTTGAAGACCAGTTGTCCGTCATATATGCTCACGAGGAGGCGTATTGGCGGATGAGAGGCACCCAAAAGTGGGTCCTCAAGGATGACGCCAATACGGCCGACTTCCACGCCATCGCTAATGGCCGCCGACGCTAGAACTCCATTCCTTGGCTCCCACGCCATCGCTAATGGCCGCCGACGCTGGAACTCCATTCCTTGGCTCTGGGATGGGGATACTCTGCTGCAGCGGCCTGCGAACGTCCACACTCACGTAGATGGCTTTTATAAAGCCTCGTTTCCCCCTCCCGTCGGGGAGGGGTGCCCCTTGCCCCGACATCTGGCCGGCCGATCGGTGAGTAACTGCGGAGGAGAACCTAGCCCTGACGGCTCCGTTCTTGGAGGATGAGGTTTGGTTAGCCATCAAGGGCATGAACCCGACCTCCGCTCGGGGCCCTGATGGCTTGCCGGTGAAGTTCTTCTAGTCTTTCTGGAACACCATTAAACCGGAGGTCATGGCCATCTTTGACGAGTTCTTTGTTGGCTCCATTGACCTCGCTCGCCTAAACTTTGGGTTTATCACGCTCATTATCAAAGTTCCAGGTGCAACTAAGATCAGTCAATTCTGGCCGATCACAGTGATCAACGTCATCTTCCACATCCTCACAAAGGGGTACGCCAATAGGGTGACCCTTCTCGCTGATAGGATCACCCATCCTGATCAATCGGCCTTCATTCACGGTCGATTCATCCTCGATGGTATGCTCGTCCTCCATGAGACCATCCACGAGGTCTGCTCTAGGAACCTCAAGGCAGTCTTCCTGAAGTCGGACTTTCATAAGGCTTACGACACTGTTAGCTGGGATTTCCTTTGGGAAGTTCTACTACGCAAGGGATTCGACGACATGTGGGTGACGCGGGTGATGCAGATGGTATCCTCTGGCCGTACCGCAGTTAACATCAATGGGGAGATCGGACCCTACTTCCCCACCATGTGTGGCGTTCGCCGAGGTGATCCTTTTTCCCCATTCTTATTCAACATGATGGTCGTTGCGCTTGCCTCCAGCCCTGACAAGGCCAAGGAGGCCTAGCACATACACGACATCGTCCCACACTTGGTGGGTGACCTTGGCGTATCTCTTCTACAGTATGCGGATGACACGATCATCATGGTTGAGGGCTCGGACGATGACATCTCGAACCTGAAATTCCTTCTCCTCCGCTTCCAGCAGATGTCTGGTCTCAAAATAAACTTCAATAAGAGGGCAGTCATGGTCCTGGGCTAGTCTCGTGTCACGGCCCATATCATCGCTGACCGTCTTAATTGCCAGCTGGGATCCTTCCCCACGGCATACGTGGTGATCCCTATATGTGACTCCTGCCTCTCGGTGGCAAAGCTGCGACCTACAGTCGCCAAGTTGGAGCACCGTATTGAACCGTGGCAGGGACGGTGGCTTTCGAAGGCTGCTAGGACAGTCCTCATCAACTCCTCCTTGTCCAGCTTGTTGCTCTTATTGATGAGTTTTTATAGCTTCCCACAGACCCTCCACCACGAGATCGCCACGGTCCAGGCACGTTTCTCCTGGGCCGGCGACGGGGATAAGGAGAAGTACCACATGGTTCGGTGGTCGGAGATATGCAAACCACGTGACCAGGGTGGCCTGGGGATCATGTCCTCCAAGCGTATGAATATTGCCCTGCTCACTCGTTGGCTCTGGCGGATTTCAAGGGGGAGGGAGGCCTTTGGCTCCGCATTATTCAGAATAAGTACATGTGTGTCCAACCTCTGGCCTTCTGCCAGCGGTCTAGGGGATCATAGTTCTGGCAGTCCCTCATCCAGATGCTCCCGGTTCTTCGCACTGGGACGTCTATCGACGTTGGCTCTGGTGCATCCACCCTATTATGTTTTGACCGCTGGACCGGCGAGTCCCCCTTTGATGCTCAGTTCCCGCCATATTCTCTATAGCGGTCGTCCCACGGATCTCGGTGGAGGAGGCCCTCATCGACCTAGGGCGCCTCGCATTTAGACGTCCTTTCGGGCCGATGGACACGCTCGCCTGGCGGGACCTCCTGGCGTCTATCTCCCTTCATGCGCCAGACTTGGATAGGCCCGACGACTGCATCTCCTGGCGATTGGAGCCATCGAGATGCTTCTCTATGAAATCCTTATACCATGCCATTGCGCCATCCCAGAGCATCGAGCCTTTCACGGCCCTCTGGGAAACTCGCCTCCCCCTGAAGATCCCGATATTCCTCTGGCAGTGGCTTCATGAACGCCTTCCCTCTCGTGTCAAGGTCCTTAAGCGGAATGGACCAGGGGATGGTATTTGTCCGCTTTGTGCGATGAAAGAGGATTCTAACCACATCTTCTTTTCTTGCGCGTCCGCGCAATTCCTATGGAGTTGTTTCCGCAAAGTAGTCGGTGGCACCTGGTGCCCCACAAACTTACCTGACCTGCTCGTCAAACTTCAGGCTACGCCCCCATCTGTCCGCCACACTAGCTGGTCTACGGTGGGGGTCCTCGCCTGGACGCTAGCTGTGGACTGTCCGGAATAAGCTTGTTATTCAACGTGTTCCTCTTCATCGTGCTTCTGATGCGGTGTTCAAATTGTGTGGATACCTGCAGCTCTGGCGGCCACTTAGCCGCTCGTGGGACCGAGACTCCATCAACTCCATCATCTCTCGTCTTCGTGCAATGGCTCTCCGCTTGGCGCCACCGCTCCCTCCACCACTTCCGGAGCCGTATTAGAGGGCCCTCTGTTTTATGCCCCGCCGTCATGTTGTTTTTTCCTTTGTTTGGGCTTGTTGTGTTGTGCCCACAGTGTAACCTTGGTACCTTGTGGTCTAGTGCTACCTCCAATGCGGCATGTGTGTATTGTTGTGACTATTGTTGGATGTTGTGGCTCGGTGGTTTGCTTTATCTATAAAGCGGGGCGAATGCCTTTTTGGTATGGCATGGTACATTCTTGGAGGGGCAACGCCAGCGTGGGGTCGTGTAGGGGTTGATGATGTTATCTTAAACATCAAGCTTTTGAGAGATGATGAGGGTGGGATTAGACTTCTGCAATCCCACTATGTTGAGAAGATTTTGAGTCGCTTTGGATATTCAGACTGCAAAATTTCTCAAACATCATATGATCCTGGTGTGCTAATTCGAAAGTTCAAAGGCTCAACTATAGATCAATTGAAATTCTCTTAAATTATTGGTTCACTTATGTATCTAGCTAGCACAACGAGGCCTGACATCGCGTTTGTTGTGAGCAAACTGAGCCGGTTTGTTACCAATCCGGGTGATGTTCATTGGCGTGTTGTTGAAAGAATTATGCGCTATCTAAAAGGTACTATCAACCACGGACTTCACTATACGGGATATTCGTCGGTACTTGAAGGATATAGTGTTGCGAATTGGATCTCTCATGCTGATGAGATGAAGGCCACTACCGGGTATATGTTTACTCTTGGAGGTGGTGTTGTTTCCTGGAAGTCTTGCAAGAAAACGATCTTAACGAGATCGACAATGAAAGCAGAACTAACGGCATTAGACACATCTGGTGTCGAAGCAGAATTTCTTCGAGATCTTTTAATGGACTTGCCTGTGGTTGAGAAGCCGGTTCCGGCTATCCTTATGAACTGCGATAATCAAACAGTTATTGTCAAAGTGAGGACTTCAATGGACAACATGAAGTCCAACAAACATATGATAATGAGATTGAAGTTTGTCGGACATTTAAGAAACTACAGAGTGATAGCGTTGGATTACATCCAAACAACTAAGAATCTAGCAGATCCCTTTACTAAAGGGCTATCACATGTTGTGATAGATAGTGCATCGAGGGAGATGGGTATCAGACCCACATGAGTTGCCATGGCAGTAATTCAACCTATATGATCGGAGATTCCATGAAGTAGGACCTGGGAAAACAAGCCATTGGTGAACTGAGGAAAGTGACTTTACTAAACCCACTTCGTCGGAGATGCACTACTCTCAGATACTGTATGGTAGGATGATTATTGTCTTAATGTGTTCTAAAGCGTATGTGTAAACAAGATGTTGTTCAACAGAGCGATCTTTGGAGGAACACACCTATATGAGCCCAACTGTTGTTCATAGTCTATGAGATTGGGGTGATCTCTAGTAAACTCACGAATAGGCCAGGAGTGTGACTAATATGCTCGACCTGAGGGGCATCCTTTGGCAGCCTAGTACTAGTAAGAGTTGTGGTGAAACTTCTTTACGCCAAATTGATAATTCAAGGCATAGTACATTGTTCAGTTGTAAAGGACTGTAGCTGCTTGCTCTAGGTGAAGCTCAACCTTAACAGGTCTTCACTGAAATGCTGGTATATCAAAACACTGATTGGAACGAAAGAATACAATGTGCACTTGAGATATGGTGGAGAATTGTTGAAATCTGTGGTGGGCCTTAGGCCCATGAGACAATTTCAGAAATCTCCTAGGGTCCATGTAGGTGGTGGAACGACAAGGGATGGTGGAAAGTTTAGTCTCACCTTGCTAGTGGAGAGGAAGTTGGACCCCTTTATAATGGTCTCTCTTTTACATGCTATTGGAGAATGAGAAGAGAAGAGGTCCTCGCGCGCTCCTCCTCCGCCGCCCGCCTCGTCAGGACGCGACGCGACACGGGTTGCGGGTATGAGCCGAGCTCATACCTACACGTGACTCCGTTTATCCTGCTTCACTCAATGTATTAGCATTTTTCCTGATGAAGCATCAGCAATACAACAAAATGTAAAGGGCGTGCGTGCCCGGTAGCTTAGATAGAGGCACGAAGTTCACTTAGAATGTAACATGTGGTGCTTGGTGACAAAAGGTGGCCCCTACAATTAGGCTTGGGTATAATTCAGAGATTTGTTAGACAAACACGATTATTCCTCCTTCTATCTCAGCCCAAAACTCATTTTGCAACTTCAAGAGACAAGATTCTGCAAGATCTAGCGTCATCAGAATATGGAACATTTGCAAGTATACTATTTTCTTCTAACAAAAACACATGATGAATCGGATAACTAGTCATTTATTACCAAGCATATACTCCCTCCCTTCACAAATATAAGATGTTTTCAATATTTTAATATGGTTTACATATGAACTGAAATAAGTGAACAGACACATTAAAACTTGCCTATATACATCCGATTCACAAAAGACTTATCATACAATGGTGAAACATCTGGATACCACCATACATAAAAACTGGGCAGTAACATACCTTGGGCAATGGATCAGCACTGGCCACAGCTCCAGAGCTAGTAACAAATTAAGGTTGGGTGGGAAAGAAATCATGACCACGGGCTTCATTCCTTGAAGTAGAAATGCTACAAGACTGACTACCAAGAATATCATTCCTGAATTGGTAAATAGTGGAAGCACATCAATTCCATAAGAATCCTCTACCACTAGATTCCATTAAAGCAATAAATTAACTGTCAGACGAGAGTAAGAGAAACAGACAGTATGCTACAGCAAAACACACGAGCTACATTACTGATGATAGCATGGGTCAAAATTCACACTCATAAGAGCAGGAGTTGCTCATTAAATTATCCCTAACATCGGTAGTGTTACTCAACAGATACACTTGAGATCTGGAATTTATTAGGCCAATTAGTGTGTACGCAAACCATCTGAATCCAATACCAGGTCAAAATTTACCTATTGAGAATTATCTACTTCCCATTCAAACATTAACAAGCATATCGAAGCAACACTGTTTCTTAAGACTATGGCCTGCTTGGATTGGGGAATTTGGACCTATGCTATAGATAAAGACTGGGCATTAACGTACCTTGAGCAATACATCATCATTGTCTACAGCTTCCCATAGACTGCAGTCCACTGACGCACGTCTCCCTTCCTCCCTCTCTCCCTTCCTCCCTCTCTCCCTCCCTCCCAACTCTAGCCGCCTCCCCCTCCCCCTCCCTTCCTCGCCGCCGCCTGAGGCAGCCGCCGGGCAAGCCCGGGGCGCCAAGGATGGTGGCGGCGGGGCCTAGGCTGCCCTGCCTCTGCATGCGGAGTCCCGGATCTGGAGCGGCGGCTCCATTGGCGAGGCACGGCAGGCTAGCAGCCGTGCGGGAGGTGGATCCGGCGTCTCGGCCGCGCGGGCGGCGGGAACCGGTGGTCGCTGGCGTTCGACAACGGCTTTTGCAGTGGCCGGTGCGCACGATCTAGCGTCTCCCCTCCTTCCCTGCGGCGTGCGGGCCAGCCTGGTCGGGCCGCGCATCCTTGGATTGCCGGTTTTATACAGGAGGTGCTGCTAGTGGTGGGGACCTAGCTCGGGCGAAATCCCTGGTCGGCCATGGTCGGCCGCGTCGACGGCGACGCCTGGGGCGCCGTTCCCCTCCTTGGAGGTGTCGGCACCGCTTTGGAACCTTGGGGTTGGGTGGCGCTTGTGGGTGGTGGGTGACGGCGGTGGTGCGACCCTATCCTACCATGGATCTCCGTCCTGCTTGGAGATGGACTCGCGTAGGTGGAGGTCGTCGTTTGGCGTCATGATGGCGTCGATGGCGGAGACACCTGCCAAGGCTGGTACCTCAATCTGATATGAAGATGGACCAGTGGAAGATGGCGGCGACGACACATGTGAGTGCGTCGGACCGGTTTGTACCCCGGACCCAGTATGTGGCTCGGTTAGGGTCTCCAGCTTTAGATGTTAGGCTTAGGTGAGAGGCCTGGGTATTTGGTCCAGCTTGCACCCCTTCATCATATGGATAGGAGTAGCGGCAGATGTTGCCAAGATGGTGGATTCAGGCATATTGTTGTACTGCTTTATAAGGTCCTCGAGAATAATCAATAAAATGGCCGCATGCATCTTCCAGATGCAGAGGCCGGGGGTCATCCTCCTTTTTTTTAAAAAAAAAAATTGGCTACAGCTTCAAAGGTAGCAATAAAGTAAGACTGAGTGCCAAAGATAGCATAACCACGGGCTTCATTTCCTTGAAGTAAGAATGCTACAAGACGGACTTCCGAGAATAACATTCCTGAATTGGTAAACAGTGAAATCACATCAATTCCATGAAAAATGCTCTGACAATAAATCAACTGTCATGCAAGAGTAAGAGAAACAAAAAGTATGCATGAGCTTTTTTTATTCGAAAAGTGGCGCTTTATTACTTAAAAGGTAACACGCTTTCAACAAAATCCTCGCAGGAATCGAAAATAAAAGAACAAGGAAAAATACAAAGAAACTATTATCTGTATGAGCTATACATACTATATGACTAATCTTCCTAGGACTCGAGGCCTCACAATCAATTGAGGTCTCCAACTGGAATTTGGTCATCCGATTTTGACCGGGTCAATAATTTCTCAAACCCTTCTTTTTTTATACAATATACTATGCTTTTTAATTTTTAAATCTTCACAATTAATTGACCCTTCAATTTAGACTTTGATCACCTGATTTTGACCGGATCAACAATTTCTCAAAGATCTCTCCTATTTGTATTTTAATTCTCTATGCTCCGTAACTTTAAAGCTTTTCATTCGATTGAGGTATTCAATTTGGCATTTGGTATACGATTTTGATCGGGCCAACAATTTTCCAAATCAATCAACAACAACTGACCTATATAAACATATCAACCCCTTGCAGACTCCTATCACACATACAAAAGCGTCACCATGTGATACTATAGCACGAATATAGTATACGCAACCAATGATGAAAAAATATCTCCACATAAACATGGGTTGATTAGCAGACAACACAGAATCACACCGTGAGAGACACACCAAATAACTGCGGTATAAACAAACATAAAACACACACCATCATGTTCCACACCGGTCAAACTAAATACTCCATCAATTTAAAAATATAAGGGTTATTAGTTTTTTGGAAAGCCATTTTTTTTTAATTTTGACCAAGTTTAGAGCTAAACATATCAACATCCACAATATTAAACAAAAAATATAAAAAATCATTTCATGATGAATCTAATAACACGTATTTGATATTATGAATTTTAATATATTTGTCTACAAATTTGATCAAACTTAAAAAGGTTTGACTTTTAAAAAAAATAATACATCATATATTTTGAAATACAGTGGGTAAAGAAATTTAAGAATCCTAACAAATTCAATCACGCAGCATAGGGCGCACAACCCTTCTAGTTATTGATGATAGCATAGGTCAAAATTCACAAACAAAAGAGCAAGAGTTGGTCGTTCAATTATCCCTTAGATAAGTAGTATTTGTCAACACATACACCTGAGATCTTGACCTAATTATTAGGCTAATTAAGTTGTACTCAAACCACATGAAACCAATACCAGATCTAAACTTATGTACTCAAAACGAAGCGGACTGAATACCTTTTGACAATTATCTTTTTTTAAAGGAGAATATATTAATATCACGGAGATACCAATTACACCTAGCCTCTGCACTAACCAGATACTGAATGACATCCAGGATGCACACAGCCAGGAATAAAATAAAAAAGAGAAACAAACAAAGACACGTCGCAGTGATGAAACACTTGCAACAACAACACTCGACACCACCAAAGAAAACACTCGGACCGCGAAAGCGGTTCTTCAAAAACGTCGCCTCCAAGAAAAATCTTAAGTTTTCACCCAAAGAAAGAACGAGATCCCAAAACAATGTCTTCAACAAGGCCATTGTGAGGTACAAACAATGAAGGCTAGACATCGAGTTTTCACTCTGGTTATCACGGCTCGGTACTCGAGAGCACCACCAGAAATGATTTCCACATGTGTTGCCGTCCTCTCTTGCCAAGTCCACTGCTGCAAGTATTCATTGTAACCAAAACCTATGCACAAGTCTTCATCATAACCAAAACTCATCTCCGTCATTACAAGTTTTTGATTGTAGTCGCCATGACTTTCTTCACTATTGTCAATGCATAGAAATCTATGCTTAGACATGTCCCATGACATGGGCAATATAGCAAAGCTTCGCGTCACACCCTCATGAAGCCTCTCTGGCCGAAGATAACGGAGCTCACGGCCGGATCGATTTCGATCAAGATATACAGCGACGCCATGCATCAAACATCGGAAATCTTCGAGAGAAAGATCGGAACTCGTCGACGTACAGATCGAAGACCAGCATGACGCAGATCGAAGACTTGGCGCTCGAAGATCAGCAAGGCTAAACCACATTTATTCCTGCATAGCCAGCAGCCCCCACACCACCGGCCGTTCGCAGAGGAGAAGACGAACGCGCTAACGGCGCTGGTCATTCGACACTGCACGGGTGGCAGCCGCCGCCAGCTGGACCCAAATCAGATCCAAAAAGGGCCAGCGCCAACGCCTCCTGAGCGCGGTTGTGCCGCATCGCGCAGCTGAAGCTCCCTGACTTATCGACAACCCTCCGCCCGTGGCCGTAGCCCATCGGCCCAAATCAGGCCCAGGACGGGCCTGCTGCCCCCGCCGTACGCCATGGTAGCTCGTGCCGTCGTACGCCATGGCACTAAGGGGAATCAGG
Source organism: Hordeum vulgare subsp. vulgare (assembly GCF_904849725.1). Taxonomy (NCBI): domain Eukaryota; kingdom Viridiplantae; phylum Streptophyta; class Magnoliopsida; order Poales; family Poaceae; genus Hordeum; species Hordeum vulgare. Next base: position 580,766,885 of record NC_058522.1, read on the forward strand.
CTGGGGGAGACTTGGCTACGGTTTAGTTGGAGCCTCCAGAGTGAGGCGCCAATTATCTACTCCCTCTGTTTTTAAATATAAGTCTTTTCAGACATTTCACTAAGGAACTACATATGAAGCAAAATGAAGGAATCTACACTCTAAAATATATCTATATACATTCGTATGTAGTCTTTTAGTGGAACCTTTAAAAAAACTTGTATTTGGGAATGAAGGGAGTACATCTCATTCAAACATTAACAAACATGTTTGTGAAGACTAAAGCCTGCTTGAATTGCGGATTTTTTTGTGTGATCCACGGTACTTAGTTCAGTTCACAGAAAAATTACACCCAATCCAAGGTGAGCCAGACATGAAATTCATCTCGACGAACATATCCTCATATGCGAGGAAGAACAGTGCATATATCACACACATGGACAAACAAAATAACAAATACTTGCTTGTACATAAGGGACATCACCATGACATACAGACTCACATTCACTAACACAACAATATCTTCCAGAGTATCAAGGAGCAGAACCTATCTAGTGCACTCAAAACAAATAAGTAAGCAGACAACCACTGACAGCACCAACAACTTTTTTTTTTGCCAGAATCAAAATGAAGTATCAATCGGCCAGACCAATCGACTAACACCGTAGCACGTGAGATCAGAGCTTAAAGGGGACAAACCTGTTAAGAATCGATTAAGTTAATTCTTAGATAGGTTACTTAGTCCTCAAGCAACCATTCACTTCCTTGACTCTCAAGGAAACTATGTAATAACTTGGTCCTTAAGTAACTTCAAGTTTAGTTGACTCCCAAGCAACATGTATACTTCCGCCCGGATATAAATACCCCATTGCTATTATTAATAAAGACTAATGAATCATCTTTCATTCATCTCTCTCGTTCTTTACTTTTTACTTTAAACACGTTATCAGCACATAGACTCTACCTGAAAGAAATCGCATGTGAGAAGTCTCCATGCATGCGTTGGTGGCACCACTGGATGTGGCGTCTCCATCTAGCGCTCGTGGCGGCGCCTTGATGACGTCGCTGGATGCGTTTCTATGGGGCCGTCAATCAACGTGATCCAGTGGCTAGGCGACAGAACAACGTTTCTACGACATGGTAGTACGGTAAGAGATAGTCGTCCATAAGCAAATCGAAGGCATAGACAAGCACTTTCGCAGGAGGCGAAACAACGGCCACCACTGCGGCACCAGCCCCGACCGGCCTCTCCGCATGCCGTCGGGGGAGACGACTGGACGTAGTAAGCGCGACGACGGCAGGCTGTGCACGGCTGCAAGGTTGGCTGCGACAGAACGTCGGGCATGCATCGGCATGCATGCAACATGGATTATTACTTTGACATAGTTTTATTATTCTGTGAGGAAGCAAGGGCTAACCATCCTAGATAGATCTTGATCGATCAATGCAGATGTATTGTTCGTTTGTTCTCGTTTTAATTTAAAAATAAATAAATAAGCTAATCAATTTTGTGGTGGTTTCCGCATGCATTTATTGAGAACAAGCCAACTACTACGGCCACTACGTCGCTCCGGTGCTGGGCGACATCAACCCGGCGGTGACATCGTCGGGAACGCATGAACAGCCATGACGTAGTTCTTCTTTGACGACACACGACACCGTCCATGATGATACTCTGCAGGAATCCCTATCATGAAAAAAAAGTCAAAGAAGGCATACTAGAAAAGGGATACACGGTTCCCGGTAGCTCGGCATAACAAGTCCCTGATGATCCGTCTGAAGGCAAGGCGCCATCAGGTGCTCAGCCCGTCGAGCCACAGGAAGACGGCACAGCGCGTCTCACACGCTCGGACATGGCGACGCTCTTCTCTTCAGCCCACTGGCATAGAGGTGGCACCCAGCCCACGCGGCGGCCCTCGGCCACGACATAGCGGTGCGCACCTAGTAGCCCGACGCGCGATGTTCTCCGAGTCGTACCCGAAGCGCTCTTCCCCAACGCACCCTCCCGCGGAGCGGCTGCACAAAAACACAACAAGCATACAACGCCATCACACACTCACACAGAAGATAAGCATTTGGGGAAACCTTATCCCTTCGGTAGAGTTTGCAGTTTGGGATTTCCTAGTTTATTATTAACAGAAATACCCAGCCCTCAGGCTAGACTCTTATGTCTTCCTAAATTGCATGAAATATAATTATGTATCATCTACATCGTGAAATATCATTTGAAGCCTCATGTCTTCATATATTACATAAAATACAAATTATTAAATTGCATCTATATGTATTACCACGGTGATACTAATGCAAAAGAATGTTTTGTGTACATTTATTCCTTCGGAATTTAAGACATGCGTGTTTGGGACAACAATTATAACTTTGTGATGGAAATTAAATTCTCTTCCAAACATTGATACAAACTAAAATAAGAGTTATAAAGTGTCATACTTAATATGACTTGCGCAAAATTTATTTGTGAATCACAAGGTACTGATGACATCTACTACAGAATTCATAGATTATTCATCATTAGTGTGAGGTCTACATCTTGTCATTTTAACGAGATGATTACCTTCAAAGTGCTCTTCCAAATATTAATATTAGATGTGACTACCTCAAGATATCATAAGGTAATACTGGCATCTACTGCATAATTTTGCAGATTATCCACTATTACTGTGAGGTCTACATCATGTCATTCTGACAAATGACTACCTTCCAAGTGATTTTCTTAAAAATAGAATAACATAAGGTAATAGAACTATAAACATCTCCTGACAATAGTCAGACTATGTTTTCTATTACTCCGATATCGACACCATATTGGTGATTATCTTCAAAGTGTTATCCTATATAAATTGAGGTCAACACATATGGCTATATGGCATCAGCCATACTAGAATTTGCTCCTCCGAAGCATTTATTGTTGTTGTTTACTAAAATATTTTACTCTCATAGTAAATATTGTTCTTGCACACTTTGCTTGAATATGTAATAGGAAACTACAGAAATATTTGCATATACGTATGATTATCTTCTATTACATTGAAAAAATAGATGACAGTGGAGCCTACGTCACTATTTCTAATTATAGTGTCAGCCATCCATCAAGATGGATCCCATAATTTATGGCAATGATTAAGTGTCTCAACATTTCGCAAGTTCCACTGACATCATGGTTATAATTTCATAGTGACTAACCAGTGTTAAGCATGCAAGTCTATACGTTTTGGCAGTGAATCTAAAGTCACACACTTCCTCAAGAATGTAGTCCAAAACATTAGCAATAATTTAATCACATGTGTTATATTGAAGGATACACCCGGGTTCACCAAGGATCACCTTGGCCATGATTGTTCTCAAACAAATCATTTATTCATAGACGTCACTTACTCCTAGAAGTAAATTAAATAAATGCATTAGCATTTTCAAGTAACACATGCCTGACATTTCCAAATACAGTAAGTACATTTTAGGTGACATTATTTATTGTAAGATGATTTACAACATCAGTCGTTGTATCCACCCATGGTATTATTGCCACTATAACTCCACCTTCGGAATATGTGTCATGGCTATTCTCTTAATAGCTAAGTATATTCATATGTATTTCATGTGTCACCAAGTTCACTTAGTTCTCAAACTAAGTACATAATGGATGAATATTTATTCACCTTGAATATTTCCTTTAAGAGAAACATGCTGCCATGAGCACATTTGGAATGATCACCCAATAATTTTTCAAGGCCTCAAGTCTATTTCAACTTACAATTTTGGCAGTTATAAAATCAACTTTAAGTTGAGATTTTATGATCAGATATTTTTCGTATTTGAATCCGATTGAAAAGCCCATAATACACTTTTACATCCTCTTATGATGGTATTACCATTTTCATGGTAAAGAAACATATTATTTCCTAAAGTCATCATATTCACCCAACGAGTGCTTCAAATATTTGCTAGCATTGAGAATACTATGCAAGTCAGTGGTTACAAAATAGAACCATGAGGAATTCAAAGTAAAGTGGAGGCTAAAGACAACCAATGAAATAATTACCTTTTAATTAGTAATTGATCATTTTCAAATGGTCACAAAGACAACTCTCAAGTTTGTCAAATGTGTGGTAACATAAATATAATACATATGAATACCAAACCGTCAAACATATGATCAAACCACACCATAAATTTATTAAGAAGGCAAATAAGTTCATTGGGACAGTTGAAAATTTGCAAACATACAATGAGGAAATATCCTCGTAAATGATTGTTTCCAAATCTTCATCAGAAGGAGAACCAAAAATATAGTGTAATAAAAGAATGATCAATTCCTTTATGCCTATGATATGTTTGCATAATTAATTTTTCAGTAATATGGGTGACCTCATGGAATATCCTAATTATTCCCAAAATAACATTAGCCTATACTTGTGCTACTACATGTAGTGTAATGTCCAATATCACATTTATTGGACATTATAGTTGATAAATTTTGAATGTATGAATCAATTCATACTCAATATTGTTGCGTACACAATAATTTTCTAAGTATTAATAAATTAAATATTAAGCTTAATAGCCTTAGCCATCCTAGTTTGGGGATGATTAGAAAATTATTGACAATTCTATTGGTCACAACTTAACAAGTTGCAAAATTTCCCAAATCATCAGATTTTATGTGCACCACATGTGCCATAGGGGAAATTAATTTAAGGAACTCTCACCTTACAATTCTATATGAGTCAACTCATTCTTCCTTTAACACATTCAGAAGATATGTGCATTACTCAACCATTGTGTGGTATTATATAGATACTTCATGGTACTCATGGAAACATTTATAAAATGATTTCCAGTGTGTCTCTTGTCACACAAATCATGAATGATATAACTAAATTAATTGCTCAAATTCTCAAATTAAGAGCAAGCTAGTTATCCTAAACAAGGGATAAATCCATTCGAATGGACAACTTCGTTGAACTCATTTCACAAGCAATGTCTGATTATACCTAATACTTTATGTACATACACATAATGGTTTACTTCAATATCTTATCAAAGATAGTGAAATTAATAATATGACCAAACTTATAGAATCGTAATTTACTAGCCTCATGCTAGACAAATACGGCATTCCACACCGTAAGTATGATCTAAATCATACCAACTGTATAGCATACTACTTTCCCCTTGTAGTAATTACGTGAAAATCAACAAAGTATTTCCTATCTGCGATAATTCGGTTACATACCGATATCACCACTCCAGCATACATCAATGGGCTCTCACAGAAATTTAGGGAACTATGTCAGGAATAACAATTTATCCTTCAATCAAAATTATTCACAGCCCGTATGCTGATTGCATCAGCAATAAGGACATTTCCAGCATTAGGGGGAGATTAGTACCACAAAGAATGCCGAGAAATAAATTAGACATGTTATTGACATTCAGTCCTTATATCTACGTACTCAAAGAATCTGAACAAGAAGTTTAGAATCACATATTTGCAACTCATTGCAAATCTACCACATACATTTACTGATGACAAAGGTGTCACTCAATTTTATATTCCTGCAGTAAAGTGTCAGAAAGAGTGGAGGTACCTGATAAACCACTCTTGTCCCCAAATGAGAGCAATAGGGGGAGAAATATGACCACACGAGATATAATCTCACATAATTCCGCGGAAACAGAGGAAATCAAATCCTTAACTAGTAAATATAATTCATCAAGTTGAGAGACACCTCACTGGATGGTCATCATCCAAAGCCCGACATAAATGTGCACAAATGTTTTGGTGTCGGGACATCGAAACACCTTGACTCCATTGTTGTAGGAAATCACAAGGAGTTAAAAGGAATAAATACATTTCCACAAATTTCATCGATTCCTCTAGAATCATATAACATAAGTCTACATTTGTCGACATATATTTCTTCTAAAGATTGCTAAAACCTTTTGGGCCCTAAACCAAAATCCATGGTAGAGTGCCTCTTGTACTCATATTGGTTCACATAAAAGGAAGCAAGTAATGAAGAATAGCACTCGCCAATCAAAGAGTGGTATTTACCACAGTAATACCTACTCCTCATAATTATGTTTCATATGGAATACTAAAAACTTCTCATTCATAGACAAAGTCAATGAGGTGGTGAAAAAGCGAGGCTTGTAGCAAACGGGTTCACGCAGAGACCCAACATCCATTACGATGTAACATACCTTCTTGGTATGAGTGGAACTATGTTTCGATAATAAATACTGTTGGCAGTACAAATAATATTATTCATGCAGTTAAAGGATGCAGTGACTACATACTCATATGAGTCACTCATTTCAGAAATCTATATTAAAGTCTCTGAAGGGCTTCATTTTCGAATCCAAAAACAAATCGCAACATGTATTGTGTAAAACTTCCTAAGTCACTCTATGACTAGAAATAGTCGTGAATCATATGGTACTACCGACTAGACGAGTTCCTTCTTCAGAGGATTACTCAAAGGATGATGATTGTTCATGTGTTAATAAAGGAATCCCAAAATTTGATTCCCTTACATCACCTCAATGTATATCGATGATTTTATCATCAATGTCTCTGCAAGAAATAAACATACACAAAATCATCTCAAGACGGAAAATTTGGATTCAACCAAATTTAGCTTAAGCTTACAACTTGAGCATTCTCTCAAGAATACATATCAGTCTACATATATCCAAAACATATACGAGAAGTTCAGTGTGGATATATCATAACAATATAAGACATGTATGGTCATACTACCTTTGATAAGGTACATACCTAGGGTTGATAATGACGTGACATAAAGACCTGAAGTTCTATATCTCACTAATGTCAAAGCACTCATATGATTGCAAACTATGTCAGGCCTGACATCATATTTGCTATGTTTGTTCAGAGTGCAACCCCCAACAAAAGTTACATGCTTGATATATGGAATATCATCTTATATCTTAAGCTCACAATAAATATTGGACAATTCCATCAGGAAATACAAGATATGACCATGATGTGATATGATGATATTGGCTCTTTATTTGATCCCAATGACGTCATATCAATGACTGAATTTGTTGGAATAGCCTCCGTATGGAAGTCATCTAAATGGACTTTAATGGTTATTCCCACTTATCATTCTGACATAATTGCTTTATCTAAAAGCATTGCAAAATATGCATGGCTTGGCAAAATGATAAACCACACTCAAAATCATGTGGTTGAGATTCATCAGAATCACATAACTTGATTTATCAAGATACTTCCACTTGTGTTACTCAATACCTACAGGTTATATGAAGAGCAATATCATAAATCACATTGCTCGGAAACTACTTATCCTCATGGATTATAGAAAAGTGAGAAAATAATTTGCAAACAAAATCATGTGAAAATCCAACAGATTATACACAATCTTATGTTCATATCAATGAAATTGGTATGAGACATCCTCCATATTTCTAAGTTCAGGGGGAGTAATCTCCCAAACTATAACCTATTAACAATCATCAGATTGCATATATTGTACTCTTTTCCCCTTGATGAGTTTTTTCCTAATGGTTTCTCATAAAAGGTTTTTAACGAGACAATATAAAACAAATGTTTGTGTATGTCATATCATTTTCTCCTTATATTTTTCCCACTGGGTTTTAAAGGAGTTTTCAATGGCATGTCAGATGCACTCTTTTCCCTTATGAGTTTTCTCCCGTAGTTTCTCATAATGGTTTTTAATGAGGCAATGTCTTATCAAAGATCATGTGTCATACTTTATATTTTCCCTACTCGAGTTTTTAAAGGAAGTACTCAAGACATATTAATTATTCTCTAAACTCACCAATGAGTTTTCTCCTTCTTCAAAGGTTTTTCTCCTATGAGTTATCAAGAGACAATAATCATTATATGTTGCATCATTTTCTCCTTATTATTTTTCCCACTGGGTTTTAAAGGAGTTTTCAATGGCACGTCAGATGCACTCTTTTCCCTTATGAGTTTTCTCCCGTAGTTTCTCATAATGGTTTTTAATGAGGCAATGTCTTATCAAAGATCATATGTCATACTTTATATTTTCCCTACTCGAGTTTTTAAAGGAAGTACTCAAGACATATTAATTGTTCTCTAAACTCACCAATGAGTTTTCTCGTTCTTCAAAGGTTTTTCTCCTATGAGTTATCAAGAGACAATAATTATTATATGTTGCATCATTTTCTCTTTATTATTTTTCCCAGTGGGTTTAAGGAAGTTTTAGCAACATATTCTGCACAATTCTTCTCATATTTTTCCCACAGGATTTTTGGAGGAGACTTTCAAGAATATTCAAAGAATTTATCAAGATGATGCATATACTCAAGAAGAGGCGTTGTACAAGGGGGAGTGTTAAGAATAGATTAAGTTAATTCTTAGATAGGTTACTTAGTCCTCAAGCAACCATGCACTTCCTTGACTCTCAAGGAAACTATGTAATAACTTGGCCCTTAAGTAACTTCAAGTTTACTTCCCAAACAACATGTGTACTTCCGCCCGGGTATAAATATCCCATTGCTATCGTCAATAAAGACTAATGAATTATCTTTCATTCATCTCTCTCGTTCTTTACTTTTTACTTCAAACAAAACCCACCCACAGCTATGACGACGAGGAGCAACACGTAGGCGCAGGGCAGGAGGCCCCTGGCAAAGGCGAGGAGGCAGCACCCACCGCTGCAGCGCAAGAGGTAGAAGGCGGTCCCCAGCTCCACCGGCACTGCAACAAAGAGAACAAATGCAAGGATCGTATAATATGCTGCCTTGTAGTGGGCGAAGACAGGTCCCGCGGCCGGCAGGTGGAGCGCGGTGGTAAGGGCCAGGACAAGGGTGAGGGAGCCCAACCCCCACAGCACGCGCCCCAGCGGCGATGCACAGGGTAGCATGTAATGCAGTATGTTGATTATGTTGCATTGATCGATCTCCATGGTGGATTGACCCATCTCCAGGTCGGGGGGCATAGTGTTGTCCTGGACGCCGTTGACTTTGGGCTGGGAGGACAAGACGGACCCCATGGATGGATGGATGTGGAGTCTCGCTGAGTCGTCGTCTGTGGGGAGGGAGATCTGAGGCAGGAAATGAAGGAGAGTAAGATTAGGGGATGTTCATGTCAGCACCAGCAGCCGCAGCAGCCAAGACAAGCTTACCACAACACACATTGGGCAAGTTTTGTCTGCAACGCAGTCCAAATAGATACAGAAATAATGCTGCTAGAACTGAATTCTAGTCTAACTCTCTTTGTTGGCTAAGTTCTGCCATAATCTGTAAATTGGTTTCTGAAATAGTTAAGGAAGGTTTTTACAGATCTAAGAGGCGTATGCTACGGAAAGACAGGATCCATTCCGGACACAACATTCCAGCATATATATATATACTGCAACATAAGATCAACTGCACCGATGAGCGATGAGGCATATGGCTTACCACGCGGGAGGTAGCAGGGCGGGCTGTTCTTCCCCGCGGCACAGCAGTGAGAGTTGACAAGATCGAGGAGCGCCTGACAAGGATATGGGGGCCCGGGGTGCTGTATTATAGGCAGATGGGATCAGGAGAGGTCCAAAGTGTGCGACTTCTTTCCGAGGTAGTAACTAATTCCTCTGCATTTATGACACGGCACAGATCGGCAGATCAATCGCCAAGAGTTGTTTACATGGGCGCGGCAACGACGAACACACCTCATTCCTTCGTTGGTTAATAAAAATACTCCTATAGAGTGGTCAGACGGTTCGGCAACGCCGTTTCTTTAGTTCCATCTATCCTGCCAGGCCGTTTGGTCGAGTCGGCAAGAATTCTTTATTTTTCTCCGTTTGAATTGTTTATTCCATCACCAAAAAAGTCGGTGACATGCACACACTTATTTTAGCGAAGTGGGTATAAGTGTGTGCGGGAGAGGAGGAATCGCGGTGAGCATCGTGTCACTTGCCGGTGGTAATACTTTACCCGCACGAGTATTATTTTAGCAAAGTATATGCACACACCTACACATTTTATCCTCGTGAGCATCTTCAAGACACCTTAATCAAAATGGTATACATTTTGACTATCATTGGATTGTGCTCGACCCGCGGTGTGGAACATGAATGTCTTTATAATGACCGGGTGAACAGCCCCAAAGCCCATATGCCTTGTATGACGTTAGGGGAAGTTTGGAATCTACCGGATGACGAGGTTTTCAAATTCTCTGGACCGGATTGGTTACTTATCTTACAATCAATTAAGGCCGCATATGCTTGAGCAAATTATATTCGTGTTTTGGAGTGCATGATGCTTGAGGAATGATTTGATCTTTAGTAAACTATCTCTACCTATGTGAGTTTTATTTAAATCAATTGGGACTCCTTCTCGTCCCATCATACCAACATGAAGATGAAGATCACCAACATGGGTAAGGAGAGGGTGGACGGCGTAAGTTATACCAATGAGGTGGATGGAAAATGTGTGATCTGGCAGCCCCCGATCCAGATTTCATTAATATCAATGTTGACGCAAGTTTTGTCGAGGCCATTAGTGTTGTCAGTGTGGGAGTGGTTGCCAGGAATCATACTCGTGAAGTCATCAATTCTTCTTCGGACAATATTGGGGTTTGCAATAGTATGCATGAAGCAAAACCGAGAGCAACACTTGCCGGCCTTTATATAGCTATTATCCTTCATACATCATTCATTTTTGAAACTGATTGCTCTTTTGTGACGTCTTTTCTTGGAAATGGTTATTTGGACAGGTCTCCCCTCATTAATCTTAAGATGAAAGTGTCGGTGACAAAACCAGCGGATCTCGGGTAGGTGTGATCCCGAGTTGTGGATCTTGGATAAATGGGGAATAGGAAACACAGAGATGGTACTTACCTAGATTCGGGCTCTCTCAAAGAGATAAAACCATACGTCATACTTGATTATATTGGTGTGTGCATGACAATTACAGAGTCGATCTACCACAAGATTAGATGAACTAAACCCTAGATGAGTAGGATAATGGTCCTCCTCTCTATGTACTAAACCCTCTGGTTTATATAGACACCAAAGGAACCTAGGGTTATACATGGTCGGTTGCCATCAGGGAATAAACATGGTGATTCTATCATATTGACTTGGAGGACACACCAAGGCACCGGAGGTTTCCTTCCTGAACATGGAGTCGCCTTATAGCTCGACCTTGCAGTAATATTCACGCAGTGGCCCACCTATTCGGCCCATAAGAGATAAACCGGTGGCCCGAGGACCCCTTAGTCCCAGACTCCCACAGTAGCCCCCGAACTAGCCTCCAGTGTCGGGATCTAGATTCCACGGCAATCCCATCAAGTACCAAAGTTGATTAGTTGTTAGGCAAATGTAGTACCAAAGTTGGGCCTTGCCAGACCAGCTTTAATCTAAAACGAATTATCAAGGGGGTCCCCATAACAACCCCGACCGTGTTAGGAGCGCTCATTTATGGAACATAACACCGGTAGCCGAAACTAAGGGGACAAAGGTGGAACAAAACACCAGGCTAGAAAGGTCGAGCCTTCCACCTTTTACCAAGTATATAGGTGCATGAAATTAAATAGAAATTAATATGGTGATAAGACAAGGGACCCATGTTATCACATGGAAGCAACTGCACCTGCAACTAGCAACGCTAACAACATGGTTAAGCAAGCGGTAACATAGCCAATCAGTGGTTTGCTAGGTTGAACAGTTAAAGGTTTCATGGCATTGTTGAGAGGCTGATATTTAAATGTGGTAGGCAACGAGACGTAAACGAGAGAAGCGATAAAAACTAGCATGGCAATGATAGTAATGGTATCTGGGGAAATGGTCATCTTGCCTGAGATCTCGCTTGGAAGAAGAACAACTCCATGAAGTCGGTGAACCAACGTAGTCGAACAGGTCCTCACATTCCGACACGCTTGCGGAACTCTATCGAGACGGAGCAAACCTAAAACAAGCATCAACACAGATATTCACCACACGATGCACAACATGATGCACACCCTACTATGATGCATGATCAGTTCAATGATGCAAGGCATGGCATGGCAATTCACCTCACGCAAACTCTACACATTAAGTGAAGCTCGGTATGCAACGAGTTGCATATCGACGAAACTCCACATTTATTTATTAGTTCACTCCCGTTTATTTACGCGGCAATATTAAATTGTTGTTAACATGGCAAGGGGTGGAGCGGTGATTTTACATGCCATCCTAGTCGGTTAACATGCGGAGCATAAATCGGGGCTATGTCACAAGAAGCATGCAACACAAGAAAATTATGCCATGAATGTGTCATGCATGCGAGTTACAACAACACGGGCAAGAAGAGAAAGAAGCATATGTCGCCACGGCGAGCGAGAGGGAACCAAAGCGGCAAAACGGAAACGATGCCACGACAACGTTCCTATCCCGATACTCAACGAGTTATCGATGCCAACGAATAGGGAGCACGTGCGGGAACGCTAAATAAAGATGGGGTGATCCCGTTACCAGGTTCCCATGTGTCAAGGACACGACAAAAAGGAAGACAACGTGCAACGGGCAAACATATGGCGCAAACATACGATACATCTCATACATCACATGTATACGGTTCACGGCCACGTCTCATCGGTATACCTTCGAAGCGTGCGTTCGGGCGGATCGGATCGTTGCGTTATGAACTTAGGTCGTCGTGGTAGTCGTGGAAGTAGTGGAAGTCGTGGTACTCTGGTCTCGTCGACGGTAGTCGTACTCTTGGCGTCGGTACACGGGTCTTCGGCTTCGGTAGTCGAACACGTTTCCGAAGATGTCCGGGGGTCGTCGAGGACGTCTTGGACTCGGCGAACTTGTCGACGGGCCACAGAGGCGTGGATGGTACACACGGTCTTCGGCGACGGTCCCGAAAGGCGATAGGCGAGGCAACACAACAGCAAGCAACATCTACAGCAACTAGCAACGCAGCAAGCTACCTACAGCAACTAGCACTAGCATGCATCAGCAGCTACTAGCTAGCAGCAAGCAACTATCAGCAAACGCATCGGCTTAGCAGGCAAACGGCAAGCAGCAGCCAGGCATCGGCGGGCACAGCAAGCATCAGCTAGCAACCTAGCAACTAGCGGCAGCAGCAAGCTACAGCATGCACTAACAGCAACAGCATGCAGCAGTTAGCAGCTAAGCAACCAGCTTCATCCGGCAGCAAGACGCGGCAACAGCAACACGCGCAGCAACAGCAAGCTGATTCAGCTAGCAGCAAGCTACAGGCAGCAGCAACAAATCGGGCTAGCATACGGCAGGAGGAGGCCGGGGTCCTGGACGGAGCTTGGCGGCGGCTGAGGGAGAATGGTGAGGCGGCTGGCGGGGCGCAGCGCGGGGGGAGCTGCTGCGGCTCGGGGCTGGCGGCGACCTAGGACGGCGAGGACGAGGGCACAGCGGCGGGGCGACACCGGCGAGCAGCGAGGCGAAGCCAAGGGAAGCCATGGCGCGGGAGGAGGGCTCCGGCGGCTCGAGGCAAGGGGGGACCTCCGGGTCCCTGCCGGGAACGGCGACAACAGGCGGCAGGGGCTGTGGCCGGCGACGGGGCACAACAACACGGCGGGCGCGGGGCAGAGCACGCGGGCATGCGCAGCGCGGGGGAGACGCGCAGCTGAAGCCGGTGTGGGGCTGCTGGCGGTGGGGAGGGAGCGCTCCTTACGGCAGGCGGCGGCGGGCCATGGCGGGGGCGAGGCCGAGGGCGAGGGGAGCAGTGAGGGGATCGGGCGAGGGGGAACGAGAGGGGATCGGGGGTTGCAGAGGAAGACGACGGCGCACGGGGGAAGGACGAGAGGGGATCGGGCTGTGCTAGGGTAGGGGGGACTTGGGCCGGCTGGCCCTTTCACTCCCTCTCCTATTGCACTTTTCTTTTTTTTAAACAGAAGACTCACGCAAAGAAAAGAAAAGAAAAGAATTAAATAAAATTTAAAAAAAATACTTTTGACTCTTTTAAAACAAACCCCAACTATAAAATAGATTGAGCATTTTTTTAAACGAATAAAAATAAAACCTTTTTGAAGAATAAAATAAAACCCTTTTACAAAAGAATAAAATAAAACCCCATTTATAAATAAAATGAGACTCTAGTTTTGAAAATAAACAATAGGAAAAAAATAAAGGAAACCCAAGGGTTGCCCCCATATTTAACAAAGGATTTTAAAAGAAGACGAACTTGTTTAAAACGGGGTTAAAACTGGAATCTTTTACGCAACCACAAAATAGAATAGAGAGGGGAGAAGGGTTTTACGTCCTCGGTGCAACAGGTTTTTTTTGAAATGGCTCTGTTGCACCCACTCTCATCACTTCAACAAAACAACGCCACTCACAAGGCACTAACACCCACAACAAGGAGCAACAAGCAACACCGACAAATAACACAGTTGACATGATGCCATGCATGATGCCATGATGCAAACTGCATGATGATGCAACCAATAAAACTAATCACACGACGGAAACGGAAATAAAGGGTAATCTTCTGGAACGTCGGCATCGGGCTGTCACACTTAGTATCTAGATTCCACAGCAATCCCATCTAGAGCTCCGTTCTGCCATCCTCTCATAGGGAGGATCGATCATGGAGGACATGTTCATCAACCTTGTTGTCCTCGTGATGATGTGTGAGTCGTTCACCACAGACCTACGGGTCCATACTTAGTATCTAGATGGCTATCTCTCTCTCTCTCTCTTGATCTTCAATACAACGATCATCGCATTTTTTTTATCTATTTGACGTAATTCTTTTATATGGTGTGTTTGTTGGGTCCGTTAAATTGTGGGTTTATCTTTAGATTATTCATGAAAAGTACTTGAGTCTTCTCTAAAATTATTATGATTCTTATTTGCATGATCATCATAGCTTAATAATTCTCTCCGATCTATTCAATTGCTTTGCCAAGTAGTTTGGTATTTCTTGAGTGAGAGGACTGTTTTGTAGTGGGTTAGTTTCTATATCCAAGTGAGAGAACGGGATAAGTTGCGTCTTTGTGTTGTTGCCACTATGGATAAAACGATGGGCTTTATTAATATTTGTTGAGTTTACTTTGTCTACTAATGTCGTTGTTCTCCAAACATATCATGAACTCACTACGTAAATAGGCAAGCATAGAAGCGCTCTGGAAATGCAGTAATAGTAGTGGGCGCAGGAAGGAGTCAACCTATTTTCTTACGAACGTGATGCCCACATACACACGATCATTGCCATGAAAATCACATAACTATCCGTTTTCTGTCAATTGTCCAACAATAATTTGTTTATCCACCATATGTTGCTTTCATGAGAGAACATTATGGCTCCTGGTCTATTCACTTATATTCACAAAACATAAAATTTTCTCGCTATTCTTATTTGTCTTTTATTTTATTTTGCAATTAACAGTTCTCTATAATTATCTACACAACTCATTTGTTTGCAAATAACGAGATCAAGGGGATTGACAACCCTGTTGTCCGTGTTGGATCCAAGTTGTTTTCTCTTTTGTATGCATCCACTGAAGACGGTTGGGGATTGACATTCCTATTGATTCGGTAAACATTGGTTTCTTAACTCAGGAAAACACTTAGCCGTATTGTGCTGCAATTACCAGTTCCTTTTAATGGAAAACCCAATGCAAATCACAAGTATCAATCATTGCCGCCGCGGTCGTTGCCACGAGTAGAAGCGTTGGCGGAAGGTTGGATTTCAACTGACGAGTTCTGCTGCTCCAGGAGAAGTTCAGCGCTAAGAAGGTACGCATAGAAACTGTTGAGACTTACTGGATCATCACGTGCCGTGATCGATGCGGCGAGGGGCTCGAGCTCTGAGCCTAGCACGAAGAGCATGTAGTCGAGCACTTCATCACCACTGGGGCTTGCCGATGGAAGCGAGCGCATCAGCCATCAGCGAAACCCTTCATCTTGCGGTAGTAGTCGGAGGTAGAGAGGTCCTTCTTCTTCAGATTGGAAATATGATACCTGAGTTGCATGATGCGAGCGCGATTATGTGAGGTGAACATGTCGTGCAATGCAATCCAAACGGCGGTGGAGGTCGTCAGCTAGGTCATCTGGCTGAGAATGTCCTCGGTCATGGACCCGAGGAGTGCGATCATGATGAGTTGTTCCTGGCTTCCTGCTGGTACCATCGAAGGTAGTTTGGATTGGCCACATCAACGGCCGCATCATCAGTTCCTTCCTTGATAGTGTGAAGTGGCGTTGTGGCGGTGCCGAGAGCCGGAATGGCTTGAGTCTTCCATAGGAGGAAGTTATCGCTCGGAAGGCGCAAAGTGATTACGATAATGAGCGAGGTGACCAAGATCGAAGCAGAAGTGGAGGAGCCGACGGATGGTGTGCCGGCGCCCGGCGGTGCTGGAGTGGGAAGCGCGGTTGGTGCCGGTCATGGTGCAGGAAGCGAGATCGGATCTTTTGTTTGTATACCAAGTCAAAAGATTGTTTTGTCGTGAGCTTCCCGTAGTTTGGTCGTGTATTTATACTCCCTCCATCCCAAAATTCTTGTCTTGAGTTTATCTAGAAATGGATGTATCTAAATACTAAAACGTGACTAGATACATTCATATCTAAACAAATCTAAGACAAGAATTTTGGGACGGAGGGAGTATTAGGCAATGCGTGAACGCATCTGTAGTTACAACTGAATACAACATCCTAACTAGAGGATAAGCCTATACACCGATAAGTACCAGATTGGTTGCTATCTCTAAATAACAATATACGATTGTTAACAGCGACGACAAGCTTGGGTGATCCCGTCAAGCTCATGGGGATGCGGCAGAACCCCCGTTCGCTGTCACGCCCGAGACACGCACGTTGTAGAAGCCCTTGAAAAGCTTGACCTGCATTGATTGAGGGTGAGCCATGAGCGTCAGCATGCAAACCAATGGTTTGTGGATAGCCATCATGGTGAGGCCGCCGGGCAGCTACACCACTCGCTCGTCATGGCCCTCATCGGTTGGTGGACGAGGTGGAGCCGAGAAGTTGGTGTCCATGTCACTGGGGAAGTCAGCGCTACCCCCGTCACCACCATCCCCGCCATCACGGCCATTGCTGTTGTCATCCGTATCCATGTCCGTGAAAGCAGGATCAGGTGGGAGCTCTTGAAAGTGAACTGCGAGGACAGAGGCGATAGCGCCGAGGCCAGAGAAGCCATGGATAGGAATGGTATGAGGCACATCGGTTAGGCTTCAAGACTTGATAGAGACAAGGACGGCGGAGTAGTCCACACTTACGAGGGAAACATGATCAATCTTGATGGGGCACGCGAAAGGGACAATGGAGTTGATGATAGTTGGTACTAACCAATACTCTAGTTAGAATGTTTTCTCATCTTGCAAAGTTTAAAGTTTATCTGTTCTTTTATTTGAAAGAAACAAAAAAGATAAAATAAATTGCACAAATCGCGATGCAGAAATGGATGGCTAGATAAGAAGGTGTGTCGAAGCCTATGCTTTCCCAAATGTTAACCCTCTGTGCAGTTCAACTTCTGTGGCAGTATGTATGTATATGTTGGACTGTTGCGTCCGGATCCATTCTTGCAGTCGTGTACAGTTGTTAGATCTACAGAAAATTAGTACTAGCGGTACAAATTTCTTATTTCAAAAGTGGATTTAGAGAAAGTAATATGCTAAAAAGCATATATGGTTGAAAACATATACATACTGTATGTAACATATATGGTTGAAAACATAAAAAGTCAAGGATCTTATATTTTGGAAAGGAGAAAGTAACATTGTTTCTGATCCCTTCGGGTCCATTTGGGTATATATTAGTTGGTCACGTGTTTTTTAGGTCTTTGATTTGGCTAATAATCCATTTGGGTGTATATTAGTTGGTCACGTGTTTTTTAGGTCTTTGATTTGGCTAATAAAACATGTATTGTATGTAATATGCTAAAAACATATATGGTTGAAAACTATGTTTGACAACGAATCTAAAAATGAACTCTTTATGAAATGAAATAAACATATATGATGACCTAAAAATCCGTGCACGACTTATAAACCGAACTGAAGGAAGTATATCTATTTATTGATTGCAACTTTTTGTTGCTAACTTGACCGCTTGGTTGTTTTTTGGTTGCACGCGACTCGTCTTGCTGTTGCTGACATGGAGATCCCCTGCTGTCGTCCAGCCTCAGATCTCCCTCCCCACACACGACGACTAAGCGAGACTCCACACCCATCCATCCATGACGACTCCCTTATCCCAATCCGACGACAACGGCATCGAGGTCAACGCCATGCCTGACCTGGAGATACATCACTCCACCATAATCAACATGATGCACTCCTATTGCTGACACGTCGAATGGATGCTGGAGTACCTATTTTGATTGCACACGACTTGTCTTGCTGTTGCTTACATGGAGATCCCCTGCTGTCTTCCTGCCTCAGATCTCCCTCCCCACACACGACGACTAAGCGAGACTCCACATCCATCCATCCATCCATCCATGGGGACTGCCTTATCCCAATCCGACGGCAACGGCGTCGAAGTCAACGCCATGCCCGACCTGGAGATACATCACTCCACCATAATCAACATGATGCACTCCTATTGCTGACACGTCGGATGGATGTTGGAGTACCTATTTTGATTGCACACGACTTGTCTTGTTGTTGCTGACATGGAGATCCCCTGCTGTCTTCCTGCCTCAGATCTCCCTCCCCACACACGACGACTAAGCGATACTCCACATCCATCCATCCATCCATCCATGGGGACTGCCTTATCCCAATCCGACGGCAACGGGCCGATTAGCCGCCGCCGCCGCCGAAGCGAGCAGCAGACGGGGTTCAGCCGCCCTCTTCTTTTTGAATAAAGTGTCCGCCCTCTTCCATCTCCCGCTGAAACGTGTTTGAAGTAGAAAGTAAAGAACGAGAGATTTGAATGAAAGATGATTCATTAGTGTTTATTGATGATAGCAATGGGGTATTTATACCCAAGCGGAAGTACACATGTTGCTTGGGAGTCAAGTAACTTGAAGTTGCTTAAGGTCCAAGTTATTACATAGTTTCCTTGAGAGTCAAGGAAGTGCATGGTTGCTTGAGGACTAACCTATCAAAGAATTAACTTAATCCTATTCAGCTTAATTAATAAGCAATTAATCTATTCTTAACACTCCCCCTTGTACAACGCCTCTTCTTGAGTATATGCATCATCTTCATAAATTCTTTGAATATTCTTGAAAGTCTCCTCCAAAAACCTTGTGGGAAAAATATGAGGAGAATTGTGCAGATATGTTGCTAAAACTCCTTTGAACCCAGTGGGAAAAATAATAAGGAGAAAATAATGCAACATATAATGATTATTGTCTCTTGAAACTCATATGAGAAAAACCTTTGAAGAAGGAGAAAACTCATTGGTGAGTTTAGAGAACAATTGATATGTCTTGAGTACTTCCTTTAAAAAACCCAATAGGGAAAATAGAAAGTATGAAATATGATCTTTGATAAGATATTGCCTCATTAAAAACCATTATGATAAACTTTTGAGAGAAAAACTCATAAGGGAAAAGAGTGCATTTGATATGCCATTGAAAACTCCTTTAAAACCCAGTAGGAAAAATATAAGGAGAAAATGATATGGCATATACAAACACTTGTGATTATATTGTCTCGTTAAAAACCTTTTATGAGAAACCATTAGGGAAAAACTCATCAAGGGAAAAAGAGTACAATATATGCAATCTGATGATTGTTAATAGGTTATAGTCTGGGAGATTACTCCCCCTGAACTTTGCAAATATGGAGGATGTCTCATACCAATGCCATTGACATGAACATGAGATTGTGTATAATCTGTTGGATTATCACAATATTTTGTTTGCAAATTATTTCCTCAACTTTCTATAATCCATGAGGATAAGTAATTTCTGAGCAATATGAATTATGATATTGCTCTTCATATAACCTATAGGTATTGAGTAACACAAGTGGAAGTATCTTGATAAATCAAGTTATGTGATTCTGATGAATCTCAACCACATGATTTGGAGTGTGGTTAACCATTCTACTAAGTTATGCATATTTTTCAATGCCTTTAGATAAAGCAATTATGTTAGAATGATAATTGGAACCATTAAAATCCATTTATATGACTTCCATGTGAAGGCTGTTCCAGCAAATTCAGTCATTGATATGGCGTCATTGGGATCAAATAAAAAGCCAATATCATTACATCATATCATGGTCATGTCTTCTATTTCTTGATGGAAATATTCAAGATTTACTGTAATCTTCAGATATAAGATGGTAGTACTTATATCAACCATATACCTTTTATTTGAGGTTGCACTACGAATAAAGATAGCAAATATAGTGTCAGGCTTGACGTTGTTTGCAAGTATATGAGTGCTTTGGCATTAGTGAGATATAGAACTTCAGGTCCTAATATCACTTCATTATCACCTCTAGGTATGGATGGATTTGTACATTATCAAAGGTAGTATGACCATACATGTATTTTGTTGTTATGTTATATCCACACTGAACTTCTCGTATATGTTTTGGATATATGTAGACTGATACGTATTCTTGATACAATGCCCAAGTTGTAAACTTAAGCTAAATTTGGTTAAATCCAAATTTTCCGTCTTGAGATGATTTTGTGTATGTTTATGTCTTGTAGAGACATTGATGATGAAATCATCGATATACACTCAGGTGATGTAAGGAAATAAAATTTTGGGATTCCTTTATTAACACATGAATAATCATCATCCTTTGAGTAATCCTCTCAAGAAGTAACTCGTGTAGTCGGTAGTACCATATGATTCACGACTTTCTAGTCATAGAGTGACTTATGGAGTTTTACACAATACATGTTGCGATTTGTTTTTGGATTCGAAAATGAAGCCCTTCAGAGACTTTAATATAGATTTCCGAAATGAGTGACTCATATGAGTATGTAGTCACTGCATCCATTAACTGCATGGATAATATTATTTGTACTGCCAACGGTATTTATTATCGAAACATAGTTCCACTCATACCAAGAAGGTATGTTACATCGTAATCGATGTTGGGTCTCTGCGTGAACCCTTTTGCTACAAGCCTCACTTTTTCACCACCTCATTGACTTTGTCTATGAATGAGAAGATTTTAGTATTTCATATGGAAGATACTTATGAGGAGTAGGTATTACTGTGGTAAATACCACTCTTTGATTGTCGAGTGCTATTCTTCATTATTTGCTTCCTTTTATGTGAACCAATATGAGCACAAGAGGCACTCTACCATGGATTTTGGTTCAGGGTCCAAAAGGTTTTAGCAATCTTTAGAAGAAATGAGGTGTCTTTCAACTTGATGTTGAATTACATTTACTGGTTGAGGATTTGATTTCCTCTGTTTCCGCGGATGCATATGCGAGATTATATCTCATGTGGTCAGATTTCTCCCCCTCTTGCTCTCATTTGGGGAGAAGAGTGGTTTATCAGGTACCTCCACTCTTTCTGACACTTTACTGCAGGAATATAAATTTGAGTGACACCTTTGTCATCAGTAAATGTATGTGGCAGATTTGCAATGTGTTGCAAATATGTGATTCTAAACTTCTTGTTTAGATTCTTTGAGTACGTGGATATAAGGACTGAATGTGAATAACATTTCTAATTTATTTCTTGGCATTCTCTATGGTACTTATTGCTGATGCAATCAGCATACGGGCTATGAATAATTTTGATTGACGGATAAAAATTTTATTCCTCACATAGATCCCTAATAATAAATATATTTTTTTATGAGAGCCCATTGATGTATGCTGGAGTGGTGATATTGGTATGTAACCAGAATATCGCAGATAGGAAATACTTTGTTGATTTCCACGTAATTACTACAAGGGAAAGTAGTATGCTATGAAGTTGGTATGATTTATATCATACTTACGGTGTGTAATGCCGTATTTGTCTAGCATGAGGCTAGTAAATTATGATTCTATAAGTTTGGTCATCTTATTAATTTCACTATCTTTGATAAGATATTGAACTAAACCATTCTAGGTATGTACATAAAGTATTATGTATAATCAGACATTGCTTGTGAAATGAGTTCAACGCAGTTGTCCATTCGAATGGATTTATCCCTTGTTTAGGATAACTTTCTCTTGCTTTGAGAATTTGAGAAATTAATTTAGTTATATAATTCATGATTTTGTGTGATAAGAGACACACTTGAAATCATTTTATAAATGTTTCCATGAGTACCATGAAGTATATATATAATACCACATAATGGTTGAGTAATCCACATATCTTCTGAATGTGTTCAAGGAAGAATTAGTGGCTCATTTAGAATTGTAAGGTGAGAGTGCCTTAAATTAATTTCCCCTATGTCACATGTGGTGCACATAAAATTTGATGATTTGAAAAATTTAGCAACTTGTTAAGTTGTGACCAATAGAATTGTCAATAATTTTCTAATCATCCCCAAACCAGGATGGCTAAGGCTATTAAGCTTAATATTTAATTTATTAATACTTAGAAAATCGTTATGTACGCAAGAATATTTAGTATGAATTGATTCATTCTTTCAAAATTTATCAAATATAATGTCTAAGAAATAGGATATTGGACATCTATCACACTACATGTAGTAGCACAAGTATAAGCTAATGTTATTTTGGGAATAATCAGGAGATTACATGAAGTGTCCAATATTAGTGATTTTTTTTCATATATGCAAACATATCTTGGGTGCAAAGGAATTGACCAACCTTTTCTTGCATTAAATTTTTGGTTCTCCTTCTGAGGAAGATTTGAGAACAACCATTTACCAGAATTGTTTCCAGTTATAAGTTTGCAGTTTTTCAAATTTATCCTACTGACTTCTTTGCCTTTTTAATAAATTTGTGGTGTGTTTTGACCATATGTTTGAGGGTTTGGTAATCATAGGTACGATGTTTAAATAACCACACATTTGACAAACTTGAGAGTTGTCGTTGATCGTTTGAAAACGATATATTCCCTATTTAGAAATAATTCCATCTTTGGTTGTATTTTAGCCTCCACTTTACTTTGAATACATCATGGTTCTATTTTTTTACCAATGACTTGATTATTATTCATAATACTAGCAAGAATTTAAAATAATGGAATAGCACTCGTTGGGTGAATCTGATGATTTTATGAAATTCCATGTTTCTTCATCATGAAAATGGTAGGACTATCATAAGAAGATGTAAAGTGTATTGAGAGCTTTTCAAGTAGATCATCGGATGAAAATGTTTGATCATGAGATCTCAACATAAAGTTGATTGAGTGACAGAAATGTGAGCTGCGATAGACTTGAGGTCTTGAGAAACGAATGAATGATTATTCACGATGTGCTCATGGCAGCATGTTTCTTTTAATGTAAATATTCAAGGTGAATAAATATTCGTCCATTATATACTTAGTTTGATAACCAAGTGAAGTTGGTGACATATAAAATGCATATGTGCATCAATAGAATATCCATGTGTTACATGAAATGATCATCCATTGTTTAAATTACTTCTTAGAGTAAAACAAAATATATGGATGAAATGATCTTGTTGAGCACAATCCGTCAAGGTGATCCTTGGTGAACATGGGGTGTAAACCTTCAATATAGTACATGCGATGAAATCGTTGCTAATGTTTTGGGCTTTATTTGTGATAAAAAAAGTGTGACTTTAGAGTCAGGGCCAAAAACATAGACTTTGCAATTTTAACATTGCTTTGTCACTATGAAAATAACAACCACAATGTGATGTGGATCTTCCAATAGTGTTTGAGACACTCGCTATAAATTATGGCATCCGTCTTGGATGACACTATAATTAGAAATAGTGACGTAGGCTCCATTGCCATGCATTTTACGAATGTAGTAGAAGGTAATCACAGGTATATGCACATATTTTCATAGTTTCCTATGACATATTCAAGCAAAATGTGCAAGAACAATATTTACTATGAGAGTAAAATATTTTAGTGAACAACAACAATAAATGTTTTAGAGGAGCAAGTTCTTGTTTGGCTGATGTCTTATATGTGTAAACCTCAATTGATATAGAATAACACTTTGAAGATAATCACCAATATGGTGTAGATCTCGCAGTAATAGAAAACATAGTCTAACTTTTGTCAGTAGATGTTCATAATTCTATTACCTTATGTTATGTTATTTTTAAGAAAATCGGTATGAAGATAGTCGTATGTCAGAATGACATGATGTAGACCTTATAGTAATATTGGATAATCTGCAAGATTTTGCAGTAGATATCAGTATTACCTTATGATATCTTGAGGTAGTCAAATATTAATTTTTGGAAGAACACTTTGAAGGTAATCATCTTGTAAACACAGACAAGATGTAGACCTCATAGTAGTGATGAATAATCTGCGAACTGTGCAGTAGATGTCATCAATACCTTGTGATTCACAAATAAAAATTTGGGCTATGTACACATTAATATTTAGAAGAGCACGTTGAAGATAGTCATCTTGCCAAAATGCCAAAATGTAGATATTACAGTAGTGATGGATATCTACAAAAATATGCAGTAGATGCCATCAAATACCTTGTAATTCACAAATAAACTTGGATGCCATCATATTAAGTATGAGAATATGTGATCCTTGTTTTGAATTACAATAAGATTTGCAAAAATTAAAATTAATTGTAAAAAAAGTTGTTTTTGTAAAACGCATGTCTTAGAAAATGTTTGTGGCAAAGACATATATATTCTCTTAAATTCCGAAGGAATAAAGGCACGCAAAATATTCTTTTGCATTTAGTATTACTGTGGTAATACATATGGATGCAAACCTTAATAATTTACATATTTATGTAATTTCATTCACAAAGAGTATAACGATTAATCTGCAAAGTATTCTAAGCCTGAGGGCTCAGTGGGGATATGTAAGGGATTGTCTTCCTTTGCGTGGATAAGAATCAAACTGATTCGTTTGGGTCGCCACCGGGGAGGATGTTGCCTCGTGGCTGGCGCGAGGGCGCCGCGGTCAAGCGTGATCGAGAGGTCGGGTCATCGTGTTGGACTACGATCGCGTCTGAGGACGCACCACCGTGACTCGTGTCTTGTCTGTTGGAGCCGGCTGATGGCCATGACGGGGTTGCGCGCCGGAGGATAGCGACGGGGCCGAGGGTCGCCGTGCGCTCCGGGATGGAGGCCGCCGTTTCGTCGAGGCCGGTGTTACCTTCCGTTGTCGGGGTGTCTCGCATGGATCGAGGCCTCCTCACGTTGGACATCATTTTTGCAAGTAGAAGAAACGCCTTCGCGATGTGGATGAAGTGCAGTCGGCCTCTTCATGGATGATTTGATGAAGCGATTAAATGCATGCATGGACCATGGGTTGCCGCTGCATGTCGCTGCATTGTTAGCCTGTTGCTGCTCTTGCCCAGGATGAAGTCGTTCATGGCTTTGCCAGATCGGACGGCCACTCTTAATTACAAGGAGACAACAGATTTGCATTTGCAACTGATTTCCTGATGCATACATGCATGCCGTTCTGCCACAACCAGCCTTGCTGCAATCACTCCGCGAATCATGAATCCGCCCCGTGCCTTGATTCAGCCGACGGAGTACGCGCAGTACCGCACCAGTATGCCGCGGTCGCTACCGCTGCTTCGCCTTGCGTAGAAGTCGTTCGCCTTCGGCCATTGTTGCTTGAATACCAGACATCCAGACCTGTTGTGAAATCGCTTCATTGGAGAGCGTGTTGATAACGTGTTTGAAGTAGAAAGTAAAGAACGAGAGAGTTGAATGAAAGATGATTCATTAGTCTTTATTAATGATAGCAATGGGGTATTTATACCCGAGCGGAAGTACACATGTTGCTTGGGAGTCAAGTAACTTGAAGTTGCTTAAGGTCCAAGTTATTACATAGTTTCCTTGAGAGTCAAGGAAGTGCATGGTTGCTTGAGTACTAAGTAACCTATCTAAAAATTAACTTAATCCTAATCAGCTTAATTAATAAGCAATTAATCTATTCTTAACAAAACGGACGCCATCCGCGAGCGCCACGTGGCCCGACGCCGTCAGCGCAAAACAAAGAGCACATTCCATCACGCATTGTGTCTGTCGCACCCGTGGCGAGCAGCAATGAGCACGCCCACACGGACGTTATAGGTATAATGGATCGGATTTTTTTTGCAAAACTATTTTATTTCTTATATTGTTATACTAAATTTGTAGACATACGATGAGTGAAAATTATCGTCCGTTATATATGTGATATACTGATTAGATCATAATAATAGGAAAAGCGTCTTATATATTTTTATTTTGGGAACGAGGGAGAGTAACATTGTTTCCGCTCCCTCCAGGTCCATGTCGGTATATATATTAGTTGGTATGGGGTTTTTTATGTTGAAATTATGCCCTAGAGGCAATAATAAATATAGTTATTATTATAATTCCTGTATCAAGATAATCGTTTATTATCCATGCTATAATTGTATTGAATGAAGACTCATTTACATTTGTGGATACATAGACAAAACACCGTCCCTAGCAAGCCTCTAGTTGGTTAGCCAGTTGATCAAAGATAGTCAGTGTCTTCTGATTATGAACAAGGTGTTGTTGCTTGATAACTGGATCACGTCATTAGGAGAATCACGTGATGGACTAGACCCAAACTAATAGACGTAGCATGTTGATCGTGTCATTTTGTTGCTACTGTTTTCTGCGTGTCAAGTATTTATTCCTATGACCATGAGATCATATAACTCACTGACACCGGAGGAATGCTTTGTGTGTATCAAACGTCGCAACGTAACTGGGTGACTATAAAGATGCTCTACAGGTATCTCCGAAGGTGTTAGTTGAGTTAGTATGGATCAAGACTGGGATTTGTCACTCCGTGTGAACGGAGAGGTATCTCGGGGCCCACTCGGTAATACAACATCACACACAAGCCTTGCAAGCAATGTAACTTAGTGTAAGTTGCGGGATCTTGTATTACGGAACGAGTAAAGAGACTTGCCGGTAAACGAGATTGAAATAGGTATACGGATACTGACGATCGAATCTCGGGCAAGTAACATACCGAAGGACAAAGGGAATGACATACGGGATTATATGAATCCTTGGCACTGAGGTTCAAACGATAAGATCTTTGTAGAATATGTAGGATCCAATATGGGCATCCAGGTCCCGCTATTGGATATTGACCGAGGAGTCTCTCGGGTCATGTCTACATAGTTCTCGAACCCGTAGGGTCTGCACACTTAAGGTTCAACGTTGTTTTATGCGTATTTGAGTTATATGGTCGGTTACCGAATGTTGTTCGGAGTCCCGGATGAGATCACGAACGTTACGAGGGTTTCCGGAATAGTCCGGAAACGAAGATTGATATATAGGATGACCTCATTTGATTACCGGAAGGTTTTCGGAGTTACCGGGAATGTACCGGGAATGACGAATGGGTTCCGGGAGTTCATCGGGGGGGGGGGGGCAACCCACCCCGGGGAAGCCCATAGGCCTTGAGGGTGGCACACCAGCCCTTTGTGGGCTGGTGGGACAGCCCAAAAGGGCTCTATGCGCCAAGAAGAGAAAATCAAGAGAAAAGAAAAAAAAAGGAGGAGGTGGGAAGGAAGGGGGACTCCCTCCCACCAAACCAAGTCCAACTCGGTTTGGGGGGGGGAGTCCTCCCCCCTTGGACTCGGCCGACCCCCTTGGGGCTCCTTGAGCCCCAAGGCAAGGTCCCCCCTCTCCCACCTATATATACGGAGGTTTTAGGGCTGATTTCAGACGACTTTTTCCACGGCAGCCCGACCACATACCTCCACGGTTTTTCCTCTAGATCGCGTTTCTGCGGAGCTCGGGCGGAGCCCTACTAAGACAAGGTCATCACCAACCTCCGGAGCGCCGTCACGCTGCCGGAGAACTCTTCTACCTCTCTGTCTCTCTTGCTAGATCAAGAAGGCCGAGATCATCGTCGAGATGTACGTGTGCTGAACGCGGAGGTGCCGTCCGTTCGGTACTAGATCGTGGGACTGATCGCGGGATTGTTCGCGGGGCGGATCGAGGGACATGAGGACGTTCCACTACATCAACCGCGTTCACTAACGCTTCTGCTGTACGATCTACAAGGGTACGTAGATCACTCATCCCCTCTCGTAGATGGACATCACCATGATAGGTCTTCGTGCGCGTAGGAAAAATTTTGTTTCCCATGCGACGTTCCCCAACTGTGGTATCAGAGCTAGGTTCATGCGTAGATGTCTTCTCGAGTAGAACACAAAAGTTTTTGTGGGCGGTGATGTGCGTTTTGCTGCCCTCCTTAGTCTTTTCTTGATTCCGCGGTATTGTTGGATTGAAGCGGCTTGGACCGACATTACTCGTACGCTTACGAGAGACTGGTTTCATCGTTACGAGTAACTCCGTTGCTCAAAGATGACTGGCAAGTGTCGGTTTCTCCAACTTTAGTTGAATCGGATTTGACCGAGGAGGTCCTTGGATGAGGTTAAATAGCAACTCATATATCTCCGTTGTGGTGTTTGCGTAAGTAAGATGCGATCCTACTAGATACCCTTGGTCACCACGTAAAACATGCAACAACAAAATTAGAGGACGTCTAACTTGTTTTTGCAGGGTATGCTTGTGATGTGATATGGCCAATGATGTGATGTGATATATTGGATGTATGAGATGATCATGTTGTAATAGAAATATCGACTTGCACGTCGATGGTACGGCAACCGGCAGGAGCCATAGGGTTGTCTTTATACTAACGTGTGTGCTTGCAGATGCGTTTACTATTTTGCTAGGATGTAGCTTTAGTAGTAATAGCATGAGTAGCATGACAACCCCGATGGCAACACATTGATGGAGATCATGGTGTGGCGCCGGTGACAAGAAGATCGTGCCGGTGCTTTGGTGATGGAGATCAAGAAGCACGTGATGATGGTCATATCATGTCACTTATGAATTGCATGTGATGTTAATCCTTTTATGCACCTTATTTTGCTTAGAACGACGGTAGCATTATGAGGTGACTCTCACTAAATTTTCAAGATGAAATTGTGTTCTCCCCGACTGTGCACCATTGCTACAGTTCGTCGTTTCGAGACACCACGTGATGATCGGGTGTGATAGACTCAACGTTCACATACAACGGGTGCAAAACAGTTGCGCACGCGGAACACTCGGGTTAAGCTTGACGAGCCTAGCATGTGCAGACATGGCCTCGGAACACATGAGACCGAAAGGTCGATCATGAATCATATAGATGATATGATTAGCATAGGGATGCTTACCACTGAAACTATACTCAACTCACGTGATGATCGGACTTGAGCTAGTGTAAGTGGATCATGAACCACTCGAATGACTAGAGAGATGTACTTTTTGAGTGGGAGTTTAGCGTATAATTTGATTAAGTTAAACTCTAATTATCTTGAACATAGTCTAAGTCCACTTTGAATATATTTGTGTTGTAGATCATGGCTCACGCGACAGTCATCCTGAA
The DNA here is from genome assembly GCF_904849725.1 of Hordeum vulgare subsp. vulgare. NCBI lineage: Eukaryota > Viridiplantae > Streptophyta > Magnoliopsida > Poales > Poaceae > Hordeum > Hordeum vulgare. The sequence goes on from NC_058522.1 coordinate 580,796,324, forward strand.
TTTTAATACGTTCCTAGAGAAAGCTAAGTTGAAAGATGATGGAAGCAACTTTGTAGACTGGGCTCGTAATCTTAAGCTAATCTTACAAGCTGGGAAGAAGGATTATGTCCTTAATGCTGCGTTAGGAGATGAACCACCCGCTACGGCTGATCAGGATGTTAAGAACGCTTGGTTAGCACGTAAGGAGGACTACTCAATAGTTCAATGTGCAGTCTTGTATGGCTTAGAACCGGGACTTCAACGTCGCTTTGAGCGTCATGGAGCATTTGAGATGTTCCAGGAGTTGGAGTTTATCTTTCAGAAGAACGCCCGGATCGAGAGGTATGAGACCTCCGATAAATTCTATGCTTGCAAGATGGAGGAAAACTCATCTGTCAGTGAACATGTGCTCAAAATGTCTGGGTACTCAAACCGTCTAGCTGAGCTGGGGATTGAACTCCCGCAAGAAGCTATCACTGACAGAATCCTTCAATCACTGCCGCCAAGCTATAAAGGCTTTGTGTTGAACTACAACATGCAAGGGATGAACAAGTCTCCCGGCGAGTTGTTTGCGATGCTGAAAGTCGCAGAGTCTGAACTCCGTAAAGAGCATCAAGTGTTGATGGTGAATAAGACCACTAGTTTCAAGAGAAACGGCAAAGGCAAGAAGGGCAATTCGAAGAAGAGCGGCAAGCCTGTTGCCAATCCGACGAAGAAACCCAAAGCTGGACCTAAGCCGGAAACGGAGTGTTACTATTGCAAGGGTATGGGTCACTGGAAGCGCAATTGCCCCAAGTATCTGGCAGATAAGAAGGCGGCCAAAGAAAAATCAGGTATATTTGATATACATGTTATTGATGTGTACTTAACCGGCTCTCGTAGTAGTGCCTGGGTATTCGATACCGGTTCTGTTGCTCATATTTGCAACTCGAAACAGGAACTGCGGAATAGGCGAAGGCTGGCGAAAGATGAAGTGACGATGCGCGTAGGAAATGGTTCCAAAGTTGATGCAATCGCCGTCGGCACAGTGTCACTTCAGTTACCGTCAGGATTAGTGATGAACTTAAATCATTGTTATTTAGTGCCTGCGTTGAGCATGAACATTATATCTGGATCTTGTTTATTGCGAGACGGTTACTCTTTTAAGTCAGAGAATATTGGTTGTTCTATTTCTATGAGTAACATCTTTTATGGTCATGCACCGAATGTGAGAGGATTGTTCATATTGAATCTTGATAGCGATGCGCATATACATAACATTGAGACCAAAAGAGTTAGAGTTAACAATGATAGCGCCATATTTTTGTGGCACTGCCGCTTAGGACATATTGGTGTAAAGCGCATGAAGAAACTCCATACTGATGGACTTTTGGAGTCACTTGACTTTGATTCACTTGACACGTGTGAACAATGCCTCATGGGCAAGATGACTAAGACTCCGTTCTCAGGAACAATGGAGCGTGCAAGTGACTTGTTGGAAATCATACATACCGATGTGTGTGGTCCGATGAGCGTGGAGGCACGCGGCGGATATCGTTATTTTCTCACCTTCACTGACGATTTAAGTAGATATGGTTATGTCTACTTGATGAAGCACAAGTCTGAAACATTTGAAAAGTTCAAGCAATTTCAGAGTGAAGTGGAAAATCATCGTAACAAGAAGATCAAGTTCCTACGGTCTGATCGTGGGGGTGAATATCTGAGTTTTGAGTTTGGTGCTCACTTAAGACAATGTGGAATTGTTTCACAGTTAACACCGCCTGGAACACCACAGCGTAATGTATGTCCGAACGTCGTAATCGTACTCTATTAGAGATGGTGCGATCTATGATGTCTCTTACAGATTTACCGTTATTATTTTGGGGCTATGCATTAGAAACAGTTGCATTCACTTTAAATAGGGCACCATCAAAATCCGTTGAGACGACACCATACGAACTGTGGTATGGCAAAAGGCCAAAGTTGTCATTTCTTAAAGTTTGGGGATGTGATGCTTATGTCAAAAAGCTTCAGCCTGAAAAGCTGGAACCCAAAGCGGAAAAGTGCGTCTTCATAGGTTACCCAAAAGAGACAGTTGGGTACACCTTCTATCTCAAATCCGAGGGCAAAGTGTTTGTTGCTAAAAACGGAGCTTTTCTCGAGAAGGAGTTTCTCTCGAGAGAATTGAGTGGGAGGAAGATAGAACTTGACGAGGTTGTCGAACCTTTCATCCCTCTGGATGGTGGCGCAGGGCAAGGGGAAACCTCTGTCATTGCGACGCCGGTTGAGGATGAAGTTAATGATGATGATCATGAAACTCCAGTTCAAGTTTCTGTCGAACCACGCAGGTCGACGAGACCACGTGCTGCTCCAGAGTGGTACGGTAATCCCGTCTTATCAATCATGTTGTTAGACAACAATGAACCTGCGAATTATGAAGAAGCAATGGTGGGCCCAGATTCCAACAAATGGCTGGAAGCCATGAAGTCCGAGATAGGATCCATGTATGAGAACAAAGTGTGGACTTTGGAGGTACTGCCTGAGGGCCGCAAGGCCATTCAGAACAAATGGATCTTTAAGAGGAAGACTGACACTGACGGTAATGTGGCCGTTTATAAAGCTCGACTTGTGGCAAAGGGTTTTTCACAAGTTCAAGGAGTTGACTACGATGAGACTTTCTCACCTGTAGTGATGCTTAAGTCCGTCAGAATCATGTTAGCAATAGCTGCATTTTTCGATTATGAAATCTGGCAGATGGATGTCAAAACGGCTTTCCTTAACGGCTTCCTTAAGGAAGAGTTGTATATGATACAACCCGAAGGTTTTGTCGATCCTAAGAATGCTAACAAGGTGTGCAAGCTCCAGCGATCCATTTATGGACTGGTGCAAGCATCTCGGAGTTGGAACAAACGCTTTGATGAGGTGATCAAAGCATTTGGGTTTATACAAGTGGTTGGAGAATCTTGTATTTACAAGAAAGTGAGTGGGAGCTCTGTGGCGTTTCTAATATTATATGTGGATGACATATTACTGATTGGAAACAACGTAGAGTTTTTAGAGAGCATAAAGGATTACTTGAATAAAAGTTTCTCTATGAAGGACCTAGGAGAAGCTGCTTACATTCTAGGCATTAAGATCTATAGGGATAGATCAAAACGCGTGATAGGACTTTCACAAAGCACATACCTTGATAAAGTTTTGAAGAGGTTCAAAATGGAACAGTCCAAGAAAGGGTTCTTGCCAGTTCTACAAGGTACGAGATTGCGTAAGACTCAGTGCCCAGCAACTGATGAAGATAGAGAGCATATGCGCTCCGTCCCCTATGCTTCAGCCATAGGTTCTATCATGTATGCAATGCTGTGCACTAGACCGGATGTTAGCCTGGCCATAAGTATGGCAGGTAGGTTCCAGAGTAATCCAGGAGTGGATCACTGGACAGCGGTCAAGAATATCCTGAAGTACCTGAAAAGGACTAAGGAGATGTTTCTCGTGTATGGAGGCGATGAAGAGCTCGCCATAAAAGGTTACGTCGATGCAAGCTTTGACACAGATCCGGACGACTCTAAGTCGCAAACCGGATACGTATTTATTCTTAATGGGGGTGCAGTAAGCTGGTGCAGTTCCAAGCAAAGCGTCGTAGCAGATTCTACATGTGAAGCGGAGTACATGGCTGCCTCGGAGGCGGCTAAGGAGGGTGTCTGGATGAAGCAGTTCATGACGGATCTTGGAGTGGTGCCAAGCGCACTGAATCCAATAACCTTGTTCTGTGACAACACTGGTGCCATTGCCTTAGCAAAGGAACCACGGTTTCACAAGAAGATCAGACACATCAAACGACGCTTCAACCTCATCCGCGACTACGTCGAGGGAGAGGACGTGAATATATGCAAAGTGCACACGGATCTGAATGTAGCGGACCCGCTGACAAAACCTCTTCCACGGCCAAAACATGATCAACACCAGAACTGTATGGGTGTTAGATTTATTACAATGTAATTCACATGGTGATGTGAGGGCTAGATTATTGACTCTAGTGCAAGTGGGAGACTGTTGGAATTATGCCCTAGAGGCAATAATAAATATAGTTATTATTATAATTCCTGTATCAAGATAATCGTTTATTATCCATGCTATAATTGTATTGAATGAAGACTCATTTACATGTGTGGATACATAGACAAAACACCGTCCCTAGCAAGCCTCTAGTTGGTTAGCCAGTTGATCAAAGATAGTCAGTGTCTTCTGATTATGAACAAGGTGTTGTTGCTTGATAACTGGATCACGTCATTAGGAGAATCACGTGATGGACTAGACCCAAACTAATAGACGTAGCATGTTGATCGTCTCATTTTGTTGCTACTGTTTTCTGCGTGTCAAGTATTTATTCCTATGACCATGAGATCATATAACTCACTGACACCGGAGGAATGCTTTGTGTGTATCAAACGTCGCAACGCAACTGGGTGACTATAAAGATGCTCTACAGGTATCTCCGAAGGTGTTAGTTGAGTTAGTATGGATCAAGACTGGGATTTGTCACTCCGTGTGAACGGAGAGGTATCTCGGGGCCCACTCGGTAATACAACATCACACACAAGCCTTGCAAGCAATGTAACTTAGTGTAAGTTGCGGGATCTTGTATTACGGAACGAGTAAAGAGACTTGCCGGTAAACGAGATTGAAATAGGTATACGGATACTGACGATCGAATCTCGGGCAAGTAACATACCGAAGGACAAAGGGAATGACATACGGGATTATATGAATCCTTGGCACTGAGGTTCAAACGATAAGATCTTCGTAGAATATGTAGGATCCAATATGGGCATCCAGGTCCCGCTATTGGATATTGACCGAGGAGTCTCTCGGGTCATGTCTACATAGTTCTCGAACCCGCAGGGTCTGCACACTTAAGGTTCAACGTTGTTTTATGCGTATTTGAGTTATATGGTTGGTTACCGAATGTTGTTCGGAGTCCCGGGTGAGATCACGGACGTCACGAGGGTTTCCGGAATAGTCCGGAAACGAAGATTGATATATAGGATGACCTCATTTGATTACCGGAAGGTTTTCGGAGTTACCGGGAATGTACCGGGAATGACGAATGGGTTCCGGGAGTTCACCAGGGGGGGCAACCCACCCCGGGGAAGCCCATAGGCCTTGAGGGTGGCACACCAGCCCTTAGTGGGCTGGTGGGACAGCCCAAAAGGGCTCTATGCGCCAAGAAGAGAAAATCAAGAGAAAAGAAAAAAAAAGGAGGAGGTGGGAAGGAAGGGGGACTCCCTCCCACCAAACCAAGTCCAACTCGGTTTGGGGGGGGAGTCCTCCCCCCTTGGACTCGGCCGACCCCCTTGGGGCTCCTTTAGCCCCAAGGCAAGGTCCACCCCTCTCCCACCTATATATACGGAGGTTTTAGGGCTGATTTTAGACGACTTTTTCCACGGCAGCCCGACCACATACCTCCACGGTTTTTCCTCTAGATCGCGTTTCTGCGGAGCTCGGCCGAAGCCCTGCTGAGACAAGGTCATCACCAACCTCCGGAGCTCCGTCACGCTGCCGGAGAACTCTTCTACCTCTCCGTCTCTCTTGCTGGATCAAGAAGGCCGAGATCATCGTCGAGCTGTACGTGTGCTGAACGCGGAGGTGCCGTCCGTTCGGTACTAAATCGTGGGACTGATCGCGGGATTGTTCGCGGGGCGGATCGAGGGACGTGAGGACGTTCCACTACATCAACCGCGTTCACTAACGCTTCTGCTGTACAATCTACAAGGATACGTAGATCACTCATCCCCTCTCGTAGATGGACATCACCATGATAGGTCTTCGTGCGCGTAGGAAATTTTTTGTTTCCCATGCGACGTTCCCCAATATTTTACAACTTTGATTTGACTATAATATATAAAACATTTGTAATATGATAACAATTAGTATATGGTTAGAAGCTGTTTTCTCAGTGTAAAAGATCATCCTTATATTATGACACAAAGGAAGTACACTTGACAACGAATCTAAGATGAACTTCTTATCAAATAAAACATACCCTTCTGCATCTAAATAATTGTAGTTGAAGAAAACTAAACTACTTCTCTTCAATTAAAATTATTTAGGTACAGAGTAAGTACATGTTTGAGGACCTAAAAAAACCGTTCACGTACGGTTTTTATAAACCCAACTAGAAAAGGTATATCAATTTATCGATTGAACTTGTTTGATGCCGGCTTCACCGCTTGGTTGTTTCTATAACTATTTTCATTGCACACGACTTATCAAATGTATGTGTGCTCCATAAGCTTGCTGTTGCTAACATGAAGATCCCCTCCTTTCTTTCTGCCTCAGATCTCCGTCCCCACACACGACGACTAAGCGAGACTCCACATCCATCCATCCATCCATGGGGACTCCCTCATCCCAATCCGACGGCAACGGCGTCGACGTCAACGCCATGTCCGACCTGGAGACTGGTCAATCCACCATAATCAACATGATGTCGTCCATGATACCATGCGCGTCGCCACCGGCGGTAGCGCAACTCGGGCGCGCGCTGTCGGGGCTGGGATCACTCACGCTTGTCCTAGCCCTCACCACCGTGCTCCACCTGCCGGCCGCCGGACCTGTCTTCGTCCACTACAAGGCAGTATATTATACCATCCTCGCCTTTGTCCTCTTCATCGCCGTGCCGGTGGAGCTGGCCACCGCCTTCCGCCTGCCGCAGCGACGACTGCCGCCTCATCGCCTTCGCCAAGGGCCTCTTGCCCTGCGCCTACATGCTGCTCCTCGTCGTCATCTCTGTGGGTGGTTTCGTCCCCTTTAAGACCTGATCTTCACTCCATTCGTCGGCGGTTCATTTGTACTCTGTCAAAATTCGTTGGTGATGTCAGTGGTTATCTCCTTAGCTATTTTTGCAATAGATAGGTTCTGTTTCTTGATACTCTGGAGTGGAAGGAGACATGTTTGAGTTTGTACAGCTCCCAGCCGTGTAAACTTTATTATACATGAACAAAGCAAGTAAATATTTCCAAGGGCTCAGTACAAATCGGTACCAATCAAAACAGAACAAGCACGTCTCCCAGCAAGCAAATCATCGATAAACTGGGTCTAAGCTCTGATGAGCAGATAAGTCCAGGTTCGCAAGAGTGGATACCAAAGAATACAAATAATGTTCAGAAAAATACAGCAAATAGTATTCGTCATTCCCTGTGGTTACAGTATCTCAAGACCGGTTCGCACACACGAGTTCCCAAAGCAAACAGGCGATGCTCTCACTTGAGCGGAGAATTGTTTTACCCATCCAGCGATAGTGAATTCAGATCCATAGAGAGTCTACTACGCACACAACCTACACAAGGCCATTCAGTTCAAAATGGTTTTCAGGCTTTCAACACCGCCTTGTGGATCATCGTCTCCTTGTGTATTTGGTGGCAGCTCTTCTCCACCAGGTCCAGGAGCTTCTCCAGGTTAGATGCCCACGAGTTGAGCACCCCGTTGCTGTCCTGGGCTGTCCGGAAGGACACGATCCCCATTGGTCTGTCAATCTTTGCAATCAGGGCCTTTGAGTTCACCATGTCCGAGATATGCTTCTCTGCCTCCTGTACAAGGACAACTTGGAACAAGTTATTAGATACTGCATACACCATATATACCTTAACTGAGGATTAATGAAAACAAGATGCAGTTGTGCTATCTGAAGGTAGGTAATGCAGACCTGCAAGCTCAGGCAAAGAAGATCCGCCAGCCTCTTCAGAGAAATCCTCGAATAGTACTTCGAAACAACCAAGATATTCTAGACAGACCATGAACCCGACAATCAATTGACAAGCAACAAGAAAGGACAACTAAATAAGCATATAGTGAAAGCCAAGAAAGCAATACATGTTCAATGATCCTCAGCTTCAAATCCTCCGCAGCTTTTGTGCCTAAAGCTCCTCCAAGGAGATTCTTCTCGTTCTCATATTCATCCTTGAAGAATTCCCACAACTTTGTCCACTGGATCACCTCCATGGTAACAACTTGCTTCAGTAGTAATCTGTTTCCACTCAAACATAAGTGGGAATTAAGTAAAGGCCATCTCGCGTAAAGCAGAATTTTTTAACCTAAAAGGCACGCAATGGTACCTGAAATTTGGGATCTCAGACAGATTTTTATCCTCGAGTGTAGCATTGAGAAGGCTTGACTGCATAGGATCATGAGGTGCCAGTACCAAGTACCAACAGATCTTCCTAAGAATCTACAAACGGAGACAGGAAATTAGATCAAGTTAGGCATGCACAAGGCACACGTGCAGAGTCATAGAGAAGTGATTGAGAGATTACCGGTGTCCACTTCGCTGGATCCTCCTTTATTGATGGAATTTCATAGATCGACTTGTAGCAACGGCAGATTTCCAGGTAATCATTGTTATGTGAGTAATATCTGAAAAGTGAATGTAAAATCAAGATTGACCACCGATATGTAAAATACTTGACTTGCAGTTTGAGTAATTCAGCTATCAAGCAGTTCAAACTGGGAATCTTTTTTCACCTATCAAGCAGTTTAAATAGGGAACTAAAGCAAATAATAGCATGACTTCACAATTGTAGCCCTAAATGAGGTATTGTTGCAGCCTACTGGTAGGCATTCAAGTAGTATCAATGACATGACCATGCAAATAGAATATATACATGTAGGACACCTAACAGGAAAGATAGAAATCTTGAACAAGCTTTCCAACGATAAGCAGACCATAGGTTGCAGCAATGACAAATAAATGTCAGTAGAAAACTTGGAAGTATCTGTCGTTGTGAATGCTGTTGTCTTGATTGTCCAGGCATACAGTAAAGTTATGTTCAGTAGTTAATGTTATTATTGGCCAGGTAAACTAAACATTAAGATATTTCCTTTGTCTAATAATTTTTTTGCAATAAACTGATACATATTACAAGAAAAAATATTTGAACTTATCATGATTAAGTAACACTAGGCAGAAGAACAGCATACCGAATCATCAGTTCATAGTAGATGCGCTTCAGTTCTAAGAGTGAAGGTACATCTGCAGGGGCTTCCTGAACCATATTATCACCATCCTTTGGTTTCTTTTTATCCTTTGATGTATCTGCATCAAAGACCCTAGGGCTAATTTTCCTGGATAAAATTTGTGCGCGCACATAATCTTGACGATCCAGGCACAGCCGAACCTGCAGCAATGATATTGAAAGGTTTCTTATGAATGCAATCTTCTCGGTGACCCTTCAAAGTTCTATTACTGCCAACTGGCAACATACCTGCTCCAGAATGAATGCAAGTTTCTCTGTCTTCGCCATTGAGCCAAATGTTTCAACCTGAGGATCAAATAGTTGAGAAAAATTAAAGGTTGTCGGAAAGAGCAACAGCAAAATGAGCACATCATGATTATAGTGGATGAACAGTTTATCCAGAATTCTAGTGCGCGTACAAACTTACAGCAACTTCCTGCATGATTTCAGCAGCCTCATCGATCTTTCCCTGCTCCTCTTTGATTTTTGCAAGTCTTTTGATCAATCTAGCTCTCTCTATCTCCACATATATCTACAGTGCATACTCAAGAATGAGATTCTGAGAGCCAAGTATTACAGAAGTAAACAATAAAAAGCAGCCATTCTTCTCACTTTTCCAGCAGCGACACTGCTCAGTGTTTTGATAAGCTCAATACGTGTCTCCACGTCTGGTGCCACATCAATGTACTCCATCGCTTTCTGCACCACAGCAGTAATTGCCTGCATATAATAAAGAACAAGGAGGTGAGATATGTGCATAACTCAAAACCAAAAGACATGAATGCTTAACTGCTGATGGCATATTGTCCAATACATAAACAAATACGATGAAAGATGAACATCAAGGGGAAGATACAGGGTCTAGGAAAAGATGGTCTTGCTGTCATAGAAAGAGAGAGAGATGTAGGAAAATAATTATTTAGTGAATCAAACCATGCAATCACTTCACATTCTGATTTAGTGCTTTGTGATATAAACTATTGGCCAGAAGCCCAGAAGTGATTTTGCAAGTATCAGAACAAGGCAGTGATATGATATAATTACTGAACCCGCAGTTGTGGCTAGAGTGTTTGCAAGTGGCTTCAAACAAAAAAATATTGCAGACAAGGGCATAAAAACAGCAATAAGTACAAATAGGTCCTGCAGGTAAATGCTAACATCAATGTCATTAAACAATGACTGCAACTATGCAGTATAAAAACAATTGCTATACACTCACAGTAGAAGAAAAATAATTAGGGTGCATGGCTGATCTTGCTCCATTGACTGTTGATCGATTTCTTACATATGGTATAAATAAACAAAGAACAGAACAGTTGGCACTAAAACAGTCCATTAGAAACAGAAGAAATAAGTAAATAACTCGAGTCCCATTAAGACATGATGAAGGTTTACAACGATAATGAACACTGCAAGGGAGTAATGTTCTTAGGCAATATGGCTAGTGTGTCAGTCCTCGTGACCCCTTATGGGCGGCAAACATCCCATTGCATAATGGCATCAAACTAAACAGAACGTATTTGAGCCATACTTCCTTCAGACAGTTTCTCCCTATAAACGAACAAATCTAGCATCTCCGAACAGCCGATTCCTACGTCATAAGAGAATAAATCGAACACGCTAATCCAGTCAATTCTCTGAGCAGCTTCTCAGAACATATTTCTGCCACATAAAACAATAATGAACACTATAAGAGAGTTGCGTTACTAGGCAATATGGCATGTCTTCCTCAAGACCCTTTTATGGATGCAACAGACACCCCATTACATAAAGGCATCAAGGTCAGAACCTATTTGGGACCTACTTCCTTGACACACATAGCCCACTAACATATTTCTACTGCATAAATTCCAGTTTGTCCCTGTAAACAAACAATCCAGCTTCTCAATTCTTAAGGCATGGAGAATAAATCTCACAAGTTGATCCAGCCAACTCTCAGCGCAGTTTCTCCGAGCATGTTTCCACGACATAAATCTAGGGTCGAGTACCCTAAATCGCAGCCACGGGCCCAAGTTGGCCACAATCGAACACGAAGCAAAGAAGGGAGGGTGTGAGGCGAGCGAGCTGTACCTGCTTGAGCTGGCCCCTCCGCTTGGAGAGGACGACGATCTGGTCGTTGAGCGTCTTCCAGGCGCCGTCCTTGAAGCAGAGCTCGACGATGTCGACGGCGGCCTTCCTGGTGCCGGCCACATCCCCGGCCAGGCGGCACTGCTTCTCCGTGTTGAGGAGCGACTCGATCGCCGCGTCGAGGCCGCTGCTGCCCTCCTGCATCACCACGAATCAGATCAGATCGGAAACCCTAGGCCGGTGGGGATGGGACCCCGGGAAGCAAAGGGGGAGGGGAGGGGGAGACGCCGGATGCGGGAGGGGAGGGGAGGGGGGATGGGGAGCTCACCATGGTCGGGATCTCGCGAGAAGGCGGCGGCGACGGCGGCGGAGGAGAAGAGGGGACGACGGCCGATTTGGGTTTGCTTGGGGGAGAGGTCTCGCTTGGTGGGGGGATGGAGCGAGGGGAGAGGAGTATAGTGGTGGCGCTGAGCCGGGTCGGGCTAGGGCCGGCCGCCTTGGATGGCGAGGACCATGAAGCCCAGAAGACTCAAGCGGAGCCCAGCCCGCCCAGGGAGAGGCAAGGCCCAACTCGCGCTACTCTTGCACGACCTGGGCTAAGTGAGTGTCTCAAAGAGTATTTCTCAAAAAAACAAAAAACAAAAAACTTTCTACCCGCCGGCCAAACTTTTGAGCCGAAGGCACGCAGGCCGCGGGATCCATCGTCATCCATCGTGCATCCCTTTCCTTCCTCCTCCACGCGCTGCCCCCTCCCCTCGCCGCACGCCATGACGTTGTCCCAGCTCCGGCCACCCGCGCACAACAGTGGCGTTGCAGCTTCTCCACCCAACCCGCACCACCGGTCGCCTCCACAACCGGCCCTATTGCCCCTATAGATCTCCCTCTCTCTCTAACCATGGACGAAGGCGTAATTTGCTACATGCTTCAACCGACATCGAGATTTGTTACAACCGGCATCGCATTTTGCTACTACCGGTGTCACATTTTGCTACATCGTATATGGCGTCGCGATTTTTGTTACAGTCGTCGTTTCATTTTGCTACTACCGATGACATGGCGAGCTGCATCCCCTCTCTTTGTCTCAACTGCTTCATGACGAGCGGAGCTGCAACGGGCATGGCCGAAAGCGTAATTTGCTACATGCTTCAACCGACATCGAAATTTTCTACAACTCGCACCGCATTTTTCTATCACCGGTGTCGCATTTTGCTACATTACACATGGCGTCGTGATTTTTTGGTACAATCCGTGTTTTATTTTGCTACAACCGACGACATGGCGAGCTGCATCCCGTCTCTCAACCGCTCCACGTGCTTCAAGGCCCATGGAGAGCTCATCCATGGCAGGGAGGGGCGGGGTCACCGAGGGGTCTCGCGGTCGTGATGCGTGATGCGGTGATGGTGGGCGGCCGCCATTACCTGCTGTGTTTTTTCAGATCTAAAGGCGAACGGATGAGAAGGGGAAAAAATCAATGGCTAAAATGGGAATTTTTTTTTATTTTGTAAATAGTGTTTTTGTTTTTTCCACATGAAGCATTACATATGTGATTTCGTCACGAACCTTACATATTTATTTATGTTCATCACGATCGAGGAGCATACCATGTGGTGGGTACTCACTCGGTACCCAAATGTTGTATTCTACCTGAAATTTTGAAGTACTCCCTCCGTTTTTAAATATAAATTTTTTAAAAGATTTTATTAAAAGACTACATACAAATTTATATAATTTAGAATATAGATTCATTTATTTTGCTTTGTATGTAGTCTTTTACTAAAATATCTAAAATAACTTATATTTGTTCGTTTTAAAATAACTATCTCAACTTTGTACCAATTCAGTATAAAGTAGTAAGTTTGGGACGGAGGGAGTATTTAGGAATGGAAGGGAGTAGCTTGAAAAAAAAACAGTAGAGTTGGGTCTATTTAAGCGGTCAAACGAGTGCTCACAAGCATGGACAAAGTGGCATGCTGCTGCCTCCAGAATGGAGGACCGCCACCGCCCTCACTGCTAGTGCCACCGTGCAGGCGTTCCATCTCCTTCACCCGCCGCATCCCCGAGAGAGGCAACACGAAGCTGCGAGCTGGGTTCAGTAGCTTGGACTTGGAGCAGTACATGTCTGCCAACGTGAAGGTCGTGCAGGAAGCGCTCGAGCGGGCCCTGCCTGTTGGGCAGCCGGAGCGCCTCCGCGAGTCCATGCGCTACTCCGTCCTCGCTTGCGGTTGCGGGAAGCGGGTGCGCCCTGTCCTCGCCATCGCTGCGTGCGAGCTCGTCGGCGGCTCTAGGGCAGTGGCCACCCCCGTCGCCTGTGCCGTGGAGATGGTCCACGCATGGTCGCTCATCCGCTGCGACATGACGTGTATGAGCGACGCCGCCGCCTTTCGCCGCGACCGGCCTGCTAACCACGTCGCGTTTGGCGAGTACACCGCACTCTACTCCGGCGGCACGCTCCTCGCGCTTGCGTTCGAGCACCTTGTCCGCTGCGCCGACCTCGGTGCTGTCCCTGCAGAGCGCGCGCTGTGGGCCGTGGCTGAGCTCGGGAACGCTGCGGGTGCCGGGGGCGTGGCTGCGGGAATGTTGGCCGACAAGGCGTCGGAGGGCGCGCCTGTGAGCCTCGCCATGCTGGAGTACATCCACCTACACAAGACCGCGCGGCTATTCGAGGCTGCGGCTGTGTGCGGCGCCATTGTCGGCGGAGGTACGGAGGGCGAGATCGAGAGCGTCCGGCGGTACGCGCGCTCTGTCGGCGTCCTTTTCCAAGTGGCCAACGACGTATCCGGGTCCGGGAAGGCAGCCGACAAGGCCACGTACCAGACGCTGCTGGGTGTTGACCAAGCGCAGGCTTACGCGGCGGAGCTCGTGGTGAAGGCCCAGCGCGAGCTCGAGCGGTTCAATGCCAACCGCGCCGTGCCGCTGCACCATCTCGCGAGCTTCATTGCCTACAGGCAGAAGTGAAAAGTGATGGGTGCACACAACGTACCACTACTCCCTCAAGAAACTCTAAAAACAAAACTAATGGGAGAACAAAATTCGGTATTTGTCGCATACGTATATTTGTATTACATGATGAATACAAATGTAAAGTAGTAGTATCCTTCTATAAAGACGACTATATATAAATGTTATTTTTTCTTCACATTTCATTTCTCATTCACCACGCCTACCTATCACCCCGTGCTTTTCATTCGTTTCTTCTTTTTTTACCTGGGAATAGGACCTCTCGGTGCTTGTTTTAGAGAAACGACAAAAAGGTGGATCATCGAGGGCATGTACAACGCAGACGCTTATAAATAAAGCGCTCGAGGAGAAAGAAATCATCAGAATGCCACTTGCAAATTATCATCATTACCTGGGAATAGGACCTCTCGCTGCTTGTTTTAGAGAACACTTCTGATTCCGTACACCCCCTAACACAACGACGATCGAGATGAACCGATACCTCTTCATAACAAAGGGCAGGATGGTCCTTCGAAATGTCAGCGACGTACATGCGCCGGGGTGACGTGTCGTCAGCGCGCCAACCGTCATGACGTGACACGTCCACGTCGTCACGCGACGGTTCCAGTCCGTCCGTCAGTTCCCGAGGCCTGCCGCGTCGTCGGTTCCCGAGGCCGCCGCCTTCAATCGCGCAGCCGCGTCGCCAGTTCGTCCCGTAGTTTCGGGGGAGCAGTTAATACCGACCCGCGTCGTCAGTGTCCCGTCGTTTCGCTGTCTCCCGAGGGCGCCATTAATGGCGGCAGCATCGTCAGTGCCTCGGGAGATGGTCCACACATGGTCGCTCATCCGCTGCGACATGCCATGCATTAGGGAAGCCCACTAGTGAGGACAGGGCCTATAGTCCCGGCACGTAAGGGGCTTTAGTCCCGGTTCATCAACCAAGACCAAAGAGGCGGGACTAAAGGCCTAACCTTTAGTCCGGCCCTGTTCCAAGCCGGGACCAAAGGTGCTCCATGTGGGCGCCTCGGAGCGTCCTCAGGGGCAGGCCCTTTAGTCACGGATCTTAACACGGACCGGAACTAAAGAGTTTCTGTACATTTTGTTTAGTTTAGGGTTTTAGGGTTTAGGTGTTCGGAAGATTAACGTGATGCCTCGTTTGGTGTTCGGGAATTAGTTTTTATATAATTCTAAATATACATGTTTATGCATATATATATAAGATTAACTTATCTTACAAGCGAGCATATATATACAATTATATGAAGATCTGAATTATCGGGACTAGAGCCCGTCTATTCGATTACATGGACGAACATCAGTAATGGCCCTTAGCTACACTAAATCGTCCTTTGTCTTCTATAGCTTCCATCCTCAGAAATCCCGTAAGCTCCTCTGCAACAGCAATCGCGCGTTGCTCTGGTAGGACCTTCGTCCTCATGGCCGTGTGCTATATAAGAAGAAGAGATGAATATGAATATCAATCATGATAACAAAGAATGACGGGTAAAAATAGAGCTGTGAATGTTCATTGCTTACGTCGAATTTGTGATCCTTAAACTCAGAGGTAAACGTGCGAATGGTCTCGCAAACATAGTATCCGCATAGATGCGTCCCCCGTGGCTGCTGGTCGCACTTTACGAGAATAGAATATATATAATCAAAATAATAATCTAGCATCATAAATGTATTGAAAATAGAAGTATATCATACTACTACTTACCTGAGACGCTCTAAAGATCAGCTTCTCATGCTCGATACCGGGAGTCACGTACTTGAACCGCTTCCAAATCCTGCCCGACAAGGAAAATAATTTGCTAAGTTTTTCATTAATTGATATATCAGAAAATCATCGAAAGAGACCGATAGAGCGCAAGAATGATTGAAATTACCCTTAGAGCATGTCCTGCAGGCTTTGGAACTGTTCCAAGGGTCTCGATAATGGGTCGAAGGCATCAACTCTTCCCTTATCAATTTAAATGTCCAACAGAATCCAATGGTAGCTGCACATGTATATATATATATATATATATATATATATATATATATATATATATATATATATATATATATATGTCAGTAACTTAGCAATTACACTTATAAGTGAAGGGACACAACAGAGTAAAGACCCTCACTTGAAGTTGTATGGAAACAGTATGTGGTCACAGAAATTTTGATCTGTTAGAAACCTTAGAAGGTTTTCCTCCGTCTCCTTGGGTTTATCAGTTACCGTCGCTATATGTATTTTATCTGGGTCAATAAACCCAATATTCAGAATGTTCCTACTTTTACATTCCAGAATCTTCATTCTGCATAATAGAGTACAAGTTATATGTAGACAATGAATTGAAATAACTAAACAAGTTATATGTAGACAACGAATTGAAAAACTTACAGACAATAGCAACTCATAAGCGATTTGTCGAGGGCGTCGGCATTGTACATCTGGAAGAGTTCATCAAAGTCGATATGGATTTCTTCGGGGCGGCCGTAGTACTCCCGTGGGACACGCGCCACGATCATCGTTCTCCCATTCTTTGGTTCACTTAAGTACCATGTATGCAAGTAACGCATATTTGTTGGGAGATCATCAAACTTATCTTTGCTGAGCAAAGGCGCTCCCATGACAAACTGTGGCTTAGGGGCTACCACAGCCTTGGGTAACCTGTCGTCTTGGGAAGCCAGAACGTCTTCAACCGGGATACCCCATTCATCCGCCCACTTCTTTGCTAATTCCAAATCTTGCCCCTGTACCAGAGAGGGAACATTCTCGGGTAACACCCTGAGGGGTGGGATCGACTGTTTGGTCTGTTGTCCAAGCTGAGGAACGTCTGATCTTTTTTTGCTTGTAGTTGAACTTGATTTGCTCCCACTTGCACTTGCACGTGATCTGCTTTTTTTCCCTTCCTTGTGCAATGTGCGTGTATAGTCATCAGGCTTATGGTGTAAGTCATACTGTAATGGAAGGGTCGTGAAGTATTTTGCATATGCTATTTGCTTCTCGGTGTATTCCGGGCGGGACTCGGGTTCCTTCTTTTTCATCTACGCATCATAATGTACCTTTGCTATCCTGGAGTTTTCCTCTTCGGTACGATCATAAGGTCTGATAGGAAGATTAGCATGAGGTACCTTTGGGAGGGGCGACAGTTTGCGCTTTGGGGAGCTCCGTCGCTTAGAACTCATCGAAGGAGCGTTCTTGCTAGCACGCTTCCGCTTAGTATCCTTAGCGGGCGGCGGCGGCGGCGGACGACCCAAGTCCGGCGACGGTGATCGAGATGGACTCGTGTTGTGCTGGCCGTCGTCATGTGGAGGGCTTGGAGGTGATGGAGGTGTAGGTGACCTGCGACGACTCGGAGGCGGTGTTGTCCTTGGGGCCGAGCCTGGAAGCTTGATGTAGTTCTTGTCCCATAGGATGACTCCACCCAGTACTTCTCCGAGTGTCCTCTCATCTTCGGGTCCAGCTATGTCGAGCTCCATATCATGAAACCCCGCCATGATTTCATCCACCCCGACTTTAGCAAAGCCAGCTGGAATCTCACGGCCATGCTAGCGTGTATCAAGGCCAGAAGGTAAAGCTTGTCCGACGGCCACCTTCATGGATATGTTCTTGAATTTCTGATGGAGTTCACATGATGTTGACTCCTTGATTCCATCCACGGGGTAGCCGGAACCGCCCTCTATCATTCTTCGTGCATCGTCGAGCGGGGCCTCAGATTCAGCCACGCTGCTTTTCCGCTTAGATGAGGCGCCGGTAATATCGAGTGCAGGATCTTCCTGGCGCGCTACTCCTCTAAGCTCATCAATCTGCTTCTGTTGCTCGTTAAGCCTGGCAAACAACTGGTTGAACTTGTCATTCTCCTCATCCTGCTGTCGCTTCTTTGCTCTCGCTCGGCTTCTGTAAGTGTCCTGGTCTCTGGAAACCCAAGACACCATGGGTAAGAAGGACCAAAGACTCGCGTTTGTCCTCCATGTTCGTCATTGCCGAGGACCAGTGTGAACAAATCTTTCTCTCTATCTGCAGTGAACTGTCTTTTCCCCTCCTTAATTTCTTTCACTATCTTTTTCCAATTCTCCCTGGGTATCCTAAGACCGTCACTGCAGATGGGTTCCCCTGTTTCTTCGTCGTACTAACCACCATGCCCAAGGAACCAATTTCTTGATCTCAATTCCCACTCATCACGGATGGGTTCAGGTATGATGCCTTTAGCTAGCAGATCTTGCTCTTTCTTATCCCACTGTGGGATGACAGTCTCATAGCCCCCTGCCCCCAGCATGTGGTGATATTTCTTCTTGTAGGTATTTTTTTGTTCTTTTCTGATAATGCCTTGTCATCTTCTGACTCCTTGTACTATTGAAATGCCTTCCAGTGATTCGCCTGCTTGGCTAGATACCCCTCGAATACTGGCACTTTCTTTGTCTTCCGATAGTTTTTCCATAGCTTCTTATTCTAGCTACGGAATAGTTCGGCCATCTTCTTTAGAGTCCACTGCTTGATTTTGGCCCTCAGTTTTTTTGCGGCGTCTTCGTTCTCACATTCTGGCAGGTTGAAATGTGACATGAGATCATTCCAACGATTATCTTTGTACCTTTCGGCGACATAGTCACTATCGGCTGCCCCTTTGCGCTTGTTCCACTCCCGAACGCTGATCGGGACGTGATCCCTAATGAGAACTCTGTTGGAAATATGCCCTAAAGGCAATAATAAATTAGTTATTATTATATTTCTTAGTTCATGATAATCGTTTATTATCCATGCTATAATTGTATTGATTGGAAACACAATACTTGTGTGGATACATAGACAAAACACTGTCCCTAGTAAGCCTCTAGTTGACTAGCTCGTTGATCAAAGATGGTCAAGGTTTCCTGGCCATAGGCAAGTGTTGTCACTTGATAACGGGATCACATCATTAGGAGAATCATGTGATGGACTAGACCCAAACTAATAGACGTAGCATGTTGATCGTGTCATTTTGTTGCTACTGTTTTCTGCGTGTCAAGTATTTATTCCTATGACCATGAGATCATATAACTCACTGACACCGGAGGAATGCTTTGTGTGTATCAAAGGTCGCAACGTAACTGGTGACTATAAAGATGCTCTACAGGTATCTCCGAAGGAGTTAGTTGAGTTAGTATGGATCAAGACTGGGATTTGTCACTCTGTGTGACGGAGAGGTATCTCGGGGCCCACTCGGTAATACAACATCACACACAAGCCTTGCAAGCAATGTAACTTAGTGTAAGTTGCGGGATCTTGTATTACGGAACGAGTAAAGAGACTTGCCGGTAAACGAGATTGAAATAGGTATGTGGATACTGACGATCGAATCTCGGGCAAGTAACATACCGAAGGACAAAGGGAATGACATACGGGATTATATGAATCCTTGGCACTGAGGTTCAAACGATAAGATCTTCGTAGAATATGTAGGATCCAATATGGGCATCCAGGTCCCGCAATTGGATATTGACCGAGGAGTCTCTCGGGTCATGTCTACATAGTTCTCGAACCCGCAGGGTCTGCACACTTAAGGTTCGACGTTGTTTTATGCGTATTTGAGTTATATGGTTGGTTACCGAATGTTGTTCGGAGTCCCGGATGAGATCACGGACATCACGAGAGTTTCCGGAATGGTCCGGAAACGAAGATTGATATATAGGATGACCTCATTTGATTACCGGAAGGTTTTCGGAGTTACCGGGAATGTACCGGGAATGACGAATGGGTTCCGGGAGTTCACCGGGGGGGGCAACCCACCCCGGGGAAGCCCATAGGCCATGAGGGTGGCGCACCAGCCCTTAGTGGGCTGGTGGGACAGCCCAAAAGGGCCCTATGCGCCAAGGATAAGAAATCAAAGAGAAAAGGAAAAAAAAAGGAGGTGGGAAAGGAGAGAAGGACTCCACTTTCCAATCCTAGTTGGACTAGGATTGGAGGAGGACTTCTCCCCCCTTGGTGGCGCAGCCCTTGGGGCTCCTTGAGCCCCAAGGCAAGCCTCCCCTCCCTCCCACCTATATATATGGAGGTATTAGGGCTGATTTGAGACGACTTTCCCATAGCAGCCCGACCACATACCTCCACGGTTTTTCCTCTAGATCGCGTTTCTGCGGAGCTCGGGCGGAGCCCTGCTGAGACAAGATCATCACCAACCTCCGGAGCGCTGTCACGCTGCCGGAGAATTCTTCTACCTCTCCGTCTCTCTTGCTGGATCAAGAAGGCCGAGATCATCATCGAGCTGTACGTGTGCTGAACGCGGAGGTGCCGTCCGTTCGGTACTAGATCGTGGGACTGATCGCGGGATTGTTCGTGGGGCGGATCGAGGGACGTGAGGACGTTCCACTACATCAACCGCGTTCACTAACGCTTCCGCTGTACGATCTACAAGGGTACGTAGATCACTCATCCCCTCTCGTAGATGGACATCACCATGATAGGTCTTCGTGCGCGTAGGAAATTTTTTGTTTCCCGTGCGACGTTCTCCATCAGTGGCATCATGAGCTAGGTTCATGCGTAGATGTCTTCTCGAGTAGAACACAAAAGGTTTTGTGGGCGGTGATGTGCGTTTCGCTGCCCTCCTTAGTCTTTTCTTGATTCCGCGGTATTGTTGGATTGAAGCGGCTTGGACCGACATTACTCGTACGCTTACGAGAGACTGGTTTCATCGCTACGAGTAACCCCGTTGCTCAAAGATGACTGGCAAGTGTCGGTTTCTCCAACTTTAGTTGAATCGGATTTGACTGAGGAGGTCCTTGGATGAGGTTAAATAGCAACTCATATATCTCCGTTGTGGTGTTTGCGTAAGTAAGATGCGATCCTACTAGATACCCTTGGTCACCACGTAAAACATGCAACAACAAAATTAGAGGACGTCTAACTTGTTTTTGCAGGGTATGCTTGTGATGTGATATGGCCAACGATGTGATGTGATATATTGGATGTATGAGATGATCATGTTGTAATAGAAATATCGACTTGCACGTCGATGGTACGGCAACCGGCAGGAGCCATAGGGTTGTCTTTATACTAACGTTTGTGCTTGCAGATGCGTTTACTATTTTGCTAGGATGTAGCTTTAGTAGTAATAGCATGAGTAGCACGACAACCCCGATGGCAACACGTTGATGGAGATCATGGCGTGGCGCCGGTGACAAGAAGATCGTGCCGGTGCTTTGGTGATGGAGATCAAGAAGCACGTGATGATGGTCATATCATGTCACTTATGAATTGCATGTGATGTTAATCCTTTTATGCACCTTATTTTGCTTAGAACGACGGTAGCATTATGAGGTGATCTCTCACTAAAATTTCAAGACGAAATTGTGTTCTCCCCGACTGTGCACCGTTGCTACAGTTCGTCGTTTCGAGACACCACGTGATGATCGGGTGTGATAGACTCAACGTTCACATACAACGGGTGCAAAACAGTTGCGCACGCGGAACACTCGGGTTAAGCTTGACGAGCCTAGCATGTGCAGACATGGCCTCGGAACACATGAGACCGAAAGGTCGTGCATGAATCGTATAGTTGATATGATTAGCATAGAGATGCTTACCACTGAAACTATTCTCGACTCACGTGATGATCGGACTTGAGATAGTGGATTTGGATCATGTACCACTCAAATGACTAGAGAGATGTACTTTTTGAGTGGGAGTTCTTAAGTAATGTGATTAATTGAACTAATTGTCATGAACAAAGTCTAATGGTCTTTGCAAATTACGATGTAGCTTGCGCTATAGCTCTACTGTTTTATATGTTCCTAGAGAAAATTTAGTTGAAAATTGATAGTAGCAAACTTTGCAGACTGAGTTTGTAAAACCGAGGATTGTCCTCGTTGCTACGCAGAAGGCTTATGTCCTTAATGCACCACTCGATGTGCTGCACCTCGAGCGTCGTCTGTGGATGCTATGAACATCCGACACACACGTTGCTGATGACTACACGATAGTTCAGTGCAAAATACTTAATGGCTTAGAAGCAAGGCGCCGAAAACGTTGTAAAACGTCACGGAACATAAGTGATGTTCTAAAGAGATGAAATTGTGATTTCATGCTTGTGCCCTTGTTAAGAGGTACGAGACCTCCAACAAGATTCTTTGTCCACAAAGTAAAGGAGAAAAGCTCAATCGTTGAGCGTGTGCTCAGATTGTCTGAGTACGACAATCACTTGAATCAAGTGGGAGTTAATCTTCCAGATGAGATAGTGATGGTTCTCCAAAGTCACTGCCACCAAGCTGTGAGAGCTTCGTGATGAACTATAACATATCAAGGATAGATACAATGATCCTTGAGCGATTCGCGATGTTTGACACTGCGAAAGTAGAAATCGAGAAGGAGCATCAATAGTTGATGGTTTGTAAAACCACTAAGTTTCAAGAAAGGCAAGGGCTAGAAGGGATACTTCATGAAACGGCAAAACAGTTGCTGCACTAATGAAGAGACCCAAGATTAAACTCGAACCCGAGACTAAGTGCTTCTGTAATGAGGGGAACAGTCACTGAGGCGGAGCAACTCTAGATACTTGGTAGATAAGAAGGTTGGCAAAAGTCGAAAGAAGTGTATTTGATATACATGATGTTGATGTGTACTTTACTAGTACTCCTAGTAGCATGAGGGTATTGGATACCGGTTCGGTTGCTAAGTGATTAGTAACACGAAATGAAAGCTACGACATAAACGGAGACTAGCTAAAGGCGAGGTGACGATACGTGTTGGAAGTGTTTCCAAGGTTGATATGATCAAACGTCGCACGCTCCCTTTACCATCGGGATTGGTGTTGAACCTAAATAATTGTTATTTGGTGCTTACGTTAAGCATGAACATGATTGGATCGTGTTTATTGCAATACGATTATTCATTTAAGGAGAATAATGGTTACTCTATTTTCTTGAATATTCACCTTCAATGGTTTATTGAATCTCGATCGTAGTGTTACACATGTTCATGATATTGGTGCCAAAAGATACGAGTTGATGATGATAGTACCACTTACTTGTGGCACTGCCGCTTGAGTCATGTTAGTATAAATTGCATGAAGAGGCTCCATGCTGATGGATCTTTGTACTCACCTGATTTCGAATCACTAGTGACATGCGAATCATACCACATGAGCAAGGCCTTGTTTTCATTGAGATGAAATAAGATAGTAACTTGTTGGAAGTGATACATTTTGATGTATGCAGTCCAATGGGTGCTGAGGCACGCAGTGGATATCATCATGTTCTTACTTCACTGACGATTTGAGTAGATACAGGAGTATTTACTTAATGAATCACAAGTCTAAAATGTTGAAAAGTTCAATTCCGTTTCAGAGCGAAGTTCGTCGTAACAAGAGGATAAACTGTCTACGATATGATCATGGAAATGAATATCTGAGTTACGAGTTTTGGTACGCAGTTAAGACAATGTGGAAACTGTTTCGCAGTTCATGCCACCTGGAACATCATAGTGTGATGGTGTGTCTGAACGTCATAGCCACGCACTATTTGGTATGGTGCATACTATGATGTCTCTTATCGAATTACCACTATCGTTTATGGGTTATGCATTAGAGACAACCGCACTCACTTTAAATAGGGCACCGCGTATTTCCGTTGAGATGACACAGTATAGACTGAGGTTTAGAGAAATCTAAACTGTCGTTTCTTGAAAGTTTGGGGCTTCGACACTTATGTGAAAAAGTTTCAGTCTGATAAGCTCGAACCCAAAGCGGATAAATGCATCTTCATATGATATCCAAAACAGTTGGGTACATCTCCTATCTCAGATCCGAAAGCAAAATGTTTGTTTCTAGAAACGGATCCTTTCTTGAGGAAAGGTTTCTCTCGAAAGAATTGAGTGGGAGGGTAGTAGAACTTGATGAGGTTATTGAACCATCACTTCAACCAGTGTGTAGCAGGGCGCAGGAAGTTGTTCATGTGGCGCCACCAATTGAAGTGGAAGCTGATGATGATGATCATTGAGCTTCGAATCAAGTTACTACAAACCTCGTAGGTCGACAAGGTCGCGTACTGCTGCAGAGTAGTACGGTAACCCTGTCTTGGAGGTCATGTTGTTGAGCAACAGTGAACCTACGAGTTATGGAGAAAGCGATGGTGGGCCCAGATTCTGACAAATGGCTAGAAGCCATGAAATCCGAGAGAGGATCCATGTATGAAAACAAAGTGTGGACTTTGGAAGAACTACTTGATGGTCAGAGGACTATTGAGTAAAGATGGATCTTTAAAAGAAGACAGACGATGATGGTGATAAGTCACTATTAAGAAAAGCTCGACTTGTCGCAAAGATGTTTTCGATAAGATCAAACAGTTGACTATGATGAGATTTTCTCACTCGTAGTGATGCTAAAAGTCTGTTAGAATTATGTTAGTTGATGATGCATTATTTATGAAATATTGCATGTAGGATGTCAAAACATCGTTTTCTCGATGGTTTCCTTGAGCAAACATTGTATGTGATACAACCAGAAGGTTTTGTCGATCCTAAAGATACTAGCAAGTATGCAAGCTCCAGTGATCCTTCAATGGACTGGTGCAAGCATCTCGGAGTTGGAATATACACTTTGATGAGATGATCAAAGATTTTTGGTTTGTACAAGGTTTATGAGAAACTTGTATTTCCAAAGAAGTGAGTGGGAGCACTATAGAATTTCTGATAGGTATATGTGGTTGACATATTGTGGATCAGAAGTAATGTAGAATTTCTGTAAAGCATACAAGGTTGTTTGAAAGAAGTTTTCAAAGGAGTACCTGGATTACGCTACTTGAACATTGAGCATCAAAGATCTATGGAAATAGATCGAAAGCGCTTAATAGAAGTTTCAACAAGATGCATGCCTTGACAAGTTTTTGAAAGAGTTCAAAATAGACCAGCAAAGAAGGAGTTCTTGGTTGCGTTGTGAGGTGTGAATTTGAGTAACACTCAAAACCCGACCACGGCAGAATAAAGAGAATAGACGAAGGTCGTCTTCTATGCCTTAGCCGTAGGATCTAAAGTATGCCATGCTGTGTACCGCACCTGAAGTGTGCCTTGACTCAAAGTATGTTGAGAGGTACAGAGAGTGATCCATGATTGAATCACTAGCAGCGGTCGAAATTTATCCTTAGTAACTAATGGACTAAGGAATTTTTCTCGATTATGGAGGTGGTTAAAGAGATGGTCGTAAAGGGTTACGTCAATGCAAGCTTTGACACTAATCCGGATAACTATGAGTAGTAAAACGGATTCGTATAGTAGAGTAGATATTTGGAGCATTTCTGAATAGCACGTAGTAGCAGCATCTATAAGATGACATAAAGATTTGTAAAGAACGCACGAATCTGAAAGTTTCAGAACCGTTGACTAAAACCTCTCTCACGAGCAAGACGTGATCAGACCCCATAACTATATGGGTGTTGGATTCGTTGGAATCACATGGTGATGTGAACTAGATTATTGACTCTAGTGCAAGTGGGAGACTGTTGGAAATATGCCCTCGAGGCAATAATAAATTAGTTATTATTATATTTCTTAGTTCATGATAATCGTTTATTATCCATGCTATAATTGTATTGATTGGAAACACAATACTTGTGTGGATACATAGACAAAACACTGTCCCTAGTAAGCCTCTAGTTGACTAGCTCGTTGATCAAAGATGGTCAAGGTTTCCTGGCCATAGGCAAGTGTTGTCACTTGATAACGGGATCACATCATTAGGAGAATCATGTGATGGACTAGACCCAAACTAATAGACGTAGCATGTTGATCGTGTCATTTTGTTGCTAATGTTTTCTGCGTGTCAAGTATTTATTCCTATGACCATGAGCTCATATAACTCACTGACACTGGAGGAATGCTTTGTGTGTACCAAAGGTCGCAACGTAACTGGGTGACTATAAAGATGCTCTACAGGTATCTCCGAAGGTGTTAGTTGAGTTAGTATGGATCAAGACTGGGATTTGTCACTCTGTGTGACGGAGAGGTATCTCGG
Source organism: Hordeum vulgare subsp. vulgare (assembly GCF_904849725.1). Taxonomy (NCBI): domain Eukaryota; kingdom Viridiplantae; phylum Streptophyta; class Magnoliopsida; order Poales; family Poaceae; genus Hordeum; species Hordeum vulgare. The sequence goes on from NC_058522.1 coordinate 580,822,263, forward strand.
GGCCCACTCGGTAATACATCATCACACACAAGCCTTGCAAGCAATGTAACTTAGTGTAAGTTGCGGGATCTTGTATTACGGAACGAGTAAAGAGACTTGCCGGTAAACGAGATTGAAATAGGTATGTGGATACTGACGATCGAATCTCGGGCAAGTAACATACCGAAGGACAAAGGGAATGCCATACGGGATTATATGAATCCTTGGCACTGAGGTTCAAACGATAAGATCTTCGTAGAATATGTAGGATCCAATATGGGCATCCAGGTCCCGCTATTGGATATTGACCGAGGAGTCTCTCGGGTCATGTCTACATAGTTCTCGAACCCGCAGGGTCTGCACACTTAAGGTTCGACGTTGTTTTATGCGTATTTGAGTTATATGGTTGGTTACCGAATGTTGTTCGGAGTCCCGGATGAGATCACGGACGTCACAAGGGTTTCTGGAATGGTCCGGAAACGAAGATTGATATATAGGATGACCTCATTTGATTACCGGAAGGTTTTCGGAGTTACCGGGAATGTACCGGGAATGACGAATGGGTTCCGTGAGTTCACCGGTGGGGGGGGGGGGCAACCCACCCCGGGGAAGCCCATAGGCCATGAGGGTGGCGCACCAGCCCTTAGTGGGCTGGTGGGATAGCCCAAAAGGGCCCTATGCGCCAAGGATAAGAAATCAAAGAGAAAAGGAAAAAAAAGGAGGTGGGAAAGGAGAGAAGGACTCCACTTTCCAATCCTAGTTGGACTAGGATTGGAGGAGGACTTCTCCCCCCTTGGTGGCACAACCCTGAGCCCCAAGGCAAGCCTCCCCTCCCTCCCACCTATATATATGGAGGTATTAGGGCTGATTTGAGACGACTTTCCCACAGCAGCCCGACCACATACCTCCATGGTTTTTCCTCTAGATCGCGTTTCTGCGGAGATCGGGCGGAGCCCTGCTGAGACAAGATCATCACCAACCTCCGGAGCGCCGTCACGCTACCGGAGAACTCTTCTACCTCTCTGTCTCTCTTGCTGGATCATGAAGGCCGAGATCATATCGAGCTGTACGTGTGCTGAACGCGGAGGTGCCGTCCGTTCGATACTAGATCGTGGGACTGATCGCGGGATTGTTCGCGGGGCGGATCGAGGGACGTGAGGACGTTCCACTACATCAACCGCGTTCACTAACGCTTCTGCTGTACGATCTACAAGGGTACGTAGATCACTCATCCCCTCTCGTAGATGGACATCACCATGATAGGTCTTCGTGCGCGTAGGAATTTTTTTTTCCCGTGCGACGTTCTCCATCAAACTCCGCATTGCTTCTTGAATGTGTCAGCAGCATTCTTAGGAAGTTTGGGTTCGCCCGTAGGCAATATCATCTCAAAGGTGTAATGCGTCCGTGCATCCAACTTTTTAGTCGGGCCTCGTTTCGTAGCTTTGCTCGATGTGGAGCCTAAGAGGGAGAAACATTCGTCAAATGAATGTATATGTATACAATATAGAGCTATCTCCAATATTTTTCACATATTACAAGTGATTGTCGAACTTCATATGTATACCTCGCCGGACTTTATTATTTCTCCACCGGCTTCTTCATCAGTGGAGTTATCACCTTCTCCGTCATTGGAGCTATCTCCTGCCCCATCGGCTTCATCTTCGTGTCGGTCGACCTCCATTCTATCTCCGGAGGGGTTTAGATATGACGACGGAGATTCAGCTGGTTCAACGTCGGGGCGTCTTTGATTATATCTTCGAGAAGTTCTTCCTCTTCGAGGTTCCTGATATGTGGATCCATAGTTCTGCAAAAAACAGACATTTGATTAACTAATAAACTAACAAACTATATATGATGCAAAATAATTATATTTCTATTTTCAAATAAATTCTAACTAAATAAGTTCCACTCCCGAACGCTGATCGGGACGTGATCCCTAACGAGAACTCCGCATTGCTTCTTGAATGTGTCTGCAACATTCTTAGGAAGCTTGGGTTCGCCCGTAGGCAATATCATCTCAAAGGTGTAATGCGTCCGTGCATCCAACTTTTTAGTCGGGCCTCGTTTCGTAGATTTGCTCGATGTGGAGGCCTAAGAGGGAGAAACATTCGTCAAATAAATGTATATGTATACAATATAGAGCTATCTCCAATATTTTTCACATATTACAAGTGATTGTCGAACTTCATATGTATACCTCGCCGGACTTTATTATTTCTCCACCGGCTTCTTCATCAGTGGAGCTATCACCTTCTCCGTCATTGGAGCTATCTCCTGCCCCATCGGCTTCATCTTCGTGTCGGTCGACCTCCATTCCATCTCCAGAGGGGTTTAGATATGACGACGGAGATTCAGCTGGTTCAACGTCGGGGCCGTCTTTGATTATATCTTCGAGAAGTTCTTCCTCTTCGAGGTTCCTGATATGTGGATCCATAGTTCTGCAAAAAACAGACATTTGATTAACTAATAAACTAACAAACTATATATGATGCAAAATAATTATATTTCTATTTGCAAATAAATTCTAACTAAATAAGTTCCACTCCCGAACGCTGATCGGGACGTGATCCCTAACGAGAACTCCGCATTGTTTCTTGAATGTGTCAGCAACATTCTTAGGAAGCTTGGGTTCGCCCGTAGGCAATATCATCTCAAAGGTGTAATGCGTCCGTGCATCCAACTTTTTAGTCGGGCCTCGTTTCGTAGATTTGCTCGATGTGGAGGCCTAAGAGGGAGAAACATTCGTCAAATAAATGTATATGTATACAATATAGAGCTATCTTCAATATTTTTCACATATTACAAGTGATTGTCGAACTTCATATGTATACCTCGCCGGACTTTATTATTTCTCCACCGGCTTCTTCATCAGTGGAGCTATTACCTTCTCCGTCATTGGAGCTATCTCCTGCCCCATCGGCTTCATCTTCGTGTCGGTCGACCTCCATTCCATTTCCGGAGGGGTTTAGATATGACGACGAAGATTCAGCTGGTTCAACGACGGGGGGGCGTCTTTGATTATATCTTCGAGAAGTTCTTCCTCTTCGAGGTTCCTGATATGTGGATCCATAGTTATGCAAAAAACAGACATTTGATTAACTAATAAACTAACAAACTATATATGATGCAAAATAATTCTATTTCTATTTGCAAATAAATTCTAACTGAATAATTATATCTCTATTTGCAAATAAATTCTAACTGAAATAATTATATTTCAGTGCTTGTTTTAGAGAAACGTCAAAAAGGTGGATCACCGAGGGCATGTACAACACAGAGACGAATAGGACCTCTCGGTGCTTGTTTTAGAGAAACGTCAAAAAGGTGGATCACCGAGGGCATGTACAACACAGAGACGAATAGGACCTCTCGGTGCTTGTTTTAGAGAAACGTCAAAAAGGTGGATCACCGAGGGCATGTACAACACAGAGACGAATAGGACCTCTCGGTGCTTGTTTTAGAGAAACGTCAAAAAGGTGGATCACCGAGGGTTCGAACCAGGGACTCCTATGTTGTGAGCAGTTCACTCTAACCACCAGGACATGACCTGACTAGTGTAATATTTTTTCACTCAAGCATTTTAATATGTAAGTTTTTTCGGTTTATTGCTTCTCTTTTATATCAACCTTTTAAAAATCCGTGAAACTTTTTGTTTTCGCTTTTCTTCAATTCTAAATTTCATGATTTTTTTTAAAACCAACGGCATTTTTTTTAATTTGTTAACTATTTCCATATTTGATGAACTATTTTAAAATTTTGTGAACTTTTTCAAAAGCAATGAATTTTATTTTCATATTTGATGAACATTTTTCAGATTGGATGAACTCTTTTCAAGATCAATGATTTTTGTTTTCACATGTGATGAACTTTTTTCCAAATTCGATGAACTTTTTCAGACTTGATGAACTCTTTTCAAAATCAATGAATTGTTTTTTCAAATTTGATGAAACTTTTTCATACCCGATGAATTTTTTTCAAATCCTATTAACGTCTTTCAATTCCGATGAACTTTTTTCTGGTTTGATGAACTTTTTTTCAAATCCGATGAACTTTCCCATATTTGATGAACTTTTTGAAAAATTCATGATCTTTTCTTCAAAATCCATGAAATTTTAAAATTCACAATTTTTTCCTTAATTACGAGTTTTTTTCATTTTTTTCATATTAGTCAATGACTGACTGAAACGAGCCCACCATCAGTCACTGGTCTAGGAGCGCCTGCGTATATGGGCCGGCCTACTGGTAGTGGTGTCTGGACGCGAGCTAGCGAAACTAGCGCCTACAGCGCCAGTTAGAGCAACTCTAGCAGACCCCGCATCCCACCCCGATCCGTAAAATAACCGCCAAAATGCGGGTCGGGGCGGAAAATCCAGCCCGATTAGACCAAGCAGCCCGCCCCGGCCCGCAAAAAAATTTAGGGAGCGCGGCAAAATCCTGACCCCTACCCGAGAAAACGCGGGTTTCCCCCTCACGGCTGCGGTGCCCTGCATATATGCGGAAGCGGTTGATGGGGGACATTTCATCCCGCGTTATCTCCCACCAACCACCTCTCCTCTCCCCCTCGCGCCGCCGCCGGCCGCTGCCCAAGATTCCGGCAACAGCAACCAGCAGGAGCACGCCGGAAGGCCGCCACGAGGCCTCCCCTCCCCTCCCTTCCCCCCTTCGTCAGCGGGCCTCCGGATTTACAGATCTGCAGCACTTCATCGCGGGCCGCCGGATTTGTCTTTTTTCGGCCGCCGGTTGCTGCCCGAGGCGATGGAGTGGTCGGGGAGCCTCTCCCGCAGCCCAGAAAAGGGTGCATCGCCGCATGCAGGTACGGGTTCGTCCTCCCGCCGCGTCGAAGATTTGCGGGTATGGACTCATCCGACCGTCCACCAGGCTCGGCACTTGCGCAACGTCTTTGTGGTCTGCTGATGTCGTTCATACAGTGCGACGACTGTCGGCGCCAAGTGCTGCGGCTCACTTCGGGCACGCCGACGCACCCCGGATGGGTGTTCTACAAATGCGAAAACGACGGTGTACGTGTACTTGCGGTAGCTCGTTTCATAGCTCATTCTTTAATTCAATTGCGGTAGCTCACATCGAGCTTCATCATTCTTTTGTGTAGGACGATGGATGCTCATTTTGGTTTTGGGAAGACCAATACATTGATTTGTTGATAGAAATAAACTTAATAGATGTTAGTGCACTCCTTAGTACAATCGAAGGCAATGATGCGGCTGCATGTGCAACTAGAGGGGAATCAACGTCTACTTCTTTGAAACCAAAGATGAAGGATGAAGAAAGCAAGATCAAGAATCCGCAGATCAGCAATGAGTGCATGGAGAAGATATTGATTCAACTAGTGGAAGCAATTATGGAAGTTGGAATTTTTCTAAAATGCATACTTGTGGTTTTTGTTTTCTTTGGTTTTGTTATTCTAGCCAAGAATTGGTGATATCTTTTGTATCTAATGTTGTTCCAAAAGCAAAGAAAAGCATTGTCATAGATCAATTTAAGTTGCAAATCAAAGTTTTACGAGCCGGGAGGAGCTGCGCCAGATCAGAACCCGCAGAAGCCGACCCGTAAAAAAGCATATTGCGTGAATATACTTTTTTACGGGTCCATTATGCGGGGTCTGCGTCTATGCCAGCCCGCGCCGGCCCGCAAAAGCAGTTTTCGCGAACTGCAAACGCGTTTTGCGGACCGGCAGGATGCGAGGACTGCTAGAGTTGCTCTTAGGAGGTCCCGGCCTGAATTGCTATGAGGCTCTTGGTTTTTGCTCGTTGGCTGGCTGGGGTCTGCTAAAACCCTGCCTGATGCCATTAATAAGTGTTGATCAAAATCCTGGCGGGCCATGGCCCGGGTTTGCCCATACGAAGCTCCGCCCATGACCTTCCAGGTCGCTGTTTGGACTTCTCCGGAGGCCCCCGATCGCCAAAGGCAGCTGGTGGTCTGGGCGCGCTCGGCAGACCACTCTTTCGCGTGGAGGAAGTTTTAGAGAGATATATATTTAGGTTAAATGCATTTAGTAGTATAGGATTTATAGTCTTTCTCATATCTTATCTCTACGAAAGACTTCTCATCCATCAAATTTGTATCTTCATATATTCGTTCATGAATCTTAATAATACATTCATCATATCATTGCCAATCTCGTCCTTCTTTATGGTATCATTCGCAAGATCCATAACGTTTCACACCGTGGCACCCCTAGGTGGTCCATCTCCCGTGATCTCACGTGAGGGCCACGTGACCTGTACCTAGGGTTCATCCGCCGATCGATTGATCGACTCGCGTGGAGGCTGAAGAATCTTTTCTTCGCCAGTCGCTTCACCTACATTTTTTTGGTTTCCCGATAATAGACCGGACTGCGTCGCCCACCGATGTCATCACCGTGTGCCTCTAATCCAACATAGGCATTGATTCCGTACCGGCCGGTTCCGCCAAACTGGGTACCGTGGCCGACTCCCCAGCGCTGGCTCCTCCATACCGGCTATCACAACCAATCCTCCGGCTGCTACGCCTGCCTCGTTAGGCTGTCGGGGGCGACTCGCCCGCGCCGACTCCACATCGACTGGCTCGTCTTCACCTACCCCGTGGAAAGGGCGGCCGTGTCGCCTGTGGGACACCTTGAAGCGTCGCTCGTAGCTGCTCTCGTCCGCGCGGCATTCATCGCCGGTTCGTCTTCGCCGTCATCAATCGGCACTCCACCGATAAGGTTGCCATCGACTCGATCTGCGCTCCGTCCTCCACGCCATGGCATAAATCGCCTTGTCAGTCTGATCAACCGATCACACGCTCATCTTCGCCAAACATGTCCCCGATTAGGCGCTTACAACCGATCAGCTGCGGGTCGCCGCCGCGTTGCCCCATTGGAGTGCATGCCCGCCGCCTATGGCCCATGTCTGATGCGTACCCTGTTGGTGGCACCCATCCGTTAGACTAACTCCAAGACTTCTTGCGAGGCTGTCCTCGCGACCCCCACGCACTGATGTTGTAGGCTTCCTTCCCGCCTCCTCACTCGGTGCAAGTCGTCAACGTCCCCGCTTGGTCTTCGTCGTGCCATCGGATTCTTCCTCGCCTACTTCGACTACCGCCACTGCACATACACATGTAACCTGTGTTGCAGTGTTGCCACTCTAGGCCGTCTAAGGTCCCGTCGACTACATTGTTAGAATATATGATATCGTTGTAATCTCAACCTCCTTCTCTATCTCCTATTGTATTCAAACTCTTGTACTTATCCCTTGCACAACAAGACAACCTATCAATATAAACCAACGCGGCTCCCCTCGAGGGAGTAGGAACGCTTCATCATCTTACATGGTATCAGAGCCCCTCTTCCATACATCTAGCCACAAACCAGAAACAAACAAACCCAGATCATACCCGCGATCGCCGCCATGGCTTCCTCAGCCGGCGTCGCCCTGAACCTCGGTTCACCTCCATCAGAAAAGCTTGCGAGAGGAAACTTCATCCTCTGGAAGATGCAGGTCCTCCCATCCCTGCGAGGTGCGCATGTTACTGGACTCCTGGACAACTCTGACGTCGCTCCGCCCAAAACGGTGGAGGTCACAAAGGCGGACAAAACCATGGCCCAAGAGCCGAATCCCCTGTATGGATCGTGGATCGCCAAAGATCAACAAGTTCTGTCATATCTACTCAACTCCATGTCTCCTGGGATCCTTGCGCAGGTCGTCGGGAGGGACTCCACCTTCAATCTCTGGACAACAATCAACAACCTCTTCGCTTCACAATCGCAATCTCGGATCACCAACCTGAGAATCGCGATCACCAACATCAAGAAAGGCACCATGTCTAGCTCAGCATACATGGTGAAGATGAAGAGTCTCGGGGATGAACTAGCTGCTGCTGGTCGCCCCGTTTCTAATCCGGAGATGGTGGACTACATACTTGCAGGTCTGGACTGTGACTACGACTCCGTGGTAGCGGCAATCGGCTGTCAAGAACAGCATCACCGCCGATGATCTGTTTGCCCAGATCTCTGCCTTTGATCAAAGGATGGAGATGTTGGGCGACTCGTCTTCAGGCGGGTTTCATACTTCTGCCAATGCGGTCTACAGAGGTCGTGGCCCGTCCCGCGGCAGATCCTATCGCGGGCGAGGAGGAAGGGGGCGCGGCCGTAGTAGTGACCGCGGTGACCGCCAGCCCTCTCCCTCCAATGGTGGCTTCAGAGGACGCGTTCGGCAGCAGCAACAACAGCAGGTGCGTGAGCAGCAACACGACTTCCCAGAGTGTCATATATGCCTCAAGCATCATCCAGGGGGTGCACGTGTCTGCTGGTGGCGATATGAAGAGAATGATCAAGAAGAAAAGGAGGCGCATGCAGTCTCCTACGATGTTGACACAAATTGGTATGCCGACAGTGCAGCAACCAATCACATCACAGGTGAACTTGACAAGTTGACGATGCAGGAGAAGTACAATGGTGGTGACCAAATTCGCACGACAAACGGATCTGGTATGAATATTTCACACATTGGTAGTTCAATCGTTAAAACCCCCATGAAAAACTTGCACCTGAAAGATGTCTTGCATGTCCCAGAAACTTCAAAAAATCTTGTTTCCGTCCATCGTTTCACTCTTGATAACAATGTTCTCATAGAATTCTATCCCTATTTTCTCTTGGTTAAGGACTTGGCAACAAGGAGAATCATTCTTAGAGGACGGTGCGTAAGAGGTCTCTATCCACTCATATCATCTTCGTCTTCATGGTCAGATAAACAAGCAAACATTGTCACCAAGCCTTCTTCATCAAGGTGGCACGGTCGCTTGGGTCATCCATCTTCAGTTATAGTTAAATATATTCTTAGCAAAAATAAACTCTCTTATGAGCCTAGTGTTGAGTCAGTTTGTGATCCGTGTCAACAAGCTAAAAGTCATCAATTGCCTTACCCTATTTCTATTAGTGTATCTACTTCTCCATTACAACTCATCTTCTCAGATGTATGGGGACCAGCCCCTACTTCAGTTGGAAGATTCTCTTATTATGTAAGCTTCATTGATGATTATAGTAAATTTACTTGGATTTACTTGCTGAAAAAAAGATCTGATGTATTCCAAGTCTTTATCAACTTTCAAAATCTTGTTGAACGCAAACTGAACTCCAAAATCATTGCTATGCAAACCGACTGGGGTGGTGAGTATGAAAAGTTGAATGCTTTTTTTCAAAAGATTGGCATCTCACATCATGTATCTTGTTCTCATGCACACCAACAGAATGGTTCCGCTGAGAGGAAACATCGTCACATTGTTGACATGGGACTCGCACTACTAGCAAATGCATCCATGCCACTTAAGTTTTGGGATGAAACTTTTTAAACTGCCACATATCTCATCAACTTGCTTCCAAGCAAAGTTATCAAACGTGAAACACCTCTGACACGTCTCCTCGGTGTTACACCCAACTACTCATCTCTTCGTGTCTTTGGGTGTGCATGTTGGCCCAATCTCAGACCTTACAACACACGCAAACTCGATTTCCGCTCTAAACAATGTGTCTTTTTAGGCTATAGCCCTATGCATAAAGGGGTTAAATGTCTTGATGTTCCTACTGGTAGGGTCTACATATATAGTGATGTTGTTTTTGATGAGTCTGTGTTTCCCTTTGCTTCACTTCATCCCAATGCAGGTCCACTTCTTCGCAAAGAAATCCTCCTTCTTCCTACACATCTTCGGTCTTTTGATCATGGGGGTGATGATTGTACTAACCAATATGATGATATTCCTGCTGGTACTGGTCCTACCCTTCTGCCTGTGCAGGTTCCTGGAGAAAACGGTGCTCAAAATGATCAAAATGATCTTATATTTCATGCTGAAGAAGAAGACGAACCTGACACGGACAATGAGGATGATTCGGCGGCGCCTGCCACACCTGTATGCGCGCAGTCCTTGGATCGTGCGACAGAATCCGCCTTGGATCGTGCTCCCACCAACAGCAGTTTCGGCACACGGGCCAGCCACTCCCGCACACCGCGTCATCAACAGGTGGGGACAGCAGCGGGACAGGATCCCCCTCGCCCCGCGTGCGCATGCAGTCGCGGTCGGGTTGCGGATCCGCTGTGCCGCGCCGCACGGTTACTCCCAGCATACCTGCAGGAGCGGCGGCCTCACCGGTGGCCACAGGATCTCCTGTGCAGACCGCATCAACACTTGACTCTTCAGGATCGGCTGTGGCGAGTGCACCTGCAGCCCAATCTGTGGCGTCTCCAAAAATCAAGACTAGACTACAAAAAGGTATACGAAATCCAAAAATAAGAACGGATGGGACTATACCATATGGCATGTTATGTATTTCAGGAGAGCCAACAAGTGTGAGCAGTGCACTTGATGATCCCAAATGGAAGAAGGCGATGGATGAGGAATACTCTGCGCTTATGAAAAACAAAACCTGGCATCTTGTACCAAATCAGAAAGGTAAAAATATAATTGATTGCAAATGGGTATACAAAATTAAAAAGAAGGCAGATGGCTCCATTGACAGGTATAAGGCACGCTTGGTTGCAAAAGGCTTCAAGCAACGTTATGGCATTGATTATGAGGACACTTTTAGTCCTGTTGTGAAAGCTGCAACTATCAGGCTTGTGCTGGCCATTGTCGTGTCCAGAGGATGGAGCCTAAGACAGCTAGATGTACAGAACGCGTTTTTGCATGGTGTTCTGGAAGAGGAAGTGTTCATGAGACAGCCACCTGGGTATGAAAGTAAGAAACTTCCACACTTTGTTTGCAAACTTGATAAAACACTCTATGGCTTGAAACAAGCACCTAGAGCATGGTATTCTAGACTGAGCTTGCAATTGAAATCTCTGGGCTTTATTGCTTCAAAGGCTGACACATCCTTGTTTATTTATAACAAGGCAGGAGTGGTTATTTTCTTGCTTATATATGTTGATGATATCATAGTTGCAAGTTCTTCACAAAATGCCACCAATGCTCTTCTGCATGACCTAAGTTTAGAATTTGCTTTGAAAGACCTAGGTGATTTGCACTTCTTCCTAGGTATTGAAGTCAGGAAAACTCAAGATGGAATTATGTTAAATCAGGAGAGATACATCACTGAACTTCTGTCTCGTATGGGAATGAAAAATTGTAAGCCAGTACCTACACCTTTGTCCTCTTCAGAAAAACTTTCAGTATATGAAGGAGATCCACTCCAAGAGGAAGAAAGTACAAGGTATAGGAGTACCGTGGGATCATTGCAATATTTAACTCTCACACGTCCAGATATCTCATTTGCTGTTAACAAGGTTTGCCAATATCTACATTCACCTAATTCTGCACATTGGGCAGCTGTCAAGAGGATTGTAAGATATGTAAAGCATACTATGGGTATAGGACTTCATTTCAAAAGTTCTAATTCCACTCTTGTGAGTGCATTTTCTGATGCTGACTGGGCAGGATGTAGTGATGACAGAAGGTCAACTGGAGGTTTTGCAATATTCTTTGGACCAAATCTTATTTCTACGTTCAAGCACAGAGGCTGAGTATAAATCCTTGGCTAGTGCAACTGCTGAAGTTATTTGGGTTGAGTCACTTCTTGAAGAATTGGGAGTTAAAAATAATCGTATCTCATGCTTATGGTGTGATAACTTGGGTGCAACATATTTGTCTGTAAACCCAGTGTTTCATGCCAGAACAAAGCACATAGAAATTGATTTTCACTTTGTACGAGAAAGGGGTGCAGCAAAGAAACTTGAGATACGGTTTATTCCCTCCAAAGATCAAGTGGCGGATGGTTTCACCAAGGCACTACCAACACGACCATTTGATGAGTTCAAGAGTAAGCTTAATTTAGGTAGTTGAGATTAAGGGAGGGTGTTAGAATATATGATATCGTTGTAATCTCAACCTCCTTCTCTATCTCCTATTGTATTCAAACTCATGTACTTATCCCTTGCACAACAAGGCAACCTATCAATATAAACCAACGCGGCTCCCGTCGAGGGAGTAGGAACACTTCATCATCTTACATACATCACCGTCTCTAGGCGTCCAGCATGGCCACTCCAGGCCGTTGCTACCTTCGCCGGCTTCTACATCTTAGTCCACCATGACCTCTTTGCCAGCGTCATCGTCTCGTCCCTGACTAGTTTGTCTGCTCCGACAACCGCGGACTAGATCGCTCTGCATCAGGAGGCCTCTCTCTACGACATCGACGAGTGATGATTTGGTTTCGGCAAGATTTTGTTAGTCCGGCGTGTCCGACTCATCTCCTTTTCGGACATCCTTTGCTACGAAGTCGGAGCCGCTGCCGCTGCACAGCGTGTCTCGAGTGGCGACCTTCGTCGGCGGAGATCCTCCTGTAGTGAGGAGTCAAAAATCACCTCGAAAAGCACTTACATCTTACATATTGGAACGGAGGTAGTACAGTAAAACTAAAAGTAGCAGTATCATTTCTATTTAGAAACAATCACCCTAATAATGTAGCAATGAATTGAGTTACATGTATAATACTCCCTACGTCACAAAAATTCTTGTCTTAGATTTCTTTAGATATGAATGTATGGCTAGACACATTCATATCTACATAAATCTAAGACAATAATTTTGACACGGAGCCGAGTAATAGATCAAAAGTCTATTTAAGCTGTCACCTCCAGAAGAGAACACCAACAAGCTGGCCAGAGCAAAGAATGTGTGCGACATCCCTGCCTTGTGCCCTCTCGGCCTTCACCCCTGTGACTGTGAGAAGTCATTCCTCCGTCTCCTTGCGCTGCAACATGAAGCTGCGATGTGGGTTGGAGCAGTACATGTCTGCCAACGCCAGGGCCGTGCACGAAGCGCTGGACCGGGCCCTGCCCCTTGGCCAACCCGAGCGCCTCAGCGAGTCCATGCGCTACTCCGTCCTCCCCGGCGGGAAGCGAGTGTTCCCTGTCCTCGCCATCGCCGCGTGCGAGCTCGTCGGCGGCTCCGCGGCAATGGCTACCTCCGTCGCCTGCGCCGTGGAGATGGTACACAGCATGACGATTATCCACGATGACATGCCGTGTATGGACAACGCCGCCCTTCGCCGTGGCCGGCCCGCCAACCACGTCGTCTTCGGCGAGTACACCGCAATGATCTCCGGCGACACGCTCCTCGCGCTCGCGTTCGAGCACCTTGCCCAACCTAGTGCTGTCCCCGCAGTAGCGGGGCGCACGCTGCGGGCCGTGGGGGAGCTCGCCGCGGCTGCCGTGGACTCGGCGGCAGGACAGGTCGCCGATAAGGAATCCGAGGGTGGGACCGTAAGCCTTGACATGCTGGAGTACATCCACCTACACAAGACCGCGCGGCTACTCGAGGCCGCGGCTGTGTGCGGCGCCATTGTCGGTGGAGGTACGGACGGCGAGATTGAGAGCCTCCGGCGGTACGCGCGCTTCATCGGCCTCCTCTTCCAGGTTGTGGATGACGCGCTGGACAGCGAGGAAGACGAGGCAATCGACAAGGCCACGTACCAGAAGCTGCTGGGTGTCGACCAGGCGCAGGCTTACGCGGCGGAGCTCCTGGTGAAGGCCCAGCGGGAGCTCGAGCGGTTCGATGCCAACCGCGCCGTGCCGCTGCACCATCTCGCGAGCTTCATTGCCTACAGACACAACTGATCCATGGGAGCCAAATTCTTAGCTAGGAGAAGAATATTTGTTGTTGGAAATAAACATGTACCGACGGTGTCCTATACGAGTAGTAGGATACTGTACTTATAAATTAGTATCCGAACGGGCCTACTATTTCTAGTATATAATACAGTACTTCCCATTACAACCATTAAGCTCGAGCCCAAGAGTCAGCTTAGCTTTTCCAGGTACAGCAGGTCACGCTGTTGCCTTCTTCATACACCTGCAATACCCATCAGTACGTGAGAGAGTGAAGACAAATTTTTCTTTATTCCTACATTGGAGACGTCCGTCCTACTTTCTACCGTAGACGCCATGTTTTCATCATCCCTTCACTTGGTGACAACGCATGTTGCTGGGATGACACTTTAATGTTGTAACAGAGTTGATGGCTTCCCAGATAGCGGCAGAAATCACGCTTCGTGGGGGCTAGGCTAGGCCACGACGTGAAAATGTTACGTCAAGACGCTATAGTATTGTAGCAGAGTTGATGGCTAACCTAATGGTTATACAAATCACTTTGTTCATTTCTGAACCCCTTTGCCAGTTGTTCATGCACGTATGCCGCCGCGATTAGGAGAACATTTCGTGAATATACTATAGTAATATAGCAGATTGATGACTGATCTATGGAGTACAAATATTTGACCCTCCTTGGGTACAACATTTTCTCATGAGAATGCATAGCAATCATACGGTAACTGAGATGGTGGTGTTGGAAATATGAGCGATTTGCCAAGTGATTTTACTAACAGAAATAATAGATAAACCACGACTACCATAGCAATCATACGATAAGCCATGTAATTATAGGAAAAATATGAAAATTGCATTTGAAAAGATGAACATGAACGAAACATATCTAGAAAAGAAACTACAATAAGAAGTTGATGCATGAACTCAAACAAGTCGAATACGAGAACGTACTGAGTTGCAGCTGCAGCAGCAGTGGTGTTGGTGTTGTTGTTGCGCATGTTGTCGAAGAGGTAGTCGACGTCAGGGAAGAAGTCGTCAGTGTCCGTGATGAAAGCCAGTAGTTGCGCGGAGCGCTCCCCAAAAACCTTTCGTATACCAGTCATGGATGGCAAAAATTTAGTTCGGCTCGGCTCATTCCCGCGGCGTGATGAGTCGAGGCGGGGCGGGTGGCGGAGGAGGAGGAGCGTGCGTGTATGTCTCTCTTGTTCTCATGCTCATACTGTTGGCGAACATAGTAATTTAAAAAAAATTCCTACGCCATGAAAGGATCTATCTATGAAGAAACCAGCAACGAGCAAAGGAGTAGAGAATCTTCATACCTTTGAAGATCGCTAAGCGGAAGCGTTGCTAGAACGCGGTTGATGGAGTCGTACTCGCAGCGATTCAGATCGTGGTGGATTCCGATCTATGCACCGAACATCGGTGTCTCCGCGTTCAACACACGTGCAGCCCGGTGACGTCTCCAATGCCTTGATCCAGCAAGGAGGGAGGAGAGGTTGAGGGAGAGCTCCGACAGCACGACGACGTGGTGACGGTGGAGCTGCGTGGTAACTCTGACAGGGCTTCGCTAAGCACTATGGAGGACGAGGAGGAGGAGGTGTAGGGCTGCGCCGAAAGAGAGAATTCTTGTCTCAAATATGCCAAAAACCCTCACTATATATAGGAGGAGAGGGAGGAGGATGCCCACCTTTAGGGTTTCCCACCCTAAAGGGTGCGGCAGCCCTAGATGGCCTTGGGGCGGCGGCTAAGGTGGTGGAGGCGCCCTAGGGTTGGGCCTTGAGGCCCAAGGTGGCCTCCCACGGCTAGGGTTTGCCCCCGTCACCCCTTGCCGCGCCTTGGGCTGCTTGTGGTGGCGCACCAGCCCACATATGGGCTAGTTCCCACCCACTCTTAGCCCCCACCCACTCTTAGCCCATGTAGCAACTTGGGGCTGGTGGCCCTTGCCGGTGGACCCCCGGAACCTTTTCGGTGGTCCCGGTACATTACCGATGTCGCTCGAAACAATTCGGGCGACCAAATCCGCACTTCCTATATATAATTCTTTACCTTCAGACCATTCCAGAACTCCTCGTGACGTCCGGGATCTCATACGGGAATCCGAACAATCTTAGGTTACGACATAAACTATTTCTCTATAACCCTAGCGTCATCGAACCTTAAGTGTGTAGACCCTACGGGTTCGGGAAGCATGCAGACATGACCGAGACACCTCTCCGGTCAATAACCAACTGCGGGGTCTGGATATCCATGTTGGTTCCCGCATGTTTCACGACGATCTCATCGGATGAACCACGATGTCGGGGATTCAATCAGTCCCGTATGCAATTCCCTTTGTCTAGTGGTATGGTACTCGCCCGAGATTTGATCGTCAGTATCCCTATACCTTGTTCAATCTCGTTACCGGCAAGTCTCTTTACTCATACCGTAACACATCATCCCGTGGTTAGCTCCTTAGTCACATTGAGCTCATTATGATGATGGATTATCGAGTGGGCCCAGAGATACATCTCCGTCACACAGAGTGACAAATATCAGTCTCAATTCGTACAACCCAATAGTCCAAGTCTCGATACCTGTAGTGCACGAATGATTGTAAAACATCCAAGAATGCTAATATAACAGCATGAAACAATAAAAAATTATAAATACGTTGGAGACGTATCAATATTCACCTCACATGTTACACCTCAACCACGGTTGCATCCATGATCCGACAACGGGCCGACGCGATATTAGACAACTTTTGACATTGACAGACCCCTCCGGATGTGAGGAAGAACACCGCATACGGCATACGGGTACAACAATGTCCTCTAGGAATGATGCTTCGAGGTGGAGTACGATGATCACCACTCAACCGCCACGCTCAAACGAACCACATGAGGAGGCGGAGGAGATGGAGGGGCGCGAATACCTACGTGCCCCGTTCGTTAATGACGACTATGACGAGGAAGACGTCACGTCAGCCATGCACGCGTCTCTTCCGGCGACCATCGAGTAGGAGGACAACAAACACCATGGCACCATTGAGGAATCTGAGAAGGAGGATCTCGGGATGTGGCCCGATTTGACGTTGACGATCCATGAGTCAGCCAGTGCTGCAGGTCTGGCACCCTCCTCCTTGCCTGGGCTGTCCACAGTACATATGAAATAGAGGACTTTCCGTGTACACTTTGCATGCGGTGTTGAAGAAGCATGTATGCCTCCTCTCGCTCTTCCATATGAGCTATTTTCCCATCATGGACTTGCAAAGAAACGATTCAAGCTGGCGTGTCGGCCATCCCCATATCACACGCATCATAACCCCGTGAATCGTGCTTTTCAAACTCCCAGGCGCACGAGTCGGTGGGCCTAGGCGTGCCCCTTGAGGTTGCCTCCTCGCCTCGGGACTCGTCTCCCGACCCCCTTTGCCATATAAGAGCATGGTTAATAACAAATCCTGCTGCTGGCTATATGTCAATGCCACGTTACATACAGCCCTTATAAAAGTCTATTAGTACAGTAGCTTGGCTCTAAACTAACTAGTACTATTTAATATTTACATGTAAAGGAAGGCAAGAATACACTCTTGATTGGTTACAGAAATGAACGACTGCTCACACCGGTGCATGTTGCTGTTTTTCTTGTTTCTCGCGTTGCAGCCGGCGACAGCCGGAGCGCCTGCTCCCTTCTTTTTCCTTCACTCTCTCTCCTCCAGCAGTGATTTTCGATGACGTGGTACTACTTATAGCCAGCTGACTAGGCCTATTGTACTTGCTCTAACCCTGTCTCGACCTAAAGCTGATACAACCCCGAAGATTTTCCGAGAAACGATTCTGATCTCCGCCGCCACTTGAAACCATAATCCGGGTGACATAATTTCCTTTTCTGGCACCCTGCAAGGATGGCGATTGACCTTCAGAGAGGGGAGGTCATCGACATCCCCATCACCAACACTCCTCCATCATCAACCATGATTCCACATTCATGTGTGAGTAATTCACTACTGTAGCTAAAGGGGTGGTAGGGAATGGATAAGATCATTCATGTAATAGATGTCAGATTGAATAGGGCATTATGCCTAATATCCACTATGATAATCAATCATCGTTGTTGCAACTTGTTGTTCTTAATGCTTGTTTCTATGGTCCGGATGGTGTGATTTTAGAAATGACCTTGTTAGGTTTTTATGAATATAATTATTATTTTAGTTCCTGTTTACAAGTTCTATACACCTGTTATTTTCCTAAACAAGAGACTAAAGAATGACAAATTGGAATATCAAAGGGAATGGGCTATAACTTTAGGATCACATGCATTCATTGAGTGATAATGCTTTTCTCCGGTGCTTCGTAATGGGGTACCTTAGTTACCATTAGTTTCATGATTGGCCCTGTTAAAGTTAGATGGTTGGACAAAATGTTCTTATTGCAAGCACGCACATCTATTTATGGAATACATGACTATATTTGATTGATGCATGGATGCTTTATTAGTTCTCAATGAATTGTGCCCTAAGTTATGACTATTACATTAGATATTTCATTCATGCAACGCCTGCTCATCCTTCCATGTGCCTACGGTGCTTTTAATCATGTTGTTTGCTATAATTATTTTTGTTGTTACTATTGCTACTGTTGTTTTATTGCTGCTATTACTATTATGTCACTGCTGTCATCATATCACTGTTGCTACTAATAAATTACGTCAAGCAAGTATCTTTCCAGATGTGGCTGAATAGACAACTCTGTTGCTAAGGCTTATAGGTACTATCCTTTGTGTTCAATCAATAAACTTGGATTTTACTTCCCCCGAAGACTGTTGCGATCCCCTACACTTGCGTGTCACCAGCGCTATGGGCGATGCTCTACTGCAAGAAGTATAGAGTATATCCGTGCTCAAACTCAGCTTGATGTTCTTTGGATCATCCCAGTAATCTGCATATCTGATGTTTAGTGCATTCCACTTGCTAGCATCTGAAGGGTGTCTCAACATCTTGTCCTTTTTGTTTCCGCCGGATCATTTATATTATCATCTTCTGGATTCTTCCTTTCTGCGTGCCAGTGCATGAGCTTTTATTCCTCAGGGTATGCGAAACACCACTGCAGATGAGGAGTGATCCAAAAGTACCATACCACTTTTTGAGTATCTTTCTTCCCTTTCTTGTATCGAGTAACTTCGCACACTGGAAATATGGTTCTCCGCTTCCTTGCCCCGATAAGTTATGCAATGATTAATGTAGACATGGTATTTCATGTGTGGTAAACCGAGAGGGCACCTGATTTTCTTGGCCTCCTCGATACTAGTTGGTCACTTGTTCCCCTTAGGAAGACATTCTTGCGATTGTGCGATGTTTTCGTCGAAGCTTATGTTTTCCCTTAGTCCATTTGTGTTTTCCCTTCATCTAGAAAGCCATGAGAGTTACTTTCAAACATGTATCTTTGGGCCCGCATCCTTAATAAAATGGAGTAACCACATCTATCTCCAGTTGCTCTAGATTGGCTTTCTATCTAGCGGCAAATCTTACGTTACTCGTCTGCTTGAGAAGTGGGTGTTAGAACATAAGGGTCCCACACCTAGTCTGATGATTTTCCATATGCTCTAGCATCTAGATCGTCATGATCTGCTCCGGCATCTTGATCTTCATGATCATGTAAATGATGATCATGTCCGGTATCTTCTTCATCATGACCATGTACATATCTATCAACCGAATTAGATCTAGTAAGCTAAATTTGGTGAAACAATGGAGTAAATGATGCGGAGAGGATGAGGAGACGACCAAATCTACTTTTTGGAGGAGAGAGGAGAGAGGGAAATAGGAGGTGGTAGGTGGCTCCATGACTTAAATGGATGCTACCAGGTTGCCCGTGTCGGAGCCTGTGGTGCATCAGTATGTGGTGCGCCAGCAGTAACCTGCCCCATCTATAGCTGAGGGCCCAAACATATCTGTGGTGAACCCCATATTGGTGCCCCACGTGTATCAACATACCTGTGGCACACCAGAATGTGGTGCACCACGAGTAAGGTAGTGCACCCCAAACCAGCCCGGCTGAGACATAGCCGTGGAAAACTAGTTGCATGGTGCGCCACAGGTAAGTTGACACTTGTGACGCACTAGTATATATATAGTGCACCACACGTATATACTCGTGGCTCTATAGTTTTTTTCCTATTAATACGTGGAGCACGTACGATAGTCATGACAAGGGGGAGGTGTAGTAGCGTAGCCAGCTCAATAATCCAGGATGATCCAATAATAAAACTTTCATTTGTATTTAATTAGTCATATTAGATTTTACTCATTTTTACTACTCCATGTAGATAAATCTCAAAGTGGTCCATGAACCATCCGGACCCCCCTAGCTACGCCACTGGGGAGGTGTCATCTGTTGTCCGTTGCGAAAGAAATGGAGTCTCACATGGATTGGTTGGGTAGGCGCTATCACATAGTGAAACATCATAATTTGCAAAGTTATTCCGGATAGTGTGCATGTGCCTTCTCCTTGTTTCTTCCGCTCGGTTCGCCGCCGTCCTAAATGTGTTATCTGTTGGCTGATGTGGAAAGAAAGATTCACATGGCTTAGTTGGGCAGGTGTCATCCATGGTGAAACATCATAATTATCTGATTCCGGATAGAGTGTATGTGACTCCTCTTTTTTTCTTCCATCTATTGGTGGATGTGGAAAAAAATGGAGTCCACATGAGTTAGTTGGGCAGTCACTTTCGCTTATTCCAAATAGAGTTCATATGCCTTCTCCTTGTTTCTTCCCCTCGCGTTCGTTGCCGTATGGCATGTGTCACCAGTTGTATGATATGATGTTGCCGTAGTACATGCGTCATCTGATGGCCGATGTGGAAAGAAACGGAGTCTCACCTGGGTTGGCTAGACAAGCTCTTTCCACAGTGAAGCATCAGAGTTTACAAGGTTATCCTGATAGAGTGACATGTTGTTGCTGACGGCCGAAGATCACACGGCAGACCGAGAGAGAGAGATCGAGAGAGACGAGGTTTTTGCGCTGCTGAACTGCTTGCAGCTTTTCTCTCTGTTTCTGTTATTCATAGGGACGCACAATGGCTGCCGAAAGAACAGGTAAACTAGCCCGCTTCACCTGCCGACCTACCGATCGTGCCATCCCACGACGTCGGATCAGGAACAAGCTCCTACTTCGCCCGTAAGTACTGCAGTGATCATGCCATCCCATGAACCGGTCTTGTGAGTGAATCTAGCTAACTAACTAACTGAAAACTAGCTGCTAACTGACGCTACTAACCGAGCGTGGACATACACACGCTGTCGGCGTTTATTCAGAAAACCAACACTTGTAGATGTTCTTCGTGCAACTGATTAGCTAATAAATCACCCCCTAAGTCGGTTGCACGTCTTTGATTCCAAGCTTGAGCCGCAGTTCTTCAAACCGAGCTCTTCCGAGTGACTTGGTGAGTATGTCTGCGAGTTGATCATTTGTTCTCACATGATCTATGTCAACCCTGCCCTGCTCCACACACTCCCGGATGTAATGATACCGACGATCAATATGCTTGCTTCTCTCATGATGGACTGGGTTCTTGCTTAGCTCTATTGCTGACCTGTTATCAACTCTAAGCCTCACCTTCTGCGCATCAGTTCCAAGCATCTCTGCGAGCAGTCTACTGAACCATACTGCCTGAGTTGCAACTGTTGCTGCGGCTATATATTCAGCCTCACATGATGATAACGCCACAATTTTCTGGTTTTGCGATGCCCAGGTAACCACACTGTCACCAAGGAGGAACAACAACCCTGTTGTGCTCTTCCTGTCATTGGGATCTCCAGCATGATCACTGTCACTAAACCCCTCAATGTTGTCTCCTCTGCCTGCTCTGAAGATGCACCCCAAATTCAGAGTCCCTTTCAGATACCGCAGAATCCGCCTGACAGCTACCCAGTGTTCCTTCCGTGGTGCTTCCATGAATCTGCTCACAACACCAACTACAAATGCAATGTCTGGGCGAGTGTCTACCAAGTATCTGAGGCTGCCAATTATGCTGCGATACCTGGTGGCGTCCACTACCTCTCTTGTGTTCTTTGCTAGTTTCAGGCGGTTCTCCATTGGTGTCCAGCACGAATTGCACTCCTCCATCCCTGCATCTGCCAGTATCTTTGCTGCATAGCTGCTCTGGCATATCCTGATCTCTCCAACATCTTGTTTCACCTCTATACCCAAGTAGTAGCTGAGTAAACCAAGACCATTCATCTGGAAAAGGTCCTGCATCTGTTTCTTGAACTCATCAATGGATGTGCTCGAGATGATCAGATCATCCACACAAACTCCAACCAGCAGGAAGTTGTTGCTATCCCCTCGACGATATAGAGCATGATCCAGTTTGCACCGATCAAACCCTAGACTGATCATAGTGGTGTCCAGCTTCGAGTTCCATGAACGGGGAGCCTGACGTAGCCCATACAGTGCTTTCTTCAGCCTTAGCACCAGATGTGGACTAGACTTGTCGATTAAACCAGCAGGCTGATGAACATATACCTCCTCTTCAAGGTCTTCGTTCAGAAACGCAGAACGTACATCCAGGTGATGCACATTCCAGCGACGATGCGCCGCCACTGCCAACAAGATGTGGACTGTCTCCAGACGCGCCACTGGAGCAAACACTTCATCAAAATCAATTCCTTGCCTCTGCGCATATCCCTTTGCAACCAATCGCGCCTTGTGCTTGACGATGTTGCCTGCTGGATCCCTCTTCACCTTGTACAACCACTTCAGCCCGATCGCACGCTGTCCTGCAGGGAGCGAAGCAAGCTCCCAAGTGTTGTTCCGATGAATTGACTCCATCTCCGCCTCCATCGCCCCGCGCCAAGCAGGTTCTCCCAGTGCATCGTCCACTGATGCGGGTTCTTCTGCGGCAGAGAGACACATCCCACTGTACTCGAGTGTCCGGACTGGTGCATGATCGATGAGGTGTTCGACGGTCTTGTACCGCAATGGCACCCCCTCGGAGTCGAATGTCTCACCGTCGGGTGCAGACACCCACCCATCATCATCACTGGCCGGCGATGTCGGAGATGGCGGTTCGTTGGTCGCAGAAGCTGAGTGCTGGTCAGGCCCTTTCTCCGGAGAGTGTGGCATGGCTCCCCCTTCGTCCGAAGCATCAAGATCCATATCACTAGCTGTGTGAGGTGTAATGACAGGATCATGGAGATCTGGACTTACAGAGTATGTCGTGGTGATTGGCACCTCCGAATCGGAGTATATGACGGTGAACTCCCTGGACTAGGAGTCCGCCGGGTCGCCCCCGTCCTTGCTCTAGTCCCAGCGCCTCTCCTCCTCGAAAATTACGTCGCGCGTGATGTAGAGATGCTTGCCGACAGGATCATACACCCTGTAGCCCTTCGTGCCTAGCTCATACCCGAGAAAGATACCTGGGCACGATCTGTCTGCTAGCTTGTTCTAGCCAGGTCCGATGAGCTTGACATGTGCGACGCAACCGAAGGTGCGGAAGGAGTCCACCGTCGGCTTCTTCTTGCGCCAAGCTTCATATGGCGTCACCCCCTGGAGGCTTCTCGTCGGTGACCTGTTGAGGATGTGTACTGCCGTGCGCACCGCCTCGCCCCAGAATGCACTTGGTACACCCATGCTCTTCATGAGACTGCAGGCCATCTCAACAACAGATTGGTTTCTCCGCTCGATGACTCCGTTCTACTATGGAGAGTACGGCGTCGTCGTGTTCCTGTGGATGCCCGCCTCCTCGCAGAACACGACAAATTCATTTGAGTTGAACTCGTCGTCGCGGTCCGTGCGGAGTGCCCTAAGTTTCACGCCGCTCTGCATCTCCGCGGCCGCCTTGATCTTCTTGAAGAAACGGAATGCCTCATCCTTGCTCCTGAGCACCTCAAGCCACATGTACCGGCTGTGATCATCTACCATGAGCAGGAAGTATCTGTTGCCGCTCATAGTCGCCGGCGTGATGGGGCCACAGAGGTCGCCATGGACGAGGTCGAGTCCCTGCTCTGCACGAAACACCGTCGTGTGTGGGAATGGCGTGCTGTGCATCTTCCCTAGAGTACACCCTTCGCAGAATTGCTCCAGGTGCTGAACAACTGGCATGCCCCTTACCATCGCCTTCGCACTCAGAGAATGCAGTGCACGGAAATGGAGATGCCCAAACCTGGCATGCCAGCGCCAGGCCACAACATCGTCCTTCTTCCCGAAGAGGCATATGGGCGCAGCCAAGTTCAGAGCCATGGCGTACAGCCGGTTGCTCGTCCGCTGCACCCGTGCTAGCAGCACGCGCTCCCTGTCGTACAGACAGAGCACGCCGTCCTGGATCACTGATCTGCACTCGTGTTCGTCGATTTGCCCCAAACTTACGATGCTTGTTCATAGCCGGGAATGTAGTAGCCATCGGTGAGGGCTCGGTGCTCGCCATTCTTGCAGGTAAACATGACAGCGCCACGCCCGCAGATCTGTACGACGGACCCGTCGCTGAAGCGAACCGTGCCACGCACGGACTCGTCGACCTGCGTGAGCAGATCACGGCGTCCCGTCATATGATTGCTGGCGCCTGTGTCGAGGTACCACCGGTCATCGTTTATGGCCATCGGTACCACACGCGCTTCGTTGAGGAAGATTTCGTCTGCTTCCAGGTTCGGAGCAGCTGGGGCCGGCGCGTGATGTGCCTCACAGGCTGCGAGAAGCAGTCCTGGTTGCTCCACCTCGCCCTCAACCACGACCACGTTGGCCTGCTGCTCTTGTTGCTCGCGATCCCGAACCCTTTTGCGGCCTTCTTTCAGCCAGTGTCCGGCGATGCCGCAGTAGCGACAGTCACCTTTTCTCCTGGGCGCTGCCGTTCCTGCGCTGCCGCGGCCAGCACCTTGGCCGCGACCTCCTCCTCCTTGTGCTCCCTTCGGCTTTCCGTTTCCACGTTCACGACGTTCTCCACCATTCGACGATCCACCGGAGGAGCCACCACTGAGCTCGAGTTGTCGTTGGCGTGCCAACCATTCGTCAGCAGTGAACATAAGTTGGCCCCCGGACGTTTGTGTCTGCTCGCGTTCGCACTCCTCGACGACAGGGAGCCGCCCACACAGCTCCTCGAGGGAGAGCTGCTTGGTGTCCACCAGGGATTCGATCGCGACTGGCATCTCGCGGTATGGACGTGGCATTGTGCGGAGGACCTTGAGAACAACTTTGTGCTCGTCCACCGGATCTCCGAGTGCCTCCAGCTCGTCGATGATTGTCCTCCGACGCATCACATAGGACTCGATTCCCTCGTCGTCCTTGTACCGGAGCGATTCGTACTCCGAGCGACGGGTCTGTGCCTTGGCCTCGCGGACTCGCTCGACCCCGACACGCATGGTCTTAAGGGTGTTCCACGCCTGTTTGGCGGTGGGCTTTGCACCCAGGATGCGCATCAGCTCCGGCGGCACTCCCTTCAGGAGCGCGATCATGGCGCGTCGGTCGTCGCAGTCTGAGCCTTGCCCAGTCTCCACGACCCTCCACAGCTCGTCAGCTTGTAGCTGCAGCTTGGTGATCATGGCCCAGTCGGAGTAGTTCGTGCGCGTGAGCATCATCGGGGGTGCACCACCCCCGCCTCCGTGCACGACGCGCTTGATCACACGCACCCCCGACCCCTCCTCTATCGAGAGGCGAGCCAGGGATCTCTCCAGTCTCGGCGATGCTGCGCCGGCTTCGTCACCGTCCTTCCGCTTCTTGCTCTTCTCGTCGTCGCTTGGGGCCATCTCTCCGGCGGATCGGACACCGCCGACGCCTAGGCTGGATCGGACACCACCTAGCTCTGATGCCACTTGTTGTTGCTGACGGCCGAAGATCACACGACAGAGCGAGAGAGAGAGATCGAGAGAGACGAGGTTTTTGCGCTGCTGAACTGCTTGCAGCTTTTCTCTCTGTTTCTGTTATTCATAGGGACGCACAATGGCTGCCGAAAGAACAGGTAAACTAGCCCGCTTCACCTGCCGAACTACCGATCGTGCCATCCCACGACGTCGGATCAGGAACGAGCTGTTGGGGAACGTCGCATGGGAAACAAAAATTTTCTACGCGCACGAAGACCTATTATGGTGATGTCCATCTACGAGAGGGGATGAGTGATCTACGTACCCTTGTAGATCGTACAGCAGAAGCGTTAGTGAACGCGGTTGATGTAGTGGAACGTCCTCACGTCCCTCGATCCGCCCCGCGAACAATCCCGCGATCAGTCCCACGATCTAGTACCGAACGGACGGCACCTCCGCGTTCAGCACACGTACAGCTCGACGATGATCTCGGCCTTCTTGATCCAGCAAGAGAGACGGAGAGGTAGAAGAGTTCTCCGGCAGCTTGACGGCGCTCCGGAGGTTGGTGATGACCTTGTCTCAGCAGGGCTCCGCCCGAGCTCCGCAGAAACGCGATCTAGAGGAAAAACTATGGAGGTATGTGGTCGGGCAGCCGTGAGAAAATCGTCTCAAATCAGCCCTAAAACCTCCGTATATATAGGTGGGAGGGAGGGGAGGAGGCAGCCTCAAAACCTAAAGGTTTGGCCGAAATTGGAGGTGGAGGAGTCCTACTCCAATCCTACTTGGAGTAGGATTCCACCTTCCCACTTGGAAACTCTTTCCACCTTGTGTTTTTTCCTTCTCAAACCTTATGGGCCTTAGTGGGAACTTATTCCAGCCCACTAGGGGCTGGTTTATCTCTTCCCATAGCCCATGAGACCCCTTGGGGCGTGACACCCCTCCCGATGGTCCCCGGCACCCCTCCCGGCACTCCCGGTACACTACCGATGAGCCCGAAACTTTTCCGGTAATGCACGAAAACCTTCCGGTAACCAAATGAGGTCATCCTATATATCAATCTTCGTTTCCGGACCATTCCGGAAACCCTCGTGACGTCCGTGATCTCATCCGGGACTCCGAACAACATTCGGTAACCAACCATATAACTCAAATACGCATAAAACAACGTCAAACCTTAAGTGTGCAGACCCTGCGGGTTCGAGAACTATGTAGACATGACCCGAGAGACTCCTCGGTCAATATCCAATAGCGGGACCTGGATGCCCATATTGGATCCTACATATTCTACGAAGATCTTATCGTTTGAACCTCAGTGCCAAGGATTCATATAATCCCGTATGTCATTCCCTTTGTCCTTCGGTATGTTACTTGCCCGAGATTCGATCGTCAGTATCCGTATACCTATTTCAATCTCGTTTACTGGCAAGTCTCTTTACTCGTTCCGTAATACAAGATCCCGCAACTTACACTAAGTTACATTGCTTGCAAGGCTTGTGTGTGATGTTGTATTACCGAGTGGGCCCCGAGATACCTCTCCGTTCACACGGAGTGACAAATCCCAGTCTTGATCCATACTAACTCAACTAACACCTTCGGAGATACCTGTAGAGCATCTTTATAGTCACCCAGTTACGTTGCGACGTTTGATACACACAAAGCATTCCTCCGGTGTCAGTGAGTTATATGATCTCATGGTCATAGGAATAAATACTTGACACGCAGAAAACAGTAGCAACAAAATGACACGATCAACATGCTACGTCTATTAGTTTGGGTCTAGTCCATCACATGATTCTCCTAATGATGTGATCCCGTTATCAAGTGACAACACTTGCCTATGGCCAGGAAACCTTGACCATCTTTGATCAACGAGCTAGTCAACTAGAGGCTTACTAGGGACAGTGTTTTGTCTATGTATCCACACAAGTATTGTGTTTCCAATCAATACAATTATAGCATGGATAATAAACGATTATCATGAACTAAGAAATATAATAATAACTAATTTATTATTGCCTCTAGGGCATATTTCCAACAGTCTCCCACTTGCACTAGAGTCAATAATCTAGTTCACATCACCATGTGATTCCAACGAATCCAACACCCATATGGGGTCTGATCACGTCTTGCTCGTGAGAGAGGTTTTAGTCAACGGTTCTGAAACTTTCAGATCCGTGCGTTCTTTACAAATCTTTATGTCATCTTATGGATGCTGCTACTACGTGCTATTCAGAAATGCTCCAAATATCCACTCTACTATATGAATCCGTTTCACTACTCATAGTTATTCAGATTAGTGTCAAAGCTTGCATCGACGTTACCCTTTACGACGAACTCTTTAACCACCTCCATAATCGAGAAAAAATCCTTAGTCCATTTGTTACTAAGGATAAATTTTGACCGCTGCTAGTGATTCAAACATGGATCACTCTCTGTACCTCTCAACATACTTTGAGTCAAGGCACACTTCAGGTGCGGTACACAGCATGGCATACTTTAGATTCTACGGCTAAGGCATAGAAGACGACCTTCATCTATTCTCTTTATTCTGCCGTGGTCGGGTTTTGAGTCTTACTCAAATTCACACCTCACAACGCAACCAAGAACTCCTTCTTTGCTGGTCTATTTTGAACTCTTTCAAAAACTTGTCAAGGCATGCATCTTGTTGAAACTTCTATTAAGCGCTTTCGATCTATCTCCATAGATCTTTGATGCTCAACCTTCAAGTAGCGTAATCCAGGTACTCCTTTGAAAACTTCTTTCAAACAACCTTGTATGCTTTACAGAAATTCTACATTACTTCTGATCCACAATATGTCAACCACATATACCTATCAGAAATTCTATAGTGCTCCCACTCACTTCTTTGGAAATACAAGTTTCTCATAAACCTTGTACACACCCAAAATCTTTGATCATCTCATCAAAGTGCTTATTCCAACTCCGAGATGCTTGCACCAGTCCATTGAAGGATCACTGGAGCTTGCATACTTGCTAGTATCTTTAGGATTGACAAAACCTTCTGGTTGTATCACATACAATGTTTGCTCAAGGAAACCGTCGAGGAAACAATGTTTTGACATCCTACGTGCAATATTTCATAAATAATGCAGCAACTACTAACATAATTCTAACAGACCTTTAGCATCGCTACGAGTGAGAAAGACTCATCATAGTCAACTGTTTGATCTTGTCGAAAACATCTTTGCGACAAGTCGAGCTTTTCTTAATAGTGACTTATCACCATCATCGTCTGTCTTCTTTTAAAGATCCATTTTACCCAATAGTCCCATGACCATCAAGTAGTTCTACCAAAGTCTACACTTTGTTTTCACACATGGATCCTCTCTCGGATTTTATGGCTTCCAGCCATTTGTCGGAATCTGGGCCCACCATCGCTTTCTCCATAACTCGTAGGTTCACTGTTGCTCAACAACATGACCTCCAAGACAGGGTTACCGTACTACTCTGCAGCAGTACGCGACCTTGTCGACCTACGAGGTTTGTAGTAACTTGATTCGAAGCTTAATGATCACCATCATCAGCTTCCACTTCAATTGGTGTAGGCGCCACAGGAACAACTTCCTACGCCCTGCTACACACTGGTTGAAGTGATGGTTCAATAACCTCATCAAGTTCTACTACCCTCCCACTCAATTCTTTCGAGAGAAACCTTTCCTCGAGAAAGGATCCGCTTCTAGAAACAAACACTTTGCTTTCGGATCTGAGATAGGAGATGTACCCAACTGTTTTGGATATCCTATGAAGATGCATTTATCCGCTTTGGGTTCGAGCTTATCAGGCTGAAACTTTTTCACATAAGTGTCGAAGCCCCAAACTTTCAAGAAACGACAGTTTAGATTTCTCTAAACCTCAGTCTATACTGTGTCATCTCAACGGAAATACGCGGTGCCCTATTTAAAGTGAATGCGGTTGTCTCTAATGCATAACCCATAAACGATAATGGTAATTCGATAAGAGACATCACAGCATGCACCATACTAAATAGTGCGTGGCTATGACGTTCAGACACATCATCACACTATGATGTTCCAGGTGGCATGAACTGTGAAACAATTTCCACATTGTCTTAACTGTGTACCAAAAACTCGCAACTCAGATATTCATTTCTATGATCATATCGTAGACAGTTCATCCTCTTGTTACGACGAACTTCACTCTGAAAGAGAATTGAACTTTTCAATATTTCAGACTTGTGATTCATTAAGTAAATACTCTAGTATCTACTCAAATCGTCAGTGAAGTAAGAACATAATGATATCCACTACGTGCCTGAGCACCCATTGGACTGCATACATCAAAATGTATCACTTCCAACAAGTTACTATCTTATTTCATCTCAATGAAAACAAGGCCTTGCTCATGTGGTATGATTTGCATGTCACTAGTGATTCGAAATCAGGTGAGTACAAAGATCCATCAACATGGAGCCTCTTCATGCAATTTATACTAACATGACTCAAGCGGCAGTGCCACAAGTAAGTGGTACTATCATTATTAACTCGTATCTTTTGGCACCAATGTGTAACACTACAATCGAGATTCAATAAACCATTGAAGGTGATCATTCAAGCAAATAGAGTAACCATTATTCTCTTTGAATGAATAATCGTATTGCAATAAACACGATCCAATCATGTTCATGCTTAACATAAGCACCAAATAACAATTATTTAGGTTTAACACCAATCCCGATGGTAGAGGGAGCGTGCGACGTTTGATCATATCAATCTTGGAAACACTTCCAACACGTATCGTCACCTCGCCTTTAGCTAGTCTCCGTTTATGTCGTGGCTTTCATTTCGTGTTACTAATCACTTAGCAACCGAACCGGTATCCAATACCCTCATGCTACTAGGAGTACTAGTAAAGTACACATCAACATCATGTATATCAAATACACTTCTTTCGACTTTTGCCAGCCTTCTTATGTACCAAGTATCTTGAGTTGCTCCGCCTCAGTGATTGTTCCCCTCATTACAGAAGCACTTAGTCTCGGGTTTGGGTTTAATCTTGGGTCTCTTCATTAGTGCAGCAACTGTTTTGCCGTTTCACGAAGTATCCCTTCTAGCCCTTGCCTTTCTTGAAACTTAGTGGTTTTACAAACCATCAACTATTAATGCTCCTTCTTGATTTCTACTTTCGCAGTGTCAAACATCGCGAATCGCTCAAGGATCATTGTATGTATCCTTGATATGTTATAGTTCATCACGAAGCTCTCACAGCTTGGTGGCAGTGACTTTGGAGAACTATCACTATCTCATCTGGAAGATTAACTCCCACTTGATTCAAGCGATTGTCGTACTCAGACAATCTGAGCACATGCTCAACGATTGAGCCTTTTCTCCTGTGCTTTGTGGACAAAGAATCTTGTCGGAGGTCTCGTACCTCTTAACAAGGGCACAAGCATGAAATCACAATTTCATCTCTTTAGAACATCACTTATGTTCCGTGACGTTTTACAACGTTTTCGGCGCCTTGCTTCTAAGCCATCAAGTATCTTCCACTGAACTATCGTGTAGTCATCAGAAACGTGTATGTCGGATGTTCATAGCATCCACAGACGACGCTCGAGGTGCAGCACACCGAGTGGTGCATTAAGGACATAAGCCTTCTGCGTAGCAACGAGGACAGTCCTCGGTTTTACAGACTCAGTCTGCAAAGGTTGCTACTATCAATTTTCAACTAAATATTCTCTAGGAACATATAAAAACAGTAGAGCTATAGCGCAAGCTACATCGTAATTCGCAAAGACCATTAGACTATGTTCATGACAATTAGTTCAATTAATCATATTACTTAAGAACTCCCACTCAAAAAGTACATCTCTCTAGTCATTTGAGTGGTACATGATCCAAATCCGCTATCTCAAGTCCGATCATCACGTGAGTCGAGAATAGTTTCAGTGGTAAGCATCCCTATGCTAATCATATCAACTATACGATTCATGCTCGACCTTTCGGTCTCATGTGTTCCGAGGCCATGTCTGCACATGCTAGGCTCGTCAAGCTTAACCCGAGTGTTCCGCGTGTGCAACTGTTTTGCACCCGTTGTATGTGAACGTTGAGTCTATCACACCCGATCATCACGTGGTGTCTCGAAACGAAGAACTGTCGCAACGGTGCACAGTCGGGGAGAACACAATTTCGTCTTGAAATTTTAGTGAGAGATCACCTCATAATGCTACCGTCGTTCTAAGCAAAATAAGGTGCATAAAAGGATTAACATCACATGCAATTCATAAGTGACATGATATGGCCATCATCACGTGCTTCTTGATCTCCATCACCAAAGCACCGACACGATCTTCTTGTCACCGGCGCCACACCATGATCATCCATCAACGTGTTGCCATCGGGGTTGTCGTGCTACTTATGCTATTACTACTAAAGCTACATCCTAGCAAAATAGTAAACGCATCTGCAAGCACAAACATTAGTATAAAGACAACCCTATGGCTCCTGCCGGTTGCCGTACCATCGACGTGCAAGTCGATATTTCTATTACAACATGATCATCTCATACATCCAATATATCACATCACATCGTTGGCCATATCACATCACAATCATACCCTGCAAAAACAAGTTAGACGTCCTCTAATTTTGTTGTTGCATGTTTTACGTGGTGACCGAGGGTATCTAGTAGGATCGCATCTTACTTACGCAAACACCACAACGGAGATATATGAGTTGCTATTTAACCTCATCCAAGGACCTCCTCGGTCAAATCCGATTCAACTAAAGTTGGAGAAACAGTCACTTGCCAGTCATCTTTGAGCAAAGGGGGTTACTCGTAACGATGAAACCAGTCTCTCGTAAGCGTACGAGTAATGTCGGTCCAAGCCGCTTCAATCCAACAATACCGCGGAATCAAGAAAAGACTAAGGAGGGCAGCAAAACGCACATCACCGCCCACAAAAACTTTTGTGTTCTACTCGAGAAGACATCTACGCATGAACCTAGCTCATGATGCCACTGTTGGGGAACGTCGCATGGGAAACAAAAATTTCCTATGCGCACGAAGACCTATTATGGTGATGTCCATCTACGAGAGGGGATGAGTGATCTACGTACCCTTGTAGATCGTACAGCAGAAGCGTTAGTGAACGCGGTTGATGTAGTGGAACGTCCTCACGTCCCTCGATCCGCCCCGCGAACAATCCCGCGATCAGTCCCACGATCTAGTACCG
Organism: Hordeum vulgare subsp. vulgare; assembly: GCF_904849725.1. Classification (NCBI taxonomy): domain Eukaryota; kingdom Viridiplantae; phylum Streptophyta; class Magnoliopsida; order Poales; family Poaceae; genus Hordeum; species Hordeum vulgare. The sequence continues at coordinate 580,854,790 of NC_058522.1, forward strand.
AACGGACGGCACCTCCGCGTTCAGCACACGTACAGCTCGACGATGATCTCGGCCTTCTTGATCCAGCAAGAGAGACGGAGAGGTAGAAGAGTTCTCCGGCAGCTTGACGGCGCTCCGGAGGTTGGTGATGACCTTGTCTCAGCAGGGCTCCGCCCGAGCTCCGCAGAAACGCGATCTAGAGGAAAAACTATGGAGGTATGTGGTCGGGCAGCCGTGAGAAAATCGTCTCAAATCAGCCCTAAAACCTCCGTATATATAGGTGGGAGGGAGGGGAGGAGGCAGCCTCAAAACCTAAAGGTTTGGCCGAAATTGGAGGTGGAGGAGTCCTACTCCAATCCTACTTGGAGTAGGATTCCACCTTCCCACTTGGAAACTCTTTCCACCTTGTGTTTTTTCCTTCTCAAACCTTATGGGCCTTAGTGGGAACTTATTCCAGCCCACTAGGGGCTGGTTTATCTCTTCCCATAGCCCATGAGACCCCTTGGGGCGTGACACCCCTCCCGATGGTCCCCGGCACCCCTCCCGGCACTCCCGGTACACTACCGATGAGCCCGAAACTTTTCCGGTAATGCACGAAAACCTTCCGGTAACCAAATGAGGTCATCCTATATATCAATCTTCGTTTCCGGACCATTCCGGAAACCCTCGTGACGTCCGTGATCTCATCCGGGACTCCGAACAACATTCGGTAACCAACCATATAACTCAAATACGCATAAAACAACGTCAAACCTTAAGTGTGCAGACCCTGCGGGTTCGAGAACTATGTAGACATGACCCGAGAGACTCCTCGGTCAATATCCAATAGCGGGACCTGGATGCCCATATTGGATCCTACATATTCTACGAAGATCTTATCGTTTGAACCTCAGTGCCAAGGATTCATATAATCCCGTATGTCATTCCCTTTGTCCTTCGGTATGTTACTTGCCCGAGATTCGATCGTCAGTATCCGTATACCTATTTCAATCTCGTTTACTGGCAAGTCTCTTTACTCGTTCCGTAATACAAGATCCCGCAACTTACACTAAGTTACATTGCTTGCAAGGCTTGTGTGTGATGTTGTATTACCGAGTGGGCCCCGAGATACCTCTCCGTTCACACGGAGTGACAAATCCCAGTCTTGATCCATACTAACTCAACTAACACCTTCGGAGATACCTGTAGAGCATCTTTATAGTCACCCAGTTACGTTGCGACGTTTGATACACACAAAGCATTCCTCCGGTGTCAGTGAGTTATATGATCTCATGGTCATAGGAATAAATACTTGACACGCAGAAAACAGTAGCAACAAAATGACACGATCAACATGCTACGTCTATTAGTTTGGGTCTAGTCCATCACATGATTCTCCTAATGATGTGATCCCGTTATCAAGTGACAACACTTGCCTATGGCCAGGAAACCTTGACCATCTTTGATCAACGAGCTAGTCAACTAGAGGCTTACTAGGGACAGTGTTTTGTCTATGTATCCACACAAGTATTGTGTTTCCAATCAATACAATTATAGCATGGATAATAAACGATTATCATGAACTAAGAAATATAATAATAACTAATTTATTATTGCCTCTAGGGCATATTTCCAACACGAGCTCCTACTTCGCCCGCAAGTACCGTGATCATGCCATCCCATGAACCGGTCTTGTGAGTGAATCTAGCTAACTAACTAACTGAAAACTAGCTGCTAACTGACGCTACTAACCGAGCATGGACATACACACGATGTCGGCGTTTATTCAGAAAACCAACACTTGTAGATGTTCTTCGTGCAACTGATTAGCTAACATGGCATGGGTGACATCGACTAAGCCATGTCCTCCAGATTTCCATTGATCTGCCAATCGACGTGGAGTTGTGGAGTAGTGGGCCATGTTCGAGAGAATTCCCTCGTCGAGACGGTATTCTCACATCAGGCTGACCATAGTGGGAGTAACTTAGATAGTATCATGTACTTGGGATTAGCAAACAGGTTGATGTAATAAACAATTAAAAAAGAGAGAGAGGGTTAGTGTAACATAGGTATTAGATACCATAATATGTTAAATATTATGCTATTATGTGTTATGGATTTCAATAAATAAAATCATCTATAATACTCCCAGAATTAATGCTGCCAGTATTTTCAGTATGCTTAGTCTCCGTCTCTTAATCGGCTGCTCAGATGTGGCCTGCCGGCGGGTGATAGAGGTTTCGTGGTTTCACGACTCATGAGAGCAACTCTAGCAAATCCCGTAAAAATCTCGATCCGCAAAACGCATTTGCAGGTTCACGAAGATCTCTTTTACGGATTGAAAATTAACGCGGCCGAACAGGAACAGTAGATGAAACTGCATAATTTGAAAATATAGTTTTACGGAAAGTTCATACTACATACTACATATATTACATACTATATACTACATCAGTACGAGCTCAGTCCTCCTCGCCGGAGCTGCAGAGATCGATGTACATCGCCCTATGCTCCTCGCGGATGCGCCGCCACTCGTCGTCCTTCGCCTTAGCGGCGAGGTTGGCCTCGACGGCCTGCCGCAACTGGAGGTCTTCGATCTCCTCATCGTGGCGCCGGCGCTCCGCCTCCTCGTGCAAGCTACGTTCGACAATGGCGGCCGCAACCGCGTCCATGTCGGCGACGAAGTCCTCCGGCCCGACGACTCCGTGGCGGCCGAGCTCCTCGGACTCCTCCTTGACGGCGACGACGTCCTCCGGCTCCTCCGACCACTGTCTCTTCACAGGGAGAGGGCGCGCGCCTGAAGATGAGGAGCTACCAGCGTAGGATGAGCCCGCGGCCGAGGATGAGCCATGCCGACGGTCGTACTCCTCCGTCTCCCGGACGAGGAAGCTCACCGGCAGCGACATGCCGCGGTTGGTCCACCTTCGGGCCCCGCGCTTCCTCGCGGCGTCCGAGCGGACGTGCCGCTCGCGCTTCGGGTCGCTTCCGCCGCCGGATCTGCTGCCGGAGCCGCGTCCGGAGCTCCACATTGCGGCTGGAGGCGGGGCAGGTGGTCGCCGGCGGCGAGAAATGTGGAGAAGGGGTAGGGAATCGCGGGGGATAGGGTTTCGACCCGAAAACGTGCCACGGACCCGTAGATATAGTGGTCGGAGCGTGCGTTTTGCGGACCGCGACAAGTTTGTTTACGGGCCGGGCGAGTATGCGGGCTCTGTTCTGACCGAAAGTGGGCCGAACCTATATACTCGCCGAAATTTTACGGGTTTGCCTCTTTTGCGGGATCTGCTAGAGTTGCTCTAAGTCATGCCTTGACCGTTTCATTCAACCTTGGACACCCATGTAGCCTGGTTTCAATTCTTTTGGAAAACACTATTTGAAAGTTTCCAAAACTTTGGAAAAAAAATTCTAGATGTTGACAATAACATGATTTACGGTTCTGCAAATTTACAACTACTCGAAATAGTTTCTATTCCGGCCTATGCGAAAATACAAATCCTGACAAATCTCAAAGTTTTTTAATCTGTCACTGTTCATCATTGCAGATGTAGAATTTTGTCTTAACACATTAGAAAATACATAAATATTTCACATTTCATTTTTGCACACTTGTAGAAGTCCTCATCATCTACGTCTAGGATTCTTTTTTCCAGATTTTTGGGAAACTTTAATTTCTTGATTTGAATTTGCAAAATAACGGGTTATATGTACCCCGGGCAACTAATCACTGCTCTCAGCTTATCTGGCCATTATCAACAGATTCTTTCAACCTCTTGGACACATGATCTTCAGGATCTCAACCCTAGTGCGGAATCCCAACGAACTAAACCATGGAGTTGACAATTAATGCCGCCATGTGGTTCTCCCTTCCGCTTGTTCTAGCTCATCAGTGCACTAGTCGCCAAGATTATGAGTCGGAGAAGAATTACCATCGTTCGTGTGTGCACCCTACCCCAGCTCCACCTGAGGTCAAGTATATTGCGCTTCTCATACCCTGAAGTACTCGGTTTAGAGGGGCCTACAAGGGGTTAGTTTTCCTTGGAAAAAGAAAACCTTCTTGGTTGGACAGGAAGCCTTCGCTATTTTCTTTCAAGGGTAGGAGTCTGAGGTTACCTAGGGAAGTTTATTTGAGTTCACCGTCCCCATGTTTGGCACCGAAGTAGGCTTCGGTGTAAATTACGCTAGTCGGATGGAGCATACTAGCTTCATTGTTGAGTCTTCAAAGCCAGCACAGTCCAAAAGCTATGCTGATCCGATGTTTTAAGAAATGGAGGTAGATAACAAATTAACCACCCCGTCTCTTCCTTTTTTTTAAAAGCCAAATATATGAGTTTGCACAGAATAAAGAAGATCTTAAGCCTGAAAAGGAGCAATAGAAATCAAGAAAAAAATAGCAGGCTATAGGAAAATAGCACCGGTGTATGCTATTAGCATTCTATAACGTGCTACTTATGAGACATTGTATACTAATTGATTTAGCAAGACAATGCTCAAAATGCTATAGAGTACTATATTAACGACGCTATAGCGCGCTATTTTTTCCATGATAAAAATAGGGGAAGGTTGCAAAAGCTCATATGTGTTACAGTTTATGTGCAGGTACAATTTTTTTTTCAAACCAAGTCTTAAATTATGTACTATGCTAGAAAAAATATAATAATTAATTAAATCATATTTGATTTTTTTTAACATGCCAATACATGTATACATCATTTCTCTACCGCGCTAAGAAAATAATTTTGTCATTGACCCTGTTGAACTAACGGGCTGTCACATAGTTTTTCTTATTGCATGTGCTGAATAATGGCCAGAATCACACTATGTTCGTGCTGCGGCAAAATACGTCTTACTGTCCGATATAATGTTTTCATTAGTTATTCGCCACGACTAGTACGTGGTATGGCGTGGGATTAACGGATCGTGAGAAACTAGTTTCTTAATCCTCTATTCCTAAATAGCTACAACCTATTACCTAATTTTTCTAGCCATGCAACCATGACATATAAGCAAGTATGTATATAAGACATAAATAACATGTTTTGCTTTACTCTACGCATGGAATGGTGCCACATCATCAATTCAGGCATATTAGTCATAAATAGTTTTTTGCATTGGAGTCCATCCTTCATATTTAGTTAGAAATTACATTTTATCTATATTTTCACTACCTTTTTTATACACTTTGCATTGTATTGTTTTTAAGCTTACATTCGCTTCCCATTAGTTTTAGATTTTTTTATAACAACTATTTATCCATCTTTTAGCAATGTTTCTGTAGCAACGTGCGGGGCATCATCTAATTAAGAATAAATGGTAGGTAGCGAAAAGGAAGTTGAGCGTCTGGCGAATCTGTGTATCCATTGTGTGCAATAACATGCTTACTATTATAGGTCAGTGTACCACTATTCGTATAACACACGTGCATATCTTTGCATCAATTTAGGAGGACGGTGAGCATTATTTGTTGGTTCCTTGGATGTGACAGCCAAACAAATCTTCGTCCAAGTGATTGAAACTGATTGTTGAGCATGGTAATTAATGTGGTAGTGGTACCCTACGTAGACCACATACGATAGTCATGATCAGGGGGAGGTTTCATCTGGTGTCGGACGCGAAGAAAATGGAGTCTCTCATCGATTGGTTGAGTAGACCGTAAGACACAGTGAAACATCATAATTCGCAGAAAATGGAGTCTCTCATGGATTGGTTGAGTAGACCCTAACACACAGTGAAACATCATAATTGGCAAAGTTATTCTGGATAGTGTGCATGGGCCTTCTCCTTGTTTCTTCCGCTCGTGTCATTGTCGTACTACATGTGTCATCTGTTGGCTGATGTGGAAAGATATACAGACTCACATGGGTTAGTTGGGCATGCGTTATCCCCGTTCTTAAACATTATAATTTGCTTATTCCGGATAGAGTGCATGGGCCTTCTCCTTGTTTCTTCCATCTATTGGCGGACGTCGAGAAAAATGGAGTCTCACATGAGTTAGTTCGGCAGGTGCTTTCGCTTATTCCAAATAGAGTGCGTGGAGCTTGTCCTTGTTTCTTCCCCTCGCGTTGTTTCCGAACTACATGTGTCGTCTATTGGCCGTAGTACATAGGTCATCTGTTGGCCCATGTGGAAAGAAACGGAGTCTCACATGGGTTGGTTGGGCAGGCGCTATCCACAGTGAAGCATCATAATTCACAAAATTATCCCACATAGAGTGGTATGGGCGACGTTGAGTGGACATTTTCCAGAGAATTCTGTCGATTTGCTCAGAGACCTTGAGTCGTCGAGTATGGACGAACATGCGATGTTTTTGATGTGTGTTATCTCTCATGCGACGTCGTTGGTTGTAATGGCTCTCATGTGAAATCTCCCAACGCAGAAATAGCTGCCGTGCGACACTGCTGCCAAATCGAAAGACACATGTTTAAAACTCGAATCAGATGAGCCCCTACGTAACAAAACGGGACCCACAGAATGGGACCCAGTAACTTATCCAGCTCAGCATTGGTACAAGAGCAATACCGCGACCTTTCCATCCTGGCCCCGATCCCCGACCGTTGTTCTTCTTCTTCTTCGGCGACGACGGGCAGCAACGCCGTTCGGGGCCGCGACCTAGCAATGTCAAGCTCCGCTTTAGCCTCCCGCCGCTCATGGCCGCCCTATGGCGAAGTTCCCATGACAAGGTGCCTTGCATGTCCACGTACCGCACCCCTGAAGCGGCTAGTCACAACGACCGACAAGAATGGCAACCTTGGGCGGGAATTCGTGAAATGCCAGAGCAAACAAGAGCAGGGAAAGGTGATATTTTACTTCTCAATATGCCAATTTTGGTTTCTGTCCCCCAATTTCATATTTTTCATCGGATTTGGGATTTAGGGTTCATCTTTTCGATTTCAGAAATTGAAGCAATGCGCCCATTTTGAGTGGCTAGATGAGTACATAGAGCGGATTCAACTGGAGGGTGCATCACGGAAGCTCGATCGATTTACCGTTGGAAGCGGAGAAGTTTGGATCTGGGGCCCCTGGATCTGGCAATTCCATTGGTGCTACTGTGAGGGATGCAACAGGGACGGCAGAGCTGAAGAAGCTCAACAAGCAGATGAAGAAACTAATCGAATTGAAGAAGCAGGGCAATTTGATGGACGAAATTTTTTATGTTTGTGTAATTGCCCTCGCATTTGTTTATGTGATGATAATTAGTCGTTAGTGAATAGATTGGGCATCATCTGTAATCGTAATGATATGGATGTTTGAATAAAACTGTTGCGCTGTACGAATTTGGCATGTTTTCTCGTCTTCTCCACTCTGTTTCGGCCCCGTTTTTACAGTTCTGCAGTTCGTCGTTAGTTTCAGTTTCGGTGGTAGAGGGAAAAAAGGAAAAAAAGAGGGTTCGTCGACAATTTCGCGAAAAGGCCATGGCCCATATAGAAGGTAGGCAGGGCCGAATAGAAAGGCCCATTGATAAAAAAGTGTAGCTAGTGCAAAAGAAAGTGCGCACGGTCATTGACATCGATATATACATGCCCATTGATAAAAAAGTTGTATCTAGTGCAAAAAAAAGTGCACAAGGCCGGATAGGAAACAAGCGCTGATTATAGTACTCCCTCCGTCACAGTTTACAGGGCGCGCTTCAACAATCTCGCATGCACTGGTGGAGACCCGGCGAACAGAACTGCATGCAGTTATTCCACCCCCCCCATACACATCTGCATGGAGAGAAAATTATGGGCTTTATCCCACCCCCTGCATGCAGTTATTCCACCCCCGCCGCATACACATCTGCATGGAGTTAAACCAAACACACCTAAAATCCTTTCGGAGGGAGTAGCACATTATAGTAGTACTGCCGCTTGTTTCTTCCGGAGTAGTTGCATGCATATTAATTAGATCCCATCTATTAATTGAAGGACCAATGCATGCAGTTTATGCGTCATATTTTTTGGGTTTGAAGAGATCTTCTAATTAATAGCATGTTTTTAGTTGAGAGTGCCTAGGTTGCAGTTTATGCGTCTTGTTTTTTGGGTTTGAAGAGGTCTTCTAATTAATAGCATTGACTAGCAGTGCACCCAATCTCTACGTGCCTAGGTTGCAGTGCGCCTACTAATATGACTAATGCACCGAAACGGAAGAAGTATAATTTGACCACATACAAAAATAATATGACTAATGCATATAATATGACTTGCATGTCATATACTCCCTCCGTTTCTTTTTAGTCCGCATACAAGAATGTGCACCGAAACGGAGGGAGTATGATTTGACCGCATACAAGAATAATATGCCTAATGCATATAATATGACTTGCATGTCATATACTTCCTCTGTTTTTTTAGTCCGCATATAATATGACTAATGCATATAATATGACTTGCATGTGAAAGTCAAAGTTTAGGGTTTAGGTTTATGTTAAAAATGTTATTCCCTCCTCACTCATGGTTCTCCGGCAAAGATAGTGACAATCCAAACAGCTCCTAATATAGTGCGTAATGCATAAAACATAAAACTAGATAGAAATTTTACGATAAAACATAAAACATAAAATATAAGGGGCATCGGGCACCCTAGTAGCATACAACATATAAAACTACTAGATAAAAATATAAAAAGACGGGCACACACGCCCCCAACTATTAGATAAAAATATAAAAAGACTCCTCGGCCAGCAGAAGTCTCCTTGGCCCCTCCTTCGCCGGCACCCCTCACTCGCGGTTCTCCTGGGGCGGCATCTAGTAGGGGAGGGCGTGGATGCCGTTGGGCTCGGGGAAGATGTGGTGGAAGTTGGTGAAGATGTTGTAGGTGGTGAACGCGATGAACTCGCATCCACACCAAAACACCTGGCCGAGGAGGTGGTACGCATCGTAGGGGTTGGTGAAAGTGACGTAGAGGCCGATGACGAAGCCGTTGGGGTTGCCATCGACCTGCTGGTGGAGGTGGAACATGGGCGGAGTGCCCTGAGGGAGGTGGCGGTAGCTGGCGTGGAGGAAGAAGCTAGCCAACTCTCTAGGGCCCCTCCACCTTGAGATGGCCCAGATCCTCAGGCTATTCTCGACGACTTCGCCGGGCGGGAACTGCCTCTCCGGCTCGGTGCGAGGGCGATGGTAGGTCGGGCCGTTGAATTGCATCGTGGCTCGAGTGGGGGTTGGATTTCGCTCGGAAAGAAGAAGAAGAGGAGGAGGCTTGAGAGATGAGTGTGAGAGGGATGAGGATATGGTGCTCTTTTATAGCCACGTTGCAGCCGTAGTCAATGTACACGATTGATCGTTTTCTCTCCTCCGCGTGGTGGCATAATTAATGGGCGTGTAAAAAAAATGGCAGAGCATCCAAAGAGGCACGGGCGGCACAGGCGAGATGCTTCGTTTTTAATCGGCGTGAGAAACGGTGTCACCGACGCGTCTGTCCCGTGTTCTGAGGTTCGTGCATGCAATTGTTAAAAATAGCTTAGATGCGACGTACCGCTGCGCCCCTGCCGCCCGTTTTAATGCGTCGCTGCATGGCGGCTAGGCTGTGTTCATTTGGCAGAATAGCTAGGTTGCGACGCTGTTTCATGGCATGCAGGGTGGCCCATCTCGCTACGACGCACGCCAGGCTCTGCCGGGCCGATCCGCTCGGCCCAATGCTACTACAACAAAAGACCTTCCAACGTCGCCAGAAATAGGAATGTTGCTTGATACTCCTCAGCAACGGCACCAGGAATCCTTCTGCTACGGCTACGCCTTAAGGGACTTCCTAGGCAAATATGCAAAGGTTTTCCCCCATGGCCTTGGAGCCTTGCGATGGTGTTCCCTCGAAGCGGAAAGGGTGATGTAGCACAGCGGTGGTAATTATTTCCCTCGGTTTGAGAACCAAGGTATCAATCCAGTGGAGGAGTATCACAAGATCCTGCACAAATACAAAAGCTTGCTCCCAACGCTATGAAGCCATGGGATATTACTATGGTGTTTTATTGTGTTCAGCAACTTCCAAGTCATTTCTCTCTTCTCCAGCCTCGATTCTCCATATATTCCTGTGAATCTCCATTTGAAGCCATCTTCCTCCGTAATCTCCGCATCAATGTGATACTTTGATACCATTCCCGCCTGCAGTTTTATATTACTCCTCCAAAACAACGCCAAACCTCCCCCCTGGCCGTCCTTCACCCGCAAGCCAGTCAATCCTAATTTCCATCTCAGCCACTTGATCCTCCTACTGTCAAGTTTTGTTTCTGACAAAAAAAGGATATCAGGGTCCTCCTTCCTCTCGAGATCCAGAAGAGCAGCAATTGTCGGGCCATTCCCCAAACCCCGGCAATTGAGGGATCCTATCTTCATTGCGTCCCACGGGGCTGTTCCGACAGCCCCGCTTTCACCATTGTGCTTGTGCCATCCAGACCTTTAGCTTTCTTGTCCACTACCACTTCGGTGTCATCGAGTTCCATACTATTGGCATCTCTTTTTGTCCCCAATTGGACATCGAGCGGCTGAGTCGATCCCCTACCGTTCCTTTCTTTTTTTGTACCTCCCAAGATTCCTTGTCTGCTGCTTCTCGACCATCTCCATGGGGCGTGTAAGATCGGAGCTCTGAGGACCATCAAGGGTTTTCCTTTCACTCTCATGTTCTGGATCCCTCACATCCATATTAGACTCTCCATGCACCGAAACAGCTCCCCTATTTCCAGCTTCGTTGGCCATTCCCTTCGGTTCCATCACAGCTAGGGCATTTTGTGTATTCTCACTTGCACTACTAGCCCCCCCCTTCTCCATACTGATCCCTAACTTACGCTGGGCGTTCAACACTTTGTCATTGTTCTCCGGTGGCAGCTCTTTTAGAGGGGACATTACTTCCTTAGATTTATCGCTCAGCGATCGATCATTGCTCGCCCCTCCATCTTTGTTGTTTCCATGGTCCTTTCTCCAAGACTTGCTATTGCTACCGGCCTTTCCGTCCCTGATCAGAGATCCATGGTTCCTGTTACTCTGTCCACCCCGACCTTCATTCCATCGTCTGGTTTCCGAACTCACTGATTTTTTTGGGATATATGCACGGAGCCAATCCCTTATAGATTGTTTGCCAAGTGAGAACTGAAAGCAACAAATTAACAAAGCAAAGTAAAAGCGGAGGTGTAAACGATGGATGTGAATAGACCCGGGGGCCGTAGTGTTTACTAGTGACCTCTCATAAAAGCAAGTAGCCGGTGGGTGAACAAATTACTGTCGAGCAATTGATAGAACCGCGCAAAGTCGTGACGATATCTATGGCAATGATTATATCTATAGGCATCACGTCCAAAACAAGTAGACCGATACTTTCTGCATCTACTACTATTACTCCACATGTCGACCGCTATCCAGCATGCATCTAGTTTATTAAGTCCAAAAGAACAGAGTAACGCCTTAATCAAGATGACATGATGTAGACGGACAATCTCATATCAACGACAGAGCCCATCTTGTTACCCCTGAAGCCAACTACTTAATGTGTGCCTTGCTGCCCCTACTGTTACTGGGAAAGGTCACCACATGGTAGAACCCAAAACCAAGCACTTCTCCCATTGCAAGAATCATAGATCTAGTTGGCCAAACAAAACCCAACACTCGGAGAGACTTACAAGGATATCAAATCATGCATATAAGAAATCAGCAAAGACTCAAATATATATCATAGATAATCTGATCACAAATCCACAATTCATCGGATCTCGACAAACACACCGCCAAAGAAGATTACATCGGATAGATCTCCATGAAGATCATGGAGAACTTTGTATTGAAGATCCAAGAGAGAAAAGAAGCCATCTAGCTACTAACTATGGACCCGTAGGTCTAAAGTGAACTACTCACGAGTCATTGGATGGGCGATGATGATCATGAAGAAGCCCTCCAACTCCAAAGTCCCCGGGTCTCCAGATGAGATATCGCGGAAACGGAAGCTTGCGGCGGCTGAAAAGTATTTTCGAGGCTCCCCTGATTTTTTACTGAATTTTTGGGAATATATAGGCCAAGGATCTAGGTCAGGGGGCGGCCAGGGAGGCCACAAGCCCTGACATCGCCGCCTCCCCTGGTGGCGGAGTGGGAGCTTGTGGGCTCCCTGGAGCCCACCTGGCTTGGCCCAGAGGCCCCCTGATCTTCTTCCGTTCGTGAAAAAATCATTTCGGGGTTTTTATTCCGTTTGGACTCCGTTCCAAAATTAGATCTGAAAAGAGTCAAAAACACAGAAAAAACAGGAACTGGCACTTGGCACTGAATTAATAAGTTAGTCCCAAAAATATATATATAAGGTACATAAAACATCCAAATATGACAAGATAACAGCGTGAAACCATAAAAAATTATAGATACGTTTGAGACGTATCAAGCATCCCCAAGCTTAACTCCTGCTCGTCCTCGAGTAGGGAAGTGATAAAGAATGAATTTTTGATGCTTTCATTCTACCTAGCATAGGTGTCCTTTGTAATTCCTCTTATGTGACGTGAATGTTCAGATCCATTAGATTCAAAACAATAGTTTGCTATTGACGTGGAAACAATAATAATTCAAGCAAACTAGCAAGGTAATCATGAACTTTCAAAATAACAAGGCCAAAATAAAGTTATCCCTACAAAAGCATATAGTCTGGCTATGCTCTATCATCATTGCACAACGAATTTAAATCATGCACAACCCCGGTATTGGCCAAGTAATTGTTTCACACATTTACTTTCTCAAACCTTTTCAACTCTCACGCAATACATGAGCGTGAGCCATGGTTATAGCACTATAGATGGTGTGGAGTGTGGTGGAGGTTGTAAGACAAAAAGGGAGAAGATAGTCACATTAACTAGGCATATCAATGAGCTGTGGAGATGCTCATCAATAGATATCAATGTAAATGAGTAGGGATTGCCATACAAATGATGCACTAGAGCTACGAGTATGTGAAAGCTCTTAAAGAAAACTAGTGGGTGTGCATCCAACTTGTTTGCTCACGAAGACCTAAGGCAATTTTGAGGAAGCCTATCATTGGAATATACAAGCCAAGTTATATAATGAAAATTTCTCACTAGCTATATGGTGGTGATAAAACGAGAGACTCTCAATCATGAAGATCATGGTGCTTAATATGCACAAGTGTGGAAAAAGTGGTAGCATTGTCCCTTCTCTCTTTTTCTCTCATTTTTTTATTTGGTGGGCTCTTTGGCCTCTTTTTTATTTTGGTGGGCTTCTTTGGCCTCTTTTATTTCCTCACATGGGACAATGCTCCATTAAGAATGATCATCACACTTTCAACTCAAAACTTAGAGCAACTATGACTCTATATGGAATGCCTTCGGTAGTGTGCCGTCGCAAAGATCTAGCATGGCATAGACATCAATGGAAACATCATGCTAGCTATCTTACGATGATGCAATGGCAATGTAGACGTGGTGGCACATGTCATGGTGGTTGTTGCATGGCAATATATCTCGGAATGACTTTGAAAAAGCCATAGTGGGTAGGTATGGTGGCTGTTTTGAGGGAGGCTAATGGTGGGTTTTGTGCACCGGCGAAAGTTGCACGGCACTGGGAAGATACTGATGGTGGAAGGTGAAAGTGCATCTAAACCATGGACTCAACATTAGTCATGAAGAACTCATATACTTGTTGCAAAAGTTTTATTAGTAATCGAAACAAAGCATTCAACGCATACTCCTAGGGAAGGGTTGGTAGGTATAAACCATCGCGCGATCCCGACCGCCACGCAAAGGATGACAATCAATATACTAATCATGCTCAACTTTCATCACATAGAGGTTCACCATACGTGCATGTTACGGGAATCACTAACTTGAACACAAGTATTTCTAGATCCACAACACCTTACTAGCATGACTTCAATATTACCATAACCACAACTCAAAACTAATTGAGATGAATCAAACTTCTCTAACTATTCAATGAACATGAAGGTGGAAGTTTTCGTATCCCTTTGGATAACTACCCCTTTTGAGACTACTTTCAAAGCATAGATCAACTACCAAGCCACGCACCGCTGTACTCTACAAGATATAAGTGAAGCACACAGAGCAAAAGTATCTAGCTCAAAAGATATAAGTGAAGCACATGTGAACTGAATTGTTTACCAAAAGATATAATTGAAGCTCGTCAAAATCACGATGAGTGCATGTATCTCTCTCTATGTGTGCAGCAAGGATGATTGTGACACAAAAAATAAAAGACTCCTACGATACAAGATGCTCTAAGCAAAAACACATTACATGTGGTGAATAAAAATATAGCCCCAAGTAACGTTACCGATGGATTGAAGACGAAAGAGGGGATGCCTTCCCTGGGCATCCCCAAGCTTAGGCTTTTACGGCATCCTTGAATCTCTTGAGGTGCCTTGGGAATCCCCAAGCTTGAGCTCTTGCCTCTCTTTATCTTTTTTTCCATAAGAACTTCACCCAAAACTTGAAAACTTCACAACACGAAACTTAAACAGAAACTCGTGATAACATTAGTATGAGAAAGCAAACCACCACTTCCTTAGGTACTGTAGAAAACTTAAATTTTACTTGTGCTGATGTTGAGTTACTGTATTTTCAATCTTCCACGGCTAATACCCCCGATACTATCCATAGTTTCATCAAAATAAGCAACCAACACAACAAAAACAGAATCTGTTAACAACACACTAGTCTGTAGCAATCTGTATATTTCGTATACCTATGGTACTCCAAAAGTTCTGAAAAATTACGAAAGTCTGAAGAATTTGCATAGAAATCAGCAGCAAAACGAATCAACTCAAAAGCTCTTACAGAAAAAAAATGAAAATTCTTTTCGTGAGCAGAAAGTTTCTGTCTTTTCCAGCATGACCAAACGATCATCCCCAAGACTAATCATAATGGTTTTGCTTGGCATAAACGTAAAAAAGAAACACAAAAAACACAATCATAACAGAATTATGAAAGTGTGGAAAACACAAAACATAAAGAAAAAGGATAGATTCGTTGGGTTGCCTCCCAACAAGCGCTTTTGTTTAACACCCTTAGCTAGGCGAAAGGTGATGAAATCACGTATAGTCATCTTTGATGCTCAAACCATAAGTAGCCCTCATCATAGATTCATAAGGCAATCTTATTTTCTTTCTAGGAAACTGCTCCATGCCCTTCTTTAAAGGAAATTGAAATCTAATATTCCCTTCCTTCATATCGATGATAGCACCAATAGTCCTTAGGAGAGGTCTACCAAGAATAATGGGACATGAAGGATTGCAATCTATGTCAAATACAATGAAATCCACGGGTACATAGTTCTTATTTGCAACAATAAGAACATCATCGATCCTTCCCATGGGTTTCTTGACAGTAGAATCCGAAAGATGCAAATTAAGAGAACACTCTTTAATCTCATGAAAACCAAGAATATCACATAAAGACTTTGGAATCGCGGAAACACTAGCACCCAAATCACACAAAGCATTGCACTCAAAGTTTTTGATCTTGATTTTGATAGTAGGTTCCCACTCATCATGAAGTTTTCTAGGTATAGAGACTTCCAGTTCGAGCTTCTCTTCAAGAGATTTCATCATAGGATCTACGATATGCGCGGTAAAGGCTTTGCTTTGGCTATAAGCATGTGGAGAGTTTGTAATGGATTGCATCAAAGAAATGCATTCAAACAAGGAGCAATTATCATAATTGAATTCCTTGAAATCCAAAGTGGGAGTTTCATTACTACCCAAAATTTTGACTTCTTCTACTCCACTCTCTACACCTTTATCATCAAGATAGGTGGACTCCGAATCATTGGGGCATTTTTCAAACAAAGTGGATTCATATCTAGCCCCTCCATAAATAGGTGTGACACGCGAAAACAAAAATTCAAGAGGAGACACACCAAGCACTTTAAGATCTTCGTGATTTGCATCACTAGAACGCACCCTTTTAAACCATTCATGCCCAACACGAATTTGGGCGGTTCTTTCTTTGCTCTCATTCATGGAGACACGCATAGCTTTCAAAGTTTCATCCAAGTTGACCTTGGGACGAGAACATCTAACTTTCAAAGCATCAATATCACAAGACATTCTATCAACGCTCTTAGCCAAATCGTCTATTTTGAGTAGTTTTTCCTCTATGGACGCATTGAAAATCTTTTGAGAGTTGATGAACTCTTTGATATTACTCTCTAAATCAGAGGATAATTTTTTGTGATTTCCATAAGTGTTGCTGTAGGAATTGCCATAATTGTTAGAGGAGTTACTAGGAAAAGGCTTAGGAACATAGTTTCCTCTAAAAGCATTGTTGTTGCCAAAATTGTTCCTACCAACAAAATTCACGTCCAAACTAGCGTTGCTACTCTCAATCAAAGAAGATAGTGGCATGTCATTAGGATCTACGGTAGCGTTTCTACTAGCAACCAAATTCATCAACTCGTCCATCTTAGCACTAAGCGAGTTAATTTCTTCTATAGCGTGCACCTTTTTGCTAGCAGGCGACCTTTCAGAGTGCCACTGAGAGTAGTTGGTCATGATATTGTCTAGGAGTTTTGTAGCATCTCCTAACGTGATTTCCAGGAACGTTCCACCTGAGGCGGAGTCCAAGATATTGCGAGAAGCGAAATTCAAGCCAGCGTAAAAGATTTGTATAATCATCCACAAACTCAAGCCATGAGCGGGACAATTTCTAATCATAAGCTTCATCCTCTCCCAAGATTGTGCAACGTGTTCATGATCAAGTTGCTTGAAATTCATGATATCGTTACGTAAGGGATGATCTTAGCCGGCGGAAAGTACTTGGATATGTAAGCATCTTTGCACTTATCCCAAGAATCGATACTATTTTTAGGCAAAGAAGAAAACCAAGTTTTTGCGCGATCTCACAGCGAGAAAGGAAAAAGTTTCAACTTAATCACGTCATTATCCACATCTACTTTCTTTTGCATATCACAAAGCTCAATGAAGGTATTGATATGGGATGCGGCATCTTCACTAGTAAGGCCAGAGAATTGCTCTTTCATAACAAGATTCAGCAAAGCTGCGTTGATTTCATACGATTCCACACTAGTGGCGGGAGCAATCGGAGTACTAATAAAATCATTATTATTAGTGCTCGAGAAGTCGCAAAGTTTGGTGTTTTCAGCCATGATGACTTCAACAAACAAACAAGAACACAAGCAAGCAAGAAAACCGATAAAGGAAAACGGCAAAGGCAAATGAAAACGACAAATGTGAAGTGGGGGAGAGGAAAATGAGAGGCAACTGGCAACAAAAGTAAATGCAGGAGATGAGTTTGTGAGACCTACTTGGATAGATCTTGATCTCTCCTCCCGGGCAACGGCGCCAGAAATACTTCTACTACTGCAACAAAAGACCTTCCAACGGCGCCAGAAATAGGAGTGTTGCTTGATACTCCTCAGCAACGGCACCAGAAATCCTTCTGCTATGGTTACGCCTTAAGGGACTTCCTAGGAAAATATTTAAAGGATTTCCCCCGTGGCCTTGGAGCCTTGCGTTGGTGTTCCCTCGAAGCGGAAACTGTGATGTAGCACAGCGGTGGTAAGTATTTCCCTCAGTTTGAGAACCAAGGTATCAATCCAGTGGAGGAGTATCACAAGATCCTGTACAAACACAAAAGCTTGCTCCCAACGCTATGAAGGGTTTGTCAATCCCTTATAGATTGTTTGCCAAGTGATAACTGAAAGCAACAAATTAACAAAGCAAAGTAAAAGCGGAGGTGTAAACGATGGATGTGAATAGACCCGGGGGCCGTAGTGTTTACTAGTAGCTTCTCTCATAAAAGCACGTAGACGCTGGGTGAACAAATTACTGTCGAGCAATTGATAGAACCGCGCAAAGTCGTGACGATATCTATGGCAATGATTATATCTATAGGCATGACGTCCAAAACAAGTAGACCGATACTTTCTGCATCTACTACTATTACTCCACACGTTGACCGCTATCCAGCATGCATCTAGTGTATTAAGTCCAAAAGAACAGAGTAACGCCTTAAGCAAGATGACATGATGTAGACGGACAATCTCATATCAACTATAGACCCATCTTGTTACCCTTGATGGCAACTACTTAATGTGTGCCTTGCTGCCCCTACTGTCACTGGGAAAGGTCACCACATGGTAGAACCCAAAACCAAGCACTTCTCCCCTTGCAAGAATCATAGATCTAGTTGGCCAAACAAAACCCAAGACTCGGAGAGACTTACAAGGATATCAAATCATGCATATAAGAAATCAACAAAGACTCAAATATATATCATAGATAATCATATCACAAATCCACAATTCATCGTATCTCGACAAACCCACCGCCAAAGAAGATTACATCGGATAGATCTCCATGAAGATCATGGAGAACTTTGTATTGAAGATCCAAGAGAGAGAAGAAGCCATCTAGCTACTAACTATGGACCTGTAGGTCTGAAGTGAACTACTCACGAGTCATTGGAGGGGTGATCATGATCATGAAGAAGCCCTCCAACTCCAAAGTCCCCTCCGGCAGGGTGCCGGGAAGGGTTTCCAGATGAGATCTCGCGGAAACAGAAGCTTGCGATGGCGGAAAAGTATTTTCGAGGCTCTCCTGATTTTTTGCTGAATTTTTGGGAATATATAGGACAAGGATCTAGGTCAGGGGGCGGCCAGGGAGGCCACAAGCCCTGACACCGCCGCCTCCCCCTGGTGGCGGAGTGGGAGCTTGTGGGCTCCCTCGAGCCCACCTGGCTTGGCCCAGAGGCCCCCTGATCTTCTTTTGTTCGGAAAAAATCATTTCGGGTTGTTTATTCCGTTTGGACTCCGTTCCAAAATCAAATCTGAAAAGAGTCAAAAACACAGAAAAAACGGGAACTGGCACTTGACACTGAATTAATAAGTTAGTCCCAAAAAAAGATATAAAAGGTACATAAAACATCCAAATGTGACAAGATAATATCGTGAAACCATCAAAAATTATAGATACATTTGAGACGTATCACCCAACGGTCACTCAGATGCTCCCCCGCTCAACGTTATCCGCTCGGCCCAACGGTCACTGAGATACTCCCCCACACCCGCGGCCTATCCGATGGCCGCAGTTTGGCGTTACGGTTAGATCGACGGTGGACGTTTGGCGTTAGGGTTAGATGGGGTTTAGAGGCAGCCAACGGGGTTTTGAAAGCTTTGACCGAACATTCAAATGTGTGTAACTAATTCAAAAAAAATCTAAAAATGAAAAACCAGCGCATGTAGTCTTGTTATGTTACATAGTTATGATATAAAATGATAAACTTGGTGTAATGATCTTTGCATGAAAAAAACCTTCACAAATTGGACTATCTCGACTCAGGTTGCATAGAGTTCCAAAGAATGAGAAGAGGGTTTCAGGTTTTGAAAATCAAAAAAATCAGAAAACCTTACCTTTTAGCTTCATTTTGAAGTGACTAAGCAGGATCTGAAGTTATTTTTGCATTTTGAAATTTTTAAACTTGTTTTGTTGCTCACTTTGTATTAAAGGGCGTTTTTTCAAAAATAAATTAATAATATGAATACTTATTCAAAAAAAGGCGAGACTTCGTATTGATCCCATATAGGTATAATATAAGCTAATAAAATCTTTTTGGGTGATTTTGAGAAGGTGTTAGGGTTAGATGGGGTTTGGAGGAAGTCAACGGGGTTTTGAAAGGTTTGACCGAACATTCAAATGTGTGTAACTAATTCAAAAAAAATTCTAAATAATGAAAAACCAGCGCATATAGTCTTGTTATGTTACATAGTTATGATATAAAATGATAAACTTGATGTAATGATCTTTGCATAAAAAACCTTCACAAATTGGACTATCTCGACTAAGGTTGCATAGAGTTCAAAAGAATGAGAAGAGGGTTTCAGGTTTTCAAAATTCAAAAAATCAGAAAACCTCACCTTAGCTTCATTTTGGAGTGACTAAGCAGGATCTGAAGTTATTTTTTGCATTTTAAATTTTTAAACTTTTTTTGTTGTTGACTTTGTATTAAAGGGTGTTTTTCAAAAATAAATTAATAATATGAATACTTATTCAAAAAATGGTGAGACTTCGTATTGATCCTATATAGGTATAATATAAGCTAAAAAAATCTTTTTGGGTGATTTTGAGAATTATGAAAAAAAACTTGCTTAGAAATGGGGTCGTTTTCCCTTAATTTGGAGCCTGTTTGGACAACATTTTCAGTGACTATGAATTAGACTTCGCAAAAAGGGCTGGATTTATGAACTAAAGTGCATAGTAGTATATAAAATAGTGCAACATCACAGAACAAACAAATGAACTCCAAAAATATTGGAGATAGGTTCAAATTTGAATGTCGGTTCAAATTTGAATTTTATTTTCAAGTCAAATCAACATCATAGCACATAAGTTTTACATGAAAGAACATAAGTTTTCACATCAAATGACAACAAATTTAAGTTTTCAAATCAAATCACATCACATTTGAATGATTTCGACTCTATTTCTTTTGCTTCTTTCTACCACTCGATTTCTTCTCTTTTTTTCCACTGTTTCGTTCCACGGCGCACAGTTTGTTGATGCTGATGCTCTTGGTATTCTTGCCAACAACTCCACTAGCCCCCTCAACTTTTGCACCTGACCATGTCCCACTTCTTCAGTTTGCACACATTGTTCAACTTCTTCAGTTTGAAACTCAACATAAGGCAGCACAACCTTCAAACATGGCAACACAGCTGTCAAAGCAGATTCAGTTTGCTCATGTTCAAGACTTGGCAGCACAACCTCCAGGCATGTCAAAACAGATTCAGTAACAGCTTCATCTGCAACAGTTTCAGATTGTCCTAGCGCCTGCATCTTTTCAGTTTCATCATGAACCATATCCATGATGCCTCTGTCTCTGATTGAAACATTCTGTTGCAACTGGGAACATCCAGTTGTGTCCATCTAGAGCATTGCATGCAGCCAACTGACCATTCCACTTTCTAGTCAAGAAAGACGAGTCTATGCTCAAATATGGACGACAACCTGCTTTGAATCCATCTACGCAAGGCTTCAAACACATAAAAAACTTGCTGAAAAAACCTTGCCATCCTCTGTTACCTCTGTATCTATCTCCACCACACTTCCAGGTGACCTCTTCTCCACCTTTGCTTTAAAACCATACAACATCCTAAATGTATTTGCCCAATCACCATACAATGATTTCATTGCCCTTTGTTTTGCTTTCCACACTTTGGTATATTGCAGTTGGATGGGGTACAACTTCTCCAAGTCAACTTTAAGCCCCTTTGCAGTACTGTTTGAAGTCTTGGCTAAAATAGGAGTAATCTTCTCTGTAATCCAAAGCTGTGATGTCATCTTTGAAACTCTCTGTGAAGTGGTCATACATGTATGCTGGTGTGGTATTTGATTTACCCTTACTGTACTTCCATCAGGTTGTAGTCTGGCAGATATGTACCATTTGCAAGCATTGCCACCACCATCATAACCTTTGCACCGAGTATAAAATTTCTTTCGATCAGTCCACATAATATTGGCCTTGAACTCTTTTTTCACTGCATAGGTCCTGAAAGACATCCTAAACTCAACCATGCTTGGCCACAACTTTCCCACCTCAATAACTAGGTTCTCTTTGTCATACAAATAAACCAGCTCATTATCATTTGTATCATCCACATCATCTGTAGCCATTCTCATCAGCTCTTCTTCATCCTCATTTGCATTTCTATGGCCTGTGTTACCATCAGCAGGCAAAGAACTGTCATCCTTCTCCTTATCTTTGTCATCAACTTGAATGCCAAATATTTCGGCCATATCAATGTCAGATATTGGTGCAATGAAAAAATCTGTTTTTTCATTCAACTCTACTATATTCCAGTCAACAACAATCTTCCTAGCACCATGGGTTTCCTCCTCTCCATCTGCATCAATCCCTACATCTTCATCTACTACAGTCGGTTCAGTCAACAATGCCAACATAATATTCTTTTGTGAAACCCACACATCATCTTCCAGCTGTGCAGCCATCTTTGATGACACATAACCAACTCTGGAATTAGTTTGCAGATCAATTAGCTCTGCATAAAATGTTACTTGTTTGCATACCCACCCTTCTTGCTGATCAATTTCAGCAACCATGGATTCTCCATCTTCAACTCTAACATATTCACCATAATAGTTGTCGAAATGTTGCAGAGATACCTCTTGTTCTGGACCCCAAACAATACTCTCCCCAATTCTCTCCACCAAATTTCCCACGGCCTTCTCCTTCATGCTCTCTAATTCCTGGGGATCAACATCTGCAAGTTCGACATCCAACCTCACGGAGGTATCTCTATAAATGTCTTGGACACTGCCATCACCGAGCTTGGCTTTACAGGGAAAAAATACACTATAATTGTGAATGTGGTGGCAGAACCAGAACCTCCCCTGTTTTGTCAATGGCGGGCAGCGGCAGTGTAAGCTACGGTCACTACCAAATCAAGTTTGATAACAGCTAAAAGAGAAAAGAGGGAGGGGCGGCATTACTGATTTGAAGCACTATCTCCTCGCTCCATCTAATTCAGCCCCACGCTCCTATCCAATCGAGATTCTAAATCGCCAAGAAACAGAGCATGAGGCCACAGATCTATCCAAAATTCTGGAGAATGGGACTAGGGTTTCGAAAATACTCACTCGCATTAGCTGTGCCGCTAATGAGAAATGCGCTCCACCATCGCGGAGAAGAAACTGCTGCCTCTATCGGAGAAGATGCACACGGCGGCGCTGCTCGCCCAGTCATGCACGATCGAGTCGAGTAGTGGACGGTTGACTCTTGACGACGTGGCCCTAGGTGGACCCCACCAGTCAGAGCACATTCCTAACCAAATCTCAGCCTAATTAACAGCCAGCCAGCCCCGTAAACGGGTTGTGTTGCTTGAGCTATTTCTGCGCTGGGAGACGTCACATGAAAGCCATTATAACCAACGACGTCGCATGAGAGATAATTCAACTCAACGACGTCGCATGGGAGCTAATGGCCCGTCGAGTATTGGGCCATGTTCGAGAGAATTCCCTCGTCGAGATGTTATTTCCATATCGGGAATCACATGCGTAGGGTGAGTGAAATGGAGGAACATGATTGGTGATGTCCCGTGGTACCGTATGGACGAGCGTGGGAGGGATGCACAGTTTTCCGAGCCACACAGGCAGCAATGGTCAAGCCTGCAGCTGTACCCAGTCACCCATATCTAATTCTAACCTAACCACGTCGAGGAATCACACGCGCGCGAGCAGCTACTATTCTTAGTGATGCCTACAATGCAAAAGAAAAATTCGATCAATCCAACTTCCACTCTTCCCCGCTGCTCGGCTATGATGCCCTTCACATTCATCTGTTTCTGACGCAGACCGGTGGGCAGTTTCCGCTTTTACAGTCTTTTCAGTATGCTTAGTCTCCATCTCTTAATCTGCTGCTCAGATGTGGCCTGGCGGCGGGTGCTAGAGGTCTGGTGGTTTCACGACTCATAACTCATACCTCTCTGCTCCTCCTAGTATTGCCCGTTTCATTCAACCTTGGATGCATGTAGCTTGGTTTTTGAAATTTTTTTAAACCACTATTTGAAAGTTTCCAAAAATTCCTGAAAAAAATCCTAGATGTTGAGAATGACATGATCTATGGTTCTGCAAATTTACAACTCGATCAAACTTTTTGATCATAACACATATGAATCTCGTATTGATAACATTTTTTTATCTCATACATATATCCGATGTCTTGTGATAAATCATATTGTGTCTAGCCAGACGATATATTGACATAGGTGATACAGAGAAGGCCCAGAGGTGAGTACTGAGCGATATCAGTTTCTTTACTTATTCTAGATCATACCCAAAAATCACCATTATAATCCCCTTTTACGGAGCGGGAAAATAATTGCCAACACGAGTGAATGGAGGTACCCTGTAAACATATTTGATATACATTTAAGGAAACTAAAAACCACGGAGGAGGAGGACTATGGAAGATCAAAAGAAGCTTCAAACTGTCTCGGGATGGAATTTTTCAACTGTCTTGGGTAGGTTTTTTGGTCCTACTGTATCTGGTTCTGTATGTTTATGTAGATCTCTTACTACGTAAGATCTGCATCCATAGAAACTGTGAGGAATAGCATTGAGCTTCTCTTTATTCAAGTGCGTAAAGGTACAATGCAATATGGACATAAAAGCTGAAGATGCAGATACGTGAGCATATATTGACATATAGATAAACAATCTTTCAGTTATATATATTACATGAACCGTGTAGGAGTGAGCCAATTGTGAGTAATAGCTTTGAGTTGCAAGTTGAACCTTCTGTTTACTGTTATCCCAAATTTCTCGTACATGTCAACTGAAGTTTCGCTAGAGCCATCAGGGCACATCCAGTCGAAGTGATACAACAAGTTGGCCACTGCGATCTCAATGACTGACCGGGCAAATTCAATTCCAGGGCATTTTCGTCGCCCAGCCCCGAATGGAGTGAACTCACTGTATGCCCCCTTGTAATTGATGTTTTTGTTCTGAAACCTCTCTGGCTTAAACACGTCGGGATTATCCCAGTATCTCGGATCCCGAGAAATTGCAAATACATTTATGAGTATGTTAGTGTTTTTAGGGATGTCATAGGACATAACTGTACAATCCTCTCTTGCCATGCGGGGGATTAGAGTAGCTGGGGGATGCAATCTGAGAACCTCTTTGATGACCATCCGCAGATAATGGAGTTGAGCAAGATCGTTATTCGTAATAACAGCTCGGTCTCGGCCTATGACCTCCCGGACTTCTTTTTGTGCCTTTGCCATAGCTTCTGGGTTGCGAACAAGCTCCGACATAGTCCACTCCAAAACAGTTCCTGTGGTTTGCGTGCCACCTGTAAACATGTCCTGTAAAGAACGGGCGTGTCAAGTAAACATATGTGTGCACATATATAATGAGTCTTTATATATACTCCCTCCATTCCGAAACATAAATCTTTTTAGAGATTTTACTAGAGACTACATACGAAGTAAAATTAATGAATCTATACTCTAAAGTATATCTATAAATATCCATATGTAACCCGTAGCGAAACCTCTAAAAAGACTTATATTTAGAAACGGAGGGAGTAGTAAGTATGAAGAAGGGAAAAATCTGAGTAGCTAATGCATGCGTGAAGATGTTCTAGGTCACGACTATCTTGTGAAAAGAGGGTCCTTAATTGGGTTAACAATTTGAGAGATAAGTTGTTTTCTAAAGTTTATAAACGAAAGAGAATCCTAGCTTGCATGTGAGAGAGGACTGAAGGAGATCATCAGCAAGATCAACTAGCGCTATTCAGATCGATCAATACTATGGCAAGACAAAGACACTTACAAATAACACGGCGCTTATGATCTCTGTGGTCAGAGGGAAATCCAACAAATCCTCCTGCTGCAGCCTGAGTAGCACGTCTACGAGAACCTCGTCGTCGGTGCTACATGCTTCCTCTCCTGCAGCTCGCACCACACGGCGTTCGTGGATGTTGTTGGTGATGATACGGTGGATGCGGCTGCAGCTCTGCGTCATGTCGCGCTCGACATGGCTTAGCCACCGCAATAGCCGTGACGACGGGAAGAGGTCGACTAAGAAAAAGCCACCCAGCAGAACGAACGCCGTATCCAGCTCCCGCAGGAACTCCTCCTGACTTGTGCACTTGGCACCGAAAACTGCCCGGAACACGACGTTGTTTCCTAGCTCCACCATCTTGTGGCTGAAATTGATGGTGGCGCCAGTTGAGGCGCTTGCTGCGATGTTGTGGATGAGGTTCCCCACCTCCTCGACCCTGATGCGTTCCATGCGCCTCACCTGCTTGGGGCAAAGGAGTTCCCTGATGCAGAGCTTGCGCATCCGGCGCCAGTGGTCGCCGTAGGGAGCAAAATTGATGCCCTTGCCACCACAGCCAAATATCTTTTGCGTCACGCTGGCGGGCCGGCTCGCGAACACGAGACCGTTGGTCTTCATCACCAGAGCTGCCTCATCAGCTCCGGAGACCACCAAGGTGGGGACTTGACCTAGCTTGAGGAGCATGAGTGGCCCATGCTGACGAGACAACTCCATCAACGCGCGGTGTGGTAGGAGTTTGACGATATGGTGGAGGCATCCGATGATTGGGAGTGTCCATGGCCCAGGAGGCAGCTTCTTCTTGCCCGTGGATGGGATGAGAATCAGCAAAACGGCTAGTAGCAAGGATAAGGAGCCTAACCAACAGAAGCTCAGCCATCTTTCCATGTCAGGCTCGTTACCTGCTGGATTTCTTCTTGTGAATGAGATATAGCTAGCAAAGCATACGTATATATAAGCGCATTGCGGCAAGGGCCACAAGTAAATCTGGAAACAATTTTAACTAGGTTATAAATATGGTTTTTTTTTTTTTTGCTGGTTGTGGTTTAGCCTCTAAACAATATTATGTTCAAATTCGGGTAAATATATAGAGGAAAGAGTTAGGCATGGTTATTCAGTTTGGTTCCTCTGTATCGAAAAAAAATCAGTTCGGTTCCTAGTCCTTTCGTTCTAAAATACTTGACTTAATTGCTTTTGTCCAAACATACATGTAAAAGCAAGTCAAGTATTTTAAAACGGAGGGAGTAATGGTTAGGAGTTGTGCCAGATTTCAATCTTGCTCCATGCGCATAGTCCACACAAGATCAATAGAAGAGACGCCACATGCCTGCAACCAATAGTTAGGTACTAGCTCAAGATAGGTACATTTCTTTTGACCACACTGTATATTTCTGTACACTACAGTTTCTAGAGTAGAATTAATTGTATGTAACTCGCGTCGCTGCGGATCGGTAGAGGGGAAGTTAAGACAGAGTGAAGAAAGTGGAGATGAGATCCACACTCTGCCGTTATAACCTAGCAACACCTAGTACTGCCGTGGCAATATCTAGCCACGCCTTGTAAGCTTCACGCCACAGGCGTAGCACGCGGGCGTACGTGGTTACTCCGGGGCACAAATACCTGTGGAGTGGTTCAGAATCAACATGCTAGTACTTTTATTTTTACCTCAGACGGTTATAATATCCCGCGTCACTGCTATTTTACGAAACTCAGTCCCGGACTACCCATGGCGTGGACTCATGGTGCCCCGCCACTGGTAGGCTTCCTGCTATATATAAACAACTTCCTTGTAGTGCATGATTACAACAAACTACTCCCTCCGTTCCTAAATATAAGTCTTTTAAGCGATTTCACTATGTGTCTACATACGGAGCAAAATGATTGAATGTACACTCTAAAGTATGTCTATATACATCCGTATATAGTTCACTAGTTAAATCTCTATAAAGACTTATATTTAGGAACGGAGGGAGTAGTCGCCAACCCGTGCATTCGCACGGTCTAGTTTAGTAACCCACCATGGGATGAAGTTCGGAGATACACTTCATTTACTTGGTTTACAGAAATCAGGAATTCCCAAATTTCAGTTAGAATTATTACATATTGTCCCATTACCATATATGTTTAATATTCAAGTGTTATCATATTCCAAATTTAATACTTAAAATAATAGAATATGAAATGAAGCATATACTCGAATGTTCTCTATGTACATAAAAAAATCAAAATATTTAATCAGCTTTAATGTTTGTATATAATGCCTTCAATACATTGAAAATAAATTTAGCTGACTGTTAATTCAATTGACCTCTATTCCGAGCAGTCCCTGAAGTAATTAGGAAGTTTACTTTATTAGATATAAGATGAAAGAGCATTACAGAATTTACAACGAAAAACAATTTGACCTTTTTGAAGAGAAAAGGAACATATGCATACATGAGAGACCATTTTTTATTAATATGTTAGTGTTCTTACTAAACATGATCGACGTCTTGTCGACATTAACTGTCTGCCCCGAGCAATCCTCATAAAGAGCTAACACATTTTGCAGATGACTAGAACTGTCCTCTGAAACTTTCAGAAGGATTAACGAGTCATCAGCAAACAATAGGTGATTAAAACTCGGAGCAGCCTGGCATATTTTGACCCCCTCTAGCCTCCCATCCTGTTCTGCACTATTCATCAAGCACGAAAAAGCTTCAGCACAAAAGAGAAATATATACGGTGAGATGGGGTCCCCCTGGCGAAGACCCCTCTAGGCACAATCTCATCCGTTAGCGATCCATTAATTCTGAATCTGTATTTTACGGTGGAACAACCGTTCATAATCAGGTCTATCCATCTCTCCGCAAAACCCATTTTTCTCATCATCGCTTCAAGGAAGTGCCACTCCACACGGTCATAAGCCTTACTCATATCCAGTTTTAGTGCCGCATAACCTATCGCCCCACTCCTTTTGTTTTGCATAAAACGAGTAACTTCATAGGCCAACAAGATATTGTCTGTGATCAGCCGGCCCGACACAAAAGCACTCTGATTCGGAGCTATGATCTCGTGCAAAATGTGTTTCAACCTATTCGTTAGGACCTTTGAAACCAGTTTGTAAATAACATTACATAAACTAATTGGACGAAGATCTTTCATTCGCTCTGGGTTCTTTACCTTTGGGATCAGGACCACCCACGTCTCATTCCACCCCTCTAGGATTGCATTTCCATTTAATACTTGAAGCACCTCCTTTGTGACGCGGTCACCAATCAGCTGCCAGTAGGTTTTATAGAAGACTGCAGGCAAGCCATCTAGTCCCGGGGCCTTTAGATCACCAATGCAATCCAGCGCTGCCTTGACCTCTGCCACTGAGAAATCTCTTATGAGAGAATCATTCATCTCTGGAGTAACATGGTGGAAAACATGCTGCAGCAGCTCATCCGTGCGAGTTCCTGTATGAGAGGTAAACAAGCGTTTAAAATAGTCAGTAATCACCGCCTCCATTTCCTCCCCTTCCTCCACAACCCCTCCATCATCCTTAATGAGCCTCTTGATTCTATTCCGTTTCTTCCTCTCGGATGCAAAGGCATGAAAATATTTTGTGTTACGATCACCCTTCTCGAGCCAGTGTGCATGTGAGCGATGTTTCCAATAGACATTTCGTTGCTCCTCGAGGCGCTCCAACTTGTATCGAAGTATATGCTCTCTGTTAACATCCTCCTGAGATATAGCTCTTGATCTACATTCCTCCAGCTCTCGTTTCAAATGTGCTATCCTTTGCTCTAGGTTTCCCAAAGATGACTTGCTCCAATGCTTCAGATCGCCCGCTACGCCCTGCAGAGCTACTGCTACCGGGGCGCTAGGGTTTAACACTTCCCGGCTCCACGTGTTCTCCACCACCGTGTTGCACATATCCTCTCCCAGCCAATTTGCCTCAAACCTGAACCTTGTGCTCTCCCGTCTCCGCCCCCATCTCTGGGTTATATGGTCCTCAAGGTGAATTATGATAGGGCGATGATCTGAGTGACCATACTCCCCATTTACTACTCGATAGCTTGGGAACTTTGCACACCATTCAGGGGTTGCTACTGCCCTATCTAGCCTCTCTCTAATGTACGTTGTTGCATCCCTGCTATTATTTCTCCATGTATAGGGATCTCCCATAAAACCAAGATCATGAAGGTTGCATTCTTCCAGGGCAGTTTTGAAAGGGTCCATATATATTTGGGGTCGAACCACCCCTCCCTCCTTCTCACATTGCACTAAGATTTCATTGAAATCCCCCGCACAAAGCCATGGGAGATTACTATGGTGTTTTATTGTGTTCAACAACTTCCAAGTCATTTCTCTCTTCTCCAGCCTCGGTTCTCCATATATTCCTGTGAATCTCCATTTGAAGCCATCTTCCTCCGTAATCTCCGCATCAATGTGATACTTTGATACCATTCCCGCCTGCAGTTTTATATTACTCCTCCAAAACAACGCCAAACCTCCCCCTGGCCCTGGCAGTCCTTCACCCGCAAGTCAGTCAATCCCAATTTCCATCTCAGCCACTTGATCCTCCTACTGTCAAGTTTTGTTTCTGACAGAAAAAGGATATCCGGGTCCTCCTTCCTCTCGAGATCCAGAAGAGCAGCAATTGTCGGGCCATTTCGCAAACCCCGACAATTGAGGGATCCTATCTTCATTGCGTCCCGCGGGGCTGTTCCGACAGCCCCGCTTTCACCAGTGTGCTTGTGCCATCCAGATCTTTAGCTTTCTTGTCCACTACCACTTCGGTGTCATTGAGTTCCATACTATTGGCATCTCTCTTTGTCCCCAATTGGACATCGACCGGCTGAGTCGATCCCCTACCGTTCCTTTCTTTTTTTTGTACCTCCCAAGATTCCTTGGCTGCTGCTTCTCGACCATCTCCATGGGGCGTGTAAGATCGGAGCTCTGAGGACCATCAAGGGTTTTCCTTTCACTCTCATGTTCTGGATCCCTCACATCCATATTAGACTCTCCATGCACCGAAGCAGCTCCCCTATTTCCAGCTTCGTTGGCCATTCCCTTCGGTTCCATCACAGCTAGGGCATTTTGTATATTCTCACTTGCACTACTAGCCCCCCCTTCTCCATACTGACCCCTAACTTACGCTGGGCATTCAACACTTTGTCATTGTTCTCCGGTGGCAACTCTTTTAGAGGGGACATTACTTCCTCAGATTTATCGCTCAGCGATCGATCATTGCTCGCCCCTCCATTTTGCTATTTCCATGGTCCTTTCTCCAAGACTTGCTATTGCTACCGGCCTTTCCATCCCTGATCAGAGATCCATGGTCCCTGTTACTCTTTCCACCCCGACCTTCATTCCATCGTCTGGTTTCCGAACTCACTGATTTTTTTGGGATATATGCACGGAGCCATGGTCCATATTGTTGCTTCTCTCCCGGGTTAATTTCACCGAGCATTCCTTCGCCTCATGCCCTATCATGCCAGAGGTGTAGCAAAACTCTGGAAGGTATTCGTATTCAAACGGACACCACTCCGCCTTACCCTTCTCCCCGAACTGCATCATCGTACCCCTCATCAGCGGCTTTTTGATGTCTATCCTCACTTTCACCTTTAGATATTCTCCTTCAGCACGATCATCATCGCCTACCTCAACCTCCATAAATTCTCCCACTCCGTTTCCAATCAGTTCACCCACATCTCTATCCATCAAACCCAGTGGCAACCTAAATACTCTTATCCATATTGGAACGGAGTCGAACTTATACTCATTAATTCTTTTCATCGGATCATACTCTTCCAACACGATCAGATCATTGTTCATCATCCATGGACCTCCCTTCAGCGCCTTGTGTTTTCCAGATTCTTGCACGAAGGTTAACAGGAACACATTACCTCCCATACTTTTGCATCGTATCCCCTTCAACGGACACCAAGCTCTACCCAGCGCGATCGCCAGCCCGTCTGCATAGATTGGCTTTTCTGTCATAACCTTTCCCACAACTTTCGCCTCCGCCACTGCCTCCGCCATCCCTTTGCGCAGCACAACTTTGACCCCCCCCCCTCTGCTCCTCCTCCGATAGACAGAGACTCCTCATCAAACCCTCCATGTTCTCCATGACTACTCCCCCCTCCGCCCTGAGAGCGTAAAACCCTAGGTTACGTGTTTTACAATCGCAGACCCTAGAAACTACGAAGGGCTTTTGGTGGATGGGTGGGGAGACTATCAGGGCAAGGGTTTTGAGATCAAATGCGGGTGGAGACCTCGCAGGGCTCCGACGATCTAGACTCAGGACGAACACCAGGATCCCGATGTAGATCGAGATCGCTGTCCACGAAGACGGGCGACCTTGAGGCGGCGATCGCCTCAAAAATCGCCAGAGCGCTAATTACGGAACCGTCACCTCAGGACGGACTGCGTTCCGGAACATAGACATTTGTTTTGGGATGGAGAAAGTATTTAAGAACTCGAAGGGAGTAGCTTAAAAAAAAGCAAACCAGTAGAGTTGGGTCTATTTAATTGGTCACCTCAACGATAAGATAAACGAGTGCTCACAAGCATGGACAAAATGGCATGCTGCTGCCTCCAGAATGGAGGACCGCCACGGCCCTCACTGCTAGTGCCACCGTGCAGGCGTTCCATCTCCTTCACCCGCCGCATCCCCGAGAGAGGCAACACGAAGCTGCGAGCTGGGTTCAGTAGCTTGGACTTGGAGCAGTACATGTCTGACAACGTGAAGGCCGTGCAGGAAGCGCTCGAGCGGGCCCTGCCTGTTGGGCAGCCGGAGCGCCTCCGCGAGTCCATGCGCTACTCCGTCCTCGCTTGCGGTTGCTTGAGTCCATGCGCTACTCCGTCCTCGCTTGCACTTTACGACAATTAAATATATATAATCAAAACAATAATCTATTATCATAAATGTATTGAAAATAGAAGTATATCATACTACTACTTACCTAAGCCGCTCTAAAGGTCAGCTTCTCATGCTCGATACCGGGGTCACGCACTTGAACCGCTTCCAAACCCTCCCCGACAAGAAAAATGATTTGCTAAGTTTTTCATTAATTGATATATCAGAAAATCATCGAAAGAGACCGATAGAGCGGAAGAATGATTGAAATTACCCTTGGAGCATGTCCTGTAGGCTTTGGAACTGTGCCAAGGGTATCGATAATGGGTCGAAGGCATCAACTCTTCCCTTATCAATTTGAATGTTCAACAGAATCCAATGGTAGCTACACATGTGTGTGTGTGTGTATATATATGTGTGTGTGTGTGTGTCAGTAACTTATCAATTACACTTATAAGTGAATGGACACAACAGAGTAAAGATCCTTATTAGAAGTTGTATGGAAACAGTATGTGGTCACAGAAATTTTGATCTGTTAGAAACCTTAGAAGGTTTTCCTCCGTCTCCTTGGGTTTATCACTTACTGTCGCTATATGTATTTTATCTGGGTCAATAAACCCAATATTTAGGATGTTCCTACTTTTACATTCCAGAATCTTAATTCTGCATAATAGAGTACAAGTTATATGTAGACAATGAATTGAAATAACTAAACAAGTTATATGTAGACAACGAATTGAAAAACTTACAAACAATAGCAACTCATAAACGATTTGATATGGATTTCTTCGGGGCGGCCGTAGTACTCCCGTGGGACACGCGCCACGATCATCGTTCTCCCATTCTTTGATTCACTTAAGTACCATGTATGCAAGTAACGCATATTTGTTGGGAGATCATCAAACTTATCTTTGCTGACCAAAGGCGCTCCCATGACAAACTCTGGCTTAGGGGCTACCACAGTCTTGGGTAACCTATCGTCTTGGGAAGCCAGAACGTCTTCAACCGGGATACCTGTAGGGGAACGTCACATGGGAAACAAAAATTTTCCTACGCGCACGAAGACCTATCATGGTGATGTCCATCTACGAGAGGGGGTGAGTGATCTACGTACCCTTGTAGATTGTACAGCAGAAGCGTTAGTGAACGCGGTTGATGTAGTGGAACGTCCTCACGTCCCTCGATCCGCCCTGCGAACAATCCCGCGATCAGTCCCACGATCTAGTACCGAATGACGGCACCTCCGCGTTCAGCACACGTACAGCTCGACGATGATCTCGGCCTTCTTGATCCAGCAAGAGAGACAAAGAGGTAGAAGAGTTCTCCGGCAGCGTGACGGAGCTCCGGAGGTTGGTGATGACCTTGTCTCAGCAGGGCTCCGCCCGAGCTCCGCAGAAACGCGATCTAGAGGAAAAACCGTGGAGGTATGTGGTCAGGCTGCCGTGGAAAAAGTCATCTCAAATCAGCCCTAAAACCTCCGTATATATAGGTGGGAGGGAGGGGACCTTGCCTTGGGGCTCAAGGAGCCCCAAGGGGGTCGGCCGAGTCCAAGGGGGAAGGCCCCCCCCCAAACCGAGTTGGACTTGGTTTGGTGGGTGGGAGTCCTTCCTTCCCTTCCCACCTCCTCTTTTTTTTCTTTTCTCTTTGATTTTCTTTCCTAGGCGCATAAGGCCCTTTTGGGCTGTCCCACCAGCCCACTAAGGGCTGGTGTGCCACCCTCAAGCCCTATGGGCTTCCCCAGGGTGGGTTACCCCCCCCCCCCGGTGAACTCCCGGAACCCATTCGTCATTCCCGGTACATTCCCGGTAACTCCGAAAACCTTCCGGTAATCAAATGAGGTCATCCTATATATCAATCTTCGTTTCCGGACCATTCCGGAAACCCTCGTGACGTCCGTGATCTCATCCGGGGCTCCGAACAACATTCGGTAACCAACCATATAACTCAAATACGCATAAAACAACGTCAAACCTTAAGTGTGCAGACCCTGCGGGTTCGAGAACTATGTAGACATGACCCGAGAGACTCCTCGGTCAATATCCAATAGCGGGACCTGGATGCCCATATTGGATCCTACATATTCTATGAAGATCTTATCGTTTGAACCTCGGTGCCAAGGATTCATATAATCCCGTATGTCATTCCCTTTGTCCTTCGGTATGTTACTTGCCCGAGATTCGATCGTCAGTATCCGCATACCTATTTCAATCTCGTTCACCGGCAAGTCTCTTTACTCGTTCCGTAATACAAGATCCCGCAACTTTCACTAAGTCACATTGCTTGCAAGGCTTGTGTGTGATGTTGTATTACCGAGTGGGCCCCGAGATACCTCTCCGTCACACAGAGTGACAAATCCCAGTCTTGATCCATACTAACTCAACTAACACCTTCGGAAATACCTGTAGAGCATCTTTATAGTCACCCAGTTACGTTGCGACGTTTGATACACACAAAGCATTCCTCCGGTGTCAGTGAGTTATATGATCTCATGGTCATAGGAATAAATACTTGACACGCAGAAAACAGTAGCAACAAAATGACACGATCAACATGCTACGTCTATTAGTTTGGGTCTAGTCCATCACGTGATTCTCCTAATGACGTGATCCAGTTATCAAGCAACAACACTTTGTTCATAATCAGAAGACACTGACTATCTTTGATCAACTGGCTAGCCAACTAGAGGCTTGCTAGGGACGGTGTTTTGTCTATGTATCCACACATGTAAATGAGTCTTCATTCAATACAATTATAGCATGGATAATAAACGATTATCTTGATATAGGAATTATAATAATAACTATATTTATTATTGCCTCTAGGGCATAATTCCAACAGTCTCCCACTTGCACTAGAGTCAATAATCTAGCCCTCACATCATCATGTGAATTACATTGTAATAAATCTAACACCCATACAGTTCTGGTGTTGATCATGCCTTGGCCGTGGAAGAGGTTTAGTCAGCGGGTCTGCTACATTCAGATCCGTGTGCACTTTGCATATATTTACGTCCTCTCCCTCGACGTAGTCGCGGATGAGGTTGAAGCGTCGTTTGATGTGTCTGGTCTTCTTGTGAAACCGTGGTTCCTTTGCTAAGGCAATGGCACCCATGTTGTCACAGAACAAGGTTATTGGATTCAGTGCGCTTGGCACCACTCCAAGATCCGTCATGAACTGCTTTATCCAGACACCCTCCTTAGCCGCCTCCGAGGCAGCCATGTACTCTGGTTCACATGTAGAATCTGCTACGACGCTTTGCTTGGAACTGCACCAGCTTACCGCACCCCCATTAAGAATAAATACGTATCCGGTTTGCGACTTAGAGTCGTCCGGATCTGTGTCAAAGCTTGCATCGACGTAACCTTTTATGGCGAGCTCTTCGTCACCTCCATACACGAGAAACATCTCCTTAGTCCTTTTCAGGTACTTTAGGATATTCTTGATCGCTGTCCAGTGATCCACTCCTGGATTAGTCTGGAACCTACCTGCCATACTTATGGCCAGGCTAACATCCGGTCTAGTGCACAACATTGCATACATGATAGAACCTATGGCTGAAGCATAGGGGACGGAGCGCATATACTCTCTATCTTCATCAGTTGTTGGGCACTGAGTCTTACTCAATCTCGTACCTTGTAAAACTGGCAAGAACCCTTTTTGGAGTATTCCATTTTGAACCTCTTCAAAACTTTATCAAGGTATGTGCTTTGTGAAAGTCCTATCAGGCGTTTTGATCTATCCCTATAGATCTTAATGCCTAGAATGTAAGCAGCTTCTCCTAGGTCCTTCATAGAGAAACTCTTATTCAAGTAATCCTTTATGCTCTCTAAAAACTCCACATTGTTTCCAATCAGCAATATGTCATCCACATATAATATTAGAAACGCCACAGAGCTCCCACTCACTTTCTTGTAAATACAAGATTCTCCAACCACTTGTATAAACCCAAATGCTTTGATCACCTCATCAAAGCGTTTGTTCCAACTCCGAGATGCTTGCACCAGTCCATAAATGGATCGCTGGAGCTTGCACACCTTGTTAGCATTCTTAGGATCGACAAAACCTTCGGGTTGTATCATATACAACTCTTCCTTAAGGAAAGCGTTAAGGAACGCCGTTTTGACATCCATCTGCCAGATTTCATAATCGAAAAATGCAGCTATTGCTAACATGATTCTGACGGACTTAAGCATCGCTACGGGTGAGAATGACTCATCGTAGTCAACTCCTTGAACTTGTGAAAAACCCTTTGCCACAAGTCGAGCTTTATAAACGGTCACATTGCCGTCAGCGTCCGTCTTCCTCTTAAAGATCCATTTGTTCTGAATAGCCTTGCGGCCCTCAGGTAGTACCTCCAAAGTCCACACTTTGTTCTCATACATGGATCCTATCTCGGACTTCATGGCTTCTAGCCATTTGTTGGAATCTGGGCCCACCATTGCTTCTTCATAATTTGCAGGTTCATTGTTGTCTAACAACATGATTGATAAGACGGGATTACCGTACCACTCTGGAGCAGCACGTGGTCTCGTCGACCTACGTGGTTCGACAGAAACTTGAACTGGAGTTTCATGATCATCATCATTAACTTCCTCCTCAACCGGCGTCGCAACGACAGAGGTTTCCCCTTGCCCTGCGCCACCATCCAGAGGGATGAGAGGTTCGACAACCTCGTCAAGTTCTATCTTCCTCCCACTCAATTCTCTCGAGAGAAACTCCTTCTCGAGAAAAGCTCCATTTTTAGCAACAAACACTTTGCCCTCGGATTTGAGATAGAAGGTGTACCCAACTGTCTCTTTTGGGTAACCTATGAAGACGCATTTTTCCGCTTTGGGTTCCAGCTTTTCAGGCTGAAGCTTTTTGACATAAGCATCACATCCCCAAACTTTAAGAAACGACAACTTTGGCCTTTTGCCATACCACAGTTCGTATGGTGTCGTCTCAACGGATTTTGATGGTGCCCTATTTAAAGTGAATGCGGTTGTTTCTAATGCATAACCCCAAAACGATAACGGCAAATCAGTAAGAGACATCATAGATCGCACCATCTCTAATAGAGTACGATTACGACGTTCGGACACACCATTACACTTGGTGTTCCAGGCGGTGTTAACTGTGAAACAATTCCACATTGTCTTAAGTGAGTACCAAACTCGAAACTCAGATATTCACCCTCACAATCAGACCGTAGGAACTTGATCTTCTTGTTACGATGATTTTCCACTTCACTCTGAAATTGCTTTAACTTTTCAAATGTTTCAGACTTGTGCTTCATCAAGTAGACATAACCATATCTACTCAAATCGTCAGTGAAGGTGAGAAAATAACGATATCCGCCGCGTGCCTCCACGCTCATCGGACCACACACATCGGTATGTATGATTTCCAACAAGTCACTTGCACGCTCCATTGTTCCGGAGAACGGAGTCTTAGTTATCTTGCCCATGAGGCATGGTTCGCACGTGTCAAGTGAATCAAAGTCAAGTGACTCCAAAAGTCCATCAGCATGGAGTTTCTTCATGCGCTTTACACCAATATGAAAATATGGCGCTATCATTGTTAACTCTAACTCTTTTGGTCTAAATGTTATCTATATGCGTATCGCTATCAAGATTCTGTTGGAAATATGCCCTAGAGGCAATAATAAATTAGTTATTATTATATTTCTTTGTTCATGATAATCGTTTATTATCCATGCTATAATTGTATTGATTGGAAACACAATACTTGTGTGGATACATAGACAAAACACTGTCCCTAGTAAGCCTCTAGTTGACTAGCTCGTTGATCAAAGATGGCCAAGGTTTCCTGGCCATAGGCAAGTGTTGTTACTTGATAACGGGATCACATCATTAGGAGAATCATGTGATGGACTAGACCCAAACTAATAGACGTAGCATGTTGATCGTGTCATTTTGTTGCTACTGTTTTCTGCGTGTCAAGTATTTATTCCTATGACCATGAGATCATATAACTAACTGACACCGGAGGAATGCTTTGTGTGTATCAAATGTCGCAACGTAACTAGGTGACTATAAAGGTGCTCTACAGGTATCTCCGAAGGTGTTAGCTGAGTTAGTATGGATCAAGACTGCGATTTGTCACTCCGTGTGACGGAGAGGTATCTCGGGGCCCACTCGGTAATACAACATCACACACAAGCCTTGCAAGCAAAGTAACTTAGTGTAAGTTGCGGGATCTTGTATTACGGAACGAGTAAAGAGACTTGCCGGTAAACAAGATTGAAATAGGTATACGGATACTGATGATCGAATCTCGGGCAAGTAACATACCGAAGGACAAAGGGAATGACATACAGGATTATATGAATCCTTGGCACTGAGGTTCAAACGATAAGATCTTCGTAGAATATGTTGGATCCAATATGGGCATCCAGGTCCCGCTATTGGATATTGACCGAGGAGTCTCTCGGGTCATGTCTACATAGTTCTCGAACCCGCAGGGTCTGCACACTTAAGGTTGACGTTGTTTTATGCGTATTTGAGTTATATGGTTGGTTACCGAATGTTGTTCGGAGTCCCGGATGAGATCACGGACGTCACGAGGGTTTCCGGAATGGTCCGGAAACGAAGATTGATATATAGGATGACCTCATTTGATTACCGGAAGGTTTTCGGAGTTACCGGGAATGTGC
Organism: Hordeum vulgare subsp. vulgare; assembly: GCF_904849725.1. Lineage (NCBI taxonomy): Eukaryota > Viridiplantae > Streptophyta > Magnoliopsida > Poales > Poaceae > Hordeum > Hordeum vulgare. The sequence goes on from NC_058522.1 coordinate 580,893,513, forward strand.
CGGGAATGACGAATGGGTTCCGGGAGTTCACCGGGGGGGGGGGGGGGGGGGGGCAACCCATCCCGGGGAAGCCCATAGGCCTTGAGGGTGGCACACCAGCCCTTAGTGGGCTGGTGGGACAGCCCAAAAGGCTCTATGCGCCAAGGAGAAGAAAATCAAGAGAGAAAGAAAAAAAAAGGGGGAGGTGGGAAGGAAGGGGGACTCCCTCCCACCAAACCAAGTCCAACTCGGTTTAGGGGGGGAGAGTCCTCCCCCTTGGACTCGGCCGACCTCCTTGGGGCTCCTTGAGCCCTAAGGCAAGGTCCCCTCCCTCCCACCTATATATATGGAGGTTTTAGGGCTGATTTGAGACAACTTTTCCACGGCAGCCCGACCACATACCTCCACGGTTTTTCCTCTAGATCGCGTTTCCGCGGAGCTCGGGCGGAGCCCTGCTGAGACAAGGTCATCACCAACCTCCGAAGCGCCGTCACGCTGCCGGAGAACTCTTCTACCTCTCCGTCTCTCTTGCTGGATCAAGAAGGCCGAGATCATCGTCGAACTGTACGTGTGCTGAACGCGGAGGTGCCGTCCGTTCGGTACTAGATCGTGGGACTGATCGCGGGATTGTTCGCGGGGCGGATCGAGGGACGTGAGGACGTTCCACTACATCAACCACGTTCTCTAACGCTTCTGCTGTACGGTCTACAAGGGTACGTAGATCACTCATCCCCTCTCGTAGATGGACATCACCATGATAGGTCTTCGTGCGCGTAGGAAATTTTTTGTTTCCCGTGCGACGTTCCCCAACAGTGGTATCATGAGCTAGGTTCATGCGTAGATGTCTTCTCGAGTAGAACACAAAAGTTTTTGTGGGCGGTGATGTGCGTTTTGCTGCCCTCCTTAGTCTTTTCTTGATTCCGCGGTATTGTTGGATTGAAGCGGCTTGGACCGACATTACTCGTACGCTTACGAGAGACTGGTTTCATCGTTACGAGTAACCCCCTTTGCTCAAAGATGACTGGCAAGTGTCGGTTTCTCCAACTTTAGTTGAATCGGATTTGACCGAGGAGGTCCTTGGATGAGGTTAAATAGCAACTCATATATCTCCGTTATGGTGTTTGCATAAGTAAGATGCGATCCTACTAGATACCCTTGGTCACCAAGTAAAACATGCAACAACAAAATTAGAGGACGTCTAACTTGTTTTTGCAGGGTATGCTTGTGATGTGATATGGCCAACGATGTGATGTGATATATTGGATGTATGAGATGATCATGTTGTAATAGAAATATCAACTTGCACGTCGATGGTACGGCAACCGGCAGGAGCCATAGGGTTGTCTTTATACTAACGTTTGTGCTTGCAGATGCGTTTACTATTTTGCTAGGATGTAGCTTTAGTAGTAATAGCATGAGTAGCACGACAACCCCGATGGCAACACGTTGATGGATGATCATGGTGTGGCGCCGGTGACAAGAAGATCGTGCCGGTGCTTTGGTGATGGAGATCAAGAAGCACGTGATGATGGCCATATCATGTCACTTATGAATTGCATGTGATGTTAATCCTTTTTGCACCTTGTTTTGCTTAGAACGACGGTAGCATTATGAGGTGATCTCTCACTAAAATTTCAAGACGGAATTGTGTTCTCCCCGACTGTGCACCGTTGCTACAGTTCGTCGTTTCGAGACACCACGTGATGATCAGGTGTGATAGACTCAACGTTCACATACAACAGGTGCAAAACAGTTGCGCACGCGGAACACTCGGGTTAAGCTTGACGAGCCTAGCATGTGCAGACATGGACTCGGAACACATGAGACCAAAAGGTCGATCATGAATCATATAGATGATATGATTAGCATAGGGATGCTTACCACTGAAACTATACTCAACTCACGTGATGATCGGACTTGAGCTAGTGTAAGTGGATCATGAACCACTCAAATGACTAGAGAGATGTACTTTTTGAGTGGGAGTTCTTAAGTAATATGATTAATTGAACTAATTGTCATGAACATAGTCTAATGGTCTTTGCGAATTACGATGTAGCTTGCGCTATAGCTCTACTGTTTTTATATGTTCCTAGAGAAAACTTAGTTGAAAATTGATATTAGCAAACTTTGCAGACTGAGTCTGTAAAACCGAGGATTGTCCTCGTTGCTACGCAGAAGGCTTATGTCCTTAATGCACCACTCGGTGTGCTGCACCTCGAGCGTCGTCTGTGGATGCTATGAACATCCGACATACACGTTTCTGATGATTACACGATAGTACAGTGCAAGATACTTAATGGCTTAGAAGCAAGGCACCGAAAACGTTGTAAAACGTCACGGAACATAAGTGATGTTCCAAAGAGATGAAATTATGATTTCATGCTTGTGCCCTTGTTAAAGAGGTACGAGACCTCCAAACAAGATTCTTTGTCCACAAAGTAAAGGAGAAAAGCTCAATCGTTGAGCGTGTGCTCAGATTGTCTGAGTACGACAATCACTTGAATCAAGTGGGAGTTAATCTTCCATATGAAATAGTGATAGTTCTCCAAAGTCACTGCCACCAAGCTGTGAGAGCTTCGTGATGAACTATAACATATCAAGGATACATACAATGATCCTTGAGCGATTCGCGATGTTTGACACTGCGAAAGTAGAAATCAAGAGGAGCATCAATAGTTGATGGTTTGTAAAACCACTAAGTTTCAAGAAAGGCAAGGGCTAGAAGGGATACTTCGTGAAACGGCAAAACAGTTGCTGCACTAATGAAGAGACCCAAGATTAAACCCAAACCCGAGACTAAGTGCTTCTGTAATGAGGGGAACAGTCACTGAGGCGGAGCAACTCTAGATACTTGGTAGATAAGAAGGCTGGCAAAAGTCGAAAGAAGTATATTTGATATACATGATGTTGATGTGTACTTTACTAGTACTCCTAGTAGCATAAGGGTATTGGATACCGGTTCGGTTGCTAAGTGATTAGTAACACGAAATGAAAGCTACGACATAAATTGAGACTAGCTAAAGGCGAGGTGACAATACGTGTTGGATGTGTTTCCAAGGTTGATATGATCAAACGTCGCACGCTCCCTCTACCATCGGGATTGGTGTTAAACCTAAATAATCGTTATTTGGTGCTTGCGTTAAGCATGAACATGATTGGATCGTGTTTATTGTAATACGATTATTCATTTAAAGAGAATAATGGTTACTCTATTTTCTTGAATAATCACCTTCAATGGTTTATTGAATCTCGATCGTAGTGTTACACATGTTCATAATATTGGTGCCAAAAGATACGAGTTGATGATGATAGTACCACTTACTTGTGGCACTGCCGCTTAAGTCATGTTAGTATAAATTGCATGAAGAGGCTCCATGCTGATGGATCTTTGTACTCACCTGATTTCGAATCACTAGTGACATGCAAATCATACCACATGAGCAAGGCCTTGTTTTCATTGAGATGAAATAAGATAGTAACTTATTGGAAGTGATACATTTTGATGTATGCAGTCCAATGGGTGCTGAGGCACGCAGTGGATATCATTATGTTCTTACTTCAATGATGATTTGAGTAGATACTAGAGTATTTACTTAATGAATCACAAGTCTGAAATATTGAAAAGTTCAATTCTGTTTCAGAGTGAAGTTCGTCGTAACAAGAGGATAAACTGTCTACGATATGATCATAGAAATGAATATCTGAGTTACGAGTTTTGGTACGCAGATAAGACAATGTGGAAAATATTTCGCAGTTCATGCCACCTGGAACATCATAGTGTGATGATGTGTCTGAACATCATAGCCACGCACTATTTGGTACGGTGCACATTAAGATGTCTCTTATCGAATTACCACTATCGTTTATGGGTTATGCATTAGAGACAACCGCATTCACTTTAAATAGGGCACCACGTATTTCCGTTGAGATGACACAGTATAGACTGAGGTTTAGAGAAATCTAAACTGTCGTTTCTTGAAAGTTTGGGGTTTCGACACTTATGTGAAAAAGTTGCAGTCTGATAAGCTCGAACCCAAAGCGGATAAATGCATCTTCATAGGATATCCAAAACAGTTGGGTACATCTCCTATCTCAGATCCGAAAGCAAAGTGTTTGTTTCTAGAAACAGATCCTTTCTCGAGGAAAGGTTTCTCTCGAAAGAATTGAGTGGGAGGATAGTAGAACTTGATGAGGTTATTGAACCATCACTTCAACCAGTGTGTAGCAGGGCGCAGGAAGTTGTTCATGTGGCGCCTACACCAATTGAAGTGGAAGCTGATGATGATGATCATTGAGCTTCGAATCAAGTTACTACAAACCTCGTAGGTCGACAAGGTCGCGTACTGCTGCAGAGTAGTACGGTAACCCTGTCTTGAAGGTCATGTTGTTGAGCAACAGTGAACCTACGAGTTATGGAGAAAGCGATGGTGGGCCCGGATTCCGACAAATGGCTGGAAGCCATGAAATCCGAGAGAGGATCCATGTATGAAAACAAAGTGTAGACTTTGGAAGAACTACTTGATGGTCAGAGGACTATTGAGTAAAGATGGATCTTTAAAGGAAGACAGACGATGATGGTGATAAATCACTATTAAGAAAAGCTCGACTTGTCGCAAAGATGTTTTCGACAAGATCAAACAGTTGACTATGATGAGACTTTCTCACTCGTAGCGATGCTAAAGGTCTGTTGGAATTATGTTAGTAGTTGCTGCATTATTTATGAAATATTGCACGTAGGATGTCAAAACATTGTTTCCTCGACGGTTTCCTTGAGCAAACATTGTATGAGATACAACCATGAGGTTTTGTCGATCCTAAGGATACTAACAAGTATGCAAACTCCAGCGATCCTTCAATGGACTGGTGCAAGCATCTCGGAGTTGGAATAAGCACTTTGATGAGATGATCAAAGATTTTGGGTGTGTACAAGGTTTATGAGAAACTTGTATTTCCAAAGAAGTGAGTGGGAGCACTATAGAATTTCTGATAAGTATATGTGGTTGACATATTTTGGATCAGAAGTAATGTAGAATTTCTATAAAGCATACAAGGTTGTTTGAAAGGAGTTTTCAAAGGAATACCTGGATTGCGCTACTTGAACGTTGAGCATCAAAGATCTATGGAGATAGATCAAAAGCGCTTAATGAAAGTTTCAATAAGATGCATGCCTTGACAAGTTTTGAAAGAGTTCAAAATAGGATCAGCAAAGAAGGAGTTCTTGGTTGCGTTGTGAGGTGTGAATTTGAGTAAGACTCAAAACCCGACCCCGGCAGAATAAAGAGAATAGACGAAGGTCGTCTTCTATGCCTTAGCCGTAGAATCTGAAGTATGCCATGCTGTGTACCGCACCTGATGTGTGCCTTGACTCAAAGTCTGTTGAGAGGTACAGAGAGTGATCCATGATTGAATCACTAGCAGCGGTCAAAATTTATCCTTAGTAACTGATGGATTAAGGAATTTTTCTCGATTATGGAGGTGGTTAAAGAGTTCGTCGTAAAGGGTTATGTCGATGTAAGCTTTGACACTAATCCGAATAACTATGAGTAGTGAAACGGATTCGTATAGTAGAGTAGATATTTGGAGTATTTCCGAATAGCACATAGTAGCAGCATCTATAAGATGACATAAAGATTTGTAAAGAACACACGGATCTGAAAATTTCAGAACCGTTGACTAAAACCTCTCTCATGAGCAAGACGTGATCATACACCATAACTATATTGGTGTTGGATTTGTTGGAATCACATGGTGATGTGAACTAGATTATTGACTCTAGTGCAAGTGGGAGACTGTTGGAAATATGCCCTAGAGGCAATAATAAATTAGTTATTATTATATTTATTTGTTCATGATAATCGTTTATTATCCATGCTATTATTGTATTGATTGGAAACACAATACTTGTGTGGATACATAGACAAAACACTGTCCCTAGTAAGCATCTAGTTGACCAGCTCGTTGATCAAAGATGGCCAAGGTTTCCTGGCCATAGACAAGTGTTGTTACTTGATAACGGGATCACATCATTAGGAGAATCATGTGATGGACTAGACCCAAACTAATAGACGTAGCATATTGATCGTGTCATTTTGTTGCTATTGTTTTCTGCGTGTCAAGTATTTATTCCTATGACCATGAGATCATATAACTCACTGACACCGGAGGAATGCTTTGTGTGTATCAAACGTCGCAACGTAACTGGGTGACTATAAAGGTGCTCTACAGGTATCTCCGAAGGTGTCAGTTGAGTTAGTATGGATCAAGACTGGGATTTGTCACTCCGTGTGACGGAGAGGTATCTCGAGGCCCACTCGGTAATACAACATCACACACAAGCCTTGCAAGCAAAGTAACTTAGTGTAAGTTGCGGGATCTTGTATTACGGAACGAGTAAAGAGACTTGCCGGTAAACAAGATTGAAATAGGTATACGGATACTGACGATCGAATCTCGGGCAAGTAACATACCGAAGGACAAAGGGAATGACATACAAGATTATATGAATCCTTGGCACTGAGGTTCAAACGATAAGATCTTCGTAGAACATGTAGGATCCAATATGGGCATCCAGGTCCCGCTATTGGATATTGACCGAGGAGTCTCTCGGGTCATGTCTACATAGTTCTCGAACCCGCAGGGTCTGCACACTTAAGGTTCGACGTTGTTTTATGCGTATTTGAGTTATATGGTTGGTTACCGAATGTTGTTCGGAGTCCCGGATGAGATCACGGACATCACGAGGGTTTCCGGAATGGTCCGGAAACGAAGATTGATATATAGGATGACCTCATTTGATTACCGGAAGGTTTTCAGAATTACCGGGAATGTGCCGGGAATGACGAATGGGTTGCGGGAGTTCACCGGGGGGGGCAACCCATCCCGGGGAAGCCCATAGGCCTTGAGGGTGGCACACCAGCCCTTAGTGGGCTGGTAGGACAGCCCAAAAGGCTCTATGCGCCAAGGAGAAGAAAATCAAGATAGAAAAAAAAGGGGAGGTGGGAAGGAAGGGGGACTCCCTCCCACCAAACCAAGTCCAACTCGGTTTGGGGGGGGGGGGGGGGGGGGGAGAGTCCTGCCCCTTGGACTCGGCCGACCCCCTTGGGGCTCCTTGAGCCCCAAGGCAAGGTCCCCTCCCTCCCACCTATATATACGGAGGTTTTAGGGCTGATTTGAGACGACTTTTCCACGGCAGCCCGACCACATACCTCCACGGTTTTTCCTCTAGATCGCGTTTCCGCGGAGCTCGGGCGGAGCCCTGCTGAGACAAGGTCATCACCAACCTCCGTAGCGCCGTCACGCTGCCGGAGAACTCTTCTACCTCTCCGTCTCTCTTGCTGGATCAAGAAGGCCGAGATCATCGTCGAACTGTACGTGTGCTGAACGCGGAGGTGCCGTCCGTTCGGTACTAGATCGTGGGACTGATCGCGGGATTGTTCGCGGGGCGGATCGAGGGACGTGAGGACGTTCCACTACATCAACCACGTTCTCTAACGCTTCTGCTGTACGGTCTACAAGGGTACGTAGATCACTCATCCCCTCTCGTAGATGGACATCACCATGATAGGTCTTCGTGCGCGTAGGAAATTTTTTGCTTCCCGTGCGACGTTCCCCAACAGATTCAATATGAACAATCCTCTCACATTAGGTGCATGACCATAAAAGATGTTACTCATAGAAATAGAACAACCATTATTCTCTGACTTAAAAGAGTAACCGTCTCGCAATAAACAAGATCCAGATATAATGTTCATGCTCAACGCAGGCACTAAATAACAATGATTTAAGTTCATCACTAATCCTGATGGTAACTGAAGTGAAACTGTGCCGACGGCGATTGCATCAACCTTGGAACCATTTCCTACGCGCATCGTCACTTCATCTTTCGCCAGCCTTCGTCTATTCCGCAGTTCCTGTTTCGAGTTGCAAATATGAGCAACAGAACCGGTATCGAATACCCAGGCACTACTACGAGAGCCGGTTAAGTACACATCAATAACATGTATATCAAATATACCTGATTTTTCTTTGGCCGCCTTCTTATCTGCCAGATACTTGGGGCAATTGCGCTTCCAGTGACCCATACCCTTGCAATAATAACACTCCGTTTCAGGCTTAGGTCCAGCTTTGGGTTTCTTCGTCGGATTGGCAACAGGCTTGCCGCTCTTCTTCGAATTACCCTTCTTGCCTTTGCCGTTTCTCTTGAAACTAGTGGTCTTATTCACCATCAACACTTGATGCTCTTTACGGAGTTCAGACTCTGCGACTTTCAGCATCGCAAACAACTCGCCGGGAGACTTGTTCATCCCTTGCATGTTGTAGTTCAACACAAAGCCTTTATAGCTTGGCGGCAGTGATTGAAGGATTCTGTCAGTGATAGCCTCTTGCGGGAGTTCAATCCCCAGCTCAGCTAGACGGTTTGAGTACCCAGACATTTTGAGCACATGTTCACTGACAGACGAGTTTTCCTCCATCTTGCAAGCATAGAATTTATCGGAGGTCTCATACCTCTCGATCCGGGCGTTCTTCTGAAAGATAAACTTCAACTCCTGGAACATCTCAAATGCTCCATGATGCTCAAAGCGACGTTGAAGTCCCGGTTCTAAGCCATACAAGACTGCACATTGAACTATTGAGTAGTCCTCCTTACGTGCTAACCAAGCGTTCTCAACATCCTGATCAGCCGTAGCGGGTGGTTCATCTCCTAGCGCAGCATTAAGGACATAATCCTTCTTCCCAGCTTGTAAGATTAGCTTAAGATTACGAGCCCAGTCTACAAAGTTGCTTCCATCATCTTTCAACTTAGCTTTCTCTAGGAACGTATTAAAATTCAGGATGACTGTAGCGTGAGCCATGATCTACAACACAAATATATTCAAAGTGGACTTTAGACTATGTTCAAGATAATTTAGAGTTTAACTTAATCAAATTATTCGCTAAACTCCCACTCAAAAAGTACATCTCTCTAGTCATTTGAGTGGTTCATGATCCACTTATACTAGCTCAAGTCCGATCATCACGTGAGTTGAGTATAGTTTCAGTGGTAAGCATCCCTATGCTAATCATATCATCTATATGATTCATGATCGACCTTTTGGTCTCATGTGTTCCGAGGCCATGTCTGCACATGCTAGGCTCGTCAAGCTTAACCCGAGTGTTCCGCGTGCGCAACTGTTTTGCACCCGTTGTATGTGAACGTTGAGTCTATCACACCCGATCATCACGTGGTGTCTCGAAACGACGAACTGTAGCAACGGTGCACAGTCGGGTAGAACACAATTTCGTCTTGAAATTTTAGTGAGAGATCACCTCATAATGCTACCGTCGTTCTAAGCAAAATAAGGTGCATAAAAGGATTAACATCACATGCAATTCATAAGTGACATGATATGGCCATCATCACGTGCTTCTTGATCTCCATCACCAAAGCACCGGCACGACCTTCTTGTCACCGGCGCCACACCATGATCTCCATCAACGTGTTGCCATCGGGGTTGTCGTGCTACTCATGCTATTACTACTAAAGCTACATCCTAGCAAAATAGTAAACGCATCTGCAAGCACAAATGTTAGTATAAAGACAACCCTATGGCTCCTGCCGGTTGCCGTACCATCGACGTGCAAGTCGATATTTACTATTACAACATGATCATCTCATACATCCAATATATCACATCACATCGTTGGCCATATCACATCACAAGCATACCCTGCAAAAACAAGTTAGACGTCCTCTAATTTTGTTGTTGCATGTTTTACGTGGTGACCATGGGTATCTAGTAGGATCGCATCTTACTTACGCAAACACCACAACGGAGATATATGAGTTGCTATTTAACCTCATCCAAGGACCTCCTCGGTCAAATCCGATTCAACTAAAGTTGGAGAAACCGACACTTGCCAGTCATCTTTGAGCAACGGGGTTACTCGTAGCGATGAAACCAGTCTCTCGTAAGCGTACGAGTAATGTCGGTCCAAGCCGCTTCAATCCAACAATACCGCGGAATCAAGAAAAGACTAAGGAGGGCAGCAAAACGCACATCACCGCCCACGAAAACTTTTGTGTTCTACTCGAGAAGACATCTACGCATGAACCTAGCTCTGATACCACTGTAGGGGAACATCGCATGGGAAACAAAAAATTTCCTATGCGCACGAAGACCTATCATGGTGATGTCCATCTACGAGAGGGGATGAGTGATCTACGTACCCTTGTAGATCGTACAGCAGAAGCGTTAGTGAACGCGGTTGATGTAGTGGAACGTCCTCACGTCCCTCGATCCGCCCCGCGAACAATCCCGCGATCAGTCCCACGATCTAGTACCGAACGGACGGCACCTCCGCGTTCAGCACACGTACAGCTCGACGATGATCTCGGCCTTCTTGATCCAGCAAGAGAGACGGAGAGGTAGAAGAGTTCTCCGGCAGGGTGACGGCGCTCCGGAGGTTGGTGATGACCTTGTCTCAGCAGGGCTCCGCCCGAGCTCCGCAGAAACGCGATCTAGAGGAAAAACCGTGGAGGTATGTGGTCGGGCTGTCGTGGAAAAAGTCGTCTCAAATCAGCCCTAAAACCTCCGTATATATAGGTGGGAGGGAGGGGACCTTGCCTTGGGGCTCGGCCGAGTCCAAGGGGGAAGGCTCCCCCCCCCCCAAACCGAGTTGGACTTGGTTTGGTGGGTGGGAGTCCTTCCTTCCCTTCCCACCTCCTCTTTTTTTTTCTTTTCTCTTTGATTTTCTTTCCTAGGCGCATAGGGCCCTTTTGGGCTGTCCCACCAGCCCACTAAGGGCTGGTGTGCCACCCTCAAGGCCTATGGGCTTCCCCGGGGTGGGTTGCCCCCCCGGTGAACTCCGGGAACCCATTCGTCATTCCCGGTACATTCCCGGTAACTCCGAAAACCTTCCGGTAATCAAATGAGGTAATCCTATATATCAATCTTCGTTTTCGGACCATTCCGGAAACCCTCGTGACGTCCGTGATCTCATCCGGGACTCCGAACAACATTCGGTAACCAACCATATAACTCAAATACGCATAAAACAACGTCAAACCTTAAGTGTGCACACCCTGCGGGTTCGAGAACTATGTAGACATGACCCGAGAGACTCCTCGGTCAATATCCAATAGCGGGACCTAGATGCCCATATTGGATCCTACATATTCTACGAAGATCTTATCGTTTGAACCTCGGTGCCAAGGATTCATATAATCCCGTATGTCATTCCCTTTGTCCTTCGGTATGTTACTTGCCCGCGATTCGATCGTCAGTATCCGCATACCTATTTCAATCTCGTTCACCGGCAAGTCTCTTTACTCGTTCCGTAATACAAGATCCCGCAACTTTCACTAAGTCACATTGCTTGCAAGGCTTGTGTGTGATGTTGTATTACCGAGTGGGACCCGAGATACCTCTCCGTCACACGGAGTGACAAATCCCAGTCTTGATCCATACTAACTCAACTAACACCTTCGGAAATACCTGTAGAGCATCTTTATAGTCACCCAGTTACGTTGCGATGTTTGATACACATAAAGCATTCCTCCGGTGTCAGTGAGTTATATGATCTCATGGTCATAGGAATAAATACTTGACACGCAGAAAACAGTAGCAACAAAATGACACGATCAACATGCTACGTCTATTAGTTTGGGTCTAGTCCATCACGTGATTCTCCTAATGACGTGATCCAGTTATCAAGCAACAACACTTTGTTCATAATCAGAAGACACTGACTATCTTTGATCAACTGGCTAGCCAACTAGAGGCTTGCTAGGGACGGTGTTTTGTCTATGTATCCACACATGTAAATGAGTCTTTATTCAATACAATTATAGCATGGATAATAAATGATTATCTTGATACAGGAATTATAATAATAACTATATTTATTATTGCCTCTAGGGCATAATTCCAACAATACCCCATTCGTTCGCTCACTTCTTTGCTAATTCCAAATCTTGCCCCTGCACCAGAGAGGGAACATTCTGGGGTAACACCCTGAGGGGTGGGATCGACTGTTTGGCCTGTTGTCCAAGCTAAGGAACGTCTGATCTTTTTTTGCTTGTAGTTGAACTTGATTTGCTCCCACTTGCACTTGCACGTGATCTGCTCTTTTTCCCTTCCTTCTGCAATGTGCGTGTATAGTCATCAGGCTTATGGTGTAAGTCATACTGTGATGGAAGGGTCGTGAAGTATTTTGCATATGCTATTTGCTTCTCGGTGTATTCCGGACGGGGCTCGGGTTCCTTCTTTTTCATCTGCGCATCATAATGTTCCTTTGCTATCCTGGCATTTTCCTCGTCGGTGCGATCATAAGGTCTGATAGGAAGATTAGCATGAGGTACCTTTGGGAGGGGCGACAGTTTGCGCTTTGGGGAGCTCCGTCGCTTAGAACTCATCGATGGAGCGTTCTTGCTGGCACGCTTCCGCTTAGTATCCTTAGCGGGCGGCGGCGGAGACGGACGACCCAAGTCCGGCGGCGGTGATCGAGATGGACTCGTGTTGTGCTGGCCGTCGTCATGTGGAGGGCTTGGAGGTGATGGAGGTGTAGGTGACCTGCGACGACTCGGAGGCGGTGTTGTCCTTGGGGCCGAGCCTGGAAGCTTGATGTAGTTCTTGTCCCATAGGATGACTCCACCAAGTACTTCTTCGAGTGTCCTCTCATCTTCGGATCCAGCTATGTCGAGCTCCATATCATGAAACCCCGCCATGATTTCATCCACCCCGACTTTAGCAAAGCCAGCTGGAATCTCACGGCCATGCCAGCGTGCATCAGGGCCAGAAGGTAAAGCTTGTCCGACGGCCACCTTCATCGATATGTTCTTGAATTTCTGATGGAGTTCACATAATGTTGACTCCTTGATTCCATCCACGGGGTAGCCGGGACCGCCCTCTATCATTCTTCGTGCATCGTCGGGCGGGGCCTCAGATTCAGCCACGCTGCTTTTCCGCTTAGATGGGGCGCCAGTAATATCGAGTGTAGGATCTTCCTGGCGCGCTACTCCTCTAAGCTCATCAATCTGCTTCTGTTGCTCGTTAAGCCTGGCAAGCAACAGGTTGAACTTGTCATTCTCCTCATCCTGCTGTCGCTTCTTTGCTCTCGCTCGGTTTTTGTAAGTGTCTTGGTCTCTGGCAAACCCAAGCCACCACGGGTAAGAAGGACCGAAGCCTCGCGTTCGTCCTCCATGTTCGTCATTGCCGAGGACCAGTGTGAGCAAATCTTTCTCTCTATCTGCAGTGAACTGTCTTTTTCCCTCCTTAATTTCTTTCACTATCTTTTTCCAATTCTCCCTGGTATCCTAAGACCGTCACTGCAGATGAGGTCCCCTGTTTCTTCATCGTACGAACCACCATGCGCAAGGAACCAATTTCTTGCTCTCAATTCCCACTCATCACGGATGGGTTCAAGTATGATGCCTTTAGCTAGCAGATCTTGCTCTTTCTTATCCCACTTTGGGATGGCTGTCTCATAGCCCCCTGGCCCCAGCGTGTGGTGATATTTCTTCTTGTCGGCATTTTTCTTGTTCTTTTCTGATAATGCCTTGGCATCTTCTGACTCCTTGTACTCTTGAAATGCCTTCCAGTGATTCGCCTCCTTGGCTAGATACCTCTCGAATACTGGCACTTTCTTTGTCTTCCGATAGTTTTTCCATAGCTTCTTCTTCCAGCTACGGAACAGTTCGGCCATCTTCCTTAGAGTCCACTGCTTGACTTTGGCCCTCGGTTTTTTTGCGGCGTCTTCATTCTCACATTCTGGCAGGTTGAAATGTGACATGAGATCATTCCAACAATTATCTTTGTACCTTTCGGCGACATAGTCACTATCGGCTGCCCCTTTGCGCTTGTTCCACTTCCGAACGCTGATCGGGACATGATCCCTAACGAGAACTCCATATTGCTTCTTGAATGTGTCAGCATCATTCTTAGGAAGCTTGGGTTCGCCCGTAGGCAATATCACCTCAAAGGTGTAATGCTCCGTGAATCCAACTTTTTAGTCGGGCCTCGTTTCGTAGCTTTGCTCGATGTGGAGGCCTAAGAGGGAGAAACATTCGTCAAATGAATGTATTTGTATACAATATATACCTATCTCCAATATTTTTCACATATTACAAGTGATTGTCAAACTTCATATGTATACCTCGCCGGACTTTATTATTTCTCCACCGGCTTCTTCATCAGTGGAGCTATCACCTTCTCCGTCATTAGAGCTATCTCCTGCCCCATCGGCTTCATCTTCGTGTCGGTCGACCTCCATTCCATCTCCGGAGGGGTTTAGATATGACGACGGAGATTCAACTGGTTCAACGTCGGGGCCGTCTTTGATTATATCTTCGAGAAGTTCTTCCTCTTCGAGGTTCCTGATATGTGGATCCATAGTTCTGCAAAAAACGGACATTTAATTAACTAATAAACTAACAAACTATATATGATGCAAAATAATTCTATTTCTATTTGCAAATAAATTCTAACTAAATAATTCTAACTAAATAATTCTAAGTAAAGTAATTCTATCTCTATTTGCAAATAAATTCTAACTAAAATAATTCTATTTCTATTTGCAGATAAATTCTAACTAAATAATTCTAACTAAATAATTCTAACTAAAATAATTCTAACAAAATAAATACTAACTAAAATAATTCTAACTAAATGATTTAAGTGATATTTGTAGATTGTAGATTTGTATATGCTTAAACACTAACTGTGACCTAAACTAAAAGGCCCTAAACTAACTTTTTGAAATTTACATAACCCTAAACTAACAATAACCTATTAATTAACACTAACTATCTAACCCTAATAACACAAATTTAAATAACACAAAAATAACACAAATAACCTATTTAACACTAACCTACCTAACCCTAAATTCATCAAATATTCTACAAATAACACTTAAGCAAATACAATAGCAAAATTAAGCAATAATCTAATAACACTAATTAAGCATCTATATACGTACAAAATTACATAAGCATGCATGCATGTCGACGATCGATCAAGAGAGGAGAGGAGAGAGGCTCACCGGTGGCAGGGGGTGTTGGATCGAGGAGGAAGGTAGGGCGACGACGACGGCGAGGAGGACGGCAAGGCGACGACGATGGCGAGGAGGACGGCAAGGCGACGACGATGGCGAGGAGGACGGCAGGGCGACGGCAACGGCGACGACAAGGAGGACAGCAGGGCGACGGCGCCGGTGAGGAGGACGGCGACGGCGCCAGCGAGGAGGACGGCGACGGTGATGAGGACGGAAGGGCGACAGCAAGGAGGACGGAAGGGCGACGGCGACGGCGCGCAGCCTGTCGGCGTCGAGCAGTTCGTCCGGTGCTGCAGGCGAGCGAGAGGAGGAAGAAAGATTGAAATGGCGATTTGGGTTGGAAATTTCCAACTCCCTCTTATATAGGTGGAGCTTTAGTCCCGGGTCGAGGCTCGAACCGGGACTAAAGACACCCTTTAGTCCCGGGTCTCGCCACGACCCGGGGCTAAAGACCCCTTTTCGGTAGGCGAGGAGGCGGGAAACGAGGGGCTTTAGTCCCGGGTCGTGGCTCCACCCGGGACTAAAGGTGGTCTTTAGTCCCGGTTCGAGCCCCGAACCGGGACTAAACACCTGGGCTGGCTCCGGGGTGATGTAGGGCAACCTTTAGTCCCACCTCGCCTAGCGAGGGGCGCTGGCAGTGCTTTATAAGCACTGTCGCATCTTGCTCAATTGAGCTTCTCTCTATTGAAGGCCTGTGGGCCTAACTCTCATCTCGCTTCCTGTTGGGCCTATTGGGCCCGCGGGCCTTCATCCTGGCCCACGTGTCGGGTAGGGTTTCTAGTCGTATGCAGGTCGTGATGGCCCAATAGGCGGCATTTGTTTTTTTACTTTAATATTTTTTAGTCCTAGTTTAAATTTTCATTCTTTGCTATTCAATATTTTTTTTCTCTTCTATTTTAGTTTTCTATTGAGTTGATCTTTTTTTGTTTCTTTTTAATTAATGTTTTACTTGATTCTTTCTAACAAATAAGCACTTTGAAAATTTTAGTAAATTATTCTTAATTCATTCATTTTAGTTAATTTTTAGTTGATTCTTTTTAGTTGACTCTTTTTTGTTTTCTATTAAATATTTTAACAAAAAACTTTATGAAATTTCTGACTTCATTTGATATTTTTCGTGCATTTACTTATTTTTTTGAGCTAGTTGACCCTGAAATGGAAAAACACTATAAATGAACTCTGAAAATGTTGAAAGTTGGCATGGTATCATCATTTCACCCACATAGCATGTGCTAAAAGGTTAAGAGGGTTACGGCAAAAATTGGATACACTTCGTGTATAAAACGGACAATATTTTTCGAAGTATCATGGTTTCGAACAAGAACTCATTTGTTATAAAGGGATTTCATTTTTTGAACTTATTTGAACTCCATACTTTTTGTGTGTTCAAAATGCACCATTCAAACGCACATCACAAAATTTCAACAATTTCTGACTTCATTTGGTATTTTTCGTGCATTTACTTTTGTTTTTTGGGGCTAGTTGACCCTGAAATTAAAAAGCACTACAAATGAACTCTTTGTTGAAAGTTGGCATGGTATAATCATTTCGCGCACATAGCATGTGCTAAGAAGTTGAGAGGGTTACGGCAAAAACTGAATACACTTCGTGTGCAAAACGGACAATCTTTCTTGATGTATCAACGTTTCGAACGAGAACTCATCTGTTACAAAGGGATTTCATTTTTTTGAACTTATTTGAACTCCATACTTTTTGTGTGTTCAAAATGCACCATTCAAAGGCACATCACAAAATTTCAACAATTTCTGACTTCATTTGGTATTTTTCGTGCATTTACTTAGTTTTTTTGAGCTAGTTGACCCTAAAATTGTAAAGCACTACAAATGAACTCTCAAAATGTTGAAAGTTGGCATGGTATCATCATTTCACCCACATAGCATGTGCTAAAAAGTGGAGAGGGTTACGACAAAAACTGGATGCACTTCGTGAACAAAACAGACAATCTCTCTCGAAGTATGAGGGTTTTGAACGAGAACTCGTCTATTACCAAGGGATTTCATTTTTTGAACTTATTTGAACTCCATACTTTTCGTGTGTTTAAAATGCACCATTCAAAGGCACATCACAAATTTTCAACAATTTCTGACTTAATTTGGTATTTTTCGTGCATTTACTTTTGTTTTTTTGGGCTAGTTGACCCTAAAATTGAGAAGCACTACAAATGAACTCTGAAAATGTTGAAAATTGGCATGCTATCATCATTTCACCCACATAGCATGTGTTAAAAAGTTGACAGGGCTATGACAAAAACTGGATGCACTTCGTGTACAAAACGGACAATCTCTCTCGAAGTATCACGGTTTCGAACGAGAACTCATCTCTTACAAAGGGATTTCATTTTTTTTGAACTTATTTAAAATCCATACTTTTCGTGTGTTCAAAATGCACCACTCAAAGGCACATCACAAATTTTCAATAATTTCTTACTTCATTTGGTATTTTTCGTCTATTTACTTATTTTTGTTGAGCTAGTTGACCCTGAAATTGAAAAGCACTACGAATGAACTCTGGAAATGTTGAAACCTGGCATGGAATCATCATTTTACACATATAGCATGTGCTAAAAAGTTGAGAGGGTTATGGCAAAAATTGGACGCACCTTGTAGTACACATCACATAAAGTTTAATACATCACATAAAGTTTAATACATTAGTACACATCACATAAAGTTCTCGATCGATTACCTTGTGAGATATTGCATTGAGAAATGCACATAGCTTCACAATGGGTAATCGAACATTTTCCGACAGAAGCCGCTCAATGCAACCAGAAGCAACTGCGTCATAATCATGTGGCACTCATGAGACTTCAGGTTTTGGAATTTTTTCTCTGTCATATTTATTATTCCCTTTATATTAGACGAGAATCCAGCGGGGACCTTCATACTACTCAGGCATTCAAAAAAGATTTCCTTCTCTGCTTTGGTAAGAGCGTAGCTGCTTAAGTATTGACGCACTTTATCAGTCTTCTTGTCGTATGGGTCTTTCATACGTTGGTGCTCCTCCCGTGCTTCTGTTGTATCTTTTGTCTTTCCATACACTCCCAGGAAGCCTAGCAGGTTCACACAAAGATTTTTCGTCACGTGCATCACGTCGATTGAAGACCGGACCTCTAGGTGTTTCCAATAGGGTAGCTCCCAAAATAAAGATTTCTTTTTCCACATGGGCACGTGTCTGGTAACGTCGTCTTTCGGAACAGATTGACCGCGAGGACCCTTTCCAAAGATTACTATTTGATCCAAATCCTTGACCATAGCCAAAAACTCATCACAAGTAGGGAGGTTATGTTGGGCAACGTCGCATGGGAAACAAAAATTTTCCTACGCGCACGAAGACCTATCATAGTGATGCCCATCTATGAGAGGGGATTTCCGATCTACGTACCCTTGTAGATCGCACAGCAGAGGCGTTAGTGAACGCGGTTGATGTAGTGGAACGTCCTCACGTCCCTCGATCCGCCCCGCGAACCGTCCCATGAACCATCCCGCGATCCGTCCCACGATCCGCTCCGATCTAGTGCCGAACGGGCGGCACCTCCGCCTTCAGCACACGTACAGCTCGATGATGATCTCGGCCTTCTTGATCCAGCAAGAGAGACGGAGAGGTAGATGAGTTCTCCGGCAGCGTGACGGCGCTCCGGAGGTTGGTGGTGATCTAATCTTAGCAGGGCTCCGCCCGAGCTCCGCAGAAACGCGATCTAGAGGTAAAATTGTGGAGGTATGTGGTCGGGCTGCCTTTGAAAAGTTGTCTCAAATCAGCCCTAATACCTCAGTATATATAGGAGGGGGGAGGGGAGGAGGCAGCCTCAAACCCTCAAGGTTTGGCCGAAATTTGAGGTGGAGGAGTCCTACTCCAATCCTACTTGGAGTAGGATTCCACCTTCCCACTTGGAAACTCTTTCCACCTTGTGTTTTTCCCTTCTCAAACCTTATGGGCCTTAGTGGGAACTTATTCCAGCCCACTAGGGGCTGGTTTATCTCTTCCCATAGCCCATGAGACCCCTTGGGGCGTGACATCCCTCTCGATGGTCCCCGTCACCCCTCCCGGCACTCCCGGTACACTACCGATGAGCCCGAAACTTTTCCGGTAATGCCCGAAAACTTTCCGGTAACCAAATGAGGTCATCCTATATATCAATCTTCGTCTCTGGACCATTCCAGAAACCCTCGTGACGTCCGTGATCCCATCCGGGACTCCGAACAACATTCGGTAACCAACCATATAACTCAAATACGTATAAAACATCGTCGAACCTTAAGTGTGCAGACCCTGCGGGTTCGAGAACTATGTAGACATGACCCGAGGGACTCCTCGGTCAATATCCAATAGCGGGACCTGGATGCCCATATTGGATCCTACATATTCTACGAAGATCTTATCGTTTGAACCTCAGTGCCAAGGATTCATATAATCCCGTATGTCATTCCCTTTGTCCTTCGGTATGTTACTTGCCCGAGATTCGATCGTCAGTATCCGCGTACCTATTTCAATCTCGTTTACCGGCAAGTCTCTTTACTCGTTCCGTAATACAAGATCCCGCAACTTACACTAAGTCACATTGCTTGCAAGGCTTGTGTGTGATGTTGTATTACCGAGTGTGCCCCGAGATACCTCTCCGTCACACGGAGTGACAAATCCCAGTCTCGATCCATACTAACTCAACGAACACCTTCGGAGATACCTGTAGAGCATCTTTATAGTCACCCAGTTACGTTGCGACGTTTGATACACACAAAGCATTCCTCCGGTGTTAGTGAGTTATATGATCTCATGGTCATAGGAACAAATACTTGACACGCAGAAAACAGTAGCAACAAAACGACACGATCAACATGCTACGTCTATTAGTTTGGGTCTAGTCCATCACATGATTCTCCTAATGATGTGATCCCGTTATCAAGTGACAACACTTGCCTATGGTCAGGAAACCTTTACCATCTTTGATTAACGAGCTAGTCAACTAGAGCCTTACTAGGGACAGTGTTTTGTCTATGTATCCACACATGCACTGTGTTTCCAATCAATACAATTATAGCATGGATAATAAACGGTTATCATGAACAAAGAAATATAATAATAACTAATTTATTATTGCCTCTAGGGCATATTTCCAACAGTCTCCCACTTGCACTAGAGTCAATAATCTAGTTCACATCACCATGTGATTCCAACGGATCTAACACCCATATAGTTATGGGGTCTGATCACGTCTTGCTCGTGAGAGAGGTTTTAGTCAACGGTTCTGAAACTTTCAGATTCGTGTGTTCTTTACAAATCTTTATGTCATCTTATAGATGTTGCTACTATGTGTTATTCGGAAATAGTCCAAACATCTACTCTACTATTCGAATCCGTTTCACTACTCATAGTTATTCGGATTAGTGTCAAAGCTTGCATCGACGTAACCCTTTACGACGAATTCTTTAACCACCTCCATAATCGAGAAAAATTCCTTAGTCCATCAGTTACTAAGGATAAATTGTGACCGCTGCTAGTGATTCAATCATGGATCACTTTCTGTACCTCTCAACAGACTTTGAGTTAAGGCACACATCAGGTGCGGTACCGAGCATGGCATACTTCAAATTCTACGGCCAAGGCATAGAAGACGACCTTCGTCTATTCTCTTTATTCTGTCGGGGTCGGGTTTTGAGTCTTACTCAAATTCACACCTTACAACGCAACCAAGAACTCCTTCCTTGCTGATCTATTTTGAACTCCTTCAAAAACTTGTCAAGGCGTGCATCTTGTTGAAACTTCTATTAAGCACTTTCGATCTATCTCCATAGATCTTTGATGCTCAACGTTCAAGTAGCGCAATCCAGGTATTCCTTTGAAAAACTCCTTTCAAACAACCTTGTATGCTGTACAGAAATTCTACATTACTTCTGATCCACAATATGTCAACCACATATACTTATCAGAAATTCTATAGTGCTCCCACTCACTTCTTTGCAAATACAAGTTTCTCATAAACCTTGTACAAACCAAAAATCTTTGATCATCTCATCAAAGTGTATATTCCAACTCCGAGATGCTCGCACCAGTCCATTGAAGGATCGCTGGAGCTTGCATACTTGCTAGTATCTTTAGGATCGACAGAACCTCCTGGTTGTATCACATACAATGTTTGCTCAAGGAAACCGTCGAGGAAACAATGTTTTGACATCCTATGTGCAATATTTCATAAATAATGCAGCAACTACTAACATAATTCTAACAGACTTTTAGCATCGCTACGAGTGAGAAAGTCTCATCATAGTCAACTGTTTGATCTTGTCGGAAACATCTTTGCTACAAGTCGAGCTTTTCTTAATAGTGACTTATCACCATCATCGTCTGTCTTCCTTTTAAAAATCCATCTCTACTCAATAGTCTTATGACCATCAAGTAGTTCTTCCAAAGTCTACACTTTGTTTTCATACATGGATCCTCTCTCGCATTTCATGGCTTCCAGCCATTCGTCGAAATCCGAGCCCACCATTGCTTTCTCCATAACTCGTAGGTTGACTGTTGCTCAACAACATGACCTCCAAGACAGGGTTACCGTACCACTCTGCAGCAGTACGCGACCTTGTCGACCTACGAGGCTTGTAGTAACTTGATCCGATGCTTGATGATCACCATCATCAGCTTCCACTTCAATTGGTGTAGGCGCCACAGGAACAACTTCCTGCG
The DNA here is from genome assembly GCF_904849725.1 of Hordeum vulgare subsp. vulgare. Classification (NCBI taxonomy): domain Eukaryota; kingdom Viridiplantae; phylum Streptophyta; class Magnoliopsida; order Poales; family Poaceae; genus Hordeum; species Hordeum vulgare. The sequence continues at coordinate 580,915,224 of NC_058522.1, forward strand.
CCCTGCTACACACTGGTTGAAGTGATGGTTCAATAACCTCATCAAGTTCTACTACCCTCCCACTCAATTATTTGGAGAGAAACCTTTCCTCGAGAAAGGATCCGTTTATAGAAACAAACACTTTGCTTTCGGATCTGAGATAGGAGAAGTACCCAACTGTTTTGGATATCCTATGAAGATGCATTTATCCGCTTTGGGTTCGAGCTTATCAGACTGAAACTTTTTCACAGAAGTGTCGAAGCCCCAAACTTTCAAGAAACGACAGTTTAGATTTCTCTAAACCTGAGTCTATACTGTGTCATCTCAACGGAAATACGCGGTGCCCTATTTAAAGTGAATGCGGTTGTCTCTAATGCTTAACCCATAAATGATAGTGGTAATTCGATAAGAGACATCATAGCATGCACCATTCCAAATAGTGTGTGGCTATGACGTTCAGACACATCATCACACTATGATGCTCTAGGTGGCATGAACTGCGAAACAATTTCCACATTGTCTTAACTGCGTACCAAAACTCGTAACTCGGATATTCATTTCTATGATCATATCGTAGACAGTTTAACCTCTTGTTACGACGAACTTCACTCCGAAACAAAATTGAACTTTTCAATATTTCAGACTTGTGATTCATTAAGTAAATACTCTTCTATCCACTCAAATCGTCATTGAAGTAAGAACATAATGATATCCACTGTGTGCCTCAGCACCCATTGGACTGCATACATCAAAATGTATCACTTCCAACAAGTTACTATCTTGTTTCATCTCAATGAAAACAAGGCCTTGCTCATGTGGTATGATTTGCATCTCACTAGTGATTCAAAATCAGGTGAGTATAAAGATCCATCATCATGGAGCCTCTTCATGCAATTTATACCAACATGACTCAAGTGGCAGTGCCACAAGTAAGTGGTACTATCATCATTACCTCGTATCTTTTGGCACCAATATCATGAACATGTGTAACACTACGATCGAGATTCAATAAACCATTGAAGGTGATTATTCAAGCAAAATAGAGTAACCATTATTCTTTTAAATGAATAATTGTATTGCAATAAACACGATACAATCATGTTCATGCTTAACGCAAGCACCAAATAACAATTATTTTGGTTTAACACCAATCCCGATGGTAGAGGGAGCGTGCGACGTTTTGATCATATCAACCTTGGAAACACTTCCAACACGTATCATCACCTCGCCTTTAGCTAGTCTCCGTTTATGCCATAGCTATCATTTCGTGTTACTAATCACTAGCAACCGAACCGGTATCCAATACCCTCATGCTACTAGGAGTACTAGTAAAGTACACATCAACATCATGTATATCAAATATACTTCTTTCGACTTTTGCCAGCCTTCTTATCTACCAAGTATCTAGAGTTGCTCCGCCTCAGTGACTGTTCCCCTCATTAGAGAAGCACTTAGTCTCGGGTTTGGGTTTAATCTTGGGTCTCTTCATTAGTGCAACAACTGTTTTGCCGTTTCACGAAGTATCCCTTCTAGCCCTTGCCTTTCTTGAAACTTAGTGGTTTTACTAACCATCAACTATTGATGCTCCTTCTTGATTTCTACTTTCGCAGTGTCAAACATCGCGAATCGCTCAAGGATGATTGTATCTATCCTTGATATGTTATAGTTCATCACGAAGCTCTCACAGCTTGGTGGCAGTTACTTTGGAGAACCATCACTATCTCATCTGGAAGATTAACTCCCACTTGATTCAAGCGATTGTCGTACTCAGACAATCTGAGCACACGCTCAACGATTGAGCTTTTCTCCTTTACTTTGTGGACAAAGAATCTTGTTGGAGGTCTCGTAACTCTTAATAAGGGCACAAGCATGAAATCACAACTTCATCTCTTTAGAACATCACTTATGTTCCGTGACGTTTCAAAACGTCTTCGGCGCCTTGCTTCTAAGCCATTAAGTATTTTGCACTGAACTATCGTGTAGTCATCAGAAACGTGTATGTCGGATGTTCACAGCATCCGCAGACGACGCTCGAGGTGCAGCACACCGAGTGGTGCATTAAGGACATAAGCCTTCTGCGCAGCAACGAGGACAATCCTCTGCAAAGTTTTCTACTATCAACTTTCAACTAAATTTTCTCTAGGAACATATAAAAATAGTAGAGCTATAGCGCAAGCTACGTCGTAATTCGCAAAGACCATTAGACTATGTTCATGACAATTAGTTCAATTAATAATATTACTTAAGAACTCCCACTCAACAAGTACATCTCTCTAGTCATTTGAGTGGTACATGATCCAAATCCACTATCTCAAGTCCGATCATCACGTGAGTCGAGAATAGTTTCAGTGGTAAGCATCTCTATGCTAATCATATCTACTATACGATTCATGCTCGACCTTTCGGTCTCATGTGTTCCGAGGCCATGTCTGCACATGCTAGGCTCGTCAAGCTTAACCCAAGTGTTTCGCGTGTGCAACTGTTTTGCACCCGTTGTATGTGAACGTTGAGTCTATCACACCCGATCATCACGTGGTGTCTTGAAACGAAGAACTGTCGCAACGGTGCATAGTCGGGGAGAACACAATTTCGTCTTGAAATTTTAGTGAGAGATCACCTCATAATGCTACCGTTGTTCTAAGCAAGATAAGGTGCATAAAGGATTAACATCACATGCAATTCATAAGTGACATGATATGACCATCATCATGTGCTTCTTGATCTCCATCACCAAAGCACCGGCACGATCTTCTTGTCACCGGCGTCACACCATGATCTCCATCATCATGATCTCCATCAACGTGTCACCATCGGGGTTATCGTGCTACTCATGCTATTACTACTAAAACTGCGTCCTAGCAATATAGTAAACGCATCTGCAAGCACAAATGTTAGTTTAAAGACAACCCTATGGCTCCTGCCGGTTGCCGTACCATCGACGTGCAAGTCGATATTAACTATTACAACATGATCATCTCATACATCCAATATATCACATCACATCATTGTCCATATCACATGACAAGCATACCCTGCAAAAACAAGTTAGACGTCCTCTAATTGTTGTTGCATGTTTTACGTGGTGACCATGGGTATCTAGTAGGATCGCATCTTACTTACGCAAACACCACAACGGAGATGTATGAATTGCTATTTAACCTCATCCAAGGACCTCCTCGGTCAAATCCGATTCAACTAAAGTTGGAGAAAGCGACACTCACCGGTCATCTTTGAGCAACGGAGTTACTCGTAGCGATGAAACCAGTCTCTCGTAAGCGTACGAGTAATGTCGGTCCGAGCCGCTTCGATCCAACAATACCGCGGAATCAAGAAAAGACTAAGGATGGAAGCAAAATGCACATCACCGCCCACAAAAACTTTTGTGTTCTACTCGAGAAGACATCTACGCATGAACCTAGCTCATGATGCCACTGTTGGGGAACGTCGCATGGGAAACAAAAAATTCCCTACGCGCACGAAGACCTATCATGGTGATGTCCATCTACGAGAGGGGATTTCCGATCTACGTACCCTTGTAGATCGCACAACAGAAGCGTTAGTGAACGCGGTTGATGTAGTTGAACGTCCTCACGTCCCTCGATCCGCCCCGCGAACCGTCCCATGAACCGTCCCGCGATCCGTCCCACGATCCGCTCCGATCTAGTGCCAAACGGACGGCACCTCCGCGTTCAGCACACGTACAGCTCGATGATGATCTCGGCCTTCTTGATCCAGCAAGAGAGACGGAGAGGTAGATGAGTTCTCCAGCAGCATGACGGCGCTCCGGAGGTTGGTGGTGATCTAATCTTAGCAGGGCTCCGCCCGAGCTCCGCAGAAACGCGATCTAGAGGTAAAATCGTGGAGGTATGTGGTCGGGCTGCCTTTGAAAAGTTGTCTCAACTCAGCCCTAATACCTCAGTATATATAGGAGGGAGGGAGGGGAGGAGGCAGCCTCAAACCCTCAAGGTTTGGCCGAAATTTGAGGTGGAGGAGTCCTACTCCAATCCTACTTGGAGTAGGATTCCACCTTCCCACTTGGAAACTCTTTCCACCTTGTGTTTTTCCCTTCTCAAACCTTATGGCCCTTAGTGGGAACTAATTCCAGCCCACTAGGGGCTGGTTTATCTCTTCCCATAGCCCATGAGACCCCTTGGGGCGTGACACCCCTCTCGATGGTCCCGGTCACCCCTCCCGGCACTCCCGGTACACTACGATGAGCCCGAAACTTTTCCGGTAATGCCCGAAAACTTTCCGGTAACCAAATGAGGTCATCCTATATATCAATCTTCGTCTCCGGACCATTCCAGAAACCCTCGTGACGTCCGTGATCCCATCCGGGACTCCGAACAACATTCGGTAACCAACCATATAACTCAAATACGTATAAAACATCGTCAAACCTTAAGTGTGCAGACCCTGCGGGTTCGAGAACTATGTAGACATGACCATAGGGACTCCTCGGTCAATATCCAATAGCGGGACCTGGATGCCCATATTGGATCCTACATATTCTACGAAGATCTTATCGTTTGAACCTCAGTGCCAAGGATTCATATAATCCCGTATGTCATTCCCTTTGTCCTTCGGTATGTTACTTGCCCGAGATTCGATCGTCCGTATCCGCATACCTATTTCAATCTCGTTTACCGGCAAGTCTCTTTACTCGTTCCGTAATACAAGATCCCGCAACTTACACTAAGTCACATTGCTTGCAAGGCTTGTGTGTGATGTTGTATTACCGAGTGGGCCCTGAGATACCCCTCCGTCACACGGAGTGACAAATCCCAGTCTCGATCCATACTAACTCAACGAACACCTTCGGAGATACCTGTAGAGCATCTTTATAGTCACCCAGTTACGTTGCGACGTTTGATACACACAAAGCATTCCTCCGGTGTTAGTGAGTTATATGATCTCATGGTCATAGGAACAAATACTTGACACGAAGAAAACAGTAGTAACAAAATGACACGATCAACATGCTACGTCTATTAGTTTGGTTCTAGTCCATCACATGATTCTCCTAATGATGTGATCCCGTTATCAAGTGACAACACTTGCCTATGGTCAGGAAACCTTGACCATCTTTGATTAACGAGCTAGTCAACTAGAGGCTTACTAGGGACAGTGTTTTGTCTATGTATCCACACATGCACTGTGTTTCCAATCAATACAATTATAGCATGGATAATAAACGATTATCATGAACAAAGAAATATAATAATAACTAATTTATTATTGCCTCTAGGGCATATTTCCAACAGGTTAGGCTTCTTCCGGTGATCTGCCTCACCGTTGAAATGCTTGCCTTTCTTTCTTACGGTATGATTGGTCGGAAGAAATTGACGACACACCAGGTAGACAACCTTCTTAGATTTTCCCAAATATGTACCTTTAGTCTTATCTAAATAGTGCGTGCATGCATTGTATCCCTTGTTTGATTGTCCTAACATGTTACTAAGAGCGGGCCAATCATAGATGGTTACGAACAACAATGCTCATAGGTCAAATTCCTGTTCTTTGTGCTCATCCCACACACGTACACCTGGTGGACCCACAACTGTAAAAGTTCATCAACTAATGGCCTTAGGTACGCATTAATGTCGTCGCAGTGTTGCTTCGGTCCTTTAGTCCCGGTCTGTGGTACGGGCCGGGACTAAAGGCCTATTTTTTCTTTTCTTATTTTATTTGTTTTTGCATATTTGAGAATATAAATAGTTATCTATTTGCATATTTGAGAATTTGAAAAAACTATGAAAATGAAAAGTGTTTGAAATTGAATAAATAATTCGAAACTATTTTCTATTTTCAAAATTAATTATTTTGACTATCCAAACTATTAACTGTTTTGTTATTTTCAATTAAAAACTATGTTTATTAAAATTCTTTTTGCATATTTGAGAATTTGACAAAACTATGATAATGAAAAGTGTTTGAAATTGAATAAATAATTCAAAACTAAAAGGTTTAGTACATTCCATACATGCATTACATAAAAGGTTTAATACATTATTACATTATTGCACCAATATTCCTATCTATTATTTCTGTTTTCTTCTGGGTCGTAGCCATGGAGAATCTTCATCATTCAGTAGGATGCTTGGGTCAGTTTTCACTTTGAAGGGCGGAATTTCATGAAACTTATTATAATCTACTGACATGTCTGTCTTGTCATCTACTCCCACGATGTTTCTTTTCCCTGAAAGAACTTTGTGGTGTTTTGGCTCATCGGACGATATCTTCTTTTGCTGATTTCTTTTTCTCGTTTTTGTAGACATGTCCTTCACATAGAAAACCTGAGCGACATCATTGGCTGGGACAAATGGTTCGTCCATGTACGCAAGATTGTTGAGATCCACTGTTGTCATGCCGTACTTTTGGTCTACAACTACCCCGCCTCCTGTCAGCTTCACCCATTTGCACCGAAACAAAGGGATCTTAAAAGTAGGTCCATAGTCAAGTTCCAATATCTCCTCTATGTACCCGTAATATGTTTCCAAACAGTGCTCATTCTCGTATGTTGCATCAAAGCGGCCACCACTATTTTGGTTGGTGCTCTTTTTATCTTGGGCAACCGTGTAAAATGTATTCCCATTTATCTCATACCCTTGGAAAGTACATATAGTCGAAGATGGTGGCCTGGCCAAACAGTATAGGTGATCTCCAACGGTGTCGTCATTCATGAGATGTGTCTGCAACCAACTGCCGAAAGTCTTCTCGTGTTTCCCTTTAATCCAAGAGTCAGCCTTCCCCGGGTTTTCGGAGCGTAGAATATTCTTGTGTCTCACGATATACGGAGCCACCACGGTGGAATTGTGTCTTTTGACTTCCCATACAAGCCTAGGAAGCCTAGAATATTCACGCAGAGATTCTTCGTTAGGTGCATCACGTCGATTGCCGAGCGGACCTCGTGGACTTCCCAGTAGGGTAGTTCCCAAAATATAGATTTCTTCTTCCACATGGGTACGCGCTTATCAGGGCCGCTAGGAACAGGTTGGCTGCCAGGACCCTTTCCAAAGATTACTTTTAAATCTTTGACCATTTCAAATACTTCAGCACTAGTACGGATGACAGGCTTCCCCCGGGGTTCTGCCTTGCCATTGAAATGCTTGCCTTTTTTCTTTAAGGGATGCTTGGGCGGAAGAAAACGACGATTGTACGGGTACACATTCTTCCTACATTTGTCCAGATATATACTTTCTGTCTGATCCAAACAGTGCGTGCATGCATTGTATCCCTTGTTTGACTGTCCTGAAATGTTACTAAGAGCAGGCCAATCATTGATGGTTACGAAAAGCAACGCTCGAAGGTCAAATTCCTCTTGTTTGTGCTCGTCCCACACACGTACACCTGGTTCAGTCCACAGCTGTAAAAGTTTATCAACTAATGGCCTTAGGTACACATCAATATCGTTGTCGGGTTGCTTTGGACCTTGGATAAGCACTGGCATCATAATGAACTTCCGCTTCATGCACAACCAAGGAGGAAGGTTGTAGATACATAGAGTAACGGGCCAGGTGCTGTGACTACAACTCTGCTCCCCAAAAGGATTCATGCCATCTGTACTCAGACCAAACCATAAGTTCCTTGCGTCGCCTGCAAATCTCGGGAACTCTCTCTCGATTTTTCTCCACTGCCGACCATCAGCGGGGTGCCTCAACTTATCGTCTTTCATACGATCTTCCATGTGCCATCGCAACAACTTCGCATGATCTTTATTTCTGGACAGACGTTTCAACCGTGGTATTCTAGGAGCATACCACATCACCTTGGCAGGAACCCTCTTCCTGGGTGGCTCGCCCTCAATATCACCAGGGTCATCTTTTCTGATCTTATACCGCAATGCAGTGCATACCGGGCATTTATCCATATTCTCGTACTTCTCACCGCGGTAGAGGATGCAGTCATTAGGGCATGCATGTATGTTCTGCACGTCTAATCCTAGAGGGCAGACAAGCTTCTTTGCTTCGTACGTGCTGGCGGGCAATTCGTTCTTTCTTGGAAGCATCTTATTCATCAGTACCAACAACTTTTTGAATGACGAGTCAGTCACACCGGTCTCTGCCTTCCACTTCAGCAATTCCAGTGTGCTACCCAGCTTCTTCTGGCCATCTTCACAAGTTGGGTACAACAATTTGTTGTGGTCCTGTAACATCTGCTCGAACTGCAACCTCTCCTTTTCTGTGTCGCAACCTCGCCGTGCATCAGAAATGACCCGGCCAAGATCATCAGCGGACTCATCTGGTTCCCGTTCTTCATCCTGATCTTCTTCTTCATTGTCTTCCATTGTGGTATCAGCATACTCAGGGAACATAGATCGGTAGTTGTCATCATCGTTCTCTTCTTCTTCATCGTCGTCTTCCATCATAACCCCTCTTTCTCAGTGCTTGGTCCAAACATTATAGCCCGACATAAAACCGGACCGAAGCAGGTGGCTCTGAATGACTCTTGAGGAAGTGTAATCCTTCTCATTCCGACATTCAACACATGGACAAAAAATATAGCCACCACCATGCTTGTTCGCATTGGCTGCATCTCGAAAAGAATGCACGCCTTCTCTGTAAGCGGCTGTGCATGGATCACCGTACATCCATGGATGGCTCATCTGTGTTATACGACAGTATATCAAATACAATCACGATCCTAAAAATTAGTAACGCATGGTCTAAACGACGAAATATAGTTGCTAACCTTTTAGAATAAGTAGAAATAAAGAGGAAGAGGTTTAAGCGTGGCTCGGGCATCTCATATCGTAGTTGTGTTCGGTGAACTGAAGCGGCATCACTCTAACACACATTTCAACAAACACCTCTAGTGCATCCGAGAAAAATGGAGAGCTAGCACACACCCACACTCTTCCATCCAAGAAAAATGCAAGGAAGAGGAGAGAGGGGGGCTGTGGCCAATATATATAGGCAGAGGACTTTAGTCCCGGTTTGAGACACAAACCGGGACTGAAGGTGGCGCACATGCGGGCTGCACACCGCGTAGCCCTTTAGTCCCGGTTTGTGTCCAAACCGAGACTAAAGGCTCCTTACGGGCCGGGACCAAAGGCTCGTGGGCGGCATTGCGATTTTGGGGCGACATGGTCGGGCCTTTAGTCCCGGCCCAGATGGAGGCCGGGACTAAATGGTCCAGGACAAAGGCCCGTTTTCCACTAGTGGCCGCCGCCTTTCGCCGCGACCGGCCCGCCAACCACGCCGCATTTGGCGAGTACACCGCACTCTACTCCGGCGGCACGCTCCTCGCGCTTGCGTTCGCGCACCTTGTCCGCTGCGCCGACCTCGGTGCTGTCCCTGCAGAGCGCGCGCTGCGGGCCGTGGCTGAGCTCGGGAACGCTGCGGGTGCCGGGGGTGTTTAGCTGCGGGAATGTTGGCTGACAAGGCGTCGGAGGGCGCGCCGGTGAGGCTTGACATGATGGAGTACATCCACCTACACAAGACCGCGCGACTATTCGAGGCTGCGACCGTGTGCGGTGCCATTGTCTGCGGAGGTACGGACGGCGAGATCGAGAGCCTCCGGCGGTACGCGCGCTCTGTCGACGTCCTTTTCCAGGTTGTGGACGTGTCCGGGAAGGCCACATACCAGACGCTGCTCGGTGTCGACCAAGGATGTGTTCCGTGCAATAACATACACATCTCTAAATAGAACACACGTGAAAGTCACACAAGGAGCAACGAGGGACCCGAAACTTACTGATTTTTTTACTAAAAACTCTCGAATATTATCATATAATAAAACTAATACATCATCTCGAATAATCCAGTTAATGCATCATTAAGTATTATCACTAATACATCTCGAATATTATCATATAATATCATTAATACAGATCCAATTGATGTCTCACGGCGCAGGCGGTGGACACCCAAAGATAAGGAACTATCATCGGATCATAGCTCGGGTGAGATTCCTGAAAAACCTGCCATGTATTGGACAACCTGGCGTCCAACATAGCCATATAGCAATGAACGTGCTCGTCCTCCTCCCTGACACGGCGACGTACCACCTCCGTGGGGGCCAGCTCCCTCCGCACCGGTAGTGGCCCACGCGACTGTCACCAAAGAAGCTTCGGGTCGATGACGAGACCCGAATTCCTCACCAAGGTGCGCTCCCCGGAAGGTAACACATCCCATTGCCAGCCCGGTGGAGCCCAGTCCCGGACATGGGCCTCTCAAGGAAGTCGCTGGCCACTCTACGACGAGGATGCGGGCCGGGCATCGTTAACGTCGAGACAAATTCCTATCAAAACATTTTATCATTATTTAATGTTTTATTTTTAGTTATTATTTGTACAATAATAAAACACAATATATATATATATATATATATATATAATATTGCAAATATTCCCACCACAAGGTTGTGGGCATCATCTAGTTTCACAAACAATTTCACCTACAATTAAGCCTAATCAATTAATCCTAGATCTAATCTCTACAATATCCCCCTTCTACCGCTAGCCTTTCCACCATTCCATCGATTTTTTTTCTATCCCTCCATAAACCAGGCGATAAACCAGCCGATTAGTTTAATAAAAAACCCGCTAAAACAGACCTCGTACGGTCAACAGGCAGCCAAACTAAATGGTTTGAAACAAACCCACTAAAACCTACCCCACGTTTAGGTCAGCAAAGAAAAAAATAGAAAAATAACTCCCACCTCCTCTACCTTCTCCCTCGACCCGCCGATCCTAATCTACAGACCCCTCTCTCCTGAATCTGGAACCACCCGACGGCCGGCGTACTTCTCCTTCCACCGCAGGCTAGGGTTCGTCGCCTGATTTGCCCGTGCCACAGCACCTTTACGGGGCCAGTCTACCACCCTCCACCCTCGTCGGCGGTGTATGTGCAAGCGTTGCCGCCTCCCCATTACCCCATGTCGCATACTACCTCGGCTTATCAAACCTGCCCGGCCTAGACCTCCCGAGAGGCCTTGTCTCCTGTCCCCAAATCCAGTAGATACGGCGGGGAGGTGTCCAAAGATGAGAGGCAGAGCAACCTGCAACTTGGTGGTTCGGCTACAGACGTCGGAGAGCCGAGATCGACAGTTCGCGACTAGAAGCCGTCGACGCTAGAACGAAGCTGCAAGAAGTGCACCAGGTAATTATTAAATTCATCCAATTTCTATCCGTCCCTCTATTCTTGTCCGGTTTTGGTCTCTTGGACCTTTTCTGATTCTAGCTATTGTTGACGCGGGATGCAGCCTACGTGGAGCTGCCCCTTGTAGCTGTGAGGAGCCCTAATTTGTAGGTGCTAAACTGATAATTGCTCCTTTCACATGAGTACGTTCTAGATTTGTTTTGGTTCAGGAGGAAATGTTGACATCATTTTTACTTTGTCTAGCTCATTTTCAAGAGGTTTTCTTTTCTTCAGTTTTTGCAGGCACTGGTATTGGTAATGTAGATTTTGGTTGGACGGCGCCGAAGAGTAAGTGTTGACACTTAACGAGCATTAATGAACTGAATATTATTTTCCTCTTTTTGTTAAATGAAGATTAACATTGAATGGAGCACCCAATATCTATGAATTTGTGTTGCTACCTATGTCATTTTAGGAAGTGTTCAGTTTACAACTCGGACATGGTGACATGGAGTATTCTTGAGCTTGTGTAGAAATCCTAACTCTGACGTATTTGCCGTAAGCTGCATATTCCAAAACATGCAGTCCAGTTTGTGCATATTGTTAACTAATATGTTATTTTTTGTGTAATTAATTGAGAAAATTGAAGGTTGCACAAAGCTCATTCAAACCACTACGGATCAAGCATTCAGGCTCATGTTGCAAGTGATCTATGTATGGCGTGTGCAAGGACGACAGTTGGCAGGTTTTCGTCGTTACACGCATTATCACTGGAGGTAGTGGCGATTGCATGGTCGTAATACGCTGCATGAGTAGGCCAGTAGGAACAAGAGTGGGAAAAGACTTTAGGTGAGAGAAGATGATGCCATTGCCATCTTAACTCAAGGTCGAGTATCTGAGTATGTTGTCAATTTGAATCCTGGAGGTACATGGTTTGATGTTTGCCAAAATTATGTTGACTCAGAAAAATGTATCCAATCATTAGGAACATGTCCTTCTCTTCTTTTGGGAACAAGTATAAACTGTCAATCTTTGACTGGGTTTATCTGGTTCTGGAAATATTGTCCGTTATATTTTGCTAGCTAAAGCCTACCAGTAATTATATTACTTGCTAAAGCCTATGAGTAACTAAGTAAGTCAATTAAGTTCAGATTTACTTGTGAGCAAACAATGGTCTTCATATCCTTGACTTCAAATTGTAAGGGTATTTGTTATTTCTTGGCTCATATGTTGTTCCTTTCTTGACTTTGTACATCTCTTGTGGCTTTTTGTTGGTTATTAATGAATAAGCAGAATAGAATAGCTAAACAGTTATTAACCATTTATTTTGTTCCTATTTATTTGTGCATTTAGTCCATATATTAATAAAGAGAAATTATATTGAAGTAGGCAAGTGGACAGGGATTATGATTTCCTTGAGCATGAGAAGATTATGGACTACAATCTCCTGGTGTGTACATTGAACCAAACTGAGAGACGCTTATGACTTATGCCTGAAGTTTGTTTGGAAAACTCAAAACACTTATCAAAGAATAATCACTTATTTATTTATACCTTACATACAATGTTCACTGATTTCTTGCAGGTCGTTCTGACAATGATATGAACACACTGCTTTCAAGAGGATACATTGATAAGTGATGAAACCTGATTTTTCATATTTATGAATGATTTTTCTTCTCTGCAACTTCATATGGTATTGGTGGAGGACACATTTACTAATTCTTCTGTACGAGCTAGAACTATTTCTTGTATATGTTATTCCATTTTTATTTTTTTATTCACATTACAATTTAGATATGATGTTTGGCTTCTAGAACCATCGGGTCGTTAGACGAGCAGTGCAAATATGAGAACTGCATAATGTGTGTTATAGGTCCAGTAATTATTTGTCACTCCATTTATATGCTTCAATAGTTCAGTGTGAGAAAAATGAAAGTAGGTAACTAGAAAAGTATTGGATTTGTGTGTTGGATGATACTTAACATAACACACTAGCCTCGCACTTAATAATTTAAGTTTTCAAAATATATGGTTCCCTTGACAGCTTAGGTATATAATGCTTGAGGCTTCATTCTCTTGTTGTGCATAGATTTAAGTTGGTATGCATGGTTTATACTTTCTATAGTGTTTAGATATGGATATGAATGTTCTGTACTAATTACCAATGTTAACATCCCAAGGATGCCGCGTTTAGGATCAACCCTTGATGTTTTTTTGTCCATCGCTCAGACTGATAGGAATAATAACGCTTGGATGGGACTTGTACATCCTTTCGTTGATGATTTGTCCTATATTGACTTTGTAATTGTTACTTGTGTTCGGTAATACATGTCTTTTTACATAAAAACACTACATCTTTTGGAGAGCATCTTTAAAGATCAATGTTATATAGTTTTAATTTTCCAGATAGCATCTTAATGAAATTGTAACATAGAGTTGTCCTATCATATGCCTCACTAGGAAAATATTGAGGAGGTCATGTTATGTTCAGTAAAAGGAAACATCAATGATATGATAAGAAATTCATAGTATGTACGGTAAACTCCAGTTTGACCAAATGTGTGTTCTTAAGACGTAATCACATAATTGATGTCACTGTAAATGTACTGTTGTACAACCAAAAACAAGTAAAATATATTCTAGATTCGGATATAACAATACTTCTATATATAAATAGTAAGGAAACATTGACAATCAAGAGCATCATATTTCTAAAGTACTAGATGCTTCACTTATTTATTTATTTCAAATAGGGGGTGACATGATATATGGTCATAATGCAAAGTCTTTTCAAAAGATGTGAATTGTTCCTTCACTGAGATTTGGAACATTAGTTGTAGATATGTTGCATTTAGATCAAAGGTTTACTTTGCCTAGGGATAGAAATCTGAAACCTTTAGTCTTGTAATCAAAGTAGCTTATGCCTGAATCAATCTACTTTTGGAAACTATTTATTTTGTGAAACTAAAATATTTAAAGCAATAAGAAAATAGATATTGGTATTCATTCCAATGGCTAAATAATTCATTGGAGCTAGGGGCTACAACAGAAAATGTCAGGGAAGCAAGTTGGATAGGAAAATCTAATGCGCAGTAGGCAGTAGAGAGGACGATGATACAACAAGTAGTAGGCCGACCTGAATGACTGGGGTTCCAGAGGAGGATGAGAAAGGGATCGGTGATGGAGGTATGTCTAGCTTCTCTCTCGTCTTCGTAGACATGGAGGACCTCGCCGACAAAGGTGCTTGAGGGGGCTTGATGCCAGCTTGAACGGTGGACCTTTGGCCAAGTATGGGGCCGCTCCAGGCAAGAGGAATAAGTTTTCCTTTGTTGTTATCTTGCTTGCATGCTCCTTTCAGCAAGAACGTAACAACTTGATGTTTGAATGGTTCAAGGTTGATGCTTTCTTCTTTGTATCTCTCTGTCCGACAAGGTTTATGGTTTGTGTTCCAGCAGTTCCCTTCTTTTCCTATGTGAGGTTGTGATGAGGTCGTTCTTTTCTTTTGAGATTTGTAATATAAGATTAGATTCTATTATTTATTCTATAATGATCAAATGCACTTCTCTTGCATGGTTCCGAAAAAATACCTCGATTTAATATTCTTACAGTTTTAATCATATATGAAATGCTAAGGAACCATACGGCGACCTTTCTGTTTTACTGCTACAATTTTTTACCAGCTCTTTTACTAGAAGTAGTTGATTTATATTTGTTTGCTGAAACAAGTTGATTTATATTTATGGGCATGCACTTGCAGTTCAGTAAACTGGAGTATGGTAATTCATTCTCCATGCATGAAGAAATGACAAAAATGTTGCACCTTAATTAGGTATTGTTTTCTATGTTTTTAAGTAATATTTTTTGCACACATCTTTTACTTGATATTCATATTTAAGGTCCACACCTATGTACCGCCAACTATTATTTGACTACCTTTTGTTGGTTTGAACCAATCTCTTTCAATATTGTGAGATAGTTTTGACCATAAATGATTTGTCGTAGAACTATATAATCACCATGATTAGAATGCCTCGATTTAATATTCTTACAGTTTTGATCTTATATGAACTGCTAAGGGAGCATATGACCTTTCTGTTTTACTACTAAGATTTTTTACTAGCTATTTTATTTGAAGTAGTCAACTTATTTACGAGCATGCACTTTCAGTTCAGTAAACTGGAGTATGCATTAGTTCATTCTCCATGAAGTAATGATGAAAATGTTGCACCTTAATTAGGTATTATTTTTTATGTTGTTTGTAGTTAAGTTTTTGTTCTCACAAGCAAGCACCATAGATGAAACTACCGAGGACATCAACTTTGAGGTCAGTGAACTCCAAGAACATGAAATTAAATTGTTGGAAACAGCGCGGACGACTTTGGCTACCTGCTTCTTTGTCGGTAGCATGGATTTCGTCATCTTAGAGATGAATTTTGTTTCTGACCAGGAATTTCATCATCGATTTTTCAAGATTGTTATTTTATATATATAGAATTGTTGTTTTTAATATGATAGCTAAATTTTCCTTCTTTGTGTTGTATTTAATTATTATCAATTGGCAAAGATGTGCATTGCATGTGCATTTTGTTTTAATCTTCCTGGGTTGGATATTATATGCTACTCGGATACTTAAGGATCTGTTTATGCTGAATTTAATAAAATCTTGTCATGTCACAAGAGATTGCCTATTTGCTGACATTGCATGAAATGGTCAAATCGGCTATATGTTTAGGGTTTGATTATCATTATGAGTTAGACAATCCTTTAGAAAAATAATCCGATGAAGCTAGCATTTTGTCTTGATATACCTAATAACATTTTATCAATTTTTATGCTTACAATGTACTTTATATTATTTGTTTGTTGTTTTTTCAGCTGACTGTTGCCCTGTTAGATTTAAAGGATATCAATGCTACAATTTCATTTTTATGGAGTAACTGAGCTGCCGCCTCTTGCTGTAAAAATAGCTATTTTTTATCTTATCCATTGTTTATTTATGTAACTGGTATGTTGGTTATGCTGTCATGAATACAACATAATTTTTGTTTGTATCTATTTGTTTTCCATCTACAATTGGCAAAGAAAGTAGATGGAGTGTTGATGCCATATTTCCCCCAGAATAATAGCTATATATCAATTGTTGTCTGGTTCTACCTACATAATCGAAAGGTTGATTTTATTACATTGCATACATCCTACTACGTTTTTGAAAGTGTTCTGTATATCCTCATACTATCAAAGTTGTGTTCCTGATTCTTCATACGGCCCCACCCCAAGATAAAAAAGGTTGCATGTCAATATCGGTTAGGGCCAGCTAGGGCAGCGATGAAGGCCTGGTGCAAGAACCTAATGCTGCAAGGAGCCGCGGGCTGGTGACGTCTTTGTCGACCTACTCATCTATGCCTTTCTCTTCGATGAGTCCCCACCCGATCCTTGCCTCTACTATTCTCCTCCGTTGCAATGGCAATCATTGATTGCTGGTTATGTTACTTTATGAATCCCCAATTCGACTCCACCCTCTTCTCTGCCATCACACGTGTCACCACCGCGTCCAGGTCGACATTAACCCGGGGGCCAATGGCCAGGACTGACAGAGGACAATGTATGGCATCACGCCTATGACATTAGTTGTTGAAGTGAAATTTGTGTTTGAGTCAATTTATGGGGCCCCGTGTCGTGATGATGTGTATGGTAAGCCAATTTTTTGCATGTTGGTCCTTAATTTTTTAACTGTACAAAAAACATGTGAGTCATTAAGTAGGCTTTTACACACATTTACTCAAGTTTGATGCCATATTTTTTTATTAATTATCGTATACTAGACATGGACATAGCTGATGCAATTATGAAAGAAGTACGCGAGAGTGGATACTTGTCATTATATGATTGGAAACCAAATTCAATACATTTTGTGTTCACTAACAACGAGCGGGCACATTTCAACGACCTCGCACCCTCTCCCTGATCGCTACGCAATTCCTTCGCTAAAGATTATCCATGATTTTTTCGCTTCAGCGGTTTTCATTCTTTCCCGTCGCAGGTCACACGCCCTTTCCCCCACCCGCTCGATTTGGATAGAGAGTGGTTGGTACACATTCGTTCCTTGCGCTAGCCTAAGAAAGAGATAGGGCGGAGAGGAGCTTGGTGGCGGTGACGGTCATAGAGGAGATAGCAGGAGCAACAGCGCTACGGAGGGACGGAGAGCATCCCTCCATTTGTCTTCCTCGCTTCCTTCAGCCCGCTTGGACGTCTAGGGCGGTAAGGGCTGGTCACCGCCGCCCGCCACCCGTCGTCGTCGCTGGCCCACTCCACACCCCATATTCCCTGCATCGGCGCCTTCACGACGTGTCCCTCGACGGCCTCCCCTCCCTCTGATGTCTCCATTGGTTCGTCCCCTAATGCCGCCTCTCTCCATTGCATGGAGGCATCGAGCTGGATGCCTGGACGTGGAATCCAAGAACACAACGGCCTGGAAGCTACCACCCAGCCCACTCATGACAAGGGCCTATAGGAGGACCTCCACCTGGTCCTGTATCATAGCCGACGGCGTCACCCTGGATGCTAATGTCGCACTGATCTCCTACTACGCCACCGCCCTGTAGGGACAACTGAGGGCCTATAGGAAAGGGATGACCTAACCCTTCATTCGCAGGTGTTTAAGATTGAACCGCACCAAGTCATCAGTTGAATTATTAGATGATGTACTCAACTATACCATCTACTTGTAGTTGTCGCACATTGCATATCTTGCCAGAAACAAGACCGTCATGCTACATGTGCCTTCTCTGAATGTAGTCAATGCAAGTTCTCACGCTAGAAACAAGATCACCATGCAGATAATATTGCTTGCAAGCATGAATGCAATTTCTCACAGCATGTCAGAGATAATATGCGATTATTCTCAAATAATTATGTGCAGGATATCATGATTCTCCCAAAGTGACGTTTTTAACGGAGGCCATGAAGATGGAGTTGAGGTTTGCCAATGCACCTGTACTTTGGAATATGCAGTTCGAATTCTGATGTTGTTCATATGTAGAGCATCATCAAAAGAAGTATGACCAATATGCCACAAAGGCCGGGCATTAAGATAGACACGTTTCTATTGTGAGTGCAAGCCAGCATCTATATTTCTTTCACAAAATAAAGTAGAATCTTCACAGCATGGAGCGCTTTATGGATTATGATTTAATGAGTACAGCTAAATTTTCGGTTTCTGCAACTTGTAACAATGAACCTTGATTGTTTTCCGTTGACTTATGTTGAAGCTGGATACAAGAGCCTGAATTCTTATATATGTTTTGTTTTCATTGTAAACTCATGTAGGGAAATAAAGACAGTCTTGAACTCTTGATGACAATTATTGCTCAGGCTTGCTACACTGACAAAGTAATTTATTTTTCTTCTATTTTACTTAGCTCATGATTCAGAGCTTGTATACAATTGATATTTTTCGTGTATAGCTTAGTTAATATTACAACTTTGTATTAGTGTGACACCTTTAATTACAGTATTTCAGGGAAGAAATATATTCCAACCGAAGTTGAATTTCATTGTTTTTTGAATAGGTATGTGGCTGTCGTTTTTATGTACAATGTATTTTTACTACATCATGTTTATGTACGCAATAAGAAAAATAAATGAATGGTCCGTGGCAACGCACGGACAGTCAACTAGTAAAAATAATAATGACATAAAAAAGGCCTATGTTTTGTCGATATGTTGATTCATTTCCGTTGCGGCAAATCCCAGACACTCGATATGTCCTAGTTTCTCGCACAAGTCATGCCGAAATTCGCGAAAAATTTCGGCATGACCTTTCCTAAAAAGTGGATAAATCGAGCTCCTGAAATTTGTTGGGACGGAAATGAATCAACATTCCGGCAAAACATAGGCCACTCGAAATCATTCCCTGCAAACCAAAAAAAAGGCCAATTGGGCACATTAATAGGCCACTTGGGCGCAATCAAACAATTCAGTTAACCCTCCCTCTCCCTCCCTCTCCATCTCTCTCCCTCTCCCTCTCCTTACCTATCCATCTCTCTCCCTCTCCCTCTCCCTCTCCCTCTCCCTCCCCTTACCTATTCAGTTAACTCAATTCAAATTATGTCCTAATAAAAAACAGTAAAAGTTTATGTCCTAATTTTTTCTCTAAATTTGTGTCCTAATTTCAAAACCTAGCTAAATTTCTGTCCTAATTTGAAACCTAGGGTTCATACTAACTAGGGTTAATCCTAACTAGGATTCATACTAACTAGGGTTCATAACCTAGAGAGAGAGAGAGAGAGAGAGAGAGAGAGAGAGAGAGGAGGAGGGGAGGGGATAGGAGGGCTTGCAGCGGGGAAGACGACAATGGGGAGGTGGAGGAGGAAGGGAGCACAGCGGTGGCTGTCGGGGGAGGGCTGCAGCAGCGAGGGCTCCAGCGAGGGCTCCGACGGCAAGGGCTCCGGCTGCGAGGGCGTGGGCGAGGGTAGGGCCTCCGGCGACGAGCGCAGAGAGAGAGGTTGTGATTTGGGGAGGAATGAGGAGGAAGGAGTCCGCCTGGTGGTTTAGTCAAAGTTAGCAGTAGCGCTGTTCTAGAAACGCGCTATAGCTAATTTAGCAGTAGCGTCGTGCGCCAAACACACGCTACTAGTATTATATATGTTAGCATTAGCGCTGTTTTGAATGCAACTACACAGCGCTACTACTATTAAATTAGTCATGCAAACATTTGAAGGATGAAAAGGTTCCGAGCTACGCCGGAAGCTGTGTGATGCGATGACTGGTTTGTCGTTGGCATAAATAAATGTTGCTTGTTTTTTCTTCTAACGGATTAAGTACAAGTGTTGTAGTAAGTTGCTCTGTTTTGATTGAGAGCAATCGTACGTTGTTGCTGTCACATGGGATGGCTCACCCATGACGTGTTGATGCTCCTTTTTTTTATAACTAGCAAAAGAACCCGTGCGTTGCAACGTGAGAGAAAATAACACATACTTTTAACCCAATAACCACGACTCAAGACCTTAATAGGCTCACATTTTTCAGTTCCACATGACATCACATTTGTGTTGTCGACAGTGCCTCAATGCTCATACAATGAAAACATGTTTGATTGTGATCAGTCCTAAGATCTCTCTTCCTCTCTCAAGAAATAAAAGCACGGAAGAATATTGAGTGCAGGTATTTCAAACAATTTAAATCCATGTCTTGTGAACTTATATTATTAATGAACATATAATAAGCAAACATGGATATGATTTTACTTGTTGTTTCAAATTGCATGGTTTCTGTTCTCCTCGATGATGCCACACAAATATTTGTATTATGATGAAAATGCCAAAGTATGTTTCGTTAATTAATGATAGCATATGCATAAGAGCATTATTTTTATCTTGCTGATATATGTGTTTGCATTTGTAATCTAAGCAAAGTCATAATTTGATTGCAAACATATTAGGCAGCTCCATCGAAAATAATCAATTCGTAAGTACATGCATACCAAATATTCAAGGTTGCATATCAACAGATATTTTTTTTAATAATTAGCAAAACAGTTTATATATATGAAAAATAAAAGCTAAGCCATTTTTTTACGTAAAGCTTGTATAAACAACATTGCATATTTTTTATACATTAGGTACATTTTTTGTGTGTGACATCAGAAACACTTTTTAGTTTTGATGTCTAATTTTTTTAATACACATTTTACATATTTTGTATGCATCATGAACATTTTTATATACATGTTTTACATTATTCAAATACATGATTAACTTTTTTGAAAAGTTCTATTTTTTATGTCTACTTTGTTCCATACACATTATATATTTTTGTATAATTTTTTTATACACTGGAAACATTTTTCTATGCACATTTAAACTTTTTTAAATACATGATCAATATTTTTCAAAATATAACAAAATACATTATTTATTATCCACACGCATTGTACATTTTTTTTGTATATGGAAACTTTTTTGTCTACAAAGTTGACATTTTTTTAATCCATGATTAAAAAAACGCCAGACCGGTTGGGCTAGCCTCGCACTTTGGAGCAAATAGGGGAAACGCCTTCTTTAGAATTAGAAAGAAGAGTCGAATCGAAGTTTAAAAAACGATTCGTTTTTGTCACATATGGATGGCATTGATGGGTAATTTGGATCAACTTCAGAGGCAAATTTAATAACGTACGACAGAAGCACTCTTTGCTTTAATAGTAGGTATAGATGACTAATTGTGGGATTTGTTACTTCATAAAATATTTGTTTGCTCGGGCTCATAGAGGTCTGCATTTTTTGTGGTATTTTGTCGTTGTCTAGATGCTGTTTCAGACTCCTGGTACCTGCATGAGCTTGGTATGGCTTTGTTAGGATAATTTGGTGTCATTGGATTTGCGCCCGTGGTGAGTGTCCTTTGCGCGCACTTGCAGTGGGTTTTCTGGATACGTTGAACTTGCTCTTTCTCTTTCGCGTCTCCTAAAGCTCTATTTAGACTTGAATTGTGTGTATTTGTGTTATGAAAGTAATGGGCAGGTGATTTCCCTGTGATTAAAAATAATAATAGTAGAGCTGTTAGCAATAGCGTTGTGTGCCAAACACACGCTACTACTAAGCCTATGTGTATAAGGTTTTCTCTAGTAATGAGTGTTCACAACAAAGGTTCACCTTGATGAGATGAGATTATTTCTGGGTGGAAGTATTTCGTGCAACACTTGATACTCAGCTAGATGGATTAGAATTCAAGTTCAATAACAAGGTATTGGATCTTTTGACCACAAGTGCTACCCTGATCCCAAAAAATAAATTCAGATCTTTCAAAGTTGATGATATATGCGAGTTAGTGAAGAAATATTATACAGCAGGTTTCACCCAATAGGAAATCTATGGATTGGAGCAGCAACTGAAACACTTTGTTGTCGATGCCTCCAATGATAAAGAGTTGAAAAATGTGTCAGCCTTAACAAATCTTTGTCAACATCTCTTTTAGACAGGGAGGAATTCTATCTACAATTTGGTTGATCGATTGTTGCAATTGCTTCTATAACTCTTCCAATTTCTACAGCAAGTCCTGAGTGAGCATTCTCTACTTTGAAGATCATTAAGACAAGGCTGCGTGATACTATGAAAGATGATTATCTAGCCAATAGCTTGCTAGTAAACATAAAGATTGAAATCGCGGACAAGTACAGCTATGAAGATGTTCTTATGCACTTTAAGGGTGTAAAGAAACGAATAGCTGATCAGTAGTGAATTGAATGCTCCATGGTGAAATAGTATTTTGGGTATAGTTTCTTTTGGTCTAGAGCTGATCTGTAGTGAACTGAAAACTCTATGGTTGAAATAGCAGTTTGTAGTGAACCGAAGTCTCTACTGATTAGAAATGTATTTTGTAAGCTAATCTGGACAAGATCAATATAAACACCTCCGAGAGACAGAGCCGGCATATTATCTTCAGATTCACTGAAAACATATCGCCGGAAGTCTTGTAATAAATTCAGAAATAATACAAGCACCAGGATTTGAACCTGATAGGCTGGGATAGCACAGTCCTTCCAACCATCCAACCACAGGTTGATTTGCTACTTTAAAAGATTATAAAAGAAACATATCTTTACCATCAGGACATATAGATGCAACAAATAAATTTTCAAGCAAAAAATAACATTTTTGATAAAATGCAAAAATAACATGCAGGGCAGGTACATAGTGGTGAGATATACCCGTGCATACATACACAAGGATACTTACACAACAAACAAATAAATGAGCGTGCATGCATCATGGCCACCGCCCACACGAGAAGCAGCTAGCCGGGACATTCTCGGTTCTGGTATATACATTTACCGCCTCTGGTCTGGATGTAGGGGCCTCCAGCAGCGCAGGTGTGCGAGCAGTAGGCCGGCCCGCCTGCGTCTAGCGGATTCACACTACCCGCATCAACAGCGAGAATGATCCCGCCTCCGGCATCGGCCGCCAGGAGTAGAAAGACCCAAGCGACCGCCAACAGCGCAGCGCTGCTCTTCCTCTCCATGATCCAACTTGGCCTCGACAGGGCCGCGTTGTGGTTGCAGATCGGGGATGGGCAGTCCACCTATCCTTGATCCTTTATATAAAGGGTAGGCGTGGTCCTTGCGTTGCGTACAATATTTCATTGATATTGCTATATATTGTTGTTGTATGTCCTCGTCCTCCTGCATCCTTGGTTGAATGTCAAAAGAAGGGCCACAGCCCTAGGCACCGATATATATATGTGTAATACACACACTTACCATTCTCCTGCTAGTTACCGTGAATAATCATTTTTTAATACATTGTCAACATGTTTTCATACACATTTAACATTTTCTATATGCTTGCATAATGTTTTACAAACACTTTCTCAACATTTTTTTTTAAATTCTTGATTAGTATTTTCTAAAAACATAATCCAATTGTTGCATAATCAATTTTTTATATAATTTTTTTGTATACGTGATTAACATTTTTCAAATGCTTGGTCAACGTTTTTCAAACTATTTATGTACATATTTTTTTCAATATATTTATTTAGAATGTTTGCAAGTATAAAAAAGTAAAGCAAAAAACAAAAACAAAACCATGAAAAAAACAGAAAACACGGGTATTGTTTCCCGCACAACTGCGGCATCTTTCAGCGAGCGGTCCCCTCTATCGCAATGGTTGTACCAAGCGAAGCAGACGGTCACCTCCTCGAGAAGGCCGAAGCCGAGAAGAAGGCGGCAGAGGATGCCGCCGCCGCCAACGCTGCTGCTACGGTCAAGTGACCGATCGGAGGGTATAACCTGTTTATCCCGCTCATGTTTATTTCTGTCCTAGTAGTACTAGCTATATGTATAGATGTTTCTGCTATATGCGTAGTACTTGCTAGTAGGCTCCGTGATCAGTATGTCATGAATCTAGCCAATGTCATGTTAGTAATTATTTTATGGATTAATCTACTTAGAAAATTAACTATTTACTTAGCACTCAATGTCTGACGATTCTTTGTGCGTTGCAGTAGCTAATAATCTCGGGACGTACATATAGGTACGCTTGCTTCAACAGGCCCCCCGTTTATAAAGAGAGGATATATTGCACCGACGGAGTGCCATCAGCCTGCCACGGTAGGTAGGTAGGTGCACCCATCGTCCTTGCATAGTACATTAATCCATTGCTGTTGTTGTAGGCTTGTACTCCCTCGTATTTAAATACTCCCTCCGTTTCAAAATAAGTATCTTAAGCTTAGTACAACTTTATACTAGAGCTAGTACAAAGTTGAGACAGTTATTTTGGGACAAAGGGAGTATAAGTCTTTTATCATATTTCATTAGATGTCTACATACGAAACAAAATGAATGAATCTATATTTTAAAATATATCTATATACATTCATATGTAGTCCATTAGTTGAACTTATAGAAAGACTTATATTTAGGAACGGAGGGAGTAGCATGCATGTCTTCTTCCGTCGTGGGTGCATGTGTGATCGATGTGTCTGCCTCGTCCGTATCCGTCGACCTCCAGTGTCGACAACAGACAGCGGGCCAATCCGGCCAGCTCATCTTGTATGTATTGTGAATGACACCAACGGTCCTGAATTTTTATTTTAGTTTTGTCTAGATGTGGTTGTATTACCATGCAAATAAAAAGATATGTTTGTATCTGTTTCTAGACAAATCCGAAACAAGTAATTCGAAACGGAATACTAGCAACAAAAGAATGGATGCGTAAAAATAAGTTGCCGACCCCTGGGTCGACGGACCTGAGCAGGGTTCTCTTCACATGACGTGCCTGCCGGCGGTGATGTCCTCCGTTATTGGTGTTTATGGGGATTCCTTTCTCCAGATTGAGTAAATTGTCAAAAACTATCGCATTTCACGCAAATGTGTCCAGTGGCTACCACTTTACGATTTTGTGCGAAAAACTACCAAAAATTTCCTAATCTGTGGCAAAAAAAAACTACCAATCTTTTTAACTGACCGATTTAGCAAATTTAACCGTTTTTCTGACAAAAGTGGCCCACATGTCAGGTGCCACGCTGGGCCGGCGCTGCCGGCCCAGCGCAGGCAGCCGTTAACGGCGCCCACTCGCCGTCTCCGTCCTCTTCCTTCGCTCTTTCCCTCCAGATCCGATCCATTACCCTGTCGCTCCACTCTCTCCCTCCTCTCCCTGTCTCTGAGCTAGGTGGCGGCCGCCATGGCGTCGGTGACTCTGGATGTGGGCGGCGGCGACATTGTGGGCGGCGACGGCGGCGGTGACGGTGTACAGTCTTTCCATGAAGTGGATAACTGGGTATGGCAAAATAGTGATGTGTTTGTAGGAGCTTTTTTTCATTATTAGTAGAGTAAATGTGTAGTTGTAGTTGTAGTTCTTAGGTATTTCATCTTATTTATGCAGTTTGGCTGGCATCCAGTGGCACATAATTTTTCATTTCAATGGAAGAAACCATGTGACAAGGTGTATATATGAGGCAGATATTACTTTTCTTACCCTACAATCACTCATTTCTAGTGAAGGGGGTAGTGAGAGTGATTACATGTACTATGTGAATAAGGAGAATATTGGATCTGGAAGAGTAAAGTATTTAGGTAATGAAGATAGTGTTCATGAAATGTTGGAGGTTTATGATCATGTCAAGTCTGTGAACATAAAGGTTGCGAGAAATGTTGAACCTGCTAGTACAAAGGCTAATGAGAATTACATGAACACTCAAGAGAGCTGCATTGTGAAGGATTCTGAGGTTCAGATAAAGATAAATGATAGAAAGGCTCAGCTTGAGAGGAGCAGGATTCAAAGAGAGTCAGATTTGAACCACTTTGAAGGAGACACTGAAGTGTCTGAATTCTGTTCTGATAATTCAGTTCATTCTGATGGGAGTGCTGATGAAGTTGTTCAAATGGAAATAGATTCTGCCTCTGAAGAGGATAGACCATTGGAATTAACTGCTTTAGTGAAATATGTGAAGAATCCTGGTCCAACTAGCAGATGTCATAATGATGTAGAGCATAAAGAAAAAACCAGATTGGTTTCCTGAACGAGATGAGTTTTGTTTTGCTGGTGATTTAGGCATAAGTGATGAGGAAGAAGAAGATAAAGTTGACCTACCATACATCCTGAAGAAGCCAAAGAGTAATAAGAAAAAGATGAAGGATAGGGTATGGTTTGACCCCTCAATTCCCAATTCACATTTACTGTTGTGCAAGAGCTTGTGTTTTGAGAGTGTTTACCAGTTCAGAGAAGCATTAAGGGATTTTCATATAAGGACTTTGAGGTCTTTTCACTACCACAGGAACTCCCTCATACGTCTCCAACGTATCTACTTTTCCAAATTCTTTTGCCCTTGTTTTGGACTATAATTTGCATGATTTGAATGGAACTAACCTGGAGTGACGCTGTTTTCAGCAGAATTGCCTTGGTGTTATTTTTGTGTAGAAATCAAAGTTCTCCAAACATCCTGAAAATTTACGGGGAGCAGTTTTGGAAAATATCAAAAATATCTGCGTCAAGTTCCACCTCAGGGGGTGGGCCAGTGGGCCACAAGCCCCTGCTCCGCCACCACCCCCTGGTGGCGGTGGGCAGGATTGTGGGGCCCACAGGCACCTGTCGCCCCCAACTCTAGCTCTATAAGTTGTCTTTCGTCCCAGACAAAATAAAAAGAGAGAAGTTTTCATCGTGTTTTCGATACGGAGGCGCTGCCACCTCCTGTTCTTCATCTGGAGGGCAGATCTGGAGTCCGTCTTGGGTTCCGGAGAGGGGAAATCGTCGCCATCATCATCATCAACCTTCTTCCCTCTCCAATTCCATGAAGCTCTTCGTCGTTTGTGAGTAACCTATTCGTAGGCTCGCTGGGCGGTGATGAGTAGGATGAGATCTATCATGTAATCGAGTTAGTTTTGATGGGGATTGATCCCTAGTATTCACTATGTTCTGAGATTTGATGTTGATACTACTTTGCCATGCTTAATGCTTGTCACTAGGGCCCGAGTGTCATGATTTTAGATCTGAAATTATTATGTTGTCACCAATATATGTGTGTTTTAGATTCGATCTTGCAAGTTGTAGTTACCTACTATGTGTTATGATCCGGCAACCCCGGAGTGACAATAACCGGAACCACTCCCGGTGATGATCATAGTTTGAGGAGTTCATGTGTTCACCAAGTGCTAATGTGTTGGTCCGGTTCTTTATTAAAAGGAGAACCTTAATATCTCGTAGTTTCCTTTTGGATCCCGCTGCCACGGGAGGGATGGACAATAGATGTCATGCAAGTTCTTTTTCCTAAGCACGTATGAAGACACACGGAATGCATGCCTACATCACATTGACGAACGGGAGCTAGCCACATATCTCTCCGTGTTATAGTTGTTGCATGATGAATATCATCAAACAAATCACCGACCCATTGCCTACGAGTTTGTCCTACTACTGCTGTTACTTGTCTTGCTCTGCTGCTGCTGCTACTACTGTTGCTACTGCTGTTACTTGTCTTGCTCTGCTGCTGCTGCTACTACTGTTGTTACTTGTCTTGCTCTTCTGCTGCTGCTACTACTGTTGCTACTGATGTTACTTGTCTTGCTCTGTTGCTGCTACTACTACTGTTGCTACTATTGTTACTTGTTTTGCTCTGCTGCTACTGTTGCTGCTACTGTTGCTACTTGCTACTGGTGTCACTACTGCTGTTCCTTGCCACTGCTATTGCTCGTTACACTGTCGTTACTCGCTACTTTGCTGTTACTACTGTGCTTGCAGATACTAATCTTTCAGGTGTGGTTGAATCTGACAAATTCAGCTGCTAATACTTGAGAGTATACTCTCACCTCCTGACTGTCTTACCTACAAATTTGGGTCGAATACTCTACCCTCGAAAACTGCTGCGAACCCACGCGCTGGTGGGCCATCAACAACATTCTTCCAATTTCATTGTCGGGGAGTGCTATCAGCATTCTTCTGGTGCCGTTGCAGGAGAAGGTTAGTTGTCATAAGCATTCGTCTAGCTAACACTAGAGATTGCAGGATCAACACTTTTCTGGAGCCATTGCCAGGGAAGCACAACTGACGTCACTCCCCAACCAGAATTATTGTTTGGTGCTCACAGAGAGAGCATGGGTGTGAATTTTACATGTGTGCCTCCAGGATAGCTCATGAAAGAACTTTTTGCATTAAGAAGTGTAACATGGAGCACACTTGTCCATCATCAGCAGAGAACACAAAGGTTACTGCTAAGTGGCTTGCCAAAGCAGTTGAGCCTTCTCTTAGAGTAGATCCAAGAGCACCTGTGGATGCACTTATTAAAAACAGCAAAGTCAATTTTTCAGTTGATGTATCAAGGAGTGTGGCATATAGGGCAAGGAGGAAGGCTATTAAGGTTGTGCAAGGTGACCAGAAGGAGCAATATTATAGACTGAGGGACTACCTACAAGCAGTTATTGATACAAACCCTGGTAGCAGGTGTATAGTTACAACATTTGAGGACCCAGAAAACCCTGCACCAACTCCTAGATTTAAGTACATGTTCTACTGCTTGCATGCATCAAAGCAAGGATTTCTTAATGGATGCAGGCCCTTTATAGGTATATTTACAAACTGTGTTTTCTTGAAAATGTCTCCTTGGAGAAAAATTATGGTATCTAATTTGGTTATGGATGCAGGGCTTGATGGTTGCTTCATCAAGCTAACCACTGGACAACAAATTCTTGCAGCCACAGGAAGAGATGGCAACAACAACCTCTACCCCATAGCCTTTGGTGTTGTTGACAAGGAAGATGGTGATAGTTGGACATGGTTCCTAGCCCAGCTAAGATGCTGCATTGGAAGTGGAAGCAAATTTGGAACCTACACCATTATTTCTGACAGGCAAAAGGTATGCACCTATCTCTTGTAGTAGTTCAGAAATATTTCTAGTAGTGGTTGACAAGGAAGATTCTGATAGTTACTAATTTATAAATAGGGTCTTCTTAAGGCTATAAATGAAGTGTTCCTTGATTCCCCTCAGAGATACTGCCTTAGGCACATATATGCAAATTTTCAGTCTGTTGGCTTCAGAGCAGCAGAACTAAAGAATCTAGTAGATAAGGCTAGCTACTCATTCCCCAAACATGGCCATGAATTAGGAATGACATTGCTGAAAGCAGAGTGTGAGGGTGCTTGGAAGTGGCTTGAGAAAATTCCAAAGGAGACTTGGTGTAGGTATGCAATGGATTATAATTGCAAAACTGATCTTGTTGTGAACAACCTTAATGAGGTTTTCAACAAAATGATCCTTGATGTTAGGGCCAAACCAATTAGGACAATGTTTGAAGGAATTAGGACTAAGCAAATGATCAAAAGGCAAAAGACTAGGGAAAAGACAGAGTACAGCAGGTGGATAGTCACACCCAACTATTCAGAGAAACTAGAGGTGTTGGGGATATTATCTGTTGATAACCCGCCCTAGTTGGGCCGGGTCACCAAAGCTGGCGATCCATCTGAAATGTGGTTCGGGCCTTGTCCTGGTAAGGCCGAAGGTTGTATGGTGGTTTACGACTTCCGGAAAGAGTCCATAGTAGGAAAGGTCTCCAAGCTTTGGAAAGGTGGCGACTTAGAGATTGTAAGAGTAACGATTTGTATAAAGGAAAGGACCCTTGTAAACCCTAGGGACTCGACCTATATATAAAGGCGAGTCCCAGGGAAGAAGAGGGTAGGTTAGAAATCATCGAGTGCTAGGTCTGGCGAGTTACGCCCTCCTTGTAATCAAAACCCCATCAATACAACACAAAGCAGGACGTAGGCTGTTACCTCCTCACGAGGGGTCGAACCTGGGTAAATCGCCGTCCCACTCCCGTTCAACCCCTTTGAGTCGCCACCAAAGTGCGATGGCTCCAATACTAAGTCCTTTCACGAGGACATCTGACGTGACAAAACCACGACAGTTGGCGCCTACCGTGGGGCCTGCGCACGGTGGAGTTGAGTTCTCAAAGGGAGCCCTACCAGGGTTTGGGACCTACTCGATGAGGCTCATGACTCGGAGCCGCCGTGGAAAGTACTACATCAACAACCTACTATGGAGGCCCGAGGCGGATTCGATCGAATCTGGTTACAGGGTCCCCTTCGACAAGATCAGTGTTTTCATCGGCATGATTGGATCGCCCGTGCCTGAGCCGGACATCTCCTCCGACATCATCGAGCCAGCCAGGTACGTCCGCCCGGTCGTGACGCCAAATCTAACCCGCCCGGTCTTTGTTGGATTCACGCAGGGATCTGAGGAACCAGAACACTCAGCGACCCAGGAAACCACGCCGGTCAACACTGACGACGAATCGTCCATGGGCGATTTGGATTCAATCCAGTCTCTACATGGGGACTGTCTTGGGGGCTTGTCGCTGGCCATGGACCCCAAAGTTCTTGACCGAACTCGCCGTCAGATCGCCGTTTACATGGCTGGGGCGACTCAACCCTCGCCAAACCCGATAGGTGGAGATGGAACTGGCGAGATGTCTAGAAGCCCGGCCGCTATCTTGGTGGAATTGGCAGCGGAAATTACAAGCCTCATGGCGACCCCCATCACACCGGAAAACCAGGAGGCAGTAAACACGGAATTGACGAAACTAAGAGAAGCAGTGGCAAAGGCTCAGCGGGATGCCGAGGTGGAGTCCGCCAGGATCGAGACCCGGCAAGCTCAAATTACCGTTGAGATAGCTCGCTTAAATACTGACAACTGGCGGCTCGAAAGGCACCAGCGCGCATCTGACGCCGTCCATCAGCGGAGGCACTAGGGTCGCTTGCCTCCTGATCTCAACCCGACCCACCTGTTCGATACTCCGCGAACTCCCGAGACGGGAGCCGCCCCGGGGGGAGGGTCAAGCCAGCCGCCTAACCCGCCGTTCCAGCCAATTGCGGATCACGTCCCCCGATTCCGGACACCTCAAGGTCACTTTTCCAACCCGGTGGACAATGTCCTTGCCGCAACTCGCCATTTGGAATCCCTTCCAATTCACGGCAACACTCCTGCGGAGATAGAGGCAAGGAACGCCATTGAGATGTTGAAGACGACGGTGGTTCAAAACGCCTAGTTCTCACATAGCCTAGATAGGCTGCATTCCACTCCCCAGGCAAGCCGCACTAGGAGTCGTCGAGAGGACCAGCCCGCTGTAACCAGCGGACCGCGGCTCATCCCCCACGACAACTCGCCTGATCATCAAGACCCGCCAGGCCGGGATCGTTCGGACATCCAAGTCGCCCCAACCCCTCTTGTTGGGAGCGGCGGACGAGTGGGGGTGCCGTGCCTGGCCCCCGACCTTCGCAATGAGCAAATGCCTAAGGATTTTAAAGGGCCAAGAAAGGTGCCTAACTACACTCCGGACCTTGAGCCGGCGTCGTGGGTCTAGAGTTATGAAATCACCATGGACATGCTCGACGTAAACGAAGCAGTTTGTGCCAGATACTTCACAATGATGCTCGAAGGGACGGCGCGTACTTGCTTAAAAAACCTACCTCCCAACTCCATCCAGACTTGGGCTGAATTGAAAGAGCGCTTCATCAAAAACTTCCGAGGAACATGCAAGCGTCCAATGACAATTGTCGATCTATAGTACTGCGTTCAACGCCCCGATGAGTCGGCCCACCACTGGTCACGGCGGGTCGCGGAAATCATTCACTCGTCAGACGGTATTACGGCAGCTCAGGCTGTGTTGATCCTTGAGCAGAATTGCCACTACGAACCTTTGGTGCAGAAGTTGGGGCAACTCAAACGAAAGGTCGAAGACATGGGGGAGCTAATGGATACCCTCACCAAGTACGCTGAGGCGGACGACACCAAAGATCCCGGCGAGGATAGCGGCAAGACTAACTCACCAAGAAAGGGCGAGTCATCCAAAAATCATACCCGGTTCCAGGGACGGGCCCGCCATAATCAGGGAGCAAATAGCAAGAGAAGGCAGCAGGAAGAGTCTTCAGACTTAGTCGCCAACACCAACACCAATAATGGCAACCAGCGCCAGAAGAAAAGTAGGGGTTATAGTGGCAAAAAGCCGCACAACTATAATGAGTTACTCAAAGGCCCCTGCCCGCACCACGCCATGGCAGATGGCCCGGCGACTCATTCCTGGGAGGACTGCTACGTGATGTGGGAGTTTCGGACAGAAGCGATCAAAAAAGGGCAAAGCGGTGACCCGGACCAACGGCAGGAACAGTTCGGTGCGCCCAACCAACGTCAGAACCCCTTCGGCAGTTTCCCCGAACCGGGGGCTCAGGGTGGCTCACAGCCGAGCAGCGGCCCGTATCCAGTGCATCACCAGCGACGGTATAACCCGCCAGGAGTTTTTCAGCAACCACCCCCACAGGGGGCTTCGTAGGGCCAGGATGATAATGGCGGCTTCCGCAACAATCCCAAGCAGTTAAGCAATGGGCAATACCATGTTTTCACCACCAATGCTTGCAGGCGTGATAAAAAGGTGAGTCATCGAGCGTACAGTGTGTCTGAGCCGACACTCCCTAGATACCTCCACTGGTCCGAGCAGACCATATCATGGAGTAGGGAGGATCACCCGCCAAGAGTTGACAATCCCGGCGACTTAGTGTTGGTTGTGGATCCCCAAGTTGGGGGATATACCTTGTCAAAAGTACTGATGGATGGTGGCAGCAGCATCAACATTTTGTACTTCGACACTTTCCAAAGGATGAACCTATTGGAGAAAGATTTGATGCCTTCAACCACGGTATTCCACGGAATCGTCCCAGGCAAATCGGCGTACCCCATAGGCCGAGTCAGGCTCAGAGTCGCATTCGGAACAGCATCTAATTACACGAGTGAGTCGCTGATGTTTGAGGTGGTCAAGTTAAAAAGCCCCTATCATGCGCTGTTTGGGCGGCCGGCTTACGCCCGTTTCATGGCTCGCCCATGCTATGTTTACCTTAAGCTCAAGATGCCTAGCCCTAAAGGACCCATCACGGTTGATGGTTATAGGAGGATTGCAAGAGAGTGTGAAGAAGGGGATGTGGCTTACGCAGAAGTCGCTTGTGCTGCAGAGGAGCTCAAATACCACCAGGCGAATGTTGATCCAGCCAATATGTCACCCCTAAAAAAGCCAACGACAGATGCTGAGCCGCCCCTCAAGTTCAAACCAACAGATGACACTAAAACGGTGGATTTTGTCCCTGGAGATTCAACCAAGCAGTTCACTATTGGGACGGGTCTGGATCCCAAATAGGAAAGCACGCTCATCAAATTCATCCGTAAGAATTGGGACATCTTCGCATGGAAACCTTCTGACATCCCTGGTGTGCCGAGAGAATTCGCTGAGCACCATCTTAATGTTGACCCAAAGGCAAAACCTATCCAGCAATATCTTTGTAGGTTCAACGAGGAACGACGCAAGGCAATCGGGGAGGAGGTTGCCCGTCTCTTGGCCGCCGGATTCATCGTGGAGGTTTTCCACCCCAAATGGTTGGCTAACCCAGTTTTGGTACTCAAGAAGAATGGTACCTTCCGTATGTGCATTGATTACACGAACCTCAACAGAGCTTGTCCAAAGGATCCTTTCGCTCTTCCCCGCATCGACCAGATTATTGATTCCGTGGCGGGATGCGAACGTTTGTGCTTCTTGGACGCTTATTCTGGATATCACCAAATCAAGAAGGCCGTGGAGGATCAAGAGAAAACAGCTTTTATAACCCCCTTTGGGGATTTTTGCTATGTGTCCATGCCATTTGGACTCAAGAGTGCAGGGGCGACTTATCAGCGCTGCATCCAGAATTGCCTCCGTGGCCAAATCAGACGCAATGTCCATGCCTATGTCGATGACATTGTGGTTAAAACCCGCCAGGGGGAGACGCTATTGGAAGATCTCAAGGAAACTTTTGATAATCTGCGGGTATATCAGATGAAGCTAAATCCCACCAAGTGTGTCTTTGGTGTTCCTGCAGGGAAATTGTTGGGCTTCCTGGTGTCTGAGCGCGGCATCGAAGCTAACCCGGACAAGATCGAAGCGGTTACTTCCCTTGGGAAGCCAGCAAATGTTAACCAAGTCCAACGGATGGCGGGCCGCATTGCGGCCTTAAGTCTCTTCATAAGCCGCCTGGGAGAAAAGGCGATTCCCCTTTATCAATTGCTAAAGAAATCTGACCATTTTGTTTGGACAGATGAAGCTGATGAGGATTTCGAAGCCTTGAAACGGCAACTAGTTAACCCGTCGGTCCTGGCCGCCCCAACTGAGAAAGAGCCCATGCTTTTATATATTGCGGTAAACTCCAAAGCAGTAAGTGTGGCGGTGGTCGTTGAAAGGAAGGAGGAAGGAAAGGAATACCCTGTGCAGCGCCCGGTGTATTTTATCAGCGAAGTGCTAACTCTTTCCAAGCAGCGATACCCACACTGGCAGAAATTAGTGTATGGGGTGTTTATGGAAAGCCGGAAGCTTAATCATTATTTTCAAGAACATCCCATCACGGTGGTTAGTTCCGCTCCCCTCGGGGACATCATCCAGAATCGGGAGGCAACGGGGCGGATTGCCAAGTGGGCGATTGAACTTGGGCCGCATCACGTACGGTACACCCCTCCCACGGCCATCTAATCTCAGGCCTTGGTTGATTTCGTCAATGATTGGACCGAGTTATAGGCCCCAGAAACAGGCCTGATCTTACATACTAGACTATTTATTTTGACGGATCCAGACAGTTGGAAGGCTCACGGGCTGGCGTGGTACTGGTATCTCCTGAAGGAGACAAATTCTGTTATGTCCTCCGACTCATGTTTCCATGCACCAACAATGCTGCGAAATACGAAGCTTTACTTCACGGCTTGCGACTCGCCAAGGAGATGAACCTTACGCGGGTCAGATGTTTTGGCGACTCTGATCTGGTGGCTCAGCAAGTTTCAGGCACTTGGGATTCTCGAGACCCTATGATGGCGGCTTGCAGGAGGGCTGTGTCCGATGTGGCGGGTCATTTCCATGGCTATCAGGGTGATCACATTGACAGGCACCTTAACGAGGCGGCTGATGCCCTTTCGCGTCTCGGTTCCCAGCGAAAGCCGGTTCCCCCTAATGTTTTTCTGGATACTTTGCATAATCCTTCCGTAAGTTCTCCATTAGAGGAGGAGTTGGCGATACCAGATCCTGAGTCCTAGTTCGTGGCGGCTCTCCATGTTATGCCGGACTGGGTTCTTCCGTATGTGGCCTATCTCGCCCGAGGCGAGTTACCTACAGATGAAGTGTTGGCCCGCCAAATTGTTCGGCGAAGCAAACCCATGGTGATCATCAACGGC
Organism: Hordeum vulgare subsp. vulgare; assembly: GCF_904849725.1. Classification (NCBI taxonomy): domain Eukaryota; kingdom Viridiplantae; phylum Streptophyta; class Magnoliopsida; order Poales; family Poaceae; genus Hordeum; species Hordeum vulgare. The sequence continues at coordinate 580,950,500 of NC_058522.1, forward strand.
GAATTATATAAGCGAAGTACCTCCGGGGTTTTTCAAAGATGTGTTTCCTTCGAAGAAGGGTGCATAATTCTAAATGACATTCGTTCCGGAGATTGTGGGCATCACGCCGGGTCACGTTCCTTGGTTTCAAAGGCGTTCTGTCATGGTTTCTTTTGGTTGACGGCTCATGCAGATGCAGAGGAAATAGTTCGTCGATGCGATGGATGCGAGCGTTATGGGCGACAGGCTCATGTGTCGGCTCAAGAACTAAGGATGATTCCCATCACTTGGCCTTTCGCGGTCTGGGGGTTAGACATGGTTGGCCCCTTTAAGATGTCATCCAATAAGAAAACCCATTTGCTGGTGGCGGTTGATAAATTCACCAAGTGGGTTGAGGCAGAGCCTGTTGGAGCTTGCGATGCGGAGACGGCGGTCAAATTCTTGAAAAAGTTGATCTTCCGGTTCGGATATCCGCACAGTATCATTACTGATAATCGCACTAATCTGTCTCAAGGGGCAATGCAGGAGTTTTGCCGTCGTGAGCACATCCGGCTTGATGTTTCTGCAGTTGCTCACCCATAGTCCAATGGACAGGCGGAGCGGGCGAACCAGGAAGTTTTATGGGGAATCAAGCCCCGACTCATGGTTCCCTTGGAACGAACCCCGGGGTGTTGGGTTGAGGAGCTGCCTTCGGTACTATGGAGCATCCGAACCACCCCTAACCGGTCTACGGGTTTTACCCCTTTCTTTCTGGTCTATGGAGCAGAAGCCGTTCTTCCCACTGATATAAGGCATGACTCGCCTAGAGTCGCCGCTTACGTGGAGCAGACAACGAACTGGCGCATCAAGACTCTTTGGACGCCTTAAAGGAAGCGCGTGATCTGGCTGCAGCCCAATCAGCCATTTATCAACAGCACTTACGGCGTTATCACAGCCGCCGGGTCAAGAGCCGAACCTTTCAGGAAGGCGACTTAGTGCTTCGGCTGATACAAGATCGCACTGGCATGCATAAGTTACCGCCACCATGGGAAGGACCGTTCACCGTCAGCAAAAACCTTCACAACGGGTCTTACTATCTGGTGGATCTACGGCCTGATCGGCCAACCACGGAGGCTGAGTCGACTCGCCCGTGGAATGTTGCCCACTTGCAGCCTTATTACACTTGAGCTATTAAGCTTTACGTTTTGTAAGTTTTTCTTTTCCTATAAAGCAATAAAATTAAATACTTCCTGACTTGGGGGCTTTCCTGCTAATTCATCTTATTGAAAGGTATGAATCTTTATTCTTTTATCAACAAGTCGCCCAAACATGGACGCTATCCATACCGAAGAGCTTAAGTCGCCACGATGCGCTTATTACGAAACTGGGTATTGATAAAGCCAAAGAGGATCGAAGTCGCCACAAGCGCGCGATTCAAACATAGGCGTCTTATATGATTCTGTGGATTAGACCGACTTACTTGAGGACAATGTATCCCCAAGTCGTCTTGTGGTAATAGCGTATACGCTTCTACAATCCTATGACGGTCTTTTCCTTAATCATAGGTCACTTGGGGGCTTCCTCTCACTGAGATCAGCCTTACTACTAATTTGGCCTGCGGAAAATTACCGCATTAAAATGGTTATACTGGACTGTGTGTTGGCCGAATCGCCATATGGACCCATGAACTCTTGGCGAGTTATTCCGTTCATGGACCCTGAACTTGCCTTGGTTAAAACATGTCTAGTACCGGCAAGCGCCTCGCATGGAAAATAGAGAAACCATTGGTTCATTGAACCCGCTTCATTGAAGCTTGACTTGTGCCTGATCAACCGGTCTAAATACTTGAGCTTTTGACACAAAAGTCTCCCTTGTGTGGCGCTTGAGCTTGTTTGACTCGCCCTATCCTGTCGCGACCTTATGAGCCAACAAAATTTCTATTTTTTACCTCCCTGGCACTGCCACGAGGTTTTTCAGACTTTTTTCTGACTCGCCTCAAAATATCTTGGGGCGATTGCTATTTGTTATCACCTATTACTCACTGAGATGGTTTGATATATGTTTTCAAGCATAGAACAGGTTGATGATCAAAATCACTCTAGCCGTGGCGGATTAAGCATCATAAAAACGCCTCAATGGCGGGTCAAGTATTATGATAAAAGCCTCAAACGGCGGATCAAGCATTTCAAAACGCCTTAAGGGCGACATAAGGGTTTTTTAAGATATCACAGAAGCAGTTTTGATTCCTAAAAAGACCTATTACATGGCTCTCATGGCCAAATCAATGAGGTGTTATTCTACTGATGCCCTTGGATCAGCCTGCTGCGAGCTTTGGCCAACTTCAATTTACAAGTCGCCCAGTACCCAGTTACACTTGGATAACGCGGCGAACTCATCTTCATTGGTCAGCACTGATGAGAGATCTGCATCCAAGTCAAAAGGATTCTTGGGTCGACGCGGAGTTAAGCTGGTCGTCACAAAGGTTGGCGGGTTAACCTTCTTGTTTTTGTTGTCGTAGGCGGCTTGGTATTTTGATAAATCTAGGCTTGCAGCAAGCTGAGTCGCCGCCAAACGGGAGTCCTTGACAACACGTGATAGTCCTCTTCAACGAATTCTGACCCATGATCCTTGAGTTGAGGAAAGCCCGCCGCTACTTCTTCTGGGTTTATCTCTGGAGCATATGCTAAGAACCGACTCAGTGTAGTCAGCGCTCCTTTCCGGGCGGGTGACCGAGTTAACTCGCCAATTTTGGGAGGAAGAGTGGATAAGCAGCCAAGCATCTTCTTTATTGATGTTATAGGTTCCTTGGAGCCCATCACTGCTTTCACAGTCATCACACTCCCGGTATATAGCTGCTCCGTCAACGTGTAAATCGCCTTCAGCATCAGGACGCAATCATCCTGAAGGTTGGCGGCTCTCGGACCTGTATAAGAGGTAACGATAGTCAGCGATTTATATAAAGCTATTTGTTTACAAAGGTCAAGAGTTGGTTTTTACCGAAGACGGCTTGCGCCATGTTTGAGATATGTCGCTTTAAGCCAGACAGCTCCTGTTGCACAGTATCCGACTTGGCTTCAGCTCTTTCTGCTCGCTTTGTTAGAGCATCTTGATCAACTTGAGCACTTTTTAAGTCGGATTTTAGCTTCTCCATCTCAGATAAGATCAGTTGATACTTCTCTTCTGATTTGGCCTGGGCATCTTGCTGATCGGATAAACTTTTCTTCAAGTCGCCAAGGGCTGATTCAATTTGGATAAGTGATTCCTGTTGAAGCATATAGTTAAGGGGCAAGTCTCAGAATTATTGCAAGCAACATCCTTAACACTTGGGGGCTAATGTATAATTTTCTAGACAAAATTATACAGTATCAAGACCCGGCTCATCTTTTTACTGATGACCCGGCCCTTGGGGGTTACAGGTCGAAAGTTTTTCAAATCATCAAGACCCGGCTCATCTTTTTACTGATGACCCGGCCCTAGGGGGTTACAGGTAAAAAAAAATTCAAATCATCAAGACCCCGTTCATCTTTTTACTGATGACCCGGCCCTTGGGGGTTACAGGTCGAAAGTTTTTCAAATCATCAAGACCCGACTCATCTTTTTACTAATGACCCGGCCCTTGGGGGTTAATGAGTATAATATAGTGTACAACAAAATGTACCTCATGTTTGTTCTTCAGCATCCGAAGCAGGCTCTTCTCCATCTCATAACTCGCCTCCAAACGGCTTGCAAAGCCAGAGCAAAGTTCTTTGAATTCCAGATTTTCATATTGGGAGAGCTTAGCCTTGGAAAGTTCATGCTCAAGAATAGGTTGAGCTGATGATGATACATGCTTCGATAAAACCGTTGTGGCCGGTTTAGAGAAGCGAGTACCGGTGATAACTACAGCGTCCGGGTCTTCTATTGTTGTCAATGGACTTGGCGGGTAGGTGCATCCATGGTTTCCTTGGGAGAGCTGGGGAGATCCACTTGATCTTCACGTTTGTCTTGGTCCGGGTTATCCTGGATCGGCGCCGACTTTTCGATAAGCTCCGAAGTTGTAATGGGAGTTGACCCGCCAGTTTTTCTTTTCTTCGCCTGTGCCCTGAAAGGAGAAGGGGGTGTGTTTAAAGGACTGAAAATTTATCACCATCAAACTAAAAGTAAATATTATCAAAGGTTTACCCAGGGACACGGATCATCGGTGGAAGTGCCGACATTACTGAGTCGCCAGATGTAGGAGGAGAACTCTGCAAAAAGTTATACTTCGAAGATATGAGCGAGTTACAAATGCGATCCAAAAAGACCCGAAGAAGTGTTATTAAAAGATACCTCATTTGGCCTTTTCTTGTTTCTTGTTGGTAAACCGGACACCAGATCGCCAGAATGACTTCGAGTCTTCCGATTTGAGGTGTGTTGTGCTTTCTTCAGAAGAAAATTTGGATCCAAACAAGCATTTGGGTGTGAGAAGGGAACTTTCCCACAAATTCGCCTGGCCGGCTTAGGTGGAGAAGGAGATGAGTCGGAGGAAACAGAAATTACCTCTACAGAATCCTCCTGGCTTTCATTGTCTTCATTCTACGCAAGAGATACAGAGGTGTAAATACAAAGTTATCAGTAATGGATGACGAGTTAAAAGAGGATAGACTTTTTACCTCCGAAGGTGCGTCGCCGACTTGGGATTCATCGGCTTCAGATGGCTAGGTAACAACAGCTTTGCCCTTGCCCTTGGATTTCTTTTTTGGAGGCGGCCTATCTTGCTTCATGGCTGACTTTTTTGGCCTCTTCGACCAAAATTTATCACCTTTCCAAAATGGCATATTTTATAAGAGGTCATAGTTCAAATAAGACGTAAGGAATAAGAGACAAAAGGCGGGTTAAAGTTATTTACCTTTGGTGCCGGCTTAATCTTGCAGAAAGGTTTAAGACCTATTTGGCCGCATTTTGCCGCGGGCTCGCCGGTCAGCTTCTTGATGATGGTTACAATGTCATTTTCCGTCAGAGCCGTGTGGAAGTAGCACTGAGGATGATCTAGGGTGTCGTCAAATTCACACATTAACCCGTCCCAACGACTTAAAGGGAGGATACGCCATTCGACCCAACAACGGATCAAGTCAACTCCAGTAAGGCCGTTGTTTGTCAAAGATCTTAACTCGGACAATACTGGGATAAAGTCTGACTCCTCCTCTTCGGTGAGCTTGTCTGGGAGTTCGAAATTTGTTGGAAGGCGATCTTCCCTATAACCCAGAAGTTTGTTCTCGCCCTCAGGCGAAGTCTCCTGGCAATAGAACCAAGACTCGCCCCAGCCTTTGGGGTGGCTTGGCATGGCGAGTGATGGAAATGGGCTATCCCTGCTGCGTTGAACATTGACACCACCAATCTCCAGGTTGAGGCCATTGTGAAATTCTGTTTGGCAATTTAAGTGGAAGAAGTACCAAAATAAGGGAACTGAGGGTTCCATCCGCAAGTAAGCCTCACAGAACACCTGGAACTGGCATAGATTGCTTATCGAGTTGGGCCCTAGATCTTGGAGGCGGACATTCATAAAAGCCATGGCGTCTCTGAGGAATTTCGATCCTGGCGGCTTAAAGCCCCGCTCAAGGTGTTCAACAAAAACAACTATTTCCCCTTCCTTGGGATTGGGGATTTCTTCTCCTAACCCGGTGCGCCAACCGATAACCTCCTGAGGGTCCAAATTTCCTGTTTTCACATAATCATCTAGTATAGCATCATTAACCTTGGTGGGGAGCCAGTCGCTTTTGAAAATGGCGCCCATGCTACAAAGGGATAAAATTACGGGTGAATTGACACGTCAAACATCTACTGAAAATGGTGAAACAATTTCATTTGACTCGCCAAATAATTTGTCCGGGTCAGGTTGCCAGGGGCGACTTATGAAATTCTTGCTACTTAAAGGAGCGATGTTTCGGAGCATCAGTGGTATTTGTCAAAATGGTGAAGTATGAGGCTACAAACAGATTTCACTTGACAAACAATAGATTATGGATCTACCAGGCAGACAGAAATGAATGCGGAAAAGGACTACATATAACAACCTGCGGCTAAGGTGGGGACAGTAATATTGATTTGGTGAAGCCCTATTCTGACTATGCGAGTAGAGGCCGAACAAATAAAGGTATGAAATACATCGTTGTTCTCGTTATCATCGCCACCAACTAATCAGGAACAGGTAAAGCCATTCGGAGAGGCACCAAGAACGCAGTAAGGATGAACTTCGAAAAGAAAATTGGATCTGTTCTTAAATGGCAGAAAGCTAACCTGGTGGATACGGCTGGAGACGGTCGACGGTGATGAACTGCTCGGCCACGACGAGATGCGCGGACGATGATGGAGGTCTCAGTCGGATGTGAAAACCCCGGGTGGCGACGAGGTGTTCGACGATGACAAGGTGCTCGACAGCGGCGAGGCGGTCGATGGTGACGAACTGCTCGGCCGTAACGAGGTGCTCGGCGGCGACGAAGTCTTCGGGCGGCACCAAAGCTTTTGGATGGCGACGAGGTCTTCGGGTGGCGGCGGAGCTCTCTGGAGACGATGAGGGTTTTCTTCGCTGCAATAGTGGGGAAGAGAAGGGCGACAAGACTGGTAGGTGGAATGCGCCCAGTCCTTTCCTCCTGCCTATTTATCAGGTCGGGTGCTAGGATCGAGGCGCCACGAGCGGGAACTACCAAAAGATAAAGATTCGCCATGATGGCGCCCCGAAATTTTTGGGATAACGATACCAAAGGATCCGTTGGGGATTACGTCATTATCCTTTCCGGGATTCAAGGGATAAGGAGGTGCCAACAAGAAATAGTTTGGCGACTCAAGTTTTTCCACAATAGATGGCGGTTTAAGTGCATGGTGTATAAGAGGAGTGAAGATGAATCGCCCTTAATTGAGTAAGGATATTGGCATGAAGGAAATTCAAGTCAATCTGGGGCCTAATGTTGGGGATATTATCTGTTGATAACCCGCCCTAGTTGGGCCGGGTCACCAAAGCTGGCGATCCATCTGAAATGTGGTTCGGGCCTTGGCCTGGTAAGGCCGAAGGTTGTATGGCGGTTTACGACTTTCGAAAAGAATCCATAGTAGGAAAGGTCTCCAAGCTTTGGAAAGGTGGCGACTTAGAGATTGTAAGAGTCACGATTTGTATAAAGGAAAGGACCCTTGTAAACCCTAGGGACTCGACGTGTATATAAAGGCGAGTCCGAGGGAAGAAGAGGGTAGGTTAGAAATCATTAAGTCGCCACCAAAGCAGGACGTAGGCTGGGTTAGGTATGCAGCTATATTTCAGCATATAAGTTAGAAGTAGGGTTAGGTATGCAGCTATATTTCAGTATATAAGTTAGAACTACTTTTGGTATGATCTGTTGCTGGTTGGATGGGAAGTACTCTATATTGTTGTTGTTGGTTGTATGAACTGTTGCTGGTGTGCATGTTGCAGTGTGCATGCTTGCTATATTTCTAATCTGTGCAAGGGTGCATGTTGTATGATGGTACTATCTGTTGCTATATTTCTCTCTGTTTTTGTCGTGGTTTTGTCACGGCAGATGTCCTCGTGAAAGGACTTAGTACTGGAGCCATCGCACCTTGGTGGCGACTCAAAGGGGTTAAGCGGGAGAGACACGGCGATTTACCCAGGTTCGGCCCCTCGAGAAGAGGTAATAGCCTACGTCCTGCTTTGTGTGTATTGATGTGGATTCGATTACAAGGAAGGCGTGATTCGCCCTAACCTAGCACTCGATGATTTCTAACCTGCCTCTCCCCCTCCAGACTCGCCTTTATATATAGGTCGAAGCCTTAGGGTTTACAAGAGTCCCAGCTGGTTTACAAATTGTGACCACCGCGATCTCTAAGTCGCCGTCTTGCCGATCCCAGAGTCCTTTTACAAATCATAACCATCTTACAACTTCAAACCGCCCGGGCAGAAGCCCAACTAGCCTTAAAGGATGAATCGCCTTAACGGTGACCCGGCCCATATTTGGCGGGTCATAACCGCAGGTAATATCCCCAACATTAGGCCCCAAATTGACTTGAATTTTCATGCCAATACCATCATTTTAGTCAAAGGCGATTCACTCTCTTGCGTTCCTCCCTGCACCAGAAATCTTAACTCGCCAATTGGTGCCGGAAAAAAGTCTCTGAGTCGCCTACACATTCCCCAGCAGTACTCTCCTTAGTCCTCGGTCTTCGGGAACTCCAACACAAACTCAACGGATCCTTTGGGCGCATCATTATCCCAAAAATTTCAGATGTCATTATGGCGAATCTTGTCTTTCTCAACGGTTCCCGCTCACGGCACCTCGATCCCCGCGCCCATCCTTATAAATAGGCGGAAGGGACAGGGCTGACACCGTCCACCTACCAGTCCCGTCGACTTCTCCCCTATCATCACAGCGAGGAAAAAAACGCGCCGCATCCCGAAAGGCCCGCCGCCGGCCGCAATCTCCGCCTTCGTCCGAAGAACTCCGGTGCCACCCGCAGGCCGTCGCCGCCCGATACCTCCGGTGCTGCCCGCAGGCCACCGCCGCCTGAGAAGCTCCGGCGCCGCCCGCAAGCTGCTGTCGTCCGAAGAACTCCGGCGCCGCCTGCAAGTTGCCGCTGTTTCGAAGAGCTCCGGCGCCGTTCGAGGGATTCCAGCGCCGCCCGCACGTCGTCACCGTCGCCAGGCTCCATCGCCACCAACCTTCTTCGACCAAGATCTTCAGGTTAGGCCATTGCCTCCTCCTCGAAGGGTAGATTCGGCTCTTGTTCTTGCCGCCGCCATTGCCATAGCTTTAAAGTTCGCCACCATTTTAGTTGTTGAACTGTTATTGCTTCTGCCCTTGACAAAGGAAATCCTTCGTCTTCAACTAATGTCACTTCCGAACCGATTAGCTCAAACACCGTTAGGGTTCCGGCTTCTTAAACAGTCTTATCCACCTATCTTCTCGCAGTTTAACCAAACACGCTAGTTTACTTAAGCAATAGGCATTATCCCAACAGTACTCTGTTCATGCTTGAGCCCCGCTGATGAACCCTGACAACTGTCCGACAGATCTATTTCCCATTAACCGTTCGTAGAAAATTGTTTGTGAACTCCGTCCTTTCCTTAGTGCTTCGGAAACAACAGAGTACTCTTCGAGAATAGCCCTGCCCCTATAAACCGCCACATCGGCCTGACTCGGCTATCGAGTCCGGCGGGTCAAGCGGAGAGTCGCCCCCTATTCACATAGTGAGCATACGAGACATATAATGCCATTCTTACCCATTTGTAGCATGGGCGCCGTTTTCAAGAGCGACTGGCTTCCCACCAAGGTCGACGATGCAGTGTTGGCGAACTACGTGAAAGCCGGCTGCTTAGATCCCCAGGAAGTCATCGAATGGCGCACCGGGTTAGGAGAAGACCTCCCCCGCCCCAAGGAAGGGGAGATAGTGGTTTTTGTGGAGCACTTGGAACGAGGTTTCAAGCCGCCAGGATCCAAATTTCTTAGGGACGCCCTGAGTTTCATGAACATCCGACTCCAGGATTTGGGACCCAACTCCATCAGCAATCTATGTCAGTTCCAAGTTCTCTACGAAGCTTACTTACGGATCGAACCTTCTGTCCCTCTGTTCTGGTACTTCTTCCACCTGAATCGCCAGACAGAGTTCCACAATGGTCCTAGTTTGGAGCTTGGCGGGGTCAATGTTCAACGCCGCAGGGACAGCGCATTCCCTTCACTCACTATGCCCAGCCATCCCAAAGGCTGGGGCGAATCGTGGTTTTACTGCAAAGAAACGTCCCCTGCCGGCGAGAACAAGCTGCTGGGCTACAGACCAACCCGCCTTCCAGTCAATTTCAAGCTTCCGACAAACTCACTGAAGAAGAAGAGTCAGATTTTATCCCAGTCCTGTCCGAGTTAAGATCTCTGACCAACAATGGTCTCACCAGGATCGACCTGATCCGCTGCTCGGTTGAATGGCGGATTCTCCCTCTGAGCCGCCGAGATGGCCTGATGTGCGACTTTGACGGTACTCTGGATCATCCCCAATGCTATTTCCACACAGCGTTGACGGAAAAAGATATCGTCGCCATCATCAGGAAGTTGACTGGTGAACCTGCAGCAAAGTGCGACCAAATCGGCCTCAGGCCCTTTTGCAAGATCAACCCGGCACCCAAGGTAACCAAATCTAACTCGCCAATTTATTTCATCCGCCTTATTGCCATCTTGACCTCACGCCATATCCTTTCCAGAAAGGCGACAAGTTCTGGTCTAGGAGACCTAAGAAACAAGCTATGAAAAGTGCTAAGCCGCCCTCCAAGAAAAGCAAAGGCAAAGGTAAATCAACCGCGGCCGAACCATCCGAAGTCGACGAATCCCAAGCCGGCGACGCTCTCTCAGAGGTACCAATTCGTCCTCTTCTTCACTCGCCACCCATAACCTTTCCAGCTTTCATTTACATCTCTTACTCTTCTCATAACAGAATGAAGATAACGAGAGTGAAGAAGATTCCGTCGAGGTAATTTCCGTTTCCTCCGATTCATCTCCTTCACCACCTAAGCCGGCCCGGCGCATATGTGGATAAATACCTCTCTCACATCCAAATGCCCATTTGGACCCAAATTTCTTACTGAAGAAAATGCAGCACGCCTCGAAATGGAAAACACGGAGTCATTCCGGCGACTTAACACCTGGTTTGCCAACAGCGAGCAAAAAGAAAACAAGCAAGGTACTTCCCCCCTTTTCCTTATTTTGTGCAATCATTGTTTGTGTTGCTTTGGATCACAATCATAACCCGCCTGTATTATCGATGTATAAATTCCGCAGGATTCTCCCCCTACTTCCGGCGACTCAGTGATGTCGACGCTTCCACCAATGATCCGAGTCCCAGGGTAATTTTCTTGTCTTGATCCTTGAGAAAAACATGCTTTCGAATTATTAACATAACTGTCTCTTTCATTAGGGCGCAAGCCAAAAAAAGGAAGACCAGCGGATCAATCCCTGATTCCACTCCTGAGCCTCCAAGGAAAACCGCTCCGACCCAAGATGACCCGAGCCAAGAAGAGCCAATAATCCAAGCGGACCTCCCTGATTCGCCCAAAGGGTCACCGGATGTCCCTAAATCGCCAGTCGTTATGGCAACAGCTGAAGAACCAGATGCCGTAACCATTACTGGTTTTGGTTTCTCCAAGCCGGCAACAACGATCCTCTCCAAGCACACAGCATCATCTCCACCATTGACTCCTGAGTCTGGGCCTTCCAAGGCGAAACTTTCTGACTACGCAGGTCTGGACTTCAAAGAACTCTGTTCTGGCTTCGCAAGTCGCCTGGAGACGAGTTATGAAATGGAGAAGAACCTGCTTAAGATGTTAAATCACAAGCACAAGGTAAATTTTATACTTTACTATTCCCAGTAACCCCCAAGGGCCGAGTCATCAGTAAAACGATGGGTCGGGTCTTTTTAACAGGCTTTCACGACCAGTAACCCCCAAGGGCCGAGTCATCAGTAAAACGATGAGTCGGGTCTTGATTCCTGTATAATTTCCTTTAGAAAATTATACATTAGCCCCCAAGTGTCAGGGGTATTGCCTTGCAATAATTCTGAAACTTGTCTTCATTTAAAATCTTTCAACAGGAACATCTAGCCCAAGCCGAGCTAGCTCTGGGCGATTTAAAGAAGAATTTGGCGGACCAGCAGGATGCCCGAGCCCAATCAGAGGACAAATACAAGTTGGCTCTAGTTGAAGCAGAAAAACTCAAAGCCGAGTTAGAAAAAACTCGGGCTGATCGAAATGCTGCTTTGGCACGAGCCGACAAAGCAGAGGCAAAACTGGCGACTGTGCAGCAGGAGTTATCCGGCTTAAAACGCCATATTTCCAACATGACACAAGCCATCTTTGGTAAGTTTTTATCTAACTTTCGAATCCTGTCTTCTCTTTTGAACAAATTCCTTACCGTTGACTTACCGGTTATTCGACCTCAGGTTCGAGAGTCGCCAATCTCCAAGAGGACAGCGTGCTGATGCTGAAGGCTATCTATACGCTGACGGAACAGCTGTACACGGGCAGCGTATTAACCGTCAAAGCTGTGATAGGTGCAAAGGAGCCCATAACCTCCATAAAAAAGGTCCTTGAATACTTATCCACGCTGCCTCCCCAAATTGACGAGTTAACCCGGTCAGCCGCCTGAAAGGGGGTCCTGACGGCTCTGAGTCGCTGCTCGGCGTACGCTCCGGAAATCAACCTGGAAGAGGTGGTTGCCGGCTTCCCTCAGCTCAAAGACGATGGCTCGGAATTCATGGAAGAAGATTACCAGAAGGTCGTCAAGGATTCTCGACTGGCCGCCACTCAGCTCGCCGCCAGCCTTGACTTGACAAAATATCAGGCGGCTTATGATGAGAAGAACAAGAAGATCAGCCCGCCAACCTTCGTGGTGACCAACCTGACCCCTCGGCGACCCAAAAATCCCTTCGACTGGGAAGCGGACCTGAACTCAATCTTGACTGAGGAAGACGATTTTGCCTCTTTATCCCGTTGTAACTGGGTGCTAGGCGATTTACAAATCGAGGCTGGTCAGAGCTCAAAGCAGGACCTAGTAAAGTAGAATCTCCTTGAATTTGGCCCAAGAGCCATGTAATAGCCAGTATTATCTTTTGACGACATCTGCAAAAAAAACCCTTGTACCGCCTTTGGGGCGGGTTAAAATATTTGGTTAACCTTTATCAAAGACACGGCTGCAGTACTTAGTCCGCCAAGGCCAAGTCGTATCACGAGTAATTTTTGTCGGCACATACGGTCGCGACAGGGGGAGACGAGTCAAAAAGCTCAGGCGTCCACCCTTAATGCAGGTTTCGTCGGCTCAGACGGTCGCGACAGGGGGAGGCGAGTCAAAAAACTCGTGCACCCATCCTTAATGCAGGTTTCGTCGGCTCATACGGTCGCGACAGGGGGAGGCGAGTCAGAAAGCTCGTGCACCCACCCTTAATGCAGGTTTCGTCGGCTCATACGGTCGCGACAGGGGGAGGCGAGTCAGAAAGCTCGTGCACCCACCCTTAATGCAGGTTTCGTCGGCTCATACGGTCGCGACAGGGGGAGGCGAGTCAGAAAGCTCGTGCACCCACCCTTAATGCAGGTTTCGTCGGCTCATACGGTCGCGACAGGGGGAGGCAAGTCAAAAAACTCGTGCACCCACCCTTAATGCAGGTTTCGTCGGCTCATACGGTCGCGACAGGGGGAGGCGAGTCAGAAAGCTCGTGCACCCACCCTTAATGCAGGTTTCGTCGGCTCATACGGTCGCGACAGGGGGAGGCGAGTCAGAAAGCTCGTGCACCCACCCTTAATGCAGGTTTCGTCGGCTCATACGGTCGCGACAGGGGGAGGCGAGTCAAAAAACTCGTGCACCCACCCTTAATGCAGGTTTCGTCGGCTCATACGGTCGCGACAGGGGGAGGCGAGTCAAAAAACTCGTGCACCCACCCTTAATGCAGGTTTCGTCGGCTCATACGGTCGCGACAGGGGGAGGCGAGTCAGAAAGCTCGTGCACCCACCCTTAATGCAGGTTTCGTCGGCTCATACGGTCGCGACAGGGGGAGGCGAGTCAAAAAACTCGTGCACCCACCCTTAATGCAGGTTTCGTCGGCTCATACGGTCGCGACAGGGGGAGGTGAGTCAGAAAGCCCGTGCACCCACCCTTAATGCAAGTTCTGTCGGCTCATAAGGTCGCAACAGGATGATATTGCTTTCTTTTAAAGAAGCCCCCAAGATAGGGAAACATTATATTAATTCATAATGAAACTGAAAAACTTACAAAGCATGGAGCTTTAAAAACTCAAGTGTAGTAAGGCCGCAAATGGGCAATATTCCAGGGGCGGGTTGACTCAGCCCCCGTGGTCGGTCGATCAGGCCGAAGATCCATCAAGTAATAGGAACCATTGCGGAGGTTTTTGCTGACCACAAAAGGCCCTTCCCAAGGGGACGAAAGTTTGTGCATGCCTGCCCGATCTTAAATCAATCGAAGCACCAAATCTCCTTCTTGGAAAATCCGACTCTTCACTCGGCGACTATGATAACGCCGCAAATCTTGCTGATAAATCGCCGAGCGAGCCGCCGCTAAGTCGCGTGCCTCCTCCAAAGCATCCAAAGAATCCTGACGCGCCCGCTCGTTGTCCCGCTCCACATATGACCCTAAGAGAATCATGCCTTATGTCGGTAGGGAGAACGACTTCTGCTCCATACACCAAAAAGAAAGGGGTGAACCCCGTGGACTGATTTGGGGTGGTCCGGATGCTCCACAATACCGAAGGTAACTCCTCCACCCAACACCCTGGAGTTCTTTCTAGGGGAGTTATGAGCCGAGGTTTGATTCCTCGCAAGACCTCCTGATTCGCCCGCTCGGCCTGTCCGTTCGACTGTGGGTGAGCAACTGCAGAGACATCCAGCCGAATGTGTTCACGGCGACAGAAGTCCAACATCGCTCCTTGGGACAAGTTGGTACCATTGTCTGTAATGATGCTGTGAGGGTATCCAAAACGGAAAATCAACTTCTTCAGGAATTTTACCGCGGTCTCTGCGTCGCAAGCCCCGACTGGTTCCGCCTCAATCCATTTAGTGAATATATCGACCGCCACTAACAAGTGAGTTTTCTTGTTGGAAGACATCTTAAAAGGACCGACCATGTCCAGCCCCCAGACCGCGAAAGGCCAAGTAACGGGGATCATCCTTAATTCCTGAGCCGGCACATGAGCCTGTTTCCCATATCGTTGGCACCCCTCACACCGCCGCACTATGTCTTCTGCGTCTGCGTGAGCCGTCAGCCAAAAGAAACCGTGCCGGAAAGCTTTTGATACCAAAGAACGTGACCCGGCGTGGTGCCCACAGTCCCCAGAATGGATGTCATTTAGGATCACGCACCCTTCCTCGGAAGAAACGCACCGCTGAAAGACTCCTGAAGTGCTTCGTTTATACAACTCGCCATTAATGATGACCATGGACTTGCTGCGTCGAACAATCTGGCGAGCCAGAACTTCGTCAGTAGGTAATTCGCCACGAGCAAGATAAGCTAAGTAAGGCAGAGCCCAATCCGGAGCAACATGAAGAACCGCCACAAGCTGAGACTCGGGATCTGGTATCGCCAATTCCTCCTCCGTGAGGACAGTCACAGATGGTTTATGCAGGACATCCAGGAATACATTAGGGGGAACCGGCTTTCTCTGTGAGCCGAGTCGCGAGAGGGCATCGGCTGCCTCGTTGAGTTGCCGGTCAATGTGATCAACCTGGTAGCCATGAAAATAGCTCGCCACGTTGGATACAGCCCGCCTATAAGCCGCCATCATAGGATCTCGAGAGTCCCAAGTGCCCGAAACCTGTTGCGCCACCAAATCTGAATCCCCAAAGCACCTGACTCGGGTGAGGTTCATCTCTTTTGCCAGGCGCAACCCGTGAAGCAGGGCTTCATACTCTGCCGCATTGTTTGTGCAAGGGAACATGAGCCGGAGGACGTAGCAGAACTTGTCTCCTTGGGGGGATACTAACACCACACCCGCCCCCGAACCTTCCAACTGCCTGGATCCGTCAAAATAAATGGTCCATTAGGTAAGGTCAGGCCGATCCTCCGGGACTTGAAGCTCCGTCCAGTCATTGACGAAATCAACTAGTGCCTGGGACTTGATGGCTGTGCGAGGGGTATACTGTATATGATGTGACCCGAGCTCTATTTCCCATTTGGCGATTCGCCCCGTTGCCTCGCGATTTTGGATGACGTCACCAAGGGGTGCGGAACTGACCACGGTGATCGGGTGTTCCTGGAAATAATGTTTGAGCTTTCGACTCGCCATGAACACCCCATAGACTAGCTTCTGCCAATGTGGGTATCGCTGTTTGGAAAGAGTTAACACTTCACTGACGAAGTACACCGGGCGTTGAACCGGGTATTCCTTTCCTTCCTCCTTTCTCTCGACGACCATAGCCACGCTGACCGCTCTAGAGTTCGCGGCGATGTATAGGAGCATAGGCTCTTTTTCAATGGGGGCCGCCAGGACCGGCGGGTTAACCAATTGATGTTTTAAGGCCTGAAATGCCTCGTCAGCCTCCTCTGTCCATACGAATTGGTCCGATTTTCTCAACAGTTGGTAGAGAGGAATCGCCTTTTCGCCGAGGCGGCTCACGAAACGGCTGAGTGCTGCTACACGACCCGCCAATCGCTGAACCTGATTAACGTTCGTCGGTTTGCCGAGTGAGGTAACTGCTTCAATCTTTTCTGGGTTAGCCTCGATGCCGCGCTCTGATACCAAGAAACCTAGTAATTTTCCCGCGGGCACGCCAAAAACGCACTTGGTAGGGTTTAGCTTCATCTGATACACTCGTAAATTATCAAAGGTTTCCTTAAGATCCTCGAGAAGCGTTTCCCCCCGGCGGGTTTTGACCACGATGTCGTCAACATAAGCGTGGACGTTGCGGCCAATCTGGCTATGAAGACAATTCTGGATGCAGCGTTGGTAAGTCGCCCCCGCGCTCTTGAGCCCGAACGGCATTGATACATAGCAAAAGGCCCCGAACGGGGTTATGAAAGCAGTCTTCTCCTGATCTTCCACAGCCATTTTGATCTGACGATAGCCCGAATAGGCGTCCAAGAAACACAAACGCTCGCATCCCGCCACCGAATCGATAATTTGGTCGATGCAGGGAAGGGCGAAAGGATCCTTGGGACAAGCCTTGTTGAGGTCCGTATAGTCAATACACATGCGAAACGTGCCATTCTTCTTGAGTACCAACACCGGGTTAGCTAGCCATTTGGGGTGAAAAACTTCCACGATGAACCCAGCAGCTAAGAGTCGGGCGACTTCTTCCCCAATCGCCTTCCGTCGCTCCTCGTTAAACCTGCGAAGGTATTGCTGGACAGGTTTGCACTTTGGGTCAATATTAAGATGGTGCTCAGCGAATTCTCTTGGTACACCCGGCATGTCAGAGGGTTTCCATGCAAAGATGTCCCGATTCTCACGGATGAATTCGATGAGCGCGCTTTCCTATTTGGGATCCAGGCCTGTCCCAATGGTAAACTGCTTGGATGAGTCGCCGGCGACGAAGTCGACTGTCTTCGTGTCATCCGTTGCTTTGAACTTGAGGGGAGACTCGGAACCTGTAGTTGGCTTTTTCAGTGGCGACATGTCGGCCGGGTCAACATTGGCTCGGTGATTTTTGAGTTCTTCCGCCGCACAGGCGACTTCCGCATAAGCCGCGTCTCCTTCCTCGCACTCCTTCGCAATCCTTCTATCTCCGTCAACTGTGATAGGCCCGTTGGGACCCGGCATTTTGAGCTTGAGGTAGACGTAGCACGGGCGGGCCATAAACCGAGCGTAAGCCGGTCGCCCGAACAAAGCATGGTACGGGCTTTTTAGTTTGACCACCTCAAAGGTCAAAGACTCCGACCTGTAATTTTGCGTGGTTCCAAACGCTACTGAGAGCCTAACCCGGCCTATGGGGTAAGCCGATTTGCCCGGGACGATGCCGTGGAAGACCGTGGTTGAAGGCATCAAGTCTTTTTCTGACAGATTCATCCTCCGGAAGGTGTCGAAGTACAGGATATTGATGCTGCTGCCACCATCCATTAGTACTTTCGATAGGGTGTATCCCCCCACTTGGGGAGCCACGACCAGTGCCAAGTCGCCCGGGTTATCAATCCGTGGCGGGTGATCCTCTCTGCTCCACGTTATGGTCTGCTCGGACCAATGGAGGTATCGGGGAACTGCCGGTTCAACCACGCTGAACGCCCGGTGATGTACCTTTTTATCACGCCTGCAGGCATTAGTGGTAAAAACATGATATTGTCCATTACTTAGCTGTTTAGGGTTATTGCGGAAACCCCCGTGGTCGTCTTGATCCTGCGGGGCCCCTGGTGGGGGTGGTTGCTGAAAATTTCCCGGCGGGTTATACCGCCGGTGGTGGTGATGCACCGGGTACTGGCCGCCGCCTGGCTGCGGGCCCCCCTGTGCCTCCTGTTCGGGAAAACCGCCGAAGGGGTTGTGCCTTTGGTTGGGTGCGGCGAGTTGGTCCGGGCGACGGTTCGGATCTTCGGCCTGGCTCTTTTTGATCGCCTCAGCCCGGAATTCTCGCATCACGAAGCAGTTCTCCCAAGAGTGACTCGCCGGGCCGTCGGTCGTGGCGTGGTGCGGGCATGGGCCCTTAAGCAGCTCTTCGTAGTTACGCGGCCTTTTTCCACTGAAGCCCCGATTCTTCTTTTTGCCGTCGTTGGCGTTGGTGTTGGCGACCAGGTCCGAGGGCTCCTCATGCGACCTGCGCTTCCCGTTGCTCCCCTGGTTGTGACGGTTCCGGCCTTGGAGGCGGGCATGGCTCTTGGCCGAGTCGCCTTTTTTGGGTGAGTTAGCTTTACCATCCTCACCGGGATCCTTGGTGTCGTCAGCCTCGGCGTACCTGGTAAGGGTATCCATTAGCTCGCCCATATCCTGGACCTTCCGCTTGAGTCGCCCCAACTGCTGGACCAGTGGTTCATAGTGGCAGTTGTGCTCGAGGATAAGCACAGCTTCTGCTGCCGTGATGCCATCGGATGAGTGAATGATTTCTGCGACTCGCCGCGACTAGTGGTGCGCCGACTCATCCGGGCGTTGAACGCAGTGTTGTAAGTCGACGATCGTCATTGGCCGTTTGCAGGTTCCCCGGAAGTTTTTGATGAAACGCTCCTTCAACTTGGCCCAGGACTGGACGGAATTGGGGGGTAGGTTTTTCAGCCAGGTGCGCGCCGATCCTTCGAGCATCATGGTAAAATATCTGGCGCAAACCGCCTCGTTCACGTCGAGCATGTCCATGGCGATCTCATAGCCCTCGACCCAAGATGTCGGTTCAAGGTCCGGTGTGTAATTAGGCACCTTTCTTGGTCCTTTGAAATCCTTGGGCATCCTTTCATTTCGAAGGGCCAGGGATAAGCAGGGCACCCCCACTCGCCCTTTGGTTCCCGCGGGAGGAGTCTGGATGTCTTGGATGTTAGGGGGACCTCTGCCCGGCGGGTCCCGATCCGGCGGGTTGTCTTGTCGTGGGGCGCTGTTTACGGCTGGCTGGTCCTCCGGCCAGCCCCTGGTGTAACTCGCCTGGGGGGTGGAATGCAATCGCTCGGGGCTGTGCGAGAACTGCGCGTTTTGGACCACCGCCGTTTTTAACATCTCGATGGCGTTCCTTGCCTCGATCTCGGCGGGGGTGTTGCCATGGATCGGGAGAGATTCGAGATGGTGAGTTGAGGCAAGCACATTATCCACCGGGTTCGAGAAGTGACCTCGAGGGGTACGGAACCGAGGGATTTGACCCTCGGTAGGCTGGTTTGGCGGGTTAGGGGGGCGTACCGGCCCTCCTGCTGGGGCGGCTCCCATCCCGGGTGTCTGGGGAGTGTTGAACAAGCGAGTCGGATTTAGGTCATGGGGCAGGCGTCCCTGGTGTCGCCGCTGATGGACGGCGTCGGATGCGCGCTGCTGTCTTTCGAGCCGCCAGTTGTCGGTGTTCAGACGCATCCTCTCGGCCGTAATCTGGGCTTGTCGAGTCTCCATCCTGGCGGACTCTGTCTCTGCGTCCTGGTGGGCCTTCGCCACCGCCTCCCTCAATTTTGCTAGCTCCGCGTTTACCTCTTCTTGGTTCTCTGGCGTCAGGGGGGTTGACATTAGCCTCGTGATTTCTGCTGCTAATTCCACCAGGATCGCCGACGCCGTTTTGGACGTTCCGCCGGTTCCATCGCCCCCGGCTGGATTGTGCGCGGGTTGAGTTGCCCCGGCCATGTAGATGGCGATCTGGCGGTGGGTTCGATCGAGGGTTTCCGGATCCATGGCCAATGACAAGCCTCCGAGGCCGTCCCCGTGGAGGGGCCGGATGGAGTCCGAATCGCCCATGGATGACTCGTCGTCAGA
This sequence comes from Hordeum vulgare subsp. vulgare, assembly GCF_904849725.1. NCBI lineage: Eukaryota > Viridiplantae > Streptophyta > Magnoliopsida > Poales > Poaceae > Hordeum > Hordeum vulgare. Next base: position 580,970,297 of record NC_058522.1, read on the forward strand.
GTTGACGGGGGTGACTCCTTGAGCCGCCGCATGTTCCGGCTCCTCCGAGCCCTGCGTGAACCCCACAAAGACGGGGCGGGTCAGATTCCCTGTTACGACTGGATGAACGAACCTGGCCGGCTCGACGGTGTCGGAGGAGACGTCCAGCTCAGGGATGGGTGACCCGACCATGCCGATGAAGACGTTGATCTTGCCGAAGGGGACCCTGTAGCCTGATTCCAAGGAATTTGCTTCGGGTCCCCACCGCTGGTTGTCGATGTAGGCTATGCCGCGTCGGCTCCAAGTCATGAGCGCCGCCGCGTAACTCCCAAACCCTGGTAGGGCTTCCTTTGAGAACTCAACTCCACCGTGCGTAGGCCCCACGGTGGGCGCCAACTGTCGTGGTTTTGTCACGGCAGATGTCCTCGTGAAAGGACTTAGTACTGGAGCCATCGCACCTTGGTGGCGACTCAAAGGGGTTAAGCGGGAGAGACACGGCGATTTACCCAGGTTCGGCCCCTCGAGAAGAGGTAATAGCCTACGTCCTGCTTTGTGTGTATTGATGTGGATTCGATTACAAGGAAGGCGTGATTCGCCCTAACCTAGCACTCGATGATTTCTAACCTGCCTCTCCCCCTCCAGACTCGCCTTTATATATAGGTCGAAGCCTTAGGGTTTACAAGAGTCCCAGCTGGTTTACAAATTGTGACCACCGCGATCTCTAAGTCGCCGTCTTTCCGATCCCAGAGTCCTTTTACAAATCATAACCATCTTACAACTTCAAACCGCCCGGGCAGAAGCCCAACTAGCCTTAAAGGATGAATCGCCTTAACGGTGATCCGGCCCATATTTGGCGGGTCATAACCGCAGGTAATATCCCCAACAGTTTTAGTTGTTGTGTGTTTTAGGTCTGAAATTCAGTAGACAGTGTCTGAAATTCAGTTAACAGTGTCTGAATTCAGTAAACACTGTCTGAAATTCAGTTAACAGTGTCTGAATTCAGTAAACACTTTCTGAAATTCAGTTAACAGTGTCTGAAATTCAGTTAACAGTGTCTGGATTTTAGTTTATATCTATTGTCAGTTTATATCTACTATAAGCTACTATATTTATGAAACTATAAGCTAAAGTCAATTTATAGCTACTGTCAGTTTATATCTACTATAAGCTACTGTCGGTTTATAGCTACTGTCAGTTTATATCTACTATAAGCTACTGTTAGTTTATAGCTACTGTCAGTTTATATCTACTATAAGCTACTGTTTGTTTATATCTACTATAAGCTACTCTAAGCTACTATATTTATCTACTCTCAGTTTCCACACATAATTTATGAAACTATAAGCTACTATATTTGCTAAACATTCTTACTAACTTAACTTACCATAGTAGGTCTTAACATAAAAGTCATTACATCATAGATAAAAGCAACAAGTTCTTAAACCATAACAGTAGCTAGCTCATATCATCCATCTTGATTCAGGTTATGAAACCACATGACACTTACCCAAAATATACACCTAACATCCAAGGCCAGCTATATATATAGGCCTATTACTTAACTGACCATAGTAGGTCTTCACTCATCCACTATTGCCTTGATCCTCTCTAGCTTCTCTTTGGTGCAATGCCCAACTTTTAGCAGATCAGCAATAAGATACTCCAGCTTCTTCTTCTCTTCCTTAAGTAGGTGTTGGAAATATGCCCTAGAGGCAATAATAAATTAGTTATTATTATATTTCTTAGTTCATGATAATCGTTTATTATCCATGATATAATTGTATTGATTGGAAACACAATACTTGTGTGGATACATAGACAAAACACTGTCCCTAGTAAGCCTCTAGTTGACTAGCTCGTTGATCAAAGATGGTCAAGGTTTCCTGGCCATAGGCAAGTGTTGTCACTTGATAACGGGATCACATCATTAGGAGAATCATGTGATGGACTAGACCCAAACTAATAGACGTAGCATGTTGATCGTGTCATTTTGTTGCTACTATTTTCTGCGTGTCAAGTATTTGTTCCTATGACCATGAGATCATATAACTCACGGACACCGGAGGAATGCTTTGTGTGTATCAGACGTCGCAACGTAACTGGGTGACTATAAAGATGCTCTACAGGTATCTCCGAAGGTGTTCGTTGAGTTAGTATGGATCAAGACTGGGATTTGTCACTCCGTGTGACGGAGAGGTATCTCGGGGCCCACTCGGTAATACAACATCACACACAAGCCTTGCAAGCAATGTGACTTAGTGTAAGTTGCGGGATCTTGTATTACGGAACGAGTAAAGAGACTTGCCGGTAAACGAGATTGAAATAAGTATGCGGATACTGACGATCGAATCTCGGGCAAGTAACATACCGAAGGACAAAGGGAATGACATACGGGATTATATGAATCCTTGGCACTGAGGTTCAAACGATAAGATCTTCGTAGAATATGTAGGATCCAATATGGGCATCCAGGTCCCGCTATTGGATATTGACCGAGGAGTCTCTCGGGTCATGTCTACATAGTTCTCGAACCCGCAGGGTCTGCACACTTAAGGTTCGACGTTGTTTTATGCGTATTTGAGTTATATGGTTGGTTACCGAATGTTGTTCGGAGTCCCGATGAGATCACGGACGTCACGAGGGTTTTCGGAATGGTCCGGAAACGAAGAATGATATATAGGATGACCTCATTTGATTACCGGAAGGTTTTCGGAGTTACCGGGAATGTACCGGGAATGACGAATGGGTTCCGGGAGTTCACCGGGGGGCCCACCCACCCCGGGGAAGCCCATGGGTGTTTGGGGTGCCGCACCAGCCCTTAGTGGGCTGGTGAGACAGCCCAAGAATAGTCTATGCGCATAGGAAAGAAAATCAAAGAGGAAAGAAAAAAAAGGAGGTGGGAAAGGGAAGAAGGACTCCACATTCCAAACCAAGTAGAATTCGGTTTGGGAGGGGGAGGCCTTCCCCCTTGGCTCGGCCGACTCACTTGGGAGTCCTTGGACCCCAAGGCAAGTCTCCCCCCTCCTCCTCCTATATATAGTGGGGTTTTAGGGCTGATTTGAGACAACTTTTGCCACGGCAGCCCGACCACATATCTCCACGGTTTTACCTCTAGATCGCATTTCTGCGTAACTCGGGCGGAGCCCTGGTGAGACGAGATCATCACCAACCTCCGGAGCACCGTCACGCTGACGGAGAACTCTTCTACCTCTCCGCCTCTCTTGCTGGATCAAGAAGGCCGAGATCATCGTCGAGCTGTACGTGTGCTGAACACGGAGGTGCCGTCCGTTCGGCACTAGATCGTGGGACTGATCGCGGGATAGTTCGCGGGGCGGATAGAGGGACGTGAGGACGTTCCACTACATCAACTGCGTTTACTAACGCTTCTGCTGTACGGTCTACAAGGGTACGTAGATCACACATCTCCTCTCGTAGATGGACATCACCATGATAGGTCTTCGTGCGCGTAGGAAAATTTTTATTTCCCAGGCGACGTTCCCCAACAGTGGCATCATGAGCTAGGTTCATGCGTAGATGTCTTCTTGAGTAGAACACAAAAGTTTTTGTGGGCGGTGATGTGCGTTTTGCTGCCCTCCTTAGTCTTTTCTTGATTCCGCGGTATTGTTGGATCGAAGCGGCTCGGACCGACATTACTTGTACGCTTACGAGAGACTGGTTTCATCGCTACGAGTAACTCCGTTGCTCAACCAAAATAACGAGATTAATGCTCTTTGCCTTGAAGAACATGATATTAGGCTCGTTCTTGATTATAATGCAATAAAAGCTAGAGTTTTACAAGGAGATGAATCTTTGCCCATTGATAGAATTGGCGAGAAAGTCCATTCACGAGGACATCTGCCGTGACAAAAGCACGACAGGAGGAGAATAAGAAGTATGCCAAATATTGTGAGGCACATAAGGCTGGTCCTGACATTTGGCAAGTGTCTAGTGGTGAGAAACAGTAATGTGTGAACCTTGCTACCAAATCATGTGACTGCAGGAGGTGGGACATGACAGGTGTGACATGCAGTCATGCAATAGCAGCAATGAGCAAGGTTCATATGCACCCAGAGGACTCTGTGCATGAATTTTTCAAAAAACCACTTTATATTGAAGCATACAAAGACATTGTGTACCATGTCCCTGGTCCTGAATTCTGGCCTCACACCCAAACCCAGGATATTGAGCCCCCAGTGTTCAAAGAAAAATTAGGCAGGAAACAGACAGCTAGGAGGAAGGGATAGTTTGAGGTGCGTGCACCAAAGGACACAAGTAGGATGGGAACAATTACATTCAGCAATTGTGGTCTATAAGGCCATAGATTTACAAACTATGGGAAAGCTCTGAAACCAAGTCTGCAGATGAGAAAGAACATACATCAGGTCATTTCACATTTTGCATTATATGTTTCCTGAATTTAGGTTAGGTGTGGTCTAATCAATAACTGTTTTTATTTTGCCATGCAGGAGAATAGAGCAATTTTCAATGGTTCCTCTAGTGCTACCCAATTACCTCCAGAAAGAGCACATCAAGACCAAAGTTCACACATCCCAGCCTCAACTGCTCCACCACTTGGTCCTAACACAATGAGAAAGAAAAAACAACAGCTCCAAGAGCAACAACATCAACAGTTTCAACAGCAGCTCCAAGAGCAACATCATCAATAGTTTCAACAGCAGCTCCAAGAGCACCAGCATCAACAGTTTCAACAGCAGCTCCAAGAGCACCAGCAAGGGCATCAAGAAGGGGATTCAGTGCACCTAGAACATCCACTGGAGCTGCTGTGATATTATCAGGCAAGAGGAAGAGGAAACCTACTAGCAGGTTTGAATCCTATTTCAATGCAAGTGGAAACCATTGAAACTATGTTTTGCTATGAATTGTACTAAGATTGTGTGTTGCTAAGATTGTATTACTATCCCATTTGATGTATTATATTTGATGTACTAAGATTGCTGGTTTGTACTAAGATTGTGATGTGCTACTAAGATTGTGATGTGCTACTAAGATTGCTGGTTTGTTTAAGATGAATTTGATGTAGGCCAATTGATTTAAAAAAATACCAAAAAAAGGGGAGGCCTGGGGCTCGAACACAGCACCTCGGGTAGAAATGCTGCGAGCAATGCGAATGGGATAGTAATAGGAACTTGTCATGTTACTACTACTTCTGTATTTAGTGTTAGCTATTGTGATGTGTTGTTTGCAAGTGGTGGCCGTTTCGGTTTCTGAGGCTGGCTACTGTAAATGATGACAAGACCACCCACCCGCCCACCGTCTCTTCGCACTACTTCCCCATCTCCTCCTACACAGAAACCGCCGCCCTCCGTCTCTTCTCTCTCCCAATATCCTCCCCCTCCCACATGACGCAACCGCCGGCGCCATGGACGCTAGCATTGGCTGGCAGAAGGCCGAGCAAGATCTCGCCGACGACAACGAAGAGATCTGCGAGCAGCTCCATGAGATCACGGGCTGGTTCCCAAGCATTGAGATGATGCGCAACCATGCCCGTGGCCTGATCAAGGTCATGCGAGAGAACGAGAAGCTCTGTGCCTTCCCCCCGGCTACTGCGTGCCACCTTCCGTCGTCATCTTTTGGGCGATGAGGGAGGTGCAGCGTACCACCGACATGATGCAGCGCGCAAGGTGGTGGATGTACCACTCATCGAGGATGACGGCACCGCAGCCGGATCTACCCATCTTGCCTCGAGGATGGAGAGGGTGACCGATGATGTCTTCGCGCTGCCGGCGGCCGCCCTCGACCCTGAAGTGCAGATCATTCCGCCAGTCTTCACTAGCGGAAACAAGAAGAAGAAGAGGGAGCGAAAGAAGCCGGTGGTGGGTGTGGTGCACCGCTCAGAGCGCTTGAAGAACCTCACGAACAACTGAAGTGCGCCGTCAGAGGTTGTTAGAAGTACTACTGGTTATGTATGCTGCTATATTTCAGCATATAAGTTAGAAGTAGGGTTAGGTATGCAGCTATATTTCAGTATATAAGTTAGAACTACTTTTGGTATGATCTGTTGCTGATTGGATGGGAAGTACTCTATATTGTTGTTGTTGGTTGTATGAACTGTTGCTGGTGTGCATGTTGCAGTGTGCATGCTTGCTATATTTCTAATCTGTGCAAGGGTGCATGTTGTATGATGGTACTATCTGTTGCTATATTTCTCCCTGTTTTAGTTGTTGTGTGTTTTAGGTCTGAAATTCAGTAGACACTGTCTGAAATTTAGTTAACAGTGTCTGAATTCAGTAAACACTGTCTGAAATTCAGTTAACAGTGTCTGAATTCAGTAAACACTGTCTGAAATTCAGTTAACAGTGTCTGAAATTCAGTTAACAGTGTCTGGATTTTAGTTTATATCTACTGTCAGTTTATATCTACTATAAGCTACTATATTTATGAAACTATAAGCTACAGTCAATTTATAGCTACTGTCAGTTTATATCTACTATAAGCTACTGTCGGTTTATAGCTACTGTCAGTTTATATCTACTATAAGCTACTGTTAGTTTATAGCTACTGTCAGTTTATATCTACTATAAGCTACTGTTAGTTTATATCTACTATAAGCTACTGTAAGCTACTATATTTATCTACTCTCAGTTTCCACACATAATTTATGAAACTATAAGCTACTATATTTGCTAAACATTCTTACTAACTTAACTTACCATAGTAGGTCTTAACATAAAAGTCATTACATCATAGATAAAAGCAACAAGTTCTTAAACCATAACAGTAGCTAGCTCATATCATCCATCTTGATTCAGGTTATGAAACCACATGACACTTACCCAAAATATACACCTAACATCCAAGGCCAGCTATATATATAGGCCTATTACTTAACTGACCATAGTAGGTCTTCACTCATCCACTATTGCCTTGATCCTCTCTAGCTTCTCTTTGGTGCAATGCCCAACTTTTAGCAGATCAGCAATAAGATACTCCAGCTTCTTCTTCTCTTCCTTAAGTAGGTGTTGGAAATATGCCCTAGAGGCAATAATAAATTAGTTATTATTATATTTCTTAGTTCATGATAATCGTTTATTATCCATGATATAATTGTATTGATTGGAAACACAATACTTGTGTGGATACATAGACAAAACACTGTCCCTAGTAAGCCTCTAGTTGACTAGCTCGTTGATCAAAGATGGTCAAGGTTTCCTGGCCATAGGCAAGTGTTGTCACTTGATAATGGGATCACATCATTAGGAGAATCATGTGATGGACTAGACCCAAACTAATAAACGTAGCATGTTGATCGTGTCATTTTGTTGCTACTGTTTTCTGCGTGTCAAGTATTTGTTCCTATGACCATGAGATCATATAACTCACGGACACCGGAGGAATGCTTTGTGTGTATCAAACATCGCAACGTAACTGGGTGACTATAAAGATGCTCTACAGGTATCTCCGAAGATGTTCATTGAGTTAGTATGGATCAAGACTGGGATTTGTCACTCCGTGTGACGGAGAGGTATCTCGGGGCCCACTCGGTAATACAACATCACACACAAGCCTTGCAAGCAATGTGACTTAGTGTAAGTTGCGGGATCTTGTATTATAGAACGAGTAAAGAGACTTGCCGGTAAACGATATTGAAATAAGTATGCGGATACTGACGATCGAATCTCGGGCAAGTAACATACCGAAGGACAAAGGGAATGACATACGGGATTATATGAATCCTTGGCACTGAGGTTCAAACGATAAGATCTTCGTAGAATATGTAGGATCCAATATGGGCATCCAGGTCCCGCTATTGGATATTGACCGAGGAGTCTCTCGGGTCATGTCTACATTGTTTTCGAACCCGCACGGTCTGCACACTTAAGGTTCGACGTTGTTTTATGCGTATTTGAGTTATATGGTTGGTTACCGAATGTTGTTCGGAGTCCCGATGAGATCACGGACGTCACGAGGGTTTTCGGAATGGTCCGGAAACGAAGATTGATATATAGGATGACCTCATTTGATTACCGGAAGGTTTTCGGAGTTACCGGGAATGTACCGGGAATGACGAATGGGTTCCGGGAGTTCACCGGGGGGGCCCACCCACCCCGGGGAAGCCCATGGGTGTTTGGGGTGCCGCACCAGCCCTTAGTGGGCTGGTGAGACAGCCCAAGAAGAGCCTATGCGCATAGGAAAGAAAATCAAAGAGGAAAGAAAAAAAAGAAGGAGGTGGGAAAGGGAAGAAGGACTCCACCTTCCAAACCAAGTAGAATTCGGTTTGGGAGGGGGAGGCCTTCCCCCTTGGCTCGGCCGACTCCCTTGGGAGTCCTTGGACCCCAAGGCAAGTCTCCCCCCTCCTCCTCCTATATATAGTGGGGTTTTAGGGCTGATTTGAGACAACTTTTGCCACGGCAGCCCGACCACATATCTCCACGGTTTTACCTCTAGATCGCGTTTCTGCGGAACTCGGGCCGAGCCCTGCTGAGACGAGATCATCACCAACCTCCGGAGCGCCGTCACGCTGACGGAGAACTCTTCTACCTCTCCGTCTCTCTTGCTGGATCAAGAAGGCCGAGATCATCGTCGAGCTGTACGTGTGCTGAACACGGAGGTGCCGTCCGTTCGGCACTAGATCGTGGGACTGATCGCGGGATAGTTCGCGGGGCGGATAGAGGGACGTGAGGACGTTCCACTACATCAACTGCGTTTACTAACGCTTCTGCTGTACGGTCTACAAGGGTACGTAGATCACACATCTCCTCTCGTAGATGGACATCACCATGATAGGTCTTCGTGCGCGTAGGAAAATTTTTATTTCCCAGGCGACGTTCCCCAACAGTAGGTCCCTGTCCACCTGCACTTCCTTCGTGGCCTTCCTCATGTTCTGAATGATATCTCCTTGGCTTTGAAGAATGCACCTCTGCTCCTTGGCAAGCTTCAGCTTTTCCATACTTATCTCAATCCTTGCCTGATCCTCAAGTTCTTTCTTCTTTTTATTTATTGCCTAACTAGTATAGTCCATGTCATGAGACATCTTGCCATCTTGATAGTCAAAAAGCTTGGATACATCTTCCACCAACTGGCTGTAGCTATTTGATAGGAAGTCAATTTCCTTCTTTAGCTTCACCACCTCTTTGTCATGAGCTTGTTGATCCTTTACCCTACCAAAGTTCTGCTCCTGGTACATTTCCCAAAGCCTTGATAGGCACCTTTGTAAAATCTCTAGCCAAGGAGCATCCACCCACTCCACCACCCCACAGTTCACACCTTCATCCTACAGAACAGAACAAAATTCAGTTAACAACTACATTCTGAATTTAGCTGCAGTTAACTGTTAACTTGTGTGAATTCAGTTCACTGTTAGCTAGAGCATCTCCAACAGTCGCGCTTCCCGCCGCGCCCAAAAAAATGTATTTGCCGCGCGCGTTTCGGCTGATTTAGCGCGGGGATAGGCGCTGGCTCCAACAGCCATGCTATAATACAGCGCGCGCGCCGCTCCAGCGGCGTGCAAAAATGCACCGCGCGCACAATATTTTTAATAAATAGATTGCATTAAAATAAAAAGGATACAAAGTTATTTTACATAGATTGCAACTAGATAGGTAGTCCGAAAACATTGATAGATAGTTCGGTGCTAGATAGTTCGAAAACATAAAACTAATCCCAGTCGCTCCAATCATCTGCACCATCATCATCGTCGTTGGTGTCGTCAGAGGTTGACAGTCAGATGTCCAACCAACGCTCATCTTCTTCAGTGAAGAAGGACCTCCCGCCTGCATTGACGATGTCGGCCTGCGCACTCGCCAATGCCTTCCGCCGACTCCTGTCCAACCGCTCCTCGCGGCGCCGGCGCGTGTCCTCCTCGCGACGCATTGCCCAATAATCCTGCTCGTAGGCGACGTCCTCAGGGTGGTGCCGGCACCACTCCGCCATGACCCGCTCGTCCTCCTGGGCGACGAGGAGGCGGCGCTGCCGCACAGTGTGCTCCGCACGGTCTTGTGCGGAGTTTAGACGAGGCGGCGAGGCGAGGTCTAACACCTGCTGGAGCGTGTGGACGTCCTGGAAGTTCATTTGACGGCGCGGCCTGCCTAGGCGCCACGCCGTCGCGTCGAACGCGCGGGCGGCCTCGTGCGCCGTGTCGTATGTGTCGAGGCTAAGCCGGAGATCGTCGGAGCGTATCTCGGCGTAGAACCCACCGTTGGGGCGCTCGCGGACACCGCGGTAGCCCGACGCAGAACGGCGGCGCGGCGGCATGGTGGCGCGTCGGGGCGGGGCGCTGGAACGGTGGCGGCGCGGCGGCATGGTGGCGCGTCGGGGGCGGGGCGCTGGAGCGGTGGCGGCGCGCTGGGGCGGCAGCGGCACGACAGGTAGAGGGAGAGAGAGAGAGAGCGGAGCGGTAGCGAAGCGGTGGCGGCACGCGAGGGAGCGGCAGAGCGCTGCGCTTTTATAGGCGCGCGGGAAGCGGCGCGACAAAAATGGCGCGCGAGCTGCCGCCTTTTCGCGCGCACGCAAGCGGTTCCCGCGCGCGCGGTTTTCCCGCCGCCGCTGGAGCGCGCCATTCTGTCCCGCGCGCGCTAAAATGGCGGTTTACAGCGCGCGTGCCTTTTTGCGCGGCTGTTGAAGATGCTCTAAGTCATTCTCTCAAAATAGTTAAACTAAGCAAACGCCACCATATCTAGCAGCAGAGATAAATTAAGTTAACACTTAAATTCAGTTAACTGTTAAATTCAGTTAACTACTCTTCCAAAACTAAGCAAACACCACCATATCTAGCAGCAGACATAAATTCAATTAACTGTTAAATTCAGTTAACTACTATTCCAAAACTAAGCAAACACCACCATATCTAGCAGCAGACATAAATTCAGTTAACTACTATCCCAAAACTAAGCAAACACCACCATATGTAGCAGTAGACATAAATTCAGTTAACTGTTAAATTCAGTTAACTACCATCCCAAAACTAAGCAAACACCACCATATCTAGCAGCAGACATAAATTCAGTTATCTGTTAAATTCAGTTAACTACTTTCCCAAAACTAAGCAAACAACACCATATCTAGTAGCAGACATAAATTCAGTTAACATTTAAATTCAGTTAACTCTTAAATCCAGTTAAATAAGTAATTCTCTCCCAAAACTAAGCTAACAACACCTTATTTAGCATTTAACAGCTCCACCAGCAAAATTTATAACTGCTGCACAGGACAATCCAGGAAGCGCCTCCCAGTCAAAGAGCCTCCGAAAGCTACCATCTTCTTCGGCCTCTGATGATGCATCATGCATGTAGGCTCAGATTCAGGGAAAGAACCACAGAAAGATGGATCCACCACAGTGTCGGGGGTTTCCTGCAAATGAATCTTGGAATCAAACCAAAATAAACTTCGAATCCACATTTTGGATGACCTAACCCTAACCTAACCCTAAACCTATCTCTGTTCCACAGTGATGTACTTACAAAGAGCTGTTGATCCATGGAAACCATGCAGATGTCCTCGTCCGAGCTCTCCTCCTCTTTGCAGAACGGTATCTTCAACTTCAAGCGGCAACAATGGCGCTGGCGGCGACGGTGATAGGGTGAGAGCAGGAGGAAGAGGGAGAGGGAGAGGATAAGTGAGTGAGGAGGGAGCAGAACTGACCTATTTGACCGCCAGCTACGACGGAGACGGCGAGCGGGCGCCGTTAACGGCCGTCTGCGCTGGGCCGGCAACGCCAGCCAGCGTGGCACCTCACATGTGGGCCACTTTTCTGAGAAAAACGGTTAAAACAGCTAAATCGGGTAGTTAAAAAGATTGATAGTTTTTTGCCACATATTAAAAAAAAATTGGTAGTTTTTCGCACAAAATCTTAAAGTGGTAGCCACTGGACACATTTGCGCGAAATATGGTAGTTTTTTGGCAATTTACTCCTCCAAATTTGATGGTTACTTTCGGCGTTCAGATGCAATCCATGGACGATGAGTTGGCACGGAGGGTATAGTTGTGCAGCAGAGAAAGAAGGTTTCTAACCCGATGCATGTAATTGCTGGGATCGTAAAAAAGTGATGGCGACAACACATGATTTGACTTTAAGGATCTCCCGGATGGGAACTGGATAATCGATGGTGTACGTTGACACGCACGTCCATTATGGCAATAGAATGACAGGTATATCATGGCATAAAAATAATATTTAAAAATATGTTTTTTGTAATATTAAGAAAAAAAATTGATGTTAGTATCAATGGTAACCATAAATCTGAAGCAGAAGTGTCTAGAAATAGTATTTTAAATTATATCTTAAGAATATGGTCTCTTGATTTCCAGAATAATAGCAGCATAAATAGTTTAACAACACACGATGGTGCAAATAAACCAAAAGATAAGAAGCCTTTTTTGCTTGGGAAATATGTTTAAGCAAGAACAAGTGGAAACAATATTGTCATTGAAGAACTAGAGATGAAATTTATCAAAAAGTACGAGTTAAGATAATATATATTATACTGCAATGTATTGTACAAAAATCAAAGTGTAGGTATCCATGTCCTCAAATACACCAGTGTGTGATACTGCCCTTCCACTAGTAGAAAATGAGTCTTTCGGTCGAAGCCGAAAACCACATTAGCCCCGGTTTAAACTAAAACCGGGACCAATGCCTAGCAGGCATTGGTCCCGGTTCAGTTTGTGACGACACTGGTCCTGGTTTGGTTCATCTCATTAGTCCCGGTTCGGAGCAAAAATCGGGACTAAAGATCCAACAACTGCCACGTGGCGTGCCGCGGAGCATTAGTCCCGGTTTTTGGCCAGAACCGGGACTAAATGGTAGGCTATTAGTCCCAGTTTTTGTCTAAAACTGGGACTAAAGTGTCGCCTATATATACCCTCGCCCCTGCCACCCTCTCCTCTGTTTTTTGGCTGTTGAGGTGTGCATGCTATGTTATTGCCATCCTTCTAGTTCATGCACATGAGGTGTTCGATGAAATGCCCGAGCCACACTACTTAAGCTTTCTCCTCTCCAAGCTCGACCTTCAAGCTCCATTTTGCTCAATATTTGTCTAGGTTTGGCCGTGCACCAACTACACAAGTGTCTTGTGCCCGTCCTCACCGTTGTCGATCGCCCGCGCCGATCTCGTCGCGAGCACCACTGTGGTGAGCCTCTTATTCTTGTCTTCTTTTTTAAAGAACTTTTTTCTTACTTGTATGATATAGATAGATACTTGTATAAATTACTTACTTTCATTATTTCTTGTTATTATATAGTGCGATGGTTTTGGTATCCGCCTCCGTCGGCCCTCGTCCTGTCTATGATTAGGATGTGGTATATATTATCTTTTATAACTATTTGTTTTATTTAGTGTTTATGACAATTATGACGACCAACGTGACATATATTTTTTTAATCTAGGAGGTAGGTGAACAGGAAATTCCAACCCATATAGAAATTCAGATCGAGAAGTTAAATTTGGTTGAAAAAGAAAAACAATAATTGAAGAAAAAATTAAAAATAATTGAGGAGAAGAATATGGAACTGGAGTTGCATGTTGTCGATGTCGTCGACGATCGCAAGATGAAGATGGATGGGATGCGGTTAAATATTAATGCAATGCGCTTCAAGATGGATGAAATACGCTTGAAGATTAGAAATATTAGAAAATATGTCATTGATAAAGAGGCTTGGTATCATTATGTTGTTGGGTCAATTGTTACCTTAGTTGCGATTTTGATCACATTTGTTGTTGCATTTAAATGTTTTACATAGTTGGATGTTGTTTTATGAGAGAACTTTATGTATTTATTTTTGTAATAATAACATTTGATCACTACTGTGCTTTGGTTTTAATGTGATGATGAACTTGTATTAATTTGGTCATTTCTCTATTCATGATGTTCTGCAATGGTTTTTTTATATACTTAATTTCATAATACAGATAAACCGCCAATGGATGTACGGTGACTAACGTTCGAGTCACACTTAAGTTCACACAAAATGATATCCTCGACCGAGGTTAGCAACCTTATCCTTTTCATCTGTAATTGATACAATAATATTGCATGTGTTAATGTACGGTGGTCATTTCACTGTTTATGTATGATGCCAGATCGATGCACGGAAGCGATGGATGTACGACGAACGACATGGTTCCGGATTTATTGCAGGCCTACATAAATTTATCGATGTGGCTGAGGCAAACAAAGTGGATAATTTTATGCCTTGTCCACGCGTTAGCGGTCGAAACGTGAAGGAGTACTCTAGCTCGAAAAATAATCATCTCCACTTGCTTCAGAAAGGTTTCATGCCCATATATTATTTTTGGACCATGCACGGAAAAAGAAGGGTTAGGATGGAAGACAATGAAGAAGAAGATGATGATGACAACTATCATATGTTCACTGAAGAATACGGTGATACTACAATGGAAGATAATGAAGAAGAAGGAGGTGAAGAACAACGGGCATCATATGAGCCCGCTGATGGTCTTGATTGAGTCATTTCTGTTGCAAAGAGAGAATGCGATACAGAAAAAGAGAAGCTGAAATTAAAGGCCATGCTAAAGGATCATAAAAAGTTGTATCCCGCGCACCTGGGCCAGCACAACTGCAGCATCTTTCAGCGAGCGGTTCCCTCTATCTCGCTGAAAGCGAGACATATGGGCGCTCGAACGAAAGGCCAATGGTGGATGCGACCAGATGAAGGGTTGATCATATTTGAAGCTTACTAGGTCGTAATGTCAAGCAAACACAGAATGTTTGAATTTGTGAGCACTTTTTTAGAATTTAATAAAAAGGATAAAATATTAAAACTTATAAATTTGTAATTTCTGAATTAAAAATATCCAGCGGCCAGTTTTTTAAACGGAAACAAAAGAAATCTATTGACAGGATCCAGCATCTAATGGCCAGCCCAGGGTGTGATCGACTGCTCCCGCTCTGCCTGCAAGGGAAACTCCGGAGGTAAGGGTCAAGACTAAAGAAGTAGGCTAAATTTTGATATGATCTCTCTTACCACCTATTTTCACATGTGAGGTAATAATGTAAGAGTTACTCAGACCTACTATTCAATGAAAATGCCGATGGTGTAACAGAGCAAGAGAGGTTGTTCTTGTCTGCAACGGGTTGTTGTTGGTCGTTGCTTTATATATGAAGCGGGGCGAAAGCCTTTTTTAATAACAGAGCAAGAGAGAAAAGAAGACATGGAAACAAGTCATCTTCGAGATTGAACCGGCTCTTGTACTGCATCCTTCAGCGCCATAGAGGTTGAGTATCACATTTGCAATTCTGCGTATGAACTCACTTGTATGTCTGAAACTCAGCGGAATCGCCACGACCACGTGACAGAAGAGATAAATCCCTGAGAAATAGCAGTAGTGCTCACCATTAAGAATGCCCTGCAATACATGGCTTAAAGTGGAGGCTAATTTTAACATGGTCCCTCTTAAGTCTTACCCCTCTTTTCACATGAAATCAATATCTAAGAGGGGCCATGTTAAAACTGCTGGTGAGTGGAACAACATCAGACCTACCGCGAGCACAGGAAGTTGGAACAGAGATGACACTCGCTGGAATATTTTCCTCTTTTGAATTTGCAGTCCAAATATTTGTACCGCAGCGGTGCAAACTATCGAAACAACAGCGGCCCCACATAGACAAACTCATGCTCTGCACTGTCAAACAGTTACGTGATAAACTGGTAATACAGATAAAGCAAAACAGTTTCCTTGGTAGCTATTCCAGGGAAACTGAACCGCATACATATTTCTGATGTTCATCATTCCACAGATATAATGTTACAGACATATATAGGACACAAAATACAGTTATGGTGTTCATCATTCCACAAATATATGGTACTCCCGCCGTCCCATAATGTAGGACGTTTGTCGACACTAGTGAAACAAATCAATTCGGTGGTCATTGTTTCACATAATTACAAACTGTGGAGACAAATTGATTCAGTGTCTGTTAATTGCAGCCATGGACCTTTCGTACGTGCATGCATGGTAGTACGATTGCAGCTCCACCGTGCTAGCTAGGCACCGATATACGATATGTGTAAAACACATACTGACCATTCTCCTGCTAGTTAAAGTGAATAATCAGGTTGCTCACAGTCACAGGTCAAAAGGAGAGAATAAAAAACACTACTCTGCACCGGCGACCGGCGACACCAGATCGGTCGCGTGCATGCCATTTGATCCAACTGTGTTGCGCCGTTGAATCACAGAGATCCACATACGGGCTCGCGTAACCATAGTTTAAAATACCGAACCGAAAATCGAACCGAAAAGATAATCGGTTCACGTTTTTACCGGTGGGACCATTGGTTCACCGGTTCGATTGTCAGTTTTTAAGCCAAAAAAAATAAATGTTGAATAATATATGTGCTAATATGGTATGAAACAATGATCAAATAAAATTATTTTTATGTAGTAAACAACAAAATAGCATAGTCGAGTTGGTTATAGAGCCATGGGGAGGCCTCGTGTATTACTCACACAACCTGGGATTGAATCTCACTTCTTCCAATTTCTATTAAAATATTTTTCTGATTTTCCCGGTTTGACCGATTTTTTCCTGTTCGATTGTAGAACGGTCTTATTAGCTTAAAAAATCGATGAGGCTGCAGGTTCCGGGTTTTTTCGGTCCATCCGCCGGTCCGGCCTGTTTTTAAACTAGGGGCGCAACTCCCGAGAGACAAAGCAGCCATCGACCTTTATTGCCATTCTTCAAGAGTTTTTTCACTGTTCTGACCCACATGACATAAAAAAATTCACAGAACGAACTCGCCCCGAAATAATTTCACGTTTTGATCCTTTTTAGAAATGTCATACACCATGGTGTTGCAGGTCAACAATGAAACGCCGTTCTAATGTGGTGTTTCCTGCCTTCATTGGAACGCGAGTGTATCATGGCGTTGGTTGTCACCTTAGAAACGCCAACCTCCCTGGCGTTTCTAGGGGACATATCTGCCCAGCCCGACCCATCGCCCACCAACCACCTTTTCTTCCTCCTCTTCCCTTCGAGCTTGGGCGAAAAACTTCTCCCTCCTCCTCCATATCACCCCCTTCGATCTCCCTCCTCCTTCAACCGTTTTGTGGGTTCTTTGGGCCAAATCGAAGAGGCCGGTAAGCTCTTCCAATCCCTCCAATTAGTTTTTGCAATACCTTTGTATTTTTGTAGCTTTTTTTGCACTAGGTGTAACCTAGGTTTTCAAGTAAAATCTATTTTGTGATGGTTAATGCATATGTTTTAAAGTAAAACTAAATTTGTGATGGTGAATGCCTATGTTTTTGACAATAGGTGTAGTTTTTGGTGGCACTAGGTGTAACCTAGGTTTTGTTCATATTATTGGCACTAGGTTTATGCCTAAGTTTTGTTCATATTATTGGCACTAGGTGAATGCCTATGTTTTGTTCATATTATTGACACTAGGTGAATGCCTAGGTTTTTTGCACTACCTGTTGTGTGATTGTTTTTGGCACTAGGTTAATGCCTAAAAGAATTTTGTTCATATTATGTAGGATATTTCAGCCGGATAAATATCCGGGCCTTGATGATTTCTACGAGCAGAAGCATTGTGCGGTGCTAGTGGAAAGAGGAGAGGTAATTATGCTGGTCTTGATGATTATTTTTCTATATTCCATGATTTTTATATTGTGACAAGTTGAGAGAAGTAACAAATTATGCGTTTGTTTGTTTAGGTTCCTCCACTACTTTGTTTGAGGGGGCACAACCCAAATGAATCTCTCTTATATGACCCTCGGTATGAGCCTTATTTTAGAAGAATTGATCTTCTTCAGTTTGTGCTCAACTTTAAAGGCACACCACCATGGTTGAACGCCACGGCCCTTACCGCCCTTACGGACCGTTGGAGGTCGGAGACACACTCTTTTCACCTTCCTCTTGGTGAGATGACCATAACTCTGGAGGATATTGCTATGATCACCGGGCTTCCAATCGAGGGCAGGGCTCTTACAGGGCAGGTTCGGTCCGTTGGGTGGCGACAACGGGTTGCAGCATTGGTTGGTGTTGAACCCGAGCCATGGACTCATGAAACCAGGAAGAATCCTAGGCCATCCGGTGTGTTGTTCTCTTGGATACATAGAAATTTTCGCAAGTGCCCAAAGGATGCTAGTCCGGCTGTTGTGGAGAGGTTCGCCAGGGCTTACCTCTTGAATCTTTTGACCCAAGTGGTGTTTTCGGATGGCACGGGGGACACAACCTCGTGGATGTTCTTGGATCCTCTTCGTGACTGGGATGTTAAGTGGAGTTGGGGTTCGGCGGTACTAGCCTTCTTGTACCGTTAGGTACGGCTTAATATCATGCATTTTCATTTTATTCAATGGGTATATGATGCATTTTCATTATATTAAATGGGTATATGTTGCTTTTTCATTTTATTGAATCTGTAGTTGGATGGAGCATGTATGAGGAGTAAGCCGACGTCCACTCTTGGAGGTCTCGTTTGGGCCCTACAGGTTTGGATGTGGGAGTGTATCCCTGTTGGCTGTAACCTCAGCCTTCCTCCAGAAGAACCTTGGAGGTACCCGTTTGACGGAGATGAGGAACAGTACCCCACTAGCGCACACACATGGGCTAATGTCCAATGGACGAGTATGGGAGCTATGGGGCGGTATAAGGCATACATAACCGAACTTGACATGTTGACTTATGAACAGGTAATTAGCCAAATGCTTTAGCAACTTTTCTGAAATTTTTCATGGATGATCGAGTGACTTGTTGTGATGTAGGTCAACTGGAGGACGTACACGATACTTAGGCAGTTCCCTCTGAGCAACATGTGCCTTCGTGACCAACATCTTTGGCGTGTGCGGTGCCCCATGATATGCTTTTTTGCGGTGGAGTGGCATCTTCCTCATCGTGTTTCAAAGCAGTTCGGAGTCCAACAATGCAGCCCGCCGGATCACGTCGAGACAAGTGTGGTGCTACATAAGTGAGTTTTTTGTGCTCAACTTTGGAATTGATGTATTATTATATTGCTTTGTAGGACAAACCGGCAAACCAATAAGAGTGTCATCAATTGGGAGGAGCACCACATTATGTGGGTGGACATGTGGAATGCTCAGAGGAATGCTCGATTTGAAACTGATCAAACACCAGACACTGACGAGGCGACATATTTAAGGCATTTGGAGTGGATGCGTAAAGAGTACAGAGTTATTCACAAGGGTGCTTGGCCTCGTTCGGATTGCTTGGACTTACTGCCAAGTGAGGGGTTGCTGATGCTGCGTTCAACAATTCTATTAGGGAGGCAGTTGGAGCGCATCTTGACTATGGCCCTCTCCATGACCGAGTGATACGTTCCTCCTTTGAAATATGAGCATGTGTCATTTATTCATGGGTGGTGTGTCATATATTTTTTATCCAGGGCATGGAGCTATGGAGATGTATCAATGATAGTAATGTGGTGCTTGGCCGTGCCCCAGGTCCAGAAACAGACGGGCTTGTTAGAACTACTTGCAGGTTAGATGCCTTGTTAACCTTTGTTTTATTTGTCGTAGCTCTGTTAGCATATTAACATGTCAATGTCTTTTCATTGTGCAGAAGGTCGCCAATCGATGCCGCACACTAGCCGCTTTACTGTCTTGCCACGGTGTTTCATCCACCGATGTGCGGGCATGTAGTCAAGACAGAATTGTGCATTCTTCCGCTCGTCCGTCTTCCAGCCGACCACGTGTTTCTACCGCTCGTCTGTCTTCCAGCCTCTGGCGTTTTGACAGGAGGCTGAAACGCCAACAAGGCTGGCGTTTCACACAGAGGCTTTTGCAACTATGCATTTTCCTTGATAAATGTAATATGGGATATAAGATTCATATAGTATACACATCACATAAAGAGTATTACTAAAGAACAAACAGTACACACATCACATAGCCCATATAAAATACACACATCACATAGATTCATAGCAATTAAAGTTCAAACATCACATAGCGACTAAGAGTACACACAATGGAGTTCCCATAGCGATTTAGAGTGCACATAGAGATGGAGTTCATTAGCATCATGTGTCATTGCTATCATTAGTGTGCCCTTGTATTTGCCTATCAGGAATGTTCCATCTATAGACAAAACAAGACGACAGTGCTCAAAAGCTGCAATGCATGGGCCAAACATCCAAAAGGCATGATGGAGCACTCCTTTAGTACCTTGGACATAGTGGTACATTTCGGGGTTTCTATAGACCATCGCGCCCAGCAACCGGGTAGCATGTTATACGCCTCTTCCCATCCACCGTACAACATTCTAAAAGCGACGTGTTTGGCCTTCCATGTCTTTTCGTACTTGACCTTATATCCAAACCTCTCGTAAACCCAACTCATCAACAACTTCACTTTAATGGTTGGATCCTCAGCTATATGTTTCTAGTATTTATAACCGATGAATTCCGAGGTTAGCTGACGGTGTGTCGTCGGTGCTTCATCGGTCGGCGGTGTGAATTGGTGAGTTGCACTGCAACTACTTATCTTCCAGCAACCATCTTTCCTGAGTCTTCAATTGACTTTCCATTTGCATTTTTCTACCTCGCATTTCACGGTGTATCTCTTGTGGCAGTCCAAGTGCACAACTATGAAAGGCATGTAGTGTTTGACGGCATACTCACACAACCACATCTTGAATTCTAGCATGTGCTCGAACATCAAACCTTTCTTTAGGTAAGACGTAGAAATCGCGTCGGGTGTGCTATTTGGGAACATTCTAGCCTCAATTGTCTTGCCCATACCACCGTCGACTATAGCCTTCTCTACAAGGCTAACATCACAAAACAAGGGAACTTTGTGATCCCTACCGGTGATTTTTGTATACCACTCCGCTTCTTTCTCAGTGAAGGCATCCTCGTCCAACTCATTCACTGGGACTTCATCATCCAACTCATCCACACAAGCACGCTGATACACAATGTCAGGATCCATGTCATCATGCCTTACTTGAGCCTCTACGTCACCAACAATGTTGTGGTGCCTCTCATACTCTTCGTTGGAGTCATGACCATCATTTTTTATCGGTGCACTACCTCCGAACTCATATTGGGGATACTCATTGGCTTCCACTTCAACTTTATGCTCAACAATAGGTGCCACACCACTATATGGGCTCAAATCATCTACTAAGGGTTGGTTCAAGTCAACATGAAAAAGAGGAGCATTGACAACCATACTAGCAACCATTTCGAGTGACTTGACTATCGAGGATGCAACAGCCTCCTTGTATGCAACCCAATGCAAATTGGACTTGATAGGCATTGTCTTCATTCGACACTTGTGTGCAGACACAACATTATATCTTCCTAATAATTCTACTTGGTCACTTGGATCAACCCACTTCAATCTTGTCCGAGTTTCTGCCACAACCTCTTCATAAGTAGGACTCTCATGAAATGTCAACACTTCCTCATATTTGTCAACAATACCAACATTCATGAATGCCTCTTTGTCAACATAATGAATATTCACAATCTTGTTCATCTAAAAAAGGGAACAAAATTACCAATGCTAAGTATAACACATTACTAACAAAACAACTAACAAAACATTACCCAAACCCTAACCCTAACCCTTGTCCATCCAAATTAGGCATTACCCAAACCCTAACCCTAACCCTAACACTAAATCTTATCAATAATCATAAACCAACCAATACAATGCAACATAAATGGAACAACTATACTCATTAGTAGATAAACTAAGAACATCTATACTAATTATTACAAAAACTATACTCATTATTAGGGCTACAACACATGAGAAAAAAACCACCCAAATAGACAATTCCAACCAACAAAAAATGGGGAGATGAAGGAGATTACCTGAAGCAACGCAAATGATACCGGATCCACGGACCAAACCAATCCTTTTGAAAGGATTTGAGATGGGAGAAATGGGGGAGAAATGGGGGAAAAGGGGCTGCAGCTCGGGAAGATAAGAGAGTGAGAGTGGTGGAAGAAGAGAGTGAGTGGTGAGTGGAGGGTGGCCCCATAATAAATAGGCAGGAAGAAACACCATAGCTTTTGCCGTTGCAATGCTTGCCAGAAACGCCAGACAACCATGGCGTTGCGAGGAAATAAAAACGCCACAGCAGACCGGCGTTAGGGTGGTGGTAAGAAACGCCACACTTGAGTGGCGTTTTGTAGTGGAACAGCAACGTCACCGCTTGTGGCGTTTCAAAAAGGGTTAGATCGTGAAATATTTTTAAACCGGGTTCATTTTATGCACAACTTCAACAAAAAGGTTAGAACAATGAAAAAATCCATTCTCCAACAACCTCATAAAGTGGCGGAGTCAGGATTGGCTGACACCCCAAACGAGAAACTAAAGGCTAAAAAATACCATAAAAAGACCAAGTTTCAAGGCATATGAAAAGCACGGTATGTTGCATAACTAATGAAAACCTACACACAATATCCAACTAATGTATTTGTTCAATGCTGGGTCAACTAATAAAGCAAGACATCAAACAACAGTATATAACATAGATGGTACAAAAGATGGTACCAGATCAAAGGATTGATTGATCTCAGCCGTACAAGACTACATTTTGAATAGTGAAAAAAGCCAAACCTTGAACGATAAATTTTAAAATGCAAAATATGACATGGTACTCTTTGTTCCAAGGATAATCTCGCACCCCCAAGTAGCATACTATTCAAGGCTCAGTAATTGAGCAATTCTCTTATACTTAATTAATTGATTGAGGCCTTTGGCCTCCGCCTTCAAAAGAAATATCAAAGCTGAAGTTGTATGGTTTTTTTATTTTTGGTACAGGAGTCATATGTCATTTTAGCATCGAAATTTGCACGTTCTGACATGTGCATGGTCATACTTCTTTATGTTAAAATTTGCATGGTAGCATGTAATACTATGATAAAGTTTTATGTGTTTCCTTAAAATATCCACAAATCTTATAATTTAGAATAGATACTCTACGGACCATTTTATTCGAGTCTCGGCCCCAAAAATTTGAAGAAGAAAAAATCGTCCATATATCTTCGGTAATACGTCTGAAGTTGAAGTCAGCTTGAAACCAAACAATTGCTAAATTAAAAAATCTTATCTGAAAAAAAAGAGATAAAATACACTGGCGTTCATAAAACTTACATTGAATTGTTAATATAGTTCATACACTGGCAAAAAACATAATATGATCACATAACTTATCCAAACGGGCAAATACGGTGCCTCCTACCATATCCGGGTGTATGCCTTACCCACAAGGTGTGCCAGTATGACGGCGGCCCACATGCATGCCATGAAGCAGGAATGGCGTTGGGCGATCTCCAAGCAATTTTTGTGTGTGAAAAATACCGTAGCTTTTAATTTAATTATATGAAAGCCCCTAAATAGTACAACTGAATTTGGATTGGAAAAGTAACAGATTGAGGGGATGGAACCGGCGACCTGCTAGTTTTTGTAGAATCAAGAATATATGTTTGGAAAACAAGAATAATATTTAAATCTGAGAATATATTTTAAAATCCGAGAACAGGTCTATTCATGAACATTTTAAAATTACGAACACTTTTTTAGAATTTGAGAAAAAACAATAATTTAAAATATATGGATATTTTTTTACTTCTGTTATTTTTCAATTAAAAAGATCGAGGAGTCGGCTTTTTTTAACCCGAAGAGAAGAAAATTGATTGACAAGATCCAGCATCTAATGGGTGTGATCGACTGGTTGATGCATCGAGCGTGGAACAAACGGTCTCCAAGCCGACAGGCGAAAGACTCCAGCACCATCATTATGTTGGAAATATGCCCTAAAGGCAATAATAAATTAGTTATTATTATATTTCTTAGTTCATGATAATCGTTTATTATCCATGCTATAATTGTATTGATTGGAAACACAATACTTGTGTGGATACATGGACAAAACACTGTCCCTAGTAAGCCTCTAGTTGACTAGCTCGTTGATCAAAGATGGTCAAGGTTTCCTGGCCATAGGCAAGTGTTGTCACTTGATAACGGGATCACATCATTAGGAGAATCATGTGATGGACTAGACCCAAACTAATAGACGTAGCATGTTGATCGTGTCATTTTGTTGCTACTGTTTTCTGCGTGTCAAGTATTTGTTCCTATGACTATGAGATCATATAACTCACGGACACCGGAGGAATGCTTTGTGTGTATCAAACGTCGCAACGTAACTGGGTGACTATAAAGATGCTCTACAGGTATCTCCGAAGGTGTTCGTTGAGTTAGTATGGATCGAGACTGGGATTTGTCACTCCGTGTGACGGAGAGGTATCTCGGGGCCCACTCGGTAATACAACATCACACACAAGCCTTGCAAGCAATGTGACTTAGTGTAAGTTGCGGGATCTTGTATTACGGAACGAGTAAAGAGACTTGCCGGTAAACGAGATTGAAATAGGTATGCGGATACCGACGATCGAATCTCGGGCAAGTAACATACCGAAGGACAAAGGGAATGACATACGGGATTATATGAATCCTTGGCACTGAGGTTCAAACGATAAGATCTTCGTAGAATATGTAGGATCCAATATGGGCATCCAGGTCCCGCTATTGGATATTGACCGAGGAGTCTCTCGGGTCATGTCTACATAGTTCTCGAACCCGCAGGGTCTGCACACTTAAGGTTCGACGTTGTTTTATGCGTATTTGAGTTATATGGTTGGTTACCGAATGTTGTTCGGAGTCCCGGATGAGATCACGGACGTCATGAGGGTTTCCGGAATGGTCCGGAAACGAAGACTGATATATAGGATGACCTCATTTGATTACCGGAAGGTTTTCGGAGTTACCGGGAATGTACCGGGAATGACGAATGGGTTCCGGGAGTTCACCGGGGGGGCCCACCCACCCCGGGGAAGCCCATGGGTGTTTGGGGTGCCGCACCAGCACTACAGGAATCACCTTCTTTGCCGTCTACCATCACAGACGGCAAAGACAAATACCCGGACGGCAAAGACAGTACCACAGACGGCAAAGATTGTCACGGCCAGCAAATTTTCTGCGTCAGCCTACGACGGCATAGGACATTCTTTGCCGTCTGCCCCCCCAAAGCGGACGGCAAAGCTCTTTGCCGTCCGCTTCCCTGAGGAGCAGTCGGCAAAGAGCTTGAGACGGCAGCCGAGAGGCGTTGCCTCCGTTAGGGGTTAACGGAGGCTCTTTGCCGTCTGCCTGCTGGTCAATCTTTGCCGTCTGCCGTGTCCTCCCCTCCCCCTCTCTCCACTCCTGCCCCTCCTCTGTGCCCTCTTCTTTGCCGTCTGCCCCCCCCCCCCCCAGCAGGCAGACGGCAAAGAGCCTATATGGCCAGCTAATACTGCCCAGGAAGCACAGATGGGTGCCATGTGGCACCTTTGCCGTCTGCTGGCTGATGGCAAAGGCCTTTGCCATCAGCCAGCAGACGGCAAAGAGCCCATATTGTCACTGTTTTGTTTATTTTATGTTATTTCACAGCAATAATATATATAATTCATAGCACATATATGATATATAGTTCACAACACATATATGATATACATATAAAGTTCACCAATGTCATTTGTTCATCAATGGACATCCATATATCGAAAGAAACCAACATATACAAAGTTTCATCCATATATATATACATATAGTTCCACATATATTGTTCATCAACACATTGTTCATCAACACATACAAAGAACCAACACATTGTTCATCAACTCAAATAAAAAAGGAAACTAAAGCACTCCAACGCCAGCTTCCATGCATGTAGTACATCCAATCTGCAAAATGGGAATAAGAAAGTAAGTAGAAGAAGAACAACAACATATATGAAAAATAAGCTAAATTGAAGAAGAAAGAGAAGAAGCAATAAGAGAGAAAGGAGAACAAAAACAAGAAGGAGGAGGAGGAGGAGGAGGGGAAGGGGAAGGAGAAGGAGGAGGAGGAGGAGAAGAAGAAAAAAGAAGAGAAGAAGAAGGAGAAGAAGAAGGAGAAGAAAGAGGAGAAGAAAGAGGAGGAGGAGGAGGAGGAGAAGAAGAAGAAATCAAGAAGAAGGAGGAGGAGGAGAAGGATAGAAGGTCCTTGGCCTTCTCCTCCTCCTCCTCCTCCTCCTCCCTTCTCCTCCTCCTCCTCCTCCTCCTCCTCCTTCTCCTTCTTCTCTTCTTCTTCATCTCTTCTTCTTCTTTCTTTTCATTTTGAGCTTATTATGGTAGAAGAAGAAGAAGAAAGAGGAGGAGAAGAAGAAGAACGAGGAGGAAGAGGAGAAGAAGAAGAAATCAAGAAGGAGGAGGAGGAGGAGGAGGAGGAGAAGGCCAGGGGCGTTCTCCTCCTCCTCCTCCTCCTCCTCCTCCTCCTCCTCCTTCTTCTCTTCTTCTTCATCTCTTCTTCTTCTTTCTTTTCATTTTGCCTATTTCTTCTCCTCTTCTCCTCTTGTTGGAGCTAAATTACCTAATTATGTCTTTTTTGAGCTAAATATTCCAATTATGTCCTTTTAGAGGAAAAGAAGCTAAGTATATAATATTCATGAGCTAACCAAGGTTCGTATGCCATTTTGAGCTTATTACGGTATTTTGGAGCTAAATGGGCTAACTATGTCATTGTTGGGTTAATTAAAGCAAGGATAATATGAAAGAGGAGAAGAAAGAGGAGGAGGAGGAGGAGAAGAAGAAGAAATCAAGAAGAAGGAGGAGGAGGACGAGAAGGAGGAGGAGGAGAAGGATAGAAGGTCCTTGGCCTTCTCCTCCTCCTCCTCCTCCTCCTCCTCCTCCTCCTCCTTCTCCTTCTTCTCTTCTTCTCTTCTTCTTCATCTCTTCTTCTTCTTTCTTTTCATTTTGAGCTTATTATGGTAGAAGAAGAAGAAGAAAGAGGAGGAGAAGAAGAAGAAAGAGGAGGAAGAGGAGAAGAAGAAGAAATCAAGAAGGAGGAGGAGGAGGAGGAGGAGAAGGCCAGGGGCGTTCTCATCCTCCTCCTCCTCCTCCTCCTCCTCCTCCTCCTCCTTCTTTTCTTCTTCTTCATCTCTTCTTCTTCTTTCTTTTCATTTTGCCTATTTCTTCTCCTCTTCTCCTCTTGTTGGAGCTAAATTACCTAATTATGTCTTTTTTGAGCTAAATATTCCAATTATGTCCTTTTAGAGGAAAAGAAGCTAAGTATATAATATTCATGAGCTAACCAAGGTTCTTATGCCATTTTGAGCTTATTACGGTATTTTTGAGCTAAATGGGCTAACTATGTCATTGTTGGGTTAACTAAAGCAAGGATAATATGAAAGAGGAGAAGAAAGAGGAGGAGGAGGAGGAGAAGAAGAAGAAATCAAGAAGAAGGAGGAGGAGGAGGAGGAGGAGGAGGAGGAGAAGGATAGAAGGTCCTTGGCCTTCTCCTCCTCCTCCTCCTCCTCCTCCTTCTCCTTCTTCTCTTCTTCTTCATCTCTTCTTCTTCTTTCTTTTCATTTTGAGCTTATTATGGTAGAAGAAGAAGAAGAAAGAGGAGGAGAAGAAGAAGAAAGAGGAGGAAGAGGAGAAGAAGAAAAAATCAAGAAGAAGGAGGAGGAGGAGGAGGAGGAGGAGAAGAAGAAGAAAGAGGAGGAGCTTATTATGGCATATTTTCTAATGTTTCTAATCTTCAAGTGCATTGCATTCATCTTGATCTTGTGATCGTCACGCACCTCGGCAACATCCAACTCCAATATCATCTTCTCCTCATCAAGGCTTTTACGGACCTTCGACAACTTATATATAAGCTAATAATAGATCTTTTGCGTCTTTCGATATGCGAAGAGAAGTAAGAAGGTTTACTATTGGGATAACGAAGATATGACCATATTTCTGATCAATTCAACAGACGAGATCGGATAGTAGAATAGAGAGAAGGATCTTCTACTTTCTGAAAATGATAGAGAGTCAGGAGAGGGTCTATGTTAATAGTGCTCTTTAGATAGGGAGAGGAAAGACGTAACTAGACCGTGAAAATAATATAATCTTTTACCGCTACATCTGCTGGAGAAGAAAACTCAGCAAAGGATATTCCTATCCTTTCTCTAGTTGAAGACTAATCTGGATATTCCCTAACATGCTTGACTTCGAGTTCTTGGAGTGACAACTTTCTTTGTACACAAGGGTCCCTTACTTTATTACTTTTCCACTTCATTGATCTGAAAGAAGTGACAGAAGAAAGCTACATGCATATACCCCTGCCCTGGGGGAACAAGTGCCACCTCAACAGTTATATTCTAAATCGTTAAGCCTTGCAACCCTTTCTTTTGTATCAGACCTTTCCCGATTTCCTTACTTTCCTATCTATTGAAAATGCATAGAGAGATGCTTCTTCCTCTTCAAGTTGGAAGTGTAAGAAGAAATGCGGTAAATAGGAGTTCCATCTACCACGCACTCGACCCACACTCCAGCTAACTTCAGCATCCATACTCAGCTATGAGGAAGGTGTCGGGGACACTATGAACACACACGTACTTGGTTGACTTGACATCCCGTCTCACAACCGTGTAAGATCTAATAAACAAACAAATTGCTTGCCCAATCCCTATTGAGAGGATTTCTTGAGCTTGAACTTCCTTTTGTAGCTCCGCACAAAAGGACTTCTTTTCATCCGCAATGAAGCTTATACCACCACTTGGTGAGTAAGGCCTGATTTCGTCCCGTCCATAGCACTTCAGAAGTCACTTTGGCGTGGCGCTGCTGGATACTTCTGTTCAATAGGAATAGGAGGAAAAAAAAGCTACGCTTACGCTTACGCTTAAGGGATGAAATGTTCTTGGTGGATGCAGGACCTAGTACTACAAAAATTTGCATGCAAGATGAGCTTACATGAGTGCCAATCAAGGGAGCCACCTGGCTTGAGAATAAGGTGGTATCAAAGAATTAGTGGCTGGTGAATGACTCAGCAAAAAGCGGATTTCTGAGAGGTTCTTTATCGATCTAGTGGCCAATGAATCACTTATCAAAGATGGCGCCGGCATTTACTTATTATGGTCTCTTCTAATAGTGGTCCCTTGGTATTCAGGTTGTAAAATCCTCATAGGAACGTTGATTGTTATACCTTGTTTTTGTAATGGTCTATCTTATTTAAAAAGCCGAAAGATAAACAAGCTCTTGGAACCGAAGGTATGTCTGAGCATTCTGGGCAGGTCGCAAGAAGCCGCTTTTAGAAGGTTTGGAGCAACCGCAATTTTTCACCATATTACCCGCTTCCAATTTTTCACCATGCCACCGTGGGACCGCTTTCGCGAGCTCTGCCTTCTCCGGTTTGGCCCCCCCATCCGTGGCAGCTGACTGGCAGCCCTCGGCCGCTTACCGTTTACCTCAACGGTCCAGGACTACGCCGACCGATTCCAAGCCCTGGCATGCCACGCGCCAGGCATATCCGGGACTTCGACACCCTCACGATGACATTCTGGCGGCTGGGACGCCAAATTGGCCTTGGCCTCCTCCTCCTCCTCCTCCTCCTCTTTATGTCTTTTTTGAGCTAAATTACCTAATTATGTCTTTTTTGAGCTAAATTACCTAATTATGTCTTCTTGGAGCTAAATTGGCTAATTATCTCATTTTAGAGGAAAACAAGCTAAGTTTGGAGGAGAAACTTACCGTAGTGGTCATCAAGGAGGAGAAACACCACGGTTGCTCGCGCGGGCTTCGTTTGGAGACGGTTGCCCTGGAGAAGGGTCGTGCGATGCCGCTCGGGAGTTATTCTGCAGAAAAGATATTTTGCAATGTCTCAGTTAGCATGA
The DNA here is from genome assembly GCF_904849725.1 of Hordeum vulgare subsp. vulgare. NCBI lineage: Eukaryota > Viridiplantae > Streptophyta > Magnoliopsida > Poales > Poaceae > Hordeum > Hordeum vulgare. The sequence continues at coordinate 580,999,910 of NC_058522.1, forward strand.
TGACACTCAATTATTAATACTAGTTTATAATGAAACTCACCGTGCCAATCGAAGAGAAGACGGGCATCGGCGGAGGGACTTGACCGCTCTTCTCGCACAGACCCTGAAGAGTGGGTCGTATTAGTTAGTATTGAAACAGACATTACACACATGATTTGGCTAATGTGAAAAAAAACATACCACAAAAAGCTCATACAGGGCCCGTTGACCCGCCTCATTCCGGGCCCTCTCCTCCTCAAGCAATCGTGCCGTGCTCTGGTCCCTCTCATCAAGAGCAGCCTGAAGAGCAGCCTGGCTTGCCAATCTCTCTTTCTCAAGAGCAGCCTGGTTTGCCGCTCTCTCTTTCTGAAGAGCAGCCTGAAAAACCATTCCTCGCTACCACAGTAATGATCTATGGTGACACACATAATGAAATGGATGAAAGTGTTCTTAGTCCGTACAACTAACCTCGATGGCAAGTTCGACTGGCCGTGGACGACGCGTTATCTCAGGACAGTTGCTCGACTGGCGCGCCTTGATCTCCGGAAGAGTGAGTGGACAACGTATTATCCCATCTCCAATGGCTATCGAGCCATGGGGCCTCCCGCCACCAGATATCATCACCAGCTCTGGATCCAAAGGTTCCTGGCTAGGGTTAAAGTCATCCCCTTTCGTAGCCTTCCCCGCGTCCCTGTATGCCACGAGCTTCTGGTGGGATGATATGTTGGTGAAGTTACTGGGATCATCCAGGTCAGACTCAGAGAATGCCTTCGCCTTCTTGTACGAGGCAGTATGAGCCATGCCATAAAGGTCGTACAAGTGTGGCATCTCAGTCTTATTGTGATGCGCCTAAAAGAGAGGAACAAAATATTAGCATAAGAATGAATTGCATGAATCATGAAGCAAATCACATACCCAGTTTCGTCCAAACTGAAGTAAGTTGGCGCTGCCTTGATGGTGTGGCACACCAACCATTTGGCTACGCCGATCCTTCGCATTATCGTGGACGGCTCGCCAGCTGCCTGTGCACCACTCATCAACCAACGCCTCCCAACAATCCATCTTATCCGCACACCATCTCGGGAGCACCTGTAAGTTATTAGAAAGAATTTTCAGCGCTACGCCTATGAATGAAATCAAGAAAACTACGTAGAAGGACTTAAGAATAGGTAATTACCTTCATGTATTGCTCCTTCTTCAGAAACTTTCCGCGGCAATCCTTCTTCTGCTTCTTAATACCACGCGTGGCGTAGTAATCTCGAATAGCCTGCGGCCCAGCCTCGTGGCGCAAGTTCTGTAGTAACCTCCTACACTCGACCTCGAGAACCCTGGCCGCCGCCTCCTCATATCCATCCTCACACCTATAGAAGGTCTGCAATCAAACGTGAAAACACCGATTAGTACAATAATGAGGTATATGCTTAATTTTAGATTCTGTAAAAGGATAATTTACCCAAAAGCTCATGATCACCATCTCGGCCCTCGTATGGCACAAGACACCATCTATAATCTCCTTCAGCGGGGCCTGCGCAGCCTGGTAGTGCTCCCAGGTAAATCCTAGTGTAGGAACCTGACCCTCACCAGGCAACGTGACAAACCCCGGGAAATTTGTCCGGCAAAGCACACCAAGGACGGAGTTCGGCCTGCGGACTCCAAGAGGTTGTACCCATCCCCTGCAGTATGATAAGGTCAGCGCATTAGATATTTGAACAAACTTGAAGGCAAAAGCTAAAAAAAGGGTAAATGTACTTACCTATCTCCTTCAGGTTTTATCACCGGCCTCTGCTCGCGGGTAGCCGGGGCGACCGGGAGACGTGTACTACCACGCTTGTACACGGTAGCCGGGGCCCCGTCCACCTGCACATCGCCCTCGCTATCCGTAAGCTCATCCCCGCCATCCCCGCCCCCTGAGCCACCCGGACCCTCGGTCCAATCCGGCAACTCGGTACGATCCGGCCAAGGCTCCCATCCGGACCTCTCCACGTCGGGTGAAGCCTCCGGAACCGTAGTCTCCTCCGGCTGCTCCTGGGCCGAATGCACCTCGACCCGAGGCTGCTCCTGGACCGGAGTCTCATGGGACGAATGCCCGTGAACAGGAGGCTCCTGGACCGGAGTCCCCGTAGCCTCCTCCGCAAACGGGTCGACCATACTAGTCCTATGCTCGGGTGAATGAGCTGGTGGTGGTGGCGAGGACGGCTCAACAGTCCTCCTGGATCTTCCGCAGCCACCACCTCTCCCTGTACCCTTCCCCTTCTTCCCTACCAGACCAGCACCTCTACCAGCGGGCAATGCCGCCGACGAAGAAGAACCCCCGGCTGGTGTCGAAAGACTGTCTGCCAAGGCTCTACGGAGAGATAGGGGTGGAAGGGAAGTACCACCCCTCGTGCGGGGCGCCTCGGAAGAACCCGTCGAGCGCTCTGGACCCGCGCCCACCATCTTTCAACACCTGCCATGATAAAGTTTCAAAGAAATTAGTACAACATAAAAAAATTGAATGACTGACATGAATAATAATATTTTCATGAATAATAAATATTAAAATATATAGATATTATCTTCTGTTGCTCGGCTCTCCAAGGAGCCGGAACCCTAGCCTCCGCCGCACCTAACCCTAGCCGCGACGGCGCCATCTCACCGGCGCGTCCGCTCCAGCCCTCGCTCCCCTCCTCCCTGCCCTTACAACCTACGCCGGAGGCCCGGTAGGAACCCTAGTCCTACCAATTTGGTATCCAGAGATTCCAGGCTGATCATGTCGCTCCCTCCACCACCGCCGCCGCTCAACACCACCACCGCCCCACTGCCGCAAACCACCACCACCGCCCCGCTGGGACCCAACCCCCGCCGCCGAGCGTCGCCCCCACTACCTACGGGCCGCCGTCGCTGCCGTGGGCCACCCCGGACTTCCAGCCACTCCATGGAGGGGCGCCGCCACTACCGCCGCAGCTGCTGCTGCAGCACTACCACGCCGCGGGCACTCCCTGGCCGGTGTGGCCGGCCACCACCGCGCCGCTGGGGGGGGCTGCCCGAACAGTCGCTACCGGCCACCACGGCGCAGGCGTCGGGGGTCGGGGTAGGGGGTCGGGGGTGAGTGTTGTCGGGGGTCGGGGGTCGGGGGTCGAGGTTACCTATAAAACTTTCTAGGTTACCTATAAAACTTTCTAGGTTACCTATAGAACTTTCTAGGTTACCTATAAAACTTTCCAGGTTACCTATACTACTTTATAAAACTTTCCAGGTTCCATAAAAAAATATTTCATGCCGGGGTGTCGTCGAGATGTCGTGTCGAGGCGTCGTGTCGGGGTTTCGGGGCATCGTGTCGGGTGTCAGGGGTGTCGTCGAGATGTCGTGTCGGGGCGTCGTGTCGGGGTTTCGGGGCATCGTGACGGGTGTCAGGGGTGTCGTCGAGATGTCGTGTCGGTGCGACAACTACTATTGCGAGCTGTTGTAATATCCTCAACGTTGTGGCTAGTGCAAGCATAGGCGGCGACCGGAGGGCTCTACACGGTCAACTACAAACCTAACAACTAACCTAACACACAGTAGGTAATTAACAACTAACCTAACAACTAACCTAGCTCGAGGGGTAATACCACTAACAACTAACCTAATTACCACTAACAACTAACAAGTAACCTAACTAACCTAATTACCAGTACGTAACCACTAACAACTAACCTAACTAACAATAGGTAATTAACAACTAACCTAATTAATGAATTAAACGAAAAAAGGAAAAAAGGACTCACCGAGGAAGAGGTGGGCCGCAGGAGGGGGGGGCACAGGGCGGCGGTGGGGTGTGTAGGTGCGGAGGTGGGGAGGAGGCGGCGGCGGTGCGGCGGCGGTGGCGGTGGGGCGGCGGCGGCGCTGGGGGCGCAGGGAGGAGGAGGAGGACCGCAGTGGGGGTTGCAGGGCGGCGGTGGGGAGGTGGGGGGGAGGCGGCGGCAGCGGTGGGGCGGCGGCTTTGCTGGGGACGTAGGGAGGAGGAGGAGGCCCGCAGGGGGGGCGCAGGGCGTGCGTGGGAGAGAGAGAGCGCGTGGGAGAGAGAGAGAGCTAGGCGCGCGGCGCCGTTAACTTTTCGGGGGTCCATCTCCTTTGTCGTCTGCCACTGATCCCCTTTGTCGTCTGCCACGGACGGCAAAGCTACTCAGGCAGACGGCAAAGGGGTGGGTGGGGCCGGGGTGGGATGGGGAGAGAGGAGGGGTGGGGTGGGACAGCTTTGCCGTCGGCCATCCCTACCTTTGCCGTCTGTCAGCGGACGGCAAAGAGGTGGCTGATGGCAAAGGTACTATTTGCCATCAGCCAGCTCTTTGCCGTCTGGCTTCTGGTAGCTGATGGCAAAGAGTGTCTTTGCCATCAGCCAGCAGACGGCAAAGAAGCAGCAGACGGCAAAATAGCTGATTCCAGTAGTGCAGCCCTTAGTGGGCTGGTGAGACAGCCCAAGAAGATCCTATGCGCATAGGAAAGAAAATCAAAGAGGAAAGGAAAAAAAAGAAGGAGGTCGGAAAGGGAAGAAGGACTCCACCTTCCAAACCAAGTAGAATTCAGTTTGGGAGGGGGAGGCCTTCCCCCTTGGCTCGGCCGACTCCCTTGGGAGTCCTTGGACCCCAAGTCAAGTCTCCCCCCTCCTCCTCCTATATATAGTGGGGTTTTAGGGCTGATTTGAGACAACTTTGCCACGGCAGCCCGACCACATATCTCCACGGTTTCACCTCTAGATCGTGTTTCTGCGGAGCTCGGGCGGAGCCCTGCTGAGACAAGATCATCACCAACCTCCGAAGCGTCGTCACGCTGCCGGAGAACTCTTCTACCTCTCCATCTCTCTTGCTGGATCAAGAAGGCCGAGATCATCGTCGAGCTGTACGTGTGCGGAACGCGGAGGTGCCGTCCGTTCGGCACTAGATCGTGGGACTGTTCACGGGATAGTTCGCGGGGCGGATCGAGGGACGTGAGGACGTTCCACTACATCAACTGCGTTCACTAACGCTTCTGCTGTACGGTCTACAAGGGTACGTAGATCACACATCCCCTCTCGTAGATGGACATCACCATGATAGGTCTTCATGCGCGTAGGAAAATTTTTGTTTCCCATGCGACGTTCCCCAACAGTGGCATCATGAGCTAGGTTCATGCGTAGATGTCTTCTCGAGTAGAACACAAAAGTTTTTGTGGGCGGTGATGTGTGTTTTGCTGCCCTCCTTAGTCTTTTCTTGATTCCGCGGTATTATTGGATCGAAGCGGCTCGGACCGACATTACTCGTACGCTTACGAGAGACTGGTTTCATCGCTACGAGTAACTCCGTTGCTCAAAGATGACTGGCGGGTGTCTGTTTCTCTGACTTTAGTTGAATCGGATTTGACCGAGGAGGTCCTTGGATGAGGTTAAATAGCAACTCATATATCTCCGTTGTGGTGTTTGCGTAAGTAAGATGCGATCCTACTAGATACCCATGGTCACCACGTAAAACATGCAACAACAAAATTAGAGGACGTCTAACTTGTTTTTGCAGGGTATGCTTGTGATGTGATATGGCCAACGATGTGATGTGATATATTGGATGTATGAGATGATCATGTTGTAATAGTTAATATCGACTTGCACGTCGATGGTACGGCAACCGGCAGGAGCCATAGGGTTGTCTTTAAACTAACGTTTGTGCTTGCAGATGCGTTTACTCTTTTGCTAGGATGTAGCTTTAGTAGTAATAGCATGAGTAGCACGACAACCCCGATGGCGACACGTTGATGGAAATCATGATGATGGAGATCATGGTGTGACGCCGGTGACAAGAAGATCGTGCCGGTGCTTTGGTGATGGAGATCAAGAAGCACGTGATGATGGCCATATCATGTCACTTATGAATTGCATGTGATGTTAATCCTTTTATGCACCTTATTTTTCTTAGAACGACGGTAGCATTATGAGGTGATCTCTCACTAAAATTTCAAGACGAAATTGTGTTCTCCCCGACTGTGCACCGTTGCTACAGTACATCGTTTCGAGACACCACGTGATGATCGGGTGTGATAGACTCAACGTTCACATACAACGGGTGCAAAACAGTTGCGCACGCGGAACACTCGGGTTAAGCTTGACGAGCCTAGCATGTGCAGACATGGCCTCGGAACACATGAGACCGAAAGGTCGAGCATGAATCGTATAGTTGATATGATTAGCATAGAGATGCTTACCACTGAAACTATTCTCGACTCACGTGATGATCGGACTTGAGATAGTGGATTTGGATCATGTACCACTCAAATGACTAGAGAGATGTACTTTTTGAGTGGGAGTTCTTAAGTAATATGATTAATTGAACTAATTGTCATGAACATAGTCTGATGGTCTTTGCGAATTGCGATGTAGCTTGCGCTATAGCTCTACTGTTTTTATATGTTCCTAGAGAAAATTTAGTTGAAAATTGATAGTAGCAAACTTTGCAGACTGAGTCTGTAAAACCGAGGATTGTCCTCGTTGCTACGCAGAAGGCTTATGTCCTTAATGCACCACTCGGTGTGCTGCACCTCGAGCGTCGTCTGTGGATGCTATGAACATCCGACATACACGTTTCTGATGACTACACGATAGTTCAGTGCAAAATAATTAATGGCTTAGAAGCAAGGCGCCGAAAACGTTGTAAAACGTCACGGAACATAAGTGATGTTATAAAGAGATGAAATTGTGATTTCATGCTTGTGCCCTTGTTAAGAGGTACGAGACCTCCAACAAGATTCTTTGTCCATAAAGTAAAGGAGAAAAGCTCAATCGTTGAGCGCGTGCTCAGATTGTCTGAGTACGACAATCACTTGAATCAAGTGGGAGTTAATCTTCCAGATGAGATAGTGATGGTTCTCCAAAAGTCACAGCCACCAAGCTTTGAGAGCTTCGTGATGAACAATAACATGTCAAGGATAGATACAATGATCCTTGAGCGATTCGCAATGTTTGACACTGCGAAAGTAGAAGTCAAGAAGGAGCATCAATAGTTGATGGTTTGTAAAACCACTAAGTTTCAAGAAAGGCAAGGGCTAGAAAGGATACTTCGTGAAACGGCAAAACAGTTGCTGCACTAATGAAGAGACCCAAGATTAAACCCAAACCCGAGACTAAGTGCTTCTGTAATGAGGGGAACAGTCACTGAGGCGGAGCAACTCTAGATACTTGGTAGATAAGAAGGCTGGCAAAAGTCGAAAAAAGTGTATTTGATATACATGATGTTGATGTGTACTTTACTAGTACTCCTAGTAGCATGAGGGTATTGGATACCGGTTCGGTTGCTAAGTGATTAGTAACACGAAATGAAAGCTACGGCATAAACGGAGACTAGCTAAAGGCGAGGTGACGATACGTGTTGGAAATGTTTCTAAGGTTGATATGATCAAACGTCGCACGCTCCCTCTACCATCGGGATTGGTGTTAAACCTAAATAATTGTTATTTGGTGCTTGCGTTAAGCATGAACATGATTGGATCGTGTTTATTGCAATACAATTATTCATTTAAAGAGAATAATGGTTACTCTATTTTCTTGAATAATCACCTTCAATGGTTTATTGAATCTCGATCGTAGTGTTACACATGTTCATGATATTGGTGCCAAAAGATACGAGTTAATGATGATAGTACCACTTACTTGTGGCACTGCCGCTTGAGTCATGTTAGTATAAATTGCATGAAGAGGCTCCATGCTGATGGATCTTTGTACTCACCTGATTTCGAATCACTAGTGACATGCAAATCATACCACATGAGCAAGGCCTTGTTTTCATTGAGATGAAATAAGATAGTAACTTGTTGGAAGTGATACATTTTGATGTATGCAGTCCAATGGGTGCTGAGGCACGCAGTGGATATCATTATGTTCTTACTTCACTGACGATTAGAGTAGATACAAGAGTATTTACTTAATGAAGCACAAGTCTGAAATGTTGAAAAGTTTAATTCTGTTTCAGAGTGAAGTTCGTCGTAACAAGAGGATAAACTGTCTACGATATGATAATGGAAATGAATGTCTGAGTTACGAGTTTTGGTACGCAGTTAAGACAATGTGGAAATTGTTTTGCAGTTCATGCCACCTGGAACATCATAATGTGATGATGTGTCTGAACGTCATAGCCACGCACTATTTGGTATGGTACATACTATGATGTCTCTTATCGAATTACCACTATCGTTTATGGGTTACGCATTAGAGACAACCGCACTCACTTTAAATAGGGCACCGCGTATTTCCGTTGAGATGACACAGTATAGACTGAGGTTTAGAGAAATCTAAACTGTCATTTCTTGAAAGTTTGGGGCTTCGACACTTATGTGAAAAAGTTTCAGTCTGATAAGCTCGAACCCAAAGCGGATAAATGCATCTTCATAGGATATCCAAAACAGTTGGGTACATCTCCTATCTCAGATCCGAAAGCAAAGTGTTTGTTTCTAGAAACGGATCCTTTCTCGAGGAAAGGTTTCTCTCGAAAGAATTGAGTGGGAGAGTGGTAGAACTTGATGAGGTTATTGAACCATCACTTCAACCAGTGTGTAGCAGGGCGCAGGAAGTTGTTCCTGTGGCGCCTACACCAATTGAAGTGGAAGTTGATGATGGTGATCATCGAGCATAGAATCAAGTTACTGCAAGCCTCGTAGGTTGACAAGGTCGCATACTACTACAGAGTGGTACGGTAACCCTGTCTTGGAGGTCATGTGTTGTTGAGCAACAGTGAACCTACGAGTTATGGAGAAAGCGATGGTGGGCCCAGATTCCGACAAATGGCTGGAAGCCATGAAATCCGAGAGAGGATCCATGTGTGAAAACAAAGTGTAGACTTTGGTAGAACTACTTGATGGTCATAGGACTATTGAGTAAAATGGATCTTTAAAAGAAGACAGACGATGATGGTGATAAGTCACTATTAAGAAAAGCTCGACTTGTCGCAAAGATGTTTTCGACAAGATCAAACAGTTGACTATGATGAGACTTTCTCACTCGTAGCGATGCTAAAGGTCTGTTAGAAATATGTTAGTAGTTGCTGCATTGTTTATGAAATATTGCACGTAGGATGTCAAAACATTGTTTCCTCGACGGTTTCCTTGAGCAAACATTGTATGTGATACAACCAGGAGGTTTTGTCGATCCTAAAGATACTAGCAAGTATGCAAGCTCCAGCGATCCTTCAATGGACTGGTGCAAGCATCTCGGAGTTGGAATATACACTTTGATGAGATGATCAAAGATTTTGGGTTTGTACAAGGTTTATGAGAAACTTGTATTTCCAAAGAAGTGAGTGGGAGCACTATAGAATTTCTGATAAGTATATGTGGTTGACATATTGTGGATCAGAAGTAATGTAGAATTTCGGTAAAGCATACAAGGTTGTTTAAAAGAAGTTTTCAAAGGAGTACCTGGATTACGCTACTTGAACGTTGAGCATCAAAGATCTATGGAGATAGATCAAAAGCGCTTAATAGAAGTTCAACAAGATACATGCCTTGACAAGTTTTTGAAAGAGTTCAAAATAGATCAGCAAAGAAGGAGTTCTTGGTTGCGTTGTGAGGTGTGAATTTGAGTAAGACTCAAAACCCGACCACGGCAGAATAAAGAGAATAGACGAAGGTCGTCTTCTATGCCTTAGCCGTAGAATCTAAAGTATGCCATGCTGTGTACCGCATCAGATGTGTGCCTTGACTCAAAATCTGTTGAGAGGTGAAGAGAGTGATCCATGATTGAATCACTAGCAGCGGTCAAAATTTATCCTTAGTAACTAATGGACTAAGGAATTTTTTTCGATTATGGAGGTGGTTAAAGAGTTCGTCGTAAAGGGTTACGTTGATGCAAGCTTTGACACTAATCCGAATAACTATGAGTAGTGAAACGGATTCGTATAGTAGAGTAGATATTTGGAGCATTTCCGAATAGCACGTAGTAGCAGCATCTATAAGATGACATAAAGATTTGTAAAGAACACACGGATCTAAAAAATTTCAGAACCGTTGACTAAAACCTCTCTCACGAGCAAGACGTGATCAGACCCCAGAACTATATGGGTGTTGGATTCGTTGGAATCACATGGTGATGTGAACTAGATTATTGACTCTAGTGCAAGTGGGAGACTGTTGGAAATATGCCCTAGAGGCAATAATAAATTAGTTATTATTATATTTCTTAGTTCATGATAATCGTTTATTATCCATGCTATAATTGTATTGATTGGAAACACAATACTTGTGTGGATACATGGACAAAACACTGTCCCTAGTAAGCCTCTAGTTGACTAGCTCGTTGAACAAAGATGGTCAAGGTTTCCTGGCCATAGGCAAGTGTTGTCACTTGATAACGGGATCACATCATTAGGAGAATCATGTGATGGACTAGACCCAAACTAATAGACGTAGCATGTTGATCGTGTCATTTTGTTGCTACTGTTTTCTGCGTGTCAAGTATTTGTTCCTATGACCATGAGATCATATAACTCACGGACACCGAAGGAATGCTTTGTGTGTATCAAACGTCGCAACGTAACTGGGTGACTATAAAGATGCTCTACAGGTATCTCCGAAGGTCTCCGTTGAGTTAGTATGGATCGAGACTGGGATTTGTCACTCCGTGTGACGGAGAGGTATCTCGGGGCCCACTCGGTAATACAACATCACACACAAGCCTTGCAAGCAATGTGACTTAGTGTAAGTTGCGGGATCTTGTATTACGGAACGAGTAAAGAGACTTGCCGGTAAACGAGATTGAAATAGGTATGCGGATACCGACGATCGAATCTCGGGCAAGTAACATACCGAAGGACAAAGGGAATGACATACGGGATTATATGAATCCTTGGCACTGAGGTTCAAACGATAAGATCTTCGTAGAATATGTAGGATCCAATATGGGCATCCAGGTCCCGCTATTGGATATTGACCGAGGAGTCTCTCGGGTCATGTCTACATAGTTCTCGAACCCGCAGGGTCTGCACACTTAAGGTTCGACGTTGTTTTATGCGTATTTGAGTTATATGGTTGGTTACCGAATGTTGTTCGGAGTCCCGGATGAGATCATGGACATCACGAGGGTTTCCGGAATGGTCCGTAAACGAAGATTGATATATAGGATGACCTCATTTAATTACCGGAAGGTTTTCGGAGTTACCGGGAATGTACCGGGAATGACGAATGGGTTCCGGGAGTTCACGGGGGGGGCCCACCCACCCCGGGGAAGCCCATGGGTGTTTGGGGTGCCGCACCAGCCCTTAGTGGGCTGGTGAGACAGCCCAAGAAGAGCCTATACGCATAGGAAAGAAAATCAAAGAGGAAAGGAAAAAAAAAGGAGGAGGTGGGAAAGGGAAGAAGGACTCCACCTTCCAAACCAAGTAGAATTCGGTTTGGGAGGGGGAGGCCTTCCCCCTTGGCTCGGCCGACTCCCTTGGGAGTCCTTGGATCCCAAGGCAAGTCTCCCCCCTCCTCCTCCTATATATAGTGGGGTTTTAGGGCTGATTTGAGACAACTTTGCCACGGCAGCCCGACCACATATCTCCACGGTTTCACCTCTAGATCGCGTTTCTGCGGAGCTCGGGCGGAGCCCTGCTGAGACAAGATCATCACCAACCTCCGGAGCGCCGTCACGCTGCCGGAGAACTCTTCTACCTCTCCGTCTCTCTTGCTGGATCAAGAAGGCCGAGATCATCGTCGAGCTGTACGTGTGCGGAACGTGGAGGTGCCGTCCGTTCGGCACTAGATCGTGGGACTGTTCGCGGGATAGTTCGCGGGGCGGATCGAGGGACGTGAGGACGTTCCACTACATCAACCGCGTTCACTAACGCTTCTGCTGTACGGTCTACAAGGGTACGTAGATCACACATCCTCTCTCGTAGATGGACATCACCATGATAGGTCTTCGTGCGCGTAGGAAAAATTTTGTTTCCCATGCGACGTTCCCCAACACATTAAGGCTATGGGGTGAGCTACTCCCTCTCGCTCTGCCTGCAACGAGCACTCCCGAAGTAACGGTGAAGACTGATGATGGCCATAGTGGGGGTATCATAGCTAGTATCTTGTTTTTTGAGAACTAGTAAACATATTGATGTGGCAAGTAATTAAAGAAGAGAGGGGGTTAGAGTAACATATATAGATACCATATAATCTTGAATGATATGGTACTATGTGTCATGCATGTCAATAAATAAGATCATATCTATGATAGTAGTTTATGATACTATACACTATGAAGGTAATATCATACAATAGTATCATATGTATGATACTACTATATGATACTCCCCATTATGAGTAGCCGGAAGAAGTAAATACGATGAGATAGAGTCCCGAGGTAACGGTAAGACATGCACATGTACCTAGATCATTAATGACTTATATAAAATATATTGTTTAACATAAAAAATATATCTTTAAAAAATAAAACCTTTAAAGTTTTTAATAATGTATTATTTGTTATATATATGTCTCATTAAGTTGGTTAAATTGACGACCTAAGTACATGTGTCAGACTTATAAACTGAGACGGAGAAAGTATTACGTGGAAATAAAAAGAGACGGAGGGAGTATTACGTACCTCCACTGTAAAGAGAAGACAAGACATGGAAATAAATACCTCCATTCTTCCATAATCGAGTTGTCCACTTTAAGATAGTATCTCGCAGAAGCAATAGACAGAACACGCTCTTGTACTGCAACCTTCAGCACCAGGGAGGTTGAGTGTCACGACCACGCTCTTGTACGGCAACCACGGACAACTGAGCGGAGATGGCACTCACTCGCAATTTTACCTCTTTCGAATTTGCACTCCAGATATTTTTCGCCGTGACCATGCTTCATATCAAAACCAATGTTTAAATAACGAATTATGGCAAATAACGACGGACCTTTAAATCAGCTATAAAAAAGCTATAATACGCTATAGCGGTCTATTTATATATGATACCATCTAACGACATCTCAATGAAAAGGTTATAAGGTTATAGTCAATAGGTTATAGTCAATTATTTAAAACTATGATCAGAACTACAACGGGCAGACATAAAAACTCGTGCTCTGCACTGTCAAACAGTTACGGGATATCTGATTATCACAGTCAAAGCAACATAATCTCCTTGGTAGCTCTTCCAGTTGGGACATTAATCCGTGCAACCAAATAGTACTGATGTGTTGAAGCTGGACAACAACAATGAGTTACACAAATTCATCGATATGATAAATATGTACAGTACATAAGCCCTTTCACTTGTATTGAACTTTGATGACAGCTTCAACCAACAAGTAAGCAGCGGAATAACACAAATAACATGCACATGTGACAGGATTTAACGTGGAAAAACCTCCTCAAGTTAAGGAGTAAAAAATACACTGGTTGTGGACCGACCGGTCCACACAACTCACTATGAAAATGATTAGTACAAAGTCTTCTCTAGAACATCTAGAGAGATTTACAACACACTCTCTACATTGTCAACCGACAATAGCAACAACAACCACAAGAGTACACACACCTTCTGTCCACTTCAGTATTTTGTAAACTGCTCTTAAACATCTGAATCAAACATCATCAAATTTGACAGACAAGTAGATACACGAGTTCCTGAGATCCTCTCAAAATTGTAGCTCAATCGAACACCGTTTGCCTACCCAAACTATTCGTCTCCCAAAACTATTCTGTTCTGAAATTGCAGCAGTCAGAGCTGTCAAAACCACTCTCAAATCTGATGCTCCACTGACGAGATCAACCGGCTAACCAGATCAAATTACTCAAAGTAAGAAACGAGCTCGCCAAGTTTGGGTTCGATCCAAGCACATTTGAGTCTCCAATCACTAGCTTGAACACTGTCTAGTCAGATGCAGCAAATCTGGACAGAACATCCACTTCTTCTTCTTCCTCACTCACACAGGTTGTGTTTTCTCTTATGTGCTTTCTCTCACTCCCATTCCCACGAATGGCAGCTACCTCCAGCAGGGGTGGAGTGGCTAGGGTTTTCTTCTAGCTTCCCTTTTCTTGGAAGCGCTCTCAACCGTTGGATGCAGCAAAGATCAACGACTGATATGTATTGGACTTATGTGTTGATGTTGAACTGCCAACACACCTTCATGTGAAGGGACTTATCCCAACATGAGAGCATCTCCAATAGCCTTTGTATATTGGATTGCTAAAAACTTGTTATAGCAAGAGGAAAGAGAAGGTTTACAAAGCCAACATTTTTTTGTTTTGGTAGCCTTTGTATATTGGATTGCTATATTTGCACAAAACATACAATGACATGTGGAGACAGTTTGTAATAGACACATTGCACACTAGCATACGTACATGTATATGTATACTAGCACAACTCGTGTCCATGTACATATGCACACATGGGTACACTTACACACATGCAGCACACACACACACACGTACACATGCAGCACACACATACACATGCAGTACACACGCATACAGGTACACACACAAAAAAACACGTACACGTACACACACGCACAAACACGCACACACACAGCGCACACGTAACACACACTAGTACACGGATCCCCCTGTCATTGAGACAAAGTGAGGCTTTAGGAAGCTTGCTAAAAATTTATAAATTGACCTTTGGCTTGACAAATATGTAAAATATGGATGCAAATATAGCAAGCTTTGTAAAATAAATGATGGGGGACCACTTATGCAAAGGCTGTTGGAAAAGGTTTTTTGATCAAAATTTGTAAAATAGGAAGTGAGTGTAAATATACAAAGGCTGTTGGAGAGTCTCTAATGTTCATCATTCCACAAACATACATGTTACAGACCATATATAGGAAACAAATACGTCTGGTGTCCATCATTATTCATTCCACAAACATACATGTTACAGACCATGTATAGGAAACAAATCAATTCAGTGTTCATCGTTTCACATCATTACAAACCAAGGAGACAAGTGGAAGATCCAATGTCTGTCACACCCACTCATTTTATTTTATTTTTTGTGCGTGAGTCTGTCACATGCACTCAGATCCACCTCGCTAGTTGGCAGATCGGACAGAATCAAGTAATGAACAACCAACCAAATGGAGTGAAAAGGAACATCTACTACTTCCACTCATACAATTGTGTCCGGCCAAACCTGTCCTCTGGAGCCATGCTCTTCAATAGTCCCCCATGAAGCAGTGAAGTAATATCGTTGATAAGCTTGTCAGGAATATTCTCGATCGCCTTATAATTTGGATGGCCTATTGTTTTACACGACCTGGTGAACTCTTTACTGCAGCCGTAGAGTTCCAGGTACTTGAGGGACGTGGGCAGTGCTGGAAACCGGTCAAAATAGCAGCAATCATGGATGATGAGTCTCTTGAGCGAAGTGAGCTGGTCCATGTTATCCGGCATGGCCTTACAGCTGGAGTCAGTAATCTTGAGCGATGTGAGGTATACCATATTATATGGCATGGCAGCCCAGTTGCAGCTGGTTAACACGAGTGAAGTAACTCGGATGAAAAAAAGTTCAGGACCAGGAGCCGGTGCCAATTTGGGACAGTGTATGAGTTGGAGTTGGTGCAGGTCCTTTGTGCTCTCCTGCGGACCCAACATCCAACCGGGACACCTTGAACCTCCGTAGCCCCAGATTTGCAGGGTCTCAAGGCCATCGGGTGGGCATAGAGCCTCAAGTACATCCTCATGTGCATCTCCAGTCGTCGACCGCCAATACAGCGACAGAGATCTGAGTCGTTTCTTATCAGACAGCTTGGCTTGAAGAGCTTCCTCCTTGCTATCCACGACTTCAAGACCCGTGATATCCAGGTCGCCTCGAAGGTCGTTTAGGTCACTCAGCTGGTGTAACTCATGTTGGCACAGACCCGCGTCGGACGTTGCTTCAGACGAATACTTTCCGTCGAAGCACGTACGTACGCAGCAGCAGAAGACGCACGTATAGTCTAGTTGCGCGTACGTTCCTAAGCAGACAGTCAGGCAGCTGAATGGATTGTAGCTGGCTAGCTAGCTTGCACTACGTAGTTTCGACGAGAAATACGCGAGTTGGCCAAAAGGCTCGTATCGAGCCTTGGGATTTTATTGCTTTGATCTTTCGATCTCGATGGTTTACAGGGGAGCCACGTACAAGTATATATAGTACTACTATCCTATCAATACATGACCGACTCGGCTAAAGCTACAAGTTCGTGCCGGACTCCGTTGCCTAATCGTGATTATGTCTAACAATCACCCCCCTAAACACGATGTCCTCACTTCACAGCTTGGACGCCGATCCTTCTCCGCATCTCTGTAAACTTCTGTCGTCCCAAAGACTTGGTCAGGATATCTGCAAGCTGGTCGTCGGTGCAAACGTAGTTGACTTCAATCTTGCCTTCTTCCACGCACTGTCGTATGTAGTGATACCTTATATCTATGTGCTTAGTCCTGTCATGATGCACTGGATTCTTACACAGGGCAATCGCAGACTTATTGTCAACATTGAGCACCACCCTTTCTGGTTCTTTACGTGTGAGGTCACCGAGTAGCCTTTCTAGCCACACACCTTGACCCGCTGCGGTTGCAGCTGCTATATACTCTGCTTCGAAGGATGATAATGCGACCACATTCTGCTTTTGTGATAGCCAAGTTACTATGCTCTTGCCCAAGAAATATGCCAGACCCGAGGTACTTTTACAGTCATCCACATCTCCTGCCAGGTCGCTATCACTGTAGCCAAGTAGCTCCACCATCTCCTTCTTCTTCTCTCTCAAATAGACACAACCGAAGTTTGTTGTCCCTTTGATGTACCTGAGTATATGTTTGACAGCTGCCCAATGTTCAGTCGTGGGTGCTTCCATGAAGCGACTCGCTATGCCAACGGAATAGGCCAAGTCCGGTCGTGTATTCACAAGATACCTTAGGCTTCCGACCACACTTCTATAATCCGTTGCATCAACCGCAGGGGCTTCACTCGTTTTGCTAAGTTTAAGCCGAGGCTCCATTGGAGCATAAGTTGGTTTGCAATCCTCCATGCTACAACTTTCAAGTATCTTCTTTGCATATGCCTCTTGACATATTGTGATCCCGTTCGGCTTTTGTTGTACCTCGATCCCGAGGTAGTATGTCAAGAGCCCTAGATCACTCATCTTGAATAGCTCCTTCATTTGTAGCTTGAATCTTGCAATCTCCTCTTCGTCTGCTCCAGTTATCAAGAGATCATCAACATAGATGCCCACTAAGAGACGATCCTTGCCTTTACCTCGCTTGTACATAGCATGCTCGAGTGGACTTTTCTCAAAACCAAGAGAAATCAATGTACGGTCAAGCTTGATGTTCCATGCTCGAGGAGCTTGATGTAGCCCGTACAATGCCTTGTGTAGCTTCAACACCTTGTGTTCTTCTCCTTCTTTGATGTACCCCGGTGGTTGCTTCACATATACTTCTTCTTCCAACTCCCCGTTCAAAAAAGCGGATTTTACATCCATGTGATGTAGCCTCCAAGATTCTTGAGCCGCGAGAGCTATAACTAGCCTCACCGATTCCATCCTTGTGACTGGAGCGAACACTTCCTCGAAGTCCACACCTTGCTCTTGCACAAATCCTTTAGCTACGAGCCGAGCTTTATGCTTGACCAAGTTTCCTTCAGCATCCTTCTTGACTTTGTACACCCACTTGAGCCCTATGGATTTGTGACCATTGGGAAGATCAGCGAGCTCACATACTTTGTTGTCTCGTATTGATCCCAACTCTTCATCCATAGCACGACGCCAACATTCCTCAGTATTTGCTTCTTCAAATTTTGTCGGTTCCTCGACGCTAAGCAAACATTGTCGTCCTCTTCTTATAACTTTGACAGGATTAATAGTACGAAGTGCTTCCTCCGGATATAAATCCACCACTGGTCGAAGACGAACTGGCGTCGGCGGACGTTCCCTTGTCTCCTGTTCTGTCGAAGACGAGGAATTTTCATCTTGTGGAGTTGCCAAACTCCTGTTTTCTGGCGGTCCAGGTTCTCCAGAATTAGTTGCACGTACATGTGAACCTTCAAGTCCACGTGCATGCCTTCCTGTCTCACAGCTAGCTTGAGTAGGAGCCAGATTCTGGCCACGTCCAGGATGTGGACTTCCAGGCGCAGCTCCCAGGCTGCTCCCCTGTGGTACGCAGTCACTTGGTCGAGCGCTTCGAGCATTGCTTGGTGTGCTGCACGAGCCATCGCACGCCTCGTCTGCTGCGTCCTGCTGCGTGCCTTGGCGCACCTCTATCGCTGCTTTATCTGGCGCGTTTGGCTGCGCTGCGTTGTGTGGAGAATCACTCGGCGTCGTTGTAGTCTCCGTTTGATTATCGACATGCTCGTATTCGTTGTAAACAACGTGAAAGATTTCATCAGAGATCAGGTATACCGGCTCGGTAGAGTTCCAATTCCATGACCTTGCTTCTTCAAAGACCACGTCACGCGTCACAACCACCTTATTAGTAGAGGGGTTGCACGCACGGTACGCCTTCGAGCCTGCTTCATAGCCAACCAATATCATTGGAGTACTCCGATCCGCCAACTTACTTGTATCCCCGGTCACCGTCTTCACATGCGCCACACACCCGAAAGTACGAAGATGATCAATCGCGGGCTTATGTCCGTACCATGCTTCGTACGGCGTCATCCCAACCACACTCTTGGTTGGAGCCCGGTTCAGCAAATAAACGGCCGTATTGACCGCCTCACCCCAAAACTTGCCCGGGATCCCTTTGCTCTTCATCATGCTTCGTGCCATCACCACCACGGTTTGATTCCTCCGTTCCACAACACCGTTTTGCTGCGGTGAATATGGCGCCGTAAGATACCGCTTGATCCCATGTGCTTCGCAAAATTATGTGAATTCACGAGACTTGAACTCACCCCCCCCCCCGATCGGTACGGAGGGCCTTCAGCTTGGCTTCGGATTCTACCTCGGCCGCCATCTTTACTTTCCTGAAGGCTTGCAAAGCTTGGTCCTTCATCTTCAACAACACAATCCACATGTATCTGTTGAAGTCGTCGACGATGAGTAAGAAGTATTTGTTCCCAGCTGGGGTAGCCGGTGTAATGGGTCCGCACAAGTCTCCATGGACCAACTCAAGAGCTTTACTTGCTCTAAAGTTTCCCTCTCTCGGGAACGAGGCCCGCCTTTGTTTCCCAACAAGGCAACCATCGCACACTTGCTCAACATGATCAATGCACGGTAGGCCACGTACCATCTCCTTTTGTCCAAGTTGCCGAAGAGCCTGGAAATTTAGATGACCGTAGCGCGCGTGCCACTTCCATGCCGAGTCCTCCATGCTTGACAAGAGACATACTGGATCCACACGATCCAAGTTGAGGACGTAGAGTCTATTTGGCGACCTCTGCACCTTCATGATCAACATCCTCTCACGGTCATACCCCCATAAATAGCCATCTATGAGCACAATCTTGCAACCACGCTCCTCGAGCTGGCCAAGACTTATGATGTTGCTCTTTAGCTTGGGAATATAGTACACATCTGTGAGCACCTTGTGACCGCCATTCTTCAGCTCAAACAGGACAGTACCTCGCCCTGTGATGTCAACGGTTCGCCCGTCACTGAACCGAACCGTGCCTCCAACCGAGAGATTTAGCTCAGAAAACTGGTCCTTGTCACCGGTCATGTGGTTGCTTGCTCCCGTGTCGAGGTACCACACGTGCCTTGCCGTGTTCACCCTCTTCTTTTCATGAAGGTAAACCTTCTCTTCGTCGAGCGTGACAACCTCGGTAGTCGGTGCCTTCGGAGCTGGACCATCCTCGTCCATAAGCTCGCATACTTCGACCATGAGCATCATATCGCTATCATCGCCTCCCTTGGCCATGAGAGCTTTTTCCTTTGGTGGACTCTTGCAATCAGACTTGAAGTGACCGAGGATTCCACAATTGTGACACCTTACTTTTTTTAAGTCAAATTTTCTCCTTGGTTTTCTAGCCTTTTCTTCCTGTCCAGCGAGGTCCTTTTTCGCCGGGCTTTGCTTCTCCTTTGCTTTACTACCGCTTGTGGATCCACCTTGCTTTCCTTTCGACAGGGCCATCCATTGCGCCATTGTAAGCATGAGATGCTCACTCTCCTCTGAATCGCCGAAGCTGAGACGAATTCTCTCGTCGTGGGCCTTGAACCTTCCGACGAGATCCTCGACCGTGAGAGTGTTCAGGTCAAGACATTGCTCGATCGATGTGACAATTTGGATGTAGCGTGCCGGCGCGGCGCGCAAAAATCGTCGGACGATCGCAACTTCTTCTAGAGTGGAACCATAGCCGCGTATGCCGTTGACGAGGGTCTTGAGACGGGAGGCAAACTGATCAACCGTCTCGCTTTCCTCCATCTTCAGGCACTCATAGCTTCTCATGAGGGACTGAAGGTGTGCTTCCTTGACACGGTCATGACCCTGGTGCAGGATCTTGATGGTCTCCCATTCCTCCTTCGCCGTTTTCTTTCCGACGAGGTGTTGCAGCACATCCTTCGGCATGGCGGAGTAGATCGCCGTTAACGCCTGACGATCCGTCCGGTACTTGTCGCGCCCTTCGCGTACTCGGCGCCGCCGGGATCGACAGCTTCCCAGAATTCCGCTCCCTCCATCGCGACCTCCATGTTCATCGCCCATAGTGCGTAGTCCTCTCGATCCAGTCGAGGGAATTGTGACCCCCAACCATCGACATCGGTGCTTTAGCTCCCACCACAACGATCTCCTTGCCCGGGTTTGACATGAACCTTCGATTGCTTTCCAAAGATCACGCCAATAAACCAAGCTCTGATACCAATTGTTGGCACAGACCCGCGTCGGACGTTGCTCCAGACGAATACTTTCCGTCACATATAGGCGTGTAGAGCATGTCTCATCGTCACAGCTTGATTGCCGATAGAATCATACAACCACAACACACCTTTTGTTTTGAAACAAATTCATTTACTTCTGGGCCTCTTATTATCCAGGGATCATAGGTTTTCCATCAAACCCATGCCGGCTAAGTGTTCCTTGAATACACTGGATGGTAAGCCTTTCGTTAGCGGATCTGCAAGCATATACTTCGTACTTATATGCTCGAGACTTATAGTTTGATCCTGGATTTTATCTTTCACAACATAATACTTTATATCTATTGTCTTGGCAGCATTGCTGGACTTGTTATTGTGAGCATAGAATACTGCGGGCTGGTTGTCGCAGTATATCTTTAGTGGCTTGTGGATACAATCTACCACTTTCAAGTCGGGTATAAATTTCTTTATCCATATCACCTGCCCGGTGGCTTCAAAACATGCTATGAACTCTGCTTGCATCGTAGACGATGCAACTATGGTCTGTTTAGAGCTTTTCCATGAAATAGCTCCCCCTGCGAGAGTGAACACGTACCCAGACGTGGATTTTCTATCATCTCTATCTCCCGCAAAATCGGCGTCGGAGTACCCTTTTATCTCTAGGGAATCAGATCGCCTATATGTCAGCATGATTTCCTTTGTGCCTTGCAGATAACGCAAAGCTTTCTTTGCCATCTTCCAGTGCTCTTGGCCTGGATTTGCTTGATATCTACCGAGTACTCCGGTGATAAAAGCTAAGTCAGGGCGTGTGCACACTTGTGCGTACTGTAAACTTCCAACAGCCGAAGTATACGGTACTGACTTCATTTCATTGAGCTCATACTGATTCTTGGGACATTGATATTTCCCAAAACTATCGCCCTTGACTATTGGAGCAGGTGTGGCTTTGCTCTTATGCATATTATACTTTTGGAGAACTTTCTCTAAATATGCTTTCTGTGAGAGTCCTAAGACTCCATTCTTCCTGTCTCGGTGAATTTCAATGCCCAAAACATATGAAGCTTCACCAAGGTCTTTCATGTCGAAATGTGAGGATAAAAACTTCTTTGTCTCTTGTAGTAGAACAATACCATTGCTTGCAAGCAAGATATCATCCACATACAAGATTAGGAAAATATATGTCCCATGTTTAAACTTAGCATAAATGCAATTATCCTCAACATTTTCTTGGAATCCAAATCTTTTAATGGTATCATTGAACTTGATGTACCACTGTCTAGAGGCTTGCCTTAGCCCATAAATGGATTTCTTTAGACGGCAACCTAGATCTTCCTTGCCTTCCATGATAAAACCCTTGGGTTGTTTCATGTAGACATCTTCTTCTAAATCACCGTTTAGAAACGCCGTCTTTACATCCATTTGATGCAGCTCTAAATCAAAATGAGCAACTAGTGCCATTATGATTCTGAAGGAATCCTTACAAGAGACCGGAGAAAAGGTCTCGTTGTAATCTATCCTTCTCTTTGTGTAAATCCTTTTGCGACAAGTCGGGCTTTATACTTGTCTACATTCCCATTAGAGTCATACTTTGTTTTGTAGACCCATTTGCAGCCTACTGTCTTTGCTCCTTTAGGAATAATCTCTAAGTCCCAAACATGATTGGAACTCATTGATTTCATCTCATCTTCCATTGCCTCTATCCATTTTGATGAGTGAGGGCTTTTAATGGCCTCCTCATATGTGGTGGGATCACCTTCCATGCGGGCCATTTCTATATTGTATACTTTATAATCAGTAGAAATAGCGGGTCTTCTTGTTCTATTAGACCTTCTAAGTGCCTCATTGTCGGGCACACTTTCTACTATTTCTTGTTGCACTTCCAATTCATGATCAACAACGGGTTCAGTCGGCTCCTGAAGGACAGGTTCCGGGTCTTCTCCCGTAGTTGTCATGGTTGGAGTTACATCGGGTAGTGAGAAAAATGGCTCTTGAATCATCGGAATGGGTGCATGCACCCTTTTCTCCTCAAGATCAATTGTCCGAGCTACCCGGCTCCCCCTCATCATCTCGTCCTCTAAGAAGACAGCATGTCTCGTTTCCACAAACTTTGTGTATCTTTCTGGACAGTAGAAACGAAAACCTTTTGACCTATTAGGGTAGCCAATGAAATGGCAACTCACTGTCTTCGGGTCTAACTTTCCAAGATTTGGATTAAACATTTTGGCCTCCGCAGGGCATCCCCACACTCTTAAGTGTTGTAGGGATGGCACTCTTCCTGTCCAGAGCTCGTGCGGTGTTTTGGGCACCGACTTGCTTGGAACTCTGTTGAGAATGTGAATGGCGGTTTTAAGCGCCTCCATCCACAATCCCAACGGAAGGTCTGAGTAGCTCATCATGCTGCGTACCATATCCATGAGAGTACGGTTACGCCTTTCAGCTACTCCATTTTGCTGAGGCTCGCCCGGCATGGAATACTGGGCAACAATGCCAGTCTCTTGCAAGAATTTTGCAAAAGGTCCAGGGACTTGGCCATATGGAGTGTGTCGACCGTAGTACTCCCCCCCCCCCCGGTCAGACCTCACCATCTTAATATTTTTATCAAGCTGATTTTCAACTTCAGCTTTGAATATCTTGAATTTATCCAATGCTTCATCTCGGTCTTTGATTGGATAAATGTAACCGAAGCGGGAGTAATCGTCTGTGAACGTTATGAACGAATCATAACCGTCCACACTTTTCACCGGAAACGGTCCACAAATATCAGTGTGGACAATTTACAGTGTTCCTGTGCTTCGGTTTGCTCCTTTCTTTATCTGTTTTACATATTTCCCTTTAATGCAATCCATGCATTGTTCTAAGTCAGAGAACTCCAACTTTGGAAGAATTTCATTTTTGATTAATCTTTCTATTCTCCCCTGGAAATATGGCCCAATCAACAGTGCCATAGTTTCGAGGAGTCATGAGTTCTTTTTCTTTTCTTTTGATCGTTGTTCGACGAAGTACTTTGTTCATTCACATTCAACACATAGGGCGCTTTTTCACATAGCGATAATAAATAAAGCTCATCATGAAGAAATGCATCCCCAACATAATCATTATGAGACCAAATGGCGCATTTGCCATGTCCAAAGAAACATTGATAATCATCTTTGTCTAAACAGGAAACACTTATTAAGTTCCTATTACATGAAGGTACGAAAAGCACATCCCTAAGCAGAAGTTTGAAACCACCGGCTAGCTCCAAGGAGACGTCACCCACAGCTTCAACTTCGGCTTGGACACTGTTCGCAACTTCAATTCCTCTTGAATTTCTTGGCAAAGTTATCGTCGAACTGAATCCCTGTAAAGATTTGCAACATGAACAGTTGCTCCTGAGTCAATCCACCAAGTAGATTTCATAAACTTTGTATACAAGGATTCATTAACAAAAGAAACTATATCTTTACCTCTCTTCGCCATGAAGGTCTTTAGAAAAACAGGGCAATCCTTCTTGTAGTGCCCTTTCTCCTTACAGTGGACGCAAGTTTCCCTGTCCACTGGAATGTGCCTATGCTGAAAATAGACAGGAGCTTTGCCATTGCCATTGCCATTGCCCTTGCCCTGTGGCTTGGAGGGAGAAGCTTTTTTGGGCGGAAAGCCCTTCTTCTTTTCCTTCACATAGTTGATAGATCCACCATGTGAGGCCTTAATCCTCTCCTCCTCCTGAGTGCACATTGCGATGACTTTCTCTATGTCCCAAGTCTCGGGCTGCATGTTGTAGTTGACAACAAAAGTCTTGAACTCCTTGGGCAAAGATGCCATCACCAGGTGGACAAGGAGAGCTGATTTTATCTCCAAATCCGCATCCATAGGTTTGAGCTTAGCCGCCGTGTGGCTCATCCTAAGGATGTGCTCCCTTATGCCATGGCCACCACCATGGTAGCTCTCTGTCACCAGCTATTTGATCAGCTGGGTGGCATACGTCTTAGAAGAGCCAGTAAACTGACTCTTTATCTTATTCAGCATTTCTTTTGCCATAGGGCAATCAGCAATTGATCCCACGATAGTGGTCTCAATGGTGTTCTTTATGAACGCCAAGCATTTCTTGTTGGCATTCAACCATAGCATGTTGCTGATGGAGTGGGACATCACCTTCTTTTCATAATTTCCTTTCTTTTTGTCCCAGCTCTCATCATCCTCATCAGCCTCTCTGACTGGGTCTGCAGGCGTAGCTGGCTGTGGTTCCTCCAGCACCCAATCTACCTCTGCAATGCAGAGGGCCATGTCCACCTTCTTCCTCCACTCAGAGTAGTTGTCTCCCCTGAGTGTCAGAATTTCCTTGAGGCAGCTCATCAGATGGAAACCTCCTGAAATCACCAAATAAGCGAAGTCAGCACGACAATCATATGCATTAAATAACGTCGGTTAACATAATCATATAATTGCCTATGCATATTAATCTACATTACCGTTGGGCAAATGATATAAATAAATGCATCATTTTGCAATATGCAATATGACCGTGTGATTAAACAACGTCGGTCAGAATAACAACATGATCATATTCCATATTGCTTTTAGCAGCGGAAAACGTGAAATAAAATTTCATGTGCCTCTTAACTTAACAGAAAATAATTATGACATTTAAAATAAAATTCATGAACTTTATTAATGCTTTTATAAAATTCATGACCTATTCCTTTTCTGAGAAAGCTATTTTATTCCCAAAAACCCTTTTACTTTTCTTTACAGAAAAAATATAACAATTCTGTATAAAATTACAGAAACTTTGAACATTTTTACTTTCTATTTTTCTAAACATATTTTCATAGAAAAAAACGTCTAGAAAACACTTTTATATCTGTCTAAATAGACAGAAACATAATATCCTTTAAAATAAGGAAAAAGGCCGACTTGGGCCCTTTTTCCCCTGCGCGCCCGCAAGACCAGGAGGCCTTCTGGCGGCCGAACCGGCGCACCTTCTGGCGGCCCAGTTGCTCCTGCGCGGCTCCCGCCGGCCCATTGGGGCGGCGCAGCCCCTCGCGCGGCCCAAACCGAGTCTGCTGCCGAGCTAGGTTATCGGCCTCGGCCGTCGGATGAGATCCGACGGTCGGGCGGGTCCATCGGTGCATCAAAAACGGCTGGAGCCGCACCCACCGAAAAACCCTAGCTCATTCTTCCCCCTTGGCGCCGCTCTCTCCTTTCAGCCCGACGGCTCGTCTCGGCGCAGTACCTGACGGCGCCGGCCATCGGCCTCTTTTCTTCTTTTTGAGCGGCAGTACTTCTCGGCGCCGGCCCCTTCTCTCCCAAGCATCCCGTGGCCAGGAGTGGAGCCGGCCGCCGGCGGTGAGATTCAACTCTCCTACCGAGCGCGCCCTCTATCTACCTCCCGTGAGGTGCTTTGGAGGGGAGCAGCTAGCGCTGCTCCTCTTCCCTTTGCTCTCCGCGGCGGCCGTGGCCTTCCCTCGCGTTGGTGGCATGCATGCCCCGCCGAGGAGGTCCCTGAGCCCCGCGTCATACCTCTCGGGCGGCCTTTTTCATACCGGAGCCGTGGCCTTCCCCTCGCCGGCTGCGCACACGACTTGCGGTGGGTGTGCCGCCGTCAAGCGGTCGGCTGCGGTTTGTTTTCTTTTAACTTAGACCACCACAACCGAGAACCATGGCCCTGGTTGCGTGATTCTACGGCGCCGCCTCCGTCCCCTTTGCCGGCTGCGCGAGCACCTCTAGGGTGAACGCGCCGCTGTCAAACGGTTCGATAGTGGCGCCCTTTGCCTTTGTTTTGCATCGTTCCCCCCTTCTCTTTTTGTTGTCTTTTGTCGGTTTCAATCCGATCTTCCTTTTGTTTTTCCTTTCGGATCTTGATCCGTACTTAGCCCCCGAGGGGGTAGGTTCTTCTTCCCCGCACCTCGGCTTGCCGATGCGTGTGGGGATCGAGAGGAACAGGCGCGGCCTTGCGGCGGCGCTTCTTTTCCGACGAGGCCGTAGCCATCCTCGGTGCCATGCCCATCTAGGGTTCGTAGGGGTGGGGAAACATGCTTTCTTTTCTTTGTACCGAATAAATCTCTGCCTAGTGGCTCATGATACCAATGTTGAAGCCGTAGATCGACTAGGCATAGATAGATCCGGAATTACCATGTACTCACCTAATCCCGAGCCCGATGAACTCCCTGCTCCGGCCATCGGTGCCGGTGTAGTCGTCGGTGGCGTGAGGGAGGAGGTGTGGTCGTAGGTGGTGCTTCCCGTGAGCACTGCGCTAACCCTAGATCGAAAGAGGATTTAGGTGAGGAGTCTGGCGGCACGGTGAACCTCGTACCGTGCGCCCCGGCCCCCACCACTTTATATATATAGCGCAGGTCACAGGGGCCCACCAACCATAACGGGTTGAGCGCCCCCGATCAGGACGCATAGATCAAGGGCCCGGTGGACCGTTGGGCCCACGCGGAAGAGATCAACCTAACAGCTCCATCTTGCTACCTGTGAACCCCAGCGACACAAACACAAGGTTGCTGTCCAGCTTGGAGTTCCAAACGCGAGGCGCTTGCCGGAGACCATACAACCTTGTGCTCTGCACTGTCAAACAGTTATCTGATATAAATATACAAATAAAACAAAATAATCTCCTTGTTGGTAGCTCTTTCAGTGACACTGAACAGTGCAAAACAAATTGTTCTGATGTCCATCATTCCATAAATATACATGCTACAGACTTACAGACCTTATGAAGCAAATCAATGTTCGTGTACCATATTCGACGATAAAGAGTGCACACATTACATAGCAGCGGAGACACCGATAGATAGACACAGATACGCCGATATGACATTGCATCATGGCCACTGCCACTGGAGCTAGCAGGCCGCTTCTCGGTTATGGTATATACATTTAGGGCCATTGGTATAGCTCCCTCCAGGCGCAGCGCAGCTGGGACGCTTGGGGCACACCTGCGGGTTTAGCGCATCATAGTTGATATTGGCGTCCACCGCAGCGGTGAGGAGGAGGACGACGACGACAACCGCCAACAGCGCAGCATGGCTCTTCCTCTCCATATCTGACTTGCTCTCTGTCTGACGATTCTTTCTGCGTTGCAGTAGCTAATAATCTCGGAACGTACATATAGGTACGCTTGCTTCAACAGGGCCACCGTTTATAAAGAGAGGATATATTGCACCGACGGAGTGCCCCGTGACCATGCCAGCCTGCCACGGTAGGTAGGTAGGTGCACCCGTCGTCCTTGCGTAGTACAATAATCCATTGCTGTTGTTGTAGGCTTGTACTCCCTTCCTTCCTAAATATAAGTCTTTTTAAAGATTTCACTAGAAAACTACATACGGATGTATATAGGCATATTTTAGAGTGTAGATTCACTTATTTTGTTTTATATGTAGTCATTTAGTAAAATCTCTTAAAAGACTTATATTCACGAACGGAGGGAATAGCATGCATGTCTTCTTCCGTCGTGCGTGCATGTGTGATGTGTCTGCCTCGTCCGTATCCATCGACCTCCAGTGTCGACAACAGACAGCGGGCCAATCCGGCCAGCTCATCTTGTATGTATTGTTAACGACGGTATCGAATACGGTCCTCAATTTTTATTTTAGTTTTGACTAGATACAGATACAGTTATATCTAAATAGATACATCCGTTCCTAGATAAATCTAAAATAAGTAATTCTAGACGGAGGTACTAGCAATAAAAGAATGAATGTGTAAAAATAAGTTGCTGACCCCTAGGTCGGCGTACTTGAGCAGGGCTCTCTTCGCGTGACGTGCCTGCCGGCGGTGGTGTCCTCTGTCATTGGTGTTTATGGGGATTCCTTTCTCTAGATTCGGTGGTTTCCTTCGGCATTGAGATGCAATCTACGGATGATGAGTTGGCGCGGAGGGTATAGTTATGCAGTGGAGGAAGAAGGTTTCTAACCCGGGAAGCACTAGAAATCGGACTATTGATTCCTAAACTCCATCAGACTAATGCGCTGCCGTTGGATTACAGCCTAGTGGTCCGTTGGATTTAGTACAAATCGAGCTCCTTTAGAAGCATGAGATATAGAAGCACGTAATTTAGAGTAATTAATCCCAAATCTTTAGGAAACCGATCGAGCAGCTTCAGGAAACAAATTTGGGAAGGATTAATGTAGCGTAAAGACTTTTCAAATGCAATTTTCTTCCTTCTGAAGCACATTTTATTTTCTTAGAAAGAACAGCGTAAAGACTTTCCAAATGCGATTTTCTTCCTTACGAATCACATATTCTTTCCTGATGAAGTATTTCATGCTTTCATTGTTCCTTTAAATTGCATCGAGCGCAAATGAAGTGTGCTTCGATCTAAAATAAATTGTGTTGCTTCCATGCCAAACGAAATTTTGCTTCCATGTTGAACGATAATTTGCTTCCATATGTGGACTGTAAATAAATTTGATTTCATGCCAAATGGAAGTTGTTTCCATGTTGACTGAAAATAAATTTGCTTCCAAGTCGACATGAAAATAAAAATGCTTCATACGTTCATGTTACTTGCTTTGACAATTTACAAAAGTGCTACCTTCAAGTGTTGATACTACAATACATCGTATGTTCTTATCGCATGCTTCTTACATGATACATATTTGCATCAATTTGCTTGTCAAAAATGTCCTCAAATACTTTGTACAAGCACTAGTAGGTTCATTTGTTTCAGCAGTGCAGGTACGTCTATGTATCTGGAAGTATCTGATGACTTGAACGGCCTGGTCACATGCTTCTTGCAAACTGCAGTTGGTCCTCAATTCCTCATCGACCCAATCCTCCAAATTCATCACCGACATGCCTGAAATCTAGAGGCAATTGATTCTGCCGATCCTGTCAATAACATCCAATTGATTTGCAACAACAAAAAACACATCAGATAGCGAACACAAGACCTATTTATCAAAAGAATATCGAAAGAACGACAAAGGACCGAACAGTATAGCCCAAAGCAAGCGAAGATGACTGGGGAGTGATGAGGTTGCGAGCTCGCTTGTCATGGCGTCGTCGGTCGGATCCACATGGGAAGGCAGACCGGTGTGGTGGGTCTCGCGGGCAGGGATGGTTCATGGCAGAGAGGTGAGGGCAGCGAGGTGATTGGCGAGTCACGGGAACGGGAGCACACGATGGAGATGAGGAGGAGCGACAGGTGGGTCTGGCCGTCTGGGGTAAGTGAGATTTATGTGAACAGAGTTATGGGAGAGGATTTTGCGTGAATGGTGGGATGAACCCTGGGTCGTAAGATTTAAATTGAATCCACGAGATGCGACTGGTGTGACGGATGGCTTCTATCAGACATCTGGTACAAAGTATTTCCCTTCTAACCCAGTGCATGTAATTACTGGGATCGTAAAAAATAATGGCGCTAACACATCATTGACTTTAACGATCTCCCAGATGGGAACTAGATAATCGATGGTGTACGTTGACACGCACGTCCATTATGGCAATAGATTGACAGGTATATCATGGCACGAAAAAGAATATTTAAAAATATGTTTTTTGTACTATTAAGAAAAAAAATAGATGTTAGTATCAATGGTAACCATAAATCTGAAGTAGAAGTGTCTAGCAAATAGTATTTTAAATTATATCTTAAGAATATGGTCTCTTGATTTCCAGAATAATAGCAGCATAAATAGTTTAACAACACACGATGGTGCAAATAAACCAAAAGATAAGAAGCCTTTTTTGCTTGGGAAATATGTTTAAGCAAGAACAAGTGGAAACAATATTGTCATTGAAGAACTAGAGATGAAATTTATCAAAAAGTACGAGTTAAGATAATATATATTATACTGCAATGTATTGTACAAAAATCAAAATGTAGGTATCCATGTCCTCAAATACACGAGTGTGTGATACTGCCCTTCCACTAGTAGAAAATGAGTCTTTCGGTCGAAGCCGAAAACCACATTAGCCCCGGTTTAAACTAAAACCGGGACCAATGCCAGGCATTGGTTCCGGTTCAGTTTGTCACGGCATTGGTCCCGGTTCGGTTCATCTCATTAGTCCCGGTTCGGGGCAAAAACCGGGACTAAAGATCCAGCGACTGCCACGTGGCCTGCCGCGGAGCATTATTCCCGATTTTTGGCCAAAACCGGTACTAAATGGTAGGCTATTAGTCCCGGTTTTTGTCTAAAACTGGGACTAAAGTGTTGTCTATATATACCCTCGCCCCTGCCATCCTCTCCTTTGTTTTTTGGTTGTTGAGGTGTGCATGCTATGCTATTGTCACCCTTCTAGTTTATGCACATGAGGTCTACGATGAAATGTCCGAGCCATACTACTTATGATTTCTCCTCTCCAAGCTCGACCTTCAAGCTCCATTTTTCTTAATATTTGTCTAGGTTTGGCCGCGCACCAACTACACAAGTGTCCCGTGCCTGTCCTCACCGTTGTCGATCGCCCGCGCCGATCTCGTCGCGAGCACCACCATGGTGAGCCTCTTGTTCTTGTCTTCTTTTTTAAAGATTTTTTTCTTACTTATATGATATAGATAAATACTTGTATAAATTACTTACTTTCATTATTTCTTGTTATTATATAGTGCGATGGTTTGGGTATCCGCCTCCGTCGGCCCTCGTCCTGTCTATGATTCGGATGTGGTATATATTATCTTTTATAACTTTTTGTTTTATTTAGTACTTATGATAATTATGACGACCAACGTGACATATATATTTTAATCTAGGAGGTATGTGAACCGGAAATTCCAACCCGTATAGAAATTCTGATCGAGAAGTTAAATTTGGTTGAAAAAGAAAAACAATAATTGAAGAAAAAATTAAAAAAAAATTGAGGAGAAGAATATGGAACTAGAGTTGCATGTTGTCGATGTCGTCGACGATCGCAAGATGAAGATGGATGGGATGCGGTTGAAGATGGATGCAATGCGCTTGAAGATTAGGAATATTAGAAAATATGACATTGATAAAGAGGCTTGGTATCATTATGTTGTTGGGTCAATTGTTACCTTAGTTACGATTTTGATCACATTTGTTGTTGCATTTAAATGTTTTACATATTTGTATGTTGTTTTATGAGAGAACTTTATGTATTTATTTTTGCAATAATAACATTTGATCACTACTGTGCTTTGGTTTTAATGTGATGATGAACTTGTATTAATTTGGTCATTTCTCTATTCGTGATGTTCTGCAATGGTTTTTTTATATACTTAATTTTATAATACAGATAAACCGACAATGGATGTACGGTGACTAATGCCCAAGTCACACTTAAATTCACACAAAATGGTATCTTCGACCGAGGTTAGCAACCTTATCCTTTTCATCTGTAATTGATACAAAAATATTGCATGTGTTAGTGTACGGTGGTCATTTCATTGTTCATGTATGATGTCAGATCGATGCACGGAAGCGATAGATGTACGGCGAACGACATGGTTTCGGATTTATCGCAGGCCTACATAAATTTATCGATGTGGCTGAGCCAAACAAAGTGGATAATTTTATGTCTTGTCCATGCGTTGGCTGTCGAAACGTGAAGGAGTACTCTACCTCGAAAAACAATCACTACAGAAAGGTTTCATGCCCACATATTATTCTTAGACCATGCACGGAGAAAGAGGGGTTAGGATGGAAGACAATGAAGAAGAAGATGATGATGACAACTATCCTATGTTCACTGAAGAATACGGTGATACTACAGTGAAAGATAATGAAGAAGAAGGAGGTGAAGAACAACCGGCATCATATGAGCCCGCTGATGGTCTTGGTTGAGTCATTTCTGTTGCAAAGAGAGAATGCGATACAGAAAAAGAGAAGCTGAAATTGAAGGCCATGCTAAAGGATCATAAAAAGTTGTATCCCGCGCACCTGGGCCAGCACAACTGCAGCATCTTTCAGCGAGCGGTTCCCTCTATCTCGCTGAAAGCGAGACATATGGGCGCTCGAACGAAAGGCCAATGGTGGATGCGACCAGATGAAGGGTTGATCGTATTTGAAGCTTACTAGGTCGTAATGTCAAGCAAACGCAGAATGTTTGAATTTGTGAGCACTTTTTTAGAATTTAATAAAAAGGATAAAATATTAAAACTTATAAATTTGTAATTTCTGAATTAAAAATATCCAGCGGCCAGTTTTTTAAACGGAAACAAAAGAAATCTATTGACAGGATCCAGCATCTAATGGCCAGCCCAGGGTGTGATCGACTGCTCCCGCTCTGCCTGCAAGGGAAACTCCGGAGGTAAGGGTCAAGACTAAAGAAGTAGGCTAAATTTTGATATGATCTCTCTTACCACCTATTTTCACATGTGAGGTAATAATGTAAGAGTTACTCAGACCTACTATTCAATGAAAATGCCGATGGTGTAACAGAGCAAGAGAGGTTGTTCTTGTCTGCAACGGGTTGTTGCTGGTCGTTGCTTTATATATAAAACGGGACGAAAGCCTTTTTTAATAACAGAGCAAGAGAGAAAAGAAGGCATGGAAACAAGTCATCTTCGAGATTGAACCGGCTCTTGTACTGCATCCTTCAGCGCCATACAGGTTGGGTATCACATTTGCAATTCTGCGTATGAACTCACTTGTATGTCTGAAACTCAGCGGAATCGCCACGACCACGTGACAGAAGAGATAAATCCCTGAGAAATAGCAGTAGTGCTCACCATTAAGAATGCCCTGCAATACATGGCTTAAAGTGGAGACTAAGTTTAACATGATCCTCTTAAGTCTTACCCCTCTTTTCACATGAAATGAATATCTAAGAGGGGCCATGTTAAAACTGCTGGTGAGTGGAACAACATCAGACCTACCGCGAGCACAGGAAGTTGGAACAAAGATGACACTCGCTGACATATTTTCCTCTTTTGAATTTGCAGTCCAAATATTTGTACCGCAGCGGTGCAAACTATCGAAACAACAGCGGCCCCAGATAGACAAACTCATGCTCTGCACTGTCAAACAGCTACGTGATAAACTGGTAATACAGATAAAGCAAAACATTTTCCTTGGTAGCTCTTCCAGGGAAACTGAACCGCATACATATTTCTGATGTTCATCAATCCACAGATATAATGTTACAGACAAGTATAGGACACAAAATACAGTTATGGTGTTCATCATTCCACAAATATATGGTACTCCCGCCGTCCCATAATGTAGGACGTTTGTCGACACTAGTGAAACAAATCAATTCGGTGGTCATTGTTTCACATAATTACAAACTGTGGAGACAAATTGACTCAGTGTCTGTTACTTGCAGCCATGGACCTTTCGTAAGTGCATGCATGGTAGTACGATTGCAGCTCCACTGCGCTAGCTGGCAGATCGGACAGAATCAAGTGGTCAACAACCAACCAAATGAAAAGGCACATTATATAATTACATACTTACAACTATAAAATTGCTGTGTTAAAAGCCCTCAAATCGTCAGGCGATATATCGTGCAACTCCGGAAGATAGGGCTCGATAAATTCAGGAGAGTGGAAGTGGATATGTTTATCAGGAACATGCTCAATCGCCTTGTAATTTTTATGGCCTATTGATTGGCACGAGCTGACGAACTCGTCACTGCAGCCCCTGAGTTCAAAATACTTAAGAGATGTGGGCAGTGCCGGAAATCGGTCAAAATACGAGCAATCATGGATCCTGAGCATCTTGAGGGAAGTGAGCTGGTCCATGTTATCTGGCATCGCCTTATAGCGGGAGCACACAAGCATGAGCGACGTGAGGTGCACCATATTATATGGCATGGCAACCCAGTCGCAGTTTCTTAACACGAGAGAAGTCACTCGGATGAAAAAAAGTTCACGACCAGGGGCTTGTACCAGTTTGCAGTAGTCGAGTTCGAGTTCGTGCAGGTCAATAGTGCTCTCCTGCGGACCCAACATCCAACTGGGAAACCTTGAACCTCGGTAGTGGCAGATTTTGAGGTACTGAAGATTATCCGGTGGGCATAGAGCCTCAAGGACATCAGCGGCTTGAAGACCCCCGCCATACTCCCAGCTTAGTGACAAAGATTTGACTCGTTTCTTATCAGCTAACTTGGCTTGAAGAGCTTCGTCCTTGCTATCAACAACATCAAGACCCTTGATCCTCAGGACGCCCCGAAGATCGTTGAGGTGACTCAGCTGGTGTAACTCGTACCCTTCAAGCTTTTTCACATTGAAGGTTGGTATCGTCTGGAGTGATGTTATCCTTCCCACATTCGGAAAATACACTTCACCCTCAACTATTACATGCCGTAAGTTGGTGAGACTAGAATAGTCTACACCAGTGGGCATTTTGCTTCTGTCATATGCAAGGAAACCGAAATCAATCACTTGCAGTGTTGCATAAACCCTGTCTGCTAAGTGTCTTTTTCTTTCAGTTTTGTCGGTGTCTGTTGTTAGCGTTTTTCCTTCGTCAGTTTAGCAGTCAGAAGCGGCGCGCGAGAATAGCTCGCAGCCGTTGCGTCAGGAGCGAGTCTCGCTCCCCCTTGATCGCTCGTGGGATGGCACGAGCAGCACGATCGGGAGGTGGCGAAGTAGTAGGGGCCTTAAGCCCGATTCTCTTGTAAGCTGGAGTATAACAAGAGGAATAATAGCAACAGAAAAGGCTGCAAGTTTCAGCAGCGCAAAAACTCTCTCATGTTCTTCTTTCTCCCGTTGAGTGAGAGCAGAGAGGTGTGAGATTTGCCAACAATTGGCATCAGAGCTTAGTTGTGAGCTCGGGACATGTCTGGATCAGGCGATTCCGGTGGTAGCAAGTCGCCGGCGACCCCGCGGAACCCCGGCGGCAATGAGATCGTCGCAGACAGATCTCTGACGCGGATGGCGCGCGACACCGGCAGCGCGGCGTGGCCGCAGCTGACGCGGAGCAACTACACCGACTGGGCCGTCCTCATGCAGGTCATGATGGAGGGACGTCATCTCTGGGACGCTGTCCAGATGGGCACGGCGGAGCGCAGCGAGGATCGGCTGGCGCTCGAGGCAATCCTTCGAGGAGTGCCGCCGGAGATGGGGCCGACCCTTGCTGCCAAGGCCACGGCGAAGGAGGCCTGGGACTCCCTGAAGACGATGAGGCTTGGGGTAGCACGAGTGCGCGAGGCAAAGCTCGCGACTCTCACCAAGCAGTACGGCGACATCAAGTTCGCCGACGGCGAGTCGGTGGATGAGTTCGCCATGAGGCTCACGGCGATGGTGGCACAGATGGCGCAACTCGGTGAGGTGATCCCTGATAAGCGTGTGGTTAGGAAATTCCTCTCTGTCGTTCCCAAGCAATTCTCGCAGATCGCTCTGTCGGTCGAGACCCTGGTGGACCTCGATGCACTTTCCGTCGAGGAGCTGACGGGGAGATTGAAGGCAGCGGAGGAGCGCCACGAGCTACATCAGGCCACCGACAGCATGGGGAGGCTACTCCTCACCGAGGAAGAATGGAACGCCCGCCTCAAGACGGGCGATCATCATCCCGGCGGCTCTGGGGGCGGACCGTCCCGGGGCCGTCGTGGAAGAGGACGTGGACGCCGCGGTGGCGGCAGGGGACGCGGTCAGACCGGAGGCGCTGGCAGAGGCAACGCCAACAACTCTGGGGCCGGCAACGATGATGATCGGGATCGGTGCCGCTACCGCAACAACGTAGGGCACTGGGTCCGCGACTGCAGAAAGAAGAAACGTGACGACGACGCCAAGGCACTCCTCGCCCAAGGGAATGGTGGGGACGATGCCGATCCCACGCATCTCCTCATGGCGCAGGTATGCGATCTGTCTACTGACCCTGGCGATGGCAGTACGCATGTCGAGCTGGTGGAGGAACGGGTCGAGGCACATCTGGGCCTGGCCACGGACACGCACACCGGCGTGTGGTTCCTGGACACAGGAGCCCGCAACCACATGTCCGGGGAGGAGGCCGTGTTCAGCGAACTCGATCACAACGTCACCGTCAACGTCAAGTTCGGCGACGGATCGGTGGTGGACATCCAAGGACGCGGCTCTGTGCTCTTCACCGACCACACCGGAGGTCATCGCGTGCTGAGTGGGGTGTACTTCATCCCTCGGCTGAAGAGCAACATCATCAGCGTCGGCCAACTCGATCAAATCGGGTGCCGATCAGAAATCGAGCACGGTGTCTTCACCCTCTACGACCAGCAGCGGCGCATCGTGGCAAAGGTGCAGAGAGCGCGCAATAGGTTGTATCCATACGCGCTCCAGCTCGCGCGCCCAGTCTGCCTGGCCACACGGTGCGCCACGGACGAGGCGTGGATGTGGCATGCGCGGTATGGACACCTCAACTTCCAGGCGCTCCGCAAGCTTGCCCAGCAAGGACTAGTTCGCGGGCTTCCTCACATCGACCACGTCGACCAGGTTTGTGATGGATGTCTCTCCCGCAAGCAGCGACGCTCGTCGTTCCCGGCAGAGGCGAACTTCAGGGCGGAGCAGACCCTGGAGCTGGTGCACGGCGACATCTGCGGACCGATCACCCCTCCTACAGCAGGCGGGAGGCGCTACTTTCTGCTCCTCGTCGACGACATGTCCAGGTACATGTGGCTATCTGTGCTGCGGTCCAAGGAAGAGGCGGCCGGAGCGATCGCCCGCTTCCAGGCGCGCGTGGAGACGGAGACAGGACGCAAGCTGCGAGCGCTGCGGACATACCGCGGCGGCGAGTTCACGTCCATCGACTTCACCGACTACTGCGCCGATCGCGGCGTGCAGCGGCAGCTCACGGCGCCGTACTCACCGGAGCAAAACGGCGTTGTGGAACGTCGCAACCAAACGGTTGTCGCCATGGCCAGGAGCATGATGAAGGCTACTTCCATGCCAGGGGAGTTCTGGGGGGAGGCGGTAACCACTGCCGTCTTCATCCTGAACAGGTCACCGACGCGCTCCGTGGTTGGCATGACTCCATACGAGGCGTGGCACGGGGATAGACCCCCAGTGCATTTCCTGCGCACCTTTGGGTGTGTAGCCCACGTCAAGCCGGTGAAGCCTCATCAGAGCAAGCTGGATGATCGCTCCACTCCAATGGTTTTCGTCGGATACGAGGAGGGCGGAAAAGCATATTGCACCTACAACCCAGCAACCAAGCACGTTCACGTCACCACAGACGTCGTCTTCGACGAATCAGCAAGGTGGAACTGGGCTGACGAAGCCCAAGCTACTCCGACGACCATGGGAGATATATTCACAGTGGAAGTGTCGAGCTACAATGTGCAGATCACGCGCATCAGCAGCGAAGATCCAGGTCAGCAGACGCCTGTGACGCCACGGACTCCAACCACAGCAGTAGCGGGGGCCGGAACCAGCACTCCAACGTCGATCGTTAGCCCGGATGCAGGCGCAGTGGGATCAGTCTCCCCCCCATAGCTCAGCATCGACAGGGGGTGAGCCCCAGACTCCCGTAGCGGCCATCACCCCAGCAAGGGTGGAGTTCGCCACACCACCCTCCGGGTCGGCGGAGCTGGATGCTGCCGATGACTCCCAAGTGGCACATCGCTTTCGTCGCATGTCTGACATACTCGGGCTGCACTATGGTGTCGTGCAACCAGAAGAGAAACTGCTGATTGCTTCTGCTGAAGAACCAGGGACTTTCAGAGAGGCAGAGCTCGATCCTAGCTGGCGCAAAGCGATGATCGAAGAAGTAAACTCCATTGAGGAGAACAACACCTGGGAGCTGACTGATCTACCACCAGGACACAAGGCCATTGGCGTGAAGTGGGTGTTCCGCGTGAAAAGGGATTCTGCTGGGGAGATCGTGAAGTACAAAGCCCGTCTCGTAGCAAAAGGTTTTGTGCAGAAACCTAGAATCGACTTCGACGAAGTGTTTGCGCCTGTGGCTCGGCTGGAGTCAGTGCGCGTGCTGCTCGCTCTTGCTGCACACGAGGGATGGCTGATACATCACATGGACGTGAAATCGGCTTTCCTCAACGGCGAGCTGAAGGAAGAAGTCTACGTCGAGCAGCCCCCTGGATTCGTTGCTGTCGATCGCAGGCACCAGGTACTGAAGCTCAGCAAAGCCCTATATGGTCTGCACCAAGCACCACGCGCCTGGAACTCCAAGCTTGACGCCACACTCGTCGACATGGGGTTTCGTAGGTGCAACACCGAGCATGCCGTCTACGCACGTGGATCAGGGCATGAGCTCCTCCTTCTGGGGGTGTATGTGGATGACCTGGTGATCACTGGGGCTGATGCAACAGAGATCAACAACTTCAAGGCAGCAATGCAAGCCAAGTTTCGGATGAGCGATCTCGGATTGCTCTCCTACTACCTGGGCATAGAGGTACGCCGGGAAGCTAACGGGGTTACCATTGCGCAGAGCGCATATGCCCAGAAGATCATCGAGAAGGCGGGGCTTGCAGGCTGCAAATCACGGGAAACACCCATGGAGGCACGTCTGAAGCTGAGCAAGACAAGCACTGCCGCCCCCACAGATGCAACGGAGTACAGAAGTCTGGTGGGGATGCTGCGCTACCTCACTCACTCCCGGCCTGACATCACCTTCGCCGTGGGGTATGTGAGTCGATTCATGGAGGCACCTACTGTCGAGCATCTCATTGCAGTTCAGCACATCATAAGGTATGTGGCCGGGACCCGTGACTTGGGTTGTCACTTTCCCCGTCGACAAGAGACAGAGGCCAAGCTCTTGGGATACAGTGACAGTGACATGGCGGGCGACATTGATGATCGCAAGAGCACATCGGGAGGGATCTTCTTTCTCGGCAGCAGTCCAGTCAGTTGGCTGTCTCAGAAACAGAAGGTGGTCGCTCTGTCGTCGTGCGAAGCAGAGTTCATGGCAGCAACAACAGCAGCCTGCCAGACTGTGTGGGTGGCTCGGTTGCTGTTAGAGCATATATCTCCATATGTGGTTTTGGTAATTGATGACAATTCCTATGGACTAATGGTTGCCTTAATTTATATTTATAGGATTTGTCCATAGGCACTTCTTGAAGTCCATCTGTTGGGTTCAAGGAGTTTATATGTTGACCAAGATGTTATTCAAGGTATTATCCAAAGAATGGTCATAGAAACACTAGGTTGATCAAGATCTCAGACTAAGACTAAATCTAGATGATCAACACACAAAGCGTATAAGATGTACCGAGAGGGATCAAGTGATCCCATGGTATGGTAAGCATTGTCCATTACGTGTTTGTGTACTAACCCATGGTCTTTGTGAGACTCCTATGTGGGGGTTAGGTGTATTTCCATTGGGCTTGCGTCAAAAGGAAGATCTCATACAACCCATGAAGGATGACGTCAAGTGGTGATCGTCATCAAGATTGTTGTGTGCAAGTTCAAGTGGATCAGCATGAATATATCATTGAAACTATTGTCAATGATCATGTGTTGATAAGGACAATCTCATGTGCTAACAAGGAAAAGATCAAGATAAGCATTCTTGAGCACTACATGCTTGATTCTTGTGGATGTTCACATGGTGGACAAATGAAGATAAATACATAAGCTAGGCTTTCCGCATTGTGTATGGGAAAGCTACTTGAAGACTTCATCATATCTTGCTTTCAACTTGAGCCAAGAAGGAACAACAACATCAAGCTCAGGTGAAAGGGCTAACTCAAAGGTATCAGTTTCCTTTGACGTTAGTGGTGCGGAGTGATGATCAGCGAATAAAAGTATGCACTCAAGTATGGATCATCAGTACTCTTTTATGATTCTTGAGTCCTTAGGAATCCCGCACAGGTTTTGCGATGAACTTGCTCAAACTACATCATCACTTTCTGCTCAGTCCACATCTCCACTGTTTTATTGTTATCTGAAAACAGAACCAGTGCCTCGGACATCCGGCTTTCTCCGGACGTCCGAGGACCGGACGACCGACTAGTTTGGAAATCCGGAATCCTATACCAGAGAAATCAGAGCCATATAACTCGGACTTCCGGCTCCCTCCGGACGTTCGAGGCCCGGATGTCCGGCCAAGTCCCGGAAATCCGGAAGCCTGCACCAGTAGAAGTTGAGTTCTATATCTCGGAAATCTGGCTCCCTCCGAACGTCCGAGCGCCGGACGTCCGACACCCGTCGGAAATCCGGAACCTACCACCAGTAGAAGTTGAGTTGTATAACTCGGATTTCCGGTCCTCTCCGGACGTCCGAAGGCTGATAAATTCAACATAGGTCCAGTCGTATCTACAGGCCTCGGACGACCGACCCCTGTCGGACGTCCGGTCGCTGTTTAATTCAAAATAGTTTCAGTCGTATCTACAGGCCTCGGACGTCCGACCCCTCGCGGACGCCCGGACTTCCGACAACTGTCGGACGTCCGGACCCTGTGTGACTTAAAGTGTCCCCAACGGCTCTTTTTCTCTCCCCACTATAAATACCCCCCTCCCACTTCGTGAGAGGGTTGCCTAACACAGCCTTATCCTCATAAGAACACATTTCCACCTCACACACATTTGCTCACTCCAAATCTTAGATCCCAAGAGCATTTGTGAACCCCTTTGAGAGTTGTTCCAATCAAAAGATAGATCGTCTCCCTCTCCTTCTCTCAACCCAAGCTATTTGTGATTTGAGCAAGTTTTGAGCATTCCCCGTGATCTTGTTACTCTTGGAGGTTGGAGACTCCTAGGCGGTAGGAGTTCTTCGGAAAGGAATCAATTCGTGTGATTTCCCCCGGAAAAGTTTGTGAGGGTTTGGAAGCCACCTCAAAGGCTTACCACTAGTGGTTGAGAAACACCTTCGTGGTGTTATCTCAAAGGGAGAATAGGGTGAGCCTTCGTGGCGTTGGTGTGCCTTCGTGGTAACATCCACCTCTCTAACGGTGACTAGCTTCCCTCCAAGGAAGTGAACATCGGGAGACATCTTCGTCTCAGTGACCTTGGTTATCCTTAACCCTAACTCCTTACTTGTGGTTTACTTGTGTCATTTGAGCATACATACATTGCATATTGCTTGTGCTCATTATATTGTGTTGGCCATTTCTTGTACAAGATTAATCATTCAAGCATACCCTCTATATCCACACGTTCATACTTGCAGCCCTTGATATATCGTGTTGATATAGTGTGATCTAGTATCTTGTGTTGTTCACCTACTTGTCGTGTGATATAGCTCAAGTAAGTTTGTGTAACTTACTTGTGCTTGTTAGTAACTGTATTGTGTCCATCTTGGTAGATCGTGTTGTTGGTACACGTTACAGTGCCTAGTGCATTTAGGATTTGTGCTTGACAAGTACCCTCTTAGTTTATTTCTGCATCAGGTTCAAGCCAAATCTGAAGAAGCTTTTAAATAGCCTATTCACCCCCCCCCTCTAGGCGTCATCGAGGTCTTTTCAATTGGTATCAGAGCTAGGTCTCTCTTTAATTAGGTTTCACGACCTAGAGAGTATCGATGTCGACTATTGGATTAGTGCACAATGGCATCTTTGACTTTGATGGCACAAATTATACCCTATGGAGAATTCGTATGCTTCATCACTTTCGGGCCATGGGCCCAAATACTTTACGAATTGTTCTTGTAGGGATTGCCGACAAAAAGGATGATGCATCTTCATCTACTAATGAGATGTATCTTGATTGTGAGGCTTTTCTTGCCATTCATCGAACCATAAGTCCTGAAGTGTTTAAGTCTATCTCGACTTGCAAGTCAGCTCATGAAGTTTGGACTAAACTTGAAGATATATATGGTGGGTCCAATCTTGATGAAGACGGTATTATGATGAAGGAGTTGGTGCATGAGCTCTTTACTCTTTTCGATCTTAAAGAGTCCACCACTACTTCCATATCCGATTGCTTGCACACCTCAGCATCTTCAATC
Source organism: Hordeum vulgare subsp. vulgare (assembly GCF_904849725.1). Taxonomy (NCBI): domain Eukaryota; kingdom Viridiplantae; phylum Streptophyta; class Magnoliopsida; order Poales; family Poaceae; genus Hordeum; species Hordeum vulgare. The sequence continues at coordinate 581,042,307 of NC_058522.1, forward strand.
TCACAAGGTAATGACATGGTGAGTGAAGAAATATATGTTGATGAAAATGTCATAGCCTCTATGGACACGAGCATATCTAGCACCACACATAGTGTAAATTATTGTGCTGATAGGTCATGCATTTCACCTAAAGATTCCTCGACAAATGAGTGTGGTGATATGCCTGCTTCCTCGTGTCCTCTTGATCAAAATATCTTGTTTCTCCCTAGTTGCTCTATGACTAATCATTTAAGGGAAATCAAGAAATATGAAGTACTTTTGACTAATGAAGAATCTGATTCACCAAAAGAATCGTCATCAACTCCACCAGTTCACATGTGCCTCATGGCAAGAGGTAATAATGAGGTATCATATTCCCTGTGCAATAACGATGATATTTGCGATGAGGATGATGATGATGACTTGACTGAAAATATCTATGTGATCAGTAAAATTCTTCATAAAGCTAAAAATAACGCTCTTCAAAGGTTCCAAGATGTTCTTGCTTACTTTGAAAATTGTAATGATTCACTTAATCATGAACAAGCTAAAAGTGAACAACTTGAACATGAACTTGAGAAGAGTCATCAAGCATGTAGAGACTTAAGATCTTCAAAAGGAGAGATTGAAGTTGCTCATGATAAACTTAAAAGGGATTTTGAGGTCCTTCTCCTTGAATGCAAGAATGTCAAGGGAGAGCTCGTCAAAACCTCTAAGATATTTGAGGAGCTTCAATCTACTCATGAGAAGTATCTATTTGCTACTTACTCCTCTCATATTGTTGATGATACTTGTACGTCTAACTCTACCTCATTTGAAGTATCAACATTGAAGGAGAATGTTGAGCTACGTGCTCAACTTGATTTACTAACTAGCAATTATGGGAAGTTGGAAGAAAACCATGTAATGCTCACAAGCTCTCATGCCGATCTTCTAACATCCCATAATGTGCAAAAGTTAGCTCATGAGGCTATCATCACCAAGGTAACATCAAGCGAGCCTCATGTGGACAATGGCACTACTTCTAGTCAAAGTACTATATTTCCATGTGCTAGTCCTCGTAATTCGTCTACTCATAATGTTGCTACCTCGTGTGATGAATTACTTTCCTTGCCTTGTTGCTCTAACATTGAAGCTTACACTTCCTCTAGTACTTGCATTGATACTAACCGTGCAGAGGAAATCAAAGAGCTCAAGGCCCAAGTCACTTCTTTGAAGAAAGACTTGGAACAGTGTCATGAAGGGATGCCCACACTCAACAACGTCCTGTGTGAGCAAACATCTCCGAATGACAAAAATGAGTTTGGAGTAAACTCAAACAAGAACAAGAGGGGCCTAGAACAAGTCAAGAATTCGGCCAAAATCATTTGCTTCAAGTGCAAAGTTAAAGGGCACCACGTTAGATCTTGCCCTCTGAAGACGAAGTCTCAAAGTCACAAGCAACAAGGGAAGCGGCCACAAACTCAATCACATATTCAACTACAAGTTGAAGGAAGGCCTCTTCCCAATAAGACCCAAGCCAACACTCCCCGAGGTGAGAAATCAACTGGGAAGAAAGCAAAGGGTAGATGTTGCTACTTATGTCGTGAGAAAGGTCACGTCGCTTCGTCTTGCACAAGAGATAACTTATCCAACCCAATCACTATTGATGATAGCTATTCCCTTGGGAAGGATAAGGTTGTCAATGTGTTTGCCAAGTTTGTTGGTACTCAAAATGGTGTCAAGAAAAGAACCATTTGGGTTGCCAAGCCTATTGTGATTAACCTCTTAGGACCCAACGTAGTTGGGGACCAACAAGCTCAAACTTGATCAATAGGTGACTACGGAGGACATTAGAGACTTGGATACTAATGAAGAATTAAGGGGTCTTCATCATTCATATTATCTCAAGCCAAGTCATTTGGATTATCGAGTTTCTATCTTATATCCAATGTGCCTCCTTACGGTAACTTATACTTAAACTGTTTACATTGTTAGGTGCTTGCCCCTTTGCATGTTGTGGTTTTGTACCTTGCATGCGTTTGTATATGTTGTGCCTCCAACTTGCTTATCTTGAGTAATCAAGTATGTGTATGTTGGTTTGCACATCATGTACATATGAGTCTTGTATTGAGCCTATTTGCATCTTGTCTGTATTTTTTGTTGGCTCTTGTGAGAGATTAATGGATTACCCCATTATGGGGGAGTGATGTGCTTTTCACACCTCACCATCCTATAAATATGTATACATGGGGAATACCACTTAGTTTTGATGCTTCAAGATTATCTAGTGTCTATGTGGTATGTCTTACTCATGAGAAATTCAAATTCTATATGGTCCATTAAGTATCTCTTATTGGTTTTAATTTGCCACTTGTTAATGTTATTGGTTTATCACATTATGGGGGAGTAATATGCTATGTGCATATTACAAACCTAGAAAATGTGTACATTTGACGTATTGCCACTTAGCGTTGATATTGTAAACTATCTTGTTCCTAGGTGGCATGTTAGCTCTACAAGTGTCATTTGCTTGCGCTTTATGGGTAAAGATGATCTTGGATATATTTGTGATCTACCAATGAGTATCATTTCAAAAATACTTCTTGTCCTTGACAATTGGTATTCCCATCATATGATTGGAATTGATAATCATCTTTACATTGGATTTTGTGTTTCGTTTGTCTTTCTTGCGTCTTATGAATCTATTTTAAAATGTCTAGTGTGGTTATAGATATAGAGAAAGTGATGATCCCATCATGTGTGTTTTGTATTCAAATGCAAATTCTATATAATGCACGTCCCTTGGGGGAGTTATCCTATTCTCTTTAAAAACACTCTCTTTATTCACCCATCATAAAATCATTTGATCCCCATCAAGTGTGTGTTGATGGGAGGCAAGTCTTGCTCTTTATGATGCTTTGTGCCATCATGAAAATTTGTAGAGGGCTTTGTTTTGTTGGAACCTAGCTCTCTCTTAGAAACTAGATACCTCGTGTTTGTTTTCCTTCAATTGGTTTCTTGTTGCCTTCTATTTGGCATGTGTCAATGGATATCTCATTCCTTGATGTATATTTTAATTGATATCTTTCAAGTGATAGTTCTTTTGTTTTAGGATCTTATTATCACTTGATACCTTGTCTTTTGATGACTTATCAACTTTGTGTTGAGTTGATTCTTGAGAGTCTTGAGCATGCATATCTAGCTACTATATACAACTTCTTTTGCTTGTTTTCCTCCTTTGACCCAATATATAAGGGAAACTCCACCCTGTCATAAATTGGCTAAGGTGTGCATGAAATTCAAATTCATATCTATATGCACATATGTGTGTGGAGTTTGTCCTATGTATTGCTGGTTTTCTAACTCTTTGGTCCCAATGAGGTTGGGCACCATTTTGTTTGTTTTTGTTGTTCCAGGAACAACTGGAGATGCATTGGATGCTCGGCTCACCTATAAGGAAGATGTTGAGACCATATGATTATTGGAGCCAAGTTAGGATGATCAAAGAACAACTATCTACTACATCAATCCAATGTTGTCTCGGTAACAAGTATCCACTTCATGCATTCTTCTCTTACAAAGGACCCAACCTGTCTTTTCTTTTCCAGGTTGCATCATGGCATGAATCTCTTGATTCGTTCTTGTAGTACTTGTTTGCTTTCTCAAAGCATCCGAACGATGATGTCTTACTACTAGTTGGGATGTCTTTGATGTTCGTATGTTGGAAGTTCATATTATACAATAAGAAAATATTAGGCCATGTGCTATGCTTCCAAGAAAAAGATCTCATTGATATATTTATGACTTCCTTTTTGGATATCTAGTTTGTTCCTTCTTGTAACCATTTCGTGTGTACATACTTCTTTCTGGATATATATCATCATGATTGTCTTCTACTTAGAATCTTTTACACATGAGAGAAGTTACATCTCTAATTGATATCCTCTTTTCTTTCACGTCCATCGTTGCATTTCCTCTTTCAAGTTTTTTTTTGATGGCTTCGTGAAAGGATTTGTTTTGAGTGCGCATCTCTATTTCTACATCTTGATGCACTCTTTGGCCGTGAAGATTATTTTTCCTCATGCTTGTCTTGTTGAGGGTTTTTGCCATTTTCAATCAGTATCCCTCCTCTTGACAAGGTTCTTACTTCCTATCTTCACAATGGGTTCTCACAAGCGTTGGTTCTTATTTTGTTTATTAGTAAGCTTGTGAACCCATTTTCTAGTATGTGTGTGTGGGAATGATATGTCTTGCACTTTGTATCTCATTTCATCAAGACTATGTTGATGAGTAATGCTCATCCTTATCTTAGTCTTCTCAAGTGCTTTGCCATGACTCATACACATTACTTTGTTTGAGCCTATTCTTAAGTTGCTTCTATTACATGTTGCTCAACCATTTGTTTTGTGCAAGTGATATGCTTAGTATCTCATCTATCCTCTTGCACTCGTTGTGTGTTTTATAAATTCTGGGGGAACAACGATCCTATTTTGTGCACCTGTGTCAAATACAAAAATCTCATATTAGTGCACAAATCATGGGGAGCTTCTCTAGTTTTTGATAAAGCACTATGTTGCCTTTATCATAATATCTTTTCTTCATGTGGTTCGAAGGACCATATGATTGTTTGTTCCATCTGAAATCTTTTGATTGCTTGCCTCTATCTGTGTATGTCTTTGTGGCATACGATCATTTTATTTGCAATCTTTGGGTCCTCAATATAGTTTGTTTTCCTCCAACTACTTATCATTGTATTTGTGTATTTTTCTGCACTCATTTGCTGAAAGTACACACTTTTTGAAGGACCACCTACTATATTTGCTTTCTAAACTTTTCGTCCATTTTGGCAATCGATGCCAATGGGGGAGAAGTTTAGAGAGTTTACTTTGGATATGTAGATATGTAGAAGGTTTTGCTTTTATTGCGTAAGCATTTACATCTTTCTCACATGCATTATTACCTTGTATGTGTGCGCTTGGTTATGCTTATTTCCTTATATAAACTCTCTTGAAGTGGTTGTCTTCAATTACCAAAATGGGGGAGATTGTTAGAGTATATATCTCCATATGTGGTTTTGGTAATTGATGACAATTTCTATGGACTAATGGTTGCCTTAAGTTATATTTATAGGATTTGTCCATAGGCACTTCTTGAAGTCCATTTGTTGGGTTCAAGGAGTTTATATGTTGACCAAGATGTTATTCAAGGTATTATCCAAAGAATGGTCATAGAAACACTAGGTTGATCAAGATCTCAGACTAAGACTAAATCAAGATGATCAACACACAAAGCGTATAAGATGTACCGAGAGGGATCAAGTGATCCCATGGTATGGTAAGCATTGTCCATTACGTGTTTGTGTACTAACCCATGGTCTTTGTGAGACTCCTATGTGGGGGTTAGGTGTGTTTCCATTGGGCTTGCGTCAAAAGGAAGATCTCATACAACCCATGAAGGATGACGTCAAGTGGTGATCGTCAACAAGATTGTTGTGTGCAAGTTCAAGTGGATCAGCATGAATATATCATTGAAACTATTGTCAATGATCATGTGTTGATAAGGACAATCTCATGTGCTAACAAGGACAAGATCAAGATAAGCATTCTTGAGCACTACATGCTTGATTCTTGTGGATGTTCACATGGTGGACAAATGAAGATAAATACATAAGCTAGGCTTTCCGCATTGTGTATGGGAAAGCTACTTGAAGACTTCATCATGTCTTGCTTTCAACTTGAGCCAAGAAGGAACAACAACATCAAGCTCAGGTGAAAGGGCTAACTCAAAGGTATCAGTTTCCTTTGACGTTAGTGGTGCGGAGTGATGATCAGCGAATAAAAGTATACACTCAAGTATGGATCATCAGTACTCTTTTATGATTCTTAAGTCCTTAGGAATCCCGCACTATTAAGAGGGGATCACAGGTTTTGCGATGAACTTGCTCAAACTACATCATCACTTTCTGCTCAGTCCACATCTCCACTGTTTTATTGCTATCTGAAAACAGAACCAGTGCCTCGGACATCCGGCTTTCTCCGGACGTCCGAGGACCGGACGACTGACTAGTACGGAAATCCGGAATCCTATACCAGAGAAATCAGAGTCATATAACTCGGACTTCCGGCTCCCTCCGGACGTCCGAGGCCCGAATGTCCGGCCAAGTCCCGGAAATCCGGAAGCCTGCACCAGTAGAAGTTGAGTTCTATATCTCGGAAATCCGGCTCCCTCCGGACGTCCGAGCGCCGGACGTCCGACACCCGTCGGAAATCCGGAACCTACCACCAGTAGAATTTGAGTTGTATAACTCGGATTTCCAGTCCTCTCCGGACGTCCGGTGGCTGATAAATTCAACATAGGTTCAGTCGTATCTACAGGCCTCGGACGACCGACCCATGTCGGACGTCCGGTCGCTGTTTAATTCAAAATAGTTTCAGTCGTATCTACAGGCCTCGGACGACCGACCCCTGTCGGACGTCCGACCCCTCGCGGACGCCCGGACTTCCGACAACTGTCGGACGTCCGGACCCTGTGTGACTTAAAGTGTCCCCAACGGCTCTTTTTTTCTCCCCACTATAAATACCCCCCTCCCACTTCGTGAGAGGGTTGCCTAACACAGCCTTATCCTCATAAGAACACATTTCCACCTCACACACATTTGCTCACTCCAAATCTTAGATCCCAAGAGCATTTGTGAGCCCCTTTGAGAGTTGTTCCAATCAAAAGATAGATCGTCTCCCTCTCCTTCTCTCAACCCAAGCTATTTGTGATTTGAGCAAGTTTTGAGCATTCCCCGTGATCTTGTTACTCTTGGAGGTTGGAGACTCCTAGGCGGTAGGAGTTCTTCGGAGAGGAATCAATTCGTGTGATTTCCCCGGGAAAAGTTTGTGAGGGTTTGGAAGCCACCTCAAAGGCTTACCACTAGTGGTTGAGAAATGCCTTCGTGGTGTTATCTCAAAGGGAGAATAGGGTGAGCCTTCGTGGCGTTGGTGTGCCTTCGTGGTAACATCCACCTCTCTAACGGTGACTAGCTTCCCTTCAGGGAAGTGAACATCGGGATACATCTTCGTCTCAGTGACCTTGGTTATCCTTAACCCTAACTCCTTACTTGTGGTTTACTTGTGTCATTTGAGCATACATACATTGCATATTGCTTGTGCTCATTATATTGTGTTGGCCATTTCTTGTACAAGATTAATCATTCAAGCATACCCTCTATATCCACACGTTCATACTTGCAGCCCTTGATATATCGTGTTGATATAGTGTGATCTAGTATCTTGTGTTTTTCACCTACTTGTCGTGTGATATAGCTCAAGTAAGTTTGTGTAACTTACTTGTGCTTGTTAGTAACTGTATTGTGTCCATCTTGGTAGATCGTGTTGTTGATACACGTTGCAGTGCCTAGTGCATTTAGGATTTGTGCTTGACAAGTACCCTCTTAGTTTATTTCCGCATTAGGTTCAAGCCAAATCTGAAGAAGCTTTTAAATAGCCTATTCACCCCCCCCCCTCTAGGCGTCATCGAGGTCTTTTCAGTTGCTAGCTGAGATTATGGGGGACAAACTCCAGGTGCCGCTGCTCTTGGTGGATAACAAATCAACCATTGCTCTATGCAAGAACCTGGTGCTCCATGATCGGAGTAAGCACATAGACGTGCGCTATCATTTCATAAGAGAGTGCGTGGAGGAAGGAAAGATGACTGTTGATTTCATCAGGACTGAAGATCAACTGGCAGACATCCTGACAAAACCCTTGGGACGCATTGCTTTTCACCAGCTACGTGAGAAGATTGGCATGAAGAAAATAAGGTAGGTTTAGGGGGTGCATAAACCCTGTCTGCTAAGTGTCTTTTTCTTTCAGTTTCGTCGGTGTCTGTTGTTAGCGTTTTTCCTTCGTCAGTTTAGCAGTCAAAAGCGGCGCGCGAGAATAGCTCGCAGCCGTTGCGTCAGGAGCGAGTCTCACTCCCCCTTGACCGCTCGTGGGATGGCACGAGCAGCACGATCGGGAGGTGGCGAAGTAGTAGGGGCCTTAAGCCCGATTCTCTTGTAAGCTGGAGTATAACAAGAGGAATAATAGCAACAGAAAAGGCTGCAAGTTTCAGCAGCGCAAAAACTCTCTCGTGTTCTTCTTTCTCCCGTTGAGTGAGAGCAGAGAGGTGTGAGATTTGCCAACATGCAGAAGGTAACGCTCTGCTATTGTGTCTGGCAAGCATGTCTTGGGTATCCATTTGATCACAAAACCAAGATAGCGCAAATGCTTCAAATAATTTATAGATGTTGGGAACAACAAGATGCAGTGATCATGAAAGACTGCTCTTTTGGTTTGGAAGATCAGTACCCGCAGCTTAGTTAACTCCATAAATATCTTGTTCAAGACATACCCCCTCACGTCATTTGTAGCATGAAAAATAATTAGGGTACGCAGATTTTTCAGTTTGAGAATATATTCAGTAACCATCAATGCATTACAACTCTCAATAGAAAGGTGGCGAATATTTGAAGGAGCTTGTGTCCATACACTCCCAATTTTGAAGCACTCACCTCCAGCAACCATCTCTGATAAATCATGGAGCAGATCATGAATAAGAAAACAGTCCTTGCCAAAATTATCCTTTCTTGGTTGCAGAAATGAGATTGATAACAATTCATTAAAGTAATCCTGGCTAACACGTTGCATGTCCCGTCCTCCCTTGGTGGTACTTATAAACCCTTCTGCAACCCACAAGTTTACTAGCTCGTCACGGTACAAATGACGTCTCCTGGGAAAAACACTGCAGTAAGCAAAGCATCGTTTGACCTGCTCATCAAGATGCTGGTAGCACCACCAAAGAGGTCCCATGTACTCATCCAAGATTTTCTGTTCTGCAATACTTTCCCAATGATCAACATCATGGTTTTTATATAGCATTTGTCCCACTACACTGGCCAATAGAGGTGATTTCTTCAGCTTTTGTGCAATTTTAGAACCAAATTTTAAGAGCTGTCTGTAACTTGCATCATCATCTCTAATTCTTTGGCCAAATGCATTATGCATGAGAAGTTGTAAGAAGACTTCATCCTCCAACTCAGGTATTGCATAATTATCAATTACTCTCACCTGAGGACCTAGTTCCAATAGTGCATCATGATGTCGGCTTGTCACTAGGATTTTGCTTCCATTGTGTGCAGCAATCAGTGGTGGAAGTAACTCTGGAAGCTTCTTCTGCTCATTAACATTCTTGCTGCACCAAACATCGTCCAGTACCAAGAGGAACCGCTTATCTTTTAGTAGCTTCTTCAATTCTTTTTTCAGAACAACAGGGCTATTATGCTGAGGACATTGTCCATTTCCATTCCAAGCTTGCTCAAACATCTCCTTCAAAATGATATCCACATTGAACTTCTCAGAAACACGAATCCACATAACAAGTTTGAAGTATTCTGACGTTTCTGCTGTCTCGCTAACATGTTGTGCAAGGGTTGTCTTCCCATATCCTGGAAGGCCATAAATGCCTACTACAGAGAAACATTTGTCACCTGGCCTTGGATTGCAATCACCTTCAAGCTTGCACATTATCCGGTCACGGACATCATCTCTGCCAGTTACTTTCCCGGCAGTAGCATTTGGTCCACCTTCGGCACTACCACTATTACTTGTGAGGCTGGACCCTTCAATGGCTATACGTGTTTCATTTTCGATTTTAAGAGTTTCACGTGCTTCATCGATGAGTCGTTGTATCTTTTTTATATTTTTATCCAGCTTATCCCTTAAAGGCCCAGTTATCTGAAAAAGCAACCAACATTTTGGAAGTTAAACTTCAAATCTAATACCAACATTTAACATGAGAAAAGGTCTAAGCCTAGTGCACAATTTTACGACACTAGAAATTCTCCCCATCTCTTGTGGACCAAAATTACTTACCAAAAAACGTTATACCTGCATAACCATACCCAAACATATTGTAGTCGTTAAATCTGCATAACCATATACATAACCATGCATGTCAAAATTGCCAGGCCTGCATAGCTTTACCTATAAGAGAAGCGCAGTGGCAGGTCGTGTGACCGTTTCTAGTTACATACTAAAAGCACGAGACTGAAAGCAATGGACATGCACTAGAAATTCTTACAAAAAGCAAAAAAACAATTTCGACCCTCTATCTGGTGGACAGGTATTAACCAAACTGATTAGAACTGTTAGATCTTCATAACAAGTTATCACAACCATTGGATCTACATATATCTGTAGCTAAGACGATCACAACAATTAGATCTACATAAACATCTAACGGAGGATAAAGGTATTTTGCTAAAAAGTGGGGAGTAATCAGAAAGTAATTAATGAAAATATTTATCGACGGTTCAGATCAACACATCCCCGCCTAACTCATACTTTTATAAGTACTAGATAAGAAAGAACACCACATAAATAGAAAAGAGTTCTTGACTGCTGCAGGGACAAGGGGACATAATAGTTAAGGTTAGATAATAGAGAGACGATGTGCACGAATCAGTTTACACTTTACAGTCTTAGGGCCTGTTCTGAAACCATCTAACTTCTCAAAAACTTCTCATATCTAGCTTCTTATGTCGCTTTTTTGCTTCAGCTGGCGCCTGGCGATCTGGAAACGTTCTGGAGATGCTATAGCTTCTCCCAGCGCCTGGATGACGTGGCAGCCCAGCTGGGACACTCAAGGCCTGCTTACTGCCACCTTGGGTCGGCTGGAAAGAGCCCATTTCGGGCCAAACTGCTCACAGCCCGAAAAAAAGAGTAAAGAGCTGGCCCATAGTCCGGGGTTGAATGGTTGGGCTGATTTTTTTTTTACAGCAGCTAATTTCTGCGATTTATGTTCTATAGAGAGGTGTACAGAACCATGACACTGGACAGATGGGACACAGAGGAGACGGGGACGAGTTCGCCTTGCCGTTTGGACTTGGGGGCGCAGTCGTCCTGGTGCTGCTCTTGGCTCAAAGGGTCGGGGCTAGTTCCTCCGAACGTCAATGTCGTCGAGGCTAGCACCTGAGAGCCATGGAGTCGCAGCTCCTGGCACACCACGCGATTCGCGTCGCCGACGAATGGATAAGGTGGAAAACGAGCTGGGACAACCGGATCTTTAGGCAGACGCGAGGACCCGACCGACGACGGGGGCAGCCGGACGCAGAGGCGGGGAACGGCGGCCGTGAGGGTGAGGGTAGAGACGATCTATGAGCGAGCCGTTCTGTTTGCGGGATCGATCTGGGGAGGAGGTGCCGAATCGTTTCTTTGGCAGTGGCACGCGGCCCTAAATAATTGCAGCTTCATATTCACAAAAATGTGGAGCTAGGAATCAGTAGCTTTAGAAAAATGCACTAAGCCATTATGGCTTCCTGGATTTCAGCTTCGTGTAGCTATTAAATTCGGGCTGGCTTTGGGCCCAGATTTTCAGAAGTTTCAAGTGGGAGGAGATCATAACACGCAGAGCTCCTATGCAGCGCTACAGGCGCCCGTTAACGATCCGACGCCTACATCACTGCTAGCATGGGCCGGCCCATTAGAGTGCTGCCCAGTTATAATTGTTTTTGGATTCCTTTTATTATGAAAATAAAAATATAAAATCAAAAAAAGGCTTATAGATTTAAAGAAAAAAAGGTTCATCCATTTTAAAAAAAGTTCTTATCTTTAAAAAAGGTTCATCAATTTTGAAAAAAGTTAATCAATTTGAAGAAAAAAAACATTGAAAATGAAAAACAAAAGTTCATCCAATTTAGGTAAAGTTCATTCAATTTTTAAAAATTTCAATAAACTTGTCAAAAGTTCATAAAAAAATCATCCAATTTAGTAAAAATTCATAGAAATTCAACAAAAGTTCATGTATATTTTAAAAAAAATCATAAATCTTAAAACAGTTCATCCATTTTCAAGAAGATGTTATCAAAATTCAAAAAAGTTCATCGATATTCAAAAAAGTTCATCAATCTTACAATATATTCGCTAAATGTTTATCAATATTTTCATACATTTTCTAAAAAAACATCATAGGGTGCCTAGATGGGCCGGCCCATTCACAAATGCCACAGGCGCCAGTTAACAAAAATTCACGTTAACTGGCGCATGTGGCGCTAAATAGAAAATGCCATAACAGGCCCTTATTACGGAACCTAGTGATGTTTGAATGTTCAATTCATTTCTAGTAAAATTTCAGCATCAAAACGTTTTTTATAAGGATAATGTGTTAATATCAAGAACATACCAAATATATCTAGACTCTATACCAACAGAACGTCAAGAGTTAGTCAGACATCGAGGATGCACACAGTCAAATTATTCCTGTCACCCTATCTCTTTGGATATAAGTAACTCTTAAAAGAACATAAAGCCCCATCACAAAATAATAATTTGAGATCGCATGCATGGATGAACAGCTGAGTAGAGAGCAATTATGTAGAGGATAGAAAAGGAAGGACCTGGTCTGAGGGGCCACTCTCAGGCAATTTACGTTTCCTCTGTCTTGCCTGCTTGTATTGACGAATGTACTCCAGTTCATCCAGGATGTCTTCCGTGTCACGGAAAGCAGATTTGAGACCACTCACCAGTTCCTCGAAGAGCTCCTTATGTTGAGTGCCATCCGCAGCTTCCAGAATAAGCTTCAGTCGAGGGATAACCTGAGTCTTCAGTTTGTGAAGATTCTCCCCCGATTTCTTGTCAGGTTTGATGTGGGAGTAGACTTCGTCTATAAGCCTGGTGACGTATGGCGAGATGATCCACCCCGCCATGGCTATCCCCCATCCCGCTGCGCCTATTGTCAAAGGATCAACCATTACTTGAGGCTTTTCAGAGAGAGGAACTTATGACGTTCCTGCCTTGCATCAGGTTCTTGAGACCTCGCAGTTGGCAAGAGACGATATGTGTATCTACTCTGAGAGCCAAACTCAGCAAAAGAGGAAGCCTAGGCCAATATAAACTGAGTAATCAGCAAATATAACTCGTGTGTGCAATACCCGGCTAGTCAAAGCAAGGGAAACAACTTGACATGTATAATATCATTAAGCAAGGATCAAGTGAAACAACTTGCATGTATAATAATATGCATGTCAGAACTCCATGAATAAGCTAATAAGTTAGTTCAAATATTTATTAGTGTCAGTTACACGACGAATGAGTTGTGAATTGTGATTGCATTGCACCCCCACTGATCGAGGTACTGACAAAAACACAGAAGTAAACAAGTACTGGTTGAGAGAGATGTTTGAACTAAGTTTGAACTGGTAATCAGTGTCGGCATTGCATTAGTAATTTATTATATAGAAAGGAGTATTCTATATATGAGGTGCAGTTTGCTTTGGTCATAGTAGGAAATTGCTACTCATGTTCCAACATCCAAATAATTAAATTATCTTTTTCCGGATTGTTGTGGACTTGTGGTACATTACTGGGGCTTAGTGGACGTGCTAACATAGCAATGGAAACTTTATCTTATTCTCTATTTATTTTTCATATCTTTATCTTTACCTACTAATAAAGCAATTAGTGCTTCTGTCGTTCGTCATTAACATTACCCATAAAGTTGATGAAAATTACCCACAATTACCACTTATAAGTCATAGAAAACGTTTTAAACAGGAAAATCTCTGGACTGGGCCGGCCCATATAGGCACCTCCTATATTACGCTCTGGGCATTGGAAAAAGATGCAGCACACCTATTTGGGCCGGCCCATGCGTGGCCGCCTGTTCTTTTAGTTTAGTTTTTTTATTTTACTTTTTAGTTCCACTTTTTTCTACTTTAAATAATTTAGAATTTCAAATAACTTTTCTTAAATTTAAGAAACTGAGAATTTTGAAATAAAATATTAAAAAACATAATTTTTTTGAGAATTCAAAAACTACTCAGGAGTTTTGAAAAATGTTTGCATATACAAAAAAATGTTTAAATTTTTAGAAAATGTCTGTAAAATGAAAAAAGTCGATAATTTTAAACAAAAGTCCGTGTAAAAATCTTAAAAACAGTTTGTGCCTCTGTTTTTAGTCTCATTTTTATTTTCATTTTTTGTTCCATTTTTTTAAATTTAAATAATATCGACTTTTGAAAAACTTTTGCAACTTATAAAACTGAGAATTTTGAAATAGAATTTTGAAGAAAACATAAAATATTTGTGAATTCAAAAAATGCTCGGGATATTTGTAAAAGTATTCCCATATTCAGAAAAATGTTCATAATTTTGAGAACAATGTTGGTGAAAACAATAAAAGTCCATGATTTTGAGAAAAAAGTTTGTGTATTATTTTTTGAGTGCAATTGAAAAAAATGTTTGCTAATTCAAAAAATGTTCATGCATTTCAAGAAATGTCCTAAAATTTTAAGGACGTAATATGATCAGCATTCTTGAAGATTATAGTTATTTTTCTCCCGTTGCAACGCACGGGCCCTTTTGCTAGTATATTCTTACACGGAGCAGATAACTATCAGTACGTCACATCTGACTCGGAGCGGTAACAGACAAAAGTAAAGGTGTAGTTTGCACTCCCCGGTCCACATGGGAACCAATCGATGACATGCATGATGCACCACCCAATATCGAGTCCCTTTAAAATTAGGAAGGTGGGTGAAGGAGATATTGAACTGAACGATGATCCACACAAATGAATCTGTATCTGACAATGCAAAGTTTTCCAAGGTAACACCCAAACACCCCTACAGGGTCTTGACTCTATGTCATCCATTTCCCACCCACCTAAATAAGATATTATGCAACTGTATGCACTAAATTTGTGAATTCTGAATAAATGCACAATAATTTGAAAGTCAAACAACCACTAGTTCAGATACGATCGGTACACCTAATTTTAATAACAGAAACTTAAATGAAGACGGAGTAATAGCTTACTGCCTTACTTGATAACTGGAGGCATGATCAGAAGTCTAGGAATTCAAATGCTCACTCAGAACATTCAAAAGAGACCCTACAAGATTTAAAACAACAAGAATCAGTAATTCATAGCTATAAATTTTCTGGAAGAAAAACATTCAGTTGTAAAAATTGATTCATATCTGGATGCATGGAACATGGCAATAAAGGTGTGTGGGCTCTGCATTTTCTCAAATTTAAAATTTGAACAAAAAAATGTAAAAATATTATTATCCTTGCTCAGATTTGTTGAGGGAGAGTACCTCCTATGGACAACAATGGGCAGCTGACAACTTCTACCCAAGCATAACACTGAACCAGCCGCTGCATGCAGTGTTGCAGGTAGAGAATCAAACCATCCAACAAAGCCTATTACATACCAGTCAGTAACGCCAGAGCTTTTGTGACTAGTGGAACACCAGAATAGGCATTGGATAACCAGCTACATCCGAGCGAATAGGAGGAGGCCATTTGGCAGCACTGGCTGAGTCCACTTCTTTTGTGGAATGACATTTAGCATTCCGAAACAAATACAAGCCTTTCAAAAAAAAAGCTGCAAAGTAAATTTACGCAAGATTACAACTATCTCAACATTACATGGAGAAACACAAACAAAGGCTACAGCCTCGTTTAGATAGAGAAGTCAAAAAACTCAACAAAATCAGTTGCAAGTGTAATCGAATTGCAAGGATAGCACAACAACATTCAATTATAACCCAGGTTCATAGTCAAAAAATTATAACCCAGGTTTCTCATCCCATCACACATCTCTAAAGCTCATTTACTCATTGCAGCACATATCCTCCAAAGCCAAGACAACAAATCACGAGAGCAAATATGACATTATCAAGTTAAAACTCAGGTTTCCATCCCATGACAAGTCTATCAACTTCATCTACTCCCCGCGGAAGCTATTCTCACAAGGGCAATCCAAGACACACCAGAGAAGAATGGCCACACAAGCCAGCCACCAAGCTTCAATCGTTACATTACTAATCGCTATCTGAGCTTTCACTGTCTGGATAAGGGTAGTCAATACAAGTACTACTACCACCCCCGTATGCTTCGCTGCTTGGGTGAATAACAGGCTGGTAGTTTTTGCATCCATAGCAATGGCCTAGAACATACCAGACATAAGGAGTTAGACAAATATCAATGTGAGGAAAAATATGAGATTGGAATTAGAACATGTGTGTCAACAGTTGCACCTGATGCTAACTCCATGAACAACAAGAACACATGGGAATAATGATCAGGAAAGAAGGAACAGGAACAACTGTCGACAAGTACCTGCATCATTTTCCTCAACTATACAGCACATGATCACATCATTCTCACTCCGAAAATAGAGGTCGACTTCAGAGAAGAATAGCTTGGTACTGTCAGCATCAGGCTGCTTAGCTGTGAAGTTATAGTGGGCCCCGGCTCCTCCAAATTCGGAAAATATAGATATCACTTTTACCTCCAGCAGCTCAAACTGAAAAATCAAAATGGAAAAACACATTTATAGAATGGATAATAAGGCTAAAAAACCATTCCAATTGCTACTACCTCACATACACGGAGAGGGAGGGAGGGAGGGGAAGACCTTGGTGTTGTTTGCTCTGTTATATTTGCGCAGGGCCACTTCCGCATGGTAGCGCGCAGCCTTTTGTTTGGCCGCTACTCTTCTTTCACGAAGAGCGTTCCTCACCTCCAGAGGTTTCCTCTGTTTCATTACAACTGGCCTTCCAAGGGAATTCAGGTCACCACGGTAAGTCGACTTCGGGAGTTCGGGGAAGGGGAACCGAAACCTCCAAGCATGTTCCTTCATGTTGATACCTTCAGGAGTGCTCCTCTCATGGGACATCCAACCAGCTCGATTCCTGGTTATTATTGTGAACAGATTGTCATGCGATAAGAAATGAACAAATCACATGTACTGTGCATTAATGCATCATGAAAATTTAAGTGTAGCATTTACCCAGTTGCTTCCCTTTCATGATGAAGGTGCATGCAGAGTTCGGGAAACATGTTTACAAACTTGCTGAGTTTGTATGGGATTAAAATTTGACATGATTAACCCAGTCGCTTTTCTTTATGGTGAAGAAAAAGCAAATTTCTTGAAACAATATTAAAACTTGTCGAAGTATGTTTGGAATTAAAATTTGACATGATGAAATGAACAGCTGCCAGGTCTGGATACTGGATACAAACAGCTGAATGGCAGAAATGGGCTGAGAATAGTTTGCACTGTAATCACAATGAGAGCAAACCATGAGGTTTCAGCACAAGCCTGTCATTGATGCAATTTGCAGTGTAGAATAGTTTTAGAAGGAACAAATTCAGATAACCACATGGGAACAGGAGGAATTGTGTTAGCCATTTTCAAGGAAAAATAGTTTGGGATATAAACAATAATTGATGACTTAATGCTGGGAACCAGAGGATTTGGGTTATCAATCTTGCAGCGACATTTCAGAATGACAAATGAAGATGCACAATGGTGTTGAACAGAGAGCAATCCAGGAAAAAATAAGTGAAGAGGTTATGATTTTTAACTTGCATACCTCCCTTTTGAAGCGGAGCATGAGACGGCAACTTGATGGTGGTGTTGCTTTGTCTCCTCTGCCTTGGCATTTAAATTCTCCTTAAACCTGAAACAGAACGTACGAATTAAATAGAATAGCAAGGAAACTGGGTAATCGACATATTGTATATATGATTATTCTCATTGTAGTAAAATTTAGAATCAGAAAATGTTTTTGGAACCGATAGCATTGCTGCGCTTTTCAGTAGCCCATCACTGACACACCCTGCAGTGTAGAATTTTTTTTTTCTTTCAAAAAAACGAAATTCGGCTTATCATCTGGGAACGGGAGGAATTATGCT
The DNA here is from genome assembly GCF_904849725.1 of Hordeum vulgare subsp. vulgare. NCBI lineage: Eukaryota > Viridiplantae > Streptophyta > Magnoliopsida > Poales > Poaceae > Hordeum > Hordeum vulgare. Next base: position 581,060,000 of record NC_058522.1, read on the forward strand.
AACCAGTTTCTAGGAAAAGCACAGTTTGAAATATAAAAAAATGGAAAAGTTAGCAATGGGAAGCAGAGTATTTACATTTGAGAATGCCGAATGACCATGCACAGTGGTGTTGAACAGACAGCAACCCAGAAAAAACAAGTGAAGATGTTAGGAGTTTTTAATTACCTTGCATATCTCCCCTTTGAAGCGGCACGTGAAACTTGGACTTGGTGTTGCTTTGGCTCCTCCTCTGGGAAGGCATGCACTGAATTCCCCTTATACCTTGAACCATGACATATGATTTATTTATTGAGCATCACAGTAAAATGAAGCAGAGTCATCAACACAGTCTATTGCTATTCTAATTTCAGCAACTCCCAGAATCGTAATAATTTGGTCTCACCTTCTCAGATACTCCTTCCGCAAACTAATATAAGAGTGTTTAGATTACTATTTTAGTTATCTAAACACTCATATATTAATTTACAGAGGGAGTACATTACTAGTTTCAGCAATGTTTTGGAACTATAAGAAATTGTTCTCAGACACATTACAAACTCCAGCAATTTTAGAGCCACAAGAAGTTGTTCCCGTATACATTTGTTCTTAGATTCATTCCCAATTTCATTTGTCCATAGATTCATTTCCAATGTCGGCACATTTTGGAACGGAAACAATTTGTTCTTGGAAACAGACACACCTAGTGGGCCTAGTTTAGAAACGAATCAAACAGGATGAGAGGAAATTGATATATCAAACAGGATGAGGATTAGACATATCAAACAGGATGAGGATGAGAGGAAATTGATATATCAAACAGGATAATCCCTTGCCCGCCGTGCCGGAACCGGCGGCTGCGCGCTCGTCCAGATCTAGGGGTGAGAGCCGCACCGCCCGCTGTCATGAAGTGGGGAGGGGAGCGGGAGGAAGCAGTCGTCCATGGACATGGTCGGTCACGGCCTGGGAGGGGTTAATTTGGGGAATTTTTTAGGGGTGAAGGGGAATCGATTTGTGGAAAAAATGCACGTTTTCTTTGTTTTGGGATTTTTAAAGTATGCTACAAAGGGTACGATTCGTAGTTCTCAAAATGAAACTAAAATAAGAAAACAAAATATTATCACTTTTTAATACATTATCTCAAGATCGACCTCTCTTTGCTAGTCGTGAATTGTTTTTTTTTAAGAATTGTGAAGGAGCCAAAGACGATAAGGATTGCTTGGGGAAAAATGACGGTAAAACCAAAGCAAAACTAGAGCCAAGGGGCTGAGTTGGATATATGGGGAAATGAGTTAGCTGAGGAGTGTAACGAGAAATGAAGTTCAAGGTGTGCAGAGTCGTCACGTCACCAAGGAAGAGACATGGGACAAGCATCGTGCTAGAATATACATTACTGCAGGATCGGTCATACCTATTCTTCCTTTCATTTCACCGCATCACCTTCACCCCTCGCATACATTCGATCATGAGTTCTTTGTGTTTATTTCTACGCCTTTTATCTTTATTTTATTTTTCTTAATTCACGTGTGTCAAAGAGGTTTGCATTACATTATGCGGGGGATCTACGGGTCTGGAAGCTTCTAGCACTGGTTTTTGACACGGGCACACTGCTGCCCGGCTATACAATTGCTTCATGATTAATGGATTCTGTGTATGCTTTTAAGTTTCAATTTGTGAAGCTTAATGAATTCCTAGCAAGCTTTAGTAGTTGAAGATTACGGAAAAAATAAAACATTGTCAAAGCATGGTCAGAGTGATCTTATTTAAACAGAATACACAAACAAAACTTAAAAGATGAATTTTAAAAGCCAAAAAATGTGATTGATGCATGCACCTGCATACCCTAGATCCTCTCGTGTTTCCCTATCATGTGTTTTAGAGTGATTGTCCATGTTTTAACCCGTATCAGTACGACTGAAGACTTTAAATCGCTCCAGTCTTGTATTATGTCTTCTAAAACAACACTCAATATAATAGGAAAATACTATTTACACGACTTTTTATATCTTGCCTATTTTCCACCACTATGTCAGGCATGTCCTTCATGAACTAAAAAAATGTTAGAGTCGGGAGAGCGGTTATTTTGCAGCGGGGATCATCTATATGTTTGTGTAAATAATAAATTAAAAAAATCTGAAATTCTTAGGCATGGAAGATGCTTATGAGCACAAGGTTCGTGCATAATTTCATAGTGTTTCGACATGTGAGGAGCTCGTGCTAAAAATACAAATTTTAAGTATGTGAGAAACTTTGAAAAAGAATACGATTCATAGCCGATTTTGTGCATACTCCTCAGATGTCCAAACACCATGAAAACTTGCAAGCATCTTGTGCACATGAGCATCTTTGATACCTAAAAATCCATTTTTATTTTTATTTTTGGCTACTTTTTATGAATTTACTTTTCAATAGGTATACATGAGAGCCCGGGCATCATTTTAAATTATCGAAGAGATGGACGTTATATCTTGTGAATTTAGATGGAAACTAAAAACACAAAAATACAGAGTTGTTTGAACGATTAACATAAATGCAAAAAAATGTCGTTCTAGAGAGAAAAAAGAGAGAGAAGAAAAACACATGTTGTCGGGAAAGATGAAAAGTTACTATGAGCACATTCTTAAAATCCTTCAGCGAATATAGGGAAAGAAGTCTTCAATAAAACTTGGATCCCAATATTCATCACATGTGTGATATAATACACATCCGATCACACGATCCTGTGTGACATACTCAGGAGGCATCTCACACAGTTCTGTGTGGACGAACATTAAAATTGTTCACATATCCGGACACAACTACTTTGGGCCACACGTTTAATAATAACTACTCATCTCCACCATGCACGTGTGGCATGAAGCAATTCCATCCAGACTTTTTTGATGAAAACTTTAGTTATCCGAGGATGACAACTTTAGTTACCAGGGGATGTCTACTTTAGTTTTAAACCATGGCAACTTCTCTATTTTGGTTAACTATAGTTATCACGTCTAATTAACGTTAGTTGCGATGTGTGGTCAATCCATAGTTGTCATGTATGGTCAAACATAGTTGTCATGTGTGATTAACTAGTTACCACATGTGGTCCATCATAGTTGCCATATATGGTCAATCATAGTTATCATGTATGTATGGTCAACCATAGTTGCTATGTGTGATTAACTAGTTACCACACATGCACGGCTGTAGTTTTCATCTATCATCGTATGAATATCGTGTGGGTGAGAGATGTTCACCCACACGACATGAACTGAATGATGTTCATATGTGCGAGGACTGGTTCATTCACACAACACAACTGACAACCACATGGTGCGAGTCGTGTGGGCGAGTGCTTTATAACCCCTACACATCACGTGGCATTATTTTAATTTCATCAGAGATCGTCAAGATTTGTGCAAACCAAAACACACGAAGATTAAAACGGAGTATAAAGATGCCACACATGTGAGCGTTATTATTTGGGTATAACTTTCTAAAACCAATCCCACACTACATAAGGTAAGGAAAACAAGATCTCATTAGGTTCCGCAGCGGAAATTTCAATTGAAAAGTAGGCAAGACCAAGAATTGCAACAGCAATTACGGCAGGGGACAGCAGTCGAGATTACATTACAGATGCACAATGCTTTCGCCTGAATGAATCTCCAACGGGGAAAGGGAAAGAACAACACAGCATACGCATATATACGACGGCACGGCGGAGATGAAATTTGCAGGAGCAGGAAACTTACGAGTCCTCCTCCTGGCCCTGATCCGCCATGGCCGGCTGCATGGTCTGGTCTGCAGTCCTATCGAATCCGCGGAAGGGGTGAGGTCGCAGTGCGTCGTCTGCAGGGTTCGTGTGTATTTATATCGGCATCGAGAGAGAGGGCCGGCCAACGCGTTTCCGATTGGTGCGGTCGACGGATTGACCCTCCTAATCCTATACGGGTTTTAACTCGACTGCCATATTGCTAAGGAAAGAAACGCACAAATCAGGCACCAGCTTCTATGTTATACAAGTGTAAACGTGTGGGTTACTCGAGATCAGAGATAAATGAAGATACAGGTAGAATACGTATTTTTTTCTTATGGAGACGCTACGCGTCCACGGTGGATCCGTAGAGAATATCCAATCATCCGTATATTCATCCGATATATGCGTGCCCAACCGTCCAATCTAACCTCTTTTGATTAAACTAGCAAAAGGGCCCATGCGTTGCAACGGGAGAAAGAAATACCACACGACACACGTTCTTAATTTATAAAAAATGTCTATAATTTGAGAATTTATAGTTACGATACAAATAAAGATGGTCTTATCCTACAAAAATGCAGTTCAAAATTTCACACGTCTTCTATTTTAACACAGCTTCATGTAGATTTAATACGTACAAAGAATCAGTCAAGTGACCTTCAGTTTCATCTCTAATCCTGATTTTGTTGACGTGTTCATCCCCAACCCGGATGAGTACCGGTATGAAAGAAAGACGAATAATGACTTATTTATTAAGATTGCACCCTAGATAGTATTTTTATTAAACGTTTAACAGATAAAATAATATCATATTTAAATTCTACATATTTTTCTAATCAAATTCCATGTATAATATGTTAAATTTGGAGTTGCGGTTTAAAAGATATGAGTATTTTAAAAAATATTTAATATATACTACGAGTTTAATGTCATAAACAGTAAGGATTTTTTTATAAAATCACCTCGGTGGGTTTTCCGACGGAAGCGATAGCCTCTTTATTATTAGGTAAAGATAGAACCTAAAACAACTGTCCAGATTCAGAAACAATCAACATGTGCCGGCCCCGAGAAACCTGCGCCCACGCGGCGCCGCCCGCAACCACCACCCCTCAACCACCACAGCGCCGCCCGCAACCACCTTTCTCATCTCCAAGCGCCGCTGGGGTGCTTCCGCCGCGAGCTGTATCTTCTAATTGGTTCGCAAATCCCTCAGTGGTGTTTCCTGAAGCTCCATCGAACAGATCCCGTCAACAATCTTCGGTGAAATCTCTTGTTTTTGAAACTGTAGCTACAATCAAGTCTGAAAGCACGAACACCAGTCTGAAAAAACAGATGAATGAACCTGTCAAAAATTTAGTTGCACATGAGCCTCTCAAAGCAGAGCAAAAAACACAGAGCAAATTAGCCTTTATAATTCCTTAAACACCTTGCTCTGTTCAAACATGTCCAGCTTGTTAGTATGTAAGAAAACATGAGACACTCAACCTGCATTAGTTAGTTGCCCCCCCGACTCCCAATTTCTTTTGATTTGATTTTATTGCAAGTTGTTGGGGATCGTAGTAATTTAAAAAAAAATCCTACGCCATGCAAGGATTTATCTTTGGAGAAACCAGCAATAAGCAAAGGGGTAGAGCATCTTCATACCTTTGAAGATCGCTAAGCGGAAGCGTTGCCAGAACGCGATTGATGGAGTCGTACTCGCAGCGATTCAGATCACGGTAGATTCTGATCTATGCACTGAACGACGGTGCCTCCGCGTTCAACACACGTACAGTCCGGTGACGTCTCCTTCTTCTTGATCCAACAAGGAGAGAGGAGAAGTTGAGGGAGAGCTCTGGCAGCACGACGACGTGGTGACGGTGGAGCTATGTGGTACTCTGACAGGGCTTCGCCAAGCGCTGCGGAGGAGGAAGAAGAGAGAGGTAGGGCTGCGCCGTGGGAGAGAGAGATAATTGTCTCAAAAATCCCAAAACCTCAAGTATATATATAGGGGGAGACGCTGGTATTAGCGGGGCCATGGTGACCGATGTGTGAGGGAAAGATTGTTGGGTTTAGTCCCACATCGGTTGTGGGAGTAGAAGTAACACGACTTATAAGGGTGAGGGTGTCCCCTCCTAACAGGCTAGTCTTTTGGGGGTGAGGCTAGTTTTTCTTGTGTTTTCTATCTTTTCCATTATCAATATTTATTTTTTCACTTTGTTTTTCTTGTGGTTTTCTTTCCTTTTTCATTTTCAATATTTCTTTTTTCACTTTGTTTTTCTTGTGTTTTTCTTTCAGTTTTCATTTTTTTTCCTTTTTTCTATTTATAAAATTCTTTTTTGTATTTTCAAATTCGCAAAACGTCTTCTACAATTCCTATACTTATTTTAAAAATCAAAACAATTTCCAAAAACTGCGCATGTTACGAAATTCATTGACATTTTCTGAAAATTGTGAACATGTTTAGAGTTCCAGAGAAATATTTTAACTTTGCAAACATTCTTTTTCAAACTAACGTACATTTTTTTCAAACTTCCAAACACTTTTGAAAGTTATGAACATTCAATGAATTCATGAATTCTTTTGATGTTCGCAACCATGTTTGCAAACTTGCGACGTTCTTATGAAATTCGTGCACAATTTTTGAATTTCATGAACATTTCCAGAAATTCATGAAACATTTTTTTTAATTCGCAAACATTTTTTGACTCGCAGGCATCTGTTGAATGTTTGAACGCCCACAAACATTATCAAATTAATGGACACTTTTTGAACTTGCGTATAATTTTGAATTCTAGAAGATAAATTCGTGAATATTTTTTAAAATTCGATTCTTGTTTGAAATTTTAAACATTTCTTAATGACTCAAAAAAGAACCAAAGGAAAAGGAAGCAGGGGCGCTCGCCCCGCACAATGAATTCGTGAATTGTTTTGATATGCGCAGACACCTTTTCAAACGGTGAACGGTTTGTAAAATTTCAATTATTTTCTGAAACCTGTGAGCATTTATTAAAATCCATGAACATTTTTGTAAATTCGTGAAACTTCTTTTTCAAACTCATAATTATTTTTTGACTCGCGGACATCAGTTGAACGTTTTGAACATTCACGAACATGATCGGATTCAAGAACAGCTTTTGAATTTGGAAACAATTTTTCGTTTTAGAAAAGAAATTCGTGAAGATTTTTAAAATTCGATTCTTGTTTGAAATCCTAAACATTTCTTAATGAAGCCAACACACACAAAAAAAAAAAGCCGAAAGGAAAAGAAAACAGGGGCACTCGCCCCTGCTGCGTTGGGGCCAGCGCGATAGGAGACTACCCAGCGGCCCGCTCGCCGCCTCTCCATCGGCTAGGGTTCTTCTTCTCCCCCTCGCCCCCGACTGCCACGCCTATCGTCGCCACCCGCTCCGCCGACCCGCCGCCGCGCCATGGTGAGGCTCAACGCCGACCTGATATGGAAGAGCCCGCACTTCTTCAACGCCATCAAGGAGCGCGAGCTCGACCTCCGAGGTTCCTGCCCCCTTCCTCTCGCCCGTCAGACAGATCTAGGGCTCTGCCTTTTTTTCTCCCCCTCCCTGTCTAACCGGTTCGTCGTTTGGTCTTGGCGGCGGCAGGCAACAAGATCGCCATCATCGAGAACATCGGCGCCACCGAGGTGAGCTCCGCAACCTGCCCGTCCTTCCCATTCTAAGCTCTCACTGCTATTAAGGTGCGACCCAACACCTCCCCGGCCGGCGGAATCTGCTTCTAGGGAAAATCGTTACTGCTTAGCTGTAGATAGTTGGTGATACAGGACCAAAGCTGTCTCGATTCGCTTGGCTGCAATTGAAGTGGGCTGGGAGGCGGAATCCTGTGCTGCCTTGTTAGGTTCGCAGAGGTTAGTGATGGAATGTTCCCGTTGGTGATCTGACGCTGGCCGAGTACCATCCCTGCCGGTTCATTCATAATCCTTGGCCATGTTATAGGCAAGGAGCTTTACCTGTAACGGTCCGTGCTATGCAATGCTATGTTATGCTAGGATTGCAAGGCAGTAACGTGGGTACTCTTTGAGCATATTTTGTCTAGTGTCTGCCTAAGAGTAAGAGTGGTGATTTCGTTGTTACTGTTCAGAATAGTGTTTTTATGCACTGCTATACCAGCTAACGTTGAGAGGAATGAAGTATTAAACTGGACCGTGTACCAACAGAGGTAGATATATTAGGATTGGTGCATTTAAAGTTGCTGCTACTAGTGTTTATATACTCACCACATCTTTAGTGTCCTGGTTATCGATTTGCTTGGCTGCAATTGAAGTCGCTACAGAGGCTTGAGGAGGTAATGCTGTAATGCTTTTCAACTGAGTAGATGTTAGTCATGGGACTATCTCTGTTAGTACCCCAATGCTAGCTCTCTGATGGTGGATTCATAATCCTTGGCCACGTAGTAAGCATGGAGTTTACCTTTATCAGTGTGTGCTATGCAGTGTTATGCTGGGGTTGCAAGGTGTGATTTTGGTGATTTGGTACTGTTTGAGCACTTTTGCGTAGTGTCCACCAAAGAGTAATGCTTTTGCTGTTACACTTCAGAATAGGGGGTTTTATACACAGCCATAACAGCTACGGTTGAATCGTTGGGAGGAATTAAGTATCGGACTGCATCGTCTAGTAATGTCACTGTTCAGGATATCAGTAACTGGTACCATGTCGGTTGGGGGCTCATAAGGGATTAATCGGCGAATCGGCCATTTAACTTAATATATCGGTTACCCATTTATTGGTAGGTTAACTAGGGCCGTATCTATATATCCTAGGCTACATAGCAACATGCATTGTGCTGAATGTCTAAATATGCAATCATAGGCTACATAGCAATAAGGAAGAGTGTTACCTTGATGTTCTGATGATGTCTAGCTCTACATAGAAGAGCAGCAACAACAACAATAACAACACAGCAGCAGTAATTGTACATCACTATCTAACATCAAAGGAGAGCAGCACCAACAATACTACCTGTACATTCTTGGCATAGGAGACTAGTTTTGGGCCAAAATATACTACCCAGTTAATCGGCCTGACAACCGATAACTCGGCTTGTCAGACCCGATTAACTGGGCCAGTTGGTGGGCTGAATATGCTTTTCTCATATCGGACAGAGGGGGGGGGGGGGATAGCAGTTAACTGCAGTTAATCGGCCGATATTTGTAGCGATGAGTAATGTTTGAGCATATTTTGCATAATGTCCACTAAAGAGTGCTCATCTTGCTGTTACGGTTCGGAATGGTATTTTTTATGCACTGCTATACCAGCTAAGGTTTGGAGAAATGAAATATTGGAGTGCATTGTGTAGTAATTTGATAAGAGGTGCATATTGTAGGGTTGGTGAAGCTGGATGCTTTTCCTCATAAAAATAATAATTTACTCTTCACTATGAGCAGTGCCCTTATAGAATTTGCTGCTAGGGGTGTTTATATACTTGATCACCACACCTCTAGTGTCCTGGTTACTTTTGCTTTTCTTCTATATAGTTGTCCAGGACATAACAGTTCTCTTTACGAGGCTTGTTATTGTGTTACCAGCCTACTTTCTTGCATTACCGATGGCTTAACAAGTTCATATTTTAGATGTTTAGCTTTATTTGAAATTGAAATCATAGGTTTTTCTTTATCTCATTTTGAATTGCTTGTAGCTTCTCCAGTTCCTTTTCTAGCTGTGTTTATAACTGTCTTTGTTCCTTTTTCTTATAACAGGACCAGTTTGACACGATTGACTTGTCGGACAATGAGATTGTCAAGCTTGAGAACTTCCCTTTCATGAATCGCCTTGGCACTTTGTTAATCAACAACAACAGAATAACACGTATCAATCCCAACCTTGGTGGTAAGAGGAACACTATCTTGTCTTGTTGCCATGTGCTTCTGTCACTTGCATAATTTGCTCCATAGTTTGTCTGTTTCTTCAATTCTCTTTGCTTTGTTGTTATGTAGAGTTTTTACCCAAGATGCATACTTTGGTGCTGACGAACAATCGCCTTACAAGTCTTGCGGAGATTGACCCCCTGGCCTCTCTTCCAAAGCTGCAATTTCTCAGCTTACTGGATAATACCGTAACTAAGCAACCAGACTATAGGTTATATGTGATCCACAAACTGAAGCATCTGCGTTTGCTGGACTTCAAGAAAGTGAAACAACAGGTTGGCAACCACCAAGTTCTTGATAACACAATTATGTTTGATATTTGAATCATCTGTAGCCAGGCTTGATTTCTTGATTGTCATGTAGTCCAAATATACTTCTGCATAGTGCCGATGATTTTGTTCTGAATGGCATCTGTTTAATTTCGCAGCAGTTTTCTCTCATTTGATAGCTAATCTACGTTTGCATTTTCTTTAATGATGAAATATCATTTACCATTTGTGCGCCACTGTGCTGCATGGAACTTTGCTTGGTTCTTCATATACGGAAAACCAACTGTTCATGATTTCTTCAATGAACCCAGATATCCAGTGATATAATGTCTGGACATAACATATTGCATGTATCTACGGCTCTTATACATCTGCCCATATATGTTTTACTTATCTAAGATATGAGTTAGTTCAAACGAGCTCAAAATTTTGCAGCATTGCAGGCTTATGTGGCTTTATGCTAATCAATAGACTATGTTTGCTTTAAGTCATGTTTATTTTAATTGAAGAGGTATTAGTTGAGAACACCATCTAGATGCTATCGTGCTAGCCCTTTAGAGCATCAAGTCAAGACAATTCTTGGGACTTCTAAAAGAAAAGAGTAACTGCAATTAATTGACAGTTTATGAGTTCTGTCAGCGGCTAAACTCTTTTCTTCTAATCATTTTCTTCAGTTCTTTCTTGAATGGAGCTAGGAGTTGTTGATTTATACCATGCCAAAATCCTTTTATCATGAAGTTTATTAGAAGTTGTTGATATGCACAGAAATCCTGCCGCTGCTTGATTTGTTGATTTATTCCCAACAGGTTCATTCATTTCCTTCGGAATGATTTCCAAAATGATTTTGGAACTGACCGCAGAAGTGCTGGCAGCAAAAGGGGAAACGAGCGACTCTTTTAACTGATTATCTGTGAATTAGATGCATGAATGCCATTGAATGTTTTTTGGTTGGCATGTTCACTAGCATTATTTGCCGTGCCTGGTTTTGTGTACGATTCTGAACTTTTGTATGAGATTTTGTGTTTCCGTAGGAGAGAGCCGAAGCAGCCCAAAAGTTCCACTCAAAGGAGGCAGAGGAGGCGGCAAAGAAGGTTGCTGCCAAAGCTTATATTCCAGTAGTGATGGATGCTCAAGGTACCACAAAAGACCAGGGCCCTAAAGTAGTCGCTCCGACGGCTGCACAAATCACAGCTATCAAGGTACTTGACTCCCTCTTTGTATTTTGGACACGGCCTGTTCATGTCATTATTGCAAGTTGAGTAGAACCCCTATTACTTGGCTGTTGCATTAAGTGAAAGATATTTTATGGTCAGGTCTTTTACTGTCATGTTAGGTATGGGCATTCTATTTACTTTCATATGTTTTAGTCTAGCTATATGATGTCCATGACCATCCCAGTTACCGAGGCATCTTTTGTTCTCAGTGACCGTATCTTTGTCGTGTTGTAAATGTCAGTATCTTGTGTTTTCTTTTGTAAAACATCTGGCTGTGAATTTTTGTTTGACATGTTTTTAATCTGTAGGCCGCTATCGTGAACTCTCAGACACTTGATGAAGTTACAAGGCTTGAGAAGGTAACGTGCCGTGTGTCATTTAGCTCCGGCGCTTTGTGCAGCTTGACGAAGTTACTATGCTCTGTACTGACATGCACCTGTCCATCACCGTGATATCAGGCGTTGAGCACTGGCCAAGTTCCTGCAGAGTTTGCGCTCCCCAAGCCTGACACCAACATGGCTGAAGCGTCAGAGGAGGCTGAAGCCGAGAAGATGGAGACAGATGGTCAGGGCCCAGAGGATGGGGTTGTTGAGCAGAAGCAAGCAGATGAAAGCACCCCAATTCAGGAGGTACTGATATTTGCAGTGTGTTTTCTGCCTTTTACCTCACACATGGTACCTGTTGTTTTCACTGGCTGCTTACCTGCTTGCGTTTTGTTTAACCTTTGCCACAGGATTGATGTCATGCATACACCTGAATCTGCCAGTTCTCGTGGGGGGATGAAACCATGTGCCTAATCTTTCCTAATCTCACAGAAACCTCTTGATGAACTCTCTCCTTGTGTCAGTACTGATGTATCTTGTGGATGCTAACGACAATTTTGAGTACATGGTACTGTTGTCCGAGTTGTGGAAGGTTTACGCCCAGCGGACCTAGATGTGTTGGATGTAATAGACTGTAGAAGACGATGCGTTGCGTCCTGAATGAATGTTGTTGAGACTCTACTCCTGCAGTGTGTCGACCATGCCTACTTGCTTGGGCTCTATTGTTGTTAAATTTGTTACGCTACCTATTGATAGATGGTTTTCTTGTTGAATTTGTATCTTGCCGTGGTTGTAATTTCATCATGGGAGGAAATATTTGCATCAGTTTTTTAGACTATTTCTTTCGCTAGTGCATGTACCTTCAGGCAACCTGCGAAACAGAATACTACAGCTCCCCATCTAGAAACCAACCTTTACTACTCCATCCGTAAACTAATATAAGAACGTTTAGATCAGTAGAGTAGTAGAGTAGAATAGTGATCTAAACGCTTTTATATTAGTTTATAGAAGGAGTATATTTTAATAAATCACACCAAAATTAACTTAGTTGCTTGGAAGCATCATAATATACTTTTTGATGAAATTAACTCCTGCCCTTGTTTTCTCTTGCCTCTCCATCGCCGAAACCCTTTCTCGTCCGTTCCATTTTCTTAACTTAGTTGCTTGGAAGCATCATAATATACTTTTTGATGAAATTAACTCCTGCCCTTGTTTTCTCTTGCCTCTCCGTCGCCGAAACCCTTTCTCGTCCGTTCCATTTTCTTGCCAAAGCGTCATGGCTGCATTCATGCCCGAAACCCTTTCTTGTCTGTTCCATTTTCCTGTGAAAGCGTCATGGCTGTATTCATGCATGCCCAAAGAGGACGCATTCACTCACTAGATCCGGCATTGAAACTTGGTAAAAAAACAGCATTGAAATGGCATGTCACCCTTTGCACGCACCTTTTCTCCAGATTAAAACGTCATCCGTATATCCTTCTATCTCCATTATACTAGCACGTGTGTCAAGGATCCTATTTGGACACCTCGAGCGCCATACATTCGTCCATGTGTCGGTCGATATTAAACACCTTTTTGGGTGGCGCCTCGCCCGTTATGGCATTCGGCTTCAAAGCCCGTGTGAAACACCTCTCCGGCGAGTAGAAGAAGGAGCTCTTCAGCATTGTAGCCGGTTAGGTGGCCCGGCAAGCCAACCGAATACAGTTGGGCTTGCCGGCAAACTCGTCGGAGCCGGCGTCACCATCATTGCTAGGAGATCTCCGTCCATCTAGGCTGGCCAACGCCATCTCCCGAGCGTGGCAATGCGTCCAACATGCATAGAAATAAGCTATGTTCGCGGCGGTTGACGCAATGATAGTAACTACTTACACTTTTAGCATAAAAAGTCAAGGTTTTATTATCATTAAATTCACATTGAAAGGAAGGTGTAGAGCCTTAATCTTAGAGCAACAAATATAATCACATCTCAAGCATAAATTTCAATTACACCAACACAATATTATAATTTGGTCCCATACATGTTTCCCTTTTTGAGACAAGCGATAATCCCTAAGTTCTCACATTGATCCAACGTGTCTTCCATTATCAAGTTGAATGGGGTTTTCTCAGAATTATCAAAATAGTATTTAATGTTTTTCACATAACCAACATCGAGGGTTTTAAAAGGTCCCCCATCTTCATGAGTAGCAAGTACAACTAATTTTTTTGGTGTTTTGTGTTTCATATCCATAACTAAAGATATAAAACAACTTATAACAGAAAAACGGCGTCTCCAAAAAGGAGCAAATGTATACCGACGTCTCCAAAAAAAAAACGACGCCCTTGAGCGTTGTCGCCGGCGCGGCCGGCCTGGGCCAACTAAGGGGTTTCCCCCAATCCGAATCTCCTCCACCAGCTTCACCCGCAGGTAGGGCCCTGACAACCACGCCGGCACCGCCAACAATCCATAGGAGAGAGGCCCACAGATCAGGGCCAGAGAACAGCGGCCAGATCTGGCGTCGCCGGCCGCCACAACAGCCACGCGACGACTGACCACACGAGGGTACATGGCCCAGAGGTGCACCCACGATGACGCGCCGCTGCCCGCACCGCCACCCGCGCCCCCCATGGGACAACCCCCCACCGCGCGAAGGAGAGCCGTCGGGGCGCGCCGCCCTCGCCCCCGCCTTTGGCAGACGGGCGTGGCCGCCACCGCCGGCACCGGCGGCGGCAGCGGCCGAGGGAGGGGCGAGATCGTCCGCCCGCTCGATCTAGGGTTGGGGCCTCCGGGGTCGCTCGCCCGAGCGACCCGGGAGGCAGTCTCCTAACATGATCGATACTAGGGAGCTTGATTTTGCCCTTCTTTTATACTATCTTATAAGAGCATTTCTAACAGGCGTTTAAAAACTACTCCACGCGCCAAAAATAGATTTCTGATGCCTAACATGTTCCAGCAGATGCTGCAAAATAATGCGTGTGCAAAAAAAAGGGGCACGCGTTAAAAAGTGTTATCGCACGCTGCAAATTTAGGGCATCGGACCACGCATGCTTTATAATTTGCATTGCGTGTTTTTTAAGCGCGTGTTTTTGGGCATGTGAAAAATTAATGTTGACCGTGACACGCTAAAAATGCTAAAATGCCGTTGTAAAACTATTTCGGTGCTTGATATTTTTGCTTGTTTGTTGTTGGGGATGCTCTAAGGAGTATCACAATGGTTTCACTACTAAGAGCATCTACATCCGGATCCTCAAACGCTCGTCAAACATACGGGCAGTCCGCCCGGTCATAAAAAATCGATTCAGTCGACTGTTGGAATTATGCCCTAGAGGCAATAATAAATATAGTTATTATTATAATTCCTGTATCAAGATAATCGTTTATTATCCATGCTATAATTGTATTGAATGAAGACTCATTTACATGTGTGGATACATAGACAAAACACCGTCCCTAGCAAGCCTCTAGTTGGCTAGCCAGTTGATCAAAGATAGTCAGTGTCTTCTGATTATGAACAAGATGTTGTTGCTTGATAACTGGATCACGTCATTAGGAGAATCACGTGATGGACTGGACCCAAACTAATAGACGTAGCATGTTGATCGTGTTATTTTGTTGCTACTGTTTTCTACGTGTCAAGTATTTGTTTCTATGACCATGAGATCATATAACTCACTGACACTGGAGGAATACTTTGTGTGTATCAAACGTCGCAACGTAACTGGGTGACTATAAAGATGCTCTACATGTATCTCCGAAGGTGTTAGTTGAGTTAGTATGGATCAAGACTGGGATTTGTCACTCCGTGTGACGGAGAGGTATCTCGGGGCCCACTCGGTAATACAACATCACACACAAGCCTTGCAAGCAATGTGACTTAGTGTAAGTTGCGGGATCTTGTATTACGGAATGATTAAAGAGACTTGCCGGTAAACGAGATTGAAATAGGTATGCGGATACTGACGATCGAATCTCGGGCAAGTAACATACCGAAGGACAAAGGGAATGACATACGGGATTATATGAATCCTTGGCACTGAGGTTCAAACGATAAGATCTTCGTAGAATATGTACGATCCAATTTGGGCATCCAGGTCCCGCTATTGGATATTGACCGAGGAGTCTCTCGGGTCATGTCTACATAGTTCTCGAACCCGCAGGGTCTGCACACTTAAGGTTCGACGTTGTTTTATGCGTATTTGAGTTATATGGTTGGTTACCGAATGTTGTTCGGAGTCCCGGATGAGATCACGGACGTCACGAGGGTTTCCGGAATGGTCCGGAAATGAAGATTGATATATAGGATGACCTCATTTGATTACCAGAAGGTTTTCGGAGTTACCGGGAATGACAAATGGGTTCTGGGAGTTCACCGGGGGGGGGGGGAACCCACCCCGGGGAAGCCCATAGGCCTTGAGGGTGGCACACCAGCCCTTAGTGGGCTGGTGGGACAGCCCAAAAGGGCCCTATGCGCCTAGGAAAGAAAATCAAATAGAGAGAAAAAAAAGAGGAGGTGGGAAGGGAAGGAAGGACTCCCACCCACCAAACCAAGTCCAACTCGGTTTGGGGGGGAGCCTTCCCCCTTGGACTCGGCCGACCCCCTTGGGGCTCCTTGAGCCCCAAGGCAAGGTCCCCTCCCTCCCACCTATATATACGGAGGTTTTAGGGCTAATTTGAGACGATTTTTCCACGGCAGCCCGACCACATACCTCCACGGTTTTTCCTCTAGATCGCGTTTCTGCGGAGCTCGGGCGGAGCCCTGCTGAGACAAGGTCATCACCAACCTCCGGAGCGCCGTCACGCTGCCGGAGAACTCTTCTACCTCTCCGTCTCTCTTGCTGGATCAAGAAGGCCGAGATCATCGTCGAGCTGTACGTGTGCTGAACGCGGAGGTGCCGTCTGTTCGATACTAGATCATGGGACTGATCGCGGGATTGTTCGCGGGGCGGGTCGAGGGACGTGAGGACGTTCCACTACATCAACCGCGTTCACTAACGCTTCTGCTGTACGGTCTACAAGGGTACGTAGATCACTCATCCCCTCTCGTAGATGGACATCACCATGATAGGTCGTCGTGCGCGTAGGAAAATTTTTGTTTGCGATGTTGAAAGTCGCAGAGTCTGAACTCCGTAAAGAGCATCAAGTGTTGATGGTGAATAAGACCACTAGTTTCAAGAGAAACGGCAAAGGCAAGAAGGGTAATTCAAAGAAGAGCGGCAAGCGTGTTGCCAATCCGACGAAGAAACCCAAAGCTGGACCTAAGCCTGAAACAGAGTGTTACTATTGCAAGGGTATGGGTCACTGGAAGCGCAATTGCCCCAAGTATCTGGCAGATAAGAAGGCGGCCAAAGAAAAATCAGGTATATTTGATATACATGTTATTGATGTGTACTTAACCGGCTCTCGTAGTAGTGCCTGAGTATTCGATACCGGTTCTGTTGCTCATATTTGCAACTCGAAACAGGAACTGCGGAATAGACGAAGGCTGGCGAAAGACGAAGTGACGATGCGCGTAGGAAATGTTTCCAAGGTTGATGCAATCGCCGTCGGCACAGTTTCACTTCAGTTACCATCAGGATTAGTTATGAACTTAAGTCATTGTTATTTAGTGCCTGCGTTGAGCATGAACATTATATCTGGATCTTGTTTATTGCGAGACGGTTACTCTTTTAAGTCAGAGAATAATGGTTGTTCTATTTCTATGAGTAACATCTTTTATGGTCATGCACCTAATGTGAGAGGATTGTTCATATTGAATCTTGATAGCGATACGCATATACATAACATTGAGACCAAAAGAGTTAGTAACAATGATAGCGCCATATTTTTGTGGCACTGCCGCTTAGGTCATATTGGTGTAAAGCGCATGAAGAAACTCCATGCTGATGGACTTTTGGAATCACTTGACTTTGATTCACTTGACACGTGCGAACCATGCCTCATGGGCAAGATGACTAAGACTCCGTTCTCCGGAACTATGGAGCGTGCAAGTGACTTGTTGGAAATCATACATACCGATGTGTGTGGTCCGATGAGCCTAGAGGCGCGCAGCGGATATCGTTATTTTCTCACCTTCACTGACGATTTGAGTAGATATGGTTATGTCTACTTGATGAAGCACAAGTCTGAAACATTTGAAAAGTTCAAGCAATTTCAGAGTGAAGTTGAAAATCATCGTAACAAGAAGATCAAGTTCCTACGGTCTGATCGTGGGGGTGAATATCTGAGTTTCGAGTTTGGTGCTCACTTAAGACAATGTGGAATTGTTTCACAGTTAACACCGCCTGGAACACCACAGCATAATGGTGTGTCCGAACGTCGTAATCGTACTTTATTAGAGATGGTGCGATCTATGATGTCTCTTACCGATTTGCCGTTATCGTTTTGGGGTTATGCATTAGAAACAGCTGCATTCACTTTAAATAGGGCACCATCAAAATCCGTTGAGACGACACCGTACGAACTGTGGTATGGCAAAAGGCCAAAGTTGTCGTTTCTTAAAGTTTGGGGATGTGATGCTTATGTCAAAAAGGCTTCAGCCTGAAAAGCTGGAACCCAAAGCGGAAAAGTGCGTCTTCATAGGTTACCCAAAAGAGACAGTTGGGTACACCTTCTATCTCAAATCCGAGGGCAAAGTGTTTGTTGCTAAAAACGGAGCTTTTCTCGAGAAGGAGTTTCTCTCGAGAGAATTGAGTGGGAGGAAGATAGAGCTTGACGAGGTTGTCGAACCTCCCATCCCTCTGGATGGTGGCGCAGGGCAAGGGGAAACCTCTGTCGTTGCGATGCCGGTTGAGGAGGAAGTTAATGATGATGATCATGAAACTCCGGTTCAAGTTTCTATCGAACCACACAGGTCGACGAGACCACGTGCTGCTCCAGAGTGGTACGGTAATCCCGTCTTGTCAATCATGTTGTTGGACAACAATGAACCTGCAAATTATGAAGAAGCAATGGTGGGTCCAGATTCCAACAAATGGCTAGAAGCCATGAAGTCCGAGATAGGATCCATGTATGAGAACAAAGTGTGTACTTTGGAGGTACTGCCTGAAGGCCACAAGGCTATTCAGAACAAATGGATCTTTAAGAGGAAGACAGACGCTGACGACAATGTGACCGTTTATAAAGCTCGACTTGTGGCAAAGGGTTTTTCACAAGTTCAAGGAGTTGACTACGATGAGACATTCTCACCCGTAGCGATGCTTAAGTCCGTCAGAATCATGTTAGCAATAGCTGCATTTTTCGATTATGAAATCTGGCAGATGGATGTCAAAACGGCGTTCCTTAACGGTTTCCTTAAGGAAGAATTGTATATGATGCAACCCGAAGGTTTTGTCGATCCTAAGAATGCTAACAAGGTGTGCAAGCTCCAGCGATCCATTTATGGACTGGTGCAAGCATCTCGGAGTTGGAACAAACGCTTTGATGAGGTGATCAAAGCATTTGGGTTTATACAAGTGGTTGGAGAATCTTGCATTTACAAGAAAGTGAGTGGGAGCTCTGTGGAGTTTCTAATATTATATGTGGATGACATATTGCTGATTGGAAACAACGTGGAGTTTTTAGAGAGCATAAAGGATTACTTGAATAAAAGTTTCTCTATGAAGGACCTAGGAGAAGCTGCTTACATTCTAGGCATTAAGATCTATAGGGATAGATCAAAACGCCTGATAGGACTTTCACAAAGCACATACCTTGATAAAGTTTTGAAGAGGTTCAAAATGGAACAGTCCAAGAAAGGGTTCTTGCCAGTTTTACAAGGTACGAGATTGAGTAAGACTCAGTGCCCAACAACTGATGAAGATAGAGAGCATATGCGCTCCGTCCCCTATGCTTCAGCCATAGGTTCTATCATGTATGCAATGCTGTGCACTAGACCGGATGTTAGCCTGGCCATAAGTATGGCAGGTAGGTTCCAGAGTAATCCAGGAGTGGATCACTGGACGGCGGTCAAGAATATCCTGAAGTACCTGAAAAGGACTAAGGAGATGTTTCTTGTGTATGGAGGTGACGAAGAGCTCGCCGTAAAAGGTTACGTCGATGCAAGCTTTGACACAGATCCGGACGACTCTAAGTCACAAACCGGATACGTATTTATTCTTAATGGGGGTGCGGTAAGCTGGTGCAGTTCCAAGCAAAGCGTCGTAGAAAATTCTACATGTGAAGCGGAGTACATGGCTGCCTCGGAGGCGGCTAAGGAGGGTGTCTGGATGAAGCAGTTCATGACGGATCTTGGAGTGGTGCCAAGCGCACTGAATCCAATAACCTTGTTCTGTGACAACACGGGTGCCATTGCCTTATCAAAGGAACCACGGTTTCACAAGAAGACCAGACACATCAAACGACGCTTCAACCTCATCCGCGACTACGTCCAGGGAGAGGACGTAAATATATGCAAAGTGCACACGGATCTGAATGTAGCACACCCGCTGACTAAACCTCTTCCACGACCAAAGCATGATCAACAGCAGAACTGTATGGGTGTTAGATTTATTACAATGTAATTCACATGATGATGTGAGGGCTAGATTATTGACTCTAGTGCAAGTGGGATACTGTTGGAATTATGCCCTAGAGGCAATAATAAATATAGTTATTATTATAATTCCTGTATCAAGATAATCGTTTATTATCCATGCTATAATTGTATTGAATGAAGACTCATTTACATGTGTGGATACATAGACAAAACACCGTCCCAAGCAAGCCTCTAGTTGGCTAGCCAGTTGATCAAAGATAGTCAGTGTCTTCTGATTATGAACAAGGTGTTGTTGCTTGATAACTGGATCACGTCATTAGGAGAATCACGTGATGGACTGGACCCAAACTAATAGACGTACCATGTTGATCGTGTCATTTTGTTGCTACTGTTTTCTGCGTGTCAAGTATTTGTTCCTATGACCATGAGATCATATAACTCACTGATACCGGAGGAATACTTTGTGTGTATCAAACGTCGCAACGTAACTTGGTGACTATAAAGATGCTCAACAGGTATCTCCGAAGGTGTTAGTTGAGTTAGTATGGATCAAGACTGGGATTTGTCACTCCGTGTGACGGAGAGGTATCTCGGGGCCCACTCGGTAATACAACATCACACACAAGCCTTGCAAGCAATGTGACTTAGTGTAAGTTGCGGGATCTTGTATTACGGAACGAGTAAAGAGACTTGCCGGTAAACGAGATTGAAATAGGTATGCGGATACTGACGATCGAATCTCGGGCAAGTAACATACCGAAGGACAAAGGGAATGACATACGGGATTATATGAATCCTTGGCACTGAGGTTCAAACGATAAGATCTTCGTAGAATATTTAGGATCCAATATGGGCATCCAGGTCCCGCTATTGGATATTGAACGAGGAGTCTCTCGGGTCATGTCTACATAGTTCTCGAACCCGCAGGGTCTGCACACTTAAGGTTCGACGTTGTTTTATGCGTATTTGAGTTATATGGTTGGTTACCGAATGTTGTTCGGAGTCCCGGATGAGATCACGGACGTCACGAGGGTTTCCGGAATGGTCCGGAAACGAAGATTGATATATAGGATGACCTCATTTGATTACCGGAAGGTTTTCGGAGTTACCGGGAATGTACCGGGAATGACGAATGGGTTCCGGGAGTTCACCGGGGGGGGGGGGGGCAACCCACCCCGGGGAAGCCCATAGGCCTTGAGGGTGGCACATCAGCCCTTAGTGGGCTGGTGGGACAGCCCAAAAGGGCCCTATGCGCCTAGGAAAGAAAATCAAAGAGAAAAAAAAGGAGGTGGGAAGGGAAGGAAGGACTCCCACCCACCAAACCAAGTCCAACTCGGTTTGGGGGGGGGGGAGCCTTCCCCCTTGGACTCGGCCGACCCCCTTGGGGCTCCTTGAGCCCCAAGGCAAGGTCCCCTCCCTCCCACCTATATATACGGAGGTTTTAGGGCTGATTTGAGACGATTTTTCCACGGCAGCCCAACCACATACCTCCACGGTTTTTCCTCTAGATCGCGTTTCTGCGGAGCTCGGGCGGAGCCCTGCTGAGACAAGGTCATCACCAACCTCCGGAGCGCCGTCACGCTGCCGGAGAACTCTTCTACCTCTCCGTCTCTCTTGCTGGATCAAGAAGGCCGAGATCATCGTCGAGCTGTACGTGTGCTGAACGCGGAGGTGCCGTCTGTTCGATACTAGATCGTGGGACTGATCGCGGGATTGTTCGCGGGGCGGATCGAGGGACGTGAGGACGTTCCACTACATCAACCGCGTTCACTAACGCTTCTGCTGTACGGTCTACAAGGGTACGTAGATCACTCATCCCCTCTCGTAGATGGACATCACCATGATAGGTCGTCGTGCGCGTAGGAAAATTTTTGTTTCCCATGCGACGTTCCCCAACATCGACCTCTCATACCTATCTCAAACGTGCGAACTAACCGACACCCCTTATATCCATTTCAAATATGGAAACGATATGAGGGCTTGCGGACACGCCTGATCAGTTCACCACGTAGGACGTGACCCTATCCAGGACCACCTTTGCTCTTTGTTTATTCATTCATTCTTTCTTTTTATTTTTCCATCAGTCACGTGCAAGTGACCGTACATACGAGAAAAATATGAGAGATGTGACTATACAGATAAAAAAGTAAAGGCTCAAAACGATCACGTCCGATCACTGACCGGACACGTCTGTGGGGATGGATTTACAAATTCCCGCCGTAGATGCTTAAGAAAATGCCATGGATCCGAACAGGTAGGCAGTCGAGTGTATTAAATGCTTGATGAAGTGTCATTGCCTTATGTTTTGGGAAACAAACCCCTATCCTATCACCATCAACAATGGGTTGTAGACGGAGAGAGCATAAGACCTAGATAGAGAGAGCATAAGACCCTTTCGAGTGCAACGATGCTTAGGATGTCACATAGACAAAAATAAAAAAATAACGTAAGAACGTAATTAAAAAGAAGAGGGAGCATTATAATAACTTAGAAAGAAACGATGCTAAACACGTGAACATATGTGAAATGAATATCAACCAACACATGATAAAGTATAATTATTAAACAATTTCATATAAAAAAATTAGCAACAAAAGCTAATCACCTATGCGTTAAGAAGACTAGTTATTAAGATTTTAAATATACTTAACACCTTATTTAAGCACCGATGCATTGAAAGATCCATGATATAAGGAAGGAGATATGGAAAATAACATAGGCTGAACCAACGGTTGCAATGGTGGTGAGCCATTCGAGGACAATGAATCCATCCAGGCCTCGCCATCGCAGTCTTGCTGAGCCGTCTCGGCGACAAGAGCTGGATGTTATCTATTTAAACGAAAATGATGAAAATCACGATGCTATACCTAGCAATGCACGCCCTGTAAAGGAGTAATTAATCCATGTTAGCGGTGGTGGACGGACGAGTACATGTAACCAGGACAAACACTGCAAGCGTCCAAAGGGGTCAGAGGCTTGGTAGAGAAGTACCATCGGGAAGGGAAATGGGTGGAGAACTGGATTATCCCATTCCCATGGAGGGACGGTCCCATAATATATCCCATAGCCCATACGTACGCATCCCATAGTCCCATACTCCAATACCAGTGGTGGTGCAGTAGCAGTAGAGTTGAGGGACGAAACGAAAGGATGGACTATTTCCAGTTGGCGGTGGCCGTCGTGGGCTGGATGGCGGACGGATGGGCCAACGAGGAGAGGCTGCCGCGTGGCCTCTTCATGTCCGGCAGCGTGGGGACGGTGCTGGCCCTAGCGGTGTACATCTTCAGGCCGCCCCAAGGCATATTCCTCAACCACGGCGAGGCGTACCACGGCACGCTCATCTGCGCCGCCGCCTGGGGCCTCGTCCCCATGGTGGCCGGCATTTGGTTCTCCATGGCCGAGCTCCGCCCGGGCGGCTGGCGCGTGGCTGCGGTGCTCATCCTCGGATTCACCGTCCTCCCGCTGCTGCTCGTCCTCGCGCTCGTCCTCGGGTGCTTTCTTCCGGTCAAGCCAGAGGAATAGTGTTTTATGTGTCCGTGTGTGTGTATATAATTGAGATGCAACATTTCTCTCGGTGCACGAATTTTAAGTCGTTTTGTTAAATTTGTATATACATGTGTGTATGTGTGTATGTATGTATGTATGTATGTACGTGTGATCCGTGGAGTGTAATATGCACCGACTAATAATTTTTGAGAACACGAGAAACTACTACTACTACTTACTAGCTGTAAAGGAGGAGGGACTGTTGCTTGATTGTTTAAAACGATGTTTGTTTGTGCGTAGGATGATGAAAATTTGCAAATTCAACGGCCGGCCGGCCGGCCGGCGTGCTCAACTTTGGTTCCATCTATAAAAGTTTGTTTGTTTGTTTGTTTGTTTGATTTGATTTGGTGTCGTATAAAGGAAGGGTGTGGTTTATGTGTCTCTGACTGATTGACTGAGTCACCAGGATTTTGTATGGCTTGTTCGACTTGTGTGCCTTCCGTGCACAAAAACCATGGGTTATACATATATATATATACACAAAGATACAGTACCCTTGTTGTGTGCGGTGTTGGAGTTGGTTTCATCGCCGAGAGGAGAGGAGAGGAGAGGAAAAGGAAGAAGGAAAGGAAGAAGGGTGATGGATGGCGCGATTGGGTGGCTGGCGCGAAACATTCAGGGCGCCCTCGCCACCGCGGAGCTGCAGGCGTGGATTCGCCGGGCGGGCCTCGCGCATGCCATCCAGATGCTGGAGACGGAGGTGGAGGTGGCCGACATGGGGTACGCCGCCGTGCGGGAGAGGCTGCCCGGGGACAGGCCGCTGCTGGCCCGCTCCCTCGCCCGCCTCCACGACCTGCTCTACCAAGCCGACGACCTCGTCGACGAGCTTGACTACTACCGCCTCCTCCACACCGCTGCTCGTTCATCATCAGGTAATTAATAAAGCCCACCGCAGATCTGCTCGTGCTAATCCGCCTTATGTATTTCTTATACTTATATACTCCCTCCGTTTCTAAATATAAGTCTTTCTACATGTTTTAATAATGGACTACATACGGATGTATGTAGACATATTTTAGAGTATAGATTTATTCATTTTGCTCTTTATGTAGACATCTATTGAAATATCTTAAAAGACTTATAGAGAGTACTACGTATGTATGCAGTGGTCGGGTGCAATGACGCGTCCATACAATCTACGGCTACGCTCGCCGACCTGTTCATCTACTCCCCTTCCACAGATTCGTCAGGTAAGCCTACATACATAATTCAATCTCTGTCAGCTTGCCTTGTGTCTTGTCTTGTGTCTTGTGTCTCAGATAATTCCTTGGCTGCATGCATCGATTGATGCAGAGGCCGGGGGCTCGTTTCCTCTTTATAAAAAAAAAGATAATTCCACAGACCTGTTCATAGTACTCTTGTCTTGTGTCTCAGATAATGCTGTGGGCGAGCAGCAAGACAGATTTGGGGAGGAATACAGGGGAGATATGAATATGATGGATAGCCAGGTTGCCAGCAAGAGGCAGTCGTTTTCCATGTGGGAACATCATGAGCTCCTGGATCAAGATGGACATGATTGTCGGGTCAAATGTTATTGCTGCGGCTCGGAGCTGATGGTTAGGCATGGACTGGGCACATCACATTTGAAGACTGCATGCTGCGAGAGTAGAAATGAAGCAACTGAATTCTCCAATGACACACATACCGCTCGGAGAGAGCAGGAAGACATGTTTGGGGCAGTGTTTGGCAATAAGAAATCAAGGGGAGATATAGATGCACAGAGTAGGCAGGGTGGCAAGACACGGTCT
Source organism: Hordeum vulgare subsp. vulgare (assembly GCF_904849725.1). Classification (NCBI taxonomy): domain Eukaryota; kingdom Viridiplantae; phylum Streptophyta; class Magnoliopsida; order Poales; family Poaceae; genus Hordeum; species Hordeum vulgare. The sequence continues at coordinate 581,085,143 of NC_058522.1, forward strand.
CCGGTATGGGACCACTTTGTCATCTCTGAAGCTGATGAAAACAGCAGGCCTGTGAAAGCCAAGTGTGTTCACTGTGGCTCACAGCTCAACTGTGGACCCAAACATGGGACATCGGGTTTGAAACGCCATATTGATAGTGCAGCTTGTACCAAGAAAAAACAAGCAGCCGACAAGCCGCTAAACACTTCAAGGTACTGCACTTAATCACTGGATAATCCCCCCACACGCACACAACTTTTTTCAATAGCATACTAAACTTTGTCACCAAAAGAAAGTTGATTCAGTTATCAAGCCAACAATCTTGATTCGCTTCCACACACACACACACACACACACACACACACATATATATATATATATATATATATATATATATATGTAATGAGTATTTATGTGCATGTGGAATTTTGTTCATTTCAGCATCTGTGCAATTTGGACAACCCACAATTATTATTTTACCTTTCCCTGCAGCAGCGCTGATGGTATAGAAAATATTGAAACTGTTGTGATTCCTGGTTCACACAGCAGAAAAAGGAGTAGAATGGATGCGGAGTCAACATGCGGGACCAAACCTAAAACACACCTTTGGGACAAGGCTGAATCCTTGCATAGGATACAAGAAATAACTCGCCTGTTACAAGACATATCAGGGGTTCTGAGTAAGGTTCTCAAGTTATATGGACCAGATTTTGCTGCAAGCTCAAATCACTATCCAAGTACAATATCAGATCAACACGTACGAACATCAAGTGTTGTCGCAAGGAAAGTCTATGGAAGAGTTACAGAGAAGGATTACATCATAAAGTTCATGACAGAAGACAGACCCGATGGTTCATATGTTCTTCCTATTGTAGGCAGTGCAGGGGTTGGGAAGACTGCTCTTGCTCAGCTTGTATACAATGACCCAATCGTGGCAGAGCACTTTGACCAAAGGATATGGGTTTCGGTGTCTAACAACTTCGATGAACTAAGGCTCTCCAGAGAGATCTTAGATTTTGTCTCTCAGAAGCAAACACATGAAGGATTATGCAGCTTTGCCAAGCTTCAGGAGGTCTTGAAGATGCATATCACATCAAAGAGGGTTCTGCTTATTTTTGATGATGTTTGGGATGAATCTAACTTCCGCAGATGGAGCCAACTATTGGCTCCTTTGCAGTGTGGCACAAAGGGTACTGTGATTCTTTTGACAACTCAAAAAATTTCTGTTGCACAAACTGTTGGTACAGTTAAACCAATTAAGTTACGTAGTTTAGCATATGACGATTTTTGGTTATTATTTAAATCATGTGCATTTGGTGATGAGAAGTATGAAAGGGATCAAAATCTTAGCATCATTGGATTGCAAATAGTAGAGAAGTTAAAGGGAAACCCATTGGCAGCAGCAACAGTAGGGGAGCTATTACGAAGGAGCCTTACTATTGATCATTGGAATAACATTCTGAAGAACGAAGATTGGAAATCTCTGCAACTCAGTGGAGGTATAATGTCTGCTCTGAAGCTTAGCTACGACCAGCTCCCATACAATTTACGACAATGCTTCTCATTTTGTGCTTTATTCCCCGAGAAATATCAGTTCCTTGATGAGGAGCTGGTCCAAATGTGGATTTCGCATGGATTTGTGCATTGTGATGATTCAAGTAAGAGACTTGAGGAGAAAGGATTGGACTATCTGGCTGATCTTGTGAACTTGGGCTTCTTTCAGCAAGTTGAAAGAGAAGAGACCGATCCAGAAAATCAAACTGGCTACATTATGCATGATCTTATGCGTGATCTTGCTAGGGTAGTCTCAAGAGCTGAGTTTGCAACTATAGATGGCACGCAGTACTGTGAGATGCTGCCAACTATGCGCCATGTATCAATAGTAAGTGATTCTGGATATAACACAGCTCAGCATGGAGACAAACCTTGCAATAAGAACTTTGAGAAGAAAATGCTCGCCAGATGTACATCGCTGAGAAAATTGAGAACATTGGTATTCATTGGGCAGTATGACATGTTCTTCTTCAAATCCTTTCAAGATATATTCCAAGAGGCACATAATTTGCGCCTGCTGCAAATTTCTGCAGCATCTGCTGATTTAAATCCTTTACTGTGCAGTTTGGTGAATTTGAAACATCTTCGCTACTTAAACATCGAAGCTGCTAATGGGCTTGGGGTTTTGCCTCAAATTTTGATCAAGTTTTGCCATCTTGAAGTATTACATGTTAGCTCATACACCAATCCTACAATACCAGTCAGGATTGACCATATTGTTAGGTTGCGGCATCTTGTTACAGAAGAGAGGGCATACTCTTCCATTGCTAACATTGGTAACCTGGCATCTCTTCAGGAGCTACCCGGTTTTGTGGTTCAAAATTCAAGCGGCTTTGAGATAACACAACTCCAGTCCATGAAAGAGCTTGTACGACTTGGAGTGTCTCAACTTGAAAATGTTAAAACTCGGGAGGAGGCTTATGGGGCAGGACTAAGAGAGAAACAACACTTGAAAGAGTTGCACTTGTCCTGGGAAGTTCCCTCGTCAGATGTTGAATATGGTAGGGACATGAGCTCCTCTGTTACAGATTGGTTGTCGGTGGAGGTTATTGAGGGCCTTGAACCACACAATAACCTGAAGCATCTGCGGATATCTGGGTACAATGGGCATCTCTCTCCAATTTGGCTGGCCTCAGTTACCTCTTTGCAGACCCTTCATATAGAGGGTTGTGGAAAGTTGGAAATACTTCCATCTTTTGAACAGCTTCCATTCCTTAGAAAGTTGAAGTTGATGGAACTACCACGTATAACAGAAATATCAATTCCTTCATTGGAGGAACTGGTATTAATTGAAACACCGAAGTTGGAGCGGTTTTCCTGCATTTCCACTAGGGACTTGAGCTCCAATTTAAGGGTTCTGAAGATTAAGAGGTGTCCTGCAGTGAAGGTCTTTCCTCTATTTGAGAGCTCACTCAAATTTAAAATCGAGCACAAGTCATGGTTGCCCAGTCTTAGGGAACTCATTATCCATGGATGTCCTAATTTACTTGTGCCACATCCCATTCCTCCATCACCTACCATCTCCAAACTATCCGTCGTTGACGTTCCAACACTCCCAAGGATAGAGGGATCTTCTGGCGAGACATTAACAGTTGGATCCAGAAGTGAGGGTTATGATAATTTTGATCCTTCTTCTGATATCATGACTATACTGGATTGCAAAATTTTGGCATTCCACAACCTGAGGGGCCTCAGGTACTTGCGTATAGATGGTTGCCAAAATCTGGTGTCTATTTCATTCACAGGATTAGGGGAACTTATTTCTTTAAGGAGTTTGGAAATATGTAGCTGTCGAAAACTTTTCTCGTCAAATGTTATACCAGAGCATACCCATGCAGATGTGACAGCTGCAAGTTGCAAGCCCCTCCCATCTCTTGTCACTCTCAGAATTAAGTGTTGTGGAATAGCAGGAAAGTGGCTATCTTCGATGCTGGGATATGTGCCGGCCCTGGTGGAATTATTTTTAGAGGATTGCCCTGGGGTAACACAGTTAGAGATAGAAGAGGAAGAACACATTCAAGATTATGGTACCTCAGTTCCAGTGGATTCATCATCAGGAGGTCCAGGTGACACATTGCTGACAAGCGCAGCTCAAGATGAACTCTTGTGCCTTCCGCTAAATCTCATGTCCTCTCTCAAGAAGATATCGATTCGGGAATGCCCCCATCTAGTATTTCGCAGGAATAACAAAGACTTGTCTAGATTTACCTGCCTTGAGAAGCTAACAATTTGGGGATGCCCCGGGCTGCTCTCATCTTTGGTGGATAAAGATGGAAATGATGATCAGAGGAACGGAAGATGGCTCCTGCCGAAATCACTTGAAGAACTCGAGATCCGTGGTGATTCACCAGAAATGCTGCAGCCATGTTTTCCAGGGAATGTAACCAACCTCAAAAAACTAGAAGTGTGGTTCAGCCCAAGTCTGAGATCTCTACAGCTGCATACCTGCACAGCACTGGAAGAGTTGATAATTGGAAACTGTGGATCACTTGCTGCACCAGAGAGCTTGCAGTTCCTTGGCAGCCTTAAATATTTGAAAGTATTCAGATCCCCTGGCGTTCTTCCATGTTTGGAGAATTTGTCAAAGCAGGGCTATGCTTTATTCCCTGGACTGAAAAAGCTTGTGACCGATGGCCCCTCTGTCTTTACCATGTCAGTCTGCAAGCAACTCAACTCCCTCCAACACCTAGAACTTGAAAACTGGGAATTTGTAACGAGACTAACAGAGGAGCAAGAGAGAGGGCTTCAGCTTCTGACATCATTGGAAGAGCTGGAATTCCGGGGTTGCAGTTCTGATCTCAAATATCTTCCTGTGGGGTTGCACGGCCTTCCTTCGCTCAAGAAGTTGAAGATCAATGGTTGTTTAGGAATCTCAAGGCTGCCAGAACAGGGCCTCCCATTCTCGCTGCAAGAACTGGATATCAGCAATTGCAGCAAGGTGTTTAATGATCACTGCAAGTCTCTAGCAGCAACAGGGAAGCTAAAGGTCAAAATTGTTGGAAATACACAAACTTCTTAATGCTTGGCATGTTAAGCACACTTCTTACAAGCGTAACAGTTATCAAACCAGTGCTTTCCAAGGTATTCTAGCATTAATCATGTTAGTATCTTCAGAGTTGACACACTCATCTATGTGATGCTAATGTAAGCAGCTCCTCTGCAGGGGATATGATATGGTTGCTGCAGGGATGCACCGTCATCAGGATGATGACATCCCTGCCTTTTCTGGATCACACGTTTTATGCTTGCAGACCATAACCTAAATCATACTCCCTCCGTCCCATAATATAAGATCGTTTTGCAAGCTGTTTTAGCTTACAAAACGATCTTATATTATGGGACGGAGGGAGGATGTTTCTCTTTTTCTGTCGCAAGTTTATACTGTAATCAACTTTAACTGGAAAATATCGATTTTCTGTATATATTGGTAGACACTTCTTCTTCAGCACAACCCCTCGGACACAACGACGGCTCAGATTGGACGATACTCTTTCATAAAAAGGGCAGGATGGTCTTTTCTCCCGCTCCAACGTACGCGCGTCAGCCTCGCGGCACCAGCGGACGGTCGGGCGACGTATAGGTACTGGGGGTACCCGCGTCAGCCTCGCGGCACCAGCGGACGGTCGGGCGACGTAGCGGACGGTCGGGCGACGTATAGGTACTGGGGGTACCCGCGTCAGCTGGCGTGACGTGTCGTCTCCACGCCAGCCTGCGTCGCCCTGACCGCGGTTAAAAAAGACCCCTTCGCGCCGGTTTCAGATTGACCGTCGGTTCCCGAGGCCGCCGCCATTAATCCCGTTTGCGTCGTCAGTTCGCCGTCTCCCGAGGCCGCCGCCATTAATCCCGTTTGCGTCGTCAGTTCGCCGTCTCCCGAGGCCGCCGCCATTAATCCCGTCTCTGCGTCGTCAGTTTGCCGTCTCCCGAGGCCCGGCGCATTAACGCCTGATGCCGCCGCCTATTGACCGTCGGTCCGCCGTCTTCCGGGGCCCGGTGCATTAACGCCTGATGCCGCCGCCTATTGACCGTCGGTTCGGCCTCCCGAGGCCGTCGCATTAACGCTTGAAACCGCGTCTCCCGAGGCCCGTCGCCTCCCCGAGGCAACGTATTTACTTCGGGGGAGTAACGTCGCCCAACCGTCCCGTCGCCTCCCCTTCCCCCAGCGGTCTATATAAAGTCGGCGCCCCCCGGCACGTCGCCCAGACGCGTCGCTCTCCTCTCTTCTCCTCTCCCCTGTCGCCCCACTGCTCCTTCCCCTGACCTCTCTTCCCGACGATGGCGTCCTTCGCTGGCGGTAGCAGTTCCGGCGCCGGTGGCGACTAGCCGAGCATCTGGCCGACGAGCCTTGACGGGCCGACGACGGCTGCTGCAATCTATGAAGAGTGTCCTTTTCTTGCTAGAAACTTCAATCTCATCCAATTTATGTTTTGTTCTAGGTAGGCTAATATGGTAGCAGATACTCTAGCTAGAAATGCTGATCCCACTGAAACTATAAAGTGGATGGAGAAGCCTCCTAGCTTCCTCATTGATGTACTAGCAAATGATGTAACCCTCCTATCGCATGAAATATAAGGGCCATCCTGGCCTGCCCAGTTCAAAAAAAGGTGATCTCCGCTACTTACATAGTAAGGCTTTTCCATTGCAATGGGGCTTTATAAAATGAGATCCATGCGATTATTGAAAGGGTCTCTTTGGCATTTGAATGATCAAGTTTACCTATACAACTTTAGTTGTACTACACAATTGCTTTCAAGGCGTTCACAGATGAATCCCTGGACAGATCAATGCATAGTCACATGATTTTGCAATAAAAAATTATACCGTTCAAAATAAATTTACATGTTCAAAATAAATTTACATGTTGTTCAACGGCATTTGATTAGAACGAGGATATCACTGCATGGTGGTTAAACCAACCTTCTTCAAGTATGTACGAGCTAGGCTGTGTTCGGCAACCATCCGCTCCTCGGTCCATCAAGGAGCGGAGCGCGCGAAGCATCGGTTTAACTACTCCACAAATTAAAACTGGATGTCGCTAACAGCTCCCTAGTCGTAGAAGATTTTTTATTTACTTTTTTGGGATGGAAAGATTGTAATTCCATTACTACCTTGGAACAAATACCCTGTGATTTCCCTCAAAAAATACAAAAGGGTTTAAGAAAGGATTTATTGCACGACAAAGATGTTAAGAAACGCGGAGTGAGCAGACACGCGTTCCTTCCTCCGTTGGTTGGCTCGAGACTTGTCTATTGTGTACAGTAGTGAGGCGATGCCAGCCTGCCCGACCGGCAACTCCTCTCCGCCCCTCCCCGACTCCCCCATGCCGCCGCCGCCGCCGCCCGCCGTCTCTCCCACCAGCGCCGCCGCGCCCGATGCGTCCCTCCCCGCCATTGCGAGCACTGTCGAGGGTCTCGCCTCCTTCAGCGACGTGCTCGCCGACTTCCTCCACCAGTGGAACGCCCTCCTCCTCGACGCCGACTCCATCGCCGCCGCCCTGCCCCCGCTCGCCGACCCCGAAGCCGATACCAACCCCGAACCCATGCCCATCCCCGTGGGAGACCGCGCGGGCCTCCTCGGCCAGTGCAACCCCGTCCTCGCCGCCGCCGCCGCCGCCTCCCCCCTCGCCGACCGCGTAGCGGACGAATCCAACCCTAGATCACCCGACCCCGTAGCCGAGCGCCGCGAGCTCAGTCCCGTGCCTGCTCCCGAGGAAGATCCCCTCCACCAGCGGTACGAATCCAATCCTAGACCCGACCCGGTGGTCGAGCACCGCGAGCACAGTCCCGTGCCTGCGCCGCCGGCCGCTAGGTTCCCGGTCGCCGTCCCTGTCCCGGAGCCCGAACCTGAACCCGTCCTCCCGGTCGGGCTCGAGCCCGTTCGCGCGCCCAACCCCATTCCCAAGCCCGCCCCCGGCCGCGAGCGCAGGGCCGGCGAGCCGTCGGCGGAGATGCTGGGGACCATCTGCGAGCAGATGGGGTCGCGGTCGCTCCGCGGCTTCGTCGCCAGGCACCTGCGGGACCGCGCCTGGCTGCGCCGCGTTGGCCCGGGCGCGCTGCGCCTCGCCCCGGACCCAGCCGTGCTCGTCCTCCGCGCCGTCAGCCGCTGCTACATCTGCGCCGAGAGCGAAAACGCCGAGACCGCCTGCGTGCTCCTCCTGGAGCTCTACTTGCGCGCGGGCTGCCCCCGCCGGCCGGAGGCGGAGGCCGAGCTGCGGGCGGAGGCGCGCGTGGCGGCGCTGTCGTGGCGCAGCCGGATCGTGCGGGACAAGGGACAGGTCGCCGACGCCAGCCCCAGGGACGCCCGCGGCCTCATCCTCCTCATGGCCGGCTTCGGTGTTCCCCCCGAATTCCCGCTGCAGGAGTTCTATGAGCTGCTGCTTGCCGGTGGCTGCTTGACCTGCGTCGAGGTGCTCAGATGCTCCCAGCTCTTCATGAAGAAGCTGCGTGGTAAAGGGCATCCTACCAGACCTTTTACATCGGCACGGCCTAATTATCCTGCTTCCTGACTAATCAAGACTGTTCTTCTGTTGCAGATGTTGTTGCTCATATGCTGAACAGGGGAATTTATCGCGAAGCGATCGGTGTGATCCTTGCATTTGACCTGCAGGAGGCGTTCCCGATCACAGGCGTACTCACTTTCATCGTTGACAAGGTTGTGTGCAATAGGAAGGAGCAAGAGAGCGAGGCGGAGTGTGATTTGGTGGGATCGGTATGTTTTGTCCTTTTCTCATGCAATCAGTTTATCACTACTGAAAAGAGAGTTAACTGATGTACGTGGCCAGAAGGATTTAATGACTGACCTGGTAAATTCTTTCCACTATTGCGTTGATTGGATAATAACCGTTATAGATGTCAGATATAATCTTCAACACCTTCATATGCCGCGATATATTCGATAACTGTTATATCAGATGTTACATATAATCTTCAACACCTTCATATGCCGCGATATATTCGATAACTGTTATATCAGATGTTACATATAATCTTCAGCACCTTCTGTATGTCGTGATATATTCAGTAACCATTGTATGATATGTTAAATATAGTCTTCAGAACCTTCTGTATATAGCGATGACACGATATATTCGATAACCATTATGTATCCTGTGCTATATTTAATCGCCGCGATAATATTCTAGAACCATTATATATCCTGTGCTATATTTAATGACTGACCTGGCAAATCCTTTCCATTATTCCGTAGATTCAATAACCGTTATAGATGTCAGATATAATCTTCAACATCTTGATATGTCCCGATATATTCAATAAATCATACTCCCTCCGTTCCTAAATATAAGACCTTTTAGAGATTGCACTATGAACTACATACGGATGTACATGGACATATTTTAGAGTATAAATTCACTCATTTTGCTCCGTATGTAGTCTCTTAGTAAAATCTCTAAAAGGTCTTATATTTTGGAACGGAGGGAGTATGTTACATCTAATCTTCAGCACCTTCTATATGTTGCAATATATTCGATAACCATTGTATGATATGTTAAATATATTCCTCAGCACCTTCTATATATCGCGATATATTTGATAACGATTATATATACTTGTGCTATATTTAACCGTATGCACCTTTATGTCGCGATATATCTGATATTCAATTTTTAATGCTATCATGTCTTTAATCATAAACACGCTCCATATTAAATGCCTCATCTCTAATGAGCACATCCTGCTTGTTTTCTGTGCAGAAAGAACGTGATGAAGAGGAGTTGCTTCTTTGGAGATCAATATCGAAATATGTGGAGGAGCGCACACCATGCTTTTCAGAAATGTCTTGTCCCAGTTTTGTTGAGAGGATTAAGGTGCTAGAAGAACGCGTTGGAAAGCCAGACCAAGTCTTTCTGAGTGAAGAGAGTCGCGAAACAAGCTTTTTCTGAGCGAAGAGAGCCAAACCAAGCCTTTCTAATGATCTAACATAAATCATGAACTGCAGAAGCAACACCGTTACGAGCGAGGAGAGCTTAGCAGACCAGTTCTGCAGTTCAAATACTGTAGCTCTACGAATTCTGACATGGATCCGGCCGTACTGTGCTGTATGGACTTGTAGGAAAGTCATCCTGGGCTCCTCAAGTATCCATTATACACCTGATAGAATTATACTCAGCCTAGTAAGGCGCATATAGTATGACAATATGTTGTGGGTAAACTTAAACTTGGTCGTAGCAACTGTGGCCTGTTTCCCCAAAACAGCTAGCTCGGTAATAATGCCGTGCTTGGAAGGGATGGATTTTGGGGATTGTTCCGAATTCGGTATCGTCCTTCCATTTCTCTCCCTTTCAGAACATCAGTTCGAGACTTTGAGTGCTTTCCCTGTCTGGAAAGCCCGCATTTACTTCGGCTCTATATAAATGAATTATGAAGGGTCATTTGATTTCTAGTTATTTTTATTTCTATACGCCATTTATTTCGTAATGCTGAGTTATTAAAATCTTCGTATTAAATTCTTCTAGTACTTGGCCTGCTTTTATGGATTTATTCACTCAAGCTGGGTTTTGTTCAACATGACAACGTGGTACATCTTAGGTTGCCTGTTCTATGCAGCATCACAAAATATGGTCACTAAAAATACCAAAATTGCATTTCCATCCTACAGTCCTATGGTCCTATCCATGTAGGCTGTCGAGGATGAAGTATGATCTGTGTGCATTCCTAAGGCTTTGTTCGGTTACATTGGAGGGGATTTTAACTTGTAGGCCATGTTCGGTTAATCCCCTCACCACAGGGATTGAAGGGGATTGGGGAGGTTTGAGGGGGATTTTGACTTGTAAGGGATTTAATCCCTTTCAATCCCTGTCAAACCTCTTCAAACCTTGCCTAACCGAACACGCCCGTAGGGGATTTAATCCCCCTCAATCCCTGCCAATCCCCGCCATTCCCTGTCAACTGAACAGGCCCTAAGGCATAATCATGACATGTTTTTCCTTGTGATTCCTTGTGTTTTGTACAGTGTTGGATGAGAGCCTAGGCAGAGCTCAGGAACTGAACTTGGTTGCTGGAGCACTCTTTTGAACTTGCCTTTACAGTTCTTTTCTCCCTACTAATCCCTGGGTGCTAGCTGTGTTTTATTTCTAGGCCATTTATCTATTATCTATACGGAACATTGAGTTATATGTTCTAAAAAATATTTGTATTAAATTCTTCTAGGGTTTTACCCTGATCCTGAGTATCTATCAGTTTGTTTGGCTTTTGTTCAACACGGTGCACCTTGTTTTGTTCTGTGCAGCATGGAGTGCTAGCACAGAATATGACTATAGGCCTTCACCAAATATACCAAAATCTACCTTTTCGTGTGCAATGCTACACATGTAGGATATTGCCTTTGTGATATCTGCATAGATTTGTAGTGCTCGACGGCAGTGTCGAACTTCGGAAGATAATTTTTGATTGTTGAAACAGTAGTTTTTTCAAGCCTGTCTTTCTACAGTTTGATGTTTGGACCCGCTTTTGTGTGTGCTGGTGGTTGGTTTGTTGTTAACATAAATGTCTGTTATCACATATTTTGCTTTTGTTTCGGTCCAGTGGTTGCTTTCCTGGATGCATTCATCCAACCACTGTGCCGCTGCTCCGAATCTCGGATACCGGTTAAGGGTCTCTGTGTTTGAACTTTGAAGGGAGGGCTATGTATCATTCTGAGAAGTTGTTTCTGGCTGTTTGGACGCTCAATTTGATTTTTCAGGCATTTTAGAAAATCTTGGGTAAAGTTAAAGCTTTATCGGGATTCCTAAATCTTAGTCGACTGAGCTATATTCGTGGGAGCTTACAGGAAGATTTGTGTAAAGTCCTCATTTTAATCATTTTCTTTCTTTCTTTTTTATATGTTTCTATCACTTGACTGAGACTGAGATCTAGCCAGACCCAAGTTTTATTTCTCTGAATAGACTTTCGGTTGATTCGAAAACTCGGGGTTCCCTCTTTTGTTGCAATCCTTAGATTTACATACATTTTTTTTGCTTCCAAAAAGAGAGATTTGTATATGTTACGCAAACTGTCACAGTTTGATATATTTTTTAACATATTTGTTATATTTCGATGAATCTGGTATGTTTCCAGATGATTTTGGAACCGCGGAGAGTCAAAGGAAAGTGACTTCTATTGCAGAGCCGTCGTTGTTTTCGTAAACAAATCTGGCGTAGGTCGTGGAGGCCTTGACCGGCTGGCGTGGCATGTTGACCTCCGCCACGTCGGCCAAGAGTCATGGCACGTAAGATAACATTTTCTTCTAGTTTTCCACGTAGGATATATATAGCTGGCTGAAGCGAATACTAGACGCAACCACATAGATCGTCAGTTCATCGCACCACCTACCACCTTCCTGCTCCCACCCTCCTCCGCTCCGATCTCCATGGAAGCCACCGCCGCCTGCTCCTTGGCCTCCCTCGCGCGGACCCTCGCCTCCTCGCCGCTCCCCGGCCGCCGCAGCCGAGTGCGCATGCCGGAGCGGCGGGGGAGGGGGAGGGCGGTGGTGGCCGCGGCGGCCTCCACGGGCAACTACGTGGTGCCGCTGGACGCCGCGCCGTCGGGGATCACGCGCCCGCTCGTCGAGATCCTCCGCGACCTCAACAAGCGCGTCCCGGAGACCATCGTCCTCCCCGCCTCCCGCCGCGCCTCCGCTTCCGACCCCGTCATCCCATGGTACCTCTCCCTCTCTCTGCTCTCTGCTCTCTGCTCTCTGCTCGAGATCCAGTCGAATGCGCGCTGCGTCGGAGAGATCTACTATGTACGAGGGGTTGGTTGACCGCCCGCGTAACTCAGGCCGATCCACCAACCATAGATAGGCACACGGATCCTTCCTCACGCATTCTCCTGATCACTGATGGATTCCCATTCCTCTGCCAGGTACCACGCCAACCGGATGCTCAGCTTCTACGCCCCCGGTGAGCCTCCCCCCATTTCCTCAACTCTAAAGATGCTCACATATGGTTTGTGATCCGAGTCGAGTGGGTCGATTCATGTTGGTTTGTTTGCTTCGCTCTGTTTATTTATGGTTGCTACTTGTTCCGACTACTTATATATCTAATCTGTTTATTTGAGTGGGACGGCACATAGGCATTGTGCTTGTGTATCTAGTCTCACCGGTTGATTTCACCTATTGTGTTTCTACTTGAAATGTGATTTCACCTATTGTGTTTCTACTTGAAATGTGATCGACGTGCTAACTGTTTGCTCTTTATGGTATTCTTGGATTTGTGCCCTGCTTCCAGGCTGGTGTGGAGAGGTCCGTGATGTTATTTACAATGACAATGGAAAGGTGACCGTGGTGTATCGTGTCACGATACGAGGAATAGATGGAGAGGTAACTGACTAACTACTATCTCTTGTTTGTGATGACGGTCAACATATTGCAAAGACTAACATCATACAGTATGAATTAGTTTAATGGATCAATCATGAACCGCCTATTTATAAATCTCTTTTAGTTTAGGATTTAACCTTACAAGGTATACATGGATTGGAAGGGTTACTAAGACTAGGGTTGCTGGGGTTGGGACAAATCTCCTAAAAAATCTCAGATTTAGGAAATTCACTTGGTTGGCAGAATGATTGTTTAGGTTGGCCTGTAAACTGAATGACTTGGGTTGCTGGGGTTGGGACAAATAAACTGAATTCAGGAATTCAGATACATTTGTGAGTTCACCCCATATGCTTGTGGCATCCAATGTCAAGTTGCAGGAGCCCCTGCCTATCTGTCTCTGCCCATCCAAGGGGTAAATCAATTATTTTCTGTTTCTTCCAGGCATTAGTTTTAACTTGGAACCGACAGCATCTGTCATTTCCCAGCTGTGTCTGTATCCAAAGTACAGAGTACATGCTCCCCTGGTCCACCAAACAGATATTGTTTGAGTTTATGAATCCAGTTTGCTGAGTTATATTAATTAAGGAGGACATAAATGGTATATTCCACTTTCAGCGTGTTAATCAGGCTCATAACCACTCTGTGCAATACAAATCAGCACTAGATGGTCAATAATCCATAACTACAAACTGAAGATCTGAAGTTTCTGTGGAGTGTGGAGTGTGGAGACATTGTAGTATAGTACTCTGATAACATTTACTATTAATGGGTGTATTTATCTTGTGATGTTTCAAACTGATTATTTCAACATACAAACTTCAAGTTCCACTTTCCTCCCAAAAGAAATATGGTTTCAGTTACATAAGCAGCCAGTCTTTGCAAGGTGAGCTTGAATTGCCTGGTTGTGCAGGCAGCAAATAAGATGCGATCACTGCATTATTGGTGTTGTTACCGTTGTATATTATCTATTTATGTAAACACCTGTGATTGGTAAAACTTGCAAACGGACATGGCTCTGTAGCAACTTCTTGAGTCAATAAAAGCACAGCAACGGGAAATATCTAACATCGAAACAGCATTATTTTCTAAAACATTCCACCATGACCAAAATCGATGTTTATTAACTTCACTGGAGGCTAAACTCTGGTTTTGTCTGTGTAGGTTCATCGGGAGGCCGCTGGAACAGCATCACTGAGCGACGCACGTCTGGACGACCCCGTGGCGGCTGCAGAAGAGGCGGCGTTCTGCAAGGCCTGCGCAAGGTTCGGTTTCGGCCTGTACCTGTACCACGAAGACGAGGTGCTGTGAAGGACGTCATCTCTTCTCTCACCCTATCCAGGTTCAGAATGTCAGACGCCAAGCTTGCCAGAGCGTATATGTACAACTCCCAAGATATCGTCCCACATGTACCATTCACGATGAACTGTAAATATATGAGGCATATCTTGTTACCTTGTGTTTGTTGGCATATCAGCTGTTGTAATCTCTGTGCGATTAGAGTGTCACTCGTTTTTCTGAACAATACCCCTGTGATAATTCCAGTTACATTTGGTACAAATACATCACGCCACAGCTGTCAGGGTTTGGAAATTGGTAGTTTGATCAGAACATTTGATGGAAGCTCCTGATCTTTGTCCTAGCTCAGATGATTGTTGTATCTCTACTGCTTGTTAACACCGTTAAAATCAGTTCTCCTTCCCCCATCTCTTATACGCAAAAGATCGACAGGGGCCTGAACCCAAACCCAGAATTCGACTCACTCTTGTATGGCTCGCCCTCGAGCCCTAGGCGAGTCGGCTGGGTCTTTCCCTCTTGTTGTGTTTCCGCCATGATAAAGACGCACAGAAGAACTATGGTATGTCCAGCGCGTGGAGGATCTTAGTCTCTTGGAGATGCTGATAGAGATAGGGTGTGTGTATGTACGCGTTCATAGGGATGAATGTATACGTGTATATATGAACGCTTACGTCTGTACTGTAATAAAAAAATGGTTAAAATCAATTCGGGGAAAGCCAAGCTGTTCTAACTTGGGTGTTTTGTAATATATATGTCATTAGGTTAATTAATTTTGCCCTAAAAGCCCGCTAGACGGCATCTTGTAGAGCAGATCAAACAGGCCCTGTCCAACTAGAAACAAACAAGTATAAGAGCATATCTAACAGAATCCTTAAAACCGTGACCCTTGAACCCTGGATAACCATCAAGAAAACCGTGGTTTAAAGGTTGAAATCGGCTGCGGAAGAATCGAGCCCGTAAACCCAAACGGTAAAAGAGAAACTATTTCGTAGAATCCGATTAGTGTAGAATGCTACCAGTAGAAATTGATTTTGTGTCTAGAACCGACCTTGTAAAAGTTTATGGAACCGTAAACATTGTACAAACCATTGAAAAATCCAACCTTCGAACCATCTGGTAGAGGTGGTTAAGTGAGAGAGGTTGTCTGGTGATCTAGATACACCTATATGGAGGTTGGAATCGAAAGGTGTATACACAGTCAAGTCGTTCTATAGTCAGATTAATTTTGGGGTGTGGTATCTACCACTGGAGACAGCCTGTGGAAAGTAATTTGTCCGCAAAAAATCCATGTTTTTTTATGGTTGTGTGTTCATAATAAAGTACAACAAGAGATAATTTGGAAAAACGTAGACCTGTTGAGGATAATACTTGCCTTTTCTGTAGCTGTAAGGAGATGGTACAACATCTTTTCTTTGATTGCATAGTAGCTAGACAGATGTGGGGTTTCATTTCGGAGACACTTGAAAAACCAGAAATTTTAAGTTTTGATGATATTACTGTGCTGTGGAAAGATCATAAGAAGAAATGTGTGGTTAACATGGTGATTGTTGCCTCCTTGTGGAGCATATGGAAGCTTAGAAATGAATTTTGTTTTCAGGACCGCATCTGGAGAAGTGTGAAATGCATTCTTGCAAAGCTGGACATTCATCTCAATCAATGGAGGGTTTTGTTCTCCGGTGCTCAGGCGGATCTGCTGCGAGACTTCATCAGGCAACTGGACAGGAGGCGTGGGGAACTACTTCGAATTGCTTGGAGATGAACCTGGGGGAGGGGATAGGGAACCTAGCCTTCAAATAATATCATTTGGGTTTGTAACCTCTCTTCGGGGGAGGATGGTTGCTCTAGCTAAGACTATTGGCTGTTTTTCTGTAATCTTTCAGATCTTTTTATGTCTGGCTGTTGGGTTGTAACAAACTGTGGTTTGCTTCATTTTATAAAATGGGGCAGGGGGGAACCCCTTTCGTTCAAAAAAAAAATCTGCAGGGCGAAAACATTTTGAACTAAGTTTATCGACATATCCAAAATATTTTTCCTTCTTTCAAACTTTTAAAGAAAATTTTGAACGATTTTCAAACACAGGAATAAGTATTTATAGTTTTGTAACCAAATATTAAAAGGAAAGAAATTTGTGAACGAAAATTAAAATGGGAATATTTATATAATTCCATTTTTACATACAATTTGTAATAATATTTGTGAAAAAATTTCAAAACTTGATTTATTTTCGAATTAACAAACAATTGTTGTAAAAAAGGAATATTTTTTTTGAAAATATGAGCATTTTGGACAAATGGAAACATTTTTTGGATCTATGAACAAAATTTAAAAGAGCAATTTTTTAAAATATTTTTGGAATTTTTGAAACATTTTTTAAAGCACTAACAGTTTTTGAGTCTTGAGAACAAGTTTAAAACGGAGAACAAATTTGAAAGCATGGACAATTTTTTAAAGCACGAACATTTTTTGAATCTTCAGAACAATTTTGAAACAGAGAACAATTTTGAAAAGTCCAACAAATTTGGAAGCACGATCATTGTTTAAATCTTGAGAATTGTTTTTGAAACGGAGAACGTATCTGAAAATCCAGAGCAAATTTGGAAGCGCGGGCAATTTTTTTAAAGTACGAACATTTTCTGAATCTTGAGAACAATTTTTGAAAAATCCAGAAAAAAATCATGAACGTGATCATTTTTTGAAAATCACGGATTTCTTTTGAAAAATGGGGAAAATGTGAAAGTTCCAATTTTTTGTGTAAAGTTGATTTTTTTTAAAACACAAACATTTTTTGAAGTTCATGATTATTTTTTAAATGGGAACAAATTTAAAATTGCAAAACTTTTTTGGAAATTCAATTTTTTTTTGAAAATGCAAACATTTTTCGAAAATCACAAACAAAATTTTAAAAATAGGAACAAATGTGACATTCCAATTTTTTCAGAAAAGATTGTACAATTTTGGAAAGGCGAACATTTTTTGGACATCATGAACAAATTTTGATACACCAAACAAAATTTGTACAAATTTTGAAAAGAACGAGAAGTTTTTTTAAACATGAACAGAAAAATCAAACATTTTAGTAAAAGGCCAAACAAAGTACTGAATATCCTGATTTGTTTTTTGAAATTTCGATTCTTCTAAAACAAAAATAAAAGAAAGAAACAAACAGAAAAACAAAAATGTCGGTTTTGAAAATCTCTGAACATATTTGGAAAAAGGAAAGAAAAACGTGAAAAAAGAAGAAGATTAAAGTAAAACAAAAACAAGGAGAAATAAAAAGAAAAAACGAGAAACAAAAAACAAAAAAAAAACTGAAAGAAAAGCACTGAAAACAGGAAAAAAACTGCCGTCGGTCGTATTGTATATGGGTTGGCCCAAGGCTCGGCGCCCCTATGCGAAACTGCAACTACTCGTCACACAAAGCGGCGAATAGGTTTTTTCTAGTGGTAGTACCGAGGCAACAACGTACATGGGCTCATATTTGTCGCTGTTAGGCCCACATGTGTCGTGAGGCCCACAGTACCCGCACAACCCGGACATTCACCCTGGAGCATTGAGTGAAGCAAACCAGATACGCGCCGTCAAGGAGCCATGCACGCGCCCGCATCTAGGGTTCCTAGCGCCGCTGCCCGGCTTTCCCAACCTCCCCGTGCCCCCGTCCCCGTGTTGCCTCGAGCGGCGATCGGGGTGTCAGGCCTGAAGATGCAGTGCAAGGAAGGGAACTCCTTCAGTTATCAGACGGCTCGCGTGGCTCGCATCGGACGGCTCGCGTGGCTCGCTGTTACTATGCCTTTTCCGTTGCCGTTACTGTAGCGATTCCAGTACTGTTACCGTTGCTGGCGTGTTGCCGTTTTCTCTCTGTTAGCTGCGGGCTTTAAAGCCGCTACCACCTGGTCTGTTATGGGTATTGATGAATTATTATGCTCTAGCACTTTACTCAACACTTTACAGCAATACAACCCTAGCCTGGGCGACTTTCCCCTCCTTTCCCCCGATTTGGGATCGTGTTCTTCCTGTTCTTCGTTGTTCTTGCCGATTTCCTTAGCTAGGGTGTGACAATTGGTATCATGAGCATAGTCTTTCCCTGGAGAAGAGATAGATCGGAGCTGCTGCAGTAGTTCCCACCCTCCCTCCCATTTCTCTGGTGGCGATGGTGGCGGGGTAGTTGAGCGCGGCGGCGGTAGAAAATTCGACGGCAGCTCGTTGAGCGCGACTGGTTGGGGGAGCACCTCGCTCTTCCAGTAAAATCCCAGGTCAAGCGGCGGGTGGTGCTGTTTCGGCGGCGATAGTCCAGGCCAGATCGGGTTACCGGTGCAGCCGGCAGTAAAATTCCCCTCTGCGATCTCGACACCACGATGGGGCGCTCTAAGTCCAACTTGGAGGAGTGTGACGTCGCGGATCTGCTCGCGATGAAGGGCGATTTCTTACTGCATCGTGAGGAGACAACAGATCTACGAGGAGAAGTAGATGACCTGCGCAAGGATGTCCACAGTATCAACCTGAAACAAGATACCATGGTTACGGTCCTCGATGGAGTACAGAAGGCTGTGTCGACCCTTAGCTCACAACCGTCTACCATGGCAGATGTGCTTAAATCTTTTCGATCCACAGAAGCATCAGGATCAGCGCAACCGGGTAAGTCTTCACCTGATCAACCACAACATGCAGTTGTAACTGGAGAGATCGCCATGTTAGAAGAAACTCGCAGATGCTTGGTCACTGAACAAGAAAAAACTAGGATGGCCGCAGCTCAAATTCCAAACCACTTAGCTCCCATCCAGGTACCTAGACCTGTGATTCCACCAGGCTTTGGAGCCAACCAAACAGCAGAACCACATTCAGGCAATGTGACTACTATGGCAGCCTACAAAACTGCCCGTACTCCAGGATTTCATGGTTTTCAACCACCAGTAATACGTCAAAGTTGGGATGATTTTCAAAAGCAGTATGATCAGGAAATGCGCACCCAGTTTTTGAAGAGCATCACCAAAGGCCCACGCATTGATTTTCCTCACTTTGATGGTGACAACCCTGCTGGATGGATCCGACAGTGTGAGAAGTATTTCCAAATGGCCGGAGCCCCTGCTGAATTCAAAGTTAACCTGGCACAATTATATGTAACAGGAAGAGCTGATGTGTGGCTGAGACGCTCTGGCATTCTGAAAAAGCAGTTAACATGGGCACAGTTCTGTGATGAAATCTTGCGCATATTTTCTTCAGCTAGTTCATATGACCTCACTAACAGATTTAACACCCTCAAACAGGGCATCCTCTCTGTGTCAGAATACACTGATAAGTTTCAAGAGCTAATGGCTGATGTGCAAACAGATAATCCTATAATGGATGAAAGCTGGTTTGTAAGGTGCTATGTGAATGGCTTACGTTCTCAGATCAAATTTCAGGTGAGAACCCTTAGACCCTCTGGTTTGACAGAAGCATATTGGCTGGCAGTAGACTTGGAAAAAGGAGCAGCTGAGAAGAAAGCTTCCACTAGCTATTCTAGCAATGCTAAATTTACTTTGGGTTGCCAGAAGTCCACTACTACTGCATATGAGAAACCAACTGAATACAAACCTGCTCCAGCAAACCAAAGAGCTAGAGAACTTGGTAAATGCTGGAGGTGTGGTGGTGCATGGTTTCATGGTCACAAATGTAAGCTGGCCCCTGTTTTGAATGTCCTCACTTGAGAAGACCCCAATGAACAAGCAAAAGAGCATGAGGAAATGGAAGAACATGAGGAGGCAGAACAACCACCTCAAGAGGAACTGTGTATGCCACTTTCTTCCCAAGCCATGAAATCTGATAATGCTAATACAATTTCTATTCTAGTTCAGATTGGGGGAAAACAAGGAATTGCCTTAGTTGACTCTGGAAGTAACTCTACTTTCATCAGCCTCAAATTTGCCGTGTCTACCAACTGCACTATATTAAAGGACACTTCAAGAGTAGTCACTGTTGCTGGAGGAGGCACACTTTGGTCAGGTTCTTATGTCCCACCCACCACTTTTACTGCACGCAATACCAAGTTCACACAACAGTTCAGAGTTCTAGACCTACCTGGACATGATATAGTACTTGGTAGTGACTGGATGGAGCAACATAGTCCTGTGGCTTTTCACTACAACCCAAGACAGATATCAGTTATGATAGATCAGCAGACTCCAGTGACAATCAAAGCATGTAATACTCTAGCCGATGCCACTCACATAGAAGCACCTGAAGTGGACAAACTGTTAGCTATGGGGGCACCTGGGTATGTCCTACATCTTATCAGAGATACTGCAGTAAAACAACCAACCAACAGGAAGTTCCACCAGTTGTTCAAGAGGTTCTCCAACAATTCCCTGAAGTCTTCCAAGAACCAAAAGGGCTACCTCCAAAAAGAGCACATGACCATAAGATTCCTCTCAAAGAACAAGCAACACCCCCCTAATTCCAGGCCCTACAGAGTACCACATATGCAAAGAAATGAACTGGAAAAGCAAATTGATGCTATGCTCAGGGATAAGATCATTAGAGCTAGTGAAAGTCCATATTCTTCCCCTGCTATTTTGGTCATGAAGAAGGATGGTACTTGGAGAATGTGCATTGATTACAGAAAACTAAATGCTGCAACTATCAAGAATAAATTTCCAATACCTGTGATTGAGGACTTGCTGGATGAACTACAGGGAGCTACCTATTTCACTAAGTTGGACCTGAGATCTGGTTACCATCAGGTGAGAATGGATGAACAAGACATCCCAAAGCTGCATTCAGAACATATTTTGGACACTATGAATTTCTGGTTATGCCTTTTGGGCTAGCTAATGCACCTGGGACTTTCCAAGCTCTCATGAACAACATTTTTGGCCCTTACCTGAGGAAGTTTGTGTTGGTCTTCTTTGATGACATCCTCCTTTTCAGCAAAAATCTCTCTGAGCATTTGGAGCACATACAGATTGTTCTTCAGATTTTAAAGGAGCACCAACTCTTTGTCAAGCTCTCCAAGTGTGTGTTTGCTTCCACACAGGTGGAGTACCTGGGCCACATCATCACTGGGGAGGGAGTGTCCACTGATCCTGCAAAAATCACTGCTGTTACTGATTGGCCCATACCTACTACAATTAAACAACTTAGGGGTTTCTTGGGCCTTTGTGGTTACTACAGGAGGTTCATCCAGAACTTTGGAACTATTGCTAGGCCATTACATGACATCCTAAAGAAAGACAGTTTCTGTTGGACTGAACTTCAAACCACTGCTTTTAACACTTTGAAACAGGCTATGGTTAATGCACCAGTGTTAGCATTACCAGATTTTTCTGAACCCTTTACCTTGGAAACAGATGCCTCTGGTGTGGGACTAGGAGCAGTTATGATGCAGAAGGGTAGACCTCTAGCTCACTATAGCTCCACCCTATGTCCAAAAAATGTTGCACTTTCAACATATGAAAAAGAAGCTCTTGCTATCATTGCTGCTCTCAAGAGATGGAGACACTATTTTCTGGGGCATGATCTTATTATTAAGACTGATCACCAAAGCTTGCAGTTCATGACTGACCAAAAAATCACCACCAGCATCCAGCACAAACTCATGCTCAAACTGCTTGAGTTCAAGTTTACATTGCAATACAAGAAAGGCAAAGAAAATATTGTTGCTGATGCCCTTTCTAGGAGGAATTCTCTTATGGCCATGTCTGTAGTGACACCACAATGGATCTCTGCAGTGGAGCAATCTTATGCTCAAGACAAGACTTGTCAATCATTAATAGAAAGGCTCTTACAATCACCAACACATGCTGAGAACCAGAACACTTTACATTCTGGAATTATCAGGCACAAAGGAAAAATCTATGTGGGGAAAGACTTGGAGTTAAGAACAAGATTGTTAACAGCTCTCCACTCCTCTGCTATTGGGGGCCATTCTGGAAGGAAAGCAACTTACCATAGAATCAAGCAAATCTTCTACTGGCCAGGGCTTAAACAGGCAGTGGACAATTTTGTAGCTACATGCCCAGTCTGTCAGAAAAACAAAGGTGAGAACTGTTCCTATCCAGGATACTTGGATCCACCACAACTTCCAGACATGGTGTGGACACATTTGAGCATGGATTTCATTGAGGGACTACCAAAGTCAAATGGATATGATGTGATCTTCGTGGTAGTGGACAGACTTTCAAAATTTGCCCATTTTATTCCAATGTATCATCCTTACACTGTCCAGACTGTAGCACAAGCATTCATTGATAATGTCATCAAACTTCATGGCCCTCCACTAGCCATTGTTTCTGACAGAGATCGTATCTTCACTAGTCAGCTCTGGCAGGACATTTTCAAGGGCATGGGAATACAGTTGCGCTACAGCTCTGCTTATCACCCTGAATCAGATGGTCAAACAGAACGAGTCAACCAGTGCTTGGAGAATTACCTTAGATGTCTCAGCTCCCTGCAACCCAAACGATGGGCTAAACATTTGGCTATGGTAGAGTATTGGTACAATACAACATACCACAGCTCTCTCCAGAAGACACCATTTGAAGCAGCTTATGGATATCCACCTCCCAACATTTGCGAGAATATCTTGCCTGACAACATGACTGAAGAGGCCCAAATTTTTTTCACTGATCGAGAAGCACTCCTCCAGCATTTGAAGGAAAACCTTACTGCTGCCCAAGCTCGCATGAAGAAGTACGCGGACAGAAAGCGTACAGAGAGAATCTTGGAAGTTGGAGATATGGTGTACCTCAAGATGCAGCCGTATCGTCTGAATGCCTTTGGATTGCGCACCCACATCAAGCTCCAAAGCAAATTCTATGGTCCTTTTCGCATCATCGCCAAAGTAGGGCAAGTGGCGTACAAACTCCTCCTCCCCGAGAACACCAGCATCCACCCTGTCTTCCATGTTAGTCAGTTGAAGAAGCACGTGGGTCCTAAAGCTATTCCCTGTTCGGATCTTCCTTCGGTACGGCCGGATGGGATGATCCTCACTGAGCCAGTCCTGGTGTTGGAGACACGACAGATTCCTCGCAACAACTTGCCGGTTGTCCAATGGCTTGTGCAATGGGCTAATCTCCCTCCTGATGAAGCTTCCTGGGAAGACGCCGCGTTCATAAAGAAGGCGTTCCCTGCTTTCTTTACGGCAACCATCGATCGGTGGTTCGGCCGTTGATCTCCTTGAGGACAAGTTCGATTTCTCCAGGGGGCATTGTCAGGCCTGAAGATGCAGTGCAAGGAAGGGAACTCCTTCAGTTATCGAACGACTCGCGTGGCCCGCATCGGACGGCTCGCGTGGCTCGTCGTTACTATGCCTTTTCCGTTGCCATTACTGTAGCGATTCCAGTACTGTTACCGTTGCCGGCGTGTTGCCGTTTTCTCTCTGTTAGCTGCGGGCTTTAAAGCCGCTACCACCTGGTCTGTAATGGGTATTGATGAATTATTATGCTCTAGCACTTTACTCAACACTTTACAACAATACAACCCTAGCCGGGCGACTTTCCCCTCCTTTCCCCCGATTTGAGATCGTGTTCTTCCTGTTCTTCGCTGTTCTTGCCGATTTCCTTAGCTAGGGTGTGACACGGGATGATGCTGCTCGCCCGCGCCCCCGTGCCCATCCTCCCCGGCCCTCCGTCCCTGCCGCGCCAGAGGGAGCCGGTTTGGTCCTCCGACGGTGCTGCTGTCTGTCAGATGGAGTTGTGCTCCTGCTCGGATGTGGAAAAACGGAACTATGGCACACCTGCTGCATCGTGGCGGTGGGGGCTTGATGGGGCCCTTCAGGTCCTAGCCGGACCTGCACGCCTGCGGGAATGGTATGCCTCTGCTGATGCGTTCAGTCGGCTACTGCCTCGGTGGTGGAGGTCGGTCCCTCCCGCGTGTCTACGGTGTTGTTGCTCCTGGTTTCCAACATGAGTGCGTCTCTTTCCTTCAAGCCTCACGTATTAGCTTCGGGTGAGAAGACGTCGATGATGAAAAGGCCGTGGTGGCGCATGCCGGTTGATGGTGTGTGTGGTGGAGGGTTTCGAAGCGTCTGGGGGTGGGGTGAGCGTCGGGAGAAATCCGTGTCGAGGTTCTATGCCGATCCAGGGACGCCTGCGAGCGCCACTATATATATATATCCCTTCCCGAAGGGCATGGAGTTTTATCCCCACCCACCTCCCTCGGCGTATAGCGGGAAACCCCAAGACTTGTCTGGGATACAACGTCATCGCCATCGCTTCCCCTCCCGAGGATGTTGCTTGTTTCGCGGCGGTTCGAAGCATTAGGATCGTGGTGGGACAACTTCGGTGGGCGCAACGCTTGTGTGTCTTCTTCGTCTTGTTGATCCACCGTTGTCGGCGTTGTTTTCTTTTATGTTTTCCCTCTTTTTTCTTTTGAGGTCGTTGTGCTGTCTGTGTCCCAACATTGGATCAGCTGTATCGGCAATTGCTATATTAATATAATGGGACACACGCCTGCTTCGAGAGTGAAGCAAACCAAACGGGTGCAATTAGTGCAGAATGACATGATGCAAGACCCATGGGCATATTCACTCACTTTTCAAAAACTGCATTTTAAACACGTTTCAAAATGTTGAAAAATTGAAAAGAAAATTTCACGCATACATGTTCGCAAATGTGTGTGAGGCACAAAGTTTTGTGAAGAAATATTTTTTCCATTTTGTTTTTGCTAAAAACATAAATTTCAGTGCTTCTAGATAGTGTTCTACGACACAACTTTATGTCTTTTTAGAATAGGCCAGGAAAAAATTATTTTTCGTGAAACTTTATGCACGCACATAAAAAATGAAGGCATATCCGTGCAAGCGTTTTCAGATTTTTTTTAGCATTTAGAAATATGTTTTCAAAGTGGGTTCATATGTACCCGGGTTCATCCATGCACATCTCCTGTTGCCGCTTTATGGTGTGAATGATCCTCATGTTCTGGAAACGATTCCATGTCACGAGGCTCTATCTCTGGCCAAAGATCTTCTGCTTCAGTACATTGCGGCTGCATCCGATTGTCAGCAAGCTATCACAGATATAAACAACGACACTGATGGAATAACCGGCTCGGTGGTGAGAGAGATTGAAGAGACTTTGAAGGAGTTCCAAGTTCACCTGCCATCTCCCTCACTCGCTTCTCTCCTGTGTGAAAACTACTCCCTCCGTTTCTAAATATAAGTTTTTTAGAAATTTCACTAATGAACTACATACGGATGTATATAGATATATTTTAGAGTCTAGATTCATTCATTTTGCTTCGTATATAGACCTCTAGTGAAATCTTTTAAAATACTTATATTTAGAAACGGAGGAAGTATATATTGAGTCACCCGAAACTTAGTCGGCTCTCCTTTTCGCCGTGCCCCAAGGAGTAGAGAAGTGATGACCTCTGAGCCTTTGAAGGACTTCCAACTTCACCGGCTATCTCTCTCATCTCACTCGCTTCTCTCCTCTGTGAAAAGTATATACCGACTCATCCGAAAACTTTGAACGACTTCCAACTTCACTACCTTCTCTCCTCTGTCACCCGAAACTTAGTCAGCTCTCCTTTTCGGCGTGCCCCAAGGAGTAGAGAAGTGGTGACATCCGAGCCTTTGTTGTCGCGATAATCTGCACGGTAACTCCAATAAGGTTTCTGGTCAGTGCAGTTGTGCGACCGTTTGCAGGCTTGCTCCACTACATCAATGTTCTGCCTCTAGGCTCTAGCTAGCCTGCGCCAGCAAAACTTTTGTGATTTCTGCGAGAGAAGTTGCACAACCTAGTTTGCCCGCTGTTGGCACTAGTATTTGCAGTATCGGATTACTGTGATTTGTACTCTTCAGTATTTCTAGAGATAAAATTATTATCTAGGAGGAAAATATATAATACAATTGTGATTGATTTGGCAGTCTGATGTTGAAATCTCTAAACAATTACAGCAGTATGAGTGGGGATGCGCCAACTAGCGCATCAAACATCCCATGTTAATTTGAATGTATCTATGTGGTACTCTACTTGTAGTTCATTGGCTTAGGTAGCTAGCTAGGTGAGTAGGTTAGGCACACCGCACTAGCTATAACGTGCCTCTCAAGTGAAAGTTGGATCGTGCATGATGTGAAAGTTACTGCCTCGTACTGGCAATTTGGTTGGCTCGTCACAGCTATAAAACGTCGATGAAGGGTTCGTCGAAGCAAAACAAGGAAGATACATAGCTAGATAGCCATGACGACGATGACCAGGCGTGGCCGCTCACCATCATCCTCTTCTCCCATTCTCTTCCTGGCAGCAACTCTTGCTCTGCTGTTTCTTCTTGCAGCCGTAGAAACAGAAGGTTCTCCCAGGGCTAGCGACCATACCCGGGACACCAACATGCCTTGGCATGCCGACCCACGGCCCCTGCCGGACTCAGATGCCCCGCGAGTCCGAGCGCACGACAGGAACCTGCCAGGCCAACAGCGAGGCGCAAGGCAAAGCTCTAACCCGATCCCAACTCTGAACTATCGCGGTGCCAATAGGGAACCTGGCCGGGCAGGCAGCTCACGCAGGAGCAGCGACCCCTAACTGACACAGAGAAACGGGGCGAAGGAGCTGAGAGGCACTTGATCAGTGACTGGCGCCAAATATATACACGTGCATGGACATGTACTCCACGGTCCATGCCGAAATAAGACTATGAATTGTATACCTCATGAATGTAATATATCATTTATATGGAAGGTATATATTGTAATGTAATCCTTGGATGTAATATTAAGACCGTCCTTTTGTTTTTATCTTTCTTGTAAGGTTCCTGATGGAAAACAATATGTGAGCTAATAACTTGTAGAAGTGGACGTAACTCCCTTGTCCTATTTCTTTGTAGATATAATACATTTTTGTTTGACAAAATGCAATGTGCACTGCTTTCATTATGATTAGGAGGACAAAATTACAGACCAGAGTGGACACTGGACGGAAAGCACATGGAAAACGTGAAGACAAAGGCAAACACAACAGGGACAAGCTACAACAGACCAACAGCTTTGCTTTGAGCTGAAGCTTGGCGAAGACATACAACACATTGCTGCACGTATTGCTGACAACGCGCTCGTTGCATTCGAGCCAAAGCGTGTAATTGTGGTTCTCCACACATTCTTCGTAGGGTTTCGAGAGAGGGCATCTTTTGCTTTTGCCTCGTTTGATTTCTTTAGGTATCGTGTTCATGCTACTTTGGCTCTTCTATTGATACTTGTGTGAGACTACGTTGCTTGTGTGATTGACCATAGCATACTTGATGTTATCCATGCTTGTCTATATATCCTTATGATTCTTGCTATGACCATCCACTTGTATACTTGGTGATATGCTTTTATTGTATTTCATTTATATCATTTTGTGCGCTACACCAACATGTATGTGACATGTAAGAGTGACCAGTGATCCTAATCGATTGTGCATTTGCATTCAAATGCAAATTCTAAATAATGCATAAATTTAAGGAGAACTCTTACTTATTACATACTTCTCAAAGCGATGATGTTATTCATTGATTATATTCATTGTCGAATATTTGATCTATATGTTGATATCAATTACCAAAAAAGGGAAGATTGAAAGTGCAGCCAATTCCTAGGTGGTTTTGATAACTAATAACAATATATATCTCATTGAACTAATGTCTACTCAAGGATGATTTCAGGAAAATTCAATGATTCACATGGCTAGGACATGTGATTGTTGACCCCTCAAGGTGCGACGGAAACACATCGGCAAAAGTTTCAAGACTATATTTTCAGTTGAGTGATAAATGATCATATTGAGTCCATAGAAAAGCCAATACTATTAAGAGGGGATGAGGTTTTGATGATGACTCAATTGCTTAATTGCTTAGATATTTGGTACCAAAAGCCCTCATCCACTTTCCCACAGTCCATATTTCCCAAAACTCTAAGTTAAACTCAGTCCCATAGAAATTCTTCCATTCGGGACCATCGAGTCAACCAAGATAACATAAGCCAAACCATAGAAACTCGATACAACCGAGATGTCATTTGGTCCCACCGAACTGCGGTGTCCAAGTTTTTGTACCTTGTCGATTTAATTTCGGAATCTCTGAGCTGAATCTATAGGAATTACCGAAATGGGGAATCTACTTAGGTCATCACGAATCGGTCTCACCGAGTGGATTAAGCTCGTCCCACCGGAAATGCAAAAGTTTGAATCTTTTATGTTGTTCGGTCTCACCGAGATTTCATGTCGATGTCACCAGTTGTGCTTAATGTTTTAATGGTTGGATTTTTGGTGAAGACTTTATATACCCCTTCACCACCACCTTCTCCCAAAGAGATCAAACAGGACGAAGCTTACACCTCCCATATCCATTTTCTGAGAAAGAACCAACTACACTTGTGTTGAGATCAAGAGATTCCATTCTAGCCTCCCCAAGTTGCTTTCCACCCAATCCCTCTCTTACACCAAGCCAAAATTCCATGAGAGAGTCACTGATTGTTGAGGAGACTATATTTTCAAGCACAAGAGCGAGGAGTTCATCATCCAGACAAGAGCCTCCAACTTATGTGAATTTAACCAAGAAGTTTGTAAGGACAAGTAGATTGCCTACTTCGTGAAGATGTACCATGAGTGAGGCTACTCCTTCATGGATGTAGGTCGTGATGGCATAGACAAGGTTGCTTCTTTGTACCCTTCATGGACTCGTTCAACCGTTACACTCTGTGGGTTGAAGTCTTCATAAACGTGGACGTGCGATTGCACCACCTATCAGAACCACGCCAAAAATCATTGTGTCTTCATTTCGTTCGATCTCTGTGATCCCTCCTTTACTTTCATATGAAATGTCTCTATTTTCCACCGCTCACTACTTAGACTTGCTTGTGTAGGGTGTTTCTTTACTTGTGTGAATTGCTAAAACTTGAAAACAAATAAAATCTGGAAAAGGGTAAATTTTTATTTGTCAAGTAGTCTAATCATCCCCTCTAGACTTACTTGTGATCCTACAGAGGGCACGCCACCTAAGCTTGCGTGGATGCATGGAGGCCTGCCTCCGGCAGTTCTTTGGGCCATTTTTTATATATTACAGGAACATCTTCATAAAGTTTTGTTCAATTGTGTGAACTTTTTTATTTCTGCACAAAAATAACACCAAGGTAGTTCTGCTAAAAACAACGTGAGTCCAGGTTAGTTCTATTCAAGTCATGAAAATTAGAGTCCAAAAGTGTTTGGAAAAATAGATATGTTGGAGACATGTCAGGGCCCCCTCGGTGTGATGGCATTCATCATCGTCTTGGCACACACAGGCGACTAGATCACATGGACACTAGAACATGTCAACGTGAAAGAAGAACAAAACCGGTAACGAGGAGACCGGTATAGCGAGCATGAGAAGACCTCAATACGATACTAATATATCTCACATCGGGTTTTGTGAAGTACCGCAAAGCAAAGGGAATACCATATGATAACCAAAGGTTCACTTGAACATTATTCGTGTATTCATAGGGGGCAATATGGATGTCCACGGTTCTGCTATTGATCATTGAATGAAAATGCTTTCATTCATGTCTACATTTTAGGGAACCTACACGGTCACACAGTTAAGAGAATCATGATCTGCTGAGTGTTAGTGGAATGAGCAATATGAGAATTTTTTCTCAAAATAGTTTCGGGAATAAAAGAAATAGTTCCAAGAGAAACTGAAGCTTTTCGGGGGTTATAGAAAGAGTTTTGGAAATACCGGGAAATTTCAAAAAATGATATACATGCGAATTGTTTTTGGGGACCTAATATAAATAATAAAGGACTTAATGATCTAGGAGTCCCGAGAATTTATTTAGAGTCAATGGGATAAGGAAAATACCAAATAGCCCATTAGTGTAGAGCTAATGGGCCTTGAAGCCCCATGTAGGGATGGCATCCCCTTTTAGCTTATTAGAGAAACCAAGGGGGCGTCAGGGAGTTGGAGGGAGGGTTTTCCCTCCTCCAAGTCATCCTAGCTCCTCCCTTCACCTATATATATATAAATATGTGCAGTAGGTGCCCCTTTGAGAGGCACAAGTTCTCCCTTGATCTCGGACACCCCTCTCTCTAGTTCTATTTTTTTAATCTAGACTTGAACTAGTTCTGGTTCTATCTAATCCTCGTAACAGAGAAGCCATGTGAGGTTCTCTTTTCCCACCTCTAATTCCCTGACGATTATTAGCTCTGGACGGCGAAGAGCTGCCAGATCGTGAAGTTTGTATGCATGCAATCCGTAGAGAGGCGGTGCTTTCAGTCTTCGGTTCGAGGGATCGTTCGTGAACGGTTCGAGGGACTTCATCAACGATCTACGCCAACTCTTTTTCCGATTGAACTCGAATTTGGTAATGATCTATCTAAAACCCTAATGCATCTTCATAATGTTCCTGGGATCATGATCGTGGGATGATTTCTTTTGTTTTGTATTATCTTTGGCTACACCACAGACCCCAATAGGCAGTTGTCCCATTATTACCTCCTACAAGAACGAAGGCCTCCATGGTCATCTTCTTTCCACGCATCACGACCAAACTTCTCTCGGATGCATCTTGTGACTTCCGCATAAACTACATTAATCATGTATCTCGCTTCGAATGGTGTCAACCGATAAATGGACACATCGACCCAAAACGTCCGTCACAAACGACATCTCTATAAAAAATAATTTTTCCATCGTACCCACCAAACAACTATATTTACATTTCAAACAATTAGTAACAGAATATTTCAATATGAATTTATTAAACTATAAATATAATAATATGAGCAAAAGTATTTTAATATCTATACTTACATTTCAAGTAGTTAGTAACATGTTATTAGTATCATTTGATTAAAACTTTAAAAATAATAATATGATAATAACATTGTAGTATAATTTAATTGAAACTTTTAAAAATATGATAATAACTTTACAAATAATATACGTAATTTACATGCAATAACTTGTTAAAAAACTGTGCATCACTCACAAAAAAACCTAACACCAATACTAAGGCCATTCACCACAGTGCATGCTTACTACTTATAAAATAGCAACATTCATATGACAGAAATTCACAAAATTTACACGGCATCATTTATACCTCAGCTTGAATATGGACGTCGTTCCAAAAATAGGTTGTGCGTCACAATAGTTTCAAATAATAACTGTCAGCATGAATATGTCACCAACAATGTGTCAAGAGAGTCCACCTATTACCACGTAAACATAAATATTAGCCACGGAATTTATTTCTCCTAACAAAAGAATCAAAATAACACATGCATGTATGTGGTCATAGCCTCAAAAGGGAATTCTAACGCCGAAACAATTTCTTCAACTACGTCAACTCCTCCTTGTTTGGTAGTCATATCATAAAACTATACCTAATTACATACATCGTTAAGGATATTAGAAGACAATCTAAATGTAGAAAACTAGATCATTGCAAGATAACAAATTAGACCTACTCTGTCATAACTGTACAAAGTAATTAATAAACAACACATGAAATAACAGTGTATTTGATCATGCAATGACCAATTATAGTACACATGTTTTCTTAATTACAATATTAATCACATCTTACATGTCAAAATAAATTCACATATTTGAAAGGCCTAAAGCTGATCTTGAATATCTACAAATACTTGTTGCCAAAATTATGACTCTAACCCATCCTAAAGGTTAAACAAAAGTACTAATTGTGAATTAATGGCAAAAATAACAACAATAGGGATGGACCAAAAGCTCATACATCGCAAGATTAATGAGCGCTCAATATCTCGACGCGTTAAGCTTGAAGCTCGTTTCTTACTGAATAGAGCCAATCATCAATTTCAGCTCGTTAAGCTTAGCCAGCTTGACGAACGAGTTTCACGACAAGTTCATTAAGCTCGTTAGTACCTCACCATACATATTTTCATCTTCTTTACACATTTTTGTAGCATCTTGCCTATCTAATAAACCCAACCTAGCCCATAGAAGGTAAAACTAACGCACCTACTCATGTAGTCACCATCTTCCTTTGAAAAAAAAAGGACACATACACTCTCATCCCTGTAACACATTCCAGTCTATTAACTAGGGCCCACGAGCTTTAAGTTTAACGAGCTTAATGAGTCGAGCCTTAACGATCATGAGCTTAACAAGACGAGCCTTAACGAACACAAGCTTAACAAGTTGAGACTTAACGAGCGCGAGCAGTTCATTAATCCACATATAGACAAACCTATTATTGATATACAACATTTCCAACTACATCTTATCAAAATTAGTACTATAATACCTTGTCGGGTCCATTCCCAAAATTCAGTAATATAACATCACATAGCTAATTACAAGCTAAAAACAACTAATTTACACGGTGCATGTCAGGAAAAATACATGTATTACGTAGCTCATACCTTGAGGTTGAACTTCTGAGTTGACTTCTCGTGATAAATCATACTCGAAATGCTCCAATTGACTTGCCAAAATGAAATGATTAACTTATTCCTACACCAGCAAAGGGTACTTACTTAGGAGCTAATCAAACAAAACAAAAATACTACCTCCATTTTTATATACAAGGCCACTTCGTCTCTCGTGGCAAATTTTGACTTATAATTTTGGTCAACAAAATATGGGTTATATGTCATAAAAAATATATCAATGAAAAGTTATTTCAAATGTGCATCCAATGACATACTTTGTATGGTATATAACTCATTTTTGTTTGTAAAATTAATGGTTGAAGTTAGACATAAAAATATGAAATGGCCTTCTATTAGTAGATGGAGGGAGTAGGATGCATGCGAACAAAAAACGCAAAAATGGATAGATCATAACTTGATCAATCTTTTCTTCAACTAAAACATCATCTGATCGGCCTTCAAATCGATCAAAATCGCAGCCAAAGTGACTATGTTTCACACTTTGGCAAACGCGAGCACACATAGAAGAACAATGTATATAGAGAGCAGAGACCATAGAGCGAGAGCGAGTGTGCTGTCGCGGGAGAGGCCCCACTTAACACGATGCAGCACGATAATGTCGAAACAAAACTACAAACCTTGACAACCGATAGCTGTAGGTGATGTCTCGTCACAAGTAGCATCAGTAGTAGTTGTGGCAATAGGGAGTGGCGGAAGGTTCACGTGTCCTCGCGGTTCCATTACCAACCCCCGCCTCACTTGAACTCCTGTTATACATGGGCTGTCGTCATGGGCTGCGGCAGGTCCTGCTGCCTCCGGCCGTGGGAGCAGGTGCACATGTTAGTTGCCGAACCTGCCTCCATGGTAGTTTTTCAATAGCGTTCAGGCGTGACGTTTTCTGTCAATAACATTCATCGGGTGGTCCAATATGCCAAAAATTCAGATCTTAGGAGGATATACATACAAGAGTTGTCGGCTTGAATTGTTTGTGTTAGTAAAGTATAGTATCAGCCCACTCAAAAATTCTGCAAGGTACATAACGGGATCAACAATATGAGAAGCTTAAGGGTCCCCCCCCCCCCCCCCCAATGTTTGATATTATGAAGACTTATTTTGATTCTTTGGAGGATCTCGGGAGCCTGGCCAGATTGAATGAACTCAAGTTATTGTTGGACAATGGAAACATGGACACTTGGACAGGAGTTATCAGGAAATGCTAGTCTCCTCGCTATGCAAGCTTGAGAGTTGCACACGACATCTTTCCTTCAAGTTATTACTTGGATTGTGTAATCTGTTTTGTAAATGTCCTTAAATGGATATCTCGAGCACTCACAAGCCTTTATTATCTATAAATCACTTTTTAATTAAGGGATGAGGGAGCTTCTATCATCAGTTGTGCTACACTTGAGTTTACACATAGGACCAAGAAAAAGCTTACCGTAATTGGATTTCCATGTCTGAAGATGTTTGGTATCTCTTGTATATGTAACCTTCATGAAAGGCAGTGGCGAAGCTTGAGGATCTTATATTGTCATATGATGTGTCAGTAGCGAGAACTGATGACTTTTATTTAGGTTTTGAGCATCTCGAATTTATGAAAGTAATACGATTACAAAGCTGGAAAGAGTGTCCCACACCATCGGAAGGCAAGTCTGCATTAGCGCTGATCAAGGAGGAAGCTTGTCCCCATCCCAACCATCCTCAAGTTTATATAGCTCTTCTGTTTTGGGGTCTGCACAAAGAGAACAGTGATGAGACCGGTAACGGCAAGGAAAATAACAAAAGAACTGAAACCATACAATCATAAACCAATACAAGAAGGGACTTCGACAAAGAAACACTCGTTTTAGGTTAATCAAAGCACATGGTAAGGCACCGCATGGGATAAGATTATCGTTGTAAATCCCCGACGTTTGTATCCTCTCCTGAAATTAGTGAAGTTTCGCTAAATGGCGCCCTTCGCATTGGATCACTTGTTAGTCTCTCGGTCTTCACACTCTTGTTATGTTCAGTTCTTATATTTCATTGTTTCAGATCATTGTCTACCATTCATAGATCAGGGCTTTGGTGTTCAGTGTTTCATTTTAATTGAGAATGTTTTTAGGTTTATATCCTAGTTATGCTACAATCATTTTGGACATTCATCAGTCATTTTTCTTCGCGGCATGCAGAAAATCTCAAAGGAAGTAGCCTCAAACTTGGACATCCCGGAGAATGGATCAGCGACACTACTGATGGGTGAATGCCGCTACACAATGGCTGAGTACGACACACGACAGCCGAATGTTGAACATCATTCCGGACCTGATATAAGATGCAGATGTATTCCTCTCCTGTTTGTTTTCTATGCATGGCTTGGAGCAGATATTAAAATAAATATATGCATGTACTTATGGCAAACATTCATAATAGATTTGGATCTTTTTCGGAAAATAAAATCACCCTAAAATACCTCTAGAACAATGATGTCACAATGGATCATGTATTTTTCTTATTCACGCATGTCCCATGCTTCCCCAAAAGTTGGATCGTGCATGTGAAAGTTACCATATGACATCACGAATAATGGCGCAGTGCTGAGATTGTATTGAATATATATGTGCACGTATTGTGCTACAGTTGAACTTGTAATTAATTATCAAGAGTTAGGTCCTAACACTAACAAAGATTTTGCTACTCAAATCCTTGGTCAATGTTAACCCAAAATATGAGTGAGGCTTACATATTTGTACAGAGGGAGCACTTGTTAATTAGGCACCATGATTTGTGGTTTGATTTGTTACATAATTGCAATAATTAGCCACTATAATAACTTCAACTCAATAATTGCAATAATTTGTTACATTTGATGCCGCATGGTGTCACATGGTACACGCTAAACATCGAGTCATTTTGGATCATCATGTGTGAATGGTTGGACAGTTGAAATATTTCGGAACAGACCACACCCATTGTTTTCTTATACTAGTGGAAACGCGTCTTTTGGGCATCCAGCATATCAACCAAGCACCAGTTTTCTTTTGTTCACATGCGATTCAGTGGCTAGGTTAGGCAAAGCACACTGGGCATGTGATTATTGAGTGAAAGTTGGATCGTGCATGTGGAAGTTACTGCCTCATACTAGCACTCTGGATGGCTAGTCGTGCCTATTAATACCATGCGACACCATGTATGGTGATGCAGTAACATAATAAGCTAGACAGACATTAGTCATGACTAGTTAGCCGCCCGTGCGTTGCAACGGGGACATACAAATTCCGATCAATCAACACTGTATCTTTAGATAGATTCCACATGCATAGCAGGTGATATTGTATTATTTTATATAAAAACATAATACATACCCACTGGTCTCTTTGTTCACGTTGTTCATCCCATGCATTCAGATGCTAGTTAACGCCTAATCTCAAGATGACAACTTTCATGTTTTGCTAAAAATCTGAACTCATGGTAGTATTTTTCTAGAAAAACAGTGTCTCTCAAGAAGGAATAAATGATTCACAAATTTATGTGCGAAAACATACTCCTCATAGAATATCATCAAATCATACTTGATTCTCATAATAAGACTATCCTACCTCCAAACAAGGTTATCTGAAGATAATCATTCTCCCTTCTTAAAAAAATAAACCACCTTCAATTTAAAGATCAGTGCTTGCATAAAATTGTAGTTTTAACAAATTTTATATATTTTAGTTTTCAAATAATTCACTTGTTCCATAAGGCCTCTTTCCACATGTAACAACGGACTGACAATTTACTTTTCTAATAATTCACTTGTTCCAAGAATTAACTGTCTCAAGTTCAGCATGATTGTCTCTCTCTGATTCACACAACAAGGCCCTAACACATTTTGTACCAAATAGTCTACCGACTAAGCTTTCATCCTCACCTGCAATGTTCAATAGAGAATAATAAGGTTCAACAAGGCCATATAGAAAAATTTGGCCTTCTACAAAGCTTGAATTATGGGCAACATATCTGAAGAAATTCATAAGAGAGTAAGGTCAACAAAGGAAATTCACAAGAGAGTAAGCCCAACACTGATCCCTCTCCTTCTATACCAACATCGCTCACCTTCCAGCCCAACATCACTCCCTCGATGCCAATCATGACCAGATCATGAAACCAGGACGAAGAGAGGGGGGTGAGGGGGAGAGGCCGCACCTCAAGCATGTCGTCGGCAAATCCAAAACCGCGGCGCACGTGAGAGGGGATCCTGGGGATGAGCAGACGACCTTTGGAAGAAAAACCAGGGAGGGTGGAGGCCACCAACGCCTTGCCCCGACAGGAGCTTGGGGGAGCACCGCCCGTGCATCTAACAAGCATCATTGAAGAATTTCCAAAAGCACGAACAAAAAAAACAAATTATGTGCTTATGCTTATATCTTCTAGGCGCAAACAAAGATCAAACAAAGGGAGATATCACAATACCAATAAATGATCATAAGCCTAATATATGTTTATTCTCAAATATATAGGATCGAACAAATATATTTGACTTATATATTACTACTGACTCATTTATTTGTTCTTCGGCATTTATTGGCGTCAAACACAATACAAGAACTGCTAACAATATAAATGACACCAATAATAAAACTAATTAAGTTGTTTTATTTTCTCCTTTGTTAATGGCTATGATGTGAAATAATGCTCAAACTATTGACACATATGTTAGGTGAGAAGGTAAACTCCTGAGTATAGCTATCAAGAAGATGAATAATTCTTGAAGTCAACTACAAACATTTAACTGTGTAACTTGCATGGATAACACAATACTCAGATTATAGGATTTATTATTTGTGAATCACAACATCTATACGGACTATACGGTCTTGGAACAAGCAAAGATCCATCCCTCAGAGACATGTTCTAGCATAGGAGCACATCAGACAACAATACAGGCCAAGTAGTAGAATAGTAACATCAAGTTAGGACATTCCAAGCAGCAGCAGGGGCAATGCAAAGGCAAAAACAATGAGATGTAGTTTGAGTAAATACAAGCGGCAAGCTGCAGAAATCACAATTAACAACACCATGATGTAGTATTGGGAGGCTTAGTTTGTGTGCAAACAAAATCTGTATACACTCTGCACTATTTAAAATGATAGTTCATAACGTCTAATCAGCAGTGGATCATATAGTAGATGTGTGTGTGTTTCAGTTCTGACAGTAAAATATGGTTTACTTGGGGGGAGTACACTTTTAATTTGCAGAAAGATTTTAGAGTAGAATTAAATTGGAATTAAATGATAAAAAGATGAATTGGTGGACATACATAGATGGCTAAGGTACCTGGGAGCAGAGGATGACTGCTCCATGATTCAGGAAGACGTGAAGCGGCTGGTCATGCACCTCCGCTGCCACTCATCTCCTGCAGCGCAGCCACCAAGCCCGAAGGCTGCTGTGTTGGAATGGACCCGTCGGTCGTCCCACCAACCACGTCCCTGAACAACGCCATGCCCACACATAATAACTGTGTATTACATACACATGTTTTTGTTGGTGAATAAGAAGTGTAATGATGTTTCCTATTGTTTGAGCATGAACAATGTTATTTCTCTCCTAGAGGACAATTAGCATCGATTCTTTCAGGATAGAAACATACATCAAAAGGCTTCAGAACTCAGGGGTCAACATACTCTGAATCATTTCATAAACTTTGAAATATAAATTCAGTCCATACACATTTAGCGGCAAATACCAAGAAACTATAGAAAGAAAGCTCACAAGTTTTGGACTTCAAGGACTTGGAAGGGCAAGCAGATGGCAACTTTTTGTATGGAAAATATGGTAGCATCTATGGCTTACCTGTCCATAAAGTATCATTGATATAAACATGACAGTGTGCCACTAATCAGTTGTATGTGATGGTACGGAAGTTCCTATAGAAGTAGTAACTTTATCATTCCAAGGACTGGTTGTGAGATTTTAAGGGTGCGGCTATATACTCGAAATTTGGTTGGCACAAATAATATGGATTACACATAGAGATAAAGAAAATATCATTGGCTGCCAAAAGGGTGGGGAAAATAGCAGAAGATCATGTGCTCTTAACAATTCATAGGTTTCTTCATACCTCTATAACAACAAAAGTTTGATGATACTGAATATGCCCTACAGCTTACAACTTAGTAAACAAAAGAAAGTACAAGTCTGATGACACTGAATATGCCATATATCTTACAACTGAATAAACAAAAGAAAGGACAAGTCTGATGATATTGAATATGCCCTATAACTTACAACTGAGTAACCACATAATGGATGCGATCAAAGTGCCATCCTTTTCGTCACTATAAATTATAAACAACAACATTGTCGCATGAGCTATTACCATGTAGAAGAATACCCATCTGATCCTCGACATTGTATATCTATACAATCTGCGATGACACAGTACATTCATATCTCAATTCAGTAAATATAAGCCGATACCAGACTCATCCATCTCAGTTTCAGAAATTTATATCTGCTAGATCATGAGCAAGGATCATCCCTGTATCTGGCATGAGTGCATGACCCTATTCATAAATGATCCAATTATTTCTTCATACAAGTGTGTATTTCTTCATAAATTTATAGACATGCCAGGTAACACGAACATGTTTCAGATCATTCTGTGCAAGAACATTTGTCTATCAGGAGCAGATGTCTATGAGGACTTTTTCCTATTTATAACTAATATGGATTTATTTCTCAAGCCATTGGGAAAAATTATATATCCAATAGTTCTCAATGTGCAGTGTTCTCCTTGGTTTAAATCAATCTACTACCATTGAACCCACTGCTTACATATATCAAGAGAGGCATTTATAAGAGGTTCAGCAAGAAAGCTTTTCATAAAAATGGACTGGGTGTGAAGAATATGCACTAGTGGGGACGGGGCCTTTTAGCCCCGGCCCGTAAGGGACTTTAGTCCCGGTTCACCAACGGGGACTAAAGGGGCGGGACTAAAGGCCTAACCTTTAGTCCCGGCCCTGTTACAAGCCGGGACTAAAGGTGCTCCACGTGGGCGCCTCGTAGTGCCCCAGGGGCAGGCCCTTTAGTCCCGGTTCGTTACACGGATCGGGACTAAAGAGTTTCAGATTTTGCTTATTTTTGGGTTTTTTTTTTTGAATGAAATTATTTTTGGGTTTTAGGGTTTTAGGGTTTAGGTGTTCGGGAGATTAACGTGATGCCTCATTTGGTGTTCGGGAATTAGTTTTCATATAATTTAAATAGAAATAATTATGCATATATATAAGATTAACTTATCTTACAAGCGAGCATATATATACAATTATATGGAGATCTGAATTATCGGGACTAGAGCCCGTCTATTCGATTACATGGACGAACATCAGTAATGGCCCCTAGCTACACTAAATCGTCCTTTGTCATCTATAGCTTCCGTCCTCAGAAATCCCGCAAGCTCCTCTGCAACAGCAATAACGCGTTGCTCTGGTAGGACCTTCGTCCTCATGGCCGTGTGCTATATAAGAAGAGGAGATGAATATGAATATCAATCATGATAACAAAGAATGACGGGTAAAAATAGAGGTGTGAATGTTCATTGCTTACGTCGAATCTGTGATCCTTGTGCTCAGAGGTAAACGTGCGAATGGTCTCGCAAACATAGTATCCGCATAGATGCGTTCCCCGTGGCTGCTGGTCGCACTTTACGAGAATAGAATATATATAATCAAAATAATAATCTAGCATCATAAATGTATTGAAAATAGAAGTATATCATACTACTACTTACCTGAGCCGCTCTAAAGGTCAGCTTCTCAGGAAAGTTACCGGGAGTCACGCACTTGAACCGCTTCCAAACCCTGCCCGACAAGGATAATGATTTGCTAAGTTTTTCATTAATTGATATATCAGAAAATCATCGAAAGAGACTGATAGAGCGCAAGAATGATTGAAATTACCCTTGGAGCATGTCCTGCAGGCTTTGGAACTGTTCCAAGGGTCTCGATAATGGGTCGAAGGCATCAACTCTTCCCTTATCAATTTGAATGTCCAACAGAATCCAATGAAAGCTGCACATGTGTGTGTGTGTGTATATATATATATATATGTGTGTGTGTGTGTGTGTGTGTGTGTGTGTGTGTGTGTGTGTCAGTAACTTATCAATTACACTTATAAGTGAATGGACACAACAGAGTAAAGGCCCTCACCTGAAGTTGTATGGAAACAGTATGTGGTCACAGAAATTTTGATCTATTAGAAACCTTAGAAGGTTTTCCTCCGTCTCCTTGGGTTTATCAGTTAGCGTCGCTATATGTATTTTA
This sequence comes from Hordeum vulgare subsp. vulgare, assembly GCF_904849725.1. Classification (NCBI taxonomy): domain Eukaryota; kingdom Viridiplantae; phylum Streptophyta; class Magnoliopsida; order Poales; family Poaceae; genus Hordeum; species Hordeum vulgare. The sequence goes on from NC_058522.1 coordinate 581,125,908, forward strand.
TCTGGGTCAATAAACCCAATATTTAGGATGTTCTTACTTTTACAATCCAGAATCTTCATTCTGCATAATAGAGTACAAGTTATATATAGACAATGAATTGAAATAACTAAACAAGTTATATGTAGACAACAAATTGAAAAACTTACAGACAATAGCAACTCATAAGCGATTTGTCCAGGGCGTCGCCATTGTACATATGGAAGAGTTCATCAAAGTCGATATGGATTTCTTCGGGGCGGCCGTAGTACTCCCGTGGGACACTCAGCACGATCATCGTTCTCCCATTCTTTGATTCACTTAAGTACCATTGATGCAAGTAACACATATTTGTTGGGAGATCATCTTTGCTGACCAAAGGCTCTCCCATGACAAACTGTGGCTTAGGGGCTACCACAGCCTTGGGTATCCTGTCGTCTTGGGAAGCCAACAAATCTTCAACCGAGACACCACATTCAGCCGCCCACTCCTTTGCTATTTCAAAAGTGTGCCCCTGCACCGGAGGGGGAACATTCTCGGTTAACACCTTGAGGGGTGGGATCGATTGTTTGGCCTGTTGTCCAAGCTAAGGAACGTCTGATTTTTTTCTTGCTTGTAGTTGAACTTGATTTGCTCCCACTTGCACTTGCACGTGATGTGCTCTTTTTCACTTCCTTCTGCAATGTGCATGTATAGTCATCAGGCTTATGGTGTAAGTCATACTGTGATGGAAGGGTCATGAAGTCTTTTGCCCATGCTATTTGCTTCTCGGTGTATTCCGGGTGGGGCTCAGGTTCCTTCTTTTTCATCTATGCATCATGATGTTCCTTTGCTATCCTGGCGTTTTCCTCGGGGGTACGATCATAAGGTCTGATAGGAAGATTAGCATGAGGTACCTTTGGGAGGGGCGACAGTTTGCGCTTTGGGGGGCTCCGTCGCTTAGGAATCGTCGGCGGAGCGTTCTTGGTGGCACGCTTCCGCTTAGTATCCTATGCGGGCGGCGGCGGAGACGGACAACCCAAGTCCGGCGGTGGTGATCGAGATGGACTCGTGTTGTGCTGGCCGACGTCATGTGGAGGGCTTGGAGGTAATGGAGGTGTAGGTGACCTGCGACGACTCGGAGGCGGTGTTGTCCTTGGGGCCGAGCCTGGAAGCTTGATGTAGTTCTTGTCCCATAGGATGACTCCACCCAGTACTCCTCCGAGTGTCCTCTCATCTTCGGGTCCAGCTATGCCGAGCTCCATATCATGAAACCCCGATTTCATCCACCCTGACTTTAGCAAAGCCAGCTGGAATCTCACGGCCATGCCAGCGTGCATCAGGGCCAAAAGGTAAAGCTTGTCCGACGGCCACCTTCATGGATATGTTCTTGAATTTCTGATGGAGTTCACATGATGTTGACTCCTTGATTCCATCCACGGGGTAGCCGGGACCGCCCTCTATCATTCTTCGTGCATCGTCGGGCGGGGCCTCAGATTCAGCCATGCTGTTTTTCCGCTTAGATGGGGCGCCGGTAATATCAAGTGCAGGATCTTCCTGGCGCGCTACTCCTCTAAGCTCATCAATCTGCTTCTGTTGCTCGTTAATCCTGGCAAGCAACTGGTTGAACTTGTCATTCTCCTCATCCTGCTGCCGCTTCTTTGCTCTCTCTCGGCTTCTGTAAGTGTCTTGGTCTCTGGCAAACCCAAGCCACCACGGGTAAGAAGGACCGAAGCCTCGCGTTCGTCCTCCATGTTCGTCATTGCCGAGGACCAGTGTGAGCAAATCTTTCTCTCTATCTGAAGTGAACTTCCTTTTTCCCTCCTTAATTTCTTTCACTATCCTTTTCCAATTCTCCCTGGGTATCCTAAGACCGTCACTGCAGATGAGGTCCCCTGTTTTTTCTTCGTACGACCCACCATGCGCAAGGAACCAATTTCTTGCTCTCAATTCCCACTCATCACGGAGTGGTTCAGGTACGATGCCTTTATCTAGCAGATCTTGCTCTTTCTTATCCCACTTTGGGATGGCAGTCTCATAGCCCCCTAGCCCCAGCTTGTGGTGATATTTCTTCTTGTCGGCATTTATCTTGTTCTTTTCTGATAATGCCTGGGCATCTTCTGACTCCTTGTACTCTTGAAATTCCTTCCAGTGATTCGCCTGCTTGGCTAGATACCCTCGAATACTGGCACTTTCTTTGTCTTCAGATAGTTTTTCCATAGCTTCTTCTTCCAGCTACGGAACAGTTCGGCCATCTTCTTTAGAGTCCACTGCTTGACTTTGGCCCTCATTTTGTCTGCGGCGTCTTCATTCTCACATTCTGGCAGGTTGAAATGTGACATGAGATCATTCCAAAGATTATCTTTGTACCTTTCGGCGACATAGTCACTATCGGCTGCCCCTTTGCGCTTGTTCCACTCCCGAACGCTGATCGGGGCGTGAACCCTAACGAGAACTCCGCATTGCTTCTTGAATGTGTCAGCAGCATTCTTAGGAAGCTTGGGTTCACCCGTAGGCAATATCACCTCAAAGGTGTAATGCGTCCATGAATCCAACTTTCTAGTCGGGCCTCGTTTCGTAGCTTTGCTCGATGTGGAGGCCTAAGAGGGAGAAACATTCGTCAAATGAATGTATATGTATACAATATAGAGCTATCTCCAATATTTTTCACATATTACAAGTGATTGTCGAACTTCATATGTATACCTCGCCGGACTTTATTATTTCTTCACCGGCTTCTCCACCGGCTTCTCCATTAGTGGAGCTATCACCTTCTCCGTCATTGGACCTATCTCTTGCCCGATCGGCTTCATCTTCGTGTCGCTCGACCTCCATTCCAACGTCGGGGTTTAGATATGACGACGGAGATTCAGCTGGTTCAACGTCGGGGTCGTCTTTGATTATATCTTCGAGAAGTTCTTCCTCTTCGAGGTTCCTGATATGTGGATCCATAGTTCTGCAAAAAACGGATTCTCTTAACCTTTGTACCAAAAAAGAATTATTCTATCAGGAACTCCGTTCCAAAACAACTTTAGTCCCGGGTCGTGGCTCCACCCGGGACTCCTAGGTTTCTGCATAGTATTCAAATTAGGAGTACTTTTCCAATTTGAGCATTCAATAATCAAAACCAAATCGTTAGCATGCATTCAATTATAAGCAAATACATCATCTCTTTTGTCCGTACATCGTCGAATATTATCACCAATACTCCTCGAATACTATCATACATATAGCATCACCGATACATCTAGAACCGTAGCGCCCGACGGGTATCGGCGCGGGCGGTGGACACCCAAAGAGAAGGAACCATCACAGGATCATAGCTCCAATGAGATCCCCGAAGAACCTGCCAGGTATGCTCGAACCTGCCCTCCAACGCAACCATGTAGCGACGGACGTGCTCATCCTCCTCGCTGACACGGTGATGTACCACCTCCGCGGTGTCCGGAAGCCTCGGCACCCTCACTGGCCCACGCGACCGCCACCAAACAAGGATCGGGTGAACGACGGGCTGGCTCCTCACCAACCTACGCCCCCCGGAAGGTAGCACCTCCCAATACCAGCCGGGCGGAGCCCAGTCCCGGACAGGGCCCCTCTGATCAAGCAGGTGTCCTCCGCCGAGTCGACGACGAGGATGAGGGATAGGCATCATAAAATGAACTAAAAAAATAAACTAGTTCTATTAATTTTCTTGCTAAAAATAAACTATTAACACTTAAGCATATACAATAGCAAAATTAAACTATTAACACTTAAGCATATAGAATAGCAAAATTAAGCAATAATCTAAGAAACACTATTAACACTTAAGCATATACACTATACAATAGCAAAATTAAATGACAAAAAAAATATTTCTTCTTCTTGTAACCCTAAACCAATTTTTCCTCTTCTTCTATTTCTCCTCTTCTTCTACTTCTTCTTCTACTTCTACTTCTCCTCTTCTTGTAGTACTTCTCCTCTTCTCTTCTTCTACTTCTCCTCTCCTCCTCTTCTATTTTTTTCTCTTCTTCTACTTCTCCTCTTCTTCTATTTTTCCTCTTCTTCTCCTCTCCTCCTCTTCTTATTCTCCTTTTTCTTCTTTTCTTCTCCTCCTCTTCTTATTTTCATTTTTCCTAATCTTATTTTCTTATTTTTGTTCATATTTTTTCTTCTTGTAACCCTAACCTAATTCTAAATATTACTAACCCTAATAATCTAGCACAAACCTAATAACAATAGGAATTAAATGACAAAAAATATATTTTTCTTTTTCTTCTTTTCTTCTCCTTTTTCTTCCTTTCTTCTCCTTTTTCTTCTTTTCTTCTCCTTTTTCTTCCTTTCTTCTCTTTTTTCTTCCTTTCTTCCCTTTTTCTTCTTTTCTTCTCCTTTTTCTTCTTTTCTTCTCCTTCTTCTTCTTTTCTTCTCATTTTTCTTCTTTTCTTCTCCTTTTTCTTCTTTTCTTCTCCTTCCCCTTTTCTTCTTTTCTTCTCCTCCTCTTCTTATTCTCTTCTTCTACTTCTCCTCTTCTTCTATTTTTCCTCTTCTTCTCCTCTCCTCCTCTTCTTATTCTCCTTTTTCTTCTTTTCTTCTCCTCCTCTTCTTATTTTCCTTTTTCCAAATTCTAAATATTACTAACCCTAATAATCTAGCACAAACCTAAATATTCTAAATATTTTTCTTTTCTTCTCCTTTTTCTTCTTTTCTTCTCCTTTTTCTTCTTTTCTTCTACTGGCCGGAGTGTTAGGGAGGAGGGGGCGGGGGCTTACCGGCCGGAGGTGTCGACGGCGCGCGGCGAGGAGGACGGCGGCGGCGAGGAGGACGACGGCGATGGTGAGAAGGACGGCAGGCAGCGGCGAGCAAGACGGCGGGCAGCCTGACGGCATCGTCGAGTTCGTCGTTGTGCCGCGCCGGGCAGGAGAACGAGAGGAAGAAGAAGAGAAATGGACGATTTGGGTTGGAATTTTTCGAAGTCCCGCTTATATAGGTGGATCTTTAGCCCCGGTGTGTGGCTCCAACCGGGACTAAAGACCCCCTTTAGTCCCGGGTGGAGCCACGACTCGGGACTAAAGGCCCTTTTTCGGCAGACCAGAAGGCGGGAAAGCAGGGGCCTTTAGTCCCGGCGCGGCGCTCCAACCGGGACTAAAGGAGGTCTTTAGTCTCGGGGCGTGGCTCCACCCGGGACTAAAGCCCCTCCTCGGCTGCACGATAAGTTTAGTCCCACCTCGCCCCGCGAGGGGGACTAACACTTGTTTATAAGCCCCGTCGCAGCTTCTCCATCGAGCTCCTCTCTAAATCAGGCTTACGGGCCTAAACTCACTGAAAATTGAAACTATATTCGAAATTATGGAGAAAATTCAACCTGAATTCAAAGTGAACTCACTTTGAATTTAGATTGAATTGTCTCTACAAATTCTCATATAGTTTCAATTTTTTTCTATTTTCATAATTAATAATTTTGACTATCCAAACTATTATCTATTTTGTTATTTTCAATTAAAAACTATGCTTATTAAAAATTCTTTTTGCATATTTGAAAATTTGACAAAACTATGATAATGAAAAGTGTTTGAAATTGAATAAATAATGCAAAACTATTTTCTATTTTCATAATTAATAATTTTGACTATCCAAACTATTATCTATTTTTTTATTTTCAATTAAAAACTATGTTTATTAAAAATTCTTTTTGCATATTTGAGAATTTGACAAAACTATGATAATGAAAAGTGTCTGAAATTGAATAAATAATGCAAAACTATTTTCTATTTTCATAATTAATAATTTTGACTATCCAAACTATTATCTATTTTGTTATTTTCAATTAAAAACTATGTTTATTAAAAATTCTTTTTGCATATTTGAGAATTTGACAAAACTATGATAATGAAAAGTATTTGAAACTGAATAAATAATGTAAAACTATTTTCTATTTTCAAAAGTAATTATTTTGACTATCCAAACTATTATCTATTTTGTTATTTTCAATTAAAAACTATGTTTATTAAAAATTCTTTTTGCATATTTGAGAATTTGGCAAAACTATGATAATGAAAATTGTTTGAAATTGAATAAATAATGCAAAAATATTTTCTATTTTCATAATTAATAATTTTGACTATCCAAACTATTATCTATTTTGTTATTTTCAATTAAAAACTATGTTTATTGAAAATTCTTTTTGCATATTTGAGAATTTGACAAAACTATGATAATGAAAAGTGTTTGAAATTGAATAAATAATGCAAAACTATTTTCTATTTTAAAAATTCAACCTGTTGACTATCCAAACTATTATCTATTTTGTTATTTTCAATTAAAAACTATGTTTATTAAAAATTCTTTTTGCATATTTGAGAATTTGACAAAACTATGATAATGAAAAGTGTTTGAAATTGAATAAATAATGCAAAACTATTTTCTATTTTCAAAAGTAATTATTTTGACTATCCAAACTATTATCTATTTTGTTATTTTCAATTAAAAACTATGTTTATTAGAAATTCTTTTTGCATATTTGAGAATTTGGCAAAACTATGATAATGAAAAGTGTTTGAAATTGAATAAATAATGCAAAACTATTTTCTATTTTCATAATTAATAATTTTGACTATCCAAACTATTATCTATTTTGTTATTTTCAATTTAAAACTATGTTTATTAAAAATTCTTTTTGCATATTTGAGAATTTGACAAAACTATGATAATGAAAAGTGTTTGAAATTGAATAAATAATGCAAAACTATTTTCTATTTTCAAAAGTAATTATTTTGACTATCCAATCTATTATCTATTTTGTTATTTTCAATTAAAAACTATGTTTATTAAAAATTCTTTTTGCATATTTGAGAATTTGGCATGCTATCACCATTTCACCCTCATAGCATGTGTTAAAAAGTTGAGAGGGCTACGGCAAAAACTGGATGCACTTCGTGTACAAAACGGACAATATCTCTCGAAGTATCAGCGTTTCACAAGAAGAAGGAGAAATGACCCCCCACAGCAACAGTCGACATTCTTCTTCTCTCATGTATGGTGGACACTCCCTCCCCTGATTTTTTGACCGTCGATGATGGTCGCTATTCCTTCTTTCCCTAATGCATAACAAATATCTAGCACAAGGAGAAGAAGGAAAAGCGACCCCCACAACAAAAGTGGTTCAGAATGTCAGACGCCAAGCTTGCCAGAGCGTATATGTACAACTCCCAAGATATCGTCCCACATGTACCATTCACGATGAACTGTAAATATATGAGGCATATCTTGTTACCTTGTGTTTGTTGGCATATCAGCTGTTGTAATCTCTGTGCGATTAGAGTGTCACTCGTTTTTCTGAACAATACCCCTGTGATAATTCCAGTTACATTTGGTACAAATACATCACGCCACAGCTGTCAGGGTTTGGAAATTGGTAGTTTGATCAGAACATTTGATGGAAGCTCCTGATCTTTGTCCTAGCTCAGATGATTGTTGTATCTCTACTGCTTGTTAACACCGTTAAAATCAGTTCTCCTTCCCCCTTCTCTTATACGCAAAAGATCGACAGGGGCCTGAACCCAAACCCAGAATTCGACTCACTCTTGTATGGCTCGTCCTCGAGCCCTAGGCGAGTCGGCTGGGTCTTTCCCTCTTGTTGTGTTTCCGCCATGATAAAGACGCACAGAAGAACTATGGTATGTCCAGCGCGTGGAGGATCTTAGTCTCTTGGAGATGCTGATAGAGATAGGGTGTGTGTATGTGCGCGTTCATAGGGATGAATGTATACGTGTATATATGAACGCTTACGTCTGTACTGTAATAAAAAAATGGTTAAAATCAATTCGGGGAAAGCCAAGCTGTTCTAACTTGGGTGTTTTGTAATATATATGTCATTAGGTTAATTAATTTTGCCCTAAAAGCCCGCTATACGGCATCTTGTAGAGCAGATCAAACAGGCCCTGTCCAACTAGAAACAAACAAGTATAAGAGCATATCTAACAGAATCCTTAAAACCGTGACCCTTGAACCCTGGATAACCATCAAGAAAACCGTGGTTTAAAGGTTGAAATCGGCTGCGGAAGAATCGAGCCCGTAAACCCAAACGGTAAAAGAGAAACTATTTCGTAGAATCCGATTAGTGTAGAATGCTACCAGTAGAAATTGATTTTGTGTCTAGAACCGACCTTGTAAAAGTTTATGGAACCGTAAACATTGTACAAACCATTGAAAAATCCAACCTTCGAACCATCTGGTAGAGGTGGTTAAGTGAGAGAGGTTGTCTGGTGATCTAGATACACCTATATGGAGGTTGGAATCGAAAGGTGTATACACAGTCAAGTCGTTCTATAGTCAGATTAATTTTGGGGTGTGGTATCTACCACTGGAGACAGCCTGTGGAAAGTAATTTGTCCGCAAAAAATCCATGTTTTTTTATGGTTGTGTGTTCATAATAAAGTACAACAAGAGATAATTTGGAAAAACGTAGACCTGTTGAGGATAATACTTGCCTTTTCTGTAGCTGTAAGGAGATGGTACAACATCTTTTCTTTGATTGCATAGTAGCTAGACAGATGTGGGGTTTCATTTCGGAGACACTTGAAAAACCAGAAATTTTAAGTTTTGATGATATTACTGTGCTGTGGAAAGATCATAAGAAGAAATGTGTGGTTAACATGGTGATTGTTGCCTCCTTGTGGAGCATATGGAAGCTTAGAAATGAATTTTGTTTTCAGGACCGCATCTGGAGAAGTGTGAAATGCATTCTTGCAAAGCTGGACATTCATCTCAATCAATGGAGGGTTTTGTTCTCCGGTGCTCAGGCGGATCTGCTGCGAGACTTCATCAGGCAACTGGACAGGAGGCGTGGGGAACTACTTCGAATTGCTTGGAGATGAACCTGGGGGAGGGGATAGGGAACCTAGCCTTCAAATAATATCATTTGGGTTTGTAACCTCTCTTCGGGGGAGGATGGTTGCTCTAGCTAAGACTGTTGGCTGTTTTTCTGTAATCTTTCAGATCTTTTTATGTCTGGCTGTTGGGTTGTAACAAACTGTGGTTTGCTTCATTTTATAAAATGGGGCAGGGGGGAACCCCTTTCGTTCAAAAAAAAAATCTGCAGGGCGAAAACATTTTGAACTAAGTTTATCGACATATCCAAAATATTTTTCCTTCTTTCAAACTTTTAAAGAAAATTTTGAACGATTTTCAAACACAGGAATAAGTATTTATAGTTTTGTAACCAAATATTAAAAGGAAAGAAATTTGTGAACGAAAATTAAAATGGGAATATTTATATAATTCCATTTTTACATACAATTTGTAATAATATTTGTGAAAAAATTTCAAAACTTGATTTATTTTCGAATTAACAAACAATTGTTGTAAAAAAGGAATATTTTTTTTGAAAATATGAGCATTTTGGACAAATGGAAACATTTTTTGGATCTATGAACAAAATTTAAAAGAGCAATTTTTTAAAATATTTTTGGAATTTTTGAAACATTTTTTAAAGCACTAACAGTTTTTGAGTCTTGAGAACAAGTTTAAAACGGAGAACAAATTTGAAAGCATGGACAATTTTTTAAAGCACGAACATTTTTTGAATCTTCAGAACAATTTTGAAACAGAGAACAATTTTGAAAAGTCCAACAAATTTGGAAGCACGATCATTGTTTAAATCTTGAGAATTGTTTTTGAAACGGAGAACGTATCTGAAAATCCAGAGCAAATTTGGAAGCGCGGGCAATTTTTTTAAAGTACGAACATTTTCTGAATCTTGAGAACAATTTTTGAAAAATCCAGAAAAAAATCATGAACGTGATCATTTTTTGAAAATCACGGATTTCTTTTGAAAAATGGGGAAAATGTGAAAGTTCCAATTTTTTGTGTAAAGTTGATTTTTTTTAAAACACAAACATTTTTTGAAGTTCATGATTATTTTTTAAATGGGAACAAATTTAAAATTGCAAAACTTTTTTGGAAATTCAATTTTTTTTTGAAAATGCAAACATTTTTCGAAAATCACAAACAAAATTTTAAAAATAGGAACAAATGTGACATTCCAATTTTTTCAGAAAAGATTGTACAATTTTGGAAAGGCGAACATTTTTTGGACATCATGAACAAATTTTGATACACCAAACAAAATTTGTACAAATTTTGAAAAGAACGAGAAGTTTTTTTAAACATGAACAGAAAAATCAAACATTTTAGTAAAAGGCCAAACAAAGTACTGAATATCCTGATTTGTTTTTTGAAATTTCGATTCTTCTAAAACAAAAATAAAAGAAACAAACAAACAGAAAAACAAAAATGTCGGTTTTGAAAATCTCTGAACATATTTGTAAAAAGGAAAGAAAAACGTGAAAAAAATAAAAGATTAAAGTAAAACAAAAACAAGGAGAAATAAAAAGAAAAAACAAGAAACAAAAAACAAAAAAAAAACTGAAAGAAAAGCACTGAAAACAGGAAAAAAACTGCCGTCGGTCGTATTGTATATGGGTTGGCCCAAGGCTCGGCGCCCCTATGCGAAACTGCAACTACTCGTCACACAAAGCGGCGAATAGGGTTTTTCTAGTGGTAGTACCCGAGGCAACAACGTACATGGGCTCATATTTGTCGCTGTTAGGCCCACATGTGTCGTGAGGCCCACAGTACCCGCACAACCCGGACATTCACCCTGGAGCATTGAGTGAAGCAAACCAGATACGCGCCGTCAAGGAGCCATGCACGCGCCCGCATCTAGGGTTCCTAGCGCCGCTGCCGGCTTTCCCAACCTCCCCGTGCCCCCGTCCCCGTGTTGCCTCGAGCGGCGATCGGGGTGTCAGGCCTGAAGATGCAGTGCAAGGAAGGGAACTCCTTCAGTTATCAGACGGCTCGCGTGGCTCGCATCGGACGGCTCGCGTGGCTCGCTGTTACTATGCCTTTTCCGTTGCCGTTACTGTAGCGATTCCAGTACTGTTACCGTTGCTGGCGTGTTGCCGTTTTCTCTCTGTTAGCTGCGGGCTTTAAAGCCGCTACCACCTGGTCTGTTATGGGTATTGATGAATTATTATGCTCTAGCACTTTACTCAACACTTTACAGCAATACAACCCTAGCCGGGGCGACTTTCCCCTCCTTTCCCCCGATTTGGGATCGTGTTCTTCCTGTTCTTCGTTGTTCTTGCCGATTTCCTTAGCTAGGGTGTGACAATTGGTATCATGAGCATAGTCTTTCCCTGGAGAAGAGATAGATCGGAGCTGCTGCAGTAGTTCCCACCCTCCCTCCCATTTCTCTGGTGGCGATGGTGGCGGGGTAGTTGAGCGCGGCGGCGGTAGAAAATTCGACGGCAGCTCGTTGAGCGCGACTGGTTGGGGGAGCACCTCGCTCTTCCAGTAAAATCCCAGGTCAAGCGGCGGGTGGTGCTGTATCGGCGGCGATAGTCCAGGCCAGATCGGGTTACCGGTGCAGCCGACAGTAAAATTTCCCTCTGCGATCTCGACACCACGATGGGGCGCTCTAAGTCCAACTTGGAGGAGTGTGACGTCGCGGATCTGCTCGCGATGAAGGGCGATTTCTTACTGCATCGTGAGGAGACAACAGATCTACGAGGAGAAGTAGATGACCTGCGCAAGGATGTCCACAGTATCAACCTGAAACAAGATACCATGGTTACTGTCCTCGATGGAGTACAGAAGGCTGTGTCGACCCTTAGCTCACAACTGTCTACCATGGCAGATGTGCTTAAATCTTTTCGATCCACAGAAGCATCAGGATCAGCGCAACCGGGTAAGTCTTCACTTGATCAACCACAACATGCAGTTGTAACTGGAGAGATCGCCATGTTAGAAGAAACTCGCAGATGCTTGGTCACTGAACAAGAAAAAACTAGGATGGCCGCAGCTCAAATTCCAAACCACTTAGCTCCCATCCAGGTACCTAGACCTGTGATTCCGCCAGGCTTTGGAGCCAACCAAACAGCAGAACCACATTCAGGCAATGTGACTACTATGGCAGCCTACAAAACTGCCCGTACTCCAGGATTTCATGGTTTTCAACCACCAGTAATACGTCAAAGTTGGGATGATTTTCAAAAGCAGTATGATCAGGAAATGCGCACCCAGTTTTTGAAGAGCATCACCAAAGGCCCACGCGTTGATTTTCCTCACTTTGATGGTGACAACCCTGCTGGATGGATCCGACAGTGTGAGAAGTATTTCCAAATGGCTGGAGCCCCTGCTGAATTCAAAGTTAACCTGGCACAATTATATGTAACAGGAAGAGCTGATGTGTGGCTGAGACGCTCTGGCATTCTGAAAAAGCAGTTAACATGGGCACAGTTCTGTGATGAAATCTTGCGCAGATTTTCTTCAGCTAGTTCATATGACCTCACTAACAGATTTAACACCCTCAAACAGGGCATCCTCTCTGTGTCAGAATACACTGATAAGTTTCAAGAGCTAATGGCTGATGTGCAAACAGATAATCCTATAATGGATGAAAGCTGGTTTGTAAGGTGCTATGTGAATGGCTTACGTTCTCAGATCAAATTTCAGGTGAGAACCCTTAGACCCTCTGGTTTGACAGAAGCATATTGGCTGGCAGTAGACTTGGAAAAAGGAGCAGCTGAGAAGAAAGCTTCCACTAGCTATTCTAGCAATGCTAAATTTACTTTGGGTTGCCAGAAGTCCACTACTACTGCATATGAGAAACCAACTGAATACAAACCTGCTCCAGCAAACCAAAGAGCTAGAGAACCTGGTAAATGCTGGAGGTGTGGTGGTGCATGGTTTCATGGTCACAAATGTAAGCTGGCCCCTGTTTTGAATGTCCTCACTTGAGAAGACCCCAATGAACAAGCAAAAGAGCATGAGGAAATGGAAGAACATGAGGAGGCAGAACAACCACCTCAAGAGGAACTGTGTATGCCACTTTCTTCCCAAGCCATGAAATCTGATAATGCTAATACAATTTCTATTCTAGTTCAGATTGGGGGAAAACAAGGAATTGCCTTAGTTGACTCTGGAAGTAACTCTACTTTCATCAGCCTCAAATTTGCCGTGTCTACCAACTGCACTATATTAAAGGACACTTCAAGAGTAGTCACTGTTGCTGGAGGAGGCACACTTTGGTCAGGTTCTTATGTCCCACCCACCACTTTTACTGCACGCAATACCAAGTTCACACAACAGTTCAGAGTTCTAGACCTACCTGGACATGATATAGTACTTGGTAGTGACTGGATGGAGCAACATAGTCCTGTGGCTTTTCACTACAACCCAAGACAGATATCAGTTATGATAGATCAGCAGACTCCAGTGACAATCAAAGCATGTAATACTCTAGCCGATGCCACTCACATAGAAGCACCTGAAGTGGACAAACTGTTAGCTATGGGGGCACCTGGGTATGTCCTACATCTTATCAGAGATACTGCAGTAAAACAACCAACCAACAGGAAGTTCCACCAGTTGTTCAAGAGGTTCTCCAACAATTCCCTGAAGTCTTCCAAGAACCAAAAGGGCTACCTCCAAAAAGAGCACATGACCATAAGATTCCTCTCAAAGAACAAGCAACAACCCCCTAATTCCAGGCCCTACAGAGTACCACATATGCAAAGAAATGAACTGGAAAAGCAAATTGATGCTATGCTCAGGGATAAGATCATTAGAGCTAGTGAAAGTCCATATTCTTCCCCTGCTATTTTGGTCATGAAGAAGGATGGTACTTGGAGAATGTGCATTGATTACAGAAAACTAAATGCTGCAACTATCAAGAATAAATTTCCAATACCTGTGATTGAGGACTTGCTGGATGAACTACAGGGAGCTACCTATTTCACTAAGTTGGACCTGAGATCTGGTTACCATCAGGTGAGAATGGATGAACAAGACATTCCAAAGCTGCATTCAGAACATATTTTGGACACTATGAATTTCTGGTTATGCCTTTTGGGCTAGCTAATGCACCTGGGACTTTCCAAGCTCTCATGAACAACATTTTTGGCCCTTACCTGAGGAAGTTTGTGTTGGTCTTCTTTGATGACATCCTCCTTTTCAGCAAAAATCTCTCTGAGCATTTGGAGCACATACAGATTGTTCTTCAGATTTTAAAGGAGCACCAACTCTTTGTCAAGCTCTCCAAGTGTGTGTTTGCTTCCACACAGGTGGAGTACCTGGGCCACATCATCACTGGGGAGGGAGTGTCCACTGATCCTGCAAAAATCACTGCTGTTACTGATTGGCCCATACCTACTACAATTAAACAACTTAGGGGTTTCTTGGGCCTTTGTGGTTACTACAGGAGGTTCATCCAGAACTTTGGAACTATTGCTAGGCCATTACATGACATCCTAAAGAAAGACAGTTTCTGTTGGACTGAACTTCAAACCACTGCTTTTAACACTTTGAAACAGGCTATGGTTAATGCACCAGTGTTAGCATTACCAGATTTTTCTGAACCCTTTACCTTGGAAACAGATGCCTCTGGTGTGGGACTAGGAGCAGTTATGATGCAGAAGGGTAGACCTCTAGCTCACTATAGCTCCACCCTATGTCCAAAAAATGTTGCACTTTCAACATATGAAAAAGAAGCTCTTGCTATCATTGCTGCTCTCAAGAGATGGAGACACTATTTTCTGGGGCATGATCTTATTATTAAGACTGATCACCAAAGCTTGCAGTTCATGACTGACCAAAAAATCACCACCAGCATCCAGCACAAACTCATGCTCAAACTGCTTGAGTTCAAGTTTACATTGCAATACAAGAAAGGCAAAGAAAATATTGTTGCTGATGCCCTTTCTAGGAGGAATTCTCTTATGGCCATGTTTGTAGTGACACCACAATGGATCTCTGCAGTGGAGCAATCTTATGCTCAAGACAAGACTTGTCAATCATTAATAGAAAGGCTCTTACAATCACCAACACATGCTGAGAACCAGAACACTTTACATTCTGGAATTATCAGGCACAAAGGAAAAATCTATGTGGGGAAAGACTTGGAGTTAAGAACAAGATTGTTAACAGCTCTCCACTCCTCTGCTATTGGGGGCCATTCTGGAAGGAAAGCAACTTACCATAGAATCAAGCAAATCTTCTACTGGCCAGGGCTTAAACAGGCAGTGGACAATTTTGTAGCTACATGCCCAGTCTGTCAGAAAAACAAAGGTGAGAACTGTTCCTATCCAGGATACTTGGATCCACCACAACTTCCAGACATGGTGTGGACACATTTGAGCATGGATTTCATTGAGGGACTACCAAAGTCAAATGGATATGATGTGATCTTCGTGGTAGTGGACAGACTTTCAAAATTTACCCAATTTATTCCAATGTATCATCCTTACACTGTCCAGACTGTAGCACAAGCATTCATTGATAATGTCATCAAACTTCATGGCCCTCCACTAGCCATTGTTTCTGACAGAGATCGTATCTTCACTAGTCAGCTCTGGCGGGACATTTTCAAGGGCATGGGAATACAGTTGCGCTACAGCTCTGCTTATCACCCTGAATCAGATGGTCAAACAGAACGAGTCAACCAGTGCTTGGAGAATTACCTTAGATGTCTCAGCTCCCTGCAACCCAAACGATGGGCTAAACATTTGGCTATGGTAGAGTATTGGTACAATACAACATACCACAGCTCTCTCCAGAAGACACCATTTGAAGCAGCTTATGGATATCCACCTCCCAACATTTGCGAGAATATCTTGCCTGACAACATGACTGAAGAGGCCCAAATTTTTTTCACTGATCGAGAAGCACTCCTCCAGCATTTGAAGGAAAACCTTACTGCTGCCCAAGCTCACATGAAGAAGTACGCGGACAGAAAGCGTACAGAGAGAATCTTGGAAGTTGGAGATATGGTGTACCTCAAGATGCAGCCGTATCGTCTGAATGCCTTTGGATTGCGCACCCACATCAAGCTCCAAAGCAAATTCTATGGTCCTTTTCGCATCATCGCCAAAGTAGGGCAAGTGGCGTACAAACTCCTCCTCCCCGAGAACACCAGCATCCACCCTGTCTTCCATGTTAGTCAGTTGAAGAAGCACGTGGGTCCTAAAGCTATTCCCTGTTCGGATCTTCCTTCGGTACGGCCGGATGGGATGATCCTCACTGAGCCAGTCCTGGTGTTGGAGACACGACAGATTCCTCGCAACAACTTGCCGGTTGTCCAATGGCTTGTGCAATGGGCTAATCTCCCTCCTGATGAAGCTTCCTGGGAAGACGCCGCGTTCATAAAGAAGGCGTTCCCTGCTTTCTTTACGGCAACCATCGATCGGTGGTTCGGCCGTTGATCTCCTTGAGGACAAGTTCGATTTCTCCAGGGGGCATTGTCAGGCCTGAAGATGCAGTGCAAGGAAGGGAACTCCTTCAGTTATCGAACGACTCGCGTGGCCCGCATCGGACGGCTCGCGTGGCTCGTCGTTACTATGCCTTTTCCGTTGCCATTACTGTAGCGATTCCAGTACTGTTACCGTTGCCGGCGTGTTGCCGTTTTCTCTCTGTTAGCTGCGGGCTTTAAAGCCGCTACCACCTGGTCTGTAATGGGTATTGATGAATTATTATGCTCTAGCACTTTACTCAACACTTTACAACAATACAACCCTAGCCGGGCGACTTTCCCCTCCTTTCCCCCGATTTGAGATCGTGTTCTTCCTGTTCTTCGCTGTTCTTGCCGATT
Source organism: Hordeum vulgare subsp. vulgare (assembly GCF_904849725.1). Taxonomy (NCBI): domain Eukaryota; kingdom Viridiplantae; phylum Streptophyta; class Magnoliopsida; order Poales; family Poaceae; genus Hordeum; species Hordeum vulgare. Next base: position 581,142,487 of record NC_058522.1, read on the forward strand.
TCCTTAGCTAGGGTGTGACACGGGATGATGCTGCTCGCCCGCGCCCCCGTGCCCATCCTCCCCGGCCCTCCGTCCCTGCCGCGCCAGAGGGAGCCGGTTTGGTCCTCCGACGGTGCTGCTGTCTGTCAGATGGAGTTGTGCTCCTGCTCGGATGTGGAAAAACGGAACTATGGCACACCTGCTGCATCGTGGCGGTGGGGGCTTGATGGGGCCCTTCAGGTCCTAGCCGGACCTGCACGCCTGCGGGAATGGTATGCCTCTGCTGATGCGTTCAGTCGGCTACTGCCTCGGTGGTGGAGGTCGGTCCCTCCCGCGTGTCTACGGTGTTGTTGCTCCTGGTTTCCAACATGAGTGCGTCTCTTTCCTTCAAGCCTCACGTATTAGCTTCGGGTGAGAAGACGTCGATGATGAAAAGGCCGTGGTGGCGCATGCCGGTTGATGGTGTGTGTGGTGGAGGGTTTCGAAGCGTCTGGGGGTGGGGTGAGCGTCGGGAGAAATCCGTGTCGAGGTTCTATGCCGATCCAGGGACGCCTGCGAGCGCCACTATATATATATATCCCTTCCCGAAGGGCATGGAGTTTTATCCCCACCCACCTCCCTCGGCGTATAGCGGGAAACCCCAAGACTTGTCTGGGATACAACGTCATCGCCATCGCTTCCCCTCCCGAGGATGTTGCTTGTTTCGCGGCGGTTCGAAGCATTAGGATCGTGGTGGGACAACTTCGGTGGGCGCAACGCTTGTGTGTCTTCTTCGTCTTGTTGATCCACCGTTGTCGGCGTTGTTTTCTTTTATGTTTTCCCTCTTTTTTCTTTTGAGGTCGTTGTGCTGTCTGTGTCCCAACATTGGATCAGCTGTATCGGCAATTGCTATATTAATATAATGGGACACACGCCTGCTTCGAGAGTGAAGCAAACCAAACGGGTGCAATTAGTGCAGAATGACATGATGCAAGACCCATGGGCATATTCACTCACTTTTCAAAAACTGCATTTTAAACACGTTTCAAAATGTTGAAAAATTGAAAAGAAAATTTCACGCATACATGTTCGCAAATGTGTGTGAGGCACAAAGTTTTGTGAAGAAATATTTTTTCCATTTTGTTTTTGCTAAAAACATAAATTTCAGTGCTTCTAGATAGTGTTCTACGACACAACTTTATGTCTTTTTAGAATAGGCCAGGAAAAAATTATTTTTCGTGAAACTTTATGCACGCACATAAAAAATGAAGGCATATCCGTGCAAGCGTTTTCAGATTTTTTTTAGCATTTAGAAATATGTTTTCAAAGTGGGTTCATATGTACCCGGGTTCATCCATGCACATCTCCTGTTGCCGCTTTATGGTGTGAATGATCCTCATGTTCTGGAAACGATTCCATGTCACGAGGCTCTATCTCTGGCCAAAGATCTTCTGCTTCAGTACATTGCGGCTGCATCCGATTGTCAGCAAGCTATCACAGATATAAACAACGACACTGATGGAATAACCGGCTCGGTGGTGAGAGAGATTGAAGAGACTTTGAAGGAGTTCCAAGTTCACCTGCCATCTCCCTCACTCGCTTCTCTCCTGTGTGAAAACTACTCCCTCCGTTTCTAAATATAAGTTTTTTAGAAATTTCACTAATGAACTACATACGGATGTATATAGATATATTTTAGAGTCTAGATTCATTCATTTTGCTTCGTATATAGACCTCTAGTGAAATCTTTTAAAATACTTATATTTAGAAACGGAGGAAGTATATATTGAGTCACCCGAAACTTAGTCGGCTCTCCTTTTCGCCGTGCCCCAAGGAGTAGAGAAGTGATGACCTCTGAGCCTTTGAAGGACTTCCAACTTCACCGGCTATCTCTCTCATCTCACTCGCTTCTCTCCTCTGTGAAAAGTATATACCGACTCATCCGAAAACTTTGAACGACTTCCAACTTCACTACCTTCTCTCCTCTGTCACCCGAAACTTAGTCAGCTCTCCTTTTCGGCGTGCCCCAAGGAGTAGAGAAGTGGTGACATCCGAGCCTTTGTTGTCGCGATAATCTGCACGGTAACTCCAATAAGGTTTCTGGTCAGTGCAGTTGTGCGACCGTTTGCAGGCTTGCTCCACTACATCAATGTTCTGCCTCTAGGCTCTAGCTAGCCTGCGCCAGCAAAACTTTTGTGATTTCTGCGAGAGAAGTTGCACAACCTAGTTTGCCCGCTGTTGGCACTAGTATTTGCAGTATCGGATTACTGTGATTTGTACTCTTCAGTATTTCTAGAGATAAAATTATTATCTAGGAGGAAAATATATAATACAATTGTGATTGATTTGGCAGTCTGATGTTGAAATCTCTAAACAATTACAGCAGTATGAGTGGGGATGCGCCAACTAGCGCATCAAACATCCCATGTTAATTTGAATGTATCTATGTGGTACTCTACTTGTAGTTCATTGGCTTAGGTAGCTAGCTAGGTGAGTAGGTTAGGCACACCGCACTAGCTATAACGTGCCTCTCAAGTGAAAGTTGGATCGTGCATGATGTGAAAGTTACTGCCTCGTACTGGCAATTTGGTTGGCTCGTCACAGCTATAAAACGTCGATGAAGGGTTCGTCGAAGCAAAACAAGGAAGATACATAGCTAGATAGCCATGACGACGATGACCAGGCGTGGCCGCTCACCATCATCCTCTTCTCCCATTCTCTTCCTGGCAGCAACTCTTGCTCTGCTGTTTCTTCTTGCAGCCGTAGAAACAGAAGGTTCTCCCAGGGCTAGCGACCATACCCGGGACACCAACATGCCTTGGCATGCCGACCCACGGCCCCTGCCGGACTCAGATGCCCCGCGAGTCCGAGCGCACGACAGGAACCTGCCAGGCCAACAGCGAGGCGCAAGGCAAAGCTCTAACCCGATCCCAACTCTGAACTATCGCGGTGCCAATAGGGAACCTGGCCGGGCAGGCAGCTCACGCAGGAGCAGCGACCCCTAACTGACACAGAGAAACGGGGCGAAGGAGCTGAGAGGCACTTGATCAGTGACTGGCGCCAAATATATACACGTGCATGGACATGTACTCCACGGTCCATGCCGAAATAAGACTATGAATTGTATACCTCATGAATGTAATATATCATTTATATGGAAGGTATATATTGTAATGTAATCCTTGGATGTAATATTAAGACCGTCCTTTTGTTTTTATCTTTCTTGTAAGGTTCCTGATGGAAAACAATATGTGAGCTAATAACTTGTAGAAGTGGACGTAACTCCCTTGTCCTATTTCTTTGTAGATATAATACATTTTTGTTTGACAAAATGCAACGTGCACTGCTTTCATTATGATTAGGAGGACAAAATTACAGACCAGAGTGGACACTGGACGGAAAGCACATGGAAAACGTGAAGACAAAGGCAAACACAACAGGGACAAGCTACAACAGACCAACAGCTTTGCTTTGAGCTGAAGCTTGGCGAAGACATACAACACATTGCTGCACGTATTGCTGACAACGCGCTCGTTGCATTCGAGCCAAAGCGTGTAATTGTGGTTCTCCACACATTCTTCGTAGGGTTTCGAGAGAGGGCATCTTTTGCTTTTGCCTCGTTTGATTTCTTTAGGTATCGTGTTCATGCTACTTTGGCTCTTCTATTGATACTTGTGTGAGACTACGTTGCTTGTGTGATTGACCATAGCATACTTGATGTTATCCATGCTTGTCTATATATCCTTATGATTCTTGCTATGACCATCCACTTGTATACTTGGTGATATGCTTTTATTGTATTTCATTTATATCATTTTGTGCGTTACACCAACATGTATGTGACATGTAAGAGTGACCAGTGATCCTAATCGATTGTGCATTTGCATTAAAATGCAAATTCTAAATAATGCATAAATTTAAGGGGAGCTCTTACTTATTACATACTTCTCAAAGCGATGATGTTATTCATTGTCGAATATTTGATCTATATGTTGATATCAATTACCAAAAAAGGGAAGATTGAAAGTGCAACCAATTCCTAGGTGGTTTTGATAACTAATAACAATATATATCTCATTGAACTTATGTCTACTCAAGGATGATTTCAGGAAAACTCAATGATTCACATCGCTAGGACATGTGATTGTTGACCCCTCAAGGTGCGACGGAAACAGATCGGCAAAAGTTTCAAGACTCTATATTTTCAGTTGAGTGATAAATGATCATATTGAGTCCATAGAAAAGCCAATACTATTAAGAGGGGATGAGGTTTTGATGATGACTCAATTGCTTAATTGCTTAGATATTTGGTACCAAAAGCCTTCATCCACTTTCCCACAGTCCATATTTCCCAAAACTCTAAGTTAAACTCAGTCCCATAGAAATTCTTCCATTCGGGACCATCGAGTCAACCAAGATAACATAAGCCAAACCATAGAAACTCGATACAACCGAGATGTCATTTGGTCCCACCGAACTGCGGTGTCCAAGTTTTTGTACCTTGTCGATTTAATTTCGGAATCTCTGAGCTGAATCTATAGGAATTACCGAAATGGGGAATCTACTTAGGTCATCAGAATCGGTCTCACCGAGTGGATTAAGCTCGTCCCACCGGAAATGCAAAAGTTTGAATCTTTTATGTTGTTCGGTCTCACCGAGATTTCATGTCGATGTCACCAGTTGTGCTTAATGTTTTAATGGTTGGATTTTTGGTGAAGACTTTATATACCCCTTCACCACCACCTTCTCCCAAAGAGATCAAACAGGACGAAGCTTACACCTCCCATATCCATTTTCTGAGAAAGAACCAACTACACTTGTGTTGAGATCAAGAGATTCCATTCTAGCCTCCCCAAGTTGCTTTCCACCCAATCCCTCTCTTACACCAAGCCAAAATTCCATGAGAGAGTCACTGATTGTTGAGGAGACTATATTTTCAAGCACAAGAGCGAGGAGTTCATCATCCAGACAAGAGCCTCCAACTTATGTGAATTTAACCAAGAAGTTTGTAAGGACAAGTAGATTGCCTACTTCGTGAAGATGTACCATGAGTGAGGCTACTCCTTCATGGATGTAGGTCGTGATGGCATAGACAAGGTTGCTTCTTCGTACCCTTCGTGGGTGGATTCCTTCGTGGACTCGTTCAACCGTTACACTCTGTGGGTTGAAGTCTTCATAAACGTGAACGTGCGATTGCACCACCTATCAGAACCACGCCAAAAATCATTGTGTCTTCATTTCGTTCGATCTCTGTGATCCCTCCTTTACTTTCATATGAAATGTCTCTATTTTCCACCGCTCACTACTTAGACTTGCTTGTGTAGGGTGTTTCTTTACTTGTGTGAATTGCTAAAACTTGAAAACAAATAAAATCTGGAAAAGGGTAAATTTTTATTTGTCAAGTAGTCTAATCATCCCCTCTAGACCTACTTGTGATCCTACAGAGGGCACGCCACCTAAGCTTGCGTGGATCCATGGAGGCCTGCCTCCGGCAGTTCTTTGGGCCATTTTTGATATATTACAGGAACATCTTCATAAAGTTTTGTTCAATTGTGTGAACTTTTTTATTTCTGCATAAAAATAACACCAAGGTAGTTCTGCTAAAAACAACGTGAGTCCAGGTTAGTTCGATTCAAGTCATGAAAATTAGAGTCCAAAAGTGTTTGGAAAAATAGATATGTTGGAGACATGTCAGGGCCCCCTCGGTGTGATGGCATTCATCATCGTCTTGGCACACACAGGCGACTAGATCACATGGACACTAGAACATGTCAACGTGAAAGAAGAACAAAACCGGTAACGAGGAGACCGGTATAGCGAGCATGAGAAGACCTCAATACGATACTGATATATCTCACATCGGGTTTTGTGAAGTACCGCAAAGCAAAGGGAATACCATATGATAACCAAAGGTTCACTTGAACATTATTCGTGTATTCATAGGGGGCAATATGGATGTCCACGGTTCTGCTATTGATCATTGAATGAAAATGCTTTCATTCATGTCTACATTTTAGGGAACCTACACGGTCACACAGTTAAGAGAATCATGATCTGCTGAGTGTTAGTGGAATGAGCAATATGAGAATTTTTTCTCAGAATAGTTTCGGGAATAAAAGAAATAGTTTCAAGAGAAACTGAAGCTTTTCGGGGGTTATAGAAAGAGTTTTGGAAATACCGGGAAATTTCAAAAAATGATATACATGCGAATTGTTTTTGGGGACCTAATATAAATAATAAAGGACTTAATGATCTAGGAGTCCCGAGAATTTATTTAGAGTCAATGGGATAAGGAAAATACCAAATAGCCCATTAGTGTAGAGCTAATGGGCCTTGAAGCCCCATGTAGGGATGGCATCCCCTTTTAGCTTATTAGAGAAACCAAGGGGGCGTCAGGGAGTTGGAGGGAGGGTTTTCCCTCCTCCAAGTCATCCTAGCTCCTCCCTTCACATATATATATATAAATATGTGCAGCAGGTGCCCCTTTGAGAGGCACAAGTTCTCCCTTGATCTCGGACACCCCTCTCTCTAGTTCTATTTTTTTATCTAGACTTGAACTAGTTCTGGTTCTATCTAATCCTCGTAACAGAGAAGCCATGTGAGGTTCTCTTTTCCCACCTCTAATTCCTTACGATTATTAGCTCTGGACGGCGAAGAGCTGCCAGATCGTGAAGTTTGTATGCATGCAATCCGTAGAGAGGCGGTGCTTTCAGTCTTCGGTTCGAGGGATCGTTCGTGAACGGTTCGAGGGACTTCATCAACGATCTACGCCAACTCTTTTTCCGATTGAACTCGAATTTGGTAATGATCTATCTAAAACCCTAATGCATCTTCATAATGTTCCTGGGATCATGATCGTGGGATGATTTCTTTTGTTTTGTATTATCTTTGGCTACACCACAGACCCCAATAGGCAGTTGTCCCATTATTACCTCCTACAAGAACGAAGGCCTCCATGGTCATCTTCTTTCCACGCATCATGACCAAACTTCTCTCGGATGCATCTTGTGACTTCCGCATAAACTACATTAATCATGTATCTCGCTTCGAATGGTGTCAACCGATAAAGGGACACATCGACCCAAAACGTCCGTCACAAACGACATCTCTATAAAAAATAATTTTTCCATCGTACCCACCAAACAACTATATTTACATTTCAAACAATTAGTAACAGAATATTTCAATATGAATTTATTAAACTATAAATATAATAATATGAGCAAAAGTATTTTAATATCTATACTTACATTTCAAGTAGTTAGTAACATGTTATTAGTATCATTTGATTAAAACTTTAAAAATAATAATATGATAATAACATTGTAGTATAATTTAATTGAAACTTTTAAAAATATGATAATAACTTTACAAATAATATACGTAATTTACATGCAATAACTTGTTAAAAAACTGTGCATCACTCACAAAAAAACCTAACACCAATACTAAGGCCATTCACCACAGTGCATGCTTACTACTTATAAAATAGCAACATTCATATGACAGAAATTCACAAAATTTACACGGCATCATTTATACCTCAGCTTGAATATGGACGTCGTTCCAAAAATAGATTGTGCGTCACAATAGTTTCAAATAATAACTGTCAGCATGAATATGTCACCAACAATGTGTCAAGAGAGTCCACCTATTACCATGTAAACATAAATATTAGCCACGGAATTTATTTCTCCTAACAAAAGAATCAAAATAACACATGCATGTATGTGGTCATAGCCTCAAAAGGGAATTCTAACGCCGAAACAATTTCTTCAACTACGTCAACTCCTCCTTGTTTGGTAGTCATATCATAAAACTATACCTAATTACATACATCGTTAAGGATATTAGAAGACAATCTAAATGTAGAAAACTAGATCATTGCAAGATAACAAATTAGACCTACTCTGTCATAACTGTACAAAGTAATTAATAAACAACACATGAAATAACAGTGTATTTGATCATGCAATGACCAATTATAGTACACATGTTTTCTTAATTACAATATTAATCACATCTTACATGTCAAAATAAATTCACATATTTGAAAGGCCTAAAGCTGATCTTGAATATCTACAAATACTTGTTGCCAAAATTATGACTCTAACCCATCCTAAAGGTTAAACAAAAGTACTAATTGTGAATTAATGGCAAAAATAACAACAATAGGGGTGGACCAAAAGCTCATACATCGTGAGATTAATGAGCGCTCAATATCTCGACGCGTTAAGCTTGAAGCTCGTTTCTTACTGAATAGAGCCAACCATCAATTTCAGCTCGTTAAGCTTAGCCAGCTTGACGAACGAGTTTCACGACAAGTTCATTAAGCTCGTTAGTACCTCGCCATACATATTTTCATCTTCTTTACACATTTTTGTAGCATCTTGCCTATCTAATAAACCCAACCTAGCCCATAGAAGGTAAAACTAACGCACCTACTCATGTAGTCACCATCTTCCTTTGAAAAAAAAACGACACATCCACTCTCATCCCTGTAACACATTCCAGTCTATTAACTAGGGCCCACGAGCTTTAAGTTTAACGAGCTTAATGAGTCGAGCCTTAACGATCATGAGCTTAACAAGACGAGCCTTAACGAACACAAGCTTAACAAGTTGAGACTTAACGAGCGCGAGCAGTTCATTAATCCACATATAGACAAACCTATTATTGATATACAACATTTCCAACTACATCTTATCAAAATTAGTACTATAATACCTTGTCGGGTCCATTCCCAAAATTCAGTAATATAACATCACATAGCTAATTACAAGCTAAAAACAACTAATTTACACGGTGCATGTCAGGAAAAATACATGTATTACGTAGCTCATACCTTGAGGTTGAACTTCTGAGTTGACTTCTCGTGATAAATCATACTCGAAATGCTCCAATTGACTTGCCAAAATGAAATGATTAACTTATTCCTACACCAGCAAAGGGTACTTACTTAGGAGCTAATCAAACAAAACAAAAATACTACTTCCATTTTTATATACAAGGCCACTTCGTCTCTCGTGGCAAATTTTGACTTATAATTTTGGTCAACAAAATATGGGTTATATGTCATAAAAAATATATCAATGAAAAGTTATTTCAAATGTGCATCCAGTGACATACTTTGTATGCTATATAACTCATTTTTGTTTGTAAAATTAATGGTTGAAGTTAGACATAAAAATATGAAATGGCCTTGTATTAGTAGATGGAGGGAGTAGGATGCATGCGAACAAAAAACGCAAAAATGGATAGATCATAACTTGATCAATCTTTTCTTCAACTAAAACATCATCTGATCGGCCTTCAAATCGATCAAAATCGCAGCCAAAGTGACTATGTTTCACACTTTGGCAAACGCGAGCACACATAGAAGAACAATGTATATAGAGAGCAGAGACCATAGAGCGAGAGCGAGTGTGCTGTCGCGGGAGAGGCCCCACTTAACACGATGCAGCACGATAGTGTCGAAACAAAACAACAAACCTTGACAACCGATAGCTGTAGGTGATGTCTCGTCACAAGTAGCATTAGTAGTAGTTGTCGCAATAGGGAGTGGCGGAAGGTTCACGTGTCCTCGCGGTTCCATTACCAACCCCCGCCTCACTCGAACTCCTGTTATACATGGGCTGTCGTCATGGGCTGCGGCAGGTCCTGCTGCCTCCGGCCGTGGGAGCAGGTGCACACGTTAGTTGCCGAACCTGCCTCCATGGTAGTTTTTCAATAGCGTTCAGGCGTGACGTTTTCTGTCAATAACATTCATCGGGTGGTCCAATATGCCAAAAATTCAGATCTTAGGAGGATATACATACAAGAGTTGTCGGCTTGAATTGTTTGTGTTAGTAAAGTATAGTATCAGCCCACTCAAAAATTCTGCAAGGTACATAACGGGATCAACAATATGAGAAGCTTAAGGGTCCCCCCCCCCAATGTTTGATATTATGAAGACTTATTTTGACTCTTTGGAGGATCTCGGGAGCCTGGCCAGATTGAATGAACTCAAGTTATTGTTGGACAATGGAAACATGGACACTTGGACAGGAGTTATCAGGAAATGCTAGTCTCCTCGCTATGCAAGCTTGAGAGTTGCACACGACATCTTTCCTTCAAGTTATTACTTGGATTGTGTAATCTGTTTTGTAAATGTCCTTAAATGGATATCTCGAGCACTCACAAGCCTTTATTATCTATAAATCACTTTTTTAATTAAGGGATGAGGGAGCTTCTATCATCAGTTGTGCTACACTTGAGTTTACACATAGGACCAAGAAAAAGCTTACCGTAATTGGATTTCCATGTCTGAAGATGTTTGGTATCTCTTGTATATGTAACCTTCATGAAAGGCAGTGGCGAAGCTTGAGGATCTTATATTGTCATATGATGTGTCAGTAGCGAGAACTGATGACTTTTATTTAGGTTTTGAGCATCTCGAATTTATGAAAGTAATACGATTACAAAGCTGGAAAGAGTGTCCCACACCATCGGAAGGCAAGTCTGCATTAGCGCTGATCAAGGAGGAAGCTTGTCCCCATCCCAACCATCCTCAAGTTTATATAGCTCTTCTGTTTTGGGGTCTGCACAAAGAGAACAGTGATGAGACCGGTAACGGCAAGGAAAATAACAAGGAGGAGGGGGGCTAACGCCCCCCCCCCCCAGCAAAAGAACTGAAACCATACAATCATAAACCAATACAAGAAGGGATTTCGACAAAGAAACACTCGTTTTAGGTTAATCAGAGCACATGGTAAGGCACCGCATGGGATAAGATTATCGTTGTAAATCCCCGACGTTTGTATCCTCTCCTGAAATTAGTGAAGTTTCGCTAAATGGCGCCCTTCGCATTGGATCACTTGTTAGTCTCTCGGTCTTCACACTCTTGTTATGTTCAGTTCTTATATTTCATTGTTTCAGATCATTGTCTACCATTCATAGATCAGGGCTTTGGTGTTCAGTGTTTCATTTTAATTGAGAATGTTTTTAGGTTTATATCCTAGTTATGCTACAATCATTTTGGACATTCATCAGTCATTTTTCTTCGCGGCATGCAGAAAATCTCAAAGGAAGTAGCCTCAAACTTGGACATCCCGGAGAATGGATCAGCGACACTACTGATGGGTGAATGCCGCTACACAATGGCTGAGTACGACACACGACAGCCGAATGTTGAACATCATTCCGGACCTGATATAAGATGCAGATGTATTCCTCTCCTGTTTGTTTTCTATGCATGGCTTGGAGCAGATATTAAAATAAATATATGCATGTACTTATGGCAAACATTCATAATAGATTTGGATCTTTTTCGGAAAATAAAATCACCCTAAAATACCTCTAGAACAATTATGTCACAATGGATCATGTATTTTTCTTATTCACGCATGTCCCATGCTTCCCCAAAAGTTGGATCGTGCATGTGAAAGTTACCATATGACATCACGAATAATGGCGCAGTGCTGAGATTGTATTGAATATATATGTGCACGTATTGTGCTACAGTTGAACTTGTAATTAATTATCAAGAGTTAGGTCCTAACACTAACAAAGATTTTGCTACTCAAATCCTTGGTCAATGTTAACCCAAAATATGAGTGAGGCTTACATATTTGTACAGAGGGAGCACTTGTTAATTAGGCACCATGATTTGTGGTTTGATTTGTTACATAATTGCAATAATTAGCCACTATAATAACTTCAACTCAATAATTGCAATAATTTGTTACATTTGATGCCGCATGGTGTCACATGGTACACGCTAAACATCGAGTCATTTTGGATCATCATGTGTGAATGGTTGGACAGTTGAAATATTTCGGAACAGACCACACCCAATGAGATGTAGTTTGAGTAAATACAAGCGGCAAGCTGCAGAAATCACAATTAACAACACCATGATGTAGTATTGGGAGGCTTAGTTTGTGTGCAAACAAAATCTGTATACACTCTGCACTATTTAAAATGATAGTTCATAACGTCTAATCAGCAGTGGATCATATAGTAGATGTGTGTGTGTTTCAGTTCTGACAGTAAAATATGGTTTACTTGGGGGGAGTGCACTTTTAATTTGCAGAAAGATTTTAAAGTAGAATTAAATTGGAATTAAATGATAAAAAGATGAATTTGTGGACATACATAGATGGCTAAGGTACCTGGGAGCAGAGGATGACTGCTCCATGATTCAGGAAGACGTGAAGCGGCTGGTCATGCACCTCCGCTGCCACTCATCTCCTGCAGCGCAGCCACCAAGCCCGAAGGCTGCTGTGTTGGAATGGACCCGTCGGTTGTCCCACCAACCATGTCCCTGAACAACGCCATGCCCACACATAATAACTGTGTATTACATACACATGTTTTCGTTGGTGAATAAGAAGTGTAATGATGTTTCCTATTGTTTGAGCATGAACAATGTTATTTCTCTCCTAGAGGACAATTAGCCTCGATTCTTTCAGGATAGAAACATACATCAAAAGGCTTCAGAACTCAGGGGTCAACATACTCTGAATCATTTCATAAACTTTGAAATATAAATTCAGTCCATACACATTTAACGGCAAATACCAAGAAACTATAGAAAGAAAGCTCACAAGTTTTGGACTTCAAGGACTTGGAAGGGCACGCAGATGGCAACTTTTTGTATGGAAAATATGGTAGCATCTATGGCTTACCTGTCCATAAAGTATCATTGATATAAACATGACAGTGTGCCACTAATCAGTTGTATGTGATGGTACGGAAGTTTCTATAGAAGTAGTAACTTTATCATTGCAAGGACTGGTTGTGAGATTTTAAGGGTGCGGCTATATACTCGAAATTTGGTTGGCACAAATAATATGGATTACACATAGAGATAAAGAAAATATCATTGGCTGCCAAAAGGGTGGGGAAAATAGCAGAAGATCATGTGCTCTTAACAATTCATAGGTTTCTTCATACCTCTATAACAACAAAAGTTTGATGATACTGAATATGCCCTACAGCTTACAACTTAGTAAACAAAAGAAAGTACAAGTCTGATGACACTGAATATGCCATATATCTTACAACTGAATAAACAAAAGAAAGGACAAGTCTGATGATACTGAATATGCCCTATAACTTACAACTGAGTAACCACATAATGGATGCGATCAAAGTGCCATCCTTTTCGTCACTATAAATTATAAACAACAACATTGTCGCATCAGCTGTTACCATGTAGAAGAATACCCATCTGATCCTCGACATTGTATATCTATACAATCTGCGATGACACAGTACATTCATATCTCAATTCAGTAAATATAAGCCGATACCAGACTCATCCATCTCAGTTTCAGAAATTTATATCTACTAGATCATGAGCAAGGATCATCCCTGTATATGGCATGAGTGCATGACCCTATTCATAAATGATCCAATTATTTCTTCATACAAGTGTGTATTTCTTCATAAATTTATAGACATGCCAGGTAACACGAACATGTTTCAGATCATTTGTGCAAGAACATTTGTCTATCAGGAGCAGATGTCTATGAGGACTTTTTCCTATTTATAACTAATATGGATTTATTTCTCAAGCCATTGGGAAAAATTATATATCCAATAGTTCTCAATGTGCAGTGTTCTCCTTGGTTTAAATCAATCTACTACCATTGAACCCACTGCTTACATATATCAAGAGAGGCATTTATAAGAGGTTCAGCAAGAAAGCTTTTCATAAAAATGGACTGGGTGTGAAGAATATGCACTAGCCCCGGCCAGTAAGGGGCTTTAGTCCCGGTTCACCAACCGGGACTAAAGGGGCGGGACTAAAGGCCTAACCTTTAGTCCCGGTCCTGTTACAAGCCGGGACTAAAGGTGCTCCACGTGGGCGCCTCGTAGCGCCCCAGGGGCAGGCCCTTTAGTCCCGGTTCGTTACACGGATCGGGACTAAAGAGTTTCAGATTTTGCTTATTTTTGGGGGTTTTTTTGAATGAAATTATTTTTGGGTTTTAGGGTTTTAGGGTTTAGGTGTTCGGGAGATTAACGTGATAGCTCGTTTGGTGTTCGGGAATTAGTTTTCATATAATTTAAATAGAAATAATTATGCATATATATAAGATTAACTTATCTTACAAGCGAGCATATATATACAATTATATGGAGATCTGAATTATCGGGACTAGAGCCCGTCTATTCGATTACATGGACGAACATCAGTAATGGCCCCTAGCTACACTAAATCGTCCTTTGTCATCTATAGCTTCCGTCCTCAGAAATCCCGCAAGCTCCTCTGCAACAGCAATAACGCGTTGCTCTGGTAGGACCTTCGTCCTCATGGCCGTGTGCTATATAAGAAGAGGAGATGAATATGAATATCAATCATGATAACAAAGAATGACGGGTAAAAATAGAGGTGTGAATGTTCATTGCTTACGTCGAATCTGTGATCCTTGTGCTCAGAGGTAAACGTGCGAATGGTCTCGCAAACATAGTATCCGCATAGATGCGTTCCCCGTGGCTGCTGGTCGCACTTTACGAGAATAGAATATATATAATCAAAATAATAATCTAGCATCATAAATGTATTGAAAATAGAAGTATATCATACTACTACTTACCTGAGCCGCTCTAAAGGTCAGCTTCTCAGGAAAGTTACCGGGAGTCACGCACTTGAACCGCTTCCAAACCCTGCCCGACAAGGATAATGATTTGCTAAGTTTTTCATTAATTGATATATCAGAAAATCATCGAAAGAGACCGATAGAGCACAAGAATGATTGAAATTACCCTTGGAGCATGTCCTGCAGGCTTTGGAACTGTTCCAAGGGTCTCTATAATGGGTCGAAGGCATCAACTCTTCCCTTATCAATTTAAATGTCCAACAGAATCCAATGGAAGCTGCACATGTATATATATATATATATATATATATATATGTGTGTGTGTGTGTGTGTGTGTGTGTGTGTGTGTGTGTGTGTGTGTGTGTGTGTGTGTGTCAGTAACTTATCAATTACACTTATAAGTGAATGGACACAACAGAGTAAAGACCCTCACCTGAAGTTGTATGGAAACAGTATGTGGTCACAGAAATTTTGATCTATTAGAAACCTTAGAAGGTTTTCCTCCGTCTCCTTGGGTTTATCAGTTAGCGTCGCTATATGTATTTTATCTGGGTCAATAAACCCAATATTTAGGATGTTCTTACTTTTACAATCCAGAATCTTCATTCTGCATAATAGAGTACAAGTTATATATAGACAATGAATTGAAATAACTAAACAAGTTATATGTAGACAACGAATTGAAAAACTTACAGACAATAGCAACTCATAAGCGATTTGTCCAGGGCGTCGCCATTGTACATCTGGAAGAGTTCATCAAAGTCGATATGGATTTCTTCAGGGTGGTCGTAGTACTCCCGTGGGACACTCAGCACGATCATCGTTCTCCCATTCTTTGATTCACTTAAGTACCATTGATGCAAGTAATACATATTTTTTGGGAGATCATCTTTGCTGACCAAAGGCTCTCCCATGACAAACTGTGGCTTAGGGGCTACCACAGCCTTGGGTATCCTGTCGTCTTGGGAAGCCAACAAATCTTCAACCGAGACACCACATTCAGCCGCCCACTCCTTTGCTATTTCAAAAGTGTGCCCCTGCACCGGAGGGGGAACATTCTCGGTTAACACCTTGAGGGGTGGGATCGACTGTTTGGCCTGTTGTCCAAGCTAAGGAACGTCTGATTTTTTCTTGCTTGTAGTTGAACTTGATTTGCTCCCGCTTGCACTTGCACGTGATGTGCTCTTTTTCACTTCCTTCTGCAATGTGCATGTATAGTCATCAGGCTTATGGTGTAAGTCATACTGTGATGGAAGGGTCATGAAGTCTTTTGCCCATGCTATTTGCTTCTCGGTGTATTCCGGGCGGGGCTCGGGTTCCTTCTTTTTCATCTATGCATCATGATGTTCCTTTGCTATCCTGGCGTTTTCCTCGGGGGTACGATCATAAGGTCTGATAGGAAGATTAGCATGAGGTACCTTTGGGAGGGGCGACAGTTTGCGCTTTGGGGGGCTCCGTCGCTTAGGAATCGTCGGCGGAGCGTTCTTGGTGGCACGCTTCCGCTTAGTATCCTATGCGGGCGGCGGCGGAGACGGACAACCCAAGTCCGGCGGCGGTGATCGAGATGGACTCGTGTTGTGCTGGCCGACGTCATGTGGAGGGCTTGGAGGTAATGGAGGTGTAGGTGACCTGCGACGACTCGGAGGCGGTGTTGTCCTTGGGGCCGAGCCTGGAAGCTTGATGTAGTTCTTGTCCCATAGGATGACTCCACCCAGTACTTCTCCGAGTGTCCTCTCATCTTCGGGTCCAGCTATGTCGAGCTCCATATCATGAAACCCCGCCATGATTTCATCCATCCCGACTTTAGCAAAGCCAGCTGGAATCTCACGGCCATGCCAGCGTGCATCAGGGCCAGAAGGTAAAGCTTGTCCGACGGCCACCTTCATGGATATGTTCTTGAATTTCTGATGGAGTTCACATGATGTTGACTCCTTGATTCCATCCACGGGGTAGCCGGGACCGCCCTCTATCATTCTTCGTGCATCGTCGGGCGGGGCCTCAGATTCAGCCATGCTGCTTTTCCGCTTAGATGGGGCGCCGGTAATATCAAGTGCAGGATCTTCCTGGCGCGCTACTCCTCTAAGCTCATCAATCTGCTTCTGTTGCTCGTTAATCCTGGCAAGCAACTGGTTGAACTTGTCATTCTCCTCATCCTGCTGCCGCTTCTTTGCTCTCGCTCGGCTTCTGTAAGTGTCTTGGTCTCTGGCAAACCCAAGCCACCACGGGTAAGAAGGACCGAAGCCTCGCGTTCGTCCTCCATGTTCGTCATTGCCGAGGACCAGTGTGAGCAAATCTTTCTCTCTATCTGCAGTGAACTTCCTTTTTCCCTCCTTAATTTCTTTCACTATCCTTTTCCAATTCTCCCTGGGTATCCTAAGACCGTCACTGCAGATGAGGTCCCCTGTTTTTTCGTCGTACGACCCACCATGCGCAAGGAACCAATTTCTTGCTCTCAATTCCCACTCATCACGGAGTGGTTCAGGTACGATGCCTTTATCTAGCAGATCTTGCTCTTTCTTATCCCACTTTGGGATGGCAGTCTCATAGCCCACTGGCCCCAGCTTGTGGTGATATTTCTTCTTGTCGGCATTTATCTTGTTCTTTTCTGATAATGCCTGGGCATCTTCTGACTCCTTGTACTCTTGAAATGCCTTCCAGTGATTCGCCTGCTTGGCTAGATACCCTCGAATACTGGCACTTTCTTTGTCTTCAGATAGTTTTTTCATAGCTTCTTCTTCCAGCTACGGAATAGTTCGGCCATCTTCTTTAGAGTCCACTGCTTGACTTTGGCCCTCATTTTGTCTGCGGCGTCTTCATTCTCGCATTCTGGCAGGTTGAAATGTGACATGAGATCATTCCAAAGATTATCTTTGTACCTTTCGGCGACATAGTCACTATCGGCAGCCCCTTTGCGCTTGTTCCACTCCCGAACGCTGATCGGGGCGTGATCCCTAACGAGAACTCCGCATTGCTTCTTGAATGTGTCAGCAGCATTCTTAGGAAGCTTGGGTTCACCCGTAGGCAATATCACCTCAAAGGTGTAATGCGTCCATGCATCCAACTTTCTAGTCGGGCCTCGTTTCGTAGCTTTGCTCGATGTGGAGGCCTAAGAGGGAGAAACATTCGTCAAATGAATGTATATGTATACAATATAGAGCTATCTCCAATATTTTTCACATATTACAAGTGATTGTCGAACTTCATATGTATACCTCGCCAGACTTTATTATTTCTTCACCGGCTTCTCCATTAGTGGAGCTATCACCTTCTCCGTCATTGGACCTATCTCTTGCCCGATCGGCTTCATCTTCGTGTCGCTCGACCTCCATTCCAACGTCGGGGTTTAGATATGACGACGGAGATTCAGCTGGTTCAACGTCGGGGCCGTCTTTGATTATATCTTCGAGAAGTTCTTCCTCTTCGAGGTTCCTGATATGTGGATCCATAGTTCTGCAAAAAACGGATTCTCTTAACCTTTGTACCAAAAAAGAATTATTCTATCAGGAACTCCGTTCCAAAACAACTTTAGTCCCGGGTCGTGGCTCCACCCGGGACTCCTAGATTTCTGCATAGTATTCAAAGTAGGAGTACTTTTCCAATTTGAGCATTCAATAATCAAAACCAAATCGTTAGCATGCATTCAATTATAAGCAAATACATCATCTCTTTTGTCCGTACATCGTCGAATATTATCACTAATACTCCTCGAATACTATCATACATATAGCATCACTGATACATCTAGAACCGTAGCGCCCGACGGGTATCGGCGCGGGCGGTGGACACCTAAAGAGAAGGAACCATCACAGGATCATAGCTCCAATGAGATCCCCGAAGAACCTGCCAGGTATGCTCGAACCTGCCCTCCAACGCAACCATGTAGCGACGGACGTGCTCATCCTCCTCGCTGACACGGTGATGTACCACCTCCGCGGTGTCCGGAAGCCTCGGCACCCTCACTGGCCCACGCGACCGCCACCAAACAAGGATCGGGTGAACGACGGGCTGGCTCCTCACCAACCTACGCCCCCCGGAAGGTAGCACCTCCCAATACCAGCCGGGCGGAGCCCAGTCCCGGACAGGGCCCCTCTGATCAAGCAGGTGTCCTCTGCCGAGTCGACGACGAGGATGCGGGATAGGCATCATAAAATGAACTAAAAAATAAACTAGTTCTATTAATTTTATTGCTAAAAATAAACTATTAACACTTAAGCATATACAATAGCAAAATTAAACTATTAACACTTAAGCATATAGAATAGCAAAATTAAGCAATAATCTAAGAAACACTATTAACACTTAAGCATATACACTATACAATAGCAAAATTAAATGACAACAAAAATATTTCTTCTTCTTGTAACCCTAAACCAATTTTTCCTCTTCTTCTATTTCTCCTCTTCTTCTACTTCTTCTTCTACTTCTACTTCTCCTCTTCTTGTAGTACTTCTCCTCTTCTCTTCTTCTACTTCTCCTCTCCTCCTCTTCTAATTTTTTCTCTTCTTCTACTTCTCCTCTTCATCTATTTTTCCTCTTCTTCTCCTCTCCTCCTCTTCTTATTCTCCTTTTTCTTCTTTTCTTCTCCTCCTCTTCTTATTTTCATTTTTCCTAATCTTATTTTCTTATTTTTGTTCATATTTCTTCTTCTTGTAACCCTAACCTAATTCTAAATATTACTAACCCTAATAATCTAGCACAAATCTAATAATAATAGGAATTAAATGACAAAAAATATATTTTTCTTTTTCTTCTTTTCTTCTCCTTTTTCTTCTTTTCTTCTCCTTTTTCTTCCTTTCTTCTCCTTTTTCTTCTTTTCTTCTCCTTTTTCTTCCTTTCTTCTCTTTTTTCTTCCTTTCTTCCCTTTTTCTTCTTTTCTTCTCCTTTTTCTTCTTTTCTTCTCCTTCTTCTTCTTTTCTTCTCATTTTCTTCTTTTCTTCTCCTTCCCTTTTTCTTCTTTTCTTCTCCTCCTCTTCTTATTCTCTTCTTCTACTTCTCCTCTTCTTCTATTTTTCCTCTTCTTCTCCTCTCCTCCTCTTCTTCTTCTCCTTTTTCTTCTTTTCTTCTCCTCCTCTTCTTATTTTCCTTTTTCCTAATTCTAAATATTACTAACCCTAATAATCTAGCACAAACCTAAATATTCTAAATATTTTTCTTTTCTTCTCCTTTTTCTTCTTTTCTTCTCCTTTTTCTTCTTTTCTTCTACTGGCCGGAGTGTTGGGGAGGAGGGGGCGGGGGCTTACCGGCCGGAGGTGTCGACGGCGCGCGGCGAGGAGGACGGCGCGGCACGCGGCGAGGAGAACGGCGGCGGCGAGGAGGACGACGGCGACGGCGAGGAGGACGGCAGGCAGCGGCGAGCAGGACGGCGGGCAGCCTGACGGCATCGTCGAGTTCGTCGCTGTGCCGCGCCGGGCAGGAGAACGAGAGGAAGAAGAAGAGAAATGGACGATTTGGGTTGCAATTTTTCGAAGTCCCGCTTATATAGGTGGATCTTTAGCCCCGGTGCGTGGCTCCAACCGGGACTAAAGACCCCCTTTAGTCCCGGGTGGAGCCACGACTCGGGACTAAAGGCCCCTGCTCCACCCGGGACTAAAGCCCCTCCTCGGCTGCACGATAAGTTTAGTCCCACCTCGCCCAGCGAGGGGGACTAACACTTGTTTATAAGCCCCGTCGCAGCTTCTCCATCGAGCTCCTCTCTAAATCAGGCTTACGGGCCTAAACTCACTGAAAATTGAAACTATATTCGAAATTATGGAGAAAATTCAACCTGAATTCAAAGTGAACTCACTTTGAATTTAGACTGAATTTTCTCTATAAATTCTCATATAGTTTCAATTTTTTCTATTTTCATAATTAATAATTTTGACTATCCAAACTATTATCTATTTTGTTATTTTCAATTAGAAACTATGTTTTTTAAAAATTCTTTTTGCATATTTGAGAATTTGACAAAACTATGATAATGAAAAGTGTTTGAAATTGAATAAATAATGCAAAACTATTTTCTATTTTCATAATTAATAATTTTGACTATCCAAACTATTATCTATTTTGTTATTTTCAATTAAAAACTATGTTTATTAAAAATTCTTTTTGCATATTTGAGAATTTGACAAAACTATGATAATGAAAAGTATTTGAAATTGATTAAATAATGTAAAAAAATTTCTATTTTCAAAAGTAATTATTTTGACTATCCAAACTATTATCTATTTTGTTATTTTCAATTAAAAACTATGTTTATTAAAAATTCTTTTTGCGTATTTGAGAATTTGGCAAAACTATGATAATGAAAAGTGTTTGAAATTGAATAAATAATGCAAAAATATTTTCTATTTTCATAATTAATAATTTTGACTATCCAAACTATTATCTATTTTGTTATTTTCAATTAAAAACCATGTTTATTGAAAATTCTTTTTGCATATTTGAGAATTTGACAAAACTATGATAATGAAAACTGTTTGAAATTGAATAAATAATGCAAAACTATTTTCTATTTTCAAAATTCAACCTTTTGACTATCCAAACTGTTATCTATTTTGTTATTTTCAATTAAAAACTATGTTTATTAAAAATTCTTTTTGCATATTTGAGAATTTGACAAAACTATGATAATGAAAAGTGTTTGAAATTGAATAAATAATGCAAAACTATTTTCTATTTTCAAAAGTAATTATTTTGACTATCCAAACTATTATCTATTTTGTTATTTTCAATTAAAAACTAAGTTTATTAGAAATTCTTTCTGCATATTTGAGAATTTGGCAAAACTATGATAATGAAAAGTGTTTGAAATTGAATAAATAATGCAAAAATATTTTCTATTTTCATAATTAATAATTTTGACTATCCAAACTATTATCTATTTTGTTATTTTCAATTAAAAACTATGTTTATTGAAAATTCTTTTTGCATTTTTTTAGAATTTGACAAAACTATGATAATGAAAAGTGTTTGAAATTGAATAAATAATGCAAAACTATTTTCTATTTTCAAAATTCAACCTTTTGAGTATCCAAACTGTTATCTATTTTGTTATTTTCAATTAAAAACTATGTTTATTAAAAATTCTTTTTGCATATTTGAGAATTTGACAAAACTATGATAATGAAAAGTGTTTGAAATTGAATAAATAATGCAAAAATATTTTCTATTTTCATAATTAATAATTTTGACTATCCAAGCTATTATCTATTTTGTTATTTTCAATTTAAAACTATGTTTATTAAAAATTCTTTTTGCATATTTGAGAATTTGACAAAACTATGACTATGAAAAGTGTTTGAAATTGAATAAATAATGCAAAACTATTTTCTATTTTCAAAAGTAATTATTTTGACTATCCAAACTATTATCTATTTTGTTATTTTCAATTAAAAACTATGTTTATTAGAAATTCTTTTTGCATATTTGAGAATTTGGCAAAACTATGATAATGAAAGTGTTTGAAATTGAATAAATAATGCAAAACTATTTTCTATTTTCATAATTAATAATTTTGACTATCCAAACTATTATCTATTTTGTTATTTTCAATTTAAAACTATGTTTATTAAAAATTCTTTTTGCATATTTGAGAATTTGACAAAACTATGATAATGAAAAGTGTTTGAAATTGAATAAATAATGCAAAACTATTTTATATTTTCAAAAGTAATTATTTTGACTATCCAATCTATTATCTATTTTGTTATTTTCAATTAAAAACTATGTTTATTAAAAATTCTTTTTGCATATTTGAGAATTTGGCATGCTATCAGCATTTCACCCTCATAGCATGTGTTAAAAAGTTGAGAGGGCTACGGCAAAAACTGGATGCACTTCGTGTACAAAACGGACAATATCTTTCGAAGTATCAGCGTTTCACAAGAAGAAGAAGGAGAAATGACCCCCCAGAGCAACAGTCGACATTCTTCTTCTCTCATGTATGGTGGACACTCCCTCACCTAATTTTTTGACCGTCGATGATGGTCGCTATTCCTTCTTTCCCTAATGCATAACAAATATCTAGCACAAGAGAAGAAGGAAAAGCGACCCCCACAACAAAAGTGGTTCCGCGGCACGCCATGTGGTTCCGCTGCACGCCACGTGGGACTAATGTTCTTTCATTTTTAAATGACTTTTTAATCAAAAACAGATTTGTTACAAAAGGGATTTCATTTTTTGAACTTATTTGAACTGAAGACTTTTTGTATATATATGTGGTCGAAATGCATGATACCATGAAGTTAGAAAGGGCTAAACCATTCAAAAGTAGCAAATGAAGTTAGAAAGGGCTAAACCATTCAAATTTGGAAACTATAATGGCACAAACAGAAACTAGACATATATAAATTGGTCCAAGCAGTACATGATACTAGTCCAAACAGTACATAATAATAGCTACCATAGATATATATACAAGTGTTCGACGTTGAGAACACTACTCGTCTGAATCGTCTGAATCAGAATGTCCACCTTCCTTGAGGTGACGCTGGCCATAGTTGACGACTCGAATCTTGCGGTACAACTCGTATGAAACGTATGCATCTTTTGTTGCATACTCAATGTTGATACGATCAAGTGGGGCCTTCTCCCAAAGTTTGTGCTAAGACTTTGGGAAACTGGTCTTCATATCACCATATTCCTCGTCGATCAAGGCAACAGCCATATGAGCCATCGAAGTCCTGACATGTCGAAGCCTGAATACCGTTTGGAGATCAATGAGGCAACCAGTTGGTATCTCAATACCGAAGCTGTACCTCATCTTCAGCTTGTCGTTCCTTATGTCAACGGTAGCAAAAGTGATGCCGCTGCGAAGGAAGTCCATGAGTTCTGGACAATGCTTGTCACTACTGCAATAGAAACAAATTAAAATGGAACGAATGTTACATACTGCTGCAATAAGGAAACATGTTTCACTACAACTAAAGAGAAAATTATCTTTAGGATTCAAATAGAACATATGCAATGGAACCTAGAGAGATCACTATAGCTATCCAATGGAACCTAGAGAGATCACTAGCTATATGCAATTTTCATGACTATGACATATCATATTGCTATCCAATGGAACCTAGAGAGATCACTAGCTATATGCAATTTTCATAACCTTGGATCAAAGAACACCGCATAAAATTGTATCACTACAACTATGATTTCAATGGAACATATTGAACCAATCAGATTTTTCAGATTGTGGAACACTATTCCAATCAGATTGTGTTCCCTTCAACTAATCAAAATTGTTTCACTACAACTATTCAAAGCGAACCAACTATGATTCCAATGGAACATATTAAACACTAGTTGATTCTAATACGATTTTTCAGATTATGGAACACTATTCCAATCAGATTGTGTTCCCCTTCAACTAATCAAAATTGTTTCACTACAACTATTTGAAGGGAATCAACTATGATTCCAATGGAACATATTAATCACTAGTTGATTCTAATACGATTTTTCAGATTATGGAACACTATTCCAATTAGATTGTGTTCCCCTTCAACTAATCAAAATTGTTTCACTACAACTATTTGAAGGGAACCAACTATGATTGAAACAAATAAACTTACAATGTCATTATCTTGGATCAAAGAAAGCCTCAAAACTTACCTCGCCCATTGGAAGATCAAGACATGGTGTGCGAAGCATAGTTGGATGACGGCAACACCGCGTTGATCGGCCGTGTACTCCAGATCAAGCCCCAAGAACTTCTCATGATCCATTGCGGCGTCAAGCCATCGTTCCTTCAACTGTTCAAGAAAAAACGGCATCTCCCTGCTCTCGTTCGTGTACACGACATCGAGCATGGTCGTGCCATGTGCGAGCACCTCTTTAAAGCGAGTTGGCATGGTGGAAGAAGAGAAGGGAAGAAGAGAGGAGAAGAACAGAGAGCGAGAGCGAGAGAGAAGAAGAAACAGAGAAATGGCGACTCTGCTTCGGTTCGTGCTTTTCATCGCCCGAAACGACGCGGGATGCAAACCGTTTGGGCCTTTAGTCCCGGGTTGAGCCACCAACCGGGACTAAAGAGGTATACCAACGGTTTCCACCACTACGGCAGGCCACATGTTAGACCTTTAGTCCCGGTTTGAGCCACCAACCGGGACTAAAGGGGGATACGAACGGTTGCCACCACCACTGCCCACCGCGTAGCCCTTTAGTCCCGGTTTGGGACACGAACCGGGACTAAAGGCTCCTTACGGGCCGGGACTAAAGCCTCGATGGAGGCATTGAGAATTGGGGCGACGTGGTCGGGCCTTTAGTCCCGGCCCAAAGGCAGGCCGGGACTAAAGGATCCCGGCCAAAGGCCCGTTTTTCACTAGTGATGGAAGCAATTTTGGACCTGTTTTTCACTGAACATCCTATGCAAGAATAATCTCTGATTAGAAGATGAGTAACTATGTTGTCCACTGTGTACAGCCAAATCTAATACTTCTTCTGATGATAAAAGCAATGATCAGCTAATATTACAAAGCGGAAATTAGCTACGTACCCTGGTGAGAAGCTGGTTGGCTTTCTTCTCGGCGAGCAGCCTCCCTCTCATTTGTCTGCCCTCCTCCCCAGTGATACTATGGCCCCCGAAGCTCGCGCTCGTCTACTGCCCAGACATCGGCGGCGCTTCACTGGATCTGGATGGACGCGAGCTCTTGTCAGCTTCCCCGTGGTTACATAAAGATTGACAAATGAGAACCCCTACCAACTCATCAAAATCCCACATCGGCTCCAGTACCATGTTGTTTCAAAAAAAATTCCTAGAACATGAATGTTGGAACTACACCAACTGTCAGATCGTTGCACGCGCGCACACACACAGAGATGACTGTTGATCGAATCTTGTTTCGTGTAGTTTGATGCTGATGAGAGAAATTTACCGTGGGTAAGGGGATCCCTTGATGGGTTTTTGGCCGTACTTCCTCCACGAGTACTCGTCCGGCGGGATGTCGGCGATCTTCGCGCTCACCCTCGGCACTCTCACCGTCGTCTTCATGCGGTTCTTCCTTATCTTGGAGCAGTAGCATCGGCTGCCCGTGGTGTTGGCCTCTGAGTGCGCGCCGGTGCAGGGCTTCCTCTTGTGCCCGGACAGCGGCGGCTTGCCGGCGGACACCAGGCTGCGACCCTTGGACACACTCCCCTCGGCGGCAGTTATCGACGAGAAGAAGGACGTGGACGTCACGGACATCGCGCCCGACATGGTCAGGTTCGGCTTGGTGAAGTCCAGCGTCAGGCTTTGCGGCTGCGGGACCGGGGCGGCCATCGAAACCGGCGCCACGACGGTCAATGGGGTCGGCCTGGACAGCTCGATGGCGAGAGGGCGCGGTGGGGAAGGAGGAGGAGCGACCAGAGCTAGAGGAGGCGGTGGTGGCGGTGACTGGATGGGGCCGTGGCGGAAGCGGGCGTGGCCGGTGCGGTCGGGGATGGAGATCACCTTGCGGAACTTGGAGACGGCCTGGTCGGCGGCAGAACTTGGAGATGGCCTGGTCGGCGATCTCGCCGAACAGCTGCCGGTGTTGTTGCTGCAACACCTTGGAAGAGACGCCTCTTGCGGTGGTGGAGGCGAGCAGGTCGAGCGAGAGGTGGGGCAGACTGGGACAAAGGACGTGTGACGGGGGACGGGACTGGGTCGTGGTTGTTTCCTTTTTTCAATCGTGCGGAGGAAGGTTGCGAGGGAACGTGGGAACGTGGGCTGTTCATGCGATCTTTTTGCGCGGGGGGTCAACGAGGGTTGCTGCTCCTCTTTTTTACCGCATGGGAAAGGTGGGATCGAGAGGTAGAACCATCGCTGGTTGAACCATCACGACGGCACATTCTGCTTTCATAGTAGAGATGATGACGAGGAGTCGCCACTCGCCACCATCCTCTTCTCCTAGCTACAACTCTTGCTATGTTGCTCCTTCTTCCAATGGAAATAGATGGTCTTCTTGGGGTGTGTTCAGTTGGGGGACCAACTGTCATGGAATGAAATGGTTTCATTTCAGAGGAATGGGTTCGTTCCATTTCTGTGTTTGGTAGGAGCAAAAGAGTAGAACGGGTCGGCTTCGTTCTGGTGTTTGGTTGGAAGCACGTAATGAAAAGTGGAACGACATAAAATTTAAAATTTCGACAGTGTTTGTTTGTAATTTGAAGAAAGACAACATAACAATAGATATTGACAAGTTTATAACACATAAATGACAGCACATAACATAATTTTCAACAAGGTGCGCATATAACAAGGTTCACATACGGAATTTCCAAAAGCAGCAAAGTGCAATAGTCATACATGTCAAGTTAGCCACTCGTTGACAGACACATATGTCAAGTTCACATATGAAATCTCCAAAAGCAGCCAAAGTGCACATCAGTCATGTGTCAAGTTCACATACTTGTCAACCATACAACCATATTGAATTTAGAAGTTCTTCTTTACATACCTACTCACCCAAACAGACTTGTCGATTTGGATTAGTTTCATGAAGGCTCTTGCTATCTTGGGATTGTCTACAGGATGAGCATAGTGGTGGGCTAGGTTCACATAAGACTGCGCCAGGGGTGCCTCACGCGCCCTCGTGTCTATTTGCCGTATGGTGGCCCCCCTCCGGCATTTCTTCGTTCCAGTATTTTTTATTTATTATAAAATAAATCTCCATAAATTTTCAGCCCAATTGGAGATGTGCAGAATAGGTATCTCTGACTTAGCCTTTTCAGGTCCAGAATGCTCTTTCGGCATTCTCCTGCTTGATGTAAACCTTGCATATTATGAGAGAAAAGGCATTAGAATTGCTCCACTAAGTGGAAAAATACATAAAAACACTATAAATAACATAACAAAACATGATGTAAAATGGACGTATCAACTCCCCCAAGTTTAGACCTCGCTTGTCCTCAAGTGAAAGCCAATAGCGAAAATCATGAACACATGCTTTGAGAGAGATGTGTAGATAAAAATAAAATATGGACATATCAGCATCATGCTCATTATTATAACAACAAATAAAACTTTATAAAATACTTCATCACAACATTCTCATCATATAACTTTTATCATAAAGGCTTCTTGTAAACAAGTAGCAATTCATCACAACATCAAAGTATGAAGCGTAAACTCTATTGAAAACTAACAAACTATGTTCTCGGTCTACTTTGCAACACAATTCATCATATTTTCAGGAAGGGTCACATATCGGAGGTTTTAAGCAAGACTACATACTCAACTATCATTTAGTCTTCTATGATTGCTAACACTCACCGCATACATATGAGCAAAAGGTTTCAACCGGACATAGAGAAAGATAGGGGCTTATAGTGTTGCCTCCCAATGTATTCATCCCAAGGGTGACGTCAACAATGATAACTCATGTCCACCCACATTCAGCTTGATATATGTGTTTAGATCTTTCCCCACCACATGATGCTTGCTGATACGTCCCAAACGTATCTATAATTTCTGCTTGCTCCATGCACGTTTTTGGTGATATTGCTATGTGTTTTGTACACTTTCATACCTTTTTCAACATATTTGGACTAACCTACTAACTCAGTGCACCCAGTGCCAGTTTATGTCTGCTGATGTATGTGAATTGCATGTTTATACCCATATTTACAGTGCCCGAAAAACCCACAAAACAAATATAAAAAAATCAGCGTTCTAGAAGACTCCAGACGGCCGAAGGAGGGCCACAGGGGGGTCACCAGGCCCCCAGGCGCCCTGGTGGCGCGGCCTGCCCCCTGGCCATGCAGGGAGGCCGCCTGGGTGGGGCCCACCCCCTCTGGTGCCCTACCTTGGCTCCTATTTTTACCCTCGTGGAGGAAACCCTGATTCCGGAACCCTTTTCTCTAGAAGCAATTCCGATCTCCGCCGCCATCGCCAACAAGTTTCGGGGGACTAGAATTCCTGTGTCGGCACCCTGCCGGGACGGGGAAATGCCCCCAGATTCATCTCCATCGAAGTTGCTTCCTCCCTCCATGAAGCGGGAGTAGTTCCTCCTCGGGGCTGAGGTCTTCTACAATAGCTATGTGGTTAATTCTCTCTCCCAAGGTGTGATCTAGATTGTGATAATAGGTTATGTTAATCTAGGGTGATCCCATGATGCTTCCCCTTCTTCTATGTATTGGATTGATGTACTCACTTGATCTTATCTAGTATAATCCCCGAGACCATGGTGACAACGGTCTATTGGACATGGATTAGAAGAATATTTTCATGAGTGATTTCCTCTTTTGTGAATTGATTGAAGATTGAGTGTCTCTTGGTTCTTGTCTTTGACTATCCTTGAGATACGTTGTGGTAATTGTGGTACTCTCTTTGGATGTCCACGGTGACATTGGGAAATCCATGGATGAGAACTACAAACTTTGAGGTGTGCTTTTGTAGCCCTACATAATTCTCGTCCTCTCTTGATCACAAAGGAATGACCTCCGAGTACGTCTCCATTGCATGTTTTAGTGGAAATATCATCTGATTAGACTATGTTAATGTTGTTGGGAGTTGCCACTAGTGAAAGTATGAAGCCTTGGCCTTGTTTCTCACCATTGTTACACCGTTTATGCTCACTTTTGTCACTTGCTACCTTGCTGTAATTTTATTACAGATTTATATTACCTTGCTTTGCCACACCTATCACCCATATTTTACCATCTCTTCGCTGAACTAGTGCACCTATACAATTTACCATTGTATTAGGTGTGTTTGGGACACAAGAGACTTCTTGTTTCTTAATTGCAGGGTTGCCTGAGAGAGACCATCTTCAACCTCTACTTCCATGAGTTTGATAAACCTCAGGTCATCCACTTGAGGGAAACTGCTGCTGTCCTACAAACCTCTGCGCTTGGAGGCCCAACATAGTCTACAAGAATAGAAGCGTGTGTAGACATCACTTGCCAAAGAGAAGATAAAGGAAGTAGAGGAAAATACTTTGACTCTTGCACAAAAATAAATACATAAAGGTAAAAGATAGGCCCTATGCAGAGGGAAGAAGAGGTTGTCATGCACCTTTTGGTTGTATGCTAAATCTATTAGTGCAAAGGAACGTTACATTATATTGCCCCTTGTGATGGCAACCTTTATTATGCAGTCCGTCGCTTTTATTATTGCCATCACAAGTTTGTACAACGCTTAATTTCCCTTACTCTAAATGATCAAACATGTTTAGAAGCAATTTTTATTGCTTTGTGCAGCGATGATAACTTACTTGAAGGATCTTACTCAATCCATAGGTAGGTATGGTGGACTATTGAAACATAGGTTTGGGTTTAAGGTTTTGGATGCAGAAGTAGTATCTCTACTTAGTGCAGAGTTTTTGGCTAGCAAAGGTACTAGGCAAGCACCACATGTTAGAGGACCTACAACAATATAACTTCTATGTGAATGTGAACAAGCATAAATCATTACGTTGTCTTCCTTTTCCAATGTCAACAGTTTTTGCATATTATAATTAATGGGGCTCACAATCATAAAAGATGTCAAGAATAGTGTATTTGCATGTAAATCTTCTCTTCACTTATTAATTCTTTCAAGTGTTGCATAACCGATTAATGTTATGTTTGTCACCCTTCAACAAATTTTACCACTTATACTTTTCCTTATGTGATGTCACTACTTACTATCAGATTGGCATATGATTTTTTCATTATTTTCTTTTATTTTGATTGCAGCAATAAAGTAAAGAAGCAAAACTCAAACTAACTTTATTATATAACTCTGACTCGATTACATAGATAGATAGATAAATCACGAAACTAGCAGTCAAAAGAAAAAGATTGAACAAAACTTTTATTTAACTAGATCACGAAATAACTAAAGATCAAACTAGGATGGATAAAGATAAAGAAGGGTGATGGTGATACGATACCGGGGCACCTCCCCCAAGCTTGGCACAAACCAAGGGGACTACCCATACCCATGTACTCAAGTCTCCTTCTTTGGTGGTGAACTTGAAAATGCTGGTGTAGATGATGAGATGGCATCATAGTGTAGCCTCGGGAGGTTCTTCAGATATTGAACAACGCTCCGAAGATTCGTGACTTGGTCCTTTAACAAAATATGATCATGAGTAAAATATTTATTTTGAACACGAACCGTTTCGAAGGCTCTGAAGGCTTCGATATCAAGAGGGGTGAGATGCTCATAGTAGGGTTGGAGGTAATCTTATTCTTCTTCTTCTTTTGGTGGCATGGCATGCCCTTCTTCTGGAGTTTGATCCCCTTGACGTCCTTGCCCTTGTTGTCCTTGGTAGCTCCTACTGATTCCTCTTCCTTTAGTTCCATGTTCATCAGCCAAGCATCTCCTTCTACGTGGTTGGAGGAGGGAGAACACATGATGCCTAGCCTGATAGATCTCACACAAAAATAGCACGAAACAAGAACAGATGATTTCTCTGTGGTACTAGGATCAAATCATTAGGAGATATATAAGGATGGATCACGGTGAGGGAGTTGTTGGATCCGGGAGCATCCGGCGGTATTATAGGCATGATCCACGTGAAATTTTAGTGGCCCAGTCAAAACCCAGCACACGCGTACGACGTTATGACCATCTAAAATTGGTCATAATCGATTAAAAATAATGTGCAAATTCATATAGCATTTTATTTTCATTTTTCGAGTCTCCAAAATGTATTTTTTTGTGAAGAAGCAACCAAATATTTGCACAAGGGTTCATATTCGAATGTCAAACAATATTTTCAAATGGAGCTTTCATTTTCTTTGCACAGAAAATTCATTTTACATTTTTTGAGTGTCCAAAATGAGATATTTTATGAACCTACCAAATATTTGTTGCAAAATTAGAACAAGTCATTTTCTAAAATATTAGGCCATATTTAATGCACAATTGATCAAATGGTTGGGTGTCAAAAGGTTTTATCCACCTCTCGTGAAAAAGACAAATTTAATCCGATTTAGGTGGAAGCGAGTCAAATTTGAAATGCAACTCCATTATAATTTGCTCTTTATTTTTTCAAAAAATATTTTTTAGGTACAAAAGTACCTATTTAATAAGAGAAACACCAAATGTTTTGCAAGATTCAACCACTAGCTAGGAACGGTCATGCCCTCCGTTTTGACCACATTTTTTAAACGGGCATGAAAAAATAAAAAAATCAAAAAATTGGAAACTCTTCGCATTGTGCCATTAAATATGACCAAGTTACGAGGAAAAATAATAAACTTGTAATACATAAATTATTTAAAAAAATGTTCTCACAAATGAGCTATCATGTGTGAAGATTTGTGTCTTTCAAGGTAAACGATCAATCTTATGGACACATTCGTGACATAGTTTGTTGAAATGATCTAATATTATGCACAAAGGTGCATATTGTAATGGAAAATAATGTTGCCTAAGGAAGTTGTCTTTTTTTATGAAATATTCATTTACCATTTTGCGAGTGCTCAAAATGAGTTTTTTTTGTGAAGGACCTACCATATTTAAAAAAAAAATATGCCATATTTAATGTACGTATTGACCAAATGGTTGGGTGTGAAAATATTTTTTTATCTCTCGTGAAAAAGACAAATTTTAGCCGATTTAGTTGGAAACGAGTCAAATTTGAAGTGCAACTCTATTATAGTTTCCTCTTTATTTATTTTTAAATAGTTTTTAGATACAACAGTATCTATTTAATCAGAGAAACACCAAAAAATTTGCAAGATTCAACTACTATCTAGGAAGAGTCGCCCTCCGTTTTGACCGCATTTTTTAACGAGCATGAAAAATTCAAAAAAAATCGAAAAATTGGAAACCTTCGCATTGTGCCATTAAATTTGACCACGTTACAAGAAAAAATAATAAACTTGTAATACGGAAATTATTTAAAAAAAAGTTCTCAGAAATGAGCTATGATGTGTGAAGATTCATGACTTTCAATACAAATAATCAATCTTATTTTAATGGCATAGTTGTTGAAATGATCTAATATTATGTACAAGGGTTCATATTGTAATGGCAAGCAATGTTGCCTAAGGAAGTTTCCGTGTTCTTTGGACGAAAAAATCATTTTCCATTTTCCAAGTGCTTAAAATGAGTTTTTTGTGAAAGACCTACCATATATTTGTTGCAAAATTAGAAACAATTATTTGGATAAAATACTAGGACATATTTAATGTATAATTGACCAAAAGATTGGGTGTAAAAATATTTTATCCACCTCTCGTGAAAAAGACAAACTTCCGTCGATTTACGTGGAAGCGAGTCAAATTTGAACTGCAACTCCATTATAGTTTGCTTTTTATTTTTCAAAAAATATTTTTTAGGTACAAAATTATGTATTTAATCAGAGAAAAACCAAAACTTTTGCAAGATTCATTCACTAGCTAGGAACGGTCATGCCCTTTGTTTTGACCGTATTTTGTAACGGGCATGAAAAAAATGAAAAACAAATCAAAAATTGGAAAACCTTCGCATTGTGCCATTAAATATGACCAAGTTACGAGGAAAAATAATAAAGTTGTAATACGACAATTATTTAAAAAAATGTCCTCAGAAAGGAGCTATCATGTGGGAAGATTCATGTTTTTCAAGGCAAATAATCAATCTTATGAGCACACTGATGATATAGTTTGTTGAAATAATTTAATATTATGCACAAGGGTGCATATTGTAATGGCAAGCAATGTTGCCTAAGGAAGTTTTCATTTTCTTTGGATGAAAAATTCATTTTTCATTTTTCGAGTGTGCAAAATGAGTTTTTTTTAAGGACGTACCATAAATTTATTGCAAAATTGGACCAAATATTTTTTCTAAAATAGTACGATATATTTAGTGTACAATTGAACAAATGGTTGGGTGTTAAAATATTTTTCCATCTCTCGTGAAAAAGACAAATTTAAGCTGATTGAGTTGGAAGCGGGTTAAATTTAAACTACAGCTGCATTATGGTTTCCTCTTTATTTTTTCAAAAAAAATCATTTTTAGGTACATAAGTATCTATTTAATCATAAATACATGGTGTGGTGGCGAGACATTGAGGTTTGGATGGTGGGCGAGGGCCCCAACTCCAGAGCGCGTAAACTCGCATGACAGTCGCTTGGTCACTGCCTGACCGTGGCGTTGCCACACGTTCTGGGTGGACTAGGCATGTCTGGTGGGTTGGACACTCCTCAGTAGGTGTTAGCAAGAAGAATACAATAAAAGAATCCCACGAGTAGAATGAACTAAGCTCAAACATGAATTAGCAGCCAAGTGTTTGATTAACGGTGGGGAAATGCACATGGACAATGGGTCTAATATTGGTTGAGGATGATCATCTACTAAGGAGACTCTCTTGGTAAATTTTTATCTCAAATGGATGATCCTAGATGGTACTTGCTTTGCAAAGTACCACACTATGCAGAAATATGGATATTGAAGCTGGGATCAAACGAATAAATGAATTGAGCTAAAATTTGGTGGATGGTGTTCATTTGGGAATATGAAGGCACTGTAAATTT
This sequence comes from Hordeum vulgare subsp. vulgare, assembly GCF_904849725.1. Lineage (NCBI taxonomy): Eukaryota > Viridiplantae > Streptophyta > Magnoliopsida > Poales > Poaceae > Hordeum > Hordeum vulgare. The sequence goes on from NC_058522.1 coordinate 581,176,419, forward strand.
GTATACCATTTGGATATGCCAAAGTGACACTTCCTTCACAATGTGTCAATCTAGACAGAAAATGGTAATTGAAACTCGGCTCACAAATATGATTGGATTGATCTGCAATTTGGAGGAGGATTATAAGTTGGGCACATAAAGGCACTGTAAAAGTTTCATAAAATTTGGATAAATAAAAATTGTACTTCCTTCACAATGCTCTCCACTGAACAGAACATTGGGGAAAATATTGAGGGAAATTGACTAAATTAAATGAGCTAAAATTTGGTGGAGGGGGGTTCTATGGTCAGCTTTATGTCCTGGTAAATTTTCAGCAACTATAAAGTAATATAAAACGTGGTTGCTTCATAAACTAAAAATATTACCACAAACAAAGATAGGATGATGAGCTCACATCGATTGTTATATGCGGCTCAAATTTTGTGGACAATTATGGTTTGGGCATATAGAAGATGTGACAAAAATTCAACTCATTAGGATATATCTAGCTAGTACTTCCTTCACAAAGCTTCTAGCTGAACACAAACTTTAGAAATTTGCTGATAAAGATTTACTAGGCAAATGGAGATGAATTTTTTCACGAGGCAATGATTTGGATAGGCAAGAGTCCCAAAAATTTTGAGGGCAATCAAGAAAATATAAATAGCACTTCCTTCACAAAGTGTTATTCTAAACAGAATAGGAAAATGAATATTTTTGAATTATTTTTGAACTAGCGAAGGAAGGTTTTTGACGTATTTGAGGAATATATGATCCAAAGAATTTATGTGAATTTTTGGAGAATATTGGGAATGACAGAATAGTAGGTTTCTTAACAAACTAGGGCAAAAATTGACACGTAGACATGACACATTGACAAAACTGATGATGTAGCGTCTAGTCATAGCTATGACCATCTATATTGGTCGTAATTAGCTAGAAATTACACAGTGGACCAGGGCTATCTACTTTACGACCATTTCTCGTAAGAAAATTATGATCTTTTTTGACCGAATTGGTCGTTATGGTTTCGGGTTGGAGCCTCCCAAACAGCTTACGACCAATTGGTCTCAAATGGTCGTAAATTCACGACCATTTCAGCCAGGGTCACTGCGAGAAGGTCACTAGTTGACATATTTCTTGCAGTGCCCGTTTATTTACACAACAATATTAAATATTATTTAACATGCAAGAGGTGAAGCATAAATAAACTACACTATCTACGTATTTTAAATAAGGTCGGAAACAACATATAACATTTCCGAAATGACCCCATATGTTAATTTCGAAATTGGTCTAGACCTGAACTAAGCACATTATATATATATATATATATATATATATATATATATATATATATATATATATATATATATATATATATATATATATGGATCATGTAATTCTACACGTCATTCTAGCCGATTTACATATATAGATCATCAAAAACGGAGTTACGGACTAAAAGATATGAGCAACACAAGATAATATGGTATGAATACAAAATGTATGCAAATGATAGCCAAACGCATGTTAAATCATGCATGCAACAAGATATCATGGACCTACATAAAATTCTAGGCAAGGTTAAATGAGGTCGGACAACGAATAACAATTCCGGAAGGTCTCCATATGTAATTTTCGAATTTGCTACAGATATGCTTAGAACATAATTTTAGAATTGTTAAACAAAAAAAAATAAATGCTATCATATTATTCTACACATTTATCTGATCAAATTACATATGTGGATCATTCTAATCGGAGCTACATGTAATTAGTTATAAAATAAATTATTTTAATATGACATTTGTGCAAGTTAAATGAAAACAACAAGTTAAACATTTTATGAGAGTTGGGTATTGTGAACCTACGCGGAATTCTAGTCATTTTACATATTTAAATCAATTTAATCTGACACACGGTTATCTAATTATTAACATTTTAACACCACGACATTTATCTAAAATATGCATGCATTGATAAATCCTAAATTTCAGCGGACAGGAAAAAAAACGTAGTTCGGCCGGAATGCAGCACTGCAACGGCCCAGGGAAGTATTAGGTCCAAGTGAAAACTAAACAAGAACGCATTGCAAAGAATCATGAAATCACTGCAGCCACGACGCGTTTGTGCCAAATTAAGGGCGCTGCTCTAGATAATCTTAAAAACGAGTGAACTTAAACCAACACATAACAAAATAGAAAAGGAAACCAGGAATGTGCTGCCCAACTCGGCTGTGGTTCCTCGCGTGATACACTAGCAAGTTAGTCCTATACATATGAAAGAAGCACGAGTCTTCTTCTCCACGCACGCACGCACGCAACGACAATTAGCACAACATGGCGGAAGTGGCGGCTTTGGACTTGCTGCATGGGGGAACCAGTCGGGGATGACGCTAATGGAGGGGGACGAGGCTGGAGATCGGGTTTGGGGCGCGGGGTCCGGTCGATCTGGTGGCGCCGACGACGACGGTCATGTCTTTGTTCCTGGATCAGAGACAGAGAGGAAAATTTGAAGAGAAGAGGAGCATGCAAGGGAGGCAGCAGGCGCGACGCGAACCTCCTAGGTCAAAGAAGAGGAGGCAGCAGCGTTGGGAGGGTGTCCTGGAGGTAAGCGGAGATCGACGTCGGCGACGGCTTGAACGGCGACCGGAGAAAGCTCGACAGCCATGAAGGGGAGCTCCTGTCCATGCAGAGATAGAGAGATAGCGCTTAGAGAGGAGAGCTTGGGATTAAGGAAGGAAGCAGAGGGAAGGATGGAGAGGAAGGGCACAGTCCTGCTGGTTCGGCGACGGCGAGGAGGTCCTCGGGTGCGCCCCGCGCGGGACCGAGAGAAAGCACTGGGACGAGCGGCTCCACGGGAGACCGCAGAAGGCAAAGTGTATAAAAAGTAAATGTATATGATAAAGTGAGTAAAAAGTAAATATATATTTAAGGTTTATATAAAAATTCAAAATAGTACTCTTTCCGTTCCAAAATAAGTGTCTTAAGCTTAATACAATTTTATACTAAAATTAGTACAAAGTTGAGATAATTATTTTAAAACGAAGGGAGTATGTATTAGCGGGATTGCGTTAGATCCATGAAGAAACACTTCGTGCATTAAGCCCTATATAAGGTTGAACAGGGCCAACGTCTCGGGCTTTAAGGCTGTGAAGCCCCTATCCACATACTATTAATAGTGTATCTCGGTCACACGCATTGCTAGTAATATTTCCTACCACGAAGGACCTACTAAAATACACAAAGATTGAAAACCTATAAAATAAAAGATTCAAATTGAACAGGTTGAACAAATTGTGTGAACCACGTGAAAACAAATTGAACAGGTTGGAATTGGTTAGTTTTGTTACGCCGCTAGTCTCTTTCATGTGAACATCATACATGTTGTACCGAGGGTTTTCTTAGCTAGATCGATCTTATTTCAGTATCAAGCAACTAGTAGAGACACAACATCAACATATTATTGAACCTAATGTATCATGTATGACACATTTGACCGAAAAATGAACAAAGCGGCATATATCAATTATTTAGTGACAAGTGCCTTGTAAATACCTCATACATTCTCGATATTTCTTATTTGTGTATATATCTATTTATAGTCTAGATAAGTTGCAAAGATATTTCTTATACAGCAAACTTTAGATATATCTACCAGAACTTTTAAGGATGCACACATACCCATATGGACTACAATCACGCAAGTTTTACAAATTAATCCAAGTGGACATGCCAATTTGTCTTTTCTTATTTTCTCACAGTTGATAAAGTTGATTTATATATCATTTCTAATGTGCAATGTATTTAAATAAAATAACTGAAGAATGTAACTTTTGTTAGTACATACATTTAAATTTACCTTATGTATGTATTTATGATTTTAATTAACAAAACAAGATAAAAACAAATACAAAAGTTAGTATAAATAACTATATTTATTTTGGTTCGCACTGTCCATTTTTTAAATTGGCCCATAAAAATATTACACTTACACATGCAAGGCACAGGAAAGTTACTATAATAGTTACACTCATTAATGTGATCGCACATAAAAGTTTTTAAATCCATGGAACATTATCATTAACATCACATAGAGGAGTGATATGTTGGAAATATGCCCTAGAGGCAATAATAAATTACTTATTATTATATTTCCTTGTTCATAATAATCATTTATTATCGATGCTAGAATTGTATTGATTGGAACCTCAAATACATGCGTGGATACATAGACAACACACTCTCCCTATTGATCCTCTAGTTGACTAGTTCGTTGATCAAAGATGGTCAAGATTTCGTGGCCATAGGAAGTGTTGTCACTTGATAACGTAATCACATCATTAGGAGAATGATGTGATTGACAAGACCCAAACTATAAACGTAGCATATGATCGTGTCAGTTTATTGCTACTGTTTTCTGCATGTCAATGTATCTGTTCCTATGACCATGAGATCATGCAACTCCCGGACACTGGAGGAATACCTTGTGTGTATCAAACGTCGCAACGTAACCGGGTGACTATAAAGGTGCTCTACAGGTATCTCCGAAGGTGTCTGTTGGGTTGACATGGATAAAGACTGGGGTTTGTCACTTCGTGTGACAGAGAGGTATCTCGAGACCCACTCGGTAATACAACATCACAACAAGCCTTGCAAGCAATGTGACTAATGAGTTAGTTACGGAATCTTGTATTACGTAACGAGTAAAGAGACTTGCCACTAACGAGATTGAACTAGGTATGAAGATACCGACGATCGAATCTCGGGTAGGTAACATACCGAAGGACAAAGGAAACATCATACGGGATTAACTGAATCCTTGACATAGAGGTTCAACCGATAAGATCTTTGTAGAATATGTAGGATCCAATATGGGCATCTAGGTCCCGCTATTGTATATTGATCGGAGAGTGTTTCAGGTCATGTCTGCCTAGTTCTCGAACCCGCAGGGTCTGCACACTTAAGGTTCGGTGACGTTTCGGTATAGTTGAGTTATAGGTGTTGGTAACGAAAGTTGTTCGGACTCCCGAATGAGATCCAGGACATCACGAGGAGCTCCGGAATGGTCCAGAGGTAAAGATTAATGTATAGGAAGTCCTGTTTTGGTCACTGGAAAAGTTCGGGCTCATCGGTAGTGTACCGGAAGTGCCGGGAGGGGTGCCGGGGACCATCGGGAGGGGTGTCACGCCCCAAGGGGTCTCATGGGCTATGGGAAGAGATAAACCAGCCCCTAGTGGGCTGGAATAAGTTCCCACTAAGGCCCATAATGTTTGAGAAGGAAAAAACACAAGGTGGAAAGAGTTTCCAAGTGGGAAGGTGGAATTTGGAGTAGGACTCCTCCACCTCCAATTTCGGCCAAACCTTGAGGTTTTGAGGCTGCCTCCTCCCCTCCCTCCCTCCTATATATAGCGGTAATTTAGATCTGATTTGAGACAACTTTGCCACGTGCAACTCAAACCTACACTACGTAGTTCTTCCTCTAGATTAGATTTCTGCGGAGCTCCGGCGGAGCCCTGCGGGAATAGATCATCACCAACACCGGCGCGCTGTCATGCTGTCAGAGAACTCATCTACTTCTTCGTCTCTCTTGCTGGATCAAGAAGGCCGAGATCGTCATCGAGCTGTACGTGTGTTGAACGCGGAGGTGCCGTCTGTTCGGCGCTAGATCGGAACGGATAGTGGGACGGATCGTGAGACGGTTCATGGGACGGATCGTGGAACGGTTCGAGGGACGGATCGTGAAGACGTACCACTACATCAACCGCGTTTCTTAACGCTTCCCACTGAGCGATCTATAAGGGTACGTAGATCTAATCTCCTCTCGTTGATGGACATCACCATGATAGGTCTTCGTGTGCGTAGGAAATTTTTTGTTTCCCATGCAACGTTCCCCCACAGTGGCATCATGAGCCAAGTTCATGCGTAGATGTTATCTCGAGTAGAACACAAAGGGTTTTGTGGACGGTGATGTTCGATTTGCTACCCACCTTAGTCTTTTCTTGTATCGGCGGTATTGTTGGATTGAAGCAGCCCGGACCGACATTATTCGTACGTTTACGAAAGACTGGTTTCATCGATTGACATGCAACCTCGTTGCATAAAGATGACTGGCGGGTGTTGGTTTCTTCAACTTTAGTTGAATTAGTTTTGACCAAGGCGGTCCTTGGAGAGGTTAAATAGCAATTTGCACATCTCCATTGTGGTTTTTGCATAAGTAAGATGCGATCATACTAAATACCCATAGCAGCCACGTAAAACATGTAACAACAAATTAGAGGACGTCTAACTTGTTTTTGCAGGGTATGCTTGTGATATGATATGGCCAATGACGTGATGTGATATATTGGATGTATGAGATGATCATGTTGTAATAGTTAATATCGACTTGCACGTCGATGGTACGACAACCGGCAGGAGCCATAGGGTTGTCTTTAAACTAAAGTTTGTGTTTGCAGATGCGTTTACTATATTGCTAGGATGTAGCTTTAGTAGTAATATCATAAGTAGCACGACAACCTCGATGGCGACACGTTGATGGAGATCATGATGATGGAGATCATGGTGTGGCGCCGGTGACAAGAAGATCGTGTCGGTGCTTTGGTGATGGAGATCAAGAAGCACAAGATGATGACCATATCATGTCACTTATGAATTGCATGTGATGTTAATCCTTTTATGCACCTTATTTTGCTTAGAACGACGGTAGCATTATGAGGTGATCTCTAACTAAATCTCCTCAACTGTGCACCGTTGCGACAGTTCTTCGTTTCGAGACACCACGTGATGATCGGGTGTAATAGACTCAACGTTCACATACAACGGGTGAAAAACAGTTGCACACACGGAACAGTCGGGTTAAACTTGATGAGCCTAGCATGTGCAGACATGGCCTCGGAACACAAGAGACCGAAAGGTCGAGCATGAATCATATAGTTGATATAATTAGCATAGAGATGCTTACCACTGAAACTATTCTCAACTCACGTGATGATCGGACTTAAGTTAGTGAATTTGGATCATGTACCACTCAAATGACTAGAGAGATGTACTTTTTGAGTGGGAGTTCTTAAGTAATATGATTAATTGAATAAATTATCATGAACATAGTCAAAAGGTCTTTGCGAATTATGATGTAGCTTGCGCTATAGCTCTACTGTTTTTATATGTTCCTAGAGAAAATTAAGTTGAAAGATGATAGTAGCAACTTTGCGGACTAAGTCCATAAAACTGAGGATTGTCCTCATTGCTGCGCAGAAGGCTTATGTCCTTAATGCACCACTCGGTGTGCTGCACCTCAAACGTCGTCTGTGGATGTTGCAAAAATCTGACATACGCGTTTTTCATGATTACGTGATAGTTCAGTGCGTAATACTTGAAAGCTTAGAAGCAAGGCGTTGAAGACGTTTTGCAAACATCACGGAACATAAGAGATGTTCTAAGAGATGAAATTGAGATTTCATGCTCGCGCCCTTGTTGAGAGGTATAAGACCTCCGACAAGATTCTTTGTCTACAAAGTAAAGGAGAAAAGCTCAATCGTTGAGCATGTTCTCGGATTGTCTGAGTACAACAATCGCTTGAATCAAGTGGGAGTTAATCTTCCAGATGAGACAGTGATGGTTCTCCAAAGTCACTGCCACCAAGCTGCTAGAGCTTCGTCATGAACTATAAACATATCAAGGATAGATATGATGATCCTTGAGCAATTTGCAATGTTTGACACTTCGAAAGTAGAAATCAAGAGGGAGCATCAATTGTTGATGGTTAGTAAAACCACTAGTTTCAAGAAGAGCAAGGGCTAGAAGGGATACTTCATGAAATAGCAAACCAGTTGCTTGCTACGGCAACAAAAGTCCTTCCAACGGCGCCCGAAATAAGCGTGTTGACGGGAGACTATTCAAGCGATCCTCCCCTGCAACGGCGCCAGGAATCCTTCTGCTACGGGCTATGCCTTTAGGGACTTCCTTGGCAAATATGCAAAGGATTCCCCCGTGGCCTTGGAGCCTTGCGTTGGTGTTCCCTCGAAGCGGAAAGGGTGATGTAGCACAGCGGCGGTAAGTATTTCCCTCAGTTTTGAGAACCAAGGTATCGATCCAGTGGGAGGATCGCGTCAAGTCACAAGTACCTGCACAAACACAAAGAGCTTGCACCCAACGCTATGAAGGGGTTGTCAATCCCTTATAGATTGTTTGCAAAGTGAGAACTGAAAGCAAGAAGTAAACAAAGCAAAGTAAAAGTGAAAGTGGAGACGATAGTTGTGAATAGACCCGGGGGCCGTAGTGTTCACTAGTGGCTTCTCTCATGAAAGCAAGTAGACGGTGGGTGAACGAATTACTGTCGAGAAATTGATAGAACCGCGCAAAGTCGTGACGTTATCTATGGCAATGATTATATCTATAGGCATCACGTCCAAAACAAGTAGACCGATACTTTCTGCATCTACTACTATTACTCCACACGTCGACCGCTATCCACCATGCATCTAGTGTATTAAGTTCATAAGAACAGAGTAACGCCTTAAGCAAGATGACATGATGTAGATGGACAATCTCATATCTATGATAAAACCCCATCTTGTTACCCTTGATGGCAACAACACGATGCGTGCCTTGCTGCCCCTTCTGTCACTGGGAAAGGTCACCACACGGTATGAACCCAAAACCAAGCACTTCTCCCATTGCAAGAATCATAGATCTAGTTGGCCAAACAAAACCCAAGACTCGGAGAGACTTACAAGGATATCAAATCATGCATATAAGAAATCAGCAAAGACTCAAATATAAATCATAGATAATCTGATCACAAATCCACAATTCATCGGATCTCGACAAACACACCGCCAAAGACGATTACATCGGATAGATCTCCATGAAGATCATGGAGAACTTTGTATTGAAGATCCAAGAGAGAGAAGAAGCCATCTAGCTATTAACTACAGACCCGTAGGTCTGAAGTGATCTACTCACAAGTCATTGGAGGGGCGATGATGTTGATGTAGAAGCCATCCAACTCCAAAGTCCCCTCCGGCAGGGCACCGGGAAGGGTCTCCAGATGAGATCTCGCGGAAACGGAAGCTTGCGGCGGCGGAAAAGTGTTTTCGTGGATGCCCTGATTTTTTCTGGGATTTTAGGGAATATATAGGCGAAAGAGCTAGGGCAGGGGAGCTCCAAGGGGGCCACAAGCCTGGTAGCCGCTGCCCCCCTGGTGGCGGCTACAGGGCTTGTGGGCCCCCTGTGGCGCTCCTGCCTTGGCCCTCAAGTCCCCCGATCTTCTTCTGTTCTGGAAAAATTTATTTCGGGGATTTTATTCCGTTTGGACTCCGTTCCAAAATCAGATGTGAAAAGAGTCAAAAACATAGAAAAAACAGGAACTGGCACTTGGCACTGAATTAATAAGTTAGTCCCAAAAAGATATAAAAGGTATATAAAACATCCAAAGTTGTCAAGATAACAACATGAAACTATCAAAAATTATAGATACGTTTGAGATGTATCAAGCATCCCCAAGCTTAACTCCTGCTCGTCCTCGAGTAGGGAAGTGATAAAGAATGAATTTTTGATGCTTTCATGCTACCTAGCATAGATGTCCTTTGTAACTCCTCTTATGTGACGTGAATGTTCAGATCCATTAGATTCAAAACAATAGTTTGCTATTGATGTGGAGACAATAATACTTCAAGCAAACTAGCAAGGCAATCATGAACTTTCAAAATAACAAGGCCAAAAGAAAGTTATCCCTACAAAATCATATAGTCTGGCTATGCTCTATCATCCTTGCACAATGAATTTAAATCATGCACAACCTCGGTATTGGCCAAGTAATTGTTTTCACACCTTTACTTTCTCAAACCTTTTCAACTCTCACGCAATACATGAGCGTGAGCCATGGTTTTAGCACTAAAAGTGGGATGGAGTGTGGTGGAGGTTGCAAGACAAACAAGGAGAAGATGGTCACATTAACTAGGCATATCAATGAGCTATGGAGATGCTCATCAATAGATATCAATGTGAATGAGTAGGGATTGCCATACAAATGATGCACTAGATCTAAGAGTATGTGAAAGCTCTTAAAGAAAACTAGTGGGTGTGCATCCAACTTGCTTGCTCACGAAGACCTAAGGCAATTTTGAGGAAGCCTATCATTGGAATATACAAGCCAAGTTATATAATGAAAATTTCCCACTAGCTATATGGTGGTGACAAAGCAAGAGACTCTCAATCATGAAGATTATGGTGCTTAATAAGCACAAGTGTGGAAAGATAGTAGCATTGTCCCTTCTCTCTTTTTCTCTCTTTTTTTGGTGGGCTCTTTGGCCTCTTTTTTTTATATATTTTTTTATTTTGGTGGGCATCTTTGGCCTCTTTTTGTATATGGGCTTCGCTGGCCTCTTTTATTTCCTCACATGGGACAATGCTCCATCAATGATGATCATGACACTTACAACTCAAAACTTAGACCAATGACGACTCTATATGGAATGCCTTCGGTAGTGTACCGTGACAATGATCTAGTATGGCATAGACATCAATGGAAACATCATGCTAGCTATCTTACGATCATGCAATGGCAATGCAGAAGTGGTGGCACATGTCATGGTGGTAGTTGCATGGCAATATATCTCGGAATAGCTTTGAAAAAGCCATAGTAGGTAGGTATGGTGGCTGTTTTGAGGGAGGCTATATCGTGGGTTTTGTGCATCGGCGAAAGTTGCACGACACTAAAGAAGATAGTGATGGTGGAAGGTGAAAGTGCATCTAAACCATGGACTCAATATTAGTCATGAAGAACTCATATACTTGTTGCAAAAATTTTAGTAGTAATCGAAACAAAGCATTCAACGCATACTCCTAGGGTAAGGGTTGGTAGGTATAAACCATCGCGCGATCCCGACCGCCACACAAAGGATGACAATCAATATACTAATCATGCTCAGACTTCATCACATAGCGGTTCACCATACATGCATACTACGGGAATCACTAACTTCAACACAAGTATTCTTAGATCCACAACACCATACTAATATAACTTCAATATTACCACAACCACAACTCAAAACTAATTGAGATGAATCAAACTTCCCTAACTATTCAATGCACATGAAGGTGGAAGTTTTCATATCCCTTTGGATAACTACCCCTTTTGAGACTACTATCATAGCATAGATCAACTACCAAGCCACGCGCTTTCGTGCTCTAAAAGATATAAGTGAAGCACATAGAGCAAAATCAACTAGCTCAAAAGATATAAGTGAAGCACATGTGAGCTGAATTGTCTAACCAAAGGATATAAGTGAAGCTCGACAAAATCACGGTGAGTGCATGTGACTCACTCTAGATGTGCAGCAAGGAAGATTGTGACACAAAAAAAAGACTCCTATGATACAAGACGCTCCAAGCAAAACACATAACATGTGGTGAATAAAAATATAGCCCCAAGTAACGTTACCGATGGATTGAAGACGAAAGAGGGGATGCCTTCCCGGGGCATCCCCAAGCTTAGGCCTTTACGGCATCCTTGAATCAACTTGGGGTGCCTTGGGCATCCCCAAGCTTGAGCTCTTGCCACTCTTTATCTCTTTGTCCATAAGAACTTCACTCAAAACTTGAAAACTTCACAACACGAAACTTAAACAGAAACTCGTGATATCATTAGTATAAGAAAGCAAAGCACCACTTCCTTAGGTACTATAGAAAACTTAAATTCTACTTATGTTGATGCTGGGTTACTGTATTTTCAATCTTCCATGGCTAATACCCCCCCGATACTATCCATAGTTTCATCAAAATAAGCAACCAACTCAACAAAAACAGAATCTGTTAATAGCAGACCAGTCTGTAGCAATCTGTATACTTCGTGTACTTCTGGTACTTCCAAAATTCTGAAAAATTACGACAGTCTGAAAAATTTGCGTAGCAATCAGCAGCAAAAAGAATCAACTCAAAGCTCTTACAGAAAAACAATGAAAATTCTTTTCAAGAGCAGAAAGTTTCTGTCTTTTCCAGCATGACCAAACAATCATCCCCAAGACTAATCATAACGGTTTTACTTGGCACAAACGCAAAAAGAAACACAAAAAACACAATCATAACAGAATTATGAAAGTGTGGAAAACACAACACAGAAATAAAAAGGATAGATTTGTTGGGTTGCCTCCCAACAAGCGCTATTGTTAAACGCCCTTAGCTAGGCAAAAGGTGATGGAATCACATATAGTCATCTTTAGTGCTCAAACCATAAGTAGCCCTCATCATAGATTCATAAGGCAATCTTATTTTCTTTCTAGGAAAGTGCTCCATGCCCTTCTTTAGAGGAAATTGAAATCTAATATTCCCTTCCTTCATATCGATGATAGCACCAATAGTCCTTAGGAAAGGTCTACCAAGAATAATGGGACATGAAGGATTGCAATCTATGTCAAGTAGAATGAAATCCACGGGTACATAGTTCTTATTTGCAACAATAAGAACATCATCGATCCTTCCCATGGGTTTCTTGACGGTAGAATCCGCAAGATGCAAATTAAGAGAACACTCTTCAGTCTCATGAAAACCAAGAATATCACATAAAGACTTTGGAATCGCGGAAACACTAGCACCCAAATCACACAAAGCATTGCATTCATAGTTTTTTATTTTGATTTTGATAGTAGGTTCCCACTCATCATGAAGTTTTCTAGGTATAGAGACTTCTAATTCGAGCTTCTCTTCAAGAGATTTCATCTTGGCATCTACGATATGAGCGGTAAAGGCTTTGCTTTGTCTATAAGCATGTGGAGAGTTTGCAATGGATTGCATCAAAGAAATGCATTCAAATAAGGAGCAACTATCATAATTGAATTCCTTGAAATCCAAAGTGGGGGTTTCATTACTACCCAATATTTTTATTTCTTCTACTCAACTATCCACACCTTTATCAACAAGATATGTGGACTCCGAATCATTGGGGCGTTTTTTAACCAAAGTGGATTCATATCCAGCCCCTTCATCAATAGGTTTGACACGCGAAAACAAAGATTCAAGAGGAGTCACACCAAGCACTTCAAGATCTCCGTGATTTGCATCACTAGAACGCACCCTTTTAAACCATTCATGCCTAGCGCGAATTTGGACGGTTCTTTATTTGCTCTCATTCATGGAGACACGCATAGATTTAAAAGTTTCATCCAAGTTGACCTTGGGAGGAGCACATCTAACTTTCAAAGCATCAATATCACAAGACATCCTATCAACGCTCTTAGCCAAATCGTCTATTTTGAGTAGTTTTTCCTCTATGGACGCATTGAAAATCTTTTGAGAGTTGATGAACTCTTTGATATTACTCTCTAAATCAGAGGGTAATTTGTTGTGATTTCCATAAGTGTTGTTGTAGTAATTGCCATAATTGTTAGAGGAGTTACTAGGAAAAGGCCTAGGAACATAGTTTTCTCTAAAAGCATTGTTGTTGTCAAAATTGTTCCTACCAACAAAATTAACGTCCAAATTAGCGTTGCTACTCTCAATCAAGGAAGATAGTGGCATGTCACTAGGATCTAAAGGAGCATTTCTACTAGCAACCAAATTCATCAACTCGTCCATCTTAGCACTAAGCGAGTTAATTTCTTCTATAGCGTGTACCTTTTTGCTAGCAGGTGACCTTTCAGTGTGCCACTGAGAGTAGTTGGTCATGATATTGTCTAGGAGTTTTGTAGCGTCTCCTAACGTGATTTCCGTGAACGTTCCACCTGAGGCGGAGTCCAAGATATTGCGAGAAGCAAAATTCAAACCAGCGTAAAAGATTTGTATAATCAAGCCAAGAGCGGGACAATTTCTAATCATTAACTTCATCCTCTCCCAAGATTGTGCAACGTGTTCATGATCAAGTTTCTTGAAATTCATGATATCGTTACGTAGAGAGATAATCTTAGCCGGCGGAAAATACTTGGATATGTAAGCATCTTTGCACTTATCCCAAGAATCGATACTATTTTTAGGCAAAGAAGAAAACCAAGTTTTTGCGCGATCTCGCAATGAGAAAGGAAAAAGCTTCAACTTAACAACGTCATTATCCACATATCTTTTCTTTTGCATATCGCAAAGTTCAATGAAGGTATTGAGATGAGATGCGGCATCTTCACTAGGAAGGCCAGAGAATTGCTCTTTCATAACAAGATTCAGCAAGGCAGCGTTGATTTCATACGATTCCGCACTAGTGGCGGGAGCAACCGGAGTACTAATAAAATCATTATTATTAGTACTCGAAAAGTCACAAAGTTTGGTGTTTTCAGCCATGATGACCTCAACAAACCAACAAGAACACAAGCAAGCAAGAAAACTGACAAAGGAAAACGGCAAAAGGCAAAAGAAAACGGAAAAGGAGAAAGGCAAAAGAAAACGGCAAAGGAGAAAGGCAAATGAAAACGGCAAATGTGAAGTGGGGAAGAGGAAAAAGAGAGGCAACTCGCAAAAAAGGTAAATGCAAGAGATGAGTTTGTGACACCTACTTGGATAGATCTTGACTTGATCTCTCTCCCCGGCAACGGCGCCAGAAATACTTCTGCTACGGCAACAAAAGTCCTTTCAACGGCGCCAGAAATAAGCGTGTTGACGGGAGACTATTCAAGCGATCCTCCCCTGCAACGGCGCCATGCATCCTTCTGCTACGGGCTACGCCTTTAGGGACTTCCTTGGCAAATATGCAAAGCATTCCCCCGTGGCCTTGGAGCCTTGCGTTGGTGTTCCCTCGAAGCGGAAAGGGTGATGTAGCACAGCGGCGGTAAGTATTTCCCTCAGTTTTGAGAACCAAGGTATCGATCCAGTGGGAGGATCGCGTCAAGTCACAAGTACCTGCACAAACACAAAGAGCTTGCACCCAACGCTATGAAGGGGTTGTCAATCCCTTATAGATTGTTTGCAAAGTGAGAACTGAAAGCAAGAAGTAAACAAAGCAAAGTAAAAGTGAAAGTGGAGACGATAGTTGTGAATAGACCCGGGGGCCGTAGTGTTCACTAGTGGCTTATCTCATGAAAGCAAGTAGACGGTGGGTGAACGAATTACTATGGAGCAATTGATAGAACCGCGCAAAGTCATGACGTTATCTATGGCAATGATTATATCTATAGGCATCACGTCCAAAACAAGTAGACCGATACTTTCTGCATCTACTACTATTACTCCACACGTCGACCGCTATCCAGCATACATCTAGTGTATTAAGTTCATAAGAACAGAGTAACGCCTTAAGCAAGATGACATGATGTAGATGGACAATCTCATATCTATGATAAAAGCCCATCTTGTTACCCTTGATGGCAACAACACGATGTGTGCCTTGCTACCCCTTCTGTCACTGGGAAAGATCACCACACGGTATGAACCCAAAACCAAGCACTTCTCCCATTGCAAGAATCATAGATCTAGTTGGCCAAACAAAACCCAAGACTCAGAGAGACTTACAAGGATATCAAATCATGCATATAAGAAATCAGCAAAGACTCAAATATAAATCATAGATAATCTGATCACAAATCCACAATTCATCGGATCTCGACAAACACACCGCCAAACAGGATTACATCGGATAGATCTCCATGAAGAACATGGAGAACTTTGTATTGAAGATCCAAGAGAGAGAAGAAGCCATCTAGCTACTAACTACGGACCCGTAGGTCTGAAGTGAACTACTCACGAGTCATTGGAGGGGCGATGATGTTGATGTAGAAGCCCTCCAACTCCAAAGTCCCCTCCGGCAGGGCACCGGGAAGGGTCTCCAGATGAGATCTCGCGGAAACGGCAGCTTGTGGCGGCGGAAAAGTGTTTTCATGGATGCCCTGATTTTTTCTGGGATTTTAGGGAATATATAGGCGAAAGAGCTAGGGCAGGGGAGCTCAAGGGGGCCACAAGCCTGGTAGCCGCCGGCCCCCTGGTGGCGGCTACAGGGCTTGTAGGCCCCCTGTGGCGCTCGTGCCTTGGCCCTCAAGTCCCCCGATCTTCTTCTGTTTTGGAAAATTTTATTTCGGGGATTTTATTCCGTTTGGACTCCGTTCCAAAATCAGATCTGAAAAGAGTCAAAAACACAGAAAAAACAGGAACTGACACTTGGCACTGAATTAATAAGTTAGTCCCAAAAAAGATATAGAAGGTATATAAAACATCCAAAGTTGACAAGATAACACCATGAAACTATCAAAAATTATAGATACGTTTGAGACGTATCATTGCTGCTCTAATGAAGAAACCCAAGATTGAACCCAAACCGAGACTAAGTGTTTCTGTTATGAGGGGAACGGTCACTAAGGCGGAGCTACCCTAGATACTTGGTAGATGAGAAAGCTCTCGAAGTTAACAGAAGTATATTTGATATATATGATATTGATGTGTACTTTACTAGTACTCCTAGTAGCACAAGGGTATTAGATACCAGTTCGATTGATAAGTGATTAGTAACTCGAAATAAAAGCTACGGAATAAACAGAGACTAGCTAAAGGCGAGGTGACGATAAGTGTTGGAAGTGTTTCCAAGGTTGATGTGATCAAACATTGCACGCTCGCTCTACCATCGGGATTGGTGTTAAACCTAAATAATTGTTATTTGGTGTTTGCGTTGAGCATGAGCATGATTTGATCGTGTTTATTGCAATACGATTATTCATGTAAAGAGAATAATGGTTATTCTATTTGCTTGAAAAATTACCTTCATTGGTTTGTAGAATCTCGATCGTAGTGTTACACATGTTCATAATATTGGTGCCAAAAGATACAAAATAATAATGATAGTACCACTTACTTGTGGCAGTGCCGCTTGAGTCATGGTGGTGTAAAATGCATGAAGAAGCTCCATGCTGATGGATCTTTGTACTCACTCATTTTTGAAACGTTTGAGATATGCAAACCATACCTGTTGGTACAAACGCATGAAGAAACTCCATGCAGATGGATCGTTTGGACTCTCTTGATTTTGAATCACTTGAGACATGCAAAATAATACCACATGGAACAAGAAAGTAACTTGTTGGATGCAATACATTTTTTATGTGTGCAGACCAATGAGTACTGAGGCACGCAATGGATATAGTTATGTTCTTACTCACTGACGATTTGAGTAGATAAAGGAGTATTTACTTAATGAATCACAAGTCTGAAATATTAAAAAGTTCAAAGCTATTTCAGAGTGAAGATCGTCGTGACAAGAGGATAAACTATCTATGATATGATCATAGAGATGAATATCTGAGTTGCGAGTTTTTGGTACACAGTTAAGACAATGTGGAAATTGTTTCGCAGTTCCTGCCACCTAGAACACCATAGTGTGATGGTGTGTCCGAACGTCATAGCCACACCCTATTTGATATGGTGCATACTATGATGTCTCTTATTGAATTACCGCTATCGTTTATGGGTTATGCATTAGAGACAACCCATTCACTTTAAATAGGGCACCGCGTATTTCCGTTGAGATGACACAGTATAGACTATGGTTTGGAGAAAACTGAGCTGTTGTTTCTTGAAAGTTTGGGACTGCGACGCTTATGTGAAAAAGTTTCAGTCTGATAAGCTCGAACCCAAAGCGGATAAATGCATCTTCATAGGATATCCAAAACAATTGGATACATCTCCTATCTCAGATCCAGAAGCAAAGTGTTTGTTTCTAGAAATGGGTCCTTTCTCGAGGAAAGGTTTCTCTCGAAAGAATTGAGTGGGAGGATGGTGGAACTTGATGAGGTTAGTGAACCGTCACTTCAACCAGTGTGTAGCAGGGCGCAGGAAGATGTTCCTGTGGCGCCTACACCAATTGAAGTGGAAGATGATGATGGTGATCATTAGAACTTCGGATCAAGTTACTACAAACCTCGTAGGTCGACAAAGGTCGCGTACTACTACAGAGTGATACGGTTACCCTATCTTGGAGGTCATGTTGTTGAACAACAATGAACCTACGAGTTATGGAGAAGCAATGGTGGGCCTGGATTCCGACAAATGGCTGGAGGCCATGAAATCCGAGAGAGGATCCATGTATAAAACAAAGGGTAGACTTTGGAAGAACTACTTGATGGTAGTAAGACTATTAAGTAAAGATGGATCTTGAAAAGGAAGACAGACGATGATGGTGATAAGTCACTATTAAGAAAAGCTCGACTTGTCGCAAAGATGTTTTCGACAAGATCAAAGAGTTGACTATGATGTGACTTTCTCACTCGTAGCAATGCTAAAAGTCTGTTGGAATTATGTTAGTAGTTGCTGCATTATTTGTGAAATATTGCACATAGGAAGTCAAAACATTGTTTCCTCGACGGTTTCCTTGAGAAAAGATTGTATGTGATACAGTCAGAAGGTTTTGTCGATCCTAAGGATACTAACAAGTATGCAAGCTCCAGCAATCCTTTTATGGACTGGTGCAAGCATCTCGGAGTTGGAATATACGCTTTGATGAGATGATCAAAGCTTTTGGGTTTGTACAAGGTATATGAGAAACTTGTATTTGCAAAGAAGTGAGTGGGAACACTATAGAATTTCTGATAAGTATATGTGGTTGACATATTGTTGATCGGAAGTAATGTAGAATTTCTGTAAATCATAAAGGTTGTTTGAAAGGGTTTTTTCAAAGGAAGACCTGGAAAGAGCTACTTGAACAATGAGCATCAAGATCTATGGAGATAGATCAAAATGTTGAACAGAACTTTCAAATGAAATGCATGCCTTGACAAGTTTTTGAAGGAGTTCAAAATAGATCAGCAACGAAGGAGTTCTTGGCTGTGTTGTAAGGTGTGAATTTGAGTAAGACTCAAAAGCCCGGCCACGGCAGAAGAAAGAGAAAGGACAAAGGTCGTCTCCTATGCCTTAGCCATAGACTCTAAAGTATGACATGTTGTGTGCCGCACCTAATGTGTGCATTGCCACAAGCCTGTTAAGAGGTACAGAGAGTGATACAAGATTGAATCATTGAACAACGGTCAAAGTTATCCTTAGTAACTAATGGACTAAGAAATTTTTCTCGACTATGGAGGTGGTTAAAGAGTTCGTCGTAAAGGGTTACATCGATGCAAGCTTTGACACTAATCCGAATAACTATGAGTAGTAAAACGGATTCGTATAGTAGAGTAGATATTTGGAGTATTTCCGAATAGCACATAGTAGCAACATCTATAAGATGACATAAAGATTTGTAAAGCACACACGGATCTGAAAGATTCAGAACCGTTGACTAAAACCTCTCTCACGAGCAAGACGTGATCAGACCCCAGAACCATATAGGTGTTGGACTCGTTGAAATCACATGGTGATGTGAACTAGATTATTGACTCTAGTGCAAGTGGGAGACTGTTGGAAATATGCCCTAGAAGCAATAATAAATTGCTTATTATTATATTTCCTTATTCATAATAATCATTTATTATCCATGCTAGAATTGTATTGATTGGAACCTCAAATACATGTGTGGATACATAGACAACACACTGTCCCTAGTGAGCCTCTAGTTGACTAGTTCGTTGATCAAAGATGGTCAAGATTTCCTGGCCATAGGCAAGTGTTGTCACTTGATAACGGGATAACATCATTAGGAGAATGATGTGATGGACAAGACCCAAACTATAAACGTAGCATATGATCGTGTCAGTTTCTTGCTATTGTTTTCTGCATGTCAATGTATCTGTTCCTATGACCATGAGATCATGCAACTCCCGGATACTGGAGGAATACCTTGTGTGTATCAAACGTCGCAACGTAACTGGTGACTATAAAGGTGCTCTACAAGTATCTCCGAAGGTGTCTGTTGGGTTGGCATGGATCAAGACTGGGGTTTGTCACTCCGTGTGACAGAGAGGTACCTCAGGACCCACTCGGTAATACAACATCACAACAAGCCTTGCAAGCAATGTGACTAATGAGTTAGTTACGGGATCTTGTATTACGTAACTAGTAAAGAGACTTGCCAGTAACGAGATTGAACTAGGTATGAAGATACCGACGATCGAATCTCGGGTAGATAACATACCGAAGGACAAAGGGAACATCATACGGGATTAACTGAATCCTTGACATAGAGGTTCAACCGATAAGATCTTTGTAGAATATGTAGGATCCAATATGGGCATCTAGGTACCGCTATTGTATATTGATCGGAGAGTGTTTCAGGTCATGTCTGCCTAGTTCTCGAACCCGCAGGGTCTGCACACTTAAGGTTCGGTGACGTTTCGGTATAGTTGAGTTATAGGTGTTGGTAACTGAAAGTTGTTCGGAGTCCAAGAATGAGATCCAGGACATCACGAGGAGCTCCGGAATGGTCCGGAGGTAAAGATTAATATATAGGAAGTCCTGTTTTGGTCACCGAAAAAGTTTTGGGCTCATCGGTAGTGTACCGGGAGTGCCGGGAGGGGTGCCGGGGACCATCGGGAGGGGTATCACGCCCCAAGGGGTCTCATGGGCTATGGGAAGAGATAAACCAGCCCCTAGTGGGCTGGAATAAGTTCCCACTAAGGCCCATAAGGTTTGAGAAGGAAAAAACACAAGGTGGAAAGAGTTTCCAAGTGGGAAGGTGGAATTTGGAGTAGGACTCCTCCACCTCCAATTTCGGCCAAACCTTGAGGTTTTGAGGCTGCCTCCTCCCCTCCCTCCCTCCTATATATAGTGGTAATTTAGGTCTGATTTGAGACAACTTTACCACGTGCAACTCAAACCTACACCTCGTAGTTCTTCATCTAGATTAGATTTCTGCGGAGCTCCGGCGGAGCCCTGCAGGAATAGATCATCACCAACACTGGCGCGCCGTCACGCTGCCGGAGAACTCATCTACTTCTTCGTCTCTCTTGCTAGATCAAGAAGGCCGAGATCGTCATTGAGCTGTACGTGTGTTGAACGCGGAGGTGTCGTCCGTTCGGCGCTAGATCGGAACGGATCGTGGGACGGTTTGAGGGATGGATGGTGAAGACGTATCACTACATCAACCGCGTTTCTTAACGCTTCCCGTTGAGCGATCTACAAGGGTACGTAGATCTAATCTCCTCTCGTAGATGAACATCACCATGATAGATCTTCGTGTGCGTATGAATTTTTTTGTTTCCCATGCAACGTTCCCCACGTAATATATAATTACGATAATAAGATATATGAGTTAAAAAAATATAACTGATTTCTAATTATTTAGATTAGGAAATAAAATAATTTTTCAATGTTAAGTTATGGGTAAAAGTTGGACACATAGAGATGCTACAGATTTATATGTGGCACAATGAGCTCATGAATTATGTATTAATGTAATTTAGCAATTTAGTTATTTTAGTTTGTATTTTATTATTAAAGATTCCAAATAGTATTGGAAGACCGAAAAATATATTAAAGAGACACTCATACAACTCATATATTAAAAAAACCCAGCTCAAAACTAAATTCTATTCATACAACTCGAGATATTTGGTAATGTTTATAAAACAAAATGTTCAGGCTACTCTTCTTATCACTGTTTGTTATGTATGTGTCTTTTACACATTAATATACATTGAAAGTGTGCATGCATTTCAAAATAATAGTTTATTTTACTAAAAAAACAAATATGAAATATTTTTATATTTAAAGCAAAGGCTATTTACAAAAAAATCATGTATTTACAAAAAAGTAGCAAAGAAAGAAAATAAAAATTAAAACATTTAAAATGATTTTAGAGGAGATTATATGTGTTATTGTTAAAAAATATTATCTCTAATCATTTGCCATATGCTTTATTTTATTTTTCCTTTTTCTACCAATTGCATATTTTGTTAAATACATGAATACCTAGGTGTGTTCATAAATGGTCCAGATCCTTGGAATCATCGACTCCCATCCCTCCGTCCAAAATGTTGCTCTTTGCAAAAAATAGCGCTAGAAAAACATGTTTAGTAGGCAGCTCCGCTCCAGATTCACGAGAGGGATAGGCGGGGAGACACAAGCAGTGCCAATGGCAGGTGGATCTAGCCAGAGGTTTGGAGGAGAGATGTCTACTTGAACCGCCTTTCCCTTGTCGGTGGCAGTTTCTTTGTAAATCTTATCAACTCTGTGATTTTAAAGATTTGAGATCCAAAAATAGCCGCTCTGCACAATTTCACCGTAGCCCACTCCACTTTGCATTTTCAGCTTTGCGGAGCTCGAGAGTTTGGCGCTGGCTCCGGGAGCGGAGAGAATTCGAAGATGCTCCTAGTTTGCTAGATATGAAAATCATTTTCTTGATGTATTAACATCACCTTTTAAGACAAATGAACATGTGAATCAACCTGTGATTAGATAGTTAGAGGAACAGTGGTATTTCCAGCCCATCAGGGTTCAAGTCCTGATGCTCGCATTATTTCTGAATTTATTTCAAGATTTCCGGATATGTCAGCTTAGTCTCTCGAAGGCATTCATAGGGATATAATATATGTGTGTGCGTTTATAAAAATGACTGTATACGCGTATATATAAGCGCTCGTGTCTATACCGTGTTAAAAAAATACAAACCAATAACTAAAGTCTCACATAGAAGCTCGTGTCATAAGAACTAGTAATGTCCATGTGTTTTTTTTAACACGGTACAGGCGCAAACGTTAATACACACGCACATACACTCACTTCTATGAACGCATACATGCATGCTCTATCCCTATGAGCATCTCCGAGAGACTGAACCGGCATATTATCTTAAATTTTAAGAAAGTCATCAGTAACAGAAATGTCTTCTTCCACTGAATGCGCATCGCTAAAAATCCTGAAATAAATTCAGTAATAAATATGAGCACCAAGATTTAAACTCTGATAGGCTAGGGATCCCTCTAAGTATCCAACCACAGGTTGGTTCGCGGTTTGTATTCCTTTTTGACAAAAAGAAATACGTGGATGTTTTTTCTACGGCGCATGAGCAATTTACCCGGAAACGAATCAACATCATTTTCTTTCCATGCCATAAACATATCTTTCTGGAAATAGACGAGCATTCCTTTGTGGAAACATTTGAACGCATTGGAACACTTTCTTTTACCAATGCATGAGCGCAACAGCGGGCCGTGCAATGTGCGGCCCATGAGGACACGGAAAAAGCCCAGAAGAGAGAGATCAGATCATATGCTCCCCGTTGCGGCCCACGCACACACGGAGAAGAGAGAGAGAGAGAGAGAGAGGTGGGTAGGCGGCGAGCGTGCGACACCCTCCCCCATCCCCTCGTCCGCTCCGCCGCCGGTCGGTCGGTCGGTCGCCTTCTCGCCGGCCGGCGCGATGGGAGGCGACGCGCCGCCCATGAAGAGGCCCAAGCTGGAGAAGGATGACGGCTGGTCCCGCCACCCTTCAGCCGCCAACGGCTCCAGGCCCGCCAGCGATGCGCCGCCGCCGCCGCCGGCCGGGGAGGACGAGGAGGAGCTCCCGGAGGAGGCCGTGCTCGCGCTCATAGACCACCACGAGCGCGAGGTCGAGCGCTACAAGCTCAAGGTGCATCTCCCCTCCCCCAGTCCCGTTCCCCCCTTCGGTTCTTGGTGGTGAATGAACGATCGATCCTCGCGTCCGTCCGCAGCTGGAGGCCGCCGAGAGGAAGCTGGCCGAGACGCGGTCGAGGCTCGCCCAGCACCGAGGCCGCGGTCCCGATCGGAACCATCCGCCGCCGCCGCCACCAGCCGTGCAGAAGGCCGCCGCGCCCGATCGCAGGACGCCGCCTCCGACCCAGAGGGAGTCCCCCAAGCCGTCGGCGCCGAGCCACAAGGCCCCCGCGCCGCAGACCAGGCCGCAGCTCGTCATCCCGGGGGCAGGCCACAGCCGTCCGGCCCCGCGGCCCTCTTTACCCATACCGAAGAAGTCTGCCTCCCCGGCATCATCGTCGTCGACCTTGGGGCAGGCGCCGCAGAGGAAGGCGGAGAAGAAACCCAAGAGAGAGATTGGTACTTCCCACGGCTCGTCCATTCGAGTTTACCCGATAGAATTCGATCTCCGTCGATATGCATGATGCAAGCCTTGTTCTGTTTTTTTCCGGTTTTGCAGTGCAGAGAGAACATCAGAACTTGATTCAGAGCATCAAGAAGTCGTCTGCGCCAACGACGCTTAAGTTCTACGGCGGAACTCTGGTCTCCAGCCAGCACAAGAGGAAGCTTAGGTGTCTTGAGCTGTGCCCTGCTGATGACCAGCTTGTCGTTACAAGGTACTAGTATGCTTGACTGGCTATAATAAATATAGCAGCAACTTTTTTTTGTACTATCAAATACAGTACCAAATACGTGACATTAATGCGCTGACGAAGAAAACTAAATTTGTCAAATTCTTCCTCATTTACTGAAGAAACTTGGTCAAAAAGCTGCCCCTGACCAGAAAAAAGGATGAATGAGAATGATGCAGGCTAGTTACCCGGACCGAAACACCAATAAGTCCTGATCTTGTTTAATGCATTGGTGTCTAATGTTATCCAAGGTATAGTCATGAACTGTGAAAGAGTGTTACAAGGTCAAAACCGTTGTTGACATGGCTACGCTTATTTGCTTAGGGATTTGGTTGATTTTTGGTCAATTATTCAGCTCCACGTATATGTTGCAGAGTAAACTATGTAACCAAATATAATAACTGTGACATGTGTTATGTTTTCTTAACTTCTGCTCGATGTAGAACTTCGGTCTAATGTTTTTTTTTTTGTTATGCAGTGCATTGGATGGAATGGTTGCTCTGTGGCAAGTACGGTCAAGTGGGTAAGCCTCATTTCCTCTTTTCTCTTCACGACATATCTTATTTTTATTTCTGGGTACTGTTACTTGGCTCCCAAAACATATGGGAGATAGGGTTACTTGTTTCGACTTGTAACGGAAAATAAAATTATAATAAGTGTGTGCCACCATTATAGTTGCAATGAAGTCAAGAGAAGTACTATGTTTGCTTGGAGATAGAAGATGCATTTGCTAAAATTAAAAGCCATAATTTCTATATGCCTTCATGCAGACTAGGCAGTAGTTAGTGAAAGTTATGCCATATAATATTGCTTTTGCTGCCAACAGGAGCCATAGGCAATGGTTTGTACTCCCCACATGGTCATATTGATGCTAAGCTAGCATAAATACATGCCAGTGTCTGTATTGTGCATGCAGATTCTGTATTTTATTTATGAAGCTCTCATGCTATGTTTTTATGAAGCTCACATGCTTTTATTGCAGAATTTAGATATTTAGCATCTGTTTGCGTGCTTTATTCCTTGGTACAAAAGCCAGGTGTGTTGGCTGATGCTCTCTTGCATTGTTTGTGCCCCGCCTCACATCACACATTCACTACACCGAGATATTAAACCCAACATCTTAGGTTTGTATCATAAGGTACATCCAGTGAGCTAGTGGCTGGCTGGCTGCCAAGAATCTATCAACATTTTTACCATTTGACATAAGAAACACTGACATGGCATTATAGCCAAAATTTCCTAATCACTCCTTCAAAGTGCCAACGAAGCGGCATCCTATATACTTAGATTTAACTCCAACGAAATATGGATATTCACGTGACACACACCCGTAGCTAATGTCAGAAGTTGCCCCACTTGCTAGCCCACAATGATAAGTGAAAAACTTTGGCAACTGCTGCAAACTGCAACTGAGCTAATGAGACCCTTGGTACAGTGTCATTTGTTCCAGTAACAGAGTGCGTACATAGAAAACTGACACATGTACAAGGCTATGAACTGGGTACATGAATAAGAGCATCTCCAACAGCCGCGCTTCGCGCCGCACCCAAAAAATGCGTTTGCCGCGCGCGCTTCGGCTGGTATAGCGCGGGGTTAGGCGCTGGCTCCAGCAGCCGCTCTATAATGCAGCGCGCGCGCGCCGCTCCAGCAGTGCCCAAAAATGCAGCGCGCGCAAACCATTTTTTAATAAATAGATTGCATTAAAATAAAAAGCATACAAAGTTATTTTACATAGATTGCAACTTGATAGGTAGTTCGAAAACATAGATAGATAATTCGGAACTAGATAGTTCGAAAACATAAAAACTTAATCCCAGTCGCTCCAATCATCTGCACCATCATCATCGTCGTTGGTGTCGTCAGAGGTTGACAGCCAGATGTCGAACCAACACTCGTCTTCTTCAGTGAAGAAGGAGCTCCCGTCTGCATTGACGATGTCGGCCTGCGCACTCGCCAATGCCTTCCGCCGACGCCGGTCCAACCGCTCCTCGCGGCGCCGGCGCGTGTCCTCCTCGCGGCGCCTTGCCCAATAATCCTGCTCGTAGGCGACGTCCTCCGGGTGGCGTCGGCGCCACTCCGCCATGACCCGCTCGTCCTCCTGGGCGACGAGGAGGCGGCGCTGCCGCGCAGTGTGCTCCGCACGGTCTTGTGCGGAGTTTACACGAGGCGGCGGGGCGACGTCTAACGCCTGCTGGAGCGTGTAGACGTCCTGGAAGTTCATTTGGCGGCGCGGCCTGCCTAGGCGCCACGCCGCCGCGTCGAACGCGCGGGCGGCCTCGTGCGCCGTGTCGTACGTGCCGAGGCTAAGCCGGAGATCGCCGGAGCGTATCTCGGCGTAGAACCCGCCGTTGGGGCGCTCGCGGATGCCGCGGTAACCCGACGCAGAACGGCGGCATGGTGGCGCGTCGGGAGCAGGGGCGCTGGAGCGGTGGCGGCGCGAGAGGCAGAGGGAGAGAGAGAGTGGAGCGGTGGCGGCGCGAGGGAGCGGCAAAGCTGCGGTTTTATAGGCGCGCGCGAGCTGCCGCCTTTTCGCGCGCGCGCAACCGGTTACCGCGCGCGCTGTTTTCCCGCCGCCGCTGGAGCACGCCATTCCGTCCCGCGCGCACTAAAATGGCGGTTTACCGCGCGCGCGCCCCCTTTTCGTGCGTCTGTTGGAGATGCTCTAACTACAAGGGTTCCCTAGACATGAGGTATGGCGACATTCAACTACAATGACCAAATGAATAATCTGCAGATGATGAAGTGTAGTGAAGTAAAATAAATAAATAACAGTAACTAGAGAACATTGATATCCAATGCAGCAAGGGGAAAGTAAATTGAGATATAGATAAAAGTAATAGATGACCTAAATGCAATCAAAGAAAGGGTGATCCTAGATATGGATAAAAGAAAGGATGATCAATGCGGAAAGATGACTATGAACTGGTAATATTTTGTTGTAGCAATATGAAATTAGCAAGCTTCTGATTTTTATTTTATGTATTTCCTACTTATGCATTGCCTTCTGTGATAGCAGTAGTTTCGCAAAAGCTGACACTATGGTGTTCATCACTTGAAACGTTGACACTATTTCCTACTTATGCATTGCCTTCTGCAATAGCAGTATTTCGCAAAAGTTTGACACTATGGTGTTCATTGGCACTTGAAAAGTTGACACTATTTCCTACTTATGCATTGCCTTCTGCAATAGCAGTATTTTCGCAAAAGTTGACACTATGGTGTTCATTGGCACTTGAAAAGTTGACACTATTTCCTACTTATGCATTGCCTTCTGCAATAGCAGTATTTTCGCAAAAGTTGACACTGGTGTTCATCACTTGAAACGTTGCACGGGAAACCGGTGTGTGTAACCTACGATACTATGGAGAATTAATTCATATGGTGCTGGAGCTGCATGTTTTTTTCGTTTTACTTTAAGCATGTTTTCAATTATAATATTTGTACTTGCAGACCATCTATCTCCTTGCTTAGCACTACAAATTGCTTCTCTTCAAAGCAAAGATGGCCTGAGGATGTAGCTTGGCATCCGGATGGTGACACAATTTTTGCTGTATATACTGCTGATGGTGGTGACACACAGGTTTCAATGATGAATCTTAACACATCAGGACAAGTAAGAACTCTGTTTAAACTTTAAACCTTGAAGTAGCACAGCATATTCCATCTATTATCATCCATTACTGGGTTTTGTAGTTGTTATAAAACAACACTGTTACAGTGAACTGGATTGGTTTCATAGGAAGTTCAGATACAGCAAATCTCATTTTAGGTAGAAACACTTGCATATGAAGGAGCGTTTTCATACCAAAATTTTGCCCTCTGCATGGTTTTGACTCACAATATTTTGTTATTTTAAATTAAATCAGGTAAGGTAGGAATTGGTAGGTGCCCTTAAGTTATTCCTGTTTTCATATCCACCAAATACCTTGAGTTTCTACTTCTCCTTTGTGCCTGGTGCAATAATAGTACCTGATTTATCCACAGATAAATCGAATTCACAACCATGGCTATCAAATTAGGTCTTATCAAACGACCAACTAAAATAGTTCTGTTAGTGTGATTATGTTATCTATGGATGCATCAATGACCCAATGTGATCTGTAGTTATGTTATGTAAAATCTTGCAAGAACCCACGCTTTTATGTTGTTTCTTTTTGATAAGTAACAGATGGTTTACTTTCGACATTAAAATATTCTTTCCCTTTAAACAGAAGAAAGTTACTTACCTGCAAGCGAAGCCTCATACTAAGGGAATCATAAACAACATAAATTTCATGCCCTGGTCTGATACATGCTTTATGACCGGTGGAAGTGACCATGCTGTCATGCTCTGGCAAGAGAAAGATGATTCATGGAACTTCAAGAAAGTGCACAGGGATCAGCATTCTTCTGGTGTCATGGGTGTTGTCGGATTGCAACAGAGAAAAACAATAATATCAGTCGGACTTGACAAGAGGATAATATCATATGATGTTGCAACTGAAAGGACAGAGTACAAGAACCTAATTGATAGCAAATGCTTGAGCGTATTACTTAATCCAAGCGATTTCAACCTATACATGGTACAAACAGGGTAAGTGGACTTGTAATGTTGCTTCTGATTTTTGGGTTCCGTTTCACACCTAAACCTCATTGGCATAAAATCCTTCATATGTTTGTGTACAAAACAAATGTCCTTGTATGTTTCTCATTTGCAGTCCTGGGTGCAATCGTTTCCATCCGTGCCTTTTGGGAGTCGGTGCTGCAAGCTAAACCTGTTTTGTTTCTAACAACAGGTCGCCAGGCAGGCAGCTTCGCTTATTTGACATCAGGCTTAGGCAGACCGAGGTTCACGCGATCGGTTGGAAGCAAACGAGCAGCGAGTCCCAGTCAGCCCTTGTAAACCAGTCATGGTCTCCCGACGGCTGGTACCTGTCCTCTGGGTCAGCAGACCCTGTGATCCATATCTTCGACATAAGGTACCAGGGCCAGAAGCCCTGCCAGTCAGTGCAGGCGCACCAGAAGCGGGTCTTTAAGGCCATTTGGCACCAGACCTTCCCAGTTTTGACCTCCATCTCGTCGGACCTCAACATCGCGATCCACAAATACTGATGGAAACAGCCACCTGTGGATTCTTGGCCTGGCGGATCATCACCATTTTTGTTGCGAGCTCGCGAAAGACGGCGCGTCAATGCCCTAGGAAATTTCTTGGTCCACGGGAATGGGATGCATCAGTGGAGCTCCAGACGAGAGGCCCCAACGACATCTGCACTTTTTGATGCATCCGCAGGCCTCCCTGGTCGAATGTTTTGCCCGTTGCTGCCTGTGGAGAAGTAGTACGTGCGTCGAAAACTGTTCCGGAACCATTTCCTTTCCTCTCCTTAGCATTTTATTTTTGTTTGTTGGCAATGTAAGTCTTGGTTCAGTTGGTACTGTGCGTTGCAATTTACAAGTGTCTGGAGATGTGATGTCCAAAGTGACAGTCTCAGTTGAAAGAAACGTGTCCACCTGCTGTCAGCCCAAAAACTTGTGTGGTCTGAATCTCATACTCTATCAGTGGTTAGTGAGTTAGTTGTCCAGCAGAACTTGACAGGTGGCGTGCTGCATTATTTGAGTTTTTTTTTATCGTTTGTATGTTTTTCAACTATATATGGACACGTAGACGTGTATCACGGTGGCTCCAGATGTGCCAACCTGTTTGCTGAATAAACAGGCACGTTGCCTTCTGTTTGTCTGACGTGGCACGTTGGCCGTCTCTTCTGGCTTGCATTTGTTCCATCAAGCTCATATAGGATCCCAGTATGTAAATTCTGAAATATAATTGCCAGAGCAGAAAATATACCCTGCTAAGCTCATCTAGACCAACTACATTTATTTTGGGACAAGCTCATCTAGACCAACGACATTTATTTTGGGACGGAGGGAGTAATAGTTTCATGGAGGACCCCGTTGTAAGTAGTGATCTAAAGGATCTTATATTAGTTTACTAACATTTTATCACAAGTTAATAAACAGGATCGGTGACATATTTCTTTAAAAAAATGACTAAAATCTCTCTCACACACACACATGCACACGCCCCCGTGCGCGCACACACAAAGCAATCGGAAAATAATTCTAGTCGAGGCTGATCACTAGCAATTCGGCATCTGAAATGCCCAAGCCCAACAAACACAAATTTTCCAACGCATGCGGTGTCGAATTTATGCATTTGATCATAAATTCTTGTTATTACGTTTGAAAGGGCGAGTGGGAATCTGGTGGCGATAGCAACGGTTTCTGAGAGAGGCTACTCCATCCGCACATTTGTTATCGGCATCCATCCCCTGATGACTCCCTGTGGATTCGCATGGGACCTTTGCACCTGCATTGCATGGGACACAAGCATGGCACCTCTCCTCCTCTGGTGTGGGTCACACCACAATAAACAAAGTTGTTGCTAAAGGTACCATGCACCAGACCGCAAGCAAGGAAAATTCTAGAGGCTTCTTCACCATGGCATCAAAAATCAAAAAGTTAAATTTAACACAAATGACAAGTGCACTATATGTGTGATTTTTCCTCTTCTGAATTCTAAAATAAACCGGTTAGCTTGCTCACCCGCCTCGGCATAAAAAAGATCGAGCGGGTCTATTTCCCGAGGAGTTGTACGGCTAAGTCGACTTTCAAGTACTCCCTCCTTCTCGAAATTCTTGTCTTAGATTTGTCTAGACATGAATGTATCTAGTCATGTTTTAGTATTTTGATACATCCATTTCTAGACAAACCTAAGACAAGAATTTTAAGACGGAGGGAGTAGTTATTACTTCCCACGTCGACAACTCATGATCATTCAATTAAAAAGCCATTCGCCCGGTCCCTTTCGCAATCTTTTGTCCCCGTGCGATGGCCAAAAATGTTGTCGTTTATTTCTTTAGTCGATTCGCTTGAGAAATCACGTGATTATTTCATTATCCTTTTTCCAAGGGTAATAGGTCGACGCCGTCGGAAATCTCTTTCTTGTGGATGAAGAATGTATAGAGAAATTCAGAAAAAGTTATAGTTATTTGCTTGTGGTGAATGAACATTCTTATCTTTGAGGTCTCACACCTGGCACTTCTAGAAAGATCTACTACTGCTGTTGTAAATCAAAGTGATGTGTCCAAATATTAGTCGGCCAAGCGTTCCTACATAAACCGCCGGCCGAAACAATACACCAGCCGGTTGGCTTTGGTTGGTTGGTCGCACTCTTCTGCTCCCCATCCATCACCACCACCACCTTATCATCTTCTCCATCCATCATCGTCATCCTCGCCACCACCACCGCCACTTCTGCGTGTGAGCACGGCACCAGCGCCGCCGTCGTCGCTCGACATGGCCACCACTCAAGGTCAGGAGCCACATGTTCTCCTGCTTCCTTCCTTCTTGCGTGATTAGTCCATGGTTTCTTCTTGTGGCGGGAAGGATTGGGGACATGATGGAGAAATTAAGCTTGCTTGCGAATTGTTTGGGCAGAGGCGGAGAAGACCAGCGTCGTCGTCAAGGCGGAGGAGGAGCCTTCCCCCACGGCCACGGCGGCGGCGCCGGCAGAGGAGAAGGCGAGCGTTAAGGCCGTGGAGGAGCCTTCCCCGGCGGCTGCAGCGGCGGTGGCGGAGGGGCAGCGGCCGCAGCCTGCGGCTACGGCGGCGCGCAGGGCGGGTGCTCCGGCCAGCCCCTTCGACTTCTCCACCATGATGAACTTGCTCAACGTAATGCTCTGTTTATTAGCAAATACTCTGCTTTTGCTCTGTTCATTTCAAACATAAACATGAGAATTATTGGAAGATTTGAGCATACAAATTTGAACCGGTTGTTAGTTTTGGTTCGATTTCACGGAAGAAATTTGGAATCCTGAATTTAGTGGTGTGGTGTGGGGGGGGTGCAGGACCCGAGCATCAAGGAGATGGCGGAGCAGATCGCCAAGGACCCGTCCTTCAGCGAGATGGCGGAGCAGCTGCAGAAGACGGTGGCGCCGGCGCCGGCGTCGTCGGCGCGGTCGCCGCAGGAGGTGGCGGCGGCGCTGGACCCGCAGAAGTACGTGTCGACGATGCAGCAGCTGATGCAGAACCCGCAGTTCGTGGCCATGGCGGAGCGTCTGGGCAGCGCGCTGATGCAGGACCCGGCCATGTCCTCCGTCCTCGGCGGCCTCACCAACCCCGCCCAGAAGGAGCAGCTCGAGGCCCGCGTCGCCCGCATGAAGGACGACCCCTCCCTCAAGCCCATCCTCGACGAGATCGAGTCCGGCGGCCCCGCCGCCATGATGAAGTACGCTCGTAAACACCTTCATTTCCTTCCTCCGGCGACGACATTAATGGCCACCGGTTCTTCTTTTCAACTCAGGTACTGGAACGACCCGGAGGCGCTGCAGAAGTTCGGCCGCGCGATGGGCGTGGGACCGTCGGGCGCCGCCGCCGCCGGGGCGGAGGCGGAGGAGGAGGAGGTCGTGGCCGGCGGCGAGGAAGGGGAGTACGAGGAGGAGTCGGTGATCCACCAGACGGCGAGCGTGGGCGACGTGGAGGGGCTGCAGAAGGCGCTGGCCGACGGCGTGGACAAGGACGAGGAGGACTCGGAGGGCCGCCGGGGGCTCCACTTCGCGTGCGGCTACGGCGAGCTCAAGTGCGCGCAGGCGCTGCTGGAGGCCGGCGCCGCCGCCGACGCCGTCGACAAGAACAAGAACACCGCGCTCCACTACGCCGCCGGCTACGGCCGCAAGGAGTGCGTCGCGCTGCTCCTCGACCACGGCGCCTCCGTGTAAGCAGCCATCTCTTCCTCCCGTCCCGCCGCCATGATCACATCACCTGCTTGCTTGCTCACTGACGATGGAGGTCGATCATGGCGGAAATGCAGGACGCTGCAGAACCTGGACGGGAAGACGGCCATCGACGTGGCGAGGCTCAACAGCCAGGAGGAGGTGCTCAAGCTGCTGGAGAAGCACGCCTACGTCTAGGACGCCATCGCCGTCGCCATCGCCATCGCCATGCCATCAGTCGATCTTGCAGTTTGCTTAATTTTATCATTATTATTATTTCAGATTACATATGCCCTTATTATTATTATTCCAGTACATCTTTTCCATGGAAGAAAAAAAAAGGTTTCTCTTCGGCTGTAATTCACATTTTATCGATCTGTATCTATTGAGTTGGAGTGTGTGGGTAGAATTTATCTGGTTTCTGGATTACTTGTTGATCTTGCATTTTGTTGGTCGTTTGAAAGTGTTGCTTCGTGAATAAAGAGATAAATTTTATGTGTCATAATTTATCTTGGGCTACATACTAGTTAATTTCATACATTTCTGTGCTTGCATTTTACCTTGTGTTTTCCTTACATACTAGTTAATTTCATACATTTCTGTGATTGCATTTTACCTTGTGTTTTCCTTACATTTTTAAACTCACAGTACACGACATCTAGCTGTGTCTTTCATATTTAAACTCACGGTACCCACATTTACTTGTACGGTTTACTCACGGTACCCACATCTACTTGTGTTTTCCTTATATTTTTAAACTCACGGTACCCACATTTACTTGTATCTCTCATGGTGTTGGTTTTTCGATATGCTAGCTAGGTCGGACCATGTTTTAAGCGTTCATTTCTCTCATCTGCACTTGTAAGGTTTCCGGCCCGTTTCCTTTATAAACTAGTAAGCTGTTGCACGAACATAATTCTTTTTTATCATTTGTTCTAGAAATAAAATATATCAAAAAAAATCAGACAATAGAAAACTGTTTAACAATTATAAAAATAATATTTTATTAAATAGAGGCAAAAACTTTGTCTCATCTCAAATTCTCAATAATAAAGAAGTTGTTTGCCTAGTTAGTTACGGAAAACCAAAAAAAACCGATACAACCCACAAAGGGGTACAACCAGCCAACCTGAATATCCCGTCACAAGAGGAGCGCCGTCGAGACGGACTGTGGGATTTTCCCATATTAATCCATATGGCATGAAGAAACCATTAAATTGAGAAAGAGCAAAGATATTACCTCCTTTCATTCAGTAACACCGCCATGTACACATTATATAGCTTGCATATTTTGACAAAAAGTGGCCTCTTAAAAATGTCGCACTCCATGATTTCTACTGTATTTGACAACATCCTGTCCAACTGCAGTGTGTGATGCAAATCATACACACATATAATAATCTCAAGAAGAAAGGGAAAGGGGCCAAGCTTGCTGGAAATTGAAACCGAAGGGAATAAAGAAGGAGATGGATTTGGGGATGCTCACCTAGGAAATTGTAGAGATATTGGAAACTGCTGTTTAGAGATATTGGTATACACAGAACAGGACACTGCAATGATCAAGTAGTACTTCTGTAGTTCTGCAGCACAAAAAGAATTGAATAATCCGGTGATCCAAGTCTGAATATACAAACCAAAGAACAATTAACGGGTCAGTTGAGAAAAAGTTCCAACTATATCTGCAAGGAAGCATTTCAACAAACATATGGTGGGCACGATTGTAGGGAAAACCTGCAGATATTGGGTCCTCGCTTCGTGTGGTTGTTTAGCCATGGCAGTGCTCACCCTCTCGCGTGGTTGGGCACCCATGGCAGATGAAGAGGTAAACGCGAAATAGATAAATTGCCCCAAAAGAGATGTCGCCAAGATACCGGAGTCTCCGGATAAGATATCTCTATGTTTCCAGTAATTATATGATTGAGAAAAAGATAAACATGAAAAATGTTTCGTATGCACAAGTGATAAATGCAGGCATGCTCACTTGTTGAGGAAGTAGATACCTGAAAGAGAGTCAAATTAGTAATTGGAAAATTGGCATGTAATAATACAAATGTAATACTGAAGAAATTAGTCACTCTCCTATCAGAATTCTCAGCACATACATGAAGAGAAAACAACATCACTCAAACAAAAAAAGGAGTTCAGAAAAACAGTAAGAATTTGAGCTATAAGTAAAATTGGAAATCATCCCAAACAAAAAACTGAACCAGCACCAAATTGAAAGCAACATAAGCTCCAAATCTGAGAAAATTATGTGATGCATGTCTAGAACAATCCAGCACAATTGTATCTCCCCTGCAATTTATCCATATATAGCTTGCATAGCAAATCACACAACACAACTGTATTTGAGAAAGAAATTATTATGTAGACAACAAATCATAAAAGGGAAATAATTTTCCAGAGTGGCCTTGTTGGATTTCAACAATAATCTACACAAGCAAGGATGAAAAACTTGCGGATTAACTCAAAGCAGAGGAGTGGTGGAGTGAGTACCTGCAAGAGAGTGATGGAGAAATATGCAGAGGCGTCGAGGCCGAAAGGTGGGAGTAAAGGAAGCAGAGCATGTCCAACCAGTACATGCCAAGAAGAAGGCCAGGGATGGAGGCGACATAGCGTCCCCTGATCCTCACATCTTGCTTCTATCCCCTCATCCTCACATCTTGCTTCCGGCCAGGGATGGTGGTAGGGAACCCAATTAGTCCTCGTAACATGGCTCTAGCTTTAGGGAAGATGAGATGGAGTAGAAGAGAGATGAAGAGAGATGCCTGTTTGCAGCTGGAATCTGATTCTTTCTGGTAAAAACTCGTCAATTTGAAGAGCTTGGACGATCTGTTCTTTCAAGTAAACAACCATTTCTTGCAACTCTTCACATTCGCTTGCCTGATAAGGAAAACTTGTAAGTTACAAACTTTTGTGCTTATTTCTAAACACATAATCAAATATAACCTTTTTGTCTAGCTGGTCTTCCAGTATCCTGTTGTCTGCTGTTTTCACCTGCAGCACATACAGAAAATGGCCTCGCAATAACCAAAATGAACTGACTACGCGGCACATTTAATAATATTCATCCAACATACTAACTTTTTAATTGTCGGCCAAACATTTCAATAAGAGAGGGTGTCTGAATGCTGTCAAACAAATTCAAGTTTTTTTCGTGACTTTCAAAATGAAAGTTTACTGCAGGAGTACACCTAAGCTCCTTACTGCATATAGAACGTTGCCATATTTAGCTCTTCATTGTGTTTTTTTTCAATATCCAAATTTGTCACTGCTCTCTTGTGAAGCAAATGCGATTTTTGGGTGAGAAAACATCAGTACATAATTGGAATTGCTGCAGCAAAATTCCTAGTTCTCGTGCTCCTTCCCAACAATACAACACCAATTCAAATACAATGGATCCAGCCTGGTGTTACTATGGAAATTCAGAATATTATGGTTGTCATGTATTTGTCCCTTCTTCTATTTTTAGTTACCTATATGCTAATGTGGACCTTTTCGTAACATGGCTCTAGCACAAAAAATATCTCTAGAAAAGAACTAAAAGTGAGATGATTCATTAGCACAAAAATCCTCCAGCATTGAATTCGAAAGCAAGAAGCCTCCAGCCCATATAATTTAATATTACGAATTAATAAATAGCAATTGGGTAATAATCTAACAAAATATCAAAGAGATTTTGGTAATAGTAATACACCTTTCCGAGAAATCTTAAGAAAAAAACGGAGCTCTGGCTAAAAATATACGTTGCGAAATTACCACTCATTAGCAAAAGGTTAAAGGTATGTGTGATTAATTTATAAGAGATCACACATATTTCTGCAAGATGTTAGCTGGATGGTGAAACAACCCTTTTATCTGTCCGTACAACATCTACTTTCCATCAGTTAGCTAGCTAAAATCAGCAGGAGCAACAAAAACGAATATCCTTTTGCAGGACCAGTTGTCCTTGTGCAGCTCCGAGAAGAGAGATCCTTCAACTACTATGAGCTTAATAGGTTTTCCATACATGTCTTATAGGGAAAATGATGCTTAATAGGTTTTCCATACATGTCTTATAGGGATGGACATACATGCATGGTCACCATATAAACTTATTAAAATTGCACATTTTTTGCACCAACTTTGTTAAAAATACATATGAATGACTAACTACTCAACATATAGATGATAGGTTTAGTACTATTTTATCGAACAGTTGCCTCCATTGTTAAGCGCAATGATTGTGTATATTTTTGTCTGTCCAGCTAAAACCTATAATATCATCAAAATGCTGGTGTAGTAATGGAAAACTAAATAAGTAACTTTACGGCAGATGATTGTATTACCTCATTTCTGTGGACGTGTCTTACAATTTTGATTATTGATATATTTCCTTTTTGATCTGTCAACAAGCATGAGACGTCATCCCACACTGAAATGAAGATGTAGACTTTCCTGAAGCAAATCCTTGATGCAAATCGAGCAAAGAAGACCGTTTATCCAGACCAAATTTGAAGTGCTCCTTATTAGTAATTTGTTAATCTGATGGCAGCTACTGCACACAGCTTCTGAGGGGATATTACACCTGAAACTTTCAAACTTATTTTTAAGCCCAAAAACGCACAGAATATAAAATGAATCATACAAAATTGTACTGGAGGCTACAGACAAACAACAATGATACTAAATTGTTTGGATCAAAGCTGAGACAGGGATGGGGAGCAGAAGGAGTTTGATTTGGATTTGTGCGAGCGAAACTTGGTGTGGGGGCAGATTACTTGTTGCAGCATGCGATTGGTTGATGATGGTAGTGGCCATGCCGAGCACCTTCATGGCAAGGGGAGAGACCTGTCGGCGTTGACCGCAAACTTCACCTTGGTGGCCAACCCCCATCTCATACGACCGAACAACCCGCTTCTTCGTCGCGTCTGCCATTCCCTTGGAGACCCTCAAAGCTCCCAGTCTCGCGTCATGCTGCCCCCTTCCTCCGTCCGATATGGAGAGCGCGCACGCTCCGCTATGCTGTGTCGTCGTCGAGCTCTTGCGACGCCCGACGACGAACACAGATTAGGTTGGCCGCGGAGCGGAGGAGAGGAGGCCGAGGCGATGGAGGTGGGTGAGGGGACGGACGCTACGGTCTTGAGGTGGACCACCGATGGCGGCATGGAAGCGTGCTGGTTGTCATCTCCTGGACGACGGTGCACAAGTGAACCCTAATTCAGGAGAGGTCGGGGAAAGGGTGCCGAGCGCTATCTGTGACGAGGCCGGGACGTTCCGCCCAGGTCCGCATCGAGTACACCTTCATCCCGGACGGGTCGAAGGCGACGACCCCTGCCTGGGTGTCGGAGTGTCCGACGTCGACGAAGGCGACGAAGGTGGGCTTACCGGCGACGTCGAGGTCGGAGCGGTAGAGGTCGTAGCAGAGGGTGGTGGCAGCGAGGTCATGCATGAGGCGGAGCGGCCTGAGCCCCGCCACGGCCGCCGCGTCGGCGTAGGCGCGGCGCTGCGCGTGCGTGAGGTAGCAGGGCACGGAGATCACGCAGTTGGCGACGGGGGCGTCGAGGTCGTCCTAACCGAGCTGGCGGAGGTAGGCGAGGAGCATG
The DNA here is from genome assembly GCF_904849725.1 of Hordeum vulgare subsp. vulgare. NCBI lineage: Eukaryota > Viridiplantae > Streptophyta > Magnoliopsida > Poales > Poaceae > Hordeum > Hordeum vulgare. The sequence continues at coordinate 581,214,852 of NC_058522.1, forward strand.
GCGAGGATGTGGGTCGGGGAGAGCGTGATGCGGCGGCCGGGGTGGCCGACGTGGAAGGGGAGGCGCGGGAGGTCGCGGGGGCAGGGCGGGAGGCGAGGAGGAGGAGGCGCTTGGGGCTGGAGAAGGGGGCGTGGGAGGATGGGGCGCCCGCGGCGTGGGCGCCGAGGAGGCGCGCGCTGTGGGAGAAGGCAACGGCTGTTGGGGAACGTCGCATGGGAAACAAAAAATTTCCTACGCGCACGGAGACCTATCATGGTGATGTCCATCTACGAGAGGGGATTCCGATCTACGTACCTTGTAGATCGCACAGCAGAAGCATTAGTGAACGCGGTTGATGTAGTGGAACGTCCTCACGTCCCTCGATCCGCCCCGCGAACCGTCCCGCGATCCGTCCCACGATCTAGTGCCGAACGGACGGCACCTCCGCATTCAGCACACGTACAGCTCGACGATGACCTCGGCCTTCTTGATCCAGCAAGAGAGACGGAGAGGTAGATGAGTTAACCGGCAGCGTGACGGCGCTCCGGAGGTTGGTGATGATCTAATCTCGGCAGGGCTCCGCCCGAGCTCCGCAGAGACGCGATCTAGAGGTAAAACCGTGGAGGTATGTGGTCGGGCTGCCTTGAAAAAGTTGTCTAAAATCAGCCCTAATTGCTCCATATATATAGGAGGAGGGAGGGGAGGCTTGCCTTGAGGCTCAAGGAGCCCCAAGGGCTGCGCCACCAAGGGGAGGAGGAGTCCTACTCCAATCCTAGTCCAACTAGGATTAGAAGGTGGAGTCCTTCTCTCTTTTCCCACCTTTCCTTTTTTTTTTCTTTCTCTTCTTTTGGTTTTTTCTTTCTCTTGCGCAAGACAGCCTTGGGCTGACCCCACCTACTTGGTGCGCCACCCCCAAGGTCCTTGGGCCCTCCCGGGTGGGTGGTCCCCCCTCTCGGTGAAGATCCAGAACCCATTCGTCATTTCCGGTACATTACCGGTAATGCCCGAAAACCTTCCGGTGACCAAATGAAGTCATCCTATATATCAATCTTCGTTTCCGGACCATTCTGGAAACCCTCGTGACGTCCGTGATCTCATCTGGGACTCCGAACAACATTCGGTAACCAACCATATAACTCAAATACGCATAAAACAACGTCGAACCTTAAGTGTGCAGACCCTGCGGGTTCGAGAACTATGTAGACATGACCCGAGTGACTCCTCGGTCAATATCCAATAGCGGGACCTGGATGCCCATATTGGATCCCACATATTCTACGAAGATCTTATCGTTTGAACCTCAGTGCCAAGGATTCATATAATCCCGTATGTCATTCCCTTTGTCCTTCGGTATGTTACTTGCCCGAGATTCGATCGTCAGTATCCGCATACCTATTTCAATCTCGTTTACCGGCAAGTATCTTTACTCGTTCCGTAATACAAGATCCCGCAACTTACACTAAGTCACATTGCTTGCAAGGCTTGTGTGTGATGTTGTATTACCGAGTGGGCCCCGAGATACCTCTCCGTCACACGAAGTGATAAATCCCAGTCTCGATCCATGCTAACTTAACGAACACCTTCGGAGATACCTGTAGAGCATCTTTATAGTCACCCAGTTACGTTGCGATGTTTGATACACACAAAGCATTCCTCCGGTGTCAGGGAGTTATATGATCTCATGGTCATAGGAACAAATACTTGACACGCAGAAAACAGTAGTAACAAAATGACACGATCAACATGCTACGTCTATTAATTTGGGTCTAGTCCATCACGTGATTCTTCTAATGACGTGATCCAGCAATCAAGAAACAACACCTTGTATATAATCAGAAGACCCTGACTATCTTTGATCAACTGGCTAGCCAACTAGAGGCTTGCTAGGGACAGTGTTTTGTCTATGTATCCACATATGTATATAAGTCTTCATTCAATACAATTATAGCATGGATAATAAACGATTATCATGAACAAAGAAATATAATAATAACTAATTTATTATTGCCTCTAGGGCATATTTCCAACAGTCTCCCACTTGCACTAGAGTCAATAATCTAGTTCACATCACCATGTGATTTCAACGAATCCAACACCCATATAGTTCTGGGGTCTGATCACGTCTTGCTCGTGAGAGAGGTTTTAGTCAACGGTTCTGAAACTTTCAGATCCGTGCGTTCTTTACAAATCTTTATGTCATCTTATAGATGCTGCTACTACGTGCTATTCGGAAATGCTCCAAATATCTACTCTACTATACGAATCCGTTTCACTACTCATAGTTATTCGGATTAGTGTCAAAGCTTGCATCGACGTAACCCTTTATGACGAACTCTTTAACCACCTCCATAATCGAGAAAAATTCCTTAGTCTATTTAGTTACTAAGGATAACTTTGACCGCTGATCAGTGATTCAATCCTGGATCACTCTATGTACCTCTTAATAGACTTGCTGCAAGGCACACATCAGGTGCGGTACTCAGCATGGCATACTTTAGAGTCTACGGCTAAGGCATAGAAGACTACCTTCGTATAATCTCTTTATTCTGCCGTGGTCGGGTTTTTGAGTCTTACTCAAATTCACACCTTACAACACAATCAATAACTCATTCTTTGCTGATCTATTTCGAATTCCTTCAAAAACTTGTCAAGGCATGCATCTTGTTGAAACTTCTATTAAGCGTTTTGATCTATCTCCATAGATCTTGATGCTCAACGTTCAAGTAGCTCAATCCAGGTATTCCTTTGAAAAACTCCTTTCAAACAACATTTTATGCTTCACATAAATTCTACATTACTTCTGATCAACAATATGTCAACCACATATACTTACCAGAAATTCTATAGTGCTCCCACTCACTTCTTTGGAAATACAAGTTTCTCATAAACCTTGTACAAACCCAAAATCTTTGATCATCTCATCAAAGTGTATATTCCAACTCCGAGATGCTTGCACCAGTCCATTGAAGGATCGCTGGAGCTTGCATACTTGTTAGTATCTTTAGGATCGACAAAACCTTCTGGTTGTATCACATACAATGTTTGCTGAAGGAAACTGTCGAGGAAACAATGTTTTGACATCCTATGTGCAATATTTCAAAAATAATGCAACAACTACTAACATAATTCTAACAGACTTTTAGCATCGCTACGAGTGAGAAAGTCTCACCATAGTCAACTGTTTGATCATGTGGGAAACATCTTTGCGACAAGTCGAGCTTTTCTTAATAGTGACTTATCACCATCGTCGTGTGTCTTCCTTTTAAAGATCCATCTTTACTCAATAGTCCTATGACCATCAAGTAGTTCTTCCAAAGTCTACACTTTGTTTTTCATACATGGATCCTCTCTCGGATTTCATGGCCTCCAGCCATTTGTCGGAATCCGGGCCCACCATTGCTTTCTCCATAACTCGTAGGTTCATTGTTGCTCAACAACATGACATCCAAGACATGGTTCCCATACCACTCTGCAGTAGTACGCGACCTTGTCAACCTACGAGATTTGTAGTAACTTGATTCGATGCTCGATGATCACCATCATTAGCTTTCACTTCAATTGGTGTAGGCGCCACAGGAACAACTTCCTGCTCCCTGCTACATACTGGTTGAAGTGATGGTTCAATAACCTTATCAAGTTCTACCACCCTCCCACTCAATTCTTTCGAGAGAAACCTTTCCTCGAGAAAGGATCCGTTTCTAGAAACAAACACTTTGCTTTTGGATCTGCGATAGGAGATGTACCCAACTGTTTTGGATATCCTATGAAGATGCATTTATCCGCTTTGGGTTCGAGCTTATCAGACTAAAACTTTTTCACATAAGTGTCGAAGCCCCAAACTTTCAAGAAACGACAGTTTAGATTTCTCTAAACCTCAGTCTATACTGTGTCATCTCAACGGAAATACGTGGTGCCCTATTTAAAGTGAATGAGGTTGTCTCTAATGCATAACCCATAAACGATAGTGGTAATTCGATAAGAGACATCATAGCGTGCACCATACCAAATAGTGTGTGGCTATGACGTTCAGACACATCATCACACTATGATGTTGCAGGTGGCATGAACTGTGAAACAATTTCCATATTGTCTTAACTGCGTACCAAAACTCGTAACTCAGATATTCATTTCTATGATCATATCGTAGACAGTTTATCCTCTTGTTACGACGAACTTCACTCCGAAACAGAATTGAACTTTTCAATATTTCAGACTTGTGATTCATTAAGTAAATACTCTTGTATCCACTCAAATCGTCATTGAAGTAAGAACATAATGATATCCACTGCGTGCCTCAGCACCCATTGGACTGCATACATCAAAATGTATCACTTCCAACAAGTTACTATCTTGTTTCATCTCAATGAAAACAAGGCCTTGCTCATGTGGTATGATTTGCATGTCATTAGTGATTCAAAATCAAGTGAGTATAAAGATCCATCAGCATGGAGCCTCTTCATGCAATTTATACCAACATGACTCAAGCGGCAGTGCCACAAGTAGTGGTACTATCATCATTACCTCGTATCTTTTGGCAACAATATTATGAACATGTGTAACACTACGACCGAGATTCAATAAACCATTGAAGGTGATTTATTCAAGCAAATAGAGTAACCATTATTCTCTTTAAATGAATAATCATATTGCAATAAACACGATCCAATCATGTTCATGCTTAACACAAGTACCAAATAACAATTATTTAGGTTTAACACCAATCCCAATGGTAGATGGAGTGTGCGACATTTGATCATATCAACCTTGGAAACACTTCCAACACGTATCGTCACCTCGCCTTTAGCTAGTCTCCGTTTATGCCGTAGCTTTCATTTCATGTCACTAATCACTTAGCAACTGAACCGGTATCTAATACCCTCGTGCTACTAGGAGTACTAGTAAAGTACACATCAACATCATGTATATCAAATATACTTCTTTCGACTTTTGCCAGCCTTCTTATCTACCAAGTATCTAGAGTTGCTCCGCCTCAGTGATTGTTCCCCTCATTACAGAAGCACTTAGTCTCGGGTTCGGGTTTAATCTTGGGTCTCTTCATTAGTGCAGCAACTGTTTTGCCGTTTCACGAAGTATCCCTTCTAGCCCTTGCCTTTCTTGAAACTTAGTGGTTTTACTAACCATCAACTATTGATGCTCCTTCTTGATTTCTACTTTCGCAGTGTCAAACATCGCAAATCGCTCAAGGATCATTGTATCTATCCTTGATATGTTACAGTTCATCACGAAGCTCTCACAGCTTGGTGGCAGTGACTTTGGAGAACCATCACTATCTCATCTGGAAGATTAACTCCCACTTGATTCAAGCGATTGTCGTACTCAGACAATCTGAGCACATGCTCAACGATTGAGCTTTTCTCATTTACTTTGTGGACAAAGAATCTTGTCGGAGGTCTCGTACCTCTTAACAAGGGCACAAGCATGAAATCACAATTTCATCTCTTTAGAACATCACTTATGTTCCGTGACGTTTCAAAACGTCTTCGGCGCCTTGCTTCTAAGACATTAAGTATTTTGCACTGAACTATCGTGTAGTCATCAGAAACGTGTATGTCGGATGTTCACAGCATCCACAAATGACGCTCGAGGTGCAGCACAACGAGTGGTGCATTAAGGACATAAACCTTCTGCACAGCAACGAGGACAATCCTCTGCAAAGTTTGCTACTATCAACTTTCAACTCAATTTTCTCTAGGAACATATAAAAACAGTAGAGCTATAGCGCAAGCTACATCGTAATTCGCAAAGTCCATTAGACTATGTTCATGACAATTAGTTCAATTAATCATATTACTTAAGAACTCCCACTCAAAAAGTACATCTCTCTAGTCATTTGAGTGGTACATGATCCAAATCCACTATCTCAAGTCCGATCATCACGTGAGTCGAGAATAGTTTCAGTGGTAAGCATCTCTATGCTAATCATGTCAACTATACGATTCATGCTCGACCTTTCGGTTGTTGGGGAACGTCGCATGGGAAACAAAAAATTTCCTACGCGCACGAAGACCTATCATGGTGATGTCCATCTACGAGAGGGGATGAGTGATCTACGTACCCTTGTAGATCATACAGCAAAAGCGTTAGAGAACGCGGTTGATGTAGTGGAACGTCCTCACGTCCCTCGATCCGCCCCGCGAACAATCCCGCGATGAGTCCCACGATCTAGTACCGAACGGACGGCACCTCCGCGTTCAGCACACGTACAGCTCGACGATGATCTTGGCCTTCTTGATCCAGCAAGAGAGACGGAGAGGTAGAAGAGTTCTCCGGCAGCGTGACGACGCTCCGGAGGTTGGTGATGATCTCGTCTCAGCAGGGCTCCGCCCGAGCTCCGCAGAAACGCGATCTAGAGGAAAAACTATGGAGGTATGTGGTCGGGCAGCCGTGAGAAAGTCGTCTCAAATCTGCCCTAAAAGCCCTATATATATAGGAGGAGGGAGGGGGACCTTGCCTTGGGGTCCAAGGGACTCCCAAGGGGACGGCCGAGCCAAGGGGGGGAGGACTCCCCCCCCAAACCGAGTTGGACTTGGTTTGGTGGGAGGAGTCCCCCTCCCTTCCCACTTCTTCCCTCTTTTTTTTTTTTCCTTTGATTTTCTTATCTTGGCGCATAGGCTCCCTTGGGGCTGTCCCACCAGCCCACTAAGGGCTGGTGTGTCCCCCAAAAGCCTATGGGCTTCCCCGGAGTGGGTTGCCCCCCTCCGGTGAACTCCCGGAACCCATTCGTCATTCCCGGTACATTCCCGGTAACTCCGAAAACCTTCCGGTAATCAAATGAGGTCATCCTATATATCAATCTTCGTTTCCGGACCATTCCGGAAACCCTCGTGACGTCCGTGATCTCATCCGGGACTCCGAACAACATTCGGTAACCAACCATATAACTCAAATACGTAAAAAACAACGTCGAACCTTAAGTGTGCAGACCCTGCGAGTTCGAGAACTATGTAGACATGACCCGAGAGACTCCTCGGTCAATATCCAATAGCGGGACCTGGATGACCATATTGGATCCTACATATTCTACGAAGATCTTTATCGTTTGAACCTCAGTGCCAAGGATTCGTATAATCCCGTATGTCATTCCCTTTGTCCTTCGGTATGTTACTTGCCCGAGATTCGATCGTCAGTATCCGTATACCTATTTCAATCTCGTTTACCGGCAAGTCTCTTTACTCGTTCCGTAATACAAGATCCCGCAACTTACACTAAGTTACATTGCTTGCAAGGCTTGTGTGTGATGTTGTATTACCGAGTGGGCCCCGAGATACCTCTCCGTCACACGGAGTGACAAATCCCAGTATTGATCCATACTAACTCAACTAACACCTTCGGAGATACCTGTAGAGCATCTTTATAGTCACCCAGTTACGTTGCGACGTTTGATACACACAAAGCATTCCTCCGGTGTCAGTGAGTTATATGATCTCATGGTCATAGGAATAAATACTTGACACGCAGAAAACAGTAGCAACAAAATGACACGATCAACATGCTACGTCTATTAGTTTGGGTCTAGTCCATCACGTGATTCTCCCAATGACGTGATCCAGTTATCGAGCAACAACACCTTGTTCATAATCAGAAGACACTGACTATCATCGATCAACTGGCTAGCCAACTAGAGGCATGCTAGGGACGGTATTTTTTCTATGTATCCACACATGTAAATGAGTCTTCATTCAATACAATTATAGCATGGATAATAAACTATTATCTTGATACAGGAATTATAATAATAACTATACATTTATTATTGCCTCTAGGGCATAATTCCAACAGTCTCCCACTTGCACTAGAGTCAATAATCGTTAGTCTGTAATCGAACTTATGTATGGGTCTGTATGTCGAACTCAACTACTATGGAGTATCTATCGCATTTCCCTTTCATTATGCTTGATTACTTCATGAATGCGTGCGATGCCTTTCAATTACTTTAAGCTAAACTACCCCTGCTAAATATTTAACAGGATGGTTAGACCAGCTGGCCGCCCGCGTGGCCGTGCCAACGATGCACCACCCCCGCCTCCTGAGTATATGGCGGGGATGATCCAACAGTTTGAGCTGAACCGCCAGTTTATGCAAGGGCTCATGGATCAGTTCCAAAGGCCGAACATGAACCAACCACAAGGCGTGACACTGCAAGACTTCTGCCGTCTCAACCCTGCGATCTACCGCAGCTCAACTCAGCCTCTTGATGCTGATGACTGGCTCCGTGACATTTCTTATGAGCTAGAGTCTGCCAATGTGCCCCTGGCGAGCTATGTCAACTTTGCCGCCTACTTTCTGAAGGGTCCCGCTGCTCAATGGTGGGACAGCCACAGGCGCTCTCAGCCCGATGGGACTATCATCACTTGGGCAGAGTTCAAGGCTGCTTTCCGTGCTCGATACATTCCCCAGGGAATCATGGATCGGAAGAAGCGTGAGTTCCGCAACTTGGTCCAGGGCAACAAGACTGTGGATGCTTATCAGCGGGAATTTTTGGAATTATCTCGCTATGCTGAAGAAGACATCGCGACTGATGCACGCAGGCAGGAGAAGTTCCGTGAAGGCCTCCACCCTGATATCAAGCTGACACTCCTCGTTCAGGACTATGCTGATTTCGCCACCCTCGTGAACAAGGCTATTCAGGTTGAGACTGGTCTGCAGGAATACAAAGATAGCAGCAAGCGCAACCGTGACATGGGCTCATCTTCGGGCTCATCTTCACAGAAGCGGAAGATCTGGATTCCCAACAACATGTACCATGCACCTGCTCCTACTCCGAGGCCGTCCTATGCTGCACCTCGCCTGCCTCCTCCACCACCTAGGCAGCCGAGGCTTCCAGCTCCACCGCCTCGAGTTCCTCCTTCCCGTCCCGAGGACGGGCTGTGCTTCAAGTGTGGCCGTCCAGGTCACCGTGCTAGAGACTGCAGGCAGAATCAGAATCAGCTGGCACTTCCCGCAACTGGCCGTGGCAACAACCAGAACCGCAACTTCAACACTAAGCCTGCTTATGTTCGTGGTCAGGCCAACAACATTGATATGGGTCAAGCTCAAGACCAGCCTGCTACCGTGATGGGTACACTTCTCGTTAACTCAGTACCTGCTTCTGTATTGTTTGATACAGGAGCATCGCATTCCTTTATGTCGGAAAATTTTGCATACATGCATGACATTAGGAGCGAAGAGATGAACCTCCCGATAGTGGTAAACACCCCTGGGGGCGAATGTCAAACCTCTGTGGTTTGCCCCCATGTTCCAGTTGAAATTGAAGGATTAGAATTCCTTGCCAACCCCATCCTACTAAAGTCATCCAACATTGATCTCATATTGGGGATGGACTGGTTGAAAGCTCATACGGCATCGATCGTTTGTGCCACCAAAACCGTCCACCTCCTACACCCTTCAGATGAACTAGTAAGCTACCAGGCTCATCTCGTCCGTAATGCTGAGGCACGGCTGTATGCCTTGAATGCATTAAATGCGTCGCCTCTTGAAGGGATTGAAAACATTCCAGTGGTCCGAGAGTTCCAAGATGTCTTTCCAGAAGAACTTCCGGGGATTCCCCCTGCTCGAGCTGTCGAGTTTGTCATTGACTTGGTACCCGGTACCACTCCTATTGCCAAGCGTCCTTATAAAATGCCACCACATGAACTCCTTGAACTTAAGCAAGAAATTGACAACTCGCTCCGTCTGGGTTTCATCCGTCCGAGTTCCTCTGCTTGGGGAGCACCTTCTCTCTTTGTTAAGAAGAAGGATGGGACAAATCGATTGGTTCAAGACTATCGTCCTATCAACCAGGCCACCATTCAAAACAAATATCCTCTCCCGCGGATAAATGATTTGTATGATCAACTTGCTGGTTCCACCGTTTTCTCTAAGCTCGACTTGAGATTGGGATACCACCAGATCCGTGTTCGCAAAGAGGATATTCCAAAGACCGCCTTTGTTACTCGATATGGATCATACGAGTACACCGTCATGTCCTTCGGCTTAACCAATGCACCGGCAACTTTCTCTCGATTGATGAATTATATATTCATGGACTACCTCGACAAATTTGTCGTGGTATATCTGGATGATATTCTGGTGTTTTCAAAGAACAAAGAAGAGCATGCTGAACATCTTCGTCTTGTCCTGGATAAGCTTCGGGAGCATAAACTCTATGCGAAGTATTCCAAATGTGAGTTCTGGCTAGACGAAGTGACTTACCTTGGTCATGTGATTTCCAAGGATGGTATTGCGGTCAACCCCGAACGAATTCAAGCTATTCTTGACTGGACTCCCCCGAAGAATGTCAAGCAAGTCAGAAGTTTTCTCGGACTCGCCAGCTATTGCCGTCGATTCGTCGAGAACTTCTCCAAGATTGCGAAGCCCTTAACCAACCTGCTTCACAAAGGTGTTAAGTATGAATGGACTGATAAATGTCAGGAAAGTTTCCAGGCACTCAAGGACAAACTGACGTCCGCTCCAGTACTTGCTCCTCCGGATACAAAAAGGGATTTCGTCATATACTGTGATGCTTCTCGTCAAGGAATAGGTTGTGTCCTAATGCAGGATCGCAAGGTGATCGCTTATGCTTCACGTCAACTGCGTGCTCATGAAGAGAACTACCCAGTTCATGATCTCGAGCTTGCCGCAGTCATTCATGCATTGAAGGAATGGCGACAATACCTTGTCGGTAATCGCTGTGAAATCTACACCGACCATCAAAGTCTGAAGTACTTGTTCACTCAACCGGAGCTGAACCTGCGCCAACAAAGATGGATGGAGCGTATAGCAGATTTTGATTGTAGTATATCATATACCCCTGGCAAGGCTAACGTAATGGCTGATGCCTTAAGTCGCAAGTCATACTGCAACCACCTCCAGGTTCATCAGGTTCACGATCGTTTGCAAGAGGAATTTCGTAAGCTGAACCTCCACATTGTTCCTCAGGGTTACCTTGTTCCTCCCCCTGAAGAGTATCAAAAGATGAACCTTCGTGTTGTTAATCAGGGTCCCCTCAGTAACCTAGTGGTTGAACCAGATCTTGTGAGCTCCATAAAGAATATACAAAACTTTCACGATGATGTCGACAGGATTAAGAGTTATATTGCGAAGGGTAAACCCTCCTTTTTCACTGTTGATGAAGGTGGTGCCTTGTATTTCAAGGGTCGCCTATTCGTTCCAAATAAGAAGGAAAATCTCAGGATGACTGGGAAGGTGATGGAAGAAGCTCATGACACACCATTGTCTATTCACCCGGGTAGTACCAAGATGTACCAAGACATCCGGCAAAGATTCTGGTGGCCCAATATGAAACAAGACATTGCATGCTATGTGGCAGAATGTGATATATGCCGGCGTATCAAAGTAGAACACCAAAAGCCTGCTGGAACTCTGCAACCTATCTCTATTCCCGAGTGGAAATGGGATCACGTTGAAATGGACTTCGTCACTGGTTTTCCCAGATCTCAGAAAGGTAATGATGCTATCCTTGTCGTCATTGATCGACTGTCCAAAGTTGCACATTTCCTAGCCGTCAAAGAAACGATTAATGCTAGTCAGCTGGCAGATCTTTATATGTCAAGAGTTGTTTCACTTCACGGTATTCCGTTGGTGATCAGTTCGGACCGTGGCAGCTTGTTTACTTCAAAATTCTGGGAAAGTTTTCAGAAGGCTATGGGGACTCATCTGTCTTTCAGCACTGCATTTCATCCTCAATCCCAGGGACAAGTTGAACGAGTCAACCAAATTCTTGAGGACATGCTTCGAGCTTGTGTCATTTCTTTCGGTAAGAAATGGGAGGAATCTCTCCCGTATGCCGAGTTCTCGTACAACAATAGCTATCAAGCTAGCCTGAAGATGGCCCCTTTCGAAGTATTGTATGGGCGAAGGTGTCGGACTCCTCTGAATTGGTCAGAAACTGGGGAACGATCACTCTTCGGTCCGGATATTATTCAACATGCCGAAGATCAAGTCCGCATTATTCATGAGAATCTGAAGGCTGCTCAGTCTCGTCAGAAGAGTCAGTATGACCGTCATCATCAAGATATGGTCTATCAACCTGGCGAAAAGGCTTATCTTCGTGTCACACCAATGAGAGGTGCACACCGTTTCGGAATCAAGGGCAAGTTAGCTCCTCGTTATATTGGTCCTTTCACTGTTCTCGAAAGGCGTGGAAGAGTGGCTTATCAATTGGAACTGCCGGCGAACCTTTCTCAGGTTCACGATGTCTTCCATGTTTCTCAGCTCCGTCGCTGCTTCAAGGACCCTATTCGAGCAGTGGATCACGATATGCTAGAGCTCCAACAAGACCTCTCTTATAAAGAGCACCCGGTCCGCATTCTCGACCAAGCTGAACGTAAGACTCGTCGCAAGGTCACTAAGTTCCTTAAGGTGCAGTGGTCAAATCACTCTGAAGATGAAGCCACTTGGGAACGCGAGGATCATCTTCGTGATGAATACCCCGGGCTCTTTCCCTCTACCTCTTAATTCTCGGGACGAGAATTCTTGTTAGTAGGGGAGAATTGTGACATCCTCGACTTTTGCTACAGTAATAATCGTAATTAAGCTACAGTGATCAACCGTTAATGATGCCACGTCATCGGGTTTCCATCTCAGACCCGCGATGATTCGAGTTTGTCCGGATTTTTTTAAATTTGAAAACAAAAGTAGAGTACGTTATGAGTTCATTGCAAATATTACAAGAATATATATGTAAAAACGAGGAAAGTATTAAAGAAACAATAAAGATAAAAGAAAGAAAGAAAACTGAAAGAAAGGATTAATAAAAAGAAAAGGGAAAAGGTAAAGCAAAATAAAAACAAATCAAAAAAAAAAAAAGGAGAAAGCCCCCCCCCCAGCCGGCCCAGCTGGGCCAAAAAGGGCCCAGCCGGCCACCTCCCGCGCCCCACCCCCAAACCCTAGCGCCCTCCTGGCGCCACCCTCCCCCACGCCAACTCCCCCCCCCTGTACGCCGCCGCCAGCCACCCCACCCTCGTGATGGGGCCCCACCTCCACCCACCGACACTCCCTCCTCCCATCCCGTAACTCCCTCCACTCCCTCTCTCTCGGCCCCCCACCCCCGAGATCCCGTCGCCCCCCTCCTCTCCACCTCGCCCCTCTCCCTCCCCAACCGGCGGCCGCCCTTCCCCCCCGCCGGCAGCCCCCTCCACCGGCGGCCTCCTCCCTCCATCGGTCCTCCCCCCCCCCCCCCCGCGGCAAGCTTCCCCCACGGCCCCCTCCCTCCCCCGGCCGGCGCGCCACTTCCACCACGCCGGCCACCTCGGCCCCCCCCCTCCAGGTCCGGCGGCCGGGGCCCTCTCGGCCCCCCATCCCCGAGATCCCGTCGGCCGACCCCGGGAGCCCCGCCGGCCGAGCCCCTCCCCGTCGGCGGCTCCACCTCCGGGGGCCTCTCCTCACCGGGGCCCTCCTCACCGGCTCCTCCTCGCCGGCACGTCACCACCGGAACCTCACCGTCACCGTCTCCACCGTCACTTCGTGCGAACTCCGGCTTCACCGGGCCGTCACGTCACCGTCGGTGAGCCCCTCCTCGGGCTCCTCCCACTGTGTCGTTCTCCTCGACGTCACGGTTCCGTTCCGGCAAACGGGGCCTCGATCCGTCGACGGTGGACTCCGGTAGAAGGATTCAAAGTTTGTGTTCTTCTAGGTGGAGTAGCAAAAGAACTTCTCTGTCTCTGTTAACAGAGAGATGAGAGATGAGTGTTGAGAGAAAAGAAAAATGAAAAAGAATAAATGGTGTATTAGATGCGTATGTATGTATGTATGTATGAGATGTGATGTATGTATTTGTGTATTTGGATATTTAGAGGAATACGGTATTTGCACGGATAGGTATCTAATAAAAATAGATGAGAAAATAACCTTAGGCCACTTACCGGTGGGGCCAATGCACCGCTGTCAATGACAGGGAGGCCCCACGCGATGATTAAAAATAATGTTTTTCTTAAATAAATAAATAGATATATTAGTTAAAATAATTAATTAACATAATTAGAGTATGACACGTGGGTCCCTCGTTGAATTAATCTGATTAATAAATAATTAATCTTAATAAAAACTTGTGCCTATGACGTTCGGGACCCGCTGGTCAGTTGACCGGTCAAATGTGATGTCAGCCTGACATCGCGATGATGTCATAATAGGAGTTTACTAAATCTTTTAAATCTGTTTTTAATTCTTAAATAATTAATAAAACTTTAAAAATTAATATTAAATAATCTGTAAGTCAGATCGAGATAATTTCAACATGAAAGTTGATCAGCAGAGCGAGACGACCCCGGATACACGGTCCGTTCGTCTGTCACGCGTCCCTAGCATAGCAAACATGGAACTTTTCCATCGTTTCCAGTATAACCGGTAGTAGCCCGAGACCCGGAAAATATCGTCAGATATTCTTCCGACCCGTCTATGACGGATGTTGCTGCGTTAACTCATGTCTAGCCTGCATATTTCCATGTCATGTTTTGTGTTGCATCGGTGCTATTATTTATTGTTTCTTCCCCCTCTTCTTACCGGTAGACCCCGAGACTGACGCTGCTGCCGGGTACATCTACGACCCTGCCGATCAGTCCTTTGCCGCAGAGCAGCAAGGCAAGCAAACCCCCTCTTGATCATTCCTATATCGCCTATGTCTTTCTTCCTACTGCTTGCATTAGTATTTTGCTACTGTTGTAGTTAGCTCCTATATCTGATGCATAGCCTGTTTTTGATGAACTGCTACTTTCAGTCCTGTACCTTTAACCTGCTTAGTATAGGTGGAGCAGTCATCCCCTCTGACCCCGTAGATCAGTTGCCCCGCTTGTTTCCAAATCTCGATCTCTGATCGACGAGCCAGACCCGACACAGCACGTTCACCCTCCTTCGTTGTACGACGCTACAGGGATACTATCGGGTACCGAGGGTGACACCTCGCTAAGTACTCCTGATGATATCTCTGTAGTATAGCTAGTCGGTCGTGGTTATCGAGGGTGATTCCTCTTTCACCATTCCCGATGACGTCTCTGTCGTGCCACCCCGCGAGTGTGGGATCCCCGAGGGTGATTCCTCTAAGCCCACCTTGACGGGTACATCGTTCGGAATCCAACGAGGGTGATTCCTCGGATTCCCCTGATGTTACAACCACACAGTTACTCGACCATGTTACTGGGATCTTCGGCGATTAGTTGTAAGACGGGTGGATTCCCGCGAGACTGTGTTGCTGGCCTAATTAAGATGCTAATGGATTTGGGTATTTGATCTAGGTTGGTCGGAGACCTTTTCGCACTAACCGGCTACGCGGGAAGAATTATGGGTACTCGGCGTCGCGGTATCAGCCGAAGCTTTTCAGATGCCAGCAGTGTAGCGGCGCGCGCCCGAGTGGTCCCGAGATGCATCGCGCTTGTGATTAAGGGATGCTAGGACTGACGTCGGCCGCCCACGCCACGTGCAGGAGCGTGAAGGGGAACTGGGCCCATGAACCCTTTGTGCTTAGGATATAGACCGGCGGGCTGGCCTCTCTGATTAGTCTTAGGTGGGGCTGCAACGTGTCGATATTCCGAGGCCGGGCAGGACCCAGAAAAGTATGTCCGGCCAGAGTGTTATCGAGCGTGACGGGACATGTGGTGCACCCCTGCAGGGATGAAAATTAACTATTCGGATAGCCGTGTCCACGGTTACAGGACGACTTGGAGTTGTGCCCCGATCTTATACAACTACAATTGTTACTTAACTGGAGTTAGTTTGCCTCGGGATTGCTTCCTCGCAGGGAGTCGAGGGAGGATCCTTAGGCGTGACCTCACTTTAATTTTGCTGCAACAATATGACTATTAATGTGTTACCCCCCCCCCCTGTTCTACTCTCGTCTATTGCTGCAAGACCCTGAAGATGCTAGTCTTCGATAGGACTAGGCTTTCTCTCTCTTTTCTCGCATTGCTGCAGTCAGTCCACATATAACCCCCTTCTTTGATACTGATGCATTATTAGAATAGTTCTGATGTAAGACTTGCGAGTACTTTGGATGAGTACTCACCGCTGCTTTGCTCCCCCCTTGTTCCCTTGATCCGTTTGCTGCGACCAGATGATGAAGCCCAGGAGATGGAGGACCCCGCCACCGACGACTGCTACCCCGACGGTGCCTTCTACTACGTGGAGGCCGCTGATGATCAGGAGTAGTTAGGAGGTTCCCAGGCAGGAGGCCTCGCCTCGTTCGATCGTTGTATCTTTTGTGTTAGCCTTCTCTAAGGCACCCCATGTTTTATGTCTGTACTCAGATATTTGTTGCTTCCGCTGACTCGTGTGTTTATCGAGCTTTCGTATTCTAGCCCTCGAGGCCCCTGGCTTGTAATATGAAGCTGATGTTATTTTCTTTGTGTCTAGAGTTGTGTTGTGATATCTCCCCGTGAGTCCTTGGGTTTGATCGTACGCATTTGCGTGTATGATTAGCGTACGATTAAGCCGAGGGCGTCACAAGTTGGTATCAGAGCCAACTGCCTGTAGGTAGCCCCCTTTCCAACTCCTTGGCCGAAGTTGAGTCTAGTGTTTGAAAAACTTTACTAACACTGATGTTGTGGCTTACGGGCCCACATCTCAATTGGGTGGTATTAGTATCTTTTACTCCTTTCCTATACTCTGGGCTCTACTTTCTCTTCTCTTTCGGGTCAAAGATTTTACTAACTCTAACATTAGGTTCTCGAATCACATCAATCCGGAGCGCTGGACTATCTACTCTTTCTCTCCTGAATATGTATTACACACACTGTCATTGACATTCGTCAATCTTATTTTCAGATGCGTCCCGCAAGACAGCACGTGCGCCTGACACAGGCCACCGAGACGACTGGGTTCCCGGCCATTTTGGTCGACCTCCTGACCAGGCTGGGATATCGCTGGTACCCCGAGTACACTGTGTTCGAGGATTTCCGCGAGTACAACCAGCACCAGTACCAGGCTGAGGTTCGCATCTTCGACCAGAGGGGCGGCGAGACCCTCGAGCGCCACGTGTTCTGTGGTATTGGAGTGTCGGTCGAGATGGCCGTCCATGATGCGGCCTACATCGCCATCACCCGTCTCCGTGGAGCGTACCCTCACCTGGAGGAGAGCCCTTTCAGATACATCCCGCATGCTCCCGCTGGGGATGAGACTGGGTCTGATCTCACTGCCTACGCTTCTGACGTTCGGGAGCGCAGCGACCGTTCCTACGTCGCTGTCTGCGCCCCCTACGTGACGCGTCGCTACGACGCGCGGATTCTGGTGCAGTACACTGAGGCAATGGATCGTGCTTTCCGAGCTCTGACTGTGGAGTTGTATGCTACGCGCGCTCGTCTTTACGACGCATTGACAGAGCTGCAGCCATCACACTGTCCGAGGGTTCCCCCTTTGCGCATCCGCGAGCCGAGCAGGACAGAGCTACCATCAGCTCTCGAGTGGACAGATGTTGGGGGTAGAACCCCTGCACTTGGACCTCAGCTCCTCGACTGGATGCGGTACCGTCACCAGAGTCACAACGGGACACAGGGTCCTGTCCCTACCTTCTATCACCGCCAGCTACCAGGATTCGTTCGTCCTCTCCGACGTTGATGTAGCCTTATCGCTACATCTCGTCGTGGTACTCTTCCACCGCGTGCCTGCGCGCCGCCTAGTGAGTCCAGGGTATCGTCAAATGCGTCCGGGCTATCGCCAAATTTCGAGTTTTTAATCGTTAGTCTGTAATCGAACTTATGTATGGGTCTGTATGTCGAACTCAACTACTATGGAGTATCTATCGCATTTCCCTTTCATTATGCTTGATTACTTCATGAATGCGTGCGATGCCTTTCAATTACTTTAAGCTAAACTACCCCTGCTAAATATTTAACAGGATGGTTAGACCAGCTGGCCGCCCGCGTGGCCGTGCCAACGATGCACCACCCCCGCCTCCTGAGTATATGGCGGGGATGATCCAACAGTTTGAGCTGAACCGCCAGTTTATGCAAGGGCTCATGGATCAGTTCCAAAGGCCGAACATGAACCAACCACAAGGCGTGACACTGCAAGACTTCTGCCGTCTCAACCCTGCGATCTACCGCAGCTCAACTCAGCCTCTTGATGCTGATGACTGGCTCCGTGACATTTCTTATGAGCTAGAGTCTGCCAATGTGCCCCTGGCGAGCTATGTCAACTTTGCCGCCTACTTTCTGAAGGGTCCCGCTGCTCAATGGTGGGACAGCCACAGGCGCTCTCAGCCCGATGGGACTATCATCACTTGGGCAGAGTTCAAGGCTGCTTTCCGTGCTCGATACATTCCCCAGGGAATCATGGATCGGAAGAAGCGTGAGTTCCGCAACTTGGTCCAGGGCAACAAGACTGTGGATGCTTATCAGCGGGAATTTTTGGAATTATCTCGCTATGCTGAAGAAGACATCGCGACTGATGCACGCAGGCAGGAGAAGTTCCGTGAAGGCCTCCACCCTGATATCAAGCTGACACTCCTCGTTCAGGACTATGCTGATTTCGCCACCCTCGTGAACAAGGCTATTCAGGTTGAGACTGGTCTGCAGGAATACAAAGATAGCAGCAAGCGCAACCGTGACATGGGCTCATCTTCGGGCTCATCTTCACAGAAGCGGAAGATCTGGATTCCCAACAACATGTACCATGCACCTGCTCCTACTCCGAGGCCGTCCTATGCTGCACCTCGCCTGCCTCCTCCACCACCTAGGCAGCCGAGGCTTCCAGCTCCACCGCCTCGAGTTCCTCCTTCCCGTCCCGAGGACGGGCTGTGCTTCAAGTGTGGCCGTCCAGGTCACCGTGCTAGAGACTGCAGGCAGAATCAGAATCAGCTGGCACTTCCCGCAACTGGCCGTGGCAACAACCAGAACCGCAACTTCAACACTAAGCCTGCTTATGTTCGTGGTCAGGCCAACAACATTGATATGGGTCAAGCTCAAGACCAGCCTGCTACCGTGATGGGTACACTTCTCGTTAACTCAGTACCTGCTTCTGTATTGTTTGATACAGGAGCATCGCATTCCTTTATGTCGGAAAATTTTGCATACATGCATGACATTAGGAGCGAAGAGATGAACCTCCCGATAGTGGTAAACACCCCTGGGGGCGAATGTCAAACCTCTGTGGTTTGCCCCCATGTTCCAGTTGAAATTGAAGGATTAGAATTCCTTGCCAACCCCATCCTACTAAAGTCATCCAACATTGATCTCATATTGGGGATGGACTGGTTGAAAGCTCATACGGCATCGATCGTTTGTGCCACCAAAACCGTCCACCTCCTACACCCTTCAGATGAACTAGTAAGCTACCAGGCTCATCTCGTCCGTAATGCTGAGGCACGGCTGTATGCCTTGAATGCATTAAATGCGTCGCCTCTTGAAGGGATTGAAAACATTCCAGTGGTCCGAGAGTTCCAAGATGTCTTTCCAGAAGAACTTCCGGGGATTCCCCCTGCTCGAGCTGTCGAGTTTGTCATTGACTTGGTACCCGGTACCACTCCTATTGCCAAGCGTCCTTATAAAATGCCACCACATGAACTCCTTGAACTTAAGCAAGAAATTGACAACTCGCTCCGTCTGGGTTTCATCCGTCCGAGTTCCTCTGCTTGGGGAGCACCTTCTCTCTTTGTTAAGAAGAAGGATGGGACAAATCGATTGGTTCAAGACTATCGTCCTATCAACCAGGCCACCATTCAAAACAAATATCCTCTCCCGCGGATAAATGATTTGTATGATCAACTTGCTGGTTCCACCGTTTTCTCTAAGCTCGACTTGAGATTGGGATACCACCAGATCCGTGTTCGCAAAGAGGATATTCCAAAGACCGCCTTTGTTACTCGATATGGATCATACGAGTACACCGTCATGTCCTTCGGCTTAACCAATGCACCGGCAACTTTCTCTCGATTGATGAATTATATATTCATGGACTACCTCGACAAATTTGTCGTGGTATATCTGGATGATATTCTGGTGTTTTCAAAGAACAAAGAAGAGCATGCTGAACATCTTCGTCTTGTCCTGGATAAGCTTCGGGAGCATAAACTCTATGCGAAGTATTCCAAATGTGAGTTCTGGCTAGACGAAGTGACTTACCTTGGTCATGTGATTTCCAAGGATGGTATTGCGGTCAACCCCGAACGAATTCAAGCTATTCTTGACTGGACTCCCCCGAAGAATGTCAAGCAAGTCAGAAGTTTTCTCGGACTCGCCAGCTATTGCCGTCGATTCGTCGAGAACTTCTCCAAGATTGCGAAGCCCTTAACCAACCTGCTTCACAAAGGTGTTAAGTATGAATGGACTGATAAATGTCAGGAAAGTTTCCAGGCACTCAAGGACAAACTGACGTCCGCTCCAGTACTTGCTCCTCCGGATACAAAAAGGGATTTCGTCATATACTGTGATGCTTCTCGTCAAGGAATAGGTTGTGTCCTAATGCAGGATCGCAAGGTGATCGCTTATGCTTCACGTCAACTGCGTGCTCATGAAGAGAACTACCCAGTTCATGATCTCGAGCTTGCCGCAGTCATTCATGCATTGAAGGAATGGCGACAATACCTTGTCGGTAATCGCTGTGAAATCTACACCGACCATCAAAGTCTGAAGTACTTGTTCACTCAACCGGAGCTGAACCTGCGCCAACAAAGATGGATGAAGCGTATAGCAGATTTTGACTGTAGTATATCATATACCCCTGGCAAGGCTAACGTAATGGCTGATGCCTTAAGTCGCAAGTCATACTGCAACCACCTCCAGGTTCATCAGGTTCACGATCGTTTGCAAGAGGAATTTCGTAAGCTGAACCTCCACATTGTTCCTCAGGGTTACCTTGTTCCTCCCCCTGAAGAGTATCAAAAGATGAACCTTCGTGTTGTTAATCAGGGTTCCCTCAGTAACCTAGTGGTTGAACCAGATCTTGTGAGCTCCATAAAGAATATACAAAACTTTCACGATGATGTCGACAGGATTAAGAGTTATATTGCGAAGGGTAAACCCTCCTTTTTCACTGTTGATGAAGGTGGTGCCTTGTATTTCAAGGGTCGCCTATTCGTTCCAAATAAGAAGGAAAATCTCAGGATGACTGGGAAGGTGATGGAAGAAGCTCATGACACACCATTGTCTATTCACCCGGGTAGTACCAAGATGTACCAAGACATCCGGCAAAGATTCTGGTGGCCCAATATGAAACAAGACATTGCATGCTATGTGGCAGAATGTGATATATGCCGGCGTATCAAAGTAGAACACCAAAAGCCTGCTGGAACTCTGCAACCTATCTCTATTCCCGAGTGGAAATGGGATCACGTTGAAATGGACTTCGTCACTGGTTTTCCCAGATCTCAGAAAGGTAATGATGCTATCCTTGTCGTCATTGATCGACTGTCCAAAGTTGCACATTTCCTAGCCGTCAAAGAAACGATTAATGCTAGTCAGCTGGCAGATCTTTATATGTCAAGAGTTGTTTCACTTCACGGTATTCCGTTGGTGATCAGTTCGGACCGTGGCAGCTTGTTTACTTCAAAATTCTGGGAAAGTTTTCAGAAGGCTATGGGGACTCATCTGTCTTTCAGCACTGCATTTCATCCTCAATCCCAGGGACAAGTTGAACGAGTCAACCAAATTCTTGAGGACATGCTTCGAGCTTGTGTCATTTCTTTCGGTAAGAAATGGGAGGAATCTCTCCCGTATGCCGAGTTCTCGTACAACAATAGCTATCAAGCTAGCCTGAAGATGGCCCCTTTCGAAGTATTGTATGGGCGAAGGTGTCGGACTCCTCTGAATTGGTCAGAAACTGGGGAACGATCACTCTTCGGTCCGGATATTATTCAACATGCCGAAGATCAAGTCCGCATTATTCATGAGAATCTGAAGGCTGCTCAGTCTCGTCAGAAGAGTCAGTATGACCGTCATCATCAAGATATGGTCTATCAACCTGGCGAAAAGGCTTATCTTCGTGTCACACCAATGAGAGGTGCACACCGTTTCGGAATCAAGGGCAAGTTAGCTCCTCGTTATATTGGTCCTTTCACTGTTCTCGAAAGGCGTGGAAGAGTGGCTTATCAATTGGAACTGCCGGCGAACCTTTCTCAGGTTCACGATGTCTTCCATGTTTCTCAGCTCCGTCGCTGCTTCAAGGACCCTATTCGAGCAGTGGATCACGATATGCTAGAGCTCCAACAAGACCTCTCTTATAAAGAGCACCCGGTCCGCATTCTCGACCAAGCTGAACGTAAGACTCGTCGCAAGGTCACTAAGTTCCTTAAGGTGCAGTGGTCAAATCACTCTGAAGATGAAGCCACTTGGGAACGCGAGGATCATCTTCGTGATGAATACCCCGGGCTCTTTCCCTCTACCTCTTAATTCTCGGGACGAGAATTCTTGTTAGTAGGGGAGAATTGTGACATCCTCGACTTTTGCTACAGTAATAATCGTAATTAAGCTACAGTGATCAACCGTTAATGATGCCACGTCATCGGGTTTCCATCTCAGACCCGCGATGATTCGAGTTTGTCCGGATTTTTTTAAATTTGAAAACAAAAGTAGAGTACGTTATGAGTTCATTGCAAATATTACAAGAATATATATGTAAAAACGAGGAAAGTATTAAAGAAACAATAAAGATAAAAGAAAGAAAGAAAACTGAAAGAAAGGATTAATAAAAAGAAAAGGGAAAAGGTAAAGCAAAATAAAAACAAATCAAAAAAAAAGGAGAAAGCCCCCCCCCCAGCCGGCCCAGCTGGGCCAAAAAGGGCCCAGCCGGCCACCTCCCGCGCCCCACCCCCAAACCCTAGCGCCCTCCTGGCGCCACCCTCCCCCACGCCAACTCCCCCCCCTGTACGCCGCCGCCAGCCACCCCACCCTCGTGGTGGGGCCCCACCTCCACCCACCGACACTCCCTCCTCCCATCCCGTAACTCCCTCCACTCCCTCTCTCTCGGCCCCCCACCCCCGAGATCCCGTCGCCCCCCTCCTCTCCACCTCGCCCCTCTCCCTCCCCAACCGGCGGCCGCCCTTCCCCCCCGCCGGCAGCCCCCTCCACCGGCGGCCTCCTCCCTCCATCGGTCCTCCCCCCCCCCCCCCCCGCGGCAAGCTTCCCCCACGGCCCCCTCCCTCCCCCGGCCGGCGCGCCACTTCCACCACGCCGGCCACCTCGGCCCCCCCCCCTCCAGGTCCGGCGGCCGGGGCCCTCTCGGCCCCCCATCCCCGAGATCCCGTCGGCCGACCCCGGGAGCCCCGCCGGCCGAGCCCCTCCCCGTCGGCGGCTCCACCTCCGGGGGCCTCTCCTCACCGGGGCCCTCCTCACCGGCTCCTCCTCGCCGGCACGTCACCACCGGAACCTCACCGTCACCGTCTCCACCGTCACTTCGTGCAAACTCCGGCTTCACCGGGCCGTCACGTCACCGTCGGTGAGCCCCTCCTCGGGCTCCTCCCACCGTGTCGTTCTCCTCGACGTCACGGTTCCGTTCCGGCAAACGGGGCCTCGATCCGTCGACGGTGGACTCCGGTAGAAGGATTCAAAGTTTGTGTTCTTCTAGGTGGAGTAGCAAAAGAACTTCTGTGTCTCTGTTAACAGAGAGATGAGAGATGAGTGTTGAGAGAAAAGAAAAATGAAAAAGAATAAATGGTGTATTAGATGCGTATGTATGTATGTATGTATGAGATGTGATGTATGTATTTGTGTATTTGGATATTTAGAGGAATACGGTATTTGCACGGATAGGTATCTAATAAAAATAGATGAGAAAATAACCTTAGGCCACTTACCGGTGGGGCCAATGCACCGCTGTCAATGACAGGGAGGCCCCACGCGATGATTAAAAATAATGTTTTTCTTAAATAAATAAATAGATATATTAGTTAAAATAATTAATTAACATAATTAGAGTATGACACGTGGGTCCCTCGTTGAATTAATCTGATTAATAAATAATTAATCTTAATAAAAACTTGTGCCTATGACGTTCGGGACCCGCTGGTCAGTTGACCGGTCAAATGTGATGTCAGCCTGACATCGCGATGATGTCATAATAGGAGTTTACTAAATCTTTTAAATCTGTTTTTAATTCTTAAATAATTAATAAAACTTTAAAAATTAATATTAAATAATCCGTAAGTCAGATCGAGATAATTTCAACATGAAAGTTGATCAGCAGAGCGAGACGACCCCGGATACACGGTCCGTTCGTCTGTCACGCGTCCCTAGCATAGCAAACATGGAACTTTTCCATCGTTTCCAGTATAACCGGTAGTAGCCCGAGACCCGGAAAATATCGTCAGATATTCTTCCGACCCGTCTATGACGGATGTTGCTGCGTTAGCTCATGTCTAGCCTGCATATTTCCATGTCATGTTTTGTGTTGCATCGGTGCTATTATTTATTGTTTCTTCCCCCTCTTCTTACCGGTAGACCCCGAGACTGACGCTGCTGCCGGGTACATCTACGACCCTGCCGATCAGTCCTTTGCCGCAGAGCAGCAAGGCAAGCAAACCCCCTCTTGATCATTCCTATATCGCCTATGTCTTTCTTCCTACTGCTTGCATTAGTATTTTGCTACTGTTGTAGTTAGCTCCTATATCTGATGCATAGCCTGTTTTTGATGAACTGCTACTTTCAGTCATGTACCTTTAACCTGCTTAGTATAGGTGGAGCAGTCATCCCCTCTGACCCCGTAGATCAGTTGCCCCGCTTGTTTCCAAATCTCGATCTCTGATCGACGAGCCAGACCCGACACAGCACGTTCACCCTCCTTCGTTGTACGACGCTACAGGGATACTATCGGGTACCGAGGGTGACACCTCGCTAAGTACTCCTGATGATATCTCTGTAGTATAGCTAGTCGGTCGTGGTTATCGAGGGTGATTCCTCTTTCACCATTCCCGATGACGTCTCTGTCGTGCCACCCCGCGAGTGTGGGATCCCCGAGGGTGATTCCTCTAAGCCCACCTTGACGGGTACATCGTTCGGAATCCAACGAGGGTGATTCCTCGGATTCCCCTGATGTTACAACCACACAGTTACTCGACCATGTTACTGGGATCTTCGGCGATTAGTTGTAAGACGGGTGGATTCCCGCGAGACTGTGTTGCTGGCCTAATTAAGATGCTAATGGATTTGGGTATTTGATCTGGGTTGGTCGGAGACCTTTTCGCACTAACCGGCTACGCGGGAAGAATTATGGGTACTCGGCGTCGCGGTATCAGCCGAAGCTTTTCAGATGCCAGCAGTGTAGCGGCGCGCGCCCGAGTGGTCCCGAGATGCATCGCGCTTGTGATTAAGGGATGCTAGGACTGACGTCGGCCGCCCACGCCACGTGCAGGAGCGTGAAGGGGAACTGGGCCCATGAACCCTTTGTGCTTAGGATATAGACCGGCGGGCTGGCCTCTCTGATTAGTCTTAGGTGGGGCTGCGACGTGTCGATATTCCGAGGCCGGGCAGGACCCAGAAAAGTATGTCTGGCCAGAGTGTTATCGAGCGTGACGGGACATGTGGTGCACCCCTGCAGGGATGAAAATTAACTATTCGGATAGCCGTGTCCACGGTTACAGGACGACTTGGAGTTGTGCCCCGATCTTATACAACTACAATTGTTACTTAACTGGAGTTAGTTTGCCTCGGGATTGCTTCCTCGCAGGGAGTCGAGGGAGGATCCTTAGGCGTGACCTCACTTTAATTTTGCTGCAACAATATGACTATTAATGTGTTACCCCCCCCCCCCTGTTCTACTCTCGTCTATTGCTGCAAGACCCTGAAGATGCTAGTCTTCGATAGGACTAGGCTTTCTCTCTCTTTTCTCGCATTGCTGCAGTCAGTCCACATATAACCCCCTTCTTTGATACTGATGCATTATTAGAATAGTTCTGATGTAAGACTTGCGAGTACTTTGGATGAGTACTCACCGCTGCTTTGCTCCCCCCTTGTTCCCTTGATCCGTTTGCTGCGACCAGATGATGAAGCCCAGGAGATGGAGGACCCCGCCACCGACGACTGCTACCCCGACGGTGCCTTCTACTACGTGGAGGCCGCTGATGATCAGGAGTAGTTAGGAGGTTCCCAGGCAGGAGGCCTCGCCTCGTTCGATCGTTGTATCTTTTGTGTTAGCCTTCTCTAAGGCACCCCATGTTTTATGTCTGTACTCAGATATTTGTTGCTTCCGCTGACTCGTGTGTTTATCGAGCTTTCGTATTCTAGCCCTCGAGGCCCCTGGCTTGTAATATGAAGCTGATGTTATTTTCTTTGTGTCTAGAGTTGTGTTGTGATATCTCCCCGTGAGTCCTTGGGTTTGATCGTACGCATTTGCGTGTATGATTAGCGTACGATTAAGCCGAGGGCGTCACACTGGGCACTGAGTCTTACTCAATCTCGTACCTTGTAACACCGGCAAGAACCCTTTCTTGGACTGTTCCATTTTGAACTTCTTCAAAACTTTATCAAGGTATGTGCTTTGTGAAAGTCCTATCAGGCGTTTTGATCTATCCCTATAGATCTTAATGCCTAGAATGTAAGCAGCTTCTCCTAGGTCCTTCATAGAGAAACTTTTATTCAAGTAACCTTTTATGCTCTCCAAAAGCTCTACATTGTTTCCAATCAGTAATATGTCATCCACATATAATATTAGAAACTCCACAGAGCTCCCACTCACTTTCTTGTAAATACAAGATTCTCCAACCACTTGTATAAACCCAAATGCTTTGATCACCTCATCAAAGCGCTTGTTCCAACTCCGAGATGCTTGCACCAGTCCATAAATGGATCGCTGGAGCTTGCACACCTTGTCAGCATTTTTAGGATCGACAAAACCTTCGGGTTGCATCATATACAACTCTTCCTTAAGGAATCCATTAAGGAAAGCCGTTTTGACATCCATCTGCCAGATTTCATAATCGAAAAATGCAGCTATTGCTAACATGATTCTGACGGACTTAAGCATCGCTACGGGTGAGAAGGTCTCATCGTAGTCAACTCCTGGAACTTGTGAAAAACCTTTTGCCACAAGTCGAGCTTTATAAACGGTCACATTACCGTCAGCGTCCGTCTTCTTATTAAAGATCCATTTGTTCTGAATAGCCTTGCGGCCTTCAGGTAGTATCTCCAAAGTCCACACTTTGTTCTCATACATGGATCCTATCTCGGATTTCATGGCTTCTAGCCATTTGTTGGAATCTGGGCCCACCATTCCTTCTTCATAATTTGCAGGTTCATTGTTGTCTAACAACATGATTGACAAGACGGGATTACCGTACCACTCTGGAGCAGCGCGTGATCTCGTCGACCTGCGTGGTTCAACAGAAACTTGAACTGGAGTTTCATGATCATCATCATTAACTTCCTCCTCAACCGGCGTCGCAACGACACAGGTTTCCCCTTGCCCTGCGCCACCATCCAGAGGGATGAGAGGTTCGACAACCTCGTCAAGTTCTATCTTCCTCCCACTCAATTCTCTCAAGAGAAACTCCTTCTCGAGAAAAGTTCCGTTCTTAGCAACAAACACTTTGCCCTCGGATTTGAGATAGAAGGTGTACCCAACTTGATCTCCATCACCAAAGCACCGGCACGATCTTCTTGTCACCGGCGTCACACCATGATCTCCATCATCATGATCTCCATCAACGTGTCGCCATCGGGGTTGTCGTACTACTCATGCTATTACTACTAAAGCTACGTCCTAGCAATATAGTAAACACATCTGCAAGCAAAAATGTTAGTTTAAAGACTGTTGGGGAACGTCGCATGGGAAACAAAAAATTTCCTACGCGCACGAAGACCTATCATGTTGATGCCCATCTACGAGAGGGGATGTGTGATCTACGTACCCTTGTAGACCGTACAGCACAAGCGTTAGTGAACGCGGTTGATGTAGTGGAACGTCCTCACGTCCGTCGATCCGCCCCGTGAACCGTCCCGCGATCAGTCCCACGATCTACTGCCGAACGGACGACACCTCCGCGTTCAGCACACGTACAACTCGACGATGATCTCAGCCTTCTTGATCCAGCAAGAGAAACGGAGAGGTAGAAGAATTCTCCGGCAGCGTGACGGCGCTCCAGAGGTTGGTGGTGATCTTATCTCACCAGGGCTCCGCCCGACCTCCGCAGAAACGCGATCTAGAGGAAAAACCGTGGAGGTATGTGGTCGGGCTGCCGTGGAAAAGTCATCTCAAATCAGCCCTAAAACCTCCGTATATATAGGGGGGAGAGGGGGAGCCTTGCCTTGGGGCTCAAGAGGCCCCAAGGGGGTTGGCCGAGCCAAGGGGGGAAGGTCTCCCCTTCCAAACCGAATCCAACTTGGTTTGGAAGGTGGAGTCCTTCTTCCCTTTCCCACCTCCTCCTTTTTTTTCTCTTTGATTTTCTTCCTATGGCGCAGAGGGCCTTCTTGGGCTGTCCCACCAGCCCACTAAGGGCTGGTGCGCCACCCCCAAGGCCTATGGGCTTCCCCGAGGTGGGGTGCCCCCCCCCCCCCCCGGTGAACACCCGGAACCCATTCGTCATTCCCGGTACATTCCCGGTAACTCCGAAAACCTTCCGGTAATCAAATGAGGTCATCCTATATATCAATCTTCGTTTCTGGACCATTCCGGAAACCCTCGTGACGTCCGTGATCTCATCCGGGACTCCGAACAACATTCGGTAACCAACCATATAACACAAATACGCATAAAACAATGTCGAACCTTAAGTGTGCAGACTCTGCGGGTTCGAGAACTATGTAGACATGACCCGAGAGACTCCTCGGTCAATATCCAATAGCGGGACCTGGATGCCCATATTGGATCCTACATATTCTACGAAGATTTTATCGTTTGAACCTCAGTGCCAAGGATTCATATAATCCCGTATGTCATTCCCTTTGTCCTTCGGTATGTTACTTGCCCGAGATTCGATCGTCAGTATCCGCATACCTATTTCAATCTCGTTTACCGGCAAGTCTCTTTACTCGTTCCGTAATACAAGATCCCGTAACTTACACTAAGTCACATTGCTTGCAAGGCTTGTGTGTGATTTTGTATTACCGAGTGGGCCCCGAGATACCTCTCCGTCACACGGAGTGACAAATCCCAGTCTCGATCCATACTAACTCAACTAACACCTTCGGAGATACCTGTAGAGCATCTTTATAGTCACCCAGTTACGTTGCGACGTTTGATACACACAAAGCATTCCTCCGGTGTCAGGGAGTTATATGATCTCATGGTCATAGGAACAAATACTTGACACGCAGAAAACAGTAGCAACAAAATGACACGATCAACATGCTACGTCTATTAATTTGGGTCTAGTCCATCACGTGATTCTTCTAATGACGTGATCCAGTAATCAAGCAACAACACCTTGTATATAATCAGAAGACCCTGACTATCTTTGATCAACTGGCTAGCCAACTAGAGGCTTGCTAGGGACAGTGTTTTGTCTATGTATCCACACAAGCATTGTGTTTCCAATCAATACAATTATAGCATGGATAATAAACGATTATCATGAATTCAGAAATATAATAATAACAAATTTATTATTGCCTCTAGGGCATATTTCCAACAGTCTCCCACTTGCACTAGAGTCAATAATCTAGTTCACATCACCATGTGATTTCAACGAATCCAACACCCATATAGTTCTGGAGTCTGATCACGTCTTGCTCGTGAGAGAGGTTTTAGTCAACGGTTCTGAAACTTTTAGATCCGTGCGTTCTTTACAAATCTTTATGTCATCTTATAGATGCTGCTACTACGTGCTATTCGGAAATGCTCCAAATATCTACTCTATTAAACGAATCCGTTTCACTACTCATAGTTATTCGGATTAGTGTCAAAGCTTGCATCAACGTAACCCTTTACGACGAACTCTTTAACCACCTCCATAATCGAGAAAAATTCCTTAGTCTATTTAGTTACTAAGGATAACTTTGACCGTTGATTTGTGATTCAATCCTGGATCACTCTGTGTACCTCTTTAACTGACTTGCCTCAAGGCACACATCAGGTGCGGTACTCAGCATGGCATACGTTAGAGTCTACGGCTAAGGCATAGAAGACGACCTTCGTCTATTCTCTTTATTCTGCCGGGGTCGGGTTTTGAGTCTTACTCAAATTCACACCTCACAACGCAACCAAGAACTCCTTTTTTGCTGATCTATTTTGAACTCCTTCAAAAACTTGTCAAGGCATGCATCTTATTGAAACTTCCATTAAGTGCTTTCGATCTATCCCCATAGATCTTTGATGCTCAACGTTCAAGTAGCGCAATCGAGGTACTCCTTTGAAAACTCCTTTCAAACAACCTTGTATGCTTTACAGAAATTCTACATTACTTCTGATCCACAATATGTCAACCACATATACTTATCAGAAATTCTATAGTGCTCCCACTCACTTCTTTGGAAATACAAGTTTCTCATAAACCTTGTACAAACCCAAAAACCTTGATCATCTCATCAAAGTGTATATTCCAACTCCGAGATGCTTGCACCAGTCCATTTAAGGATCGCTGGAGCTTGCATACTTGCTAGTATCTTTGGGATCGACAAAACCTCATGGTTGTATCTCATACAATGTTTGCTCAAGGAAACCGTCGAGGAAACAATGTTTTGACATCCTACATGCAATATTTCATAAATAATGCAGCAACTACTAACATAATTCTAACAGACTTTTAGCATCGCTACGAGTGAGAAAGTCTCATCATAGTCAACTTGTTTGATCTTGTCAGAAACATCTTTGCGACAAGTCGAGCTTTTAATAATAGTGACTTATCACTATCATCGTCTGTCTTGCTTTTAAAGATCCATCTTTACTCAATAGTCTTATGACCATCAAGTAGTTCTTCCAAAGCCTACACTTTGTTTTCATACATGGATCCTCTCTCGGATTTCATGGCCTCCAGCCATTTGTCGGAATCCGGGCCCACCATTGCTTTCTCCATAACTCGTAGGTTCACTGTTGCTCAACAACATGACCTCCAAGACAGGGTTACCGTACCACTCTGTAGTAGTACGCGACCTTGTCAACCTACGATGTTTGTAGTAACTTGATCCGATGCTCAATGATCACCATCATCAGCTTCCACTTCAATTGCTGTAGGCGCCACAGGAACAACTTCCTGCGCCCTGCTACACACTGGT
The DNA here is from genome assembly GCF_904849725.1 of Hordeum vulgare subsp. vulgare. Lineage (NCBI taxonomy): Eukaryota > Viridiplantae > Streptophyta > Magnoliopsida > Poales > Poaceae > Hordeum > Hordeum vulgare. The sequence goes on from NC_058522.1 coordinate 581,245,913, forward strand.
TAAAGTGATGGTTCGATAACCTCATCAAGTTCTACCACCCTCCTACTCAATTCTTTCGAGAGAAACTTTTCCTCGAGAAAGGATCCGTTTCTAGAAACAAACACTTTGCTTTCGGATCTGAGATAGGAGATGTACCCAACTGTTTTGGATATCCTATGAAGATGCATTTATCCGCTTTGGGTTCGAGCTTATCAGACTGAAACCTTTTCACATAAGTGTCGAAACCCCAAACTTTCAAGAAACGACAGTTTAGATTTCTCTAAACCTTAGTCTATACTGTGCCATCTCAACGGAAATATGTGGTGCCCTATTTAAAGTGAATGTGGTTGTCTCTAATGCTTAACCCATAAACGATAGTGGTAATTCGATAAGAGACATCATAGCATGCACCATACCAAATAGTGTGTGGCTATGACGTTCAGACACATCATCACACTATGATGTTCTAGGTGGCATGAACTGCGAAACAATTTCCACATTGTCTTAACTGCGTACCAAAACTCGTAACTCAGGAATTCATTTCTATGATCATATCGTAGACAATTTATCCTCTTGTTACGACGAACTTCACTCCGAAACAGAATTGAACTTTTCAATATTTCAGACTTGTGATTCATTAAGCAAATACTCTAGTATCTACTCAAATCGTCATTGAAGTATGAACCTAATGATATCCACTGCGTGCCTCAGCACCCATTGGACTGCATACATCAAAATGTATCACTTCCAACAAGTTACTATCTTGTTTCATCTGAATGAAAACAAGGCCTTGGTCATGTGGTGTGATTTGCATGTCACTAGTGATTCAAAATCAAGTGAGTATAAAGATCCATCAGCATGGAGCCTCTTCATGCAATTTATACCAACATGACTCAAGCGGCAGTGCCACAAGTAAGTGGTACTATCATCATTACCTCGTATCTTTTGGCACCAATATCATGAACATGTGTAACACTACAATCGAGATTCAATAAACCATTGAAGGTGATTATTCAAGGAAATAGAGTAACCATTATTCTCTTTAAATGAATAATCGTATTGCAATAAACACGATCCAATCATGTTCATGCTTAACGCAAGCACCAAATAAGAATTATTTAGGTTTAACACCAATCCCGATGGTAGAGGGAGCGTGCGCCGTTTGATCATATCAACCTTGGAAACACTTCCAACACGTATCATCACCTCGCCTTTAGCTAGTCTCCATTTATGTCGTAGCTTTCATTCCGTGTTACTAATCGCTTAGCAACTGAACCGGTATCCAATACCCTCGTGCTACTAGGAGTACTAGTAAAGTACACATCAACATCATGTATATCAAATATACTTCTTTCGACTTTTGCCAGCCTTCTTATCTACCAAGTGTCTAGAGTTGCTCCGCCTCAGTGACTGTTCCCCTCATTACAGAAGCACTTAGTCTCGGGTTTGGGTTTAATCTTGGGTCTCTTCATTAGTGCAGCAATTTTTTTGCCGTTTCACGAAGTATCCCTTCTAGCCCTTGCCTTTCTTGAAACTTAGTGGTTTTACAAACCATCAACTATTGATGCTCCTTCTTGATTTCTACTTTCGCAGTGTCAAACATCACGAATCTCTCAAGGATCATTGTATCTATCCTTGATATGTTATAGTTCATCACGAAGCTCTCACAGCTTGGTGGCAGTGACTTTGGAGAACCATCACTATCTCATCTGGAAGATTAACTCCCACTTGATTCAAGTGATTGTCGTACTCAGACAATCCGAGCACACACTCAACGATTGAGCTTTTCTCCTTTACTTTGTGGACAAAGAATCTTGTCAGAGGTCTCGTACCTCTCAACAAGGGCACGAGCATGAAATCACAATTTCATCCCTTTAGAACATCACATATGTTCCGTGACATTTCAAAACGTCTTCGGTGCCTTGCTTCTAAGCCATTAAGTATTTTGCACTGAACTATCGTGTAGTCATCAGAAACGTGTATGTCAGATGTTCACAGCATCCACAGACGACGCTCGAGGTGCGGCACACCGAGTGGTGCATTAAGGACATAAGCCTTCTACGCAGCAACGAGGACAATCCTCTTCAAAGTTTGCTACTATCAACTTTCAACTAAATTTTCTCTAGGAACATATAAAAACAGTAGAGCCATAGCGCAAGCTACATCGTAATTCGCAAAGACCATTAGACTATGTTCATGACAATTAGTTCAATTAATCATATTACTTAAGAACTCCCACTCAAAAAGTACATCTCTCTAGTCATTTGAGTGGTACATGATCCAAATCCACTATCTCAAGTCCGATCATCACGTGAGTCGAGCATAGTTTCAGTGGTAAGCATCTCTATGCTAATCATATCAACTATACGATTCATGCTCGACCTTTTGGTCTCATGTGTTTTGAGGCCATGTCTGCACATGCTAGGCTCGTCAAGCTTAACCCGAGTGTTCCGCGTGTGCAACTGTTTTGCACCCGTTGTATGTGAACGTTGAGTCTATCACACCCGATCATCACGTGGTGTCTCGAAACGAAGAACTGTCGCAACGGTGCACAGTCGGGGAGAACACAATTTTGTCTTGAAATTTTAGTGAGAGATCACCTCATAATGCTACCATCGTTCTAAGCAAGATAAGGTGCATAAAGGATTAACATCACATGCAATTCATAAGTGACATGATATGGCCATCATCATGCGCTTCTTGATCTCCATCACCAAAGCACCGGCACGATCTTCTTGTCACCGGCTTCACACCATGATCTCCATCAACGTGTCGCCATCGGGGTTGTCGTGCTACTTATGCTATTACTACTAAAGCTACGTCCTAGCAATATAGTAAACGCATCTGCAAGCACAAACGTTAGTTTAAACACAACCCTATGGCTCCTGCCGGTTGCCGTACCATCGACGTGCAAGTCGATATTAACTATTACAACATGATCATCTCATACATCCAATATATCACATCACATTGTTGGCCATATCACATCACAAGCATACCCTGCAAAAACAAGTTAGACGTCCTCTAATTTTGTTGTTGCATGTTTTACGTGGTGACCATGGGTATCTAGTAGGATCGCATCTTACTTACGTAAACACCACAACGGAGATATATGAATTGCTATTTAACCTCATCCAAGGACCTCCTCGGTCAATTCCGATTCAACTAAAGTTGGAGAAACTGACACCCGTCAGTCATCTTTGAGCAACGGAGTTACTCGTAGCGATGAAACCAGTCTCTCGTAAGCGTACGAGTAATGTCGGTCCGAGCCGCTTCGATCCAACAATACCGCGGAATCAAGAAAAGACTAAGGAGGGCAGCAAAACGCACATCACCACCCACAAAAACTTTTGTGTTCTACTCGATAAGACATCTACGCATGAACCTAGCTCATGATGCCACTGTTGGGGAACGTCGCATGGGAAACAAAAATTTTCCTACGCGAACGAAGACCTATCATGGCCATGTCCATCTACGAGAGGGGATGTGTGATCTACGTACCCTTGTAGACCGTACAGCAGAAGCGTTAGTGAACGCGGTTGATGTAGTGGAACGTCCTCACGTCCCTCGATCCGCCCTGCGAACCGTCCCGCGATCAGTCCCACGATCTAGTGCCGAACGGACGGCACCTCCGCGTTCAGCACACGTACAGCTCGATGATGATCTCGTCCTTCTTGATCCACCAAGAGAAACAGAGAGATAGAAGAGTTCTCCGGCAGCATGACGGCGCTCCGGAGGTTGGTGGTGATCTTATCTCAGCAGGGCTCCGCCCGACCTCCGCAGAAACGCGATCTAGAGGAAAAACCGTGGAGGTATGTGGTCGGGCTGCCGTGGAAAAGTCGTCTCAAATCAGCCCTAAAACCTTCGTATATATAGGGGGAAGAGGGGGAGCCTTGCCTTGGGGCTCAAGAGGCCCCAAGGGGGTCGGCCGAGCCAAGGGGGGAAGGTCTCCCCTTCCAAACCGAATCCAACTTGGTTTGGAAGGTGGAGTCCTTCTTCCCTTTCCCACCTCCTCCTTTTTTTTCTCTTTGATTTTCTTCCTATGGCGCACAGGGCCTACTTGGGCTGTCCCACCAGCCCACTAAGGGCTGGTGCGCCACCCCCAAGGCCTATGGGCTTCCCCGAGGTGGGTTGCCCCCCCCCCCCCGGTGAACACCCGGAACCCATTCGTCATTCCCGGTACATTCCCGGTAACTCCGAAAACCTTCCGGTAATCAAATGAGGTCATCCTATATATCAATCTTCATTTCCGGACCATTCCGGAAACCCTCGTGACGCCTGTGATCTCATCCGGGACTCCGAACAACATTCGGTAACCAACCATATAACTCAAATACGCATAAAACAACGTCGAACCTTAAGTGTGCAGACCCTGCGGGTTCGAGAACTATGTAGACATGACCCGAGAGACTCCTCGGTCAATATCCAATAGCGGGACCTGGATGCCCATATTGGATCCTACATATTCTACGAAGCTCTTATCGTTTAAACCTCAGTTCCAAGGATTCACATAATCCTGTATGTCATTCCCTTTGTCCTTCGGTATGTTACTTGCCCGAGATTCGATCGTCAGTATCCGCATACCTATTTCAATCTCGTTTACCGGAAAGTCTCTTTACTCGTTCCGTAATACAAGATCCCGTAACTTACACTAAGTCACATTGCTTGCAAGGCTTGTGTGTGATGTTGTGTTACCGAGTGGGCCCCGAGATACCTCTCCGTCACACGGAGTGACAAATCCCAGTCTCGATCCATACTAACTCAACTAACACCTTCGGAGATACCTGTAGAGCATCTTTATAGTCACCCAGTTACGTTGCGACGTTTGATACACACATAGCATTCTTCCGGTGTCAGTGAGTTATATGATCTCATGGTCATAGGAACAAATACTTGACACGCAGAAACAGTAGCAACAAAATGACACGATCAACATGCTACGTCTATTAGTTTGGGTCTAGCCCATCACATGATTCTCCTAATGATGTGATCCCGTTATCAAGTAATAACACTTGCCTATGGCCAGGAAACCTTGGCCATCTTTGATCAACGAGCTAGTCAACTAGAGGCTTGCTAGGGACAGTGTTTTGTCTATGTATCCACACAAGTATTGTGTTTCCAATCAATACAATTATAGCATGGATAATAAACGATTATCATGAACTAAGAAATATAATAATAACTAATTTATTATTGCCTCTAGGGCATATTTCCAACAAAGACAACCCTATGGCTCCTTCCGGTTGCCGTACCATCGACGTGCAAGTCGATATTATCTATTACAACATGATCATCTCATACATCCAATATATCACATCACATCGTTGGCCATATCACATCACAAGCATACCCTGCAAAAACAAGTTAGACGCCCTCTAATTTTGTTGTTGCATGTTTTACGTGGTGACCATGGGTATCTAGTAGGATCGCATCTTACTTACGCAAACACCACAACGGAGGTATATGAATTGCTATTTAACCTTATACAAGGACCTCCTTGGTCAAATCCGATTCAACTAAAGTTGGAGAAACCGACACTTGCCAGGCATCTTTGAGCAAAAGGGGGTTACTCGTAGCGATGAAACCAGTCTCTCGTAACCATACGAGTAATGTCGGTCCGAGCCGCTTCAATCCAACGATACCATGGAATCAATAAAAGACTAAGGAGGGCAGCAAAACGCACATCACCGCCCACAAAAACTTTTGTGTTCTACTCGAGAAGACATCTACACATGAACCTAGCTCATGATGCCACTGTTGGGGAACGTCCCATGGGAAACAAAAAATTTCCTACGCGCACGAAGACCTATCATGGTGATGTCCATCTACGAGAGGGGATTTCCGATCTACGTACCTTGTAGATCGCACAGCATAAGTGTTAGTGAACGCGGTTGATGTAGTGGAACGTCCTCACGTTCCTCGATCCTCCCCGCGAACCGTCCCGCGATCCGTCCCACGATGTAGTGCCGAACGGACGGCACCTCCGCGTTCAGCACACGTACAGCTCGACGATGATCTCAGCCTTCTTGATCCAGCAAGAGAGACGGAGAGGTAGATGAGTTCTCCGGCAGCGTGACGGTGCTCCGGAGCTTGGTGATGATCTAATCTCGGCAGGGCTCCGCCCGAGCTCCGCAGAGACGCGATCTAGAGGTAAAACCGTGGAGGTATGTGGTCGGGCTGCCTTGAAAAAGTTGTCTCAAATCAGCCCTAATTGCTCCATATATATAGGAGGAGGGAGGGGAGGCTTTCCTTGAGGCTCAAGGAGCCCCAAGGGCCGCGCCACCAAGGGGAGGAGGAGTCCTCCTCCAATCCTAGTCCAACTAGGATTGGAAGGTGGAGTCCTTCTCTCTTTTCCCACCTTTCCTTTTTTTTCTTTCTCTTCTTTTGGTTTTTTCTTTCTCTTGCGCAAGACAGCCTTGGGCTGACCCACCTACTTGGTGCGCCACCCCCAAGGTCCTTGGGCCCTCCCGGGTGGGTGGTCCCCCCTCCCGGTGAAGATCCGGAACCCATTCGTCATTCCCGGTACATTACCGGTAATGCCCGAAAACCTTCCGGTGACCAAATGAAGTCATCCTATATATCAATCTTTGATTCCGGACCATTACGGAAACCCTCATGACGTTCCTGATCTCATCCGGGACTCTGAACAACATTCGTTAACCAACTATATAACTCAAATACGCATAAAACAACGTCGAACCTTAAGTGTGCAGACCCTGCGGGTTCGAGAACTATGTAGACATGACCCGAGTGACTCCTCGGTCAATATCCAATAGCGGGACCTGGATGCCCATATTGGATCCCACATATTCTACGAAGATCTTATCGTTTGAACCTCAGTGCCAAGGATTCATATAATCTCGTATGTCATTCCCTTTGTCCTTCGGTATGTTACTTGCCCGAGATTCGATCGTCAGTATCTGCATACCTATTTCAATCTCATTTACCGGCAAGTCTCTTTACTCGTTCCGTAATACAAGATCCCGCAACTTACACTAAGTCACATTGCTTGCAAGGCTTGTGTGTGATGTTGTATTATCGAGTGGGTCCCGAGATACCTCTCCGTCACACGGAGTGACAAATCCCAGTCTCGATCCATACTAACTCAACGAACACCTTCGGAGATACCTGTAGAGCATCTTTATAGTCACCCAGTTACGTTGCGACGTTTGATACACACAAAGCATTCCTCCGGTGTCAGTGAGTTATATGATCTCATGGTCATAGGAACAAATACTTGACACGCAGAAAACAGTAGCAACAAAATGACACGATCAACATGCTACGTCTATTAGTTTGGGTCTAGTCCATCACGTGATTCTTCTAATGACGTGATCCAGTTATCAAGCAACAACACCTTGTATATAATCAGAAGACCCTGACTATCTTTGATCAACTGGCTAGCCAACTAGAGGCTTGCTAGGGACAGTGTTTTGTCTATGTATCCACACATGTATATAAGTCTTCATTCAATACAATTATAGCATGGATAATAAACGATTATCATGAACAAAGAAATATAATAATAACTAATTTATTATTGCCTCTAGGGCATATTTCCAACAACGGCGGCGGGCCACTCGCGCTTGGTGTTGGACTCGGCGTTGAGCAGCACGTCGATCCCCCGCTGCCACGCCGCCGCCGCCACCAGCGTGTCGTTGCCGACATCGAGCCCCATCACGCTCATCGTGGCGGCGGCGGCGATGGCGGTTGTCTGGCCGGGAATTGGGGTTCCGGATTCGATCTATGCGGCGAGGGGGTCGGCTTGGGAGGGAATGGGATTTTAGGGTCGGTGGGTGCGGGTGTGGGGGCTGGTGCGCCGGAGGGGTGCGGGCTGCGCGCGCCGGGGTGGGCGAGGAGGTGGAGGTGGAGCACGGTCAGCCTTTGGTGAATTTGGTAACTGCACACCGTCGTGGTGCATGGTTGGTGGAAGGCCGTTAGATTGCAATTTGTTGACTAATTGTGTGATGGTGATTGGTGTTTGTTTTTTGTGAGTCTAATAGTTGTGTGTACTTAGAAAAGTTCTTGCTTGATCCTTTATTAGTAGTATAGATGGATCAACTTGTTAAGGTTTTCAATCTGACTTTTTTTATAAACTAGATCAATTTTTCTTTGAACGAGATCAAATTCAGGTGGGGAGCTCTCCCCCGAGTGATTGTTCAAAAACAAAAGTGATTTGTTGTGTCATCTAACACCGTGATGATGGTTTATGTGGCGAAGTCCCGTGGTTGCTTTATTGATAATATAAAGCAAAACGAAAGCCTTTTTCGTAAAGAATAAGTAGGATTGTAGACAAGATCTTTTAAAGTTCAATAGGCAAATCCGAACTAAGATAATAGTCTCAGTACATGTCCTTATATAGGATGCAGCTTGCACTTGTAGCTATCTGCTTTGAGAATTTTGGGGTCAAGATGCCTGGATTCAAGCTTGTGGCGCAAACAACTTGCAATTAAAGCTTCCACACTTGTCAGGATCTTTTCTACAAACTCAAGGAGACTAGCCAGCGCCATCCCAAAGAAAGACGGTGTTGAAGATATCTCGCACTACAGACCAATAAGCCTTATTCATGTCATTGCTAAATTCATTGTCAAGACGTTCTTCTCTCACCTCACCCCTATCAGCTATAAGTGCATTCATCAAGGAGAGAAGTCTACATGATAATTTTTTGTATGTTAGGAACCTAGCCAGGTGGCTGCATTGCAACAAGACACCGACCTTGGTTCTCAAGCTTGACATCGAGAAGACGCTTGACCCTGTGACATGGAATTACCTCATGGACATGTTGCATCACAATGGCTTCCCTAGTCGCTTCCGAGATTGAGTATCGACCCTCCTCTCCTCGTCCACTTCAAGGGTGTTGCTAAATGGATCTACGGGACAGCCGATTGGAGGAAAGACCCGTGGATCGACAAGGCTAGATGTGTTCGGTAGAGTAGTGGTATGTTACCTTATGATGAACTCGATGAGCTCCCTCCGGTCGTCCATCGTGAGGTGGTGACAACGATGGGGAAGGAGAGAGATCCGGTAGTGGCGGTGATGGACTTCCCATCGCTTCAGTGCTACCCTCTGGATCGGATTAGGGTTAGAGAGTGGGGAACCAGTGGCGGCGGCGAACCTCGTTTTTTGTGCCATGGTCCCCACCTCCTCTTTATAGCACTGCGCGACAGGGGCCCACCAGCCTTACTTGGGATGGACGCCCCCGATCAGGGCGTGAGTCAAGGTCCAATGGGCCGTTGGGCCCATTGAGGAAAGAGATCAACCTAACATTCTCCCCCTTGATCTCATCATATACTTTTAACTTTACCCGTTCGTAACAGATCAATACATAGGGCATGTTTCATCGTCACGGCTCAATTGCCGATGGAATCAGACAGCCACAATGTACCTCTCTATTTTGTGACGGATTCTTTAACCTTGGGCCCTTTATTGTCCGGAAAATTTAGACTATACCATAAAACCCATGTCGACTGTGTGTTCTCCGAACACACTGGGTGGTAAGCCTTTGATAAGCAGATCTGCAAACACTTGTTTGTTGCTTTTATGCTTCAAGCATTTTTCCATAATTTCGGAATTTCTCCTTCACAACACGTAACTCTTTGTCAGTGTGTTTGGCATCAACACTTGACTCATTGTGACAGGAGCGAAAGAATTTAAAATGGTTATCGTTGTTGTCAACCATTATCAACTCCGGGTATAGGTAGCCATTAACCATTTCGCCTATCCCTCAGCCTCATATCAAGCTATAACGTATCATTGCATCACATCGATGACAATGGTTTCACTCATTTGGAGATCTTCCACACAAAACTCCGAGTATGAAAGTTAGCGACAATTGTGGATTTCGCTATACATTTCACAAGTCCTCCTTTGTACTCACAATGTCTTGAGAGCACTTATTTCTTTTAGCATGAGGCCGATATCTTTGACTCCATTCCATTGATTTATCTATGGACTGGAAATTGCCAAAACAACCCGGATATATACGTGAACTGTGTCAGGGTAATATCTTGAGCTTCCAACAACTGAATCATATGGTACCATATCCGTTTACAATCTTTTCTTATTAACTTTTGGAATACCATAGTTTCCACTTCCATTACCCTTGACTATAAGAACAGGCGTATGTTTTCTTGTATGCATGCTTTAGAGATCTTTCTTAGCATGTCCATGCGACATTCCTAATACCCCCTTTTATTCTTTTGAACTTTGAGGACAAGAACTTCTTTTCTTCTCCTGCAGTAGATTGACATCACCACTAGCAAGTAGTGTTGGGGAACGTCGAATGGGAAACAAAAATTTTCCTACGCGCACGAAGACCTATCATGGTGATGTTCATCTACGAGAGGGGATGAGCGATCTACGCACCCTTGTAGATCGTACAGAAGAAGCGATTAGAGATCGCGGTTGATGTAGTGGAACGTCCTCACGTCCCTCGATCCGCCCCGCGAACAATCCCGCGATCAGTCCCACGATCTAGTACCGAACGGACGGCACCTCCGCGTTCAGCACACGTGCAGCTCGACGATGATCTCGGCCTTCTTGATCCAGCAAGAGAGACGGAGAGGTAGAAGAGTTCTCCGGCAGCGTGACGGCGCTCCGGAGGTTGGTGATGATCTTGTCTCAGCAGGGCTCCGCCCGAGCTCCGCAGAAACGTGATCTAGAGGAAAAACTATGGAGGTATGTGGTCGGGCAGCCGTGAGAAAGTCGTCTCAAATCAGCCCTAAAACCTCCGTATATATAGGTGGGAGGGAGGGGAGGAGGCAGCCTCAAAACCCAAAGGTTTGGCCGAAATTGGAGGTGGAGGAGTCCTACTCCAATCCTACTTGGAGTAGGATTCCACCTTCCCACTTGGAAACTCTTTCCACCTTGTGTTTTTTCCTTCTCAAACCTTATGGGCCTTAGTGGGAACTTATTCCAGCCCACTAGGGGCTGGTTTATCTCTTCCCATAGCCCATGAGACCCCTTGGGGCGTGACACCCCTCCCGATGGTCCCCGGCACCCCTCCCGGCACTCCCGGTACACTACCGATGAGCCCGAAACTTTTCCGGTAATGCCCGGAAACTTTCCGGTAACCAAATGAGGTCATCCTATATATCAATCTTCGTCTTCGGACCATTCCGGAAACCCTCGTGACGTCCGTGATCTCATCCGGGACTCCGAACAACATTCGGTAACCAACCATATAACTCAAATACGCATAAAACATCGTCGAACCTTAAGTGTGCAGACCCTGCGGGTTCGAGAACTATGTAGACATGACCCGAGAGACTCCTCGGTCAATATCCAATAGCGGGACCTGGATGCCCATATTGGATCCTACATATTCTACGAAGATCTTATCGTTTGAACCTCAGTGCCAAGGATTCGTATAATCCCGTATGTCATTCCCTTTGTCCTTCGGTATGTTACTTGCCCGAGATTCGATCGTCAGTATCCGTATACCTATTTCAACCTCGTTTACCGGCAAGTCTCTTTACTCGTTCCGTAATACAAGATCCCGCAACTTACACTAAGTTACATTGCTTGCAAGGCTTATGTGTGATGTTGTATTACCGAGTGGGCCCCGAGATACCTCTCCGTCACACGGAGTGACAAATCCCAGTCTTGATCCATACTAACTCAACTAACACCTTCGGAGATACCTGTAGAGCATCTTTATAGTCACCCAGTTACGTTGCGACGTTTGATACACACAAAGCATTCCTCCGGTGTCAGTGAGTTATATGATCTCATGGTCATAGGAATAAATACTTGACACGCAGAAAACAGTAGCAATAAAATGACACGATCAACATGCTACGTCTATTAGTTTGGGTCTAGTCCATCACATGATTCTCCTAATGATGTGATCCCGTTATCAAGTGACAACACTTGCCTATGGCCAGGAAACCTTGACCATCTTTGATCAACGAGCTAGTCAACTAGAGGCTTACTAGGGACAGTGTTTTGTCTATGTATCCACACAAGTATTGTGTTTCCAATCAATACAATTATAGCATGGATAATAAACGATTATCATGAACTAAGAAATATAATAATAACTAATTTATTATTGCCTCTAGGGCATATTTCCAACAGTCTCCCACTTGCACTAGAGTCAATAATCTAGTTCACATCACCATGTGATTCCAATGAATCCAACACCCATATAGTTATGGGGTCTGATCACGTCTTGCTCGTGAGAGAGGTTTTAGTCAACGGTTCTGAAACTTTTCAGATCCATGCGTTCTTTACAAATCTTTATGTCATCTTATAGATGCTGCTACTACGAGCTATTCGGAAATACTCCAAATATCTACTCTACTATACGAATCCGTTTCACTACTCATAGTTATTCGGATTAGTGTCAAAGCTTGCATCGACGTAACCCTTTACGACGAACTCTTTAACCACCTCCATAATCGAGAAAAATTCCTTAGTCCATTAGTTACTAAGGATAAATTTCGACCGCTGCTAGTGATTCAATCATGGATCACTCTCTGTACCTCTCAACATACTTTGAGTCAAGGCACACTTCAGGTGCGGTACACAGTATGGCATACTTTAGATTCTACGGCTAAGGCATAGAAGACGACCTTCGTCTATTCTCTTTATTCTGCCGTGGTCGGGTTTTGAGTCTTACTCAAATTCACACCTCACAACGCAACCAAGAACTCCTTCTTTGCTGGTCTATTTTGAACTCTTTCAAAAACTTGTCAAGGCATGCATCTTGTTGAAACTTCTATTAAGCGCTTTCGATCTATCTCCATAGATCTTTGATGCTCAACGTTCAAGTAGCGTAATCCAGGTACTCCTTTGAAAACTTCTTTCAAACAACCTTGTATGCTTTACAGAAATTCTACATTACTTCTGATCCACAATATGTCAACCACATATACCTATCAGAAATTCTATAGTGCTCCCACTCACTTCTTTGGAAATACAAGTTTCTCATAAACCTTGTACAAACCCAAAATCTTTGATCATCTCATCAAAGTGTATATTCCAACTCCGAGATGCTTGCACCAGTCCATTGAAGGATCACTGGAGCTTGCATACTTGTTAGTATCTTTAGGATCGTCAAAACCTTCTGGTTGTATCACATACAATGTTTGCTCAAGGAAACCGTCGAGAAAACAATGTTTTGACATCCTACGTGCAATATTTCATAAATAATGCATCAACAACTAACATAATTCCAACAGACCTTTAGCATCGCTACGAGTGAGAAAGTCTCATCATAGTCAACTGTTTGATCTTGTCGAAAACATCTTTGCGACAAGTCGAGCTTTTCTTAATAGTGACTTATCACCATCATCGTCTGTCTTCTTTTAAAGATCCATCTTTACTCAATAGTATTATGACCATCAAGTAGTTCTTTCAAAGTCTACACTTTGTTTTATACATGGATCCTCTCTCGGATTTCATGGCTTCCAGCCATTTGTCAGAATCTGGGCCCACCATCGCTTTCTCCATAACTCGTAGGTTCACTGTTGCTCAACAACATGACCTCCAAGACAGGGTTACCGTACCACTCTGTAGTAGTATGCGACCTTGTCAACCTACGAGGCTTGTAGTAACTTGATCCGATGCTTGATGATCACCATCATCTGCTTCCACTTCAATTGGTGTAGGCGCCACAGGAACAACTTCCTGCACCCTGCTACACACTGGTTGAAGTGATGGTTCAATAACCTCATCAAGTTCTACTACCCTCCCACTCAATTCTTTCGAGAGAAACCTTTCCTCGAGAAAGGATCCGTTTCTAGAAACAAACACTTTGCTTTCGGATCTGAGATAGGAGATGTACCCAACTGTTTTGGATATCCTATGAAGATGCATTTATCCGCTTTGGGTTCGAGCTTATCAGACTGAAACTTTTTCACATAAGTGTCGAAGCCCCAAACTTTCAAGAAACGACAGTTTAGATTTCTCTAAACCTCAGTCTATACTGTGTCATCTCAACGGAAATACGCGGTGCCCTATTTAAAGTGAGTGCGGTTGTCTCTAATGCATAACCCATAAACGATAGTGGTAATTCGATAAGAGACATCATAGTATGCACCATACCAAATAGTGCGTGGCTATGACGTTCAGACACATCATCACACTATGATGTTCCAGGTGGCATGAACTGCGAAACAATTTCCACATTGTCTTAACTGCGTACCAAAACTCATAACTCAGATATTCATTTCCATGATCATATCGTAGACAGTTTATCCTCTTGTTACGACGAACTTCACTCTGAAACGGAATTGAACTTTTCAACATTTCAGACTTGTGATTCATTAAGTAAATACTCCTGTATCTACTCAAATCGTCAGTGAAGTAAGAACATAATGATATCCACTACGTGCCTCAGCACCCATTGGACTGCATACATCAAAATGTATCACTTTCAACAAGTTACTATCTTATTTCATCTCAATGAAAACAAGGCCTTGCTCATGTGGTATGATTTGCATGTCACTAGTGATTCGAAATCAGGTGAGTACAAAGATCCATCAGCATGGAGCCTCTTCATGCAATTTATACTAACATGACTTAAGCGGCAGTGCCACAAGTAAGTGGTACTATCATCATCAACTCGTATCTTTTGGCACCAATATCATGAACATGTGTAACACTACGATCGAGATTCAATAAACCATTGAAGGTGATTATTCAAGAAAATAGAGTAACCATTATTCTCTTTAAATGAATAATCGTATTGCAATAAACACGATCCAATCATGTTCATGCCTTAACGCAAGCACCAAATAACAATTATTTAGGTTCAACACCAATCCCGATGGTAGAGGGAGCGTGCGATGTTTGATCATATCAACCTTGGAAACACTTCCAACACGTATCGTCACCTCGCCTTTAGCTAGTCTCCGTTTATGTCGTAGCTTTCATTTCGCGTTACTAATCACTTAGCAACCGAACCGGTATCCAATACCCTTGTGCTACTAGGAGTACTAGTAAAGTACACATCAACATTATGTATATCAAATATACTTCTCTTTACTTTTGCCAGCCTTCTTATCTACCAAGTATCTTGAGTTGCTCCGCCTCAGTGATTGTTCCCCTCATTACAGAAGCACTTAGTCTCGGGTTTGGGTTTAATCTTGGGTCTCTTCATTAGTGCAGCAACTGTTTTGCCGTTTCACGAAGTATCCCTTCTAGCCCTTGCCTTTCTTGAAACTTAGTGGTTTTACAAACCATCAACTATTGATGCTCCTTCTTGATTTCTACTTTCGCAGTGTCAAACATCGCGAATCGCTCAAGGATCATTGTATGTATCCTTGATATGTTATAGTTCATCACGAAGCTCTCACAGCTTGGTGGCAGTGACTTTGGAGAACTATCACTATCTCATCTGGAAGATTAACTCCCACTTGATTCAAGCGATTGTCGTACTCAGACAATCTGAGCACACGCTCAACGATTGAGCCTTTCTCCTTTACTTTGTGGACAAAGAATCTTGTCAGAGGTCTCGTACCTCTTAACAAGGGCACAAGCATGAAATCACAATTTCATCTCTTTAGAACATCACTTATGTTCCGTGACGTTTTACAACGTTTTCGGCGCCTTGCTTCTAAGCCATTAAGTATTTTGCACTGAACTATCATGTAGTCATCAGAAACGTGTATGTCGGATGTTCATAGCATCCACAGACGACGCTCGAGGTGCAGCACACTGAGTGGTGCATTAAGGACATAATCCTTCTGTGCAGCAACGAGGACAATCCTCGGTTTTACAGACCCAGTCTGCAAAGTTTGCTACTATCAATTTTCAACTAAATTTTCTCTAGGAACATATAAAAAACAGTAGAGCCATAGCGCAAGCTACATCGTAATTCGCAAAGACCATTAGACTATGTTCATGACAATTAGTTCAATTAATCATATTACTTAAGAACTCCCACTCAAAAAGTACATCTCTCTAGTCATTTGAGTGGTTCATGATCCAAATCCACTATCTCAAGTCCGATCATCACGTGAGTCGAGAATAGTTTCAGTGGTAAGCATCTCTATGCTAATCATATCAACTATACGATTCATGTTCGACCTTTCGGTCTCATGTGTTCCGAGGCCATGTCTGCACATGCTAGGCTCGTCAAGCTTAACCCGAGTGTTCCGCGTGTGCAACTGTTTTGCACCCGTTGTATGTGAACGTTGAGTCTATCACACCCGATCATCACGTGGTGTCTCGAAACGAAGAACTGTCGCAACGGTGCACAGTCGGGGAGAACACAATTTCGTCTTGAAATTTCAGTGAGAGATCACCTCATAATGCTACCGTCGTTCTAAGCAAAATAAGGTGCATAAAAGGATTAACATCACATGCAATTCATAAGTGACATGATATGGCCATCATCACGTGCTTCTTGATCTCCATCACCAAAGCACCGGCACGATCTTCTTGTCACCGGCGCCACACCATGATCATCCATCAACGTGTTGCCATCGGGGTTGTCGTGCTACTTATGCTATTACTACTAAAGCTACATCCTAGCAAAATAGTAAACGCATCTGCAAGCACAAACGTTAGTATAAAGACAACCCTATGGCTCCTGCCGGTTGTCGTACCATCGACATGCAAGTCGATATTTCTATTACAACATGATCATCTCATACATCCAATATATCACATCACATCGTTGGCCATATCACATCACAATCATACCCTGCAAAAACAAGTTAGACGTCCTCTAATTTTGTTGTTGCATGTTTTACGTGGTGACCAAGGGTATCTAGTAGGATCGCATCTTACTTACGCAAACACCACAACGGAGATATATGAGTTGCTATTTAACCTCATCCAAGGACCTCCTCGGTCAAATCCGATTCAACTAAAGTTGGAGAAACCGTCACTTGCCAGTCATCTTTGAGCAAAGGGGGTTACTCGTAACGATGAAACCAGTCTCTCGTAAGCGTATGTTTTCTTGTATGCATGCTTTAGAGATCTTTCTTAGCATGTCCATGCGACATTCCTAATACCCCCTTTTATTCTTTTGAACTTTGAGGACAAGAACTTCTTTTCTTCTCCTGCAGTAGATTGACATCACCACTAGCAAGTAGTGTTGGGGAACGTCGAATGGGAAACAAAAATTTTCCTACGCGCACGAAGACCTATCATGGTGATGTTCATCTACGAGAGGGGATGAGCGATCTACGCACCCTTGTAGATCGTACAGCAGAAGCGATTAGAGATCGCGGTTGATGTAGTGGAACGTCCTCACGTCCCTCGATCCGCCCCGCGAACAATCCCGCGATCAGTCCCACGATCTAGTACCGAACGGACGGCACCTCCGCGTTCAGCACACGTGCAGCTCGACGATGATCTCGGCCTTCTTGATCCAGCAAGAGAGACGGAGAGGTAGAAGAGTTCTCCGGCAGCGTGACGGCGCTCCGGAGGTTGGTGATGATCTTGTCTCAGCAGGGCTCCGCCCGAGCTCCGCAGAAACGTGATCTAGAGGAAAAACTATGGAGGTATGTGGTCGGGCAGCCGTGAGAAAGTCGTCTCAAATCAGCCCTAAAACCTCCGTATATATAGGTGGGAGGGAGGGGAGGAGGCAGCCTCAAAACCCAAAGGTTTGGCCGAAATTGGAGGTGGAGGAGTCCTACTCCAATCCTACTTGGAGTAGGATTCCACCTTCCCACTTGGAAACTCTTTCCACCTTGTGTTTTTTCCTTCTCAAACCTTATGGGCCTTAGTGGGAACTTATTCCAGCCCACTAGGGGCTGGTTTATCTCTTCCCATAGCCCATGAGACCCCTTGGGGCGTGACACCCCTCCCGATGGTCCCCGGCACCCCTCCCGGCACTCCCGGTACACTACCGATGAGCCCGAAACTTTTCCGGTAATGCCCGGAAACTTTCCGGTAACCAAATGAGGTCATCCTATATATCAATCTTCGTCTTCGGACCATTCCGGAAACCCTCGTGACGTCCGTGATCTCATCCGGGACTCCGAACAACATTCGGTAACCAACCATATAACTCAAATACGCATAAAACATCGTCGAACCTTAAGTGTGCAGACCCTGCGGGTTCGAGAACTATGTAGACATGACCCGAGAGACTCCTCGGTCAATATCCAATAGCGGGACCTGGATGCCCATATTGGATCCTACATATTCTACGAAGATCTTATCGTTTGAACCTCAGTGCCAAGGATTCGTATAATCCCGTATGTCATTCCCTTTGTCCTTCGGTATGTTACTTGCCCGAGATTCGATCGTCAGTATCCGTATACCTATTTCAACCTCGTTTACCGGCAAGTCTCTTTACTCGTTCCGTAATACAAGATCCCGCAACTTACACTAAGTTACATTGCTTGCAAGGCTTATGTGTGATGTTGTATTACCGAGTGGGCCCCGAGATACCTCTCCGTCACACGGAGTGACAAATCCCAGTCTTGATCCATACTAACTCAACTAACACCTTCGGAGATACCTGTAGAGCATCTTTATAGTCACCCAGTTACGTTGCGACGTTTGATACACACAAAGCATTCCTCCGGTGTCAGTGAGTTATATGATCTCATGGTCATAGGAATAAATACTTGACACGCAGAAAACAGTAGCAACAAAATGACACGATCAACATGCTACGTCTATTAGTTTGGGTCTAGTCCATCACATGATTCTCCTAATGATGTGATCCCGTTATCAAGTGACAACACTTGCCTATGGCCAGGAAACCTTGACCATCTTTGATCAACGAGCTAGTCAACTAGAGGCTTACTAGGGACAGTGTTTTGTCTATGTATCCACACAAGTATTGTGTTTCCAATCAATACAATTATAGCATGGATAATAAACGATTATCATGAACTAAGAAATATAATAATAACTAATTTATTATTGCCTCTAGGGCATATTTCCAACAAGTAGGACATCATCCACATGCATAGGAATTGGGAAACGAATTTCCCATTCTATAACTTTGCATGAATGCAATTGTCCTCTCATTTTCTTTGCACAAAATCTTTCGATTTAAGTCATGTTTTACGCATTTACATATTTCCTTTCGAGTCACATTTGCCTTGTAGACCCTTCATAAAGTCTATGTTAGTGAAATTCAAATGATGGAATTTCACTAACATAGACTTTATAGTAGTCACAAGTATCTGATTTTCACATTCCTAGAGACCATCAAAATCTCAGGTACTGACACTTATTTCATATGGGGTTGTCGTTGCTCTGTCATTGCCAAGAGGGAAATTCATTCTATTGTCACGCATTTCCAAAAGGCAATAGGTTTTACAGGAACCTGTATCACAAGATCCCTTGTAGAGCTAACAACAGGTGTTGCATAGGTCATACGACATGCTCCCCGAGATTACTCCATCTTCACTGAAGAAATGGCGTATCTTTAAACTTTCTTCTTTATGGCACTTTAAGCACCACCGTTGTATTCCTTAGTCTGCTTTCGGAACTATAAAAGATCTGAAAATACAACTGTTTCTTTTCTTTAGGGGTATCATAATGACGGTATTCACATGACTGTCGTACTCCCCTTGACAATCACATTCTTCATTAATGGATAATTTAGATGCATAATGTGCATCACATCGTCTAAAGTACAGAGGAGTCATGAAATACACTACAATGTATTTCATGTCTCTATCTCCCCCTCGAAATGTGGCAAGAACTTTTCTGCCACAATTTCGAAACCCATTCATAGTTCTTGTGAAATGAGGAAACTTCGATTATCTAGCTCATTCATCTTATCACTTCATGTAAAATGAAGTTATAAGTTAACTAGTATGGGAGTACTTTTTCCTCATTTCATTTCAGAAACTCAACAGAGTTCTTTATCATTGTCTCTTTTGCAAGTCACACTTGCATATCATTCTTGTCTTTAGGTTCGTCTGTTACTTTTATCCTTTCTAGATTTAGTGATTGCATAATGACCGTTACACATAAGGTGTACGGTCGATGATAGGAAAGCTTAAAAGCTACTCCATACTTTGCTCCCATAGTGGGACACATTAACCGCACATGAGTCATCATAACTTTCTGCTGTCATACAGGATAAGGCTTTTGCCAAAATTTCTCCCGCCATACACGGATTGTTGACATAATACAATGTCAACTTTACCCGGTTACGCATGCATTCTTCCCAGACTTTTCCCGCCATGCGGGCAATTCCCTTTAAGGGACATCATAAATTCCATAATTGGCTCTTTTGACTGCATCAAATTCAGAAATAAATCTGAATTATCTTTGACACACATGTTTGATCCGACATTGGTCAAATTAAACATGCATGTTGCTTGTTTCATTTCAATCATGTTGACTGAAAAAAAGGAGACTCCATCATAGAGAGTACAAGAAAGACATTCGTCAACCAAGACTCTCAATGATCTATCTCTTTTCTTTTCTTGAATTAATATCCAAGAGTTCTTTTCTTTTGAAGCCATTCCTTAGAGAGAATTTATTCCCTCAAGTTATGACCTTTCTTTTCCATCTTTCGGGTCACTAATACCCAAACATTCGCTTTCATGAGTGAAAGCTTGAATAACTTTTAGTCTGAGAAAACTTAGCCAATAAACAACGGTAATGAGCATAAAAATAACCCTACGTTGGTCTGATTAAAATCATGCACATTAAACCTTTCTGGAATATTCTAAATCACCGTTGTGGCAGAATTAGAATAAAACATCATTCTTCTGCATTAATTCCATATCACCGTTGGGCAGAAATGGAAACAATGCATACAACTCATAAACAATGTGATGATAGTATTCTTATTGAACAACTTTGCTAAGAAATAATCATCATCATCATTAACCATATGCATTTCTTTATCTGTGCTCCGAAAAATTGATCACTTTGATACAAAATTTATCAGATATTTAAGCTTTAAACATAAGATGACTCATACAATTATAGTATTGTTATCATCAACGTTGGTCAGAAAATAACAATACCATATTTAACTTTAAAACAAACATCATTCTATTGTCATAGTGGAAACTGTTTGAATCCTATTTCACCCACAAGGGAAAAACTTTGCTAATAAAAGTTCTTCCAATTAAATTTTCCCGTTGGTTTCAATTTAATTTGAGGACTAAACCTTTTTACTTTGCAGCGGAAATACGTGAATATGAAAATTCATGCACCTTTACAGAAAAATATTCTGCTAAAATCAAAGTTTCATGAACTTTATAATTACTTTTATAAAATCGATGAACTTTTCTTTTTCTAAAAAATATTGTATTTTCAGAAACTTTTATTTTTCTTTGCAGAAATTTTTTGTCACTATTACAGAAAAACATATTCTGTCATAATTAAAAAATTCAAGCACTTTGTAATCCCTTTTATAAAATTCATGAACTTTTCTTTTTCTGAGAAAAGTATTTTGTTCTCAGAAATCTTTTTACTTTTCTTTTCAGAAAAATAAATTAACAATTCTGTCTAAATTGACAGAAACTTTGAACATTTTCTTTTGTACTTTCTAATCATGTTTTCGTAGGAAAAAATTCCTAGAAAGAACCTTTGAATCTGCCTTAATAGACAGAAACTTAAAAACCCCTTTAAAATAAATAAATGGCCGGCGAAGCCGGCCTGTGGCCTCGGCCCGCCACCAGGGGAGCCTGGCGCCACACGCCTCCTTCGGCCTGTGGCCTGGCGCGTCCCCCCGCCGGTCTGGGCCGGCCTCTCACTTGCGGCCTGTTGGCCTGCCCTGGCCTAGGGTTGCCTCTGAGGCGATCCCAGCCGCCCATAGCAATCCAACGGTGGCCCTTGCATCTCGCTAGATCAAAAAGGGGATCCAGCCACCAGGAAACCCTAACCCATTCATTTTTCTCTCCCAACGCAGCCGCTTTCTCCTTGTCTCGGGCAGCTCCCGCCGCCGCTCGTCTCTTTCTCCCGCATGCGCCAGCCACAGCGGTCGACCGCCGCGCCACTGGCTCGATCTGCTCCCGCGGCTCCTCGCGCGACAGAGCCGGACAGCAGCCGCCGGCGGTGGGGTTCATTCATCCACGCCGCGCGCGCTCGTCCCTCTGGCTTGTCGCGTAGGGTGTTGCCTGCGGGTGGCCGAGCCCCTCCTAGCTCGGTGGCTTACATGCCCCGCCGGAGGTGCTGGGATGGCCGCCGGCAGCGGTGACCGAAGGTCCCGCGCCGCGCGCGCCGGCTTTCCTCTCCCCGGAGCCGTGGCCCGCCTCTCGCCGGCTGCGCACACGCTTCGCGGTGGGTGCGCCGCCGTCGAGCGGTCGGCTGCGGTTCCACCTATCCATTTGCCTTCCACCACCACGGTAGTGAGAGGAACCAGCGGCTTGACGCGACCGGCGCCGTCTCTGTCCCCTTGCCGGTGCGCGCGAGCACCTCCAAGGTGAACGTGCCACCGTCAAGGGCGTGGTGGTGGTGCCCATTGCCCCTGTGGGCTGATTCTTTCCTTTGCATGTTCCTCCCCCTTTTTTTCCTTTTTTTTCTTTTTCGGATTCAATCCGACCTTTTCTTTGCCTCCGAAGAGGTGGTACCTTCGTCCGACGCCTCGGCTTGTCGATGCGCGTCGAGATCGAGAGGGTTGGCGCGGCCTTGCGGCGGCGCTCTTTGCCGACGAGGCCCGAGGCCATCTTCGGTTTCTTTTGGGGAGGGGAATACTTTTCTTGTGCTTCTTTCAACCGAAAACACATCTAATACCAACCTTGCTCATGATACCATTGATAGATCCCGTGGATCGACAAGGCTAGATGTGTTCTGTAGAGTAGTGGTATGTTACCTTATGATGAACTCGATGAGCTCCCTCCGGTCGTCCATCGTGAGGTGGTGACAACGATGGGGAAGGAGAGAGATCCGGTAGTGACGGTGATGGACTTTCCATCGCTTCAGTGCTACCATCTGGATTGGATTAGGGTTAGAGAGTGGGGAACCAGTGGCGACGGCGAACCTTGTTTTTTGTGCCATGGTCCCCACCACCTCTTTATAGCATTGCGTGACAGGGGCCCACCAGCCTTACTTGGGCTGGACGCCTCCGATCAGGACGTGAGTCAAGGTCCAATGGGCCGTTGGGCCCATTGAGGAAAGAGATCAACCTAACAGCTCCACCACATCCTCGCCAAGGCCATGACACTAGCGAAGCTGCACCAGATTGGAGGAAGAACTACTGCTACCCCTGCTTCCATGTATGTTAATGAAGTGGAAATCTTTGTTGCCCCGATCCAAGGATGACATTCAGTTCCTGGCTTTCACCCTGCTCTCTTTTGGCGATGACACTAGTTTACCAACTGTTGAAAAAGTAGTGTGGTGCCAATCCGTTGTGTGATTGGACCTTGATGGCATCCTTGAGAAGCCTTTCCTATATGAAATATCTTGGGCTGCCTCTTTCAATGCCTAATCTTAAAGTTGTCCATTTTCGGCACCTCAAAGGCAAAGCTGCTATTAAACTCACTCTATGGCCCGGGAAGGGTGTCGCTCCCGTTGGTGGTACCATTTTGATCAAAACAGTCCTCACAACAATCTTCATTTATCACATGATGCCGCTTGAGCGTCCAACCGAGGTCAGGGAATATATTGACAAGTTTCGTTGGTCGTACCATTTTGGTCAAAATGATCTTCACGACAATTCCCATTTATCACATGATGCCGCTTGAGCGTCCAGCCGAGGTGAGGGAATATATTGACAAGTTCCGTTGTGCGTACCTTTGGGCCGGTTGTAACAAGGTGTAGGAAGCAAATGCAAAATGAATTAGGAACAAGTGCGTAATCCTAAAACTTCTCGGTGGCCTTGGGATCCTCATGTCTTGAGAACATTTCTTTAGCCCTTACGTTGCAATGGCTTTGGTTTGCTTTGAATAAGTCGAAAAAGCCAAGGATTGGGCTTGGAAAGATCTTTTTGCTGCTACAACGACCATCTCCATTGGCAATAGCGCTACCGTCCTTTTTTGTAAGTCTTATTTGTTCCTTCTTTATTTTGGACATGTTACAAGCTAAACTCCTCTTTTATCCATTCAAGGGTTCACCGCTAATTTTAAAGCGTTAAAAACCTGAAAGAATTTCACGAGGATGAATAAGAAATCTCTATTTTATTTCTTTCCTTGCTCTCTTCTCTTCCCCTTTGGAAGTCGACTTGGTCTTCGTGGCTCCTTGCCCCTCCTTCTAAGACCTTGGTGACCAGGGGGCAGGGTATAGGGAGAGAAGGTTTTGAATATGTAGTAGCATAGGATTGAGGCTATGGTCTGGACTTGCCCTTGCAGTGTCTGGTGTTATGTCGTGATTGTGTTGTACACATCTGCTCACACACATCATCTGGTAGTCACTGGCTTGATCTCCAGCTACCTTTCATGCACCGATGCTACAACCGACGACATGTGATGCTGTAATCGGTGACGCGAGGTGCTGAAACCAGGGTCCACCGATGTTGTAACCGAACCACGCCGACACCACAGACAATCGAGATGCTGCGAGTGTCGCGAGCCACGGTACATGTTGCACCGACACGGCCGGACGAGGGCACACAAGCATAACACGGGAAGGGGCTTCACGACGAGACGCACACAAGAGGAGGAGAACGAGCGGACGAGAGAGTGATGCTGATCCAACGGCTGTGTGCCAGACCATCCAACGGCCCACAAGGGGACAGATCCGACCCTCCTGCCGGTCGACCGAAGCTGAGCAGAGCGTTGGCCGTTTTCTAAACGTGCATTAAATTCTGGTGTCATCCGCAAAACAAAACCGTCGCCATTGGAGCTTCGCCTCGCAGCATGATCCTTGGCCGCGTCCTCCAGCTGCTTCGCCGGCGGCCGCTCCTCCAGACCACATTCCTCCGCCACCACGGCGCCCTGGCAAACCATCCCAACCAGAGCGCATCCCATCCCGCCCACCACGCCCCCCGCTCTACCCGCGCGGTGTTCGACGGAACGCCGCACGAGGACGCCGTCGCCTACGCCAACCTGATCGACCTCCACCTGAGGTGCGGCGACCTCCCGCGCGCGGAGGCGCTCTTCCACGCAGCGCCCACGGCCGCGCGCGGCCTCCGTCTGGACACGGCGATGCTCGACGGGTACTTCAAGGCCGGCCGCGTCGACCACGCCCGCAGGCTGTTCGACGGAATGCCGGTCAAGAGCGTCGGCGCGTGGACCCGCGTGGTGTCCGGGTACTGCCGCGCCAGGCGCGTCGACGAGGCGCGCCGGCTGTTCGATGCGATGCCGGTCCGCGACGTTGTCTCGTGGACGGCGATGCTGCAGGGGTACGCGCGCATCGGGATGATGAGGGAGGCGCGCGGGCTGTTCGACGCGATGCCGGCCCGCGACTTCGTCTCGTGGACGGTGATGTTGCAGGGGTACGCGCGAAGAGGGATGCTGAGGGAGGCGAGGGAGGTGTTTGACCAGATGCCGGAGAGGAACGTGGTCACCTGGACGGTCATGGTCAAGGCCTATGCCGACCAAGGCCACTTTCAGGAGGCCATGGAACTGTTCAACAAGATGCCTCAGAGGAACCTGCATTCCTGGAACATAATGATCTCTGGTTTCCTCCGTGCTGGGAACGTGGACGAGGCGGTCCGGCTGTTCGAGAGGATGCCAGATAGGAATGCTGTTTCTTGGACCACGATGGTCACAGGCTTAGCGCAGAACGGCCGCGTTTCGATGGCGAGAGAATTCTTTGATGGAATGCCGGAAAACAGGGACACCGCGGCATGGAATGCGATGATTACTGCTTATGCCAACGATGGCCAGATGAACGAGGCTCAGAGATTGTTCGATTCTATCCCCGCAAAGGACCTGGTGAGCTGGAATGCCATAATCCATGGCTATGCCAAAAACAAGCACAAGGGCGAAGTCATGGGTTTATTTCTTCTCATGCTCCGGTCAGCAGTATCCCCTGACAGAACTACATTGATCAGTGTCTTGGTTACATCCGAGAGCACAGTTGAAGTTGGGCAAATCCATGGCTTGGCTACCACGCGAGGTCTCCTGTCAGACACCTCCTTAGGAAACGCTCTGCTCACCATGTATTCAAGGAGCGGTGACCTGCACTCTGCCTGGCAAGTTTTCAAGATGATACAAGAGAAGGATCCCATCACATGGACATCGATGATGCGGGCCTTCGCCAACCATGGACGTGCCTCCTACGCGCTGCAGGCCTTTGCTCAGATGTTGCAACATGGATACAAGCCCAGCTCGACCACCTTCATCGCCGCGCTATCAGCCTGCAGCCACGCCGGACTCGTCGACAAAGGTCGTGCCTCCAGGGCGCATTGCCCACCAAGCGTCCAACGTGGGATGCTTTATGAACAATGGTGGGGGAAGCTCTTCCAAAGTCTGACGGCCCCTCTGGTTCAGGTCCGGGAGGCTACTACATCGTTCTGGTCAACGTGTTTGGGTCGTGTGGGATGTGGGAGGAGATAGCAGGTGCGTACGAGGCTATGAAGGGGAGCCAGGTGTGTAGGACACCCGGGGTTAGCCAGATAATGGCGGATGCAAAGGACCCATATGTTCTTCTCAAGGATCAGATGCATCCGCAGTGGAAAGAGATGTACGAGATGCTGGGCGACACGCTTGTCCCCGAGATGATGAAGTAGGATTGTAACAGTGTGAGCTGGTCGATGCAGTTGCAAACTTGCATCAGCTGATTGATCTCTTTGATTTTTTTAGGGTAATTGATCTCTTTGATGAACAAACTTATTTCATCCCATACACAGTGCTTTGACACACATTACAGATATATGAGATACTGGACAACGTGCTTATCCCTCAGGTGAAGGTGAATTTGGTAAAATACCATATTCTACTTTCCTTGCAGAAAAGAGGAATGCCAACCTGTGTTCATGAGTTTCTTTAGCTACTGAATTCCTGAACCTCAACAAATCTGGGACTGCCTTCCAGAAACTGTTGATGGCTATCTCTACTGGTACTGTATCTTTGCTGTCTTGCATATTGAATGATGGGGTGCATGCCATGAAACTTGCTGATGGTAAGAAGTTTTTTGACACTCGGGGTGCTGCCCATCGCCATGGCGACCCGCAGCTATAGTCTGAATTTTTAAGCTCCATCTGAATGTTGCAACCTTTTCTGCTGGTGAAGCTTCAGCCTGGCAATCGAAGCTTGATTCTGTAGTCTCATTTCTCATGCAGGCAGGCAGTCTGTAATCTTTGGATCTATGATCCTGAGGAACATTTGAAATGTTATCATCAAGCAAGTGACTGCATGGATTTTGTATTCTCTTTATCTTGACTCGAGCTGATGAGCTGAGCTATTTTCCTCTACTGAAAGCGATGTTTACGAGGGCATGGTTGCTTGCATACATTTGCTGAGCTGATTTGTTTTTATATCCTTTATTGGATAAATATTATTTAGAAGCTCTGTCCAACATCATCTTTGCTGAGCTGGACTAGTGAGCTCTTTTTTTTTCCTCTGATGAAGTGGAAATATCAGTTGCTCCCATGCTTCAATTCCAAAAAAAATAAAAATAAATCAATTTTAGGTGTTTCAAAAAATTATAGGAAAAATTGTGAATGTTCACAAGGAATGTGGCTACAACTCTTAAAAATTTCAGGTCCAAACGTTAAATACACATTGAGGAACAAAAAAGTCAAATCTAGCATGAATAGTGTCAAAAAAGACAAAAGCAACATTTAACACTATTCACATATGGATTTGTCTTTTCTGTTTCTCAATTTACATTTGGAGTTTTGACCTTCAATTTTGAGGGGTTGTAGTGACATTACTTGTGAAATCTGCATTTTTTCCAGAATTTTTGGAACATTTAAAATCGTTGTTTTGAAAATTGGAGAATGGGGGGCACCCCAAGTATGAGAGCACCTGAATCTTCCCCCTCTGATGAAGTCACAGCCACTCAATGTACATAATCTAGGCAAAGCTTTGTTCTATTGAATATGCAATTCTGAAGCTGCACTCAATCTGCAAAGGACCTGCTAGCAGTTATCACTGCTGTACCACATGGCAAATGGTAGCGGATGAAAAACCAAGTCATAGAACTATAAAATAACCATAATAATCTAAGCAAAATTGTTACGCCCAGATATTCCTAGCTAGTGTCGAAAACACTCTTATATCATCGGACCAAGATGGTAGGTTGTAGAGCCGTTGTATTTTATTATATAAAGTAGGCAAATGTTTTTTTATTGATTAACTGAGTAATTCTCTTTTGCTTAATTAATCGACGAAGCAAATGTTTTGTCTCTGTTTTAAAAAAAAGCTATGTGAAGTAAAAATTTATTTATTTGTGAATTTTCCTCTCCTGATATTTGGTTTGTATTAGTACACACATGTGAATTCTGAGTTGATAAAGGGCAAAAGTGCAGAGATTCAGGAAAAAACTTCAGAAAATCGAGCCGTTGCCTAGAGTGGCGGAGGCGAGCATGCCCCCCGCCTTTCTCCGCCGGCTCCGGCGCCGGCGGCTGCTCCTCCGCCACTCGCCCCACATCGTCTTTCTCCGTCTCCATGGCGCCTCGGAAAACCGCGCCGACCACTCTCCACGAACCCCCGCCGATGACCAGGCACGCGCGGTGCTCGACGAACGGCCGCACCTGGACGCCGTCGCCTACGCCGCCACGGTCGACCTCCGCCCGAGGCCCCACGACCTCCCGCGCGCGGTGCCTGCGTCCGCCCGCGGCCCCCATCTGGACACCTTCATGCTCGACGGGCACGTCAAGGCCGGCCGCGTCGACCGCGCCCGCAGTCTGTTCGACGGAATGACGGTCAAAAGCGTGGCCGCCTGGACCTGCGTGCTGTCCGGATACTGCCGCGCCGGGCGCGTCGAAGAGGGGCGCGCCCTGTTCGATGCGATGCCGGCCCGCAACGTCGTCTCGTGGACGACGATGTTGCAGGGGTACGCGCGCAGCGGAATGCTGAGGGAGGCGAGGGAGCTGTTCGACCGGATGCCGGAGAGGAACGTGGTCACCTGGACGGTCATGGTGAAGGCCTATGCCGACCACGGTCACTTCCAGGAAGCCATGGAGCTGTTCGACAGGATGCCCCAGAGGAACCCGTATTCTTGGACCGCCATGATCTCTGGTTTCCTCCGTGCCGGGAAAGTGGACGAGGCGGTCCGGCTGTTCGAGAGGATGCCGGATAGGAACGTGGTTTCTTGGACCACGATGGTCACTGGCTTAGCGCAGAGCGGCCGCGTTTCGATGGCGAGAGAGTTCTTCGACAGAATGCCGAAAGACAAGGACATCGTGGCATGGAATGCCATGGTGACTGCTTGTGCCAACGACGGCCAGATGAACGAGGCTCAGAGATTGTTTGATTCTATGCCTGCAAAGAACCTGGTGAGCTGGAATGCCCTAATCCATGGCTATGCCAAGGGCGACCGTAAGGACGAAGTAATCGGTTTATTCCTTCTCATGCTCCGGTCAGCAGTATCTCCTGACATCACCACATTGATCAGTGTCTTGGTTACATCCAACAGCATAGTTGAAGTTGGGCAAATCCATGGCTTCGCTACCACACGAGGTCTCCTGTCAGACACCTCCTTAGGAAACGCTCTGCTCACAATGTACTCAAGGAGTGGCGACCTGTGCTCTGCCTGGCAAGCTTTCAAGATGTTACAAGAGAAGGATTCTATCACATGGACATCGATGATGCAAGCCTTCGCCAACCATGGACGTGCCTCCTACGCGCTGCAGGCATTTGCTCAGATGCTGCGACATGGATATAAGCCCAGCTCGACCACCTTCACCGCTGTGCTGTCAGCCTGCAGCCATGCCGGTTTTGTCAAGAAAGGCCGGTCAATCTTCGTATCAATTCGCCAAGCCTATGGGCTTGACCCGACAATCGAGCACCACACCTGCCTCGTTGACATCCTCGGCCGTGCAGGGCATGTGAGGGAAGCAATGGAGGTCGTCGCTGCCATGCCACCGAAAATGCGCGACGACGCTGTCCTGAGGACGCTGCTGGGGGCCTGCATGATGCATAATGAGGTTGATGCAGCAAGGGAAGTGGGGGAGGCTCTTGCCAAGTCTGACAGCTCCTTTGGTTCAGAGTCAGAGGGCTACTACAAGGTTCTGGCCAATGTGTTTGCATCAGGCGGGATGTGGGAGGAGATGGCAGGTGTGTGGAAGGCTATGAAGGGGAGCAATGTGAGGAAGACACCCGGGGTTAGCCAGATCGCCGTGGACGTGACGACCCACACGTTCTTCTCCAGGGATCAGATGCATCCGCAATGTGCAGAGATATATGAGATGCTGGACGACACGCTTGTCCCCCAGATGATGAAGACGGATCTACCAACTGAAACAGTGTGAGCTGATCGATGCAGTTGCAAACTTGTACAAGCTGATCGATTTCTTTGATTTTTTCCCCAGGGTAATCGATCTCTTTGATCAACAGGCTCATTTCATCCCACACACAATGCTTTGACACATAATACAGATATATGAGATGCTAGAGCCCTGCGATCTACTGTCCTGACAGAAAAGAGGAACGCCAACTTAGAGCCCTGCATTCACGAGTTTCTTTAGCTACCGAACTCTTGAACCTCAAGATATCTGGAACTGTCTCTCAGAATTTATTGATGGACATATGTGTTGGTGCTGATATATACACCCATCAGTGTCCTCTTGTTGTCCATTTGGGAGACATGTGCGGGTGCTGCAGACCTCACTGGAATTTGCTGGCAATCAATGAATTCAGAGATAAAGCATGAGAGGGTCTAAAACACGATATTCAAACCTGTTTTTCAGATACTGTTCTATACTTCTATATAAATTTACTAATATCTGTGATTTGGTGTTCAGAATGAAAAAAGGAAGAACAAGAAGAGACCTGTGGAAGATGGTCGAGTGGCAAAAGACGAACCTCCACGTGTACAAGCTGCTGCTGCTGTTCAGTATACACCAACAAAAGCTTGTACCGCAACGTTGAAAGCTAGCCCAGGGCCTGTGACTGAATGTAAAAAAACTGCTACTACGCTCTTTTACCTTTTTTTACTCTAGTAAATCTTCGTGTTTATATATGCAGGCAACTAGCTGCAGTATCTCGGAGCCTGACTACTGCTATGGCTCCACCCAGAAATGCAAAGAAAGTGGCCAAAAAGAAGAAAAGAAAGAAGTGAAAGGCCAAGAGGATGTTGCTCTTGGGTTGAACTGTTGCTGTGCTGTTGCTAATGTGATCTGCGAAACACAGAACCAGGTGAGTTTATGGAACTACTAGTCACTCACTTTATGCTTTAGTTAAATGTGGATCATTATGTGCTCTTTGCTGTCATAGACAACTAGTCATCATGTGTGTGTTCTAGTGATGCTTTTGCTGCTATTTCCTGTCGAATTCGTGCTATTTGTTGTCGATTTGGTGCCCCAAAATGAGCCAATTTCTTGCTGCCAAAACAGCATTGCATTGCTCATGAGAATCGAATCACCGCCGCAATGTGCTGACCGACGGAAAGGAAGCAATTTGACGGTTCGCCAAAACAAGACCCGTCGCTTTACTAAGCCGCAGAAGGAGGTGCTGGTGAAGGCGGTGGCACAAGCGATCCCAACCTTCGCGATGTCATGCTTTTACCTTACAAAAGGGCTTTGTGAGGATATAAGCTCGATGATTGGGAGGTACCGGTGGAGTTAGCAAGACAAGGAGAACAGGATTCACTGGATTGGGTGGAGGCGTTTGATCAAACCAAAAGGGTAGGTGGGCTCGGGTTCAGGGATATCCACAGCTTCAATGTGGCCATGTTGTCTAAGCAGGTGTGGAGACTTATCCAAAACCCGGACGCATTGTGTGCGAGGGTGTTGAGGGCTCGATACTACCCTGACGGGAATATCATGGAGGCAAAAGCAGGTCCTGGTATCTCCTACACTTGGAGGAGCTTACTGCATGGTGCTGATCTGGTGGGGCAGGGATACATATGGAGGATTGGCAATGGATCAAAGGTGAAGATCTGGCGGGACCCTTGGATCCCGAGGGCCTGGTCGCGGAGAGTCATTACACCAAGAAATGGGAACCTGCTCGAGAGGGTGAATGATCTTATTAGCCCTATTGATGGGGGTGGGACACACAGCTGGTGCGTGATACCTTTCTGCCTGCTGATGCTAAAGTTATTCTGAATATTCCACTTAGGGATGGTATGGATGATTTCATCGCGTGGCACTACGACTCGAAAGGGCTACATTCAGTGAAGATGGCATACAAGCTGCATGTGCAGATTTCAGGGCTGAATGGTGACGAGAGGGGTGGCACCAGTTCTGGAGGCCAATGAGACTTAAGGGCAGACGCTGATGG
The DNA here is from genome assembly GCF_904849725.1 of Hordeum vulgare subsp. vulgare. NCBI lineage: Eukaryota > Viridiplantae > Streptophyta > Magnoliopsida > Poales > Poaceae > Hordeum > Hordeum vulgare. The sequence goes on from NC_058522.1 coordinate 581,278,045, forward strand.
GTTCTGGACGAGAATATGGAAATTGGCATGTCCTGGAAAGATCAAAATGTTTGTCTGGCGATTAGCACATGACTCTCTTGCAGTTCGAGCCAATCTAATAAGGAAATGAATGGTGTTGGAGGATGAGCGGTGCCCAATGTGTGGGTACGTTCGCGAAGATAGTGCACACCTGTTCATAAAGTGCAAGAAGGTGAAAGAGGTGTGGCGGGACCTGGAACTGGAGGGCACCAGGATGAGGATGGAGAACACAATCACGGTGGGAGAGGCTTTAAACATCATCTGGGAACTACCAGAGAGGAAAAGGATGGAGGTGTTCCTTTTTATCTGGCATTGGGGAACAACCGGAATAAAAAGAGGAATGAAGACGACGTGAAATCTGGGCAGGTGATCGCTCATGATGCCCGGGTGAGCACCGTCGAGTACATGGAGCTGTGGCCAAAGAAGGAGAAGAGTAGGAACACGGAAGAGAAGAAGTGGCAAAGCCCACGGCAGGAGAACCTGATATTCAACATTGATGCGTCTTTTGTCCCTGAGACAAATACTGCGGCGTGGGGAGTCATCGCCCGGGATCATGCAGGGACTGTGGTAGCCTGTAAAGCAGGACGTACCTTCAATGCCTCTCAGGGGCGGAGACCGCGGGGGGGGGGGGGGAGGGGGGAGGGGGGGGTGGGTGGGTGAGCCCCCCCCCCCAATGGTGGACAAAACCTCAACCATGTACTATATATTTGACCGATATAAGCAAGTATATATGTATTTGCCCCCCTCCCCCCATAAGTGGTCATATCCAAATCCTGGCTCCGCCACTGATGCCTCTGATGCATATGCGGCGGATGTCGGGGGGATAACCCAGGGGTAGGCTCATCGAGCCTGCTCCTTCATCTCTTGCCCAAAAGGAATGACCAAGTATAATTCTCCAAGGCCCAAGTCCTTTGGCCGGCTAGGCTGCGCCTACCGGCTGGAGGACGAGACGGCTAACTCTTTGGTCGGCCAGGCAACCCCTGCCGGCTAGAGGCGAGACGACTACCTCTTCTTGACCGCCTTGGCCAAGCCAGCCGGCTAGGAACGAGGCGGCCGTGCCCAAGGAATCTCAAGTCACATCAGATCGTAGGTCATGACGAGACCCTATGATTAAAGGTGGCTACGCGTCAGCAAAGGTACTGGATCGGAGTGCCTGGCAGGTATGAGCGTCGGCGGCCATGCCGCTGTCCTACCCCGGCTCTGATCCATCACCCAGCATACTGTCGGACCGTCAAACTCCCACTCCATTACTGCACTCGGCGTGGGGAACAGTGGAGGCGGCCGTACTATCTGCCCATGACGAATCTCGCTGGACGGCGCCGGACGTACCGCGCGTGCTCGGCGTCAACCTTACGCGAGAGCTTCATTGGCTAGCCGGCGGGTCCCACAGCCAGACGGGACCTTGTAGCCGGCGGGCCCCTCAAGCGACAAGACAAGACCCTCGTGGGCCCCTTGGCCGGCCGACGAGGCTGCCAGCCGGGTCCCACTCTTGTACCCTTTATCCATATTGTAGGTCGGTGGGTTTGTCTATAAAACCCCCTGGTCACCCTCCATGCAGAGGGTCGGTCGAACAACATATCATACTCACCAACCACATAGAGAGAGGCAGAGACGAGCCGACTGCTCCCCTCTTTCTCCTCCTCAACACAGCTCCAGGAGCAACCTTGTAATCTATCCATATGCATCATACACTCCGACAGGACTAGGGGTATTATCTCTACGGAGAGCCCTGAACTTGGGTACATCATGCGTCCCATGCTTGTACTAACCTCGTCCCTAGCGCCCTCCGTTGCCACTTCGGTTCTCACCGACTTTAGCCTACTTATGGCATATGTTGTGAGTATTCACCAACATTTGGCGCCCACCGTGGGGCCGATCGCGGCATCGGCTGGCTTTACGCGCTGGGCGGGGCCCCGCACCTACACCACCGGATGCATCGCGTCCGGATCGATCTGCATGCCCGTGGAGCCCGCTTTCGATGAGGCAACACCGATGACGATCGACGTCCCCGTCCGCCATGCGGATTCGGACGAAGATTCCGATGACGAGGCGCCTCCTAGCGTCGTCGTCGCGGCTATGGAGAACCTCAGCGTTCTCTTTAGCGACCTGCGTCTCAACGATGGTCCTCGCTACTTCGGCGAGGACTTCGATGTTGAGGCGCTGTGCGTCAGCTTCAGTAGGCTCTCTATCGCTGAGATGCCTGCACAGGACGTGTACCCCAGCAACGTACTCGTCTTCGATGGCCTTCCGCCGTCGGTGGGGTTCTTCACCCCGTACCATGTCGCCGCCGTCTCTAATGTCGTGGAGGTGATGGTCATCGGCGCTGGCACCAGCACGGCTCATGGCAAGGCGTCAGCAGACGCTGGTGAGCCTGCTGCTGTCATCGCTGACACTCTTCAGGACACACTCGCCGGTCTGAAGACGCCCATCGCCGCTTTCACAAACCCTAACGACGCCCGAGCCTCGCTGGAGGAGGCTCGCAAGCAGATCTTGGAGGAGGGCATTGCCGTCGCCTCGGCAAAGCGCCGGATGGAGGCCACGTAGCGCGAGTATAACTCCGCATACGTCCTCACTCCGATTTCCGAGGCCCCTAGCCGGCTTGGATCGGTCCCACTTCGAGCTGCTTGTTAATGCGATGAATAATCCCTACATGGATTTCTCCAAGCATGCGGTGGTGCTGGACGATCTGAAGATGTAGATGTGGACATGGTTCTTTTTCTGTGAAGTGAAAGCGTGTTGTCGGAAAGCGAACATAACTGCTCATAGTTTAGCTAAACCAGGTGTTGCTTGTGATGCTGACTATGCTCTGTACTCGGAGTATGATGTTCCGGTACAGCTTGCCGAGTTTGCAAGGGGCGATTTGCCCATATCTTTCCCTAATAATAAAGGGAATAGTGCTTCTTTCGTCCGTCATGAAAATTACCCTAAAGTTGACCTAAATTACCCACCATGCCAACGGTAAGTGGATGAATAACAATTCGTTTTTTTCTCTTCACAAGTCACCGCCGGTTTTATTTTATATAGCGCTAGCCCTTATTCTATCACAAACAGTCAACTAGGCTGGTGGTTTCACTACTGCTTTACCTGACGGCCTGGGTTCAAATCCCACGAGGCATCTTTTTTTTCCTTTGTGCCACATCTTTCTCAAGGTGAATAACAAACACTACTATCTGAAGGATCAACATGGAATTGTTACCTCATGCTCATTATCTATTTCCGTCCTGCTTAGTAATAATAGAAGCTATCCAAATATATGCAGCTCTTTTTTCGTAAAAAAATCTTTTAAAAATGCCGAACCCAATCGTTGCATAAAAAAATCTTTTAAAAATGCCGAACCCAATTGTTGCATAAAAGTTCGTATCGTGAGATCAGCTCCCCTATTTCATCTCAATTGTCTTTAGCATACCTGCTTGTTCCGACCAGTTACATGCGGCACTACCGCTCGCCACACACTCTCCAACATCAATAACTTGGTGGTTCGTATGCACCACATTGTTGCCGAGAATGCACCGACGGATGGATATAGAGGTCGCTCTACCTTATATGCTACTTGTTGTGTGGTAAGAAGTTTTAAGTAGTGCCACTTACTCCCCCTCCAAGCACGAGCAGTAGCGTATGCCGTCCAACTTTAAAGCCACCGAGTGAGTGCACATTATGCGCTTTTTTTTTCTGGAGTGGCTCGAGTGTTACACGGTGCTGCAGTACTACGTTGAGATGGAGTGACTCATAGATTCACAACCAATATAGGCAGATGAGGGAGTGACGCCTCATACCAAGGGGGCGGAGCAACACGGCTTGGCAAAGACCACTTCGTGGAGCAGCCACCCGATGCATCCCGGCATCCCCTCACTCCTAAACGTCATATGCCTCCACAAGATGGAGCTAACGGATTAGATAATATTTGAAGCTTGTCACGATATTGAAGGTATTTCTCGCCTTTTGCCCGTAACAACACGCACGGGTCTTGTGCTAGTCGTATTAATGCAATTGCATAACTAAAAAAACAAGACCTGTCGCTGTCCTGTTTTTGAATAAAAAACACTTCTTTAGCTCTCGTCGCCGGATTCGACTCCCCCGCAAGGCCGCCGCAATCTTATCATCTTCCCCGTCGCATCCAAATCTTTGACTTCTTTCTCCGCTTCCGCTTGGACTCATCTGACAAATTTGACCGCGCTGCTCCCGATCCCATGGCGGCGGCGGCGGCGGGCGAGCCGGAGGTGATCCGGGACAAGGCGGCGATGCGGGCGTGGTCTCGGCGCCAGCGCGCCGAGGGCAAGACGGTGGTCCTCGTGCCCACCATGGGCTTCCTCCACGAGGGCCACCTCTCGCTTGTCTCCGCCGCGGCGGCCGTGCCAGGCCCCGTCGCCGTCGTCGTCTCCATCTACGTCAACCCCAGCCAGTTCGCCCCCACCGAGGACCTCGCCACCTACCCCTCTGACCTCGCCGGGGATCTCCGCAAGCTCGCCTCCACCGGCGCCGTCCACGCCGTCTTCAACCCCCCGGACCTCTACCACCGCGGCTCCGCTGTCTCTGGCCGCTCCGCCGAGGCCTCCTCTTGCCTGGAGGCTGGCGGGGACGGCCACGAAACGTGGATCCGGGTGGAGCGGCTGGAGAAGGGCCTGTGTGGGGCCAGCCGGCCAGTCTTCTTCCGTGGGGTGGCCACCGTCGTCGCCAAGCTGTTCAACGTCGTCGAGCCCGACGTCGCCATGTTCGGCAAGAAGGATTACCAGCAATGGCGTCTCATCTGCCGAATGGTAAGTAGTAACAGATGTGCAAGATGAATGTCAGTGTGCAGTCTGAATATGCTTCTTCAGTGCAGCTTTTACATATCTGGCACATAGTTTTTGCCCCATTTGATTTCCTTTATCATCTTTGATAACCTGGCACATTCTTTTGGGTGGTGCATAATGTACACAATGTTGAATTAGGGACCAGTTTTTGCTTCACTTCAGTAATCATTTTTAATTGATGGTCTGATGGAATGGATAGCAGTCTATGTCTGTTTTCATGCTTCAGGCCCTCAATTGCTTTTCTCAAATGCTACTTCTAGTGGTATTTTCAGTCGATTCAGTTACTGAGATAAGCTCATTGCTGTTTTCAGGTTCGTGACCTTGATTTTGCCATAGAGATAGTAGGATCAGAAATAATGCGAGAAGCCGATGGTCTTGCCATGAGCTCTCGCAACGTGCACCTATCGCCTGAAGAAAGGGAGAAGGTTTGTCTTCTGCACAAACTGACACTGTTTTCACACACTTGTATTCTGACTTTTGAAGAGTGCATTTACAAAAGACAGCAAAATTTTAAATTTCTCACAATGCCTTATCATTTATGGCTGTTTTCGTATTATTATTGTTTTGGGTAATCCACAAGGACAAGACTAAGCAGTTGATACATGTCACGAGACAAACAATTATGATACTCCTATATATGATGATATGTAATCTGTCTTTCATAATTGTTTTTTTTGTAGGCGTTATCCATTAGTAGGTCACTGGTAAATGCTAGAACTGCTGTGTTGAATAATAGCAACAGTGCTAGCAAACATATAAAGGATCAGATAGTGCAGACTCTGACTGAAGCTGGTGGTCGGGTTGATTATGTTGAGGTAATATTGAAACCTTTTTAATTCAAGTGTCCTTAGTGTTTTCTGTAAAGCAATTTATCTAGTAATTGAATTCTCAAATAGCTCACTGTGATTTACTTACGTTCCTGTTGCAATACTGATGCTGGTTGTGTCCTAGAGAATCATTGAAATCTCCATGATGTTAGCTACAGTTTGCATTTTGAGATATCCTAATATCAGCATAATAATTTTCACATTTCTTCTGGAACATTGTACCACTTGTTAGATAAACCATCCGAGTTTAGGTTATTTAAAAAAATGCCATACTGACAATGGCGGAGCTACAGCAAGGCCGGATTGGCCATGGTCCACCCAACATTTTCAATTTTGCACGCAATTATTTTTTCTGTTGGTCCATATAGAACACCAACCGATAGGCTATTTCTTCCATTTTGGCCCGCCCAGCCCGCCCAGAGTTGGGCTTCAAGCTCCGCCACTGCATACTGAGCATCTCAAGTACGTCTAGATACATCCTTTGAGCGACAAGTAATATGAATCGGACGGAGTAACTTTTTATGGTCCCTTTTTGTTATTACACTGCTGCTGGTTGTTTCCTGGAGAACCTTTGAAATCAACATGGTATACTTGTATAATTTGTGGCACCACACAGCCCAATTCAGCATAATTAGCTATTTTATTTCTTAGAACAGCATACTGCTGATATTGATAAAAAGAATAAAACCACATGGGGCATCTCAGCTTCTCAAGCAACATGTTTTTACCGGTCATAATAAACTTTTTATTCGTATTGAATGAATCTGCGATGACAACGCAGATTGTGGAGCAGGAAAGTTTGGTACCTGTGGAGACGATTGACCGCCCTGTTGTCATTTGTGTCGCCACATGGATTGGAAAGGTTAGATTGATTGACAATATCGAAATTTATATACAATCCTGAGGATTTTGCTGTTGCCTTGTATACGTATCTCAGGAGTTATCACCAATCTGTATTTTTGTCAAAAATAAGAGTGATGTTGTACAATGTAAGTTTGTAACAACCACATACAGAGAAGTTGCAAAATCTTTGATAAATGTCTTCATTTATTGTTCAATGATAGATATGTTGCTATGCCAAAAACATATTAAATGTTTGGACCAGCAGGATTGATTCTAGTAGCTTTATAAATGAAAGAAATCCATTGTCAGGATACCCAAATCCTTTAGAACAGTATTTGAGTGTTGAAGAGGCAGTGATACTCATGTGTACCGGCATTTATTGTTTGGATGATAAATGTGTTGTTTAAATTGAAGTCACTAATTCGTGCCTTCCTGCTATTCCAAAGAACTATTAAATGTTTGGGCCAATGGAAGGGATTCTAGCTTATAAATGAAAAGAACCCATTGGAAGGATACCCAAATCCTTTAGAACAGTATCATGCCAATCAATGGCAGTCATATTCAAGATACCTGGTATATATATAAGGGTGCAATCTGCTGTATATCCATACAAGAACAAGAAGCATAGAGCAGCTAGTATATGTTTGAATTCCTGGCCCACCATGTTCAAGTTACTTGCAGTTCTCCCGGTGCTATTCTTGAGTTTTGCAATGGCATGGGCGCAGCCAAGCAATGTGACTGGCCTGAGCTTCCAGCTTGTCGCCCTTAGTCGGGTACCTGATGGGCACGCCGACAATGTCTCTTCCTACACTGCCAAGGACCTGCGCCCGTTGGCCTTGACACCGTCTGACTATGTGCATGGCGTGTTCGTGTCGATCGGTACTGGACAAGGTGGCAGGCGGAAGATCCTTGCGCTCGACACCGCTGCCAGCACGTCATGGGTGATGTGTGAGCCGTGTCGTCCACCGCTGCATCAACTCGGCAGACTCTTCTCGCCGGCCGAGTCTCCCACGTTCCGTGGTGTCCGCAGGGATGACCCTGTCTGCGTCCCACCTTACCACCGCCTCCACTCCACCAACGGGTGCTCCTTCGCCTTCCCTTCTGCCATTGGGTACCTTGCACGCGACACTTTCCACCTGCGTCATAGCGAGCGAAGTGTTGTGAAGTCTATTTCCGGTGTGGCGTTTGGTTGCGCGCACACCACCACTGGGTTCTACAACGAGGACATCCTCGGCGGGGTGCTCTCCCTCAGCCCCTCGCCACTCTCATTCCTGACACAATTTGGTTCGCGTGCCGGCGGGAGGTTCTCTTATTGCCTCCCCGATCCCACCACCTCGCACAACCCCAGTGGCTTCATCCAGTTTGGCATAGAAGTCCCAAGCCTGCCGCGGCACGCCCACACGACCACCCTCACCGTGAGTGCCTCGGGCTACCACCTCAGCCTCATTGGCATCAGCCTAGGGAACAAGCGTCTCGACATCGACAGACATATCCTCACCAGCCATGGCTGCAGCATCAACCCCGCCGAGACGATCACCAAGATCGCGGAGCCAGCATACATCATCGTGGCGAGAGAGCTGATGGCACAGATGAATGAGCTAGGATCAAAGCAGGTGAAGGGGCCGCCCAGCAGCCCGCTTGTCTTCAACAAGATTTCTAGGAGGGTGCGGGCGCGGCTCCCCAACATGGTGTTCCACTTTGCAGATGGTGGTGACATGTGGTTCACGGCGGGGAAGCTGTTTCAGGTGATTGGCACGACAGCACGGTTCTTGGTCGAGGGCCATGGGTCCCACCGAACGGTGATCGGCGCAGCGCAGCAGGTGAACGCACGGTTCATCTTCAATGTCGCTGCGGGGAGGCTGACCTTCGCGGAGGAGCTGTGCAGCAGGGAGGCAGCGTAGGTCTGTTCATGTTGTATTCTGGAAAATAATTGCCAATTCACATTCATAAAGTTTGAGTCAATGAAAACGGCACCTATCGAAAAATAAACAGAACTTCCAAAATTGGATGGGAAGGGATGCATCTTCCAAAATGCTCCCCACACCCTGTCTGCAGTAATTTTCAACCATCTCGTGGAAATACGTATAAACAGCTGCCACACCAACTCTCCGTCATGGAATTAGACCAAGGGTCCCAGTTTAGTTGACCCCCTTTTCCAAGGTAGTTGAGGTGACAGGGCCAGCTTCTTGCATCCTGGCATACAAACAAAAATGTGTGCACTTGACTTGAGACCTGGCTAAGTTGCATTCAATGATGAATGGTACCTGTTGCCTTTCAGCGTATAGATCTGAACCTGCATATTCTTTCCTCTTGCACTCCTCAAACTACAAGGCATTAACCTCCATGAAAATCTTTTTTCATCTCTTCCACTGGAGATCTGTATGTCGTACAACACTCCCTCTGTGAAAAGCATATATTTTTATGATGCATGCATGCTTGTTTATGATAAGCTATATGCCGAATTTCTCCTGTTGCTTCCACACAAATGAAATATGATCCTGTTGCTTGCATACAAATGAAATATGGCCCTGTTGCTTGCATATATATGATCTCTTTTGACAACATGATCTGCTACATGTGAACTTTGTAACTCCACCACCACCACGTAGTGCAGATTTTGAAACAGCACACCATTGACCTGATACCACTGCTGACTATATGACAACTCGTATGTGAGATATGCAAAGTATAGAATTTAAAGCCCCAAGTTGTCAGTTTTTTACGTAGTGTTATTTCATTTTTACATGCAAATGAATTGATCATTGCTTGTTTCACTGGCACATATCTGAGTTGACCTATGGATATCGCAACTAGCACAGCCAATATATTTATTGATGATGCCTTTTGTTGTTGAATTTCTCATGTTCCTGGTCTGCTTACGTGTGTTAGAATCCTTTCCTTCACTGTCTCACACTTGGATAGCCGTTCCTGTCATAATTGATAGGGCTTGTGTGCTAAGCAATACATGGCAGTTAGGTGCTTCACCTCTTAGTTATAGTGGATGCTCTGTTTTCTGTGAGGCTGAGATGTGCACATGAAACTACACATAGACCACCCTATACTCTCTACTGCTGGACAATCGTTCCTTATACGGCCATTTCGCCTGTTGATGATATTCTCCTTCCAAATGCTGTTTTTTCTTTTGCGAGGGCCTTCGGAATGCTCTGTTGTCTACTAGCAGAGATGAAGACTTTATAAGACCGACATGAGGGCTATCATATTGCTATTCAGTATGGATTTACAACCTGTAGGTACTGGCTTTGAATGCGTGTAATTACAGTTTTACATGACTGGGGGAATGTTATTGCAGTTCTGTAATGTGGTTAGAAAGATCATGCATCAGTATTAAGCAAGTGTGAAGGAGAACGTGTGAAGGAATGTTTACACAAATCACAAGTTCAAGTATCATAAATCTATTAAGCAACATGTTTATCTCCAGAACATGTGAAGGAGATCACAATTTTACAACTGAAATGCATGATGTGTGACTAGCAAGTTATTATGTGAAGGAGATTACATGCTATACCTTAGCCGGGCGGCTGGGATATCCACAACCACGCAGGACATGCTCAGTGATGAGATGAAGTCCACCGACAACCATAGCACAAGGCCAAATGTTTCAGGAGAAATACAACTTACATATTTTGCAAACCAAAATTAATTTCTTAAAAATTATGTTGTTTTGGCATTATGTCATCTAATAACCTGAACTTGTCAGCCCATCTTGAATTTTAATTTCTCATGAAATGCCCACGAACAATCCCAATAATATAGGTACTAGGCCTACTTATTTACAGCCTGTGTTAACAATTCCCCACAAAAAAACATCTACTCCCTCTGTCCCAAAACCCAAAATAAGTGACGCAAATTTTATACTAAGTTAGTATAAATTTTATACTAAAGCAGCGACACTTATATTTGGGACGGAGGAAGTATTAAATAGGCCTACAACATGTTGGGTGTTCATGTCTATAGCATGCTTTCTTTTTTTGAACTATCTCTAGAGCATGTGAAGGAAATGTCTGTGTAAGATCATGGGCAATCTCCTTGGCCCAATTTGTTGACCCGTTTTTCTCTGTTCATGTGAGGTATGTCTCGCCTACTGCAGGACGGCGCGAGCACGTGCTGGCCCTTAACATGTGTTCCCATAGCTTCTGGGAGCAGTTTCGGGAACTGGTTCGGACCGGTTTCATAGCTTCCATGTAGTTGTTTTTTTTGTATTGGTTTCATTGTTTTATTATATTTTTTTGCTTGTCTATTCTGATTTTTTGATTTTAATTTTTCAAATACATGCATACACTTTTAAAATACATGGTGAACACCTTTTACACACATTGATTTTTTTTCATAAATGCCGAGAAAGTTTCTTAAAATGTTCAAATATTTGTTAAGTCTTACTCCCTTCAATCCAAAAAACAAGTTTGAACTAAAGCTGAACTAAAGCCATTACACTTTTTTTTGGTCCGCAGGGAGTAGATCATATATTTTAAATGTTATAGACATTTTTTAAATGGTAAGACATATTGTCTTTAAAGTTCATGATTTTTTAAATATTGTATAAACATTTTTTTAAATGTACCAAACATTGTTTTCGACGTGTAAACATCGTTTTTCGTGATGAACATATTTGAAGGTTGCATGATTCTTTTAAAAAATGTAATGCACATTTTTTTAAATGTTGCACCCATTTTTTTCGAAGTGTACAATTTTTTTCAGAAACCGCAAGAACAAAATGTTAACTCCCCGAGTCTATTCCTATAGTATGTGCCACATCCACGGGAAATTGCGGGCTTAGGGGTATTACAGGGGTGAGGGGCAGTTTCTAATTGGAGGTTAGAGTGGACATGGGCCCACTGTCAAATTCAGCAGGGGGCAGTTTTGTTATGGGGAAATGGAGGCCCGTAAAGTTACGCAACTCTCATATGTAAGTTCAGTATTTTTGAAATAAAAAACATAAAACATAGTATCAGTTTCCCACTAAAAATCACTAAATATAATCTCAGTTTGACGCTGAAAAACATAATCTCAGTTCAGACCCTTATCTCAAATCAATCACTAAAAAAATCAGAATAAAAGTCGCTCTGTACAATTTAAGACTGCAACAACTATATACTGAGAACTGATATCCTTGACAAATGCCTTTTTTGTTGTTGGAGATCATAGATGTATTTTTTTGGATTAAAGTCACTAGTTCTTTCTTGGATACCACTCCATTAATGGGAAGATCACATTATATTACCACACAAAAAAATATCACATTATATTTATAGACCAACAAAAGGCATTCTTGCCCATAAATGAAAGGAATCCATGTTCAGGAATGACAATATCACATTTAATTTATAGACCAACAAAAGGCATTCTAATCCATGAATGATATGAATCCATATTCAGGAATGCGAAGATCACACCAAATTTATAGACCAACAAAAGGCATTCTAGCCCATAAATGAAACAAAACCATGTTCGAGATACCCGAATTCTTTAGAAAAAACTTCTTCCCATTTAATGGAGTGTGCCCAATATAAAAGGGTGCTAGATCCATCGAGAAATAAGAAGCACAAAAGAAAGCAATCATGTTCAAATTACTTTCAACACTTCTTCTCCCAGTTTTCTTCGTGAGCTTTGCCATCGCATGGGCGAATCCTAGCAACACGTCAGGCCTAAGCTTCCAAATAGTCGCCCTTAATCGGGCGGTCCACCCTAACGGGCACACCAACAATGGCTCGACATACACCATCGAGGACCTGCGTCTGCCGATTTCAACATCGGCCCAGTATGCTTACGGCGTGTTCGTGTCGCTCGGCACCGGGGAAGGCACTAGGCTCAAGGTCCTCGCCCTCGACACCGAAGCCAGCACCTCGTGGGTGATGTGCAAGCCGTGCCACCCGTCGCCGCCGCAGGTCGGCAACCTCTTCTCACCGGGCGCATCACCGACATTCCACGGGGTCCATAGCAACGATCCCGTTTGCACCGTGCCCTACCGAAAGACGGCCAATGGCTGCTCCTTCCACTTCTCGTCCATCACCGGGTACCTCTCACGCGACACCTTCCACCTCCGCACGGGCCGAGCGGGCGCGGTCAGGGAGTCTATTCCTCGTGTTGTGTTCGGTTGTGCACACTCATCCACTGGGTTCCACAATGACAACACCCTTGGCGGTGTGCTCTCCTTGAGCCACCTGCCGCTCTCACTCCTTACACAACTTGGTGCGCACGCCAGCGGGAGGTTCTCCTACTGCCTCCCCAAGTCCACCGGGCACAATCCCCATGGCTCCCTCTTTCTCGGCGCCGATGTCCCAAGCCCTCCACCGCATTCCCATACGACCAACCTTGTCATACACCCCGGCGTCTCAGGCTACCATCTCAACCTTATCGGCATCACCCGGGGGTACAAGCGTCTCAAGATCGACAAGCGCGTCTTGGTCAGCCACAGCTGCAGCATCAACCCAGCAGAGACCATCACGCATATCGCGGAGCCAATATACCTTGTCGTGGAAAAAGCATTGGTGGCGCGTATGAAGGAGCTAGGATCGGACCGGGTGAAGGGGCCACCGGGCGGGCCGCTATGGTTTGATCGGATGTACCAATCGGTAAAAGAGCAGCTCCCCAACATGGCGTTTCACTTTGAGGGCGGCGCCGAGCTGTGGTTCACGTCCGATCGGCTGTTTGAGGTGCACGGCATGAATGCGCGGTTCATGGTCGCCGGCCGAGGGTACCGCCGGACGGTGATTGGCGCCGCGCAGCAGGTGAATACACGGTTCACGTTCGATGTCGCCCGGGGGAAGCTGTCCTTCGTGTCGGAGGTGTGCGACTGAGATGGGGCTTGCAGCCTTGCTTTGTTCTTGTTGTATTTCAGAAAAATAATTGCCAATTTTGCATTCATGCGTTTCATATCACCGCTTGGCTGACCAGTGTATGTAGCGTATATATGTAGGCAAATTGTTGATCAACATTTGATCGTCAAGGTGCACTACGGCCTTGTAATGGTCGATGCACTGATCATTAATTATTAGTTGTGATCAACTCATATGAAGATGAATGTTAGTACGTAGTATTTCCCTTGATGATGATCGACAAGTTCAGCTGCAACAAAGTTTGTGAGAGAGTTGGCCTAGTGGAGTTTGTGCACTATGCTTGTTATGCGCTGCGCACGCCGCACGCCGCCGGCTTCCATCCGGCCGCTGCTCTCGCTGTCCACAGCACACAAATAAATATCCCAGCTTCCATCAGTGACCGCTCTATCATAGGAAGTGTGTTTTTGAGGTCGAGCTCATTTGAGATTGGTGAACAGTAAAATCCAAAAAAATATTCAAAAGCAATAAAAAAATATCTGATTATTGTTTAGGAAAACATTGACAAAAGTATAACGTGCTCCCAAAATTACATACTGAAATCACAGTACTGAAAATCATGGAAAAAAAAACAAAATTGATGCTCCAAATGTGTTATTTTTGAAAGCATTTTGGAGTGCTGATTTAGCTTTTTTGGCACGATCTCCATGAATGTCTTTTCAAGATGAAATTTTGTGAGCACGAAAAACTTTTGTCAATGTTTACACCAAAAAAATCAAAATATTTTAAGTGTTTTTTCTTCTAATTGTACTGTTGATCTTGAGCTCGGGATGAGAAGATGACTTTCCCTCTATCATATTCACATTCTCATTTTTCACTACTCTCGTCCGTCTACGCTTCCTCTGGTCCGACCAATTGTAACGACAATGACACCAGGCTTTCAAAGTTCAGCTCGCCGACCCTGTTGACGTAATGACGTCCTTGCTGTCAACTCGATCACTGGCTTGTCTTTTTAGGCCTTTTCTAGTGCATCGGTGCTAAGGGTGTCACATAGGAAATTTTTTTGATGTGGCAAAGCAATTAAAGAGGAAAGATATGGTGTTCACATAAAGAAATGATGCTAAGCGCGTGGATCTATGTAAAATCACTATCAACCAATACATGAAGAAGCTTAATTATTAGACAATTCCATGAGGAAAGCTTAGCAACAAAAGCTAAACACCTATGCATTAGGAAGAGTAATTGTTAATTTTTTTAAATATACTTAGCACCTCATCTAAGCACCGTTGCATTGAATCTGCAGCCACCGCAGGCAACACATCACCCCTCTATCTCTCTAGGGCACACCCTCATTGAATATGTGGCACCTCATGTTGGCAACCTCTTCTTTTTTCTCCATCCTCAACCTCACATGTACCAATTTCACGGCCTTCATTTTGGATGAACCTCGTAGGCTACCTTGTTTTTTTTAATTTAAAAAAAACATCCAATCTATTTATCTTCAATCATAATACTATAACGAATATTAAAAATAATAATAAATGCATTCAAATCCGTAGACCATTAAGTGACGACTACACGCATTAAACCGAGACAAAGGCATGTTGTCATCATCGCCCCTTTCTCTCCGGAGCCGGGCAAAACTTGTTGTAGTAGGCATTCAGAAAGTCGTCGTGTTAAGGCCTCATAAAAACGACACAATAGAACAACAACTGCCGCTGATGAAGAGTAGCATATATCGAACAAATGTAGAGGAACTACTAACAAATCCGAGCAAATTCATCAAGGACAGATCCGCCCGAGACACACCTCCACACGCGCAAAGACGATGATAGACACGCCAGCGGGGTAGGGGTTAGGAGGAAAGAACCTTATTCCATCTTCAGAGGGTTGTCGTTATCTCGTCTACCTGAGCAACACACAAAGCCTAATAAAACTTAAAGAAACATAAAAATAAAGCCATCCCGCCGACAAGGGCCGGGATCCATCACGCCGCCATGGCCCTAAGGCCATCGGAGACAAGATAGACCGGCGCCGGCGCCGGTAGGACGCAGAGGAACCCTAGTCTTTTCTTAGTAGTTGAGGCGGCTGCGTGAGTTGATAGTTCTCCTTTAGAAATGTATACTCCTCTAGCACAAGGCTAGGGTTTTCTTTCCTCTTTGGCGGCGCCGTCGCCTCTGAGTATACCATCCCGATCGATCTCCCTCCCCGTGAGCGATCTCTCGATCGGCTAGTCCTCGCCCCGCCCTTCTCCTCGGGAGCGATGGATCCCCCCGCGGACGCCCTGTCGGGCACCAGCGCTGGCGGCGGCTCCCTCGGAACGCCGGATCTTGGAGACTTCATGGAACAACTCAACCTGGATGATGAAGAGTTTGATGATCTGGTGATAGACGAAGCTGATCCAGAGATCAATGAAAGTGTGAGATGGCTTGCTTTGGCGAGGGTCCATACTGATAAAACCTTCAGCCAAACGGCTTTTTACAAGGATATGCGGGCTGCTTGGAATCCCGCACAGCCGGTAAGGTTTCGCCCGGTTGGGCCGAAGCTCTTTGTGGTACAAGCATCTTGTTTGGGAGACTAGGAACGCATGATGTATCAAGGGCCTTGGATCTTCAGGAATTTACTTGTGTTGATGGTTCCATATGATGGTTTCACAAAGGCAGAGGAAGTGCCCATGGTGTTTATGCCAATTTGGCTACAGATTCACAAGATCCCAGAGGGTTTTTGCAGGAAGAATATTGTGGAAAATCTGCTGAAAAACTCGGGTGAGATTTTGGAGATGAGACTCAACGAAAATACTCGTGGTGACTACATTAGGGTTAGGGTTCGGCATGATGTTCGCCGGCCTCTCACCAAGTATGTCAGTATTGTAAAGGGGAAAGAACGTCAAGTCTATTTGGTGCGCTATGAGAAATTGGCGCGCTTCTGCAGTGTATGTGGGATCATTGGTCATGATTGCAAAGAGTGCGGATCTGGTGTGCATGAGGAGAAGGACAAGAAGTATGGCCCTTGGCTCTATGCTGATGGACTGAATAAACCGCCGCCTAATGATAGCTATGGCAGGGGGAGGACTCAGAAGCAACATACGCCTCAATCTCAACAGCAGAAATCGCCGGGGAAGACAGTTGTCGACCCGGACATCCTAGATACGGCTACAAGCCCTGCCAAGGAAGGACAAATTTCCAAGCAAGGTGATCCAACAGTGCGCAAGAGACTCTCCATGGATAATGTTGCACCGGAGGCCAATGCATTGGTAGGGCCGGGGGGTTTGCTCGCACTCACCCAGGGGCATGGTGAGGACGGGGCACATGCCTCGCCTACCAGCAGTGCAAGCAGTAAAAGGGCTCGTGTTGATTCAAGTGGTGTGTCAGGTGATCGATCGGCGGCCTCCCTCGAGGAGGACCGCCGGATGCAATGAATATCCTAGCTTGGAACTGCCGGGGGGGGGGGGGGGGAACCGCCGGACAGTTCATGAGGTGTTGGCCCTCTCTAAAGCCAATTCCCCGGGGCTTGTTTTTCTTTCGGAAACAAGACATGCCTCTTCGAAGATGGAGAAACTCAAGTGGCGGTTGCAGATGAAGGGTTTTGCTGGCGTGTTGAGTGACGGCCTCAGTGGAGGCCTCACACTCTTTTGGGATGAGAAACTGCAAGTGACCGTGCTGGATTCTTGTGCACGGTACATTGACGTGCGGATTGTTGATGTGGCAAGTGATAAAAGCTGGAGAACGACGTTTGTCTATGGTGAACCTAGGGTTGAAAACCGTCATCTCATGTGGAGTTCGCTGTCCCAACTTCGTGCGGTTTCGTCGGAGCCGTGGTTAGTGTGTGGGGACTTTAATGAGGCAATGTGGCAGCATGAGCACATGTCAAGAGTCCAGCGCTCCGAAAATCAGATGGGGTTATTCCGGGATTGTTTGTTGGCATGTGAGTTATGGGATCTTGGTTTCTCGGGGTTTCCCTTTACATATGATAATGGGCAGATTGGAGAAAGGAACGTGCGTGTGCGCCTTGACCGAGCATGTGCGGATGAGGGGTGGAGGGAGCTCTTCCCTGCCGCGCAAGTGGTTCACTTGGCATCCTCATGTTCGGATCATAGTCCGATCGTGATTCGACTGGCTCTTGTGGATCCGAGGAGAACTAGAGCTTCTCCTCGGTATGAGATTATGTGGGAACGTCATCCGGCGTTGTCAGAGGTGGTGGCGAGTAGATGGCGGAAAAGCAAGCCGGCTGGTACCCTAGCGGCCGTGAGGGATGCCCTACATGAAATGATGAATGGCTTACGGGCGTGGAGTAAGGAAAATTTCGGCCATGTTGTTACTGAACTGGAGAAGCTACGGGCCGAACTGGCTGATTTACAGCTTAACGATGCGGACCGGTCGTTGATCCGCCATAAGATGTCTCAACTTGATGAGCTGCTTTACAGAGAAGAGATGATGTGGCTACAAAGATCACGCATTACGTGGCTGAAGGAAGGGGAGCGGAATACGGCATACTTGCATAGTCGTGCCGTATGGCGGGCGAGGAGGAACTACATTCAGAGACTCCGGCGGACTGATGGCTCATGGTGCTCCTCTCCGTCGGACATGGAACTCATGGCTACTTCCTACTTCAAGGAAGTCTATACCAAGGATCCGACTCTTACTCCGGAGGTCGTTCTCGACGCTATAGATTCTAAGGTATCTGAACAGATGAACGCCATGTTATGCGCGCCGTTTACAGAGGAGGAAGTGTCGAATGCCCTATTTCAAATAGGCCCACTTAAAGCTCCGGGCACGGATGGCTTTCCAGCAAGATTTTATCAACGGAATTGGGCAGCTCTAAAAACTGAGATCACAGCTGCTGTGCTGGAGTTCTTTGCCTCTGGCTCCATGCCAGAAGGGGTTAATGATACGGCGATTGTCCTTACTCTGAAAGTCCCTCATCCCAAGGAGCTTAAGGAGTTCAGGCCGATCAGCCTATGCAACGTAATTTACAAGCTGGTTTCAAAGTGCTTGGTTAATCGACTCCGTCCTTGTCTATCGGAGCTGATTTCTGAGAACCAGAGTGCCTTTATCCCGGGCCGGCTCATCTCGGACAACTCTATCATTGCCTTCGAGTGCATCCATCACATACAATCTTTGAAGAGCAACAATCGGGCGGCCTGTGCGTACAAACTCGATCTCTCAAAGGCGTACGATCGGGTCGACTGGGATTTTCTGGAGAAGGCGCTGAGACGATGGGGTTTTTCGGAGCAATGGATCGCTTGGATAATGACGTGTGTCAGATCTGTTCGGTATTCGGTTAAACTCAATGGGAAGCTTCTGGAGGCTTTTACACCATCGCGAGGCCTTCGCCAAGGTGACCCACTGTCTCCGTTTTTGTTTCTCTTTGTCGCTGATGCGTTATCTGCTCTTCTATCTAAATCAGTGAACGATGGTAGATTGAACGGGGTGAGCATTTGTCGAGGTGCACCGGAGATATCTCACCTTCTCTTTGCCGATGATACCTTGCTATTTTTTTGAAGCTTCAGGCCAACAGGCGAATGTTGTTAAAGGTTTGTTGAACACTTTTTCCTCGGCGACGGGTCAACTTATAAACCCCGAGAAGTGTTCCATCCTTTTTTCTGACAATTGTGGTGGGTCAGTTGCGGATGATATCAAGAATACATTGGAGGTAACACAGCAGGTGTTTGAGCCAAAATACCTTGGACTGCCGGTCCCTGACGGACGAGTTCATAAAGGGCAATTCGAGACGTTGCAAGACAGATTGAGGAAAATTCTTATTGATTGGAGTGAACAATATGTCTCGGTTGGAAATAAAGAGATTCTTATCAAGGCCGTGGCTCAGGCGATATCCACCTATGTGATGAGTGTGTTCAAACTACCGGCCTCAGTGTGCGATGACCTAACCAAGATGATGAGGCAATACTGGTGGGGGGTGGAAAACGGCAAAAGGAAGATGGCCTGGCTGAGTTGGGAGAGGATGATGTTGCCCAAAGCAATGGGGGGCATGGGATTCCGAGACATGAGGGCTTTCAATCAAGCTCTGCTTGCAAAGCAAGCCTGGCGCCTATTGGATAGCCCAGATAGCCTTTGTGCGAGATTACTGAAGGCCAAATACTATCCAAGGGGAAATTTGCTAGACACGGTATTCTCGTCTAACAGTTCGGCGGTCTGGAAGGGTATTGTTCATGGTCTTGAGCTGGTGAAAAAGGGCATTATATGGCGAGTCGGCAACGGTCTTATGATTAAAACCTAGAGAGATGCTTGGATTCCTCCTGGCCACAACTTCAGGCCGATCACCCCTAAAGGGAACTGTCGGTACAATCGGGTGGCTGATTTTCTGAATGAGCATGGTGCATGGGATTTGGAACGGCTTAGGGAGCATGTTTGGGACATGGATGTTAGGGCGATCTTGATGATCCGCACATCTCCAAGGAACGGGCAGGATTTCATCGCTTGGGCTCCGGAGCGGTCTGGACAGTTCTCCGTTCGTAGCGCCTATCATCTAGCTACAGAAGCTCAATTCTCAATGCAGCTAAGCTCGTCAAGTAATAATGCTTCAGGTCGAAGGCCCATCTGGCAGCGAATTTGGAGCTCTCAAGTGCCTCTTAAGATGAGAATTATGGCGTGGAAGGTTGTCTCTGGGGCTCTCGCCACAAATGAGTGCAAGAAGTATAGACACATCTCGACTAGGGATAGCTGTCGGGTGTGCGGACGAGAAAAGGAGACTAGCTTCCATGCTCTAGTGTCATGTGAGCATGCGCAGAGGATATGGAATCAGATGAGAACAGTATGGCGTCTTCCGAGCCAAGAGCTTCTCCAGGATTCAGGGAAGGAGTGGCTATTAAATGTCCTGGCTAACTGCGATGACCACATGCGGGATTGCACGATCATGTTAATATGGAGGATCTGGTCGTTACGATCGGACCTTACGCACGGAAAGGATGATCCTCCCGTAACGGCAACGTCGGACTTCCTTCAGAGCTATATGAACTCCTTGAACCTGTGTGGTCGATTCTCTACAGATGATATCCTCAAAGGGAAAATGCCTGTCGTTCGGGATGCAATCGTCGAGGTTCCCGCTCCTCCAACGGGTCTGCACTGGCCACGACCGCCCTTGGGCTGGGCGGCGCTATTGGTGGACGGGGCATTCATGCAAGAGGACGGGTCGGCGGCAGTAGGTATGATACTTCGGGATCATGAAGGAAGTGTGATCTTCGCGGCGTATAGATGCATCTTTAACTGCAACGATGCGCTGGAAGCGGAGCTACATGCGATAATGCAGGGCATGGCCTTGGCCCTGCAGCACTCGGCCCTGCCAATTGTGGTTCAGTCAGACTCATCTATGGCACTAGGCGCACTGACCGGGGATAGCTTATCCAGGTCAGCTTATGGGCACTTGGTATTAGAGATCAAGCGTCATATTCAGGATCGAGAGTTTGTTCCATCAAAACTAAAGCGTGAGCAAAATAGGGTAGCACATCGGTTGGCATTGTACAGTCGTACGGAGTCTACTACTGCCGTATGGCTGGGGAGGAGCCCACCTTGTATTGAGGAGTTGGTGCCTCTTGATTGTAACCCTATAATTATGGAATAAAACTCTCTTTCTATCGAAAAAATAAAATGTGCAACAATCTTCTTGTCTAATCGACTAGGCTACGCTGACTTCGGTATCTCAGCCTATGCCATGCCTACTTCCATAGGGAACATCACGAGGCTCGAGATCCTTAATCTTGCTTTGAACCAACTGTACAATCATCATTCATGTTCATATGCTATTGTGTATGCACAATCTTAGGATGATTGTTCTCTACGGGAACGATTTGAGTGGTCAAATACCACCTCATTTGTTCAATAACACACTTTGCTTAAATAAGTAATTTATGGAAATGACAAACTGTTAGGTCCTATAACGCACAACATTGAATCCCTATCCATGCTTGAGCTCCTGAGCCCAGATATTAAGTAACTTTCTGGAATAGTGCCAAAAGCCATGTTCAACATGTCAAAGTTACAATACCTATTTAGCAATAAACTTACTGGATCTATATTCCAAATAATGAAATTATGAGCTTCCAAATGTTGCGGTAGTTTTCCCTAGATAATAAAACCTTCTTCAGCCCGTTCCCAACAGGGTTTACATCATGCCAATACCTACAAGTACTTCTTTTGTCCGAGAATTCCCTTGTGGATGGTGTGCCAACATGGTTACCAAAACGCACACACCTCAAACAACTTGTATTATGTTTTAATAATCTCATTGGCTCGATCCCAACTACTCTTAGCATTCTCACACCAGTCTTAATATGTTACAACAACTCACCCACGGCAATCTGAAAGGGGATACTCCGCGAGAATTGGGTCTTATGGAGGAACTCTCTTACGAGATGATTCGTATTCAAAGGAATGCTTCCTCTCTCTTGCACATCTGTGCCTTTGTGCTTGGATCCAGAAAGAACCAAGTAACTGCATGTTGCGTACTCTTGTTGCAACCATGGACTGACTAGGGTATGTGTGGGCTCATACCATGGACTGACTCTTGCTGCACCTTGGAGGAGAAGAAGCAAGCAGCAAGCACATACATATGGGTGGGCTTATACCGTCTAATTCGGGTATCTGGCAGGCCATCACAAGTGGTCCAAATTTATTAGATGATTAAGGAAATTAGTGTGCGAGTTCTTCCTTTTAACATGAAGGAATGAAATTTACTCTTCTCTTTTTTGTATGCATATCTTTGTACTGATCAATAGTGCAAGGTTTGGCCCTTAGGGAACGGGGAACCTAAGTCGTGCATGTCGTGTACCGGTATGGTTTGTGGTCACTTTGCATTGGTTGTAGCCTATAGTGGCCCCCTCGTATTCACTCATAGGTTGCATGTGTCATGCCCTTCGATTTCTAGCTCGTAGCATTGGGCTCGCCGAGATTAACCCATTGACCGAAACCGAAAGGAACAGGCCCCCCGCGTCGCCCTCCCCGAGCGAGGCGACCGGGGCGGCTCCCCACTCCTTCCCCTGCCCACGAGTCGCCGCCGCCCTCCCCCCTCGCCGCTTCCGTCGGCAGGCGCGGCCGGGCGTTGCCCTTGCAGCGCCCCGCAGTCCGGCAGTGGCGGGCCCCCTTCTTCCCCCATCGCTGGACCAGGCTCGGGCATGCGGTCCTGGCGGCGGAGCCCTTCGGCGGGCGGCGCTCCGACGCGGATCTGGATGGCGACGGTGCGGAGGCGTTGCCACTTGGCGGTGGTGATGGCCCATGGCTTGCGGCGGCCGGCGGCGCCCGACTGGCTCAGATATAGGCCCTAGGGGCCCGATCTGGGTCGGGGCGAGCCTGCTGGGGGGCTGTGATGGGTTGTTCGCCGGTGGCTCTGGCGAGCTCCTCACGACAGGGACGACGGCTGCTGTGCCGCGACTGCTGCAGCTTGGCGGCGGAGCTTCATGGGCCCGCTCTGGGCTCGGTTGGACATTTGATCTGGTGTGCCTCTGCTGCTATGTCCGGTCTGCTATCGCCTAAGCCGGTGGAGGTTGTTCCCTCCCTCGTGGCTGCGGTGCTGTCGGTCCTTGTTTACGGGTGTATCGTTTGGATCCGACCGGCCTCGCTTCGTTGGCCGTGGTGAGACGACGACGGTATCCTCATGACTGTGTTGGTGCATGTTGGTGGGTGGCGGGTGTGGTGGAGCCGAAGGTTGGTCCTGGGTGGCGGGTGCGAGGGGTCGGGAGAAATCCATGTCGGGTCTTGCCGGCACCAACGTGGTGACGCCTGCGGGCGCCGCCATCCTTCTTGAAGGGCGTCGGGTGACCCTCTCACCCCACCACCCTCCGTGTACCGGGAGAAATCCTAGGATTCGTCCGGGCAGCAGCGTCGACATCGTCGCATTCCTTCTTGAAGGTGGTGCTTGGTACACGACAACTCGGTGGCTTTGGAGCGTGGTGGTTATCTTCGGTGGGCACAGCGGTCGCGGGGAGCCGTAGCTTTCGTTGATCCGGCATTGTTGGCATTTTTCTCTTATTTTCTCTTGTATTTTCTTTTGGGCGTGCTTTTGTGCTGTCCGCCCCAGCGTTGATCGGGACGTTGTATCTGTTGGTTGCTATATCCATATAGTGGGACGAAAGCCTATTTCGAGCATTGGGCTCGCCGTCCTAAGTGATGCGGTTGCTCTACTCTAGATCCAGGTGTTTGCCTCTGCATGCACCACCAATCGGGTGGCTCGGCCTCGGTGGTGGGGCCACAATAACTTGGCTTACTTAGTTCATATGCTGTTCAGTTGGGGTGAGATTGCTTGTATTATAGGTCTTGGTGAAATGATGTCATATGAATTAGTCAAATATGCGGAAGGTGCTTGGGGTATCGCTTTCAATTTGAAATCATAAAATGTTGGGATTGTACTAATGGGCGATGGGTTGATGATACAAGAGAGAAATTTCCTAAAACCAACATGAAGAATCGTTCAGATACCACCGAGTGACGCTTACTTGTGAAGTGTTGTAAATGCTCTTCCTAAACCCATTGATGCGAAAGGAAAGATTATATCCATCTTAATATCTCTTAGTTGAATCTTCTACTCCTAGTATAACTTCTAGGTCTTCTGTATACGAAACTCTTCGAATAAGGCTTATTTTTATCGGCTAGATTATCCCTATAGGTATGGTCTGCGAGACTTAATGATTGGAGACAGATAGACTACTAAAATAACAGTAGTCACATATACGAGTTTCGACCAAAAAGGGCAAGATGTAATATTTGTTATGTAGCTATTGGTTGAAGAACATCCTTCATCGCTCAAGTAGTAACCACTTCCCATGAGGAGGGAGCTATGGAATACAATAATGTATTAACTGGAATGGCGAATTAACATGCTACATTATAATACCCCTCCCCTTATGCAAGAGCAGTCCTGGTTGGGTATTTTAAGTATCGCAAACGCTATACTTTAATAATTTATGATGATCTCTCCAAACAGGCACACACTTATTGCTAAAGGCCCTTATGTTAAGAACACCTCTCAGTCGGGAGCCTTATCCATGAGATGTTTTCTATTTGTATTCATGTCTTTAGAAATAGCTGCTAAGTTAAATTCTCTCTTAGGCGAAGGAAGTATGACCGCTTTATTAATAGTTGAGACTTAATTTGGAGACATTTCTGCCTATATTCCTACTAACATAATCTCCAATGTAGATGGATAAATATTCTTATCTACGGACCTATTCTACATCGGAATTCGTACCATTGCTAGTGTTGGTATTTCCCCACTAGAGTGTAATTAATCAGTGACGCAATTTAAAGCCATGAAACAAGTAGCTGGGAAATCATAACTGAAACTAGCTCAATTTGCAGAGTTACAAGCCTTTGCACAATTCACCTCTGTTCTCGATAAAAGGAAGGATCGATTGACAAGGGGTCGACAGTTAAGGGAATTTCTTAAACAATCTCAGGAAAAATCTCTCCAGGTTGAAATGCATATAGCTAATATGTACACTGGAACAAGAGGATGATGTCTCGACTCGTTAGAAATTGAACATGTAAATAAATTTAAGGATGAGTTTCGTAAACATCTAACAGATATTGCACCTCAACTCCAAGATATTATATCTTCTAGCAAGACATTCACAGAGCTAGCAGAAATCCTTTTGAATGGGCTTTAAGATGAGGAACAAGGCCCATGTGGTTGCATGGTCCAATATGTTATCAACCTTTGACGTGTGCAGGTATACGCTGCCCGTACATTGGGTGGTTCAATTCGGGCACGAAAAAAAAGGGTGTTCGAATGGCCCGTTAGAATATTATGACCGTTTCAAGTTTTCAAGCAAAGTATGCTCTCATCTTAAGCTTATAGTACTTATTAATCTACTCCACAACGCTAGCTTGAAAGTAGTGCCCCATCCATCTTCATACTAAAACCAGAATGACTCATATGTTCAGTAAAAATGAGGCCCAAATTTGTACACGCGTACGTAAGCTATCCAGTGAAATGTGCCAAGGTGTCCACAGTGATACTACTTGTTACCGAAGGCATAATTTACTTACTTTTTATTTATCTTTTGCTCCACTTTCATAGGCATGTATTTTCCAAGTAATCAAGACCTTATGAAGCGGCCCTGAATCCGGGGAATTGATAGTTAAGAACTAATGGTTCGACCACCATCGATGCAAATGATTTGGCCGGTGATAAAAGAAGCTGCGGGCATGCATAGGAATGACACTGCCGTGGCGATCTCCACCGGCTTGCCGCTCCGTCCCAACGGGGTCTTCAAGTGCTGTTGCTTCATAAACTCGGCATCAATCTGTGAATTGACAATAACCAATTATTATCCACATTTACTTTTAGAAAGATGTGAAAATGGCAAGTAATTTGAAAAAAGGGCTTCTAATTTCTTTGTTGGAGAGACTAGAGAACAAGATATGCTATACAGATTTTTTGGCCGTGAATTAGTGATTGGAACAATATCAATCCTGTAAGCTCTTAATCTTGTATCGTACAGAAAACACCGCTAGTGTTTGCTTCGATCTATTAAGAGATGGCTATTTTGGTGCAAATAATCGTTTGGAACATTATAATTTTCCCTCCAAATATAAAGTGAACTTATTATCTCATGAAATATCTACAAAAATATGGTTTAATTTCATATGTTGTTGTTTAAACAAGAAAAATGCATGCTAGGCACTACTTACATCTTTAATCATACCGGTTGTGATAAAACCAGGAGCGATGGCATTCACGCGAATCTTGTCGGGCCCCCATTCGGTGGCCAAACTCCTCGTAAGCTGGTGCATTGCACCTAAATAATAAAGGAAAAGGACAACCATCACAAAAAACACAAAAATCTACTGAATTTAACGTACCAAATAATATTTCAAAATTCGTGAAAACCATGGATCCATTCTGATCGAATGACACAAATAAACATCATGATAGTATATTTCGGCAATTAAGTGTACATGTAGATAGTACCTTTTGTGGTAGCATAAATTGTGTAGCCTGCAAAGCCGATTGAGCCTCCAATAGAAGACATGTTTATGATGCTGCCTCCTCCAACAATAGAAGCGTGCAGGAGAAGAGGGTGTGCGAGTTGGCTGAGATGGAAGGTCGACTCCAAGTTGGTGGTCATCAGATTCGAGTATTCCTCCGATGTACATCCAACAGTGGGCTTGTAGAACAATTGTGCCGCATTGTTCACCTATGTTATTTGGATGAAGGGAGGTTTCACCAACTCATCTTAGCAAGTCGCGTCGAGGCTTCAAATATAGAACTTACATGGCATATTTAACTTCCATATATAGAACATAACTTACTAGCATGTCGAGCTTAGAGTCGAAGGTTTGACAGACCGTCTCCATAAGCTTCTCCCTATCAGCACGTATGGACACATCGCAGACAGAGACGGTGACCTGGAGGTTCTTCTCCTCCCACCGCCGACGGCACTCCTCCAGCTCCGCCGCGTTCCGGGAGCAGGTATGCACCCTCGCACCAAACCTAGCAAGCTCCTCCACGATGGCATGTCTATTCGAGGACAAATTAAGATGAGGTCCAAGTAACATGTATTAGATACTACTTCCTCCGTAAACTAATATAAGAGGAGTACTAACTACATTTGCAGAATGAAGAGAGTCATGCGTGCATGTGTGAACATATGATATGATATACCCTATCCCTTTGGTGCCGCCGGTGACGAGCGCGGTGGCGCCGGCCAGGCTCCACATCTCCTCCCTGCTTCCGCAGTCAGCAGCCATATTTCTCAGACCCAGCTCTGTTGCTAGATCAGTTGAGAGACTTGTCTGTTGGTTGCTGCCACGGACGGAGATCACACCATTTTATAGCCATGAGCCCAGGACAGGTACAAGAACTCAACAAATTAAGCTGTCAACGCCTCCTCCAGCTGGAGAAGGCAAGGTCACATGACATGGTCGCTTCTGGCCAAATATACGGCCGGCCGGCAGTATTTTGACACGCCGCTATGCCAACTTAATTTGCTCGTGATAACATTATATATACGCCGAGTGACGACGAACCAAATTTGCAGGCGATACCATTTATAAGTACGGCGAGTGACAACTGACAATGAAACCTGGAGGCCATTATTGCTAGTGATGACTTGGTCTGCTAGAATTTTCAAGGACATCAAGCCGGCAACGAGGGCATGCTTCTGCGATGTGTTGTATCGAATAATCTAATGCTCCATGAGCTCGATGTTGTCGTGAGCAATTTTTGGAGCTTCCTGAGACAAAACGTGCTTATGCGATCAACCACTCATGACAACTGGAATTACCCCTCTTCGGTCCATGGAAAGATGTGTAGCCGCGTACCGCTTTTTGAGACAATGATTCGGGTTTTCTCTCTTTCGTCGATCATTTTGATAGATGTTTTCTTTCTAGTTTTTCGATCTAAGATCGGTTTCCGTCGCCCACTGTCGTCGTTGACCACCGTGCTTCTCGGTTTCCGATCTATTCTTATTTTGTTAATTTTCACCGCATATTATAAATATCTTGCAGTTCCAGAATGCTCGTACATTAAAAAAAAGGCCGTGCCATTCAGATTTTTTTTTCTTCAAAAAGCCATTCAGAAAATTGTTCCGGCACTTTACGATTGTTCATTCTGTGTAAAACATTTATCTTCGCAAGTCTAAGGAAAAATTATCACCATTCAAAATTTGTTCGTCACATTAGAAAATGATCACACGTATAAACAAAGTTATGTTCATCAGTTCATGCCATTTTGAAACATGTTCATCATGTAGTGAAGTTTTTCACATACACTTTTTTTTACTGTTTATTCAATAATTTTTCAGCATATGTTTTATATTTATATAACATATAATTTATAATATTCATCAGGATTTTTTCAGAAAATGTTTAAGGTTTATTGGAGAAATAGTTCGAATGTATTGGAAAAAGATCAACATGTACAGAAAAATGTTAAATGTGTGTTGGAAATACTTAGAATGTATTTAAAATATTCCCAAATATAGGAGTAGGATTTATATCATAGCTTGCTGCAGTACTAGTTAAGGTTGTCGGCGGTGTTGAAGTTTGAAAAATGTGCGTCATGTGTCAAACAAAATACAGCATGCATAATAAAATGTGTACTAAGTGTACTGCAAAAAATTTGGACATCTATTTAAAAAATAAAAAGGAAAAACTATAACTAAAAGAAAATCCTCAAAAACATTAAACAAAAACACAGGAAAAGTCAAAAGCTAAAAACCACCTATAGTACTTCTGTGCGCACAGGCCTTATATGTACAAGAAACCAGCCACGCTGTCCTAATGGGCCTATCACTGTAGTTCTAAATTTCTGGTCGAAATCTATATGAACTAAAAATCCAGATACTATATTTATAAAACATATAGTTCTGAAGCAAATATTGCAATGTTACAATTTAGCTTAGTTAATATATATATATTTTAAAATTTCATTTTATTTAAAATAAGTTATTTATGTTTAAATAATACACAATGTGTATTTAAAGGATGTTCATCATATATTAACAAATGTTGAATATAGTTAAAAAATATTCAGTTTGTGTTTTAGAGTATTAAGTGTATACTAAAAAAACCATTTTATACAAAATTATTTATCATATATTAAGAACTGTTCATAGTATATTAGAAAAATGTTCAGCATATATTGAAGAAATTTTCACAACGTCTTTAGATAATGTTCATGTTGTATAAAAAGTAGATTTATAAATGTCCAGAAAAACATAAAAATATCAGAAGAAAAACCCGAAAGAGCCAAAAGAAAAAGACGGAGAACGAAAACAAGGACGCGTGGAACCCATATTGAAAACAAAACCACGAACAAATAAAGAAGGAAACAACGCACAACCGAAAAAAAATCCTTCTAGAACATTTACAAAACTATCACGAACGGAAAAGTAGGAAACCGTTACTGTGTTTGATTGAGGGCGTCTGGCCTTTTGACACCTGCGAGAGTGAAATGGGATCGGCCATTGGCGATGGAAGCTGTCTTGTCTTCCGTATTCGTACTTTTGTCTAGTATTATATCTTCTCTTGTTCATTAACGCGTATGACTCGTGTAAAGACGGAAAATAAAAAGGATAGGCTCGTGTGCTTTCATAACGGAATTTAAGTGTATAGTACCAACTTCATATCATAATCAAATAAAACAAACCACTGGAATCATAATACATGACTTTTTGAGAAGTAACTCTGTTTCAGCTTTGGCTTTCTAGTTCTTATCTGGAAATGCAATGGGCAATAACAGTTTCATGCCATCTTCAGTGTGACTTGAGCATCTTGCATGTCGCAAACAGACACAGTTTGAATTCCAAGCGAGGGTGCCCCAATTTCCGACGACACACCCGCAACTACTGGTGATTGCTGCATTCCTTCGCGAAGAAGTTTTTTTTAGAAAAGCCGTCGCCCCGGCCTCTGCATCGAAAGATGCATGCGACCTTTTATTTAAACAAAGATAAAGTTGTTTGAGTCGAGTGCATTTGAAAATAGTAAAAGACATGCAAGACACACAGCGCCATTCGCGTCACAACCGGCTATAGTAATATAACTAGATGATTAGCCACCTATCGTATTAATATGTCGTCATCCAAATCGGTTGAAGATACCCAGAGCTATCATCTCCCAACGGACACACCCAGTAACCAAAGGCTCCCTGGCCTTCACAGGAGTGAGTAATGACCACGCGCGGATCAAGACAGTAGCCCGGAATAAAACCTGCAAAAAATTGATAGAGCTATATCTGTTAAACAATAAATCATTTCTGCAGTTCCATGTAGTCCAAAGTAATGCACAGGTTCCCACACGAGTAAGCTGTGCCAATTCAAAATCAACCCGCTGTAGCCACGTCCCAAAGAACATGTTTATGCTAGTTGGAGGAGTAATATTGAAAGCAATGTGAATCGTGCGCCATAATAGTTTAGCCAACGGGCAGTCGAGAAAGAGGTGCTTATTACTTTCCTTATTGTTACAGAAGCTGCATCTTAGATTTCCTTTCCAATTTCGTTTTGCGAGATTGTCTTTTGTTAGAATAACACCTTTGTCGACAAACTATATAAAGATCTTTATTCTGAGAGGCACTTTGACTTTCCAAATACGCATGGATTTTGGAATAGGCACCACATCTATGAGGTGCAAATATATAGATTTTACAGTGAAAACTTCATTAGTTGTCAACTTCCATCGAATACTATCAGGTGAGTCAGAAAGGCTGATGCTCATTAACCTTGTGACTAAATGCAGCCATTTCACCCATCTGTCCCCAATCAGGGAGTGCCGAAACTAAATGTTTAGAGGTGTCTCATGCAATACCGACACAACAGTCGCCTGTCGACATTGGACGGTATTGTATAGCTGCGGATACTGAATAGCTAAGGGCGCCTCCCCTAACCATGTATCCTCCCAGAATCTAACTAATTCACCCTTACCTAGGATAAACTTAGTCCTTTGGAAAAATGCATTTTTAGCCCTCATCAGACCTTTCCAGAAAGGGGAGTCAGTTGGCCTACAAGTGACTTGCGCTAAAGTCTTGCTTTGTAAGTACTTGTTCTTTAAAATTTATACCCACATGCCTTCTGTTTCCACAGATAATATGAGCAGCCATTTACTGAGCAAGCATCTGTTCTTAACCTCTAGATTCGCAATTCCTAAACCCCCTTGCTCCCTGGGTCTGCAGATAATGTCCCACCTAGTAAGCCTATACTTGGTTTTGACATCATCACTTTGCCAGAAAAAAACAAGCCCGATAGAAATCTAATCTTTTTCGCACCCTAACCGGTATTTCGAAAAAGGATAGAAGAAAAATTGGCATGCTTGTTAAAACAGAATTAACAAGTATCAACCGTCCCCCGTACGATAAAAGCTTGCCTTTCGAGCAGCTTAGCTTTTTTCCGAATCGTTCTTTGATACACTTCCACTCCTTATTTGTTAGCCTTCGGTGGTGAATAGGAATACCTAAATAGGTAAATGGTAAACTTCCACTTGCACAACCGAACAGTTGGTTGTAAGTGTCTTGCTCAGCTTTGGCCTTTCCAAAGCAGAAAAATTCACTTCTGTTGAAATTTATCTTCAACCCGGAAAGCTGCTCAAATAAGCACAACATGATTTTTATGTTTCTGGCCTTGTCTAAATCATGTTCCATGAAAAGAATCGTATCATCTGCATACGGTAGGATTGAGACACCTCCATCCACTAGATGCGGTATTAGTCCACCTACGAGATCTTTCTCACCAGCCCTCCTAATCATTAAAGCCAACATATCCTCTACAATGTTAAAAAGAATAGGAGACATAGGATCCCCCTGTCTGAGACCCTTCAGTGTCTGGAAGAAGTGTCCGACATCATCATTCACTTTGTCCTTCACGAAGAAGTAACCATCCCCCAATTAAGCATTTTTGGACTCGAAGCTGTGATTTTAGTGGCTACTTGTTACATACTGCTTCCCGTAATACTTGTACTAAGACTCAAAGTGTGTTTGCATTCTGCATAGTTGATGATGATCGTGAACACTTGTATTGTGTTCCTGTTGATTGCTTATGTACTGTTAGAATAAAACGCTAATGCAAGATCATAGACGACATACCGAGACACGATATTTGTTAACAAGGTTCACCGGTATGGCTACATCCCGGGGACATGACTACGGGCACTCCTCCCCAAGATACCGCAACACCGGCCGCCCGGGCGTCGGCACAAGTCGCCGGCTCCCCCGCGTACCTATTGCTATCCGGTCGTCATGAGTTACAACGTGTGGTGCCCCTCGATATATAAGAGGCCTAGGATACAACGTGTCCTACACGACTCGTACCTATCCACACCAATTACAACTCCAAGTCCACGTAACCCCTTGCGTACATAATATTCGACACAAATATAACAAACTTCACGTTGGCGAATATTCTGCACCACCTAGAAGTTGTCCATGCATCGAGCCTCCATGCATGTACTCCGGACTTGGGTTGTCTTCTTTGTAGCTTACTTAGAGCTACCCGACGGGTCTAACTTGCCGCCACCATGAGACTCCACTGCTACTCCTGCAGCTCCACTGTTCATGACTCCACCTGCAATAGTGCTTCCTTGCAACTTGTAAAGATGCGAAGCCGTCCTCTCTCCTATCATCACGATCATCCCATCTTCTATGATTTCCATGGTCTTCTTATCCCGATCACAACGGAATTCCGTACCGTCACCATGAAGAACACCAAACGAAATTAGATTCCTCCTTAGCCCTGGTGTTGGGGAACGTCGCATGGGAAACAAAAAATTTCCTACGCGCACGAAGACCTATCATGGTGATGTCCATCTACGAGAGGGGATGAGTGATCTACGTACCCTTGTAGATCGTACAGCAGAAGCGTTAGTGAACGCGGTTGATGTAGTGGAACGTCCTCACGTCCCTCGATCCGCCCCGCGAACAATCCCGCGATCAGTCCCACGATCTAGTACCGAACGGACGGCACCTCCGCGTTCAGCACACGTACAGCTCAACGATGATCTCGGCCTTCTTGATCCAGCAAGAGAAACGGAGAGGTAGAAGAGTTCTCCGGCAGCGTTACGGCACTCCGGAGGTTGGTGATGACCTTGTCTCAGCAGGGCTCCGCCCGAGCTCTGCAGAAACGCGATCTAGAGGAAAAACCGTGGAGGTATGTGGTCGGGCTGCCGTGGAAAAGTCGTCTCAAATCAGCCCTAAAACCTCCGTATATATAGGTGGGAGGGAGGGGAGGAGGCAGCCTCAAAACCTAAAGGTTTGGCCGAAATTGGAGGTGGAGGAGTCCTACTCCAATCCTACTTGGAGTAGGATTCCACCTTCCCACTTGGAAACTCTTTCCACCTTGTGTTTTTTCCTTCTCAAACCTTATGGGCCTTAGTGGAAACTTATTCTAGCCCACTAGGGGCTGGTTTATCTCTTCCCATAGTCCATGAGACCCCTTGGGGCGTGACACCTCTCCCGATGGTCCCCGGCACCCCTCCCGGCACTCCCGGTACACTACCGATGAGCCCGAAACTTTTCCGGTAATGCACGAAAACCTTCCGGTAACCAAATGAGGTCATCCTATATATCAATCTTCGTTTCCGGACCATTCGGGAAACCCTCGTGACGTCCGTGATCTCATCCGGGACTCCGAACAACATTCGGTAACCAACCATATAACTCAAATACGCATAAAACAACGTCGAACCTTAAGTGTGCAGACCCTGCGGGTTCGAGAACTATGTAGACATGACCCGAGAGACTCCTCGGTCAATATCCAATAGCGGGACCTGGATGCCCATATTGGATCCTACATATTCTACGAAGATCTTATCGTTTGAACCTCAGTGCCAAGGATTCATATAATCCCGTATGTCATTCCCTTTGTCCTTCGGTATGTTACTTGCCCGAGATTCGATCGTTAGTATCCGCATACCTATTTCAATCTCGTTTACCGGCAAGTCTCTTTACTCGTTCCGTAATACAAGATCCCGCAACTTACATTAAGTTACATTGCTTGCAAGGCTTGTGTGTGATGTTGTATTACCGAGTGGGCCCCGAGATACCTCTCCGTCACACGGAGTGACAAATCCCAGTCTCGATCTATACTAACTCAACGAACACCTTCGGAGATACCTGTAGAGCATCTTTATAGTCACCCAGTTACATTGGGACGTTTGATACACACAAAGCATTCCTCCGGTGTCCGTGAGTTATATGATCTCATGGTCATAGGAACAAATACTTGACACGCAGAAAACACTAGCAACAAAATGACACGATCAACATGCTACGTCTATTAGTTTGGGTCTAGTCCATCACATGATTCTCCTAATGATGTGATCCCGTTATCAAGTGACAACACTTTCCTATGGCCAGGAAACCTTGACCATCTTTGATCAACGAGCTAGTCAACTAGA
Source organism: Hordeum vulgare subsp. vulgare (assembly GCF_904849725.1). NCBI lineage: Eukaryota > Viridiplantae > Streptophyta > Magnoliopsida > Poales > Poaceae > Hordeum > Hordeum vulgare. The sequence continues at coordinate 581,312,148 of NC_058522.1, forward strand.
GGCTTACTAGGGACAGTGTTTTGTCTATGTATCCACACAAGTATTGTGTTTCCAATCAATACAATTATAGCATGGATAATAAACGATTATCATGAACTAAGAAATATAATAATAACTAATTTATTATTGCCTCTAGGGCATATTTCCAACAGTCTCCCACTTGCACTAGAGTCAATAATCTAGTTCACATCACCATGTGATTCCAACGAATCCAACACCCATATAGTTATGGGGTCTGATCACGTCTTGCTTGTGAGAGAGGTTTTAGTCAACGGTTCTGAAACATTCAGATTCGTGCGTTCTTTACAAATCTTTATGTCATCTTATAGATGCTGCTACTACGTGCTATTCGGAAATGCTCCAAATATCTACTCTACTATACGAATCCGTTTCACTACTCATAGTTATCCGGATTAGTGTCAAAGCTTGCATTGACGTAACCCTTTACGACAAACTCTTTAACCACCTCCATAATCGAGAAAAATTCCTTAGTCCATTAGTTACTAAGGATAAATTTCGACCGCTGCTAGTGATTCAATCATGGATCACTCTCTGTACCTCTCAACATACTTTGAGTCAAGGCACACTTCAGGTGCGGTACACAGCATGGCATACTTTAGATTCTACGGCTAAGGCATAGAAGACGACCTTCGTCTATTCTGTTTATTCTGCCGTGGTCGGGTTTTGAGTCTTACTCAAATTCACACCTCACAACGCAACCAAGAACTCCTTCTTTGCTGGTCTATTTTGAACTCTTTCAAAAACTTGTCAAGGCATGCATCTTGTTGAAACTTCTATTAAGCGCTTTCGATCTATCTCCATAGATCTTTGATGCTCAACGTTCAAGTAGCGTAATCCAGGTACTCCTTTGAAAACTTCTTTCAAACAACCTTGTATGCTTTACAGAAATTCTACATTACTTCTGATCCACAATATGTCAACCACATATACCTATCAGAAATTCTACAGTGCTCCCACTCACTTCTTTGGAAATACAAGTTTCTCATAAACCTTGTACAAACCCAAAATCTTTGATCATCTCATCAAAGTGTATATTCCAACTCCGAGATGCTTGCACCAGTCCATTGAAGGATCACTGGAGCTTGCATACTTGCTAGTATCTTTAGGATCGACAAAACCTTCTGGTTGTATCACATACAATGTTTGCTCAAGGAAACCGTCGAGAAAACAATGTTTTGACATCCTACGTGCAATATTTCATAAATAATGCATCAACAACTAATATAATTCTAACAGACTTTTAGCATCGCTACGAGTGAGAAAGTCTCATCATAGTCAACTGTTTGATCTTATCGAAAACATCTTTGCGACAAGTCGAGATTTTCTTAATAGTGACTTATCACCATCATCGTCTGTCTTCTTTTAAAGATCCATTTTTACTCAATAGTCCTATGACCATCAAGTAGTTCTACCAAAGTCTACACTTTGTTTTCACACATGGATCCTCTCTCGGATTTCATGGCTTCCAGCCATTTGTCGGAATCTGGGCCCACCATCGCTTTCTCCATAACTCGTAGGTTCACTGTTGCTCAACAACATGACCTCCAAGACAGGGTTACCGTACTACTCTGCAGCACTACGCGACCTTGTCGACCTACGAGGTTTGTAGTAACTTGATTCGAAGCTCAATGATCATCATCATCAGCTTCCACTTCAATTGGTGTAGGCGCCACATGAACAACTTCCTGCGCCCTGCTACACACTGGTTGAAGTGATGGTTCAATAACCTCATCAAGTTCTACTACCCTCCCACTCAATTCTTTCGAGAGAAACCTTTCCTCGAGAAAGGATCTGTTTCTAGAAACAAACACTTTGCTTTCGGATCTGAGATAGGAGATGTACCCAACTGTTTTGGATATCCTATGAAGATGCATTTATCCGCTTTGGGTTCGAGCTTATCAGACTGAAACTTTTTCACGTAAGTGTCGAAACCCCAAACTTTCAAGAAACGACAGTTTAGATTTCTCTAAACCTCAGTCTATACTGTGTCATCTCAACAGAAATACGCGGTGCCCTATTTAAAGTGAGTGCGGTTGTCTCTAATGCATAACCCATAAACGATAGTGGTAATTCGATAAGAGACATCATAGTATGCACCATACCAAATAGTGCGTGGCTATGATGTTCAGACACATCATCACACTATGATGTTCCAGGTGGCATGAACTGCGAAACAATTTCCACATTGTCTTAACGGTGTACCAAAACTCGTAACTCAGATATTCATTTCCATGATCATATCGTAGACAGTTTATCCTCTTGTTACGACGAACTTCACTCTGAAACGGAATTGAACTTTTCAACATTTTAGACTTGTGATTCATTAAGTAAATACTCATGTATCTACTCAAATCGTCAGTGAAGTAAGAACATAATGATATCCACTGCGTGCCTCAGCACCCATTGGACTGCATACATCAAAATGTATCACTTCCAACAAGTTACTATCTTATTTCATCTCAATGAAAACAAGGCCTTGCTCATGTGGTATGATTCGCATGTCACTAGTGATTCGAAATCAGGTGAGTACAAATATCCATCAGCATGGAGCCTCTTCATGCAATTTATACTAACATGACTCAAGCGGCAGTGCCACAAGTAAGTGGTACTATCATCATCAACTCGTATCTTTTGGCACCAATATCATGAACATGTGTAACACTACGATCGAGATTCAATAAACCATTGAAGGTGATTATTCAAGAAAATAGAGTAACCATTATTCTCTTTAAATGAATAATCGTATTGCAATAAACACGATCCAATCATGTTCATGCTTAACGCAAGCACCAAATAACAATTATTTAGGTTTAACACCAATCCCGATGGTAGAGGGAGCGTGCAACATTTGATCATATCAATCTTGGAAACACTTCCAACACGTATCGTCACCTCGCCTTTAGCTAGTCTCCGTTTATGCCGTAGCTTTCATTTCGCGTCACTAATGACTTAGCAACCGAACCGGTATCCAATACCCTCGTGCTACTAGGAGTACTAGTAAAGTACACATCAACATCATGTATATCAAATACACTTCTTTCGACTTTTGCCAGCCTTCTTATCTACCAAGTATCTTGAGTTGCTCCGCCTCAGTGATTGTTCCCCTCATTACAGAAGCACTTAGTCTCGAGTTTGGGTTTAATCTTGGGTCTCTTCATTAGTGCAGCAACTGTTTTGCCGTTTTACGAAGTATCCCTTCTAGCCCTTGCCTTTCTTGAAACTTAGTGGTTTTACAAACCATCAACTATTGATGCTCCTTCTTGATTTCTACTTTCGCAGTGTCAAACATCGCGAATCGCTCAAGGATCATTGTATGTATCCTTGATATGTTATAGTTCATCACGAAGCTCTCACAGCTTGGTGGCAGTGAGTTTGGAGAACTATCACTATCTCATCTGGAAGATTAACTCCCACTTGATTCAAGCGATTGTCGTACTCAGACAATCTGAGCACATGCTCAACGATTGAGCCTTTTCTCCTGTGCTTTGTGGACAAAGAATCTTGTCGGAGGTCTCCTACCTCTTAATAAGGGCACAAGCATGAAATCACAATTTCATCTCTTTAGAACATCACTTATGTTCCGTGACGTTTTACAACGTTTTCGGCGCCTTGCTTCTAAGCCATTAAGTATTTTTGTACTGAACTATCGTGTAGTCATCAGAAACGTGTATGTCGGATGTTCACAGCATCCACAGACGACGCTCGAGGTGCAGCACACCGAGTGGTGCATTAAGGACATAAGCCTTCTGTGCAGCAACGAGGACAATCCTCGGTTTTACAGACTCAGTCTGCAAAGTTTGCTACTATCAACTTTCAACTAAATTTTCTCTAGGAACATATAAAACAGTAGAGCTATAGCGCAAGCTACATCGTAATTCGCAAAGACCATTAGACTATGTTCATGACAATTAGTTCAATTAATCATATTACTTAAGAACTCCCACTCAAAAAGTACATCTCTCTAGTCATTTGAGTGGTACATGATCCAAATCCACTATCTCAAGTCCGATCATCACGTGAGTCGCGTATAGTTTCAGTGGTAAGCATCTCTATGCTAATCATATCAACTATACGATTCATGCTCGACCTTTCGGTCTCATGTGTTCCGAGGCCATGTCTGCACATGCTAGGCTCATCAAGCTTAACCCGAGTGTTCCGCGTGCGCAACTGTTTTCCACCCGTTGTATGTGAACGTTGAGTCTATCACACCCGATCATCACGTGGTGTCTCGAAACGACGAACTGTAGCAACGGTGCACAGTCGGGGAGAACACAATTTCATCTTGAAATTTTCGTGAGAGATCAGCTCATAATGCTACCGTCGTTCTAAGCAAAATAAGGTGCATAAAAGGATTAACATCACATGCAATTTATAAGTGACATGATATGGCCATCATCACGTGCTTCTTGATCTCCATCACCAAAGCACCGGCACGATCTTCTTGTCACCGGCGTCACACCATGATCTCCATCATCATGATCTCCATCAACGTGTCGCCATCGGGGTTGTCGTGCTACTCATGCTATTACTACTAAAGCTACATCCTAGCAAAATAGTAAACGCATCTGCAAGCACAAACGATAGTTATAAAGACAACCCTATGGCTCCTGCCGGTTGCCGTACCATCGACGTGCAAGTCGATATTATCTATTACAACATGATCATCTCATACATCCAATATATCGCATCACATCGTTGGCCATATCACATCACAAGCATACCCTGCAAAAACAAGTTAGACGTCCTCTAATTTTGTTGTTGCATGTTTTACGTGGTGACCATGGGTATCTAGTAGGATCGCATCTTACTTACGCAAACACCACAACGGAGATATATGAGTTGCTATTTAACCTCATCCAAGGACCTCCTCGGTCAAATCCGATTCAACTAAAGTTGGAGAAACCGACACTTGCCAGTCATCTTTGAGCAACGGGGTTACTCGTAGCGATGAAACCAGTCTCTCGTAAGCGTACGAGTAATGTCGGTCCAAGCCGCTTCAATCCAACAATACCGCGGAATCAAGAAAAGACTAAGGAGCGCAGCAAAACGCACATCATCGCCCACAAAAACTTTTGTGTTCTACTCGAGAAGACATCTACGCATGAACCTAGCTCATGATGCCACTGTTGGGGAACGTCGCATGGGAAACAAAAAATTTCCTACGCGCACGAAGACCTATCATGGTGATGTCCATCTACGAGAGGGGATGAGTGATCTACGTACCCTTGTAGATCGTACAGCAGAAGCGTTAGTGAACGCGGTTGATGTAGTGGAACGTCCTCACGTCCCTCGATCCGCCCCGCGAACAATACCGCAATCAGTCCCACGATCTAGTACCGAACGGACGGCACCTCCGCGTTCAGCACACGTACAGCTCAACGATGATCTCGGCCTTCTTGATCCAGCAAGAGAAACGGAGAGGTAGAAGAGTTCTCTGGCAGCGTGACGGCACTCCGGAGGTTGGTGATGACCTTGTCTCAGCAGGGCTCCGCCCGAGCTCTGCAGAAACGCGATCTAGAGGAAAAACCGTGGAGGTATGTGGTCGGGCTGCCGTGGAAAAGTCGTCTCAAATCAGCCCTAAAACCTCCGTATATATAGGTGGGAGGGAGGGGAGGAGGCAGCCTCAAAACCTAAAGGTTTGGCCGAAATTGGAGGTGGAGGAGTCATACTCCAATCCTACTTGGAGTAGGATTCCACCTTCCCACTTGGAAACTCTTTCCACCTTGTGTTTTTTCCTTCTCAAACCTTATGGGCCTTAGTGGAAACTTATTCTAGCCCACTAGGGGCTGGTTTATCTCTTCCCATAGTCCATGAGACCCCTTGGGGCGTGACACCTCTCCCGATGGTCCCCGGCACCCCTCCCGGCACTCCCGGTACACTACCGATGAGCCCAAAACTTTTCCGGTAATGCACGAAAACCTTCCGGTAAACAAATGAGGTCATCCTATATATCAATATTCGTTTCCGGACCATTCCGGAAACCCTCGCGACGTCCGTGATCTCATCCGGGACTCCGAACAACATTCGGTAACCAACCATATAACTTAAATACGCATAAAACAACGTCGAACCTTAAGTGTGCAGACCCTGCGGGTTCGAGAACTATGTAGACATGACCCGAGAGACTCCTCGGTCAATAACCAATAGCGGGACCTGGATGCCCATATTGGATCCTACATATTCTATGAGGATCTTATCGTTTGAACCTCAGTGCCAAGGATTCATATAATCCCGTATGTCATTCCCTTTGTCCTTCGGTATGTTACTTGCCCGAGATTCGATCGTTAGTATCCGCATACCTATTTCAATCTCGTTTACCGGCAAGTCTCTTTACTCGTTCCGTAATACAAGATCCCGCAACTTACATTAAGTTACATTGCTTGCAAGGCTTGTGTGTGATGCTGTATTAACGAGTGGGCCCCGAGATACCTCTCCGTCACACGGAGTGACAAATCCCAGTCTCGATCTATACTAACTCAACGAACACCTTCGGAGATACCTGTAGAGCATCTTTATAGTCACCCAGTTACATTGGGACGTTTGATACACACAAAGCATTCCTCCGGTGTCCGTGAGTTATATGATCTCATGGTCATAGGAACAAATACTTGACACGCAGAAAACAGTAGCAACAAAATGACACGATCAACATGCTACGTCTATTAGTTTGGGTCTAGTCCATCACATGATTCTCCTAATGATGTGATCCCGTTATCAAGTGACAACACTTGCCTATGGCCAGGAAACCTTGACCATCTTTGATCAACGAGCTAGTCAACTAGAGGCTTACTAGGGACAGTGTTTTGTCTATGTATCCACACAAGTATTGTGTTTCCAATCAATACAATTATAGCATGGATAATAAACGATTATCATGAACTAAGAAATATAATAATAACTAATTTATTATTGCCTCTAGGGCATATTTCCAACACCTGGCACATACCTGACTTCCAGAAGCATCCGCTCAACCAGGGACGGAGCTCCCATGTAAGCAATTGACCCCAATGAGATTAGGTATTTCTTCATTAGTTTAGTATTAATTATTATACGTTTATAGAAGTTGACCCCATTATCATAGACTTGACCCCATCAACTTTTTTTTTCTAGCTTCGTCCCAGCGCTCAACTCCGTCAAACATCTTGATTTTGATGTCACCTATTCCAGCAACACGATAACCAGTGTTATTGTTGGGGAACGTCGCATGGGAAACAAAAATTTTCCTACGCGCACGAAGACCTATCATGGTGATGTCCATCTACTAGAGGGGATATTCGATCTACGTACCCTTCTAGATCGCACAGCAGAAGCGTTAGTGAACGCGGTTGATGTAGTGGAACGTCCTCACGTCCCTCGATCCGCCCCGCGAACCGTCCCGCGATCAGTCCCATGATCTAGTGCCGAACGGACGACACCTCCGCGTTCAGCACACGTACAACTCGACGATGATCTCGGCCTTCTTGATCCAGCAAGAGAGACGGAGAGATAGATGAGTTCTCCGGCAGCGTGACGGCGCTCCGGAGGTGGGTGGTGATCTAATCTCAGCAGGGCTCCGCCCGAGCTCCGCAGAAAAGCGATCTAGAGGTAAAACCGTGGAGATATGTGGTCGGGCTGCCGTGGCAAAGTTGTCTCAAATCAGCCCTAAAACCTCCGTATATATAGGGGGAAGAGGGGGAGCCTTGCCTTGGAGTCCAAGGACCCTCAAGGGGGTCAGCCGAGCCAAGGGGGGGAGTCCCCCCCTTCCAAACCGAATCCAACTAGGTTTGGAAGGAGGAGTCCCTCCCCCCTTTCCCACCTCCTCTTTTTTTTTTCTTTTCTCTTTGATTTTCTTCCTATGGCGCATAGGGCCTTCTTGGGCAGTCCCACCAGCCCACTAAGGGCTGGTGCGCCACCCCCAAGGCCTATGGGCTTCCCCGGGGTGGGTTGCCCCCCGGTGAACACCCGAACCCATTCGTCATTCCCGGTACATTCCCGGTAACTCTGAAAACCTTCCGGTAATCAAATGAGGTCATCCTATATATCAATCTTCGTTTCCGGACCATTCCGGAAACCCTCGTGATGTCCGTGATCTCATCCGGGACTCCGAACAACATTCGGTAACCAACCATATAACTCGAATACGCATAAAACAACGTCGAACCTTAAGTGTGCAGACCCTGCGGGTTCGAGAACTATGTAGACATGACCCGAGTGACTCCTCGGTCAATATACAATAGCGGGACCTGGATGCCCATATTGGATCCCACATATTCTACGAAGATCTTATCGTTTGAACCTCAGTGCCAAGGATTCATATAATCCCGTATGTCATTCCCTTTGTCCTTCGGTATGTTACTTGCCCGCGATTCGATCGTCAGTATCCGCATACCTATTTCAATCTCGTTTACCGGCAAGTCTCTTTACTCGTTCCGTAATACAAGATACCGCAACTTACACTAAGTCACATTGCTTGCAAGGCTTGTGTGTGATGTTGTAGTACCGAGTGGGCCCCGAGATACCTCTCCGTCACACGGAGTGACAAATCCCAGTTTCGATCCATACTAACTCAACGAACACCTTCGGAGATACCTGTAGAGCATCTTTATAGTCACCCAGTTATGTTGCGACGTTTGATACACACAAAGCATTCCTCCGGTGTCAGTGAGTTATATGATCTCATGGTCATAGGTACAAATACTTGACACGCAGAAAACAGTAGCAACAAAATGACACGATCAATATGCTACGTCTATTAGTTTGGGTCTAGTCCATCACGTGATTCTCCTAATGACGTGATCCAGTTATCAAGCAACAACACCTTGTTCATAATCAGAAGACCCTGACTATCTTTGATCAACTGGCTAGCCAACTAGAGGCTTGCTAGGGACAGTGTTTTGTCTATGTATCCACACATGTATATAAGTCTTCATTCAATACAATTATAGCATGGATAATAAACGATTATCTTGATACATGAATTATAATAATAGCTATATTTATTATTGCCTCTAGGGCATAATTCCAACAGTATCCCACTTGCACTAGAGTCAATAATCTAGCCCTCACATCATCATGCGAATTACATTGTAATAAATCTAACACCCATACAATTCTGGTGTTGATCATGCTTTGCCCGTGGAAGAGGTTTAGTCAGCGGGTCTGCTACATTCAGATCCGTGTGCACTTTGCATATATTTACGTCCTCCCCTTCGACGTAGTCGTGGATGAGGTTGAAGCGTCGTTTGATGTGTCTGGACTTCTTGTGAAACCGTGGTTCCTTTGCTAGGGCAATGGCACCCGTGTTGTCACAGAACAAGGTTATTGGATTCAGTGCGCTTGGCACTACTCCAAGATCCGTCATGAACTGCTTCATCCAAACACCCTCCTTAGCCGCCTCCGAGGCAGCCATGTACTCCGCTTCACATGTAGAATCTACTACGACGCTTTGCTTGGAACTGCACCAGCTTACTGCACCCCCATTAAGAATAAATACGTATCCGGTCTGCGACTTAGAGTCGTCCGGATCTGTGTCAAAACTTGCATCGACGTAACCCTTTACGGCGAGCTCTTCGTCACCTCCATACACGAGAAACATCTCCTTAGTCCTTTTCAGGTACTTCAGGATATTCTTGACCGCCGTCCAGTGATCCACTCCTGGATTACTCTGGAACCTGCTTGCCATACTTATGGCCAAGCTAACGTCCGGTCTAGTGCACAGCATTGCATACATGATAGAACCTATGGCTGAAGCATAGGGGACGGTGCTCATATGCTCTCTATCTTCATCAGTTGCTGGGCACTGAGTCCTACTCAATCTCGTACCTTGTAAAACTGGCAAGAACCCTTTCTTGGACTGTTCCATTTTGAACCTCTTCAAAACTTTATCAAGGTATGTGCTTTGTGAAAGTCCTATCACGCGTTTCGATCTATCCCTGTAGATCTTAATGCCTAGAATGTAAGCAGCTTCTCCTAGGTCCTTCATAGAGAAACTATTATTCAAGTAATCTTTTATGCTCTCCAAAAACTCTATGTTGTTTCCAATCAGCAATATGTCATCCACATATAATATTAGAAACGCCACAGAGCTCCCACTCACTTTCTTGTAAATACAAGATTCTCCAACCACTTGTATAAACCCAAATGCTTTGATCACCTCATCAAAGCGTTTGTTCCAACTCCGAGATGCTTGCACCAGCCCATAAATGGATCGCTGGAGCTTGCACACCTTGTTAGCATTCTTAGGATCGACAAAACCTTCGGGTTGCATCATATACAACTCTTCCTTAAGGAAACCGTTAAGGAACGCCGTTTTGACATCCATCTGCCAGATTTCATAATCGAAAAATGCAGCTATTGCTAACATGATTCTGACGGACTTAAGCATCGCTACGGGTGAGAATGTCTCATCGTAGTCAACTCCTTGAACTTGTGAAAAACCCTTTGCCACAAGTCGAGCTTTATAAACGGTCACATTGCCGTCAGCGTCCATCTTCTTCTTAAAGATCCATTTGTTCTCAATAGCCTTGCGGCCCTCAGGTAGTACTTCCAAAGTCCATACTTTGTTCTCATACATGGATCCCGAGATACCTCTCCGTCACACGGAGTGACAAATCCCAGTCTCGATCCATACTAACTCAACGAACACCTTCGGAGATACCTGTAGAGCATCTTTATAGTCACCCAGTTACGTTGCGACGTTTGATACACACAAAGCATTCCTCCGGTGTTAGTGAGTTATATGATCTCATGGTCATAGGTACAAATACTTGACATGCAGAAAACAGTAGCAACAAAATGACACGATCAATATGCTACGTCTATTAGTTTGGGTCTAGTCCATCACGTGATTCTCCTAATGACGTGATCCAGTTATCAAGCAACAACACCTTGTACATAGTCAGAAGACCCTGAATATCCTTGATCAACTGGCTAGCCAACTAGAGGCTTGCTAGGGAAAGTTGGCGGCAAGACATGATACATGACCTGGTCCGCAAGACACAACCGTATGTTGGCGGCTGCCCGCACTTGCATATCCTCCCACGTATCGTCGTCAACCTTGGCTGGCTTCGTCTCTTGCAAACCCTTCAAGATTCCCTGCTGCGGGCCGGACCACCGCCAGGGTTCAGCACTCCTCGCGCCGTGGACCGGATGACCGACAACGCCTCTTCAACAACCATGGCGTCGGACTCCTCCACGACCGGCTCTTCCACCACTGTCTCGGCAGCCGACCCCTCGACAGCGACCTCTCAGTCACCGGCTCCTTGCCAGCCGCCCACTTGCCAGCCGGCCCCCTAACGCGGGCTCGGGCAGGTGTCCACCGACCGAACCAACGGTACTCCAGCGCTGAATATCTTCTTGCAGCATCTAGCTCCGAGCCATCGCCACTTCCTGTTTCTGTGCGGGCAACACTCCGTATCCTCACTGGCTTGCCGCCATGCAGGAAGAGTTCGACGCCCTTCAGCGGAATCGCACTTGGACTTTGGTTCCGCGGCCCCCTCACGCCAATGTCATCAGCGGCAAATGGGTCTTTCGCCATAAGACCCGTCCAGATGGTACTCTCGAGCAGTACAAGGCTCGCTGGATTGTCCGCGGTTTCCGTCAGCGAGCTGGTGTTGACTTCACTGAGACGTTTGCGCCGGTTGTGAAACCAAACACGATCTACAGTGTTTTACAGTTAGCGGTCTCTCGTGGCTGACCCATTCATCAGATGAATGTCTCCAATGCCTTCCTTCATGGTCACCTTGGTGAGCAAGTTTACTGTGAACACCCCACCGGTTTCATCGACGCCAATCTTCCCAGTCATGTGTGCTTGCTGTCCCGGTCTCTCTACGGCCCGAAACAAGCCCCGAGCGCCTGTTACCAGCGTATTGCAGGATTTCTACAAAGACTTGGCTTCCGTGTTACTCGCTTGGACGCCTCCTTGTTTGTTCTCCACCACGGCGACATGACTGCCTACCTGCTACTATACGTCAATGACATCATCCTCACGGCCTCCTCAGCAGCTCTCCTTCAACAGATCACTCTGCAGCTCTGTGACGAGTTTGCCATCAAGGATATGGGTGCTCTTCATTACTTCCTTGGCATTGAGGTCATTCGTCGACCCGACGGGTTCTTCCTTCATCAATGGAAGTATGCGCATGAACTGCTTGAGCATGCTGGTATGCTCAACTGTCATCCTGTTGCTACTCCTATACGAAGGCCAAGGTTTCTGCTCAAGAGGGTACGCTGGCGTCGGATGCTCCATTCTACCGCTCCATTGTTGGTGCTCATCAGTATCTGACGCTCACCAGACCAGACTTGCAGTATGCTGTGTAGCAGGTGTGTCTTCATATGCACGCCCCTCGTGACTCCCACTGGACTCTCGCGAAACGGATTCTCCGGTATATCCGTGGCACGATGTCCCTCGGAGTCACCCTCACGACGCCTCCCTCCCTGGATCTGGTAGCCTATTCTGATGCTGATTGGGTCGGCTGTCCTGACGCACGACGCTCCACATCCGGCTACTGCGTCTATCTCGGTCCTTCACTCATTTCATGGTCGTACAAGCGACACCCGACAGTTTCGCGCTCCAGCATGGAGTCTGAGTACCGAGCAGTCGCTAATGCCGTTGCCGAGTGTTCCTGGCTTAGACAACTTCTCCAGGAGTTGCATCACGGTGTCACCAAGGCCACAATCGTCTTCTGCGATAATGTTTCTGCTGTGTATCTTTCCGCCAACCCAGTTCATCATCGCCGGACGAAGCACATCGAGCTTGATATCCACTTTGTGCGCGAACAGGTCGCCCTTGGTCACATCCGGGTCCTTCATGTTTTGACTGCACAACAGTTCGCGGATGTGATGACTAAGGGACTTCCTACATCCACCTTCGAGGAGTTTCGTTCCAGTCTCTGTGTCTCTGGCGACGCTTCGACTGCGGGGGGTGTTGAATATATGTGCATGTATATTGTGTTATTGGGCTTCCGTCCTATTCCCTTCTATAGTTGAGGTAGAGACCCATCTTGTATCTATATATACGTGCCTAGTGCACCCAATCAATATTGAGTGTTGCACAGTCTAAACATAATCTCCTACAATATCAACCTGGCAAATAAGAACAAAATTTATATTAAATAATATAAAAATTGTTTATAGAAGTGGGGTTTTGCATGTCAGGTTAGATGCCGCCACTCACATACTATGGTATTAGCCTGAAACCTCAAGGCTAATTTCTGTTCATTTTTGTACAATTATTCACCCAAATAATCAAGAAATTATTTAGCGGCGATGAAGCTGTTGATGGCTAAGCACTAATGGTTCGACCACCATCAATGCAAATGACCTGGCCGGTGATGAAAGAAGCTGCCGGCATACACAAAAATGACACTGCCGAGGCGATCTCCACCGGTTTGCCAGTCCGTCCCAACGGGGTCTTTGAGTGCTCTTCTTTCATGTACTCTGGATCTACCTATCAATCCACAACAACCATTTGTTATCCAGTTTCAGTTATAATATGAAAATTTGCTGGCAGTGTAGTCTGCGAAAATAAAAGCTGCTAATTTCTTGGACGAAGAAACCGGCAGACAGATCAAGTTATGCTCTCCTAAAATTTTAGACGTGAACTACTACCTCCGTCCAAGTGTATAAGGCATGCACGTAGTTTTAGATTGTTAATTTAACTAATTAAATATATATTATATGTGATAAAAATTACATATTCAGAAACTACATTCCCACATGAATCTTATGATATATTATTTATTACATATAATATATATTTAGCTAGTTAAATTGATAACCTAGAACTACGCGCATGCCCTATACACTTGAACGGAGGTAGTAGTGATTGATCATAAATCATGCAGTTTCTCAATCTTGCATCGTTTAAAAAAATGCACTAGTGATTGCTTCAATCAGTTAAGATCGAGCTATTTTATACTACATGATTGGACATGTTGGATTATTTTTCCATCCCCATGTGATGTGGACTTTTATATGTCATAAATACCTACTCCCTCCGTAACGGTTTAGAAGACGTACATGAAAATTCTTTAGAACCTAGGTGGTTATGATTGACCGTGAAATAAGTTAAAAAATAGCATTCACACTACGCATGCATATAAAAGTAGTACAACGGAGTACTAATTAGAAGCTAGAAGTAAATTCAATGCGCCTTAAACCTTGTCTATTGTGAAAATACACGTAAATTTAACTGTGAGTTCTAAACCATGACGACGAAGGTAGTATACCAAATCTGTTTTAAAATTGATGTGATGTTATTTAGACGAGAAATAAAGTATGCTAGGCGATTGCTTACATCTTTAATCATATCGGTTGTGACAAATCCTGCGGCGATGCCATTCACACGGATCATGTCAGTGGCCCACTCTGTGGCCAAATTCCTCGTAAGCTGGTTCAGTGCACCTACATAATAGAGGTGGACAGAGAGACCCCACATGATTTTAGGTAGTAGGTACCAAATAAATTTCAACATTAATGGAAATGGTTGAGCGATTTTAACTTGTTCGGATGATATAGCAGTAATAGAAAAAAGAACATAGTAGTTTCAATCGAACTGAAAAGCATGTAAAAATTAAAATTCTATTATATATATAGTAGTTTCCTAGCTTAGATGCATAAATAGTTTTATAGTATGTTGCTAGTTAAGTGAATATGTAGGTACCTTTCGTGATTGCATAAATTGTGGAGCCTGCAAAGGCAATTGACCCTCCAATGGATGACATGTTGATGATGCTGCCTCCTCCAGAAATAGAAGCGTGCATAAGAAGAGGGTGTGCGAGTTGGCTGAGATGGAAGCTCGCCTCCAAATTGGTGGTCATCAGATTCGAGAAGTCATCCGCCGTACATTCAGCAGCAGGCTTGAAAGAAAATTGCCCTGCATTGTTTACCTACATTACATACATATATAGAGCTAGTATTAATTAAACCGTTTACTTGATATGCTTTGACAGTACATTCCGGAGAAAAGAAGAAGACAGCTTTGACAAATACCCTGCTAGCTTGACCATTGCAGAGTATTGGGTGTTTGGCGCCTTGGCGGAACTTACTAGTATGTCGAGCTTGCTGTCGAAAGTTTGTCGGACCGTCTCCATAAGTTTCTCCCTCTCGGCGCGCACGGAGACATCACAGACAGAGACGGTGACCCGCAGGTTCTTCTGCTCCCATCGCCGGCGGCACTCCTCCAGCTCTGCCGCGTTCCGGGAGCAGGTGTGCACCCTCGCCCCAAACCCAGCAAGCTCCTCCACGATGGCATATCTAGTCGAGGACAAATTGAGATGACGGATCGCGTACATATATAAATACAATGCTAACTGCACTTGTGTGGATAAATTAGTATACCCTATTCCTTTGCTGCCGCCGGTGACGAGCGCCGTCGCGTCTGCGAGGCTCCACCTCTCCTCCCTGCTCCCGCAGCCAGCCACTGCCATTCCTCTTTCTCTGCTGCTGGCTCAGATAAGAGAAATGTCTATTAATTGTTGGTTGTCGGCAACTTGGCATTGTGCTACATATGCCGCTGGAGGCTGGCCTATCCATTTCAGTTTCTGTTCATAGCGTGGCTGCCAGGTCGTAGATAGGGACTGATTGATTGATTGATTTTGTGTTGATTCTTCTGATTCTTTGTTATCCTGTCGTTTCAATCAACCATGTAATCTGATTCTCTTATCATATGATGCTGCTGCAGCTCCATTATCAATGGTAACACTTACCCTATAATCATCATATGATTCCAGTGTTGGAATAATTAACAATTTTTCAAATAAATTAATCCAGATTATGATCATGCTAGTAGTACTAGAAGTATTAATCTCATGTTGTGAACTAGTTATACGAATGTGCACTACACACATCGCATGCGTACATATCTATGTGTTTCGTAAGTACTGCATATATATATATATTTCTTTTTTGAAAAGGAAGAAACGAGTCTCAGGCCTCTGCATCAATCGATGCATGCAGTCATTTTATTAAAATAAGTTAAAGAGAAAGTGTTAGATCTACAAAGCTCTGAGGCTTAAAATGTAAACAAAGATGATATGCCAAAAACTGTCATATGTGGCAAAACTAAAAGCAGACTATGATGCCTATACACCTAGCCTATTATTAGCACGTCATCCAAATCGGTTGAAGATAACCCGTGCGACCATCTTCCATCGGTTGCACCCAATATCCATAAGATTCCTGGAGTCCGCATTGCTGAGTAACGACCACGTACGGATCGAGGACGTCACTCTGTAGATAACCTGCAAAAAGTTGTTGAAGTTCTTGCCATTAAAGATCATGTCATTCCTGGTATTCCATATAGCTCAAAATAGAGCACATATCCCAATTCTAATAAGTTTTGATATTTTAACGTCTACTCCGTTGAGCCACGTGGTAAATAACGATGTTATGCATATATGTGTTGTAACATTGAAGGCTATGTGAGTCGTGCGCCAAAGTAGTTTTGCAAGAGGGTAATCTAGAAAAAGGTGTCTTATTGTTTCATTCTGATCACAATAACAACAGTTAGGTCAGTTATCTTTGGTTAATACCACACCTTTGTTTATGAACCTCATAAAGATTTTAATCCCGAGGGGAACTTTGATATTCCAAATATGTAATGATCTGGAGAGCGTTCTAGTGTTTATCAGCTCCGTGTACATAGACTTTACTGAGAATATACCATTCACAGCTAATGTCCATCAAATACTATCTGTCTGGTCAGTTAGCTGCACCTGCATAAGTCTTCTGACCAGATGTTGTTGGCTTTTTGCCCTCAGGATCGAACACACGATCACCCTATAGCTCGACTAGTCGTGTACGTGCAACTCGGCTCAACGTATACGAACTAGCTGTAGCACTCGATATCTCACCGGCGCTCACGCAAACACCGGGACCAAAACACACGCACGCGAACGCATCAACACAAAGATGACCAGAGGCACGTGTCGTGCCTCGTAATAATCCTTTTATTGCTTTTCTTGTTTTTCTTGTGCTTATAAACGATGCTAGGTAATGCATATATATATAGGGGCAAGGCCCTGACTCCTAGACCTGATCGTGCTAAGCACGTACAAACTCTACCAAGAAAAGATCTAACACTACGACTCGGACGTCTCTGTGTATCGAAAGCAAAATCGACTCAAACAAAACTTTCTATACTACTACTAATCATCCGGCAAAACTGCTAACCAGGACTCCTACTCGGACTGAAACTGGTAGAACAAACACACCTAAACGTCCAAACTAGAAAGCTTGGATTACTCCAACATTCACCCCCCTAATATAAACTTTCTATTCGGAGACGTAGAACCAACACATCATCTGAATTACCAGCCCTAGGCCGTCATCCACGCCCACTTTAGCTAGTTGCAGAATCTCGTGCTCCTTCTTTGCCCCCTTTCGCGGATCATGACACTCTCGAGAATAGTGTCCATAGTCCTGACAATTGTAGCACCGAACTTTAGATTTGTCAAACTTTCGATACTTCTGCTTATCTTTCTCCTTATTGCGCGTGAACATCAACTGCTCCTCTCTTTGGTCGCGTTCCCGTCCTTTCAATGTCAATTCATAGGTCTTTAGCCGTCCGATCACCTCCATCACCGACATCTTCGTCACATCGCCCCACTGCTCAATGGTGCCAACGATCGGTAAAAACTTGTCGGGAACAACTCGTAGTAATTTCTCCACAACCACGATGTCCTCCATCTATGATCCGAGAGCTCGCATCTCATTAACCAGGGAGGTTAGTTTTAACGCAAATTCACCAACCCCTATTGACGCCTTCATGCTCATCCTCTCGAACTCCCTCCTTAGAGGTTGAACATGTGCCTTCTTCATCTCCAGCATGCATCTGCTTGAGTGTTTGCCACGCTTCCTTTGCCGTCTCTTTCTTCGATATAGTCATGAAAACGGCATGGAACACACCTTGGGCTGTGGCGGCGAAAGCCTCTTGGTCCTTTGTCTCTTTGACCGTGCCGTCACCTTCCACCGCTGCCCAGACTCCACGCGCACACATGAAGATCTTCATCTTCGCGGCCCACACCCCATAATTGTCACCATCAAGCATGGGGTACTGGATGGTCACACCACCACCACGCGCCTTCGAAGTCGACATGATCCTCTTCTTCGATTTTCCGTCGTCCGTGACACAACTTGACGACGACAACAACTCCACCGTGACGCAACTTGACGACGAAGCCTCCACACCTTGCTCTAGATACCAAGTGTTGGCTTTTCGCCCTGAGGATCAAACACACGATCACCCTGCAACTCGGCTCAACGTATACGAACTATCTACAACACTCGATATCTCACCGGCACTCACGCAAACACCAGTACCAGAACACACGCACGCGAACGCAGCAACACGAAGATGGCCAGAGACACGTGTCGTGCCTCGTAATAATCTCTTTATTGCTTTTCTCGTTTTTCTGATGCTTATAAACGATGCTAGGTAATGCACATATATAGGCGCAAGGCCCTGACTCCTAAACCTGATCGTGCTAAGCACATACAAACTCTACCAGGAAAAGATCTAACACTATGACTCGGAAGTCTCTATGTATGGAAAGCAAAACCGACTCAAACAAAACTTTCTATACTACTACTAATCATCCGGCAGAACTGCTAACGTGGACTCCTACTCGGAGTAAAAGTGGTAGAACAAACACACGTAAACATCCAAACTAGAAAGTTTGGATTACTCCAACAAATGTAATCATGCATTCCAGCGTGCTTCCACTAAAGCTCGCCTGAACTGCATATTAAGAGGTACCGATTGTAATACCATGGACACATAGTCCTCTTTACGTTGTGCAATATTATATAGCATTAGGTATTGAAGTGTTAAAGGAGTGTCTCCAAGCCAACTATCTTCCCAAAATCTTGTTGATGCAAAAATGTATATATGTAGTACAGTAAAAGGATGAGGAGCCAACACCAGGTCTCCTGGTTGCCGCACATCACCGTGCGTCTGCTCCTCCACAACAGAGTGCCGGCGTCCGGATCTGCAGCTTCCTGCCCCTGACCTATCCGTCCTTCTGGCCAGCATCCTCCCCGACCACGCCGCCCCCCGGCCTCACCCCCTCCCCCTCCCTTCCTTGCCGCCTGAGGCAGCCGTCGGGCAAGCCCGGGGCGCCAAGGATGGTGGCGGCGGGGCCTAGGCTGCCCTGCCTCTACGTGGGGAGCCCCGGATCTGGAGCGGCGGCTCCATTGGCGAGGCACGACAGGCTAGCAGCCGTGCGGGTGGTGGATCTGGCGTCCCGACCGTGCGGGCGGCCGGATCCGGTGGTCATTGACGCCCGATGACGGCTTCTGCGGTGGCCGGTGCGCGCGATCTGGTGCCTCCCCTCCTCCCCTGTTCGGCGTGCAGGCCAGCCTGGTCGGGCCGCGCTTCCTTGGGTCGCTGTTCTGTACATGAGGTGCTGCTTGTGGCGGGGATCTATTTCGAGTGAAATCCCTGGTCGGCCATGGCTGGCCGCGTCGACGGCGAGCCTGAGGGCGCCGTTCCCCTCCTTTGAGGCGTCGGTATGGACTGATCCCCTCACTTCCCCTTTCCCTAGGTCTCCCGGGCGAAAGCCTTAACTTTGTTGGGCGTCGACGGCGCTCACGGCGCCGTTCCCTTTTTGAAAGTGCCGCTTTGGGAACCTTGGGGCTGGGTGGCGCTTGTGGGTGGTGGGTGACGGTGGCGGTGCGGCCCTATCCTAGCATGGATCTGCGTCCGTTGCTTGGAGATGGACTCGCGTAGATGGAGGTCGTCGTTTGGCGTCATGGTGGCGTCGATGGTGGAGGCACCTGTCAGGGCTGGTACCTCAATTTGATCTGAAGATGGACTAGTCGAAGATGGCGGCGACGACACATGTGAGTGCGTCGGACCGGTTTGTGCCCCGGACCAGGTATCTGGCTCGGTCGAGGCCTCCGGCTTTAGATGTTATGCTTAGTTGAGAGGTCTGGGTATTTGGTCCAGCTTGCACCCCTTCATCATATGGATATGAGTAGCGGCAGATGTTGCCAAGATGGTGGATT
The DNA here is from genome assembly GCF_904849725.1 of Hordeum vulgare subsp. vulgare. Lineage (NCBI taxonomy): Eukaryota > Viridiplantae > Streptophyta > Magnoliopsida > Poales > Poaceae > Hordeum > Hordeum vulgare. The sequence continues at coordinate 581,332,152 of NC_058522.1, forward strand.
TAGACATATTGTTGTACTACTTTGTAAGGTCCTCGAAAATAATCAATAAAATAGCCGCATGCATCTTCCAAATGTAGAGGCCAGGGGTCATCCTCCTTTTCTAAAAAATACAATAAAATGATTAACAGTTCATACCCTCCAGCCGGGAAGGTTGGCTAGCTGATGTGGCAGCGGCAACTCCTTTTCTAGCATCTACTCCCTCCGTTCCTAAATATAAGTCTTTTAAGCGATTTCACTAGATGTCTACATACGGAGCAAAATGATTGAATGTACACTCTAAAGTATGTCTATATACATCCGTATGTAGTCCACTAGTGAAATCTCTACAAAGACTTATATTTAGGAATGGAGGCAGTAGAATGCATGTGCCCTCAAACCGCCCATAACCGTCTAAAGCGCGTGGGTTCAGATCGTTTTTTGCCATCCAACAAGGGCTTGCATTTGTACGCCATCCAGCCCGGATGCACGTTTTTCCCGTAAGGCCGAGACCACTGATGGTGATGGTGGTGGTGGGGATTGCGGGGGGGGGGGGGGGGGGGGAGGGGGATGCACACGCTCGGGTGTCGTCACGGGCGAGGCCTCCGGCAGTCCTAGGGCTCGACCAACAGCGCCAGGGGATGAAGGCAACGATGACGTGTCGATTGGTGATGACAGCGACGACAGTGGGTGTTGGAGTGAGGCAGGGCTTCAACAATGGCGGCGGCCAGTCTCAGATACTCCGGCGAGCAATACAGGGAGGCATAGGGCCTCAGGGTTGGAGTTCTAGGGGAAGACGCAACCAGGGGCTCTGCTTTTATAGCCGGGGAGTCATGGGGGATGGGGCCGCGAGGTAAGGAAGGAGATGATGGGGAGGGTTCGGTCGCCCGTGGGGAAGGAAAGCGAGGAAGAAGAAGGAAGGCAAGGATTCGAATTACATAGAGTGCCCACCTGTCAGCCAGCGAAACAGAACCGAAAAGGGGCGGCCGCCTCATTCGTAGAAATTTGGTTCGGGCGCGTGTGGAATGGGCCTGCTAGCACTGGTCCTGGTACTAGTGGGCCTGGGTTAAAGGGCTTCAGTCTTTTTTCAAATATAACATTTTTTTTGAAAATACAACAGAGAAAAAAAGTGAAATGTAAAATAAAAAAAAATATACATTATATATAAAATTTCAGCAGAAATTTATCTAAAACAAGAAATATATTTCAAAGATAAATAAAGTACTTATAAATCTCTAAAATTAAAACAGTGCTACTGTTGCAATAAAAACCATTAAATCATTTTTTAAATACCAAAACGATTTCAAATTTATTGTTTCTTAATTTTTCTTCGGAGGGAATCATTTTACCCTCATTTCCATATATTTGTTTTTAAGAGAAAAATAAATTGAATAAAAACTTCAAATAAGTTTGAATTTGAATTTGAAACCATTTGAAATTATTTTCTGTTTTTCTTTGACTAAATATATTTCAAATGACTCAGAATTTTGAAGGGTCATATTATTTCTCTCATCTTGAGTTCTATTCAGAGAATTGGAAATTTGTAAATTCAAATAACTTGAAATGAAAATTGGCTTTGAGAAAGCTTCAAATTGACTTTGAAAATGATTCTTTGAACTTCCAACTCTCTTTCTTAAAATTTGAAGAAGTCATTTTATCTTTTCCTCATGAATATCATTGAATTCCATACAATTTTTGAATTTGAAATATTTTCTATTGGAATTCAAATCTTTTCAAAATCCCATTTCATACTTTTGAATGGAAAAAGTCATGTCATCTTCACTCTAGGGTTTTGTGTTTGAATTTAATTGAATTCAATTAATCAAAGTGCAAAAATGAATATTTGCGGAAGTCCTTTTATTCCCTCTCATTCAACTTTGAAAAAAATATTCAAATTCCGCTCAATTTCACACAGTCAATCACACATATCAAACAAACATTCATAATTGTCTATCTAATATAAAATTCCAAAATTTACATTTTTGGGATGTTACAAACTTACCACCCTTAAAATGAATCTCGTCCTCGAGATTCGAAGAGGCTAGAAAGAACGTTTGGTTTGGGGGTCTTCTTGAAATCCATTGATCGTCACAAAGGTGTGGAGTGCGACCACCCTTAAAAGCCTGGTAACGGTTTCATGAAAACTCATGGACTCCATCCTTAGAATTGACGGTGTCGGTCTTCTCATATTCTCTGGGATAACTCTTCCGCTGAGGCTCTTCCGGTAGGGGCATAAGCTTTTCCTCAAATCTTGTGACCTTTCATCCTTGTAAGGTTCTTCCGAGACCGGGTCTTCTTAGCTGCCATGTGTGTCGTCAATACTAAACAACTATCAAAATCTCATAGTGGTCAACAATAAATGGTTAGCCTATACAGGGTTCCGTCGTCCTGCCATTCTAAGGTTTTCGCTTGTCGTACCGGCACTCTTTTAAGGTTTTAAGGCTATCTGATTTTCCATCAACATATGATAGTTCATGATAGAAGTCTATGCTATGGGGTCCAATCCATACCGTACTTGAAACATTACTTCATACGCAACTACCTTCGATGCTTCTGCACGATTTTAGTTTTATTCTGATGAGTTGGCCTTCCAACAAAATTATTGTTGTAATAAAGACTCTATATGAGATTTTTCATGTAATAAAGCATGTGATTGAACTTTGATGCATACATTTATATACGTGTGTATGCTAGCATGATCCACAACATGATTCAAGGATGACACAGATGCACAGAGACTTGACCGTTTCAGGTCGGGTCGCTACATGATCACCAAGGCAGAGCTTGAGATATTCTTCTTTACTGTAATGTCATTAACAGTGGTCTATGTCAAACAAACTTTACTCGAAAGTTTCTGAACCAAAAAAGAAGTACATAAATAATATTGGACCAACCCATATCATTCTCTTTTTCTTAATGCAAAATTCTCTGCTTATTTACTTGAGTTCGACGGAGTATTTTTCTGCTGCACAATAGACGCATCTTTTACATGTAATTTGCCTGCCAATAGAAGAAAACCAAATAAATAAACAAAACTGTCCTCTCCGACCTCCTCACCTCCGCAAACGTTATGCTGGTCGCGCGCACGACATCACACCGCACAACTGCGGACTCGACGCCGTCGTCGTTGCCACGCGCTCGCCGCACACCGCAGCCTCCATTTCCGCTGCGCTCGCCACCTCCCGCCACAACCCCGAACCTGGTAGCTTTGATGCCAATTATTGAAGTCTAGCCCTAGCTCCCTCCTTCTGGTTGCTCTCTCTCTTACTGGCTCGAAACCGAGGAAGAAGAAAAAAGAAGGAAGACACGAGATATGGTGGTTCCGGCGCACGAACACCCGCCGCACAAACGGCTTCTTCCTTCAAGCATGAGGTCGAATCCACACGTACAACTGTACACTGGGTGGAGCTTTGTACGCAGACGTGTACAGATGACGCCGCGCTCCCCACTCCTCCACGGTTGTGCGCTCCGCACGCCCTGTCTCGCGTCCACATCACGCACAGACGCGATCAACAAGGTCGGGCTCCAACAAAACGCCACGGTCACCCCGAATATGCCTATTGGTGGACGACTACAGGTTGGACTTTATCGTTGCCGTCCACGCTGCACGGTGATTTCCTGTCCCCCTCGTATGCATCATGTTCTCCTTGTATCCAGCAACCTAACAGGGTTTGTAGGAGGGAATCTAGGTAGTAGAACATCACCCATTCATTGTAGGAGGGAATCTAGGTAGTAGAACATCACCCATTCATATGTTCCACCGAACATGTTAATGGGAGATAGACCGAACAGTTTGCCAATAAATGAGCCAGCTGTTCTCGCGCATGCAACCTACCGCAGGCTCGTGACCCGATGAACAGCTGCCCCCGTTTATTTTGCTCAGTCAACACGTTCGTCTGCATGGTATTTAATGTACTAAGAATAACAGTAAACACACTAATCATCCGTCAGTTATCATATTTGTATTACTAACTTGTAAATGTTACTTGGTTAGTAGTGTTCCAAATTTTTAGTTTTTCGTAAAGTGCGCTAACTATCACTGATAAAATTTGTTAAGACGCTAACTATCACGCTGAACATACCTTTTATGGCCATTATACAACACTAACACAGCAAATGTTTAATTAGGCATTACATTATTCTAACAAGTACAATAGCTACGCATGTTCTTTTTACAAACTACCCCATGATCACGTCAAATCGTCAGACGGTATGGTCTGTCGTGACGCACAGGGGACGGTATGGTCACGAGCGGGTTCCTGTGCTGTCACCCACCATCTGACCCATTTATGTGCCAAGGCCAGAGCATAGGTACATCGTCTTCTTCGATCTCTAGCTCCACTCCGCTTTGCCAAGAACACCACTGGTAGACCCACCTGAACTCCCCCCTCGCCGGCGTACAACAAGTTGACGGACGCTGTTCACCGGAGCCACCTTACTTCGCGCTAAGGTACCATTGCATCACCCCGCCCCCCTCCCGAAACATCACCGATTCTATAGGAATACCGATTACTAGTCGATGCCCATCATCCATCACTGATTCTATAGGAATACTTCTATGCGTTGTCATCGTAGGTGTTTTGAATGGATAGTTTGTTTGTTCCCGATCAACCGCCATCTGTTCTAAATCCAGAATCAGTTACGGAGCAATCACTAGATGAACTAGACAGTGAACCAGAGGGCTCCGGCTGTTCCAGCGCCCCCCAGGAAGCCCGTCGATTACCTCTAGGCTATCTTTGTTCAAATTAGGAGCTGTCATTTCCAAGCTTACCAGCTTCAAGAAGAAGTTAGTTAGAGAAACCGGATTTGATGGCCTGCTGGAAATCAAGTCACGGCAGAAGATTAATCTGAAGTATAGTTCATACCTAATGGACATGATAGATGCAGATAACAGTATCATCAATCTAGAGGGCCAGGGCACGCTGGAGTTAACCGAAAAGCATGTTTAGGCAGTTTTTGCAATCCCATTAGGAGAGCAAACAATTACTAATGAAAGGGTTGACCCATCAGAAGCATGTGTTGAATATACAAGAGTTGCAGCGGGGTTTTGTGAGAAGGGCATACACAGTCTGAAGGCAGCAGAGGCTTATCTACTACGCGACATAACCGCTGATTCAAGGAAGATAGATATTGATTGTTTCAAGATTGCATTTGTCATTTTTGCTGTCGGGCAGGTGCTAGCGCCATCAGCAAAGCACGACTACATCACAATAGATTTCTGGCCAGCTTTGAATGATATATCAAAATCAAGCAATGGAACTGGTGTCAGTACGTAATGAGACATGTCTTCCAGGCTGTTCGGAAGTTCAAGGCAGATGTCGCAAGGAGGAACCCTACAATTCACATTGTCGGTTGCCATTTTTTTCTGCAGGTACGATCATGGAAAAATTTGGTATCTACATTTTAACTTAAGAGATGCAACACCTAACTGTTATCTTGCAGGTCCTCGTTCTCGACTGCCTAGAACTCGGACCGCTGAACAGACCACGCGGGTTGCACCCTCCGATTGCTCTGTTTGATTACGATTCCATGAAAAAGATGGTGGACACTATAGCCGTAAATCTTTGGGGGGGGGGTGAAATTTCCTACCACGGTGCCTCGGTATGCATTCTCAACACACAGTGAATTTCAATCTTTTTTTGCAAATAAACGTGGCCATAATAATATTTTGTACTTTTCATACTAATTGCAGGTAAGGCCAGAAGTTAATGTTAGCAAGACCATCGTGTCTACCAACGCATATTCCCCAAACACTAAACAAACTACCATGTACACGATAAAATCTACGAGGCCGGAGATGCCGAATGCACCGATGCTGCGTGCGAGCTATAGCAAAACCGGTCTGCAGGATTTTGCAAACCACCTACGTCTCAATCACCCAAAAATAGTAAGTTGAAATCAATCGTTATCCATTCATGTTAATAAGAACACATTTTCTGTACCGAGCGCTAACATTCATTCGTAAAAATACGCAGGCAGGAGAGAAAATGGGCATACTTCTGAAAGAACACAACGCACGCAGCCTCGCTAACATCGCAGCGATGCGACAGTCTTTCCAGGCACAAATGTTCAGTTTTGCTGACAAAATAGTCAACTGCATAGCTGAAAACTGTGCATGTTGCAAGTCATTTGGTAGGAAAGACTGCATCATAAAATATGGGGAGCAGCCCAATACTGACAGTCGCGCTGCTACAAATCCCAGGGAAGATGTGTTTGAGACACCTGTCAGCAATAAGTTTACCACCCGCCTGACAGGCACAATCGAACCCCAGGGTGAGTAACAATTATTTGACGGGCAAATATCTTATCTAAATTTCTGCGCTCTTTTTGTCAATGTGCATTTTCGACTGCCAATGTATCTTCTCATCTAAAATTCCCTAAAATTGACATTAACGCCATCTCATCTGTCTTCAACTCGTTTTTAATGTGAGGAGGTAGCACATCCCGCAACAACTTAATTAGCAGTAAGAGAGACTGTGGAATTAATAGTGAAAGTATCGACTCCGAATCATCAAAAAAGATACGTACTGGATTCGAACAGGCAGTCCAAGTGCAGACACAATCAGGTCTTGATAATGTGAACAACTCATCATTGGCAGCCAAGAAAGAAGCTCGTCGGGAGATTGCTACCATGGTTTACAACTTCTTTGACGACTTGACTGCCAGTGTCACATACTATGCCGAGCTTCGACCGCGTGCAGAGTACATTACATTTGGAGCTACTAACGACACTGTACCTACAAAGATACGTTTACAGAAATGCAGACTCGCTCGCGACCCATGGTCAATTGGATCAGTCCCACAACCTCCGGCACCTACAGTCCTTAGAGCTATCAAAGACTGGTTAACTGCATCATCGACTATTAGGCTAGAAAGGTGAAGTTCTCATTTTTTGTTGTCATCTAGTGGTATGAAATCTTAAGCCAATCTTGGCCACCTTTTTTAGATGTGATTAACCAAAACCCTCATTCATTTCTTGAAAACAGGATATGGATATTGCATCCCATACCAAGGTTACTATCATTGGATGGCCTTGAATTGCAGCAACAGTTAATAGGTAATGATCAATTGAGCCATGAGATGTGTGCAACCATCTTTAGGCGTCTAGGGCAGATGGACAAATTGTTTTCGAAAGATAGTATCGGTATGTTATGGAGGAAGTTTCTGGAACCCGATTTCGCAGTAAGTACATTGTTTCAGGGGGCTATATATCCAACAAATCTCCGCAAAAACATTTTTGTAGATGCTAATAGTTTTATACTTTTGAACAGACAACAGTCTTGTGTAATGCTGACCCATTGGCAATCCATCCCATACGACTAAGATTTACCGAGGGCACGGACAAATGGAACCCAGCATCATGCCGAATGGTACGTATGTTCCCTGACTAATGATGTTGAAACTATATATCCACATTTCGGTTACACACATCCACACCTGATAACTCATCGAGTATACATTTTGGCAGTGGCACATTCCTGCTACACTAGTGTTGGAATTATGCCCTAGAGGCAATGATAAATAAGTTATTATTATAATTCATGTATCAAGATAATCGTTTATTATCCATGCTATAATTGTATTGAACGAAGACTTAGATACATGTGTGGATACATAGACAAAACACTGTCCCTAGCAAGCCTCTAGTTGGCTAGCCAGTTGATCAAGGATATTCAGGGTCTTCTGACTATGTACAAGGTGTTGTTGCTTGATAACTGGATCACGTCATTGGGAGAATCACGTGATGGACTAGACCGAAACTAATAGACGTAGCATGTTGATCGTGTCATTTTGTTGCTACTGTTTTCTGCGTGTCAAGTATTTATTCCTATGACCATGAGATCATATAACTCACTGACACCGGAGGAATACTTTATGTGTATCAAACGTCACAACGTAACTGGGTGGCAATAAAAATGCTCTACAGGTATCTCCTAAGGTGTCCGTTGAGTTAGTATGGATCAAGACTGGGATTTGTCACTCCGTGTGACGGAGAGGTATCTCGGGGCCCACTCGGTAATACAACATCACACACAAGCCTTGCAAGCAATGTGACTTAGTGTAAGTTACGGGATCTTGTATTACAGAACGAGTAAATAGACTTGCCGGTAAACGAGATTGAAATAGGTATGCAGATACTGATGATAGAATCTCGGGCAAGTAACATACCGAAGGATAAAATCCTTGGCACTGAGGTTCAAACGATAAGATCTTCGTAGAATATGTAGGATCCAATATGGTCATCCAGGTCCAGCTATTGGATATTGACCGAGGAGTCCCTCGGGTCATGTCTGCATAGTTCTCGAACCCGCAGGGTCTGCACACTTAAGGTTCGACGTTGTTTTATGCGTATTTGAGTTATATGGTTGGTTACCGAATGTTGTTTGGAGTCCCGGATGAGATCATGGACGTCACGAGGGTTTCCGGAATGGTTTGGAGACGAAGATTGATATATAGGATGACCTCATTTGATTACCGGAAAGTTTTCGGAATTACCGGAAATGACGAATGGGTTCCGGATGTTCACCGGGGGGGGGGGCAGCCCACCCCGGGGAAGCCCATAGGCCTTACGGGTGCTGCACCAGCCCTTAGTGGGCTGGTGGGCAAGCCCAAGAAGGCCCCTGCGCAGGAGATAAGAAAATCAAAGAGAAAAAAGGGGAAGTGGGAAAGAAGGGAAGGACTCCACCTTCCAATCCTAATCGGACTAGGATTGGAGGAGGATTCCTCCTCCCCCCCTTCGGCCGACCCCCTTGGGGCTCCTTGAGCCTCAAGGCAAGGCCCCTCCCCTTCCACCTATATATGCGGAGGTATTAGGGCTGATTTGAGACAACTTTGCCACGGCAGCCCGACCACATACCTCCACGGTTTTTCCTCTAGATCGCGTTTCTACGAAGCTCGGACGGAGCCCTGCTGAGATTAGATCACCACCAACCTCCGGAGCGCCGTCATGCTACTGGAGAACTCATCTACCTCTCCATCTCTCTTGCTGGATCAAGAAGGCCGAGATCATCGTCGAGCTGTACGTGTGCTGAACGCGGAGGTGCCGTCCGTTCGGCACTAGATCAGAGCGGATCGTGGGACGGATCGAGGGACGGTTCGTGGGACGGTTCGCGGGGCGGATCGAGGAACGTGAAGACGTTCCACTACATCAACCGTGTTTATTAAACGCTTCTGTTGTGCGATCTACAAGGGTACGTAGATCTGAAATCACCCTCGTAGATGGAAATCACCATGATAGGTCTTCTTGCGCGTGGGAAATTTTTTGTTTCCCATGCGATGTTGCCCAACAGTGGCATCATGAGCTAGGTTCATGCGTAGATGTCATCTCGAGTAGAACACAAAAGTTTTTGTGGGCGGTGATGTGCAATTTGCTGCCCTCCTTAGTCTTTTCTTGATTCCACGGTATTGTTGGATCGAAGCGGCTCGGACCGACATTACTCGTACGCTTACGAGAGACTGGTTTCATCGCTACGAGCAACCCCGTTGCTCAAACATGACTGGCGAGTGTCGGTTTCTCCAACTTTAGTTGAATCAGATTTGACCGAGGATGTGCTTGGATGAGGTTAAATAGCAATTGATATATCTCCGTTGTGGTGTTTGCGTAAGTAAGATGCGATCCTACTAGATACCCATGGTCACCACGTAAAACATGCAACAACAATTAGAGGATGTCTAACTTGTTTTTGCAGGGTATGCTTGTGATGTGATATGGCCAATGATGTGATGTGATATATTGGATGTATGAGATGATCATGTTGTAATAGTTAATATCGACTTGTACGTCGATGGTACGGCAACCGGCAGGAGCCATAGGGTTGTCTTTAAACTAATGTTTGTGCTTGCAGATGCGTTTACTATATTGCTAGGATGTAGCTTTAGTAGTAATAGCATGAGTAGCACGACAACCCCGATGGCGACACGTTGATGGAGATCATGGTGTGACGCCGGTGACAAGAAGATCGTGTCGGTGCTTTGGTGATGGAGATCAAGAAGCACGTGATGATGGCCATATCATGTCACTTATGAATTGCATGTGATGTTAATCCTTTTATGCACCTTATTTTGCTTAGAACGACGGTAGCATTATGAGGTGATCTCTCACTGAAATTTCAAAACGAAATTGTGTTCTCCCTGACTGTGTACCGTTGCTACAGTTCGTCGTTTCGAGACACCACGTGATGATCGGGTGTGATAGACTCAACGTTCACATACAACGGGTGCAAAACAGTTGCACATGCGGAACACTCGGGTTAAGCTTGACGAGCCTAGCATGTGCAGACATGGCCTCGGAACACATGAGACCGAAAGGTCGATCATGAATCATATAGTTGATATGATTTGCATAGGGATGCTTAGCACTGAAACTATCCTCAACTCACGTGATGATCGGACTTGAGCTAGTGGAATTGGATCATGAACCACTCAAATGACTAGAGAGATGTACTTTTTGAGTGGGAGTTTAGCAAGTAATTTGATTAAGTTAAACTCTAAATATCTTGAACATAGTCTAAGTCCACTTTGAATATATTTGTGTTGTAGATCAATGGCTCACGCGACAGTCACCCTGAATTTTAATACGTTCCTAGAGAAAGCTAAGTTGAAAGATGATTGAAGCAACTTTGTGTTGGAAATATGCCCTAGAGGCAATAATAAATTAGTTATTATTATATTTCTTAGTTCATGATAATCGTTTATTATCCGTGCTATAATTGTATTGATTGGAAACACAATACTTGTGTGGATACATAGACAAAACACTGTCCCTAGTAAGCCTCTAGTTCACTAGCTCGTTGATCAAAGATGGTCAAGGTTTCCTGGCCATAGGCAAGTGTTGTCACTTGATAACGGGATCACATCATTAGGAGAATCATGTGATGGACTAGACCCAAACTAATAGACGTAGCATGTTGATCGTGTCATTTTGTTGCTACTGTTTTCTGCGTGTCAAGTATTTGTTCCTATGACCATGAGATCATATAACTCACGGACACCGGAGGAATGCTTTGTGTGTATCAAACGTCGCAACGTAACTGGGTGACTATAAAGATGCTCTACAGGTATCTCCGAAGGTGTTTGTTGAGTTAGTATGGATCGAGACTGGGATTTGTCACTCCGTGTGACGGAGAGGTATCTCGGGGCCCACTCGGTAATACAACATCACACACAAGCCTTGCAAGCAATGTAACTTAATGTAAGTTGCGGGATCTTGTATTACGGAACGAGTAAAGAGACTTGCCGGTAAACGAGATTGAAATAGGTATGCGGATACTGACGATCGAATCTCGGGCAAGTAACATACCGAAGGACAAAGGGAATGACATACGGGATTATATGAATCCTTGGCACTGAGGTTCAAACGATAAGATCTTCGGAATATGTAGGATCCAATATGGGCATCCAGGTCCCGCTATTGGATATTGACCGAGGAGTCTCTCGGGTCATGTCTGCATAGTTCTCGAACCCGCAGGGTCTGCACACTTAAGGTTCGACGTTGTTTTATGCGTATTTGAGTTATATGGTTGGTTACCGAATGTTGTTCGGAGTCCCGGATGAGATCACGGACGTCACGAGGGTTTCCGGAATGGTCCGGAAACGAAGATTGATATATAGGATGACCTCATTTGGTTACCGGAAGGTTTTCGTGCATTACCGGAAAAGTTTCGGGCTCATCGGTAGTGTACCGGGAGTGCCGGGAGGGGTGCCGGGGACCATCGGGAGGGGTGTCACGCCCCAAGGGGTCTCATGGGCTATGGGAAGAGATAAACCAGCCCCTAGTGGGCTGGAATAAGTTCCCACTAAGGCCCATAAGGTTTGAGAAGGAAAAAACACAAGGTGGAAAGAGTTTCCAAGTGGGAAGGTGGAATCCTACTCCAAGTAGGATTGGAGTAGGACTCCTCCACCTCCAATTTCGGCCAAACCTTTAGGTTTTGAGGCTGCCTCCTCCCCTCCCTCCCACCTATATATACGGAGGTTTTAGGGCTGATTTGAGACGACTTTTCCACGGCAGCCCGACCACATACCTCCACGGTTTTTCCTCTAGATCGCGTTTCTGCGGAGCTCAGGCGGAGCCCTGCTGAGACAAGGTCATCACCAACCTCTGGAGCGCCGTCACGCTGCCGGAGAACTCTTCTACCTCCCCGTCTCTCTTGCTGGATCAAGAAGGCCGAGATCATCGTCAAGCTGTACGTGTGCTGAACGCGGAGGTGCCGTCCGTTCGGTACTAGATCGTGGGACTGATCGCGGGATTGTTCGCGGGGCGGATCGAGGGACGTGAGGACGTTCCACTACATCAACCGCGTTCACTAACGCTTCTGCTGTACGATCTACAAGGGTACGTAGATCACTCATCCCCTCTCGTAGATGGACATCACCATGATAGGTCTTCGTGCGCGTAGGAAAATTTTGTTTCCCATGCGACGTTCCCCAACACTTTGTAGACTGGGCTCATAATCTTAAGTTGCTCCTGCAAGTTGGGAAGAAGGATTATGTCCTTAATGCTGCGCTAGGAGATGAACCATCCGCTACGGCTGACCAAGATGTTAAGAACGCTTGGTTAACACGTAAGGAGGACTACTCAGTAGTTCAATGTGCAGTCTTGTATGGCTTAGAGCCGGGACTTCAACGTCACTTTGAGCATCATGGAGCATATGAGATGTTCCAGGAGTTGAAGTTTATCTTTCAGAAGAACGCCCGGATCGAAAGGTATGAGACCTCCGATAAATTCTATGCTTGCAAGATGGAGGAGAATTCGTTTGTTAGTGAACATGTGCTCAAAATGTCTGGGTACTCAAACCGTCTAGCTGAGCTGGGGATTGAACTCCCGCAAGAGGCTGTCACTGACAGAATTCTTCAATCACTGCCTCCAAGCTATAAGGGCTTTGTGTTGAACTACAACATGCAAGGGATGAACAAGTCACCCGATGAGTTGTTCACGATGCTGAAAGTCGGAGAGTCAGAATTCCGTAAAGAGCATCAAGTGTTGATGGTGAATAAGACCACTAGTTTCAAGAGAAACAACAAAGGAAAGAAAGTTAATTCGAAGAAGAGCTTCAAGCCTGTTGCCAATCCGTCGAAGAAACCCAAAGCTGGACCTAAGCCTGAAACGGAGTGCTATTATTGCAAGGGTATGGGTCACTAGAAGCGCAACTGCCCCAAGTATCTGGCTGATAAGAAGGCGGCCAAAGAAAAATCAGGTATATTCGATATACATGTTATTAATGTGTACTTAACCAGCTCTCGTAGTAGTGCCTGGGTATTCGATACCGGTTCTATTGCTCATATTTGTAACTCGAAACAGGAACTGCGGAATAAGCGAAGGCTGGCGAAGGATGAAGTGACGATGCGCGTGGGAAATGGTTCCAAGGTTGATGCAATCGCCGTCGGCACAACTTCACTTCAGTTACCATCAGGATTAGTTATGAACTTAAATAATTGTTATTTAGTGCCTGCGTTAAGCGTGAACATTATATCTGGATCTTTGTTATTGCGAGAAAGTTACTCGTTTAAGTCAGAGAATAATGGTTGTTCTATTTCTATGAGTAATATCTTTTATGGTCATGCACCCAATGTGAGAGGATTGTTCAGATTGAATCTTGATTGTGATAATACACATATACATAACATTGAGACCAAAAGAGTTAGAGTTAACAATGATAGCGCCATGTTTTTATGGCACTGCCGCTTAGGTCATATTGGTGTAAAGCGCATGAAGAAACTCCATACCGATGGACTTTTGGAGTCACTTGACTTTGATTCACTTGACACGTGCGAACCATGCCTCATGGGAAAGATGACTAAAACTCCTTTCTCCGGAACAATGGAGCGTGCAAGTGACTTGTTGGAAATCATACATACCGATGTGTGTGGTCCGATGAGTGTGGAGGCACGCGGCGGATATCGTTATTTTCTCACCTTCACTGACGATTTGAGTAGATATGGTTATGTCTACTTGATGAAGCACAAGTCTGAAACATTTGAAAAGTTCAAGCAATTTCAGAGTGAAGTTGAAAATCATCGTAACAAGAAGATCAAGTTCCTACGGTCTGATCGTGGGGGTGAATACCTAAGTTTCGAGTTTGGTGCTCACTTAAGCCAATGTGGAATTGTTTCACAGTTGACACCGCCTGGAACACCACAGCGTAATGGTGTGTCCGAACGTCGTAATCGCACTTTATTAGAGATGGTGCGATCTCTGATGTCTCTTACCGATTTGCCGTTATCATTATGGGGTTATGCATTAGAAACAGCTGCATTCACTTTAAATAGGGCACCATCAAAATCCGTTGAGACGACACCATACGAACTGTGGTATGGCAAAAGACCAAAGTTGTCGTTTCTTAAAGTTTGGGGATGTGATGCTTATGTCAAAAAGCTTCAGCCTGAAAATCTAGAACCCAAAGCGGAAAAGTGCGTCTTCATAGGTTACCCAAAAGACACAGTTGGGTACACCTTCCATCTCAAATCCGAGGGCAAAGTGTTTGTTGCTAAGAACGGAGCTTTTCTCGAGAAGGAGTTTCTCTCGAGAGAATTGAGTGGGAGGAAGAAAGAACTTGATGAGGTTGTCGAACCTCTCATCCCTCTGGATGGTGGCGCGGGGCAAGGGGAAAACCGTGTCGTTGCGACGCCGGTTGAGGAGGAAGTTAATGATGATGATCATGAAACTCCGGATCAAATTTCTATCGAACCTCGAGGTTGACGAGACCACGTACTACTGCAGAGTGGTACGGTAATCCCGTATTATCAATAATGTTGTTGGACAACAATGAGCCTGCGAATTATGAAGAAGCAATGGTGGGCCCGGATTCCAACAAATGAGTGGAGGCCATGAAGTCCGAGATAGGACCTATGTATGAAAACAAAGTGTGGACTTTGGAAGTACTACCTGAAGGCCGCAAGGCTATTAAGAACAAATGGATCTTTAAGAACAAGACGGACGCTGACGGTAATGTGACCATTTACAAAGCTCGACTTGTGGCAAAGGTTTTTTCACAAGTTCAAGGAGTTGACTACGATGAGACGTTCTCACCCGTAGCGATGCTTAAGTCCGTCAGAATCATGTTAGCAATAGCTGCATTTTTCGATTATGAAATCTGGCAGATGGATGTCAAAACGGCGTTCCTTAATGGTTTCCTTAAGGAAGAGTTGTATATGATGCAACCCGAAGGTTTTGTCGATCCTAAAAATGCTAAAAAAGTGTGCGAGCATCTCAGAGTTGGAATAAACGCTTTGATGAGGTGTTCAAAGCATTTGGGTTTATACAAGTGGTTGGAGAATCTTATATTTATAAGAAAGTGAGTGGGAGCTGTGTGGCGTTTCTAATATTATATGTGGATGACATATTGCTGATTGGAAACAACGTGGAGTTTTTTGAGAGCATAAAGGATTATTTGAATAAAAGTTTCTCTATGAAGGACCTAGGAGAAGCTGCTTACATTCTAGGCATAAAGATCTATAGGGATAGATCGAAACGTCTCATAGGACTTTCACAAAGCACATACCTTGATAAAGTTTGGAAGAGGTTCAAAATGGAACAATCCAAGAAGGGGTTCTTGCCAGTTTTACAAGGTACGAGATTGAATAAGACTCAGTGCCCAGCAACTGATAAAGATAGAGAGCATATGAGCACCGTCCCCTATGCTTCAACCATAGGTTCTATCATGTATGCAATGTTGTGCACTAGACCGGACGTTAGCTTGGCCACAAGTATGGCAGGCAGGTTCCAGAGTAATCCAGGAGTGGATCACTGGACGACGGTCAAGAATATCCTGAAGTACCTGAAAAGGACTAAGGAGATGTTTCTCGTGTATGGAGGTGACGAAGAGCTCGCCGTAAAAGTTTACGTCCATACAAGCTTTGACACAGATCCGGACGACTCTAAGTCGTAGACCGGATACGTATTTATTCTTAATGGGGGTGCGGTAAGCTGGTGCAGTTCCAAGCAAAGCGCCGTAGCTGATTCCACATGTGAAGCGGAGTACATGGCTGCCTCGGAGGCAACTAAGGAGGGTGTCTGGATGAAGCAGTTCAAGACGGATCTTGGAGTGGTGCCAAGCACACTGAATCCAATAACCCTGTTTTGTAACAACACGGGTGCCATTGCCTTAGCAAAGGAACCACAGTTTCACAAGAAGACCAGA
Organism: Hordeum vulgare subsp. vulgare; assembly: GCF_904849725.1. Lineage (NCBI taxonomy): Eukaryota > Viridiplantae > Streptophyta > Magnoliopsida > Poales > Poaceae > Hordeum > Hordeum vulgare. The sequence goes on from NC_058522.1 coordinate 581,348,264, forward strand.
CACATCAAACGACGCTTCAACCTCATCCGCGACTACGTCAAAGGGGAGGACGTAAATATATGCAAAGTGCACACGGATCTGAATGTAGCAGACCCGCTGACTAAACCTTTTCCACGGGCAAAGAATGATCAACACCATAACTGTATGGGTGTTAGATTTATTACAATGTAATTCGCATGGTGATGTGAGGGCTAGATTATTGACTCTAGTGCAAGTGGGAGACTGTTGGAATTATGCCCTAGAGGCAATGATAAATAAGTTATTATTATAATTCCTGTATCAAGATAATCGTTTATTATCCATGCTATAATTGTATTGAATGAAGACTTAGATACATGTGTGGATACATAGACAAAACACTGTCCCTAGCGAGCCTCTAGTTGGCTAGCCAGTTGATCAAGGATAGTCAGGGTCTTCTGACTATGTACAAGGTGTTGTTGCTTGATAAATGGATCACGTCATTGGGAGAATCACGTGATGGACTAGACCGAAACTAATAGACGTAGCATGTTGATCGTGTCATTTTGTTGCTACTGTTTTCTGCGTGTCAAGTATTTATTCCTATGACCATGAGATCATATAACTCACTGACACCGGAGGAATACTTTGTGTGTATCAAACGTCACAACGTAACTGGGTGGCTATAAAGATGCTCTACAGGTATCTCCAAAGGTGTCCGTTGAGTTAGTATGTATCAAGACTGGGATTTGTCACTCCGTGTGACGGAGAGGTATCTCGGGGCCCACTCGGTAATACAACATCACACACAAGCCTTGCAAGCAATGTGACTTAGTGTAAGTTACGGGATCTTGTATTACGGAACGAGTAAAGAGACTTGCTGGTAAACGAGATTGAAATAGGTATGAGGATACTGACGATCGAATCTCGGGCAAGTAACATACCGAAGGACAAAGTGAATGACATACGAGATTATATAAATCCTTAGCACTAAGGTTCAAACGATAAGATCTTCGTAGAATATGTCGGATCCAATATGGGCATCCAGGTCCCGCTATTGGATATTGACCGAGGAATCCCTCGGGTCATGTCTACATAGTTCTCAAACCCGCAGGGTCTGCACACTTAAGGTTCCACGTTGTTTTATGCGTATTTGAGTTATATGGTTGGTTACCGAATGTTGTTTGGAGTCCCCGAATGAGATCATAGACGTCACGAGGGTTTATGGAATGGTCCGGAGACGAAGATTAATATATAGGATGACCTCATTTGATTATCGGAAAGTTTTCGGAATTACGGGGAATGACGAATGGGTTCCGGATGTTCACCGGGGGGGGGGGGGGGCAGCCCACCCCGGGGAAGCCCATAGGCCTTAGGAGTGCCGCACCAGCCCTTAGTGGGCTGGTGGGCAAGCCCAAGAAGGCCCCTGCGCAGGAGATAAGAAAATCAAAGAGAAAAAAGGGGAAGTGGGAAAGAAGGGAAGGACTCCACCTTCCAATCCTAGTTGGACTAGGATTGGAGGAGGATTCCTCCTCCCCCCTTCGGCCGACCCCCTTGGGGTTCCTTGAGGCTCAAGGCAGGGCCCCTCCCCTCCCACCTATATATACGGAGGTATTAGGGCTGATTTGGGACAACTTTGTGTGACAGCCCGGTGCCGACGTTCTAGAAGCTTCCCCTCTCTTTCCGTTTTCGTCGTGTGGCTTATTTTAATTGTCGTGTCATTATCGCATCATGCGCATCATCAGCATTGCATCGGCGTCTCCGTTGCCGCCAGTTTTCAAACTTGCGTCCGTTAGTAGTTGCCGGTTCTCGTTGTTGTTCGTTCCGAGTCCGACCGCACACGCACGCGCCCGGGGCACCGTCGAAACCCTGTTTTAAAGTGCGTTTAAAACTTCCTCTGATTGAGGTGAAACTTGGCACGCGGTCGCGATTAGATGTAGCTAGGCCGCCTGTCGAATTTTGTCGCGATCGGAGACCGTCTGGTACCCGAACGGTCGCCCGTAGTGGCACCGTATTCGGTCTACCGTCGGACGTCTATCGGTGTTGTTAAAACTCGTGCCGTGCCGCCCGCTCTCTCTCTCGTCTCCGGATGTCTACACAACACGGCCACGTAGCACGCCCCGCGTTCGGAATCGTCCGAATCCGACCCCGCGGTTGGATCCGGATCGCGATTCCGGTTAACCGAGCCCCCTTTTTCCTTATAAATACCCCCCTCCTCCTTAATTTTTAGACAGCCCCTCTTCCCTGCCTCGTTTTCCGCGCCCCACCTACCAAACCCTAGCCTCTTTCCTCCCACCTGTCTCCCTCCTCCAGCCGCCGGCCCGCTAGGCCCGCGCGCGGCCCGCCCGAGCCCATCTCGGCCCGAGCCGCCGCCGCCCCGGTCTGCCCCGTTGCGCCCGAGCTCCTCCCGGCGCCTCCCCATGGCTTTCCCTGCCCGCGCGCCTCGCCGGAGGTCGCCGTGCCCTGCCGCCTAGCACCTTCCGGCCACCGCCACGACGGGCCCCGCCGGACCCAGGCCGGAGCCTTGCCCCGCTCCTCTGTCCTCCCTCCTTCTCTCCCTAACCCTCGGTTCATCTCTCTCCCGCAGGTCCCCATCACCATGGAGCTCCGTGGCCGTCTCGCGCCTCCTCCGCCGGGAATGGCTCCCGCAACACCAGATCCGGTCAGTCCCCTCTCGGATTCATTCGACCCCGTCCAGTCACCTCCCCGGTCGGCGTTGACCCGCCATGCCCCGTCGTGTGCAGCGTCGGGAGGTTGACGAGGCGGATCGATCCCTGTCGCCGAGCGTGCGCTCGCATGGGTCGGATCCGCGCGGGGCCCAACACGCCTCGGCCCAGCGAGGCTGCCCCAGGACAGCGTCGGCCCATGCCTCGCTTCGGCCTCCTCTCCAGGCCGCCTCCGCAGCTTCCTCTCTTGGGCCGAAGTCCGCAAGGTGAGGCCCCCTCTGACGCTCAAATCGCGCACTAGGCGCTGTATAGGAACCTGCGCCCCCCTTGTAGCATTAGAAATGGTTTCGGCCCATTTAGATAATTTAGGTTTTTTTTTCCGGAATTAATAAATTCCAGAAAATAGTCGGATATTAAAACGCTCGTAACTTTTGTTCAGTTAGTCGGATCGAGGTGATCTTTATATCGTTTTGGTGTAGAATTTCACGTAGAATATGATTTTGAGACTTGCATATTTGTTTAACGCTGTTTTAGAGTGCCTAATGTCTCGTTTTACGTGCTGTTTAACTAGGTACCGTTCCGTAGTTAATTCTCGTGCGTGTCCGGACTGCCCGTATGCCATGGATTTAATGTCCATGTTTTAGGGACCATATTTCCACGTATTTTAGAGCGCTCACTCGTATTTTTCCGTGTAGGGTTTTGCCGGTAGTTCATTTTCCCGTTTAGAGGTATTATCTCGCATTATTGTGTGGCTTTATTTTGCGTTGCAAACCCCGCTTATTTTATATGTTTTCGGGGTAGAAAAAATCCCGTGGATTTTTCTGTGCAATTAGTTTTAGCTTTTGAGGAAGTTAGTCCGCGAGATATTTTATCGTGGTGCCCTTTTGTTTAATTCGTAGGATTTATTCCGTGCCTCGTTTGAATTAGTTGTCAACCAGTGAGTTGATCTTGGATGTTTTGTTTAGCCCCTGGTAATTTTGGTTGCCATAAAAATGCATGTTTAGGTGTTGTTTGCTTGCTCTCAAGTTGCTTGAATAGTGCTGTTTTAGAGGAGCTGAAATATTTCTAAGTCTGGAATCTGCTATTATTTTGTTGCTGTCTTGTCTTGCTTGTAGCTTGTGATCTGTAGCTCTTTTGAGGTTGGTCCAATGGGGTTAGTTGTTCCCCTTATGTTTCTCTAGCTTGCTGTTAAGTTTCATGCCATTTGAAGTCCTGTAGCTATAGGTTTTGCTGCTGTCAATATGCCTTCAGGCTGAAAACTGCACTTTCAGGAGGTGTTATTTTCACTAAGTCTGAAATAGTGCGTGAGATGTCATTTTGTGTCTTCTTTTCCTAGTGCTCCTTGCTGCCATGCTAGTAGTTGTTAGATGTTTGTAGTAGTGCGTCTTGCCCTCTTTCATGCCATGCCTAGCTCGAGCTCTTCGGAGTTGTGTAGCCGAAGTTGTGAGTCGTAGAAAGTGCTATGTGGCTGTTTTTGGCAGATTGTAGTGATTTCTTGTTTTGCTCGTAGTTTTTGAACCGTAGCTCTGCTTTGATCGTGTCCTACATGAAACTTGCTTAGAATCTCGTGTAGGTTCATTTGCTCTTGCTTTTTGCATGTTTTGAAGTGCTCGTAGCCGCCGTTGCACACATTTTGCATTCATGCCATCATATCTTGCGGCGTCCGTATCTTTTGAACCGTAGCTCCGTTGGAGATGTTCTTTACATGTAGGTTGCTTGCCATGACGAGTAGAATCACGTGAACCTATTTGTTTTGCTGTTTAACAACCAATTAAAGGTATTAATTCAAATCTGGACAGAATCGTTAATTAACATGTGAGGTCGTCTCGGAGATGCTATATGTCATTTCCGACCTCATTTAAAATGCCTAGATAGGTAGTTTAATTTCCGCTTCACCTCTTGCATGTTTGACAACATTAATATCGTCATGTAAATAACCGGGAGTGAACTAAATAATTAACGTGGAGTTTCGTCAATATGCAACTCGTGCATATTGAACTTCACTTAATGTGTAGTGTTTGACAGTGTGAATTGCCATGCCGTGACTTGCATTTGTTCAGTAGCTCATGCATCATACGTGTTGTGCATCGTGTGGTGAATATCGTGTGTTGATGCTTGTTTCCGGTTTCCCCGTCTCGATAGAGTTCCGCAAGCGTGTCGGATTGTGAGGACCCGTTCGACTACGTCGGTTCGTCTGCTTCACGGAGGCATTCTTCTTCCAAGCGGGATCTCAGGCAAGATGACCATTTCCCCAGATACCATTACTATCATTGCCATGCTAGTTCACCGCTTCTATCGTTTATGTCTCGTTGCCTACCACCTGTTAAATTCAGCCTCTCAACAATGCCATGATTACCATCTACCTGTTCGACCTAGCAAACCACTGATTGGCTATGTTACTGCTTGCTTAACCCTGTGTTAGCGTTGCTAGTTGCAGGTGCAGTTGCTTCCATGCAAAGCATGGGTTCCTTGTTATATCACCATATTAAATGCTATTTAATTTAATGCACCTATATATCTGGTAAAAGGTGGAAGGCTCGGCCTTTCTAGCCTGGTGTTTTGTTCCACCTTTGCCCCCCCCTTAGTTTCCGGCTACCGGTGTTATGTTCCATATTTGAGCGCTCCTAACACGATCGGGGTTGTTATGGGGACCCCCTTGATAATTCGTTTTTGATTAAGACTGGTCTGGCAAGGCCCAACTTTGGTACTACATTTGCCTAAACACCTAATAAAATTGCATAGGGACTTTCCGGACCCCGAGGATAATTTAATCAACCCCCGGGCCAGTGCTCCTCATGAGTGTTGGTCCAAATTGGCAGACTACGGGACCACCGCGGGGCAACCCGAGGTTTGGTACTCCTAGTATGACACATCCGTCGTGTCGTGAGAACGAGGTACGCGACTCCTATCGGGATCGTCGACACGTCGGGCGGCCTTGCTGGATTAGTTTTACCTTTGACGAGATATCTTGTGCATCGGGATTCCGGTGATGCTTTGGGTAATCTCAGAGTTGAGGTTTTCCATTAGAGAATCCGACGAGATCGCGAGCTTCGCGATTGAGGATTTCTATACGGCTTGTGGTAATTTGTGATGGACTAGTTGGAGCACCCCTGCAGGGTTAAATCTTTCGGAAAGCCGTGCCCGCGGTTATGTGGCAACGTGGAAGCTTTGTTTAACACTGGTTCTAGATAACTTGAAGTTAACTTAATTAAACTTGCCAACTGTGTGCGTTTCCGTGACTGTCTCTTTCGTGAGTTCCTTCTCCGATCGAGGACACGGTGGGGTTATGTCTGACGTAGGTAGGTGTTCAGGATCATTCACTTGATCATCAGTATTTCACGTCCGCTATGCGTAGATCTTCCCCCTCTTATTTCTGGTACTCGTAAGTTAGCCACCATATACATGCTTAGCCGCTGCTGCAACCTCACCACTTAACCTTGCCTCACCCATTAAGCTTTGCTAGTCTTGATACCTTTGGAAATGAGATTGCTGAGTCCCCTATGGCTCACAGATTACTACAACACCAGTTGCAGGTACAGGTAAATGTTACTCGACGTGAGCGCGTCGATTGTTCATTCGGAGTTGCTTCTTCTTCTTCTTCTTCTTCATCGATCTAGGATGGGTTCCAGGCCGGCAGCCTGGGATAGCAAGGATGGACGTCGTTCTTCTTTTGTCGTTTGTTTTTCGTCCGTAGTCGGACCCTGCTCTTACCCTTGATGATTATGTAATGTACTGATGTGACTCTGATGTAGCTTGTGGCGAGTGTAAGCCAACTCTGTTTATATATCTCGTCTTTTCAGTACATGTACCTGTAACGATATCCATTCTTGCGACACGACGAGATGCGCTTCTATCCCTGACGAGGCCTTCATGCCAAATTGAGGATAGGGTCGCATCTTGGGAGTGACAAGTTGGTATCAGAGCAAGGACCGACCTAGGAGCCCCCTTGATTGATCGAACTTGGCCGAGTCGAGTCTAGTGAAAAACTATTTGAGTCTTAGTTATATATCGGAGAGTAGGATTCTTGTTTCTCCTCTTCTATGCTTTGGTGAGGATTCGTGACGTAATAATTTGATTCTACTCCTCTTCTCACTCAAAAAAAAAATTAGGATCACGCGGATATTTTTGGAATCTATATGATACCGATGTGACGGAGTTCTGTCTTGGTGCCTCCTGTCTGACTTGATCTTCTTCCGGGGAGTTGAGCTCCAGGGGATTCTTGAGCACATCGTTATCATTCAGATTTCTTAGTATCTCAGAACGAAGGATGTTCGTAACTGCTTCAATACTAGTAGTGGCGAGATAACCCCGATGTCCCCAATACTGGTGCAGATTGTTTGGGAGTACTGCCATACTTTGTATCGTTGTGGTCACGAGTGTCTGTTGTAGATGAAGGTCCGAGATTCTGGTCGTGTATTGACGGATGTGATACAAGTGACGGGTTAGTATAGGAGTTGTGTGATATTACTCCTTGTATCCGTGTACCAGATTGCATGACCAGATATTTCGGGAATTCATAGGTGGGAATTCAAGTAGTTGCTTATAGGACAATCTTCCAACAAATGCATGATGTTAGGTTGGGGTTCGACATCTAGTGGATTCGTTTGTTCACGGTCGACTTACAGCGGTACACGTTGTGTCTTAAAGAGTCCTTGTAGCTTGCTACGACTTGGGGATGCTTCGTATGTCAGGTGCACTGCCTTGCACTTGGTGACTACTGTAAATCGTGCCCGTGCGATCCTGTCCACGAAAATATCGAACGGAAATCTTTCTCATGAGTTTGTTCTGGCTTGTTTCATAAGCCGCACCCTTTGTTTTGTTGGATATGGTAATTCAGTTGCTTCAATGTCAAGTGGTGATTTTAGATCTTTCCTAAGAGGTGTTCTCATATTTTTATGTGAGAATGCAAATCCTTTTGCTTAATCAGTTGTCTTATCAATTCCTTTTAAACCGGAGTCATCGTATCAATTCCATTCAACCGGTGTGTTTCTCTCCAAGTGGATTCAACCCTCTCCAATTTGCAAGATCGTTCCCTCATTTCATCCGAAGTTTATCTCATCTGTCCCATGTCGTCTTTGTTTTTCCCCACCCTCCCCCCCTTTTTCTTCGGTGATGGGTTTTCATCCAAGTGCATTCATTTCATTGTGCTTTCGCTGTCTGTTCTTTTCTCTCCTACCCGGTGATTCGTTGTGAAGATTCTCAAGAGCTTCGTGTTCATCCTTGTTCAATCTTGTTATCTTTCCAGTGAAGTTAATTCAGTTGTCCGTGTTCATCATATCCTAATTATCCTTGTAATTCTTTTTCATGTTGGAGATTCTTTCAGGCTATCTTGGTTATTCATTCCTCTCTTTTCATCCGGAGTGCTGAAGATATCTCTGAGTTTCGAGTTTCAATTCTTTTAATTATTTCGAGGTTCTCAACCTCATCTAGTTTTCATTTGTACCGGTGCAATATCTCTCGGTCTAGCAATCTTTTCTAACGGTGATTTTCTTTGAGTGGGCCCATAACCCACAGGTTCTTTCCCAGGATCTTACCTGGCTCCTTAATCTTTTCCGGAGGTCGTTAATTCTTTTCAACTATGACGTATGACTGATTTCATCAGTCATATTCATTCTTCAAGATCAATTGGAGTTAATTCTCATATTTGGCTCAACCTTGCATTCTTCATTATTCCGGAGGTCTCAGTAATTCTTGGTGTTGTTCTCCATCATTCTCAGCTTGCTATTCGAAGGAGTGTTCCTCGTAAATCTTGCCCCGTTCTTGGGAAGATTGTCAGCTCAGCTTCGTGTTACCCTCTCATTATTTCCAATAATGAGTAATCCCTTTCGTGCTATCCGGTGCATTTCTGAGTTGTTTTTATATCTCGTTCCTCCAAAGGCCATCATTTCTGAAGATTCTTCGTTCTCAGCTTTCAGCTTTCATCCTCAAATCTTCTCAATTGTTGTCTCTTCGTTCGTTTCACGATTATCCGGTGCCTTGTTCAAGTTTTCTGTTAGGTGGATCGTGATCTCTTCATTCTCATGTATCTCCAGTCACTCATGGTTGCCTCATTCATTTCAATTCTCACCAGTGCCTCTTTCAAGAATTCTTCTAGTTTGTGCTCATATCTCTCCTTAATCATTTCTAGAAGAATAAGTTGTATGCTAGATGTGTTGCTTGTCATCAATTAAACATGATGAAGGATGAGATTAACATAATTCTTATTCTTGTTCTTCCTCCTTCCAAGAGATTTCGATTCTTCTTCCGGAGTGGCTCTTGATATCAATTCCTTTTCTCTAGTGTTCTTATCTTTCTTTTCCGGAGTTCTAAGTTCTATCAAGTTTCTCTCCGTGAGGCTTCATCTAAATCTTGGCAAGGCCATAATCTTATTCATTTCTACCTTGATATCTTGGCATCATTCTTTTGTATACGGAGGTCCTTCATGGTGGTTCATCAAGGTTTCAAGTCATTCTCAAAGTGTTCTTCAAGATTTTGTTGCAGAACCTCAAGTATCCGTTCTCTTGCGTTTCTAAGTGCATTTGTTCTTCCTTTATCCTTTGAGGTGGTATTATAGCCTTCTTGTTAGTGTAGGAGCCTCGAAGAGTTTTCCTTTCAAGAATGAGGTAATTAAACCCACCGATTCTTTGGTGTTGAGATATTTTCAACCCATGATTTCTTCATTGAGCTATTTTGGTTTGGATTGCACCTAAAGCTTTTCCTAGGGATTGTGCTATCATGGTGCTTGTCTTAATTCCAAGTTCTCAATGTTTCCTCTTGGTGTTAGTAATTGTTCATATCTTGTTTCTCGTAATCTATCCTTGGTTCTTTTAGTGGTTGTTTGTCACCTCATATGTGTTGAGATGATTTTCATAAGTCCACTACTATCTTGTTCTTTTCGTTGTTGGTTTTCTTACCACTACGTCAATTCTATGACCGGAGGCTCTTCGTTTCTATTGTGATGGTAGTTGTCATTCTTTTCTTCATTCTCTTCTTCCGCTTGAGCTAGTTCATATTCTATTGTTCCGGAGGCTTTGTGATGTTGCTCTTTTGGGTCTATTATGTTGTGCCATCAAGATCATGGTGTTCTCTTGCTCTATTTACTTGTTTGTGGTGAATATTATCTATTTCTTCCACCTTTTCGAATCTTTTGTCCCGTTTTCCTACCGAAGTGCTGCCGAAATTTTCCGTGAATTCTTGCTTCCTTCTCATATCAGTCCTCATCTCTTTGCAACCTTCAAGGATCGTTGGTTTCACTCGTTTGTCAAGAAGCGACTAAATTTTACCTCTTGCTTTCTCATCCTCTCCCCCTTTCATTCTTGGATCTCGGGGTGAGATCCTCTTGTAGTGTAGGAGTGTTGTGACAGCCCGGTGCCGACGTTCTAGAAGCTTCCCCTCTCTTTCCGTTTTCGTCGTGTGGCTTATTTTAATTGTCGTGTCATTATCGCATCATGCGCATCATCAGCATTGCATCGGCGTCTCCGTTGCCGCCAGTTTTCAAACTTGCGTCCGTTAGCAGTTGCCGGTTCTCGTCGTTGTTCGTTCCGAGTCCGACCGCACACGCACGCGCCCGGGGCACCGTCGAAACCCTGTTTTAAAGTGCGTTTAAAACTTCCTCTGATCGAGGTGAAACTTGGCACGCGGTCGCGATTAGATGTAGCTAGGCCGCCTGTCGAATTTCGTCGCGATCGGAGACCGTCTGGTACCCGAACGGTCGCCCGTAGTGGCACCGTATTCGGTCTACCGTCGGACGTCTATCGGTGTTGTTAAAACTCGTGCCGTGCCGCCCGCTCTCTCTCTCGTCTCCGGATGTCTACACAACACGGCCACGTAGCACGCCCCGCATTCGGAATCGTCCGAATCCGACCCCGCGGTTGAATCCGGATCGCGATTCCGGTTAACCGAGCCCCCTTTTTCCTTATAAATACCCCCCTCCTCCTTAATTTTTAGACAACCCCTCTTCCCTGCCTCGTTTTCCGCGCCCCACCTACCAAACCCTAGCCTCTCTCCTCCCACCTGTCTCCCTCCTCCAGCCGCCGGCCCGCTAGGCCCGCGCGCGGCCCGCCCGAGCCCATCTCGGCCCGAGCCGCCGCCGCCCCGGTCTGCCCCGTTGCGCCCGAGCTCCTCCCGGCGCCTCCCCATGGCTTTCCCTGCCCGCGCGCCTCGCCGGAGGTCGCCGTGCCCTGCCGCCTAGCACCTTCCGGCCACCGCCACGACGGGCCCCGCCGGACCCAGGCCGGAGCCTTGCCCCGCTCCTCTGTCCTCCCTCCTTCTCTCCCTAACCCTCGGTTCATCTCTTTCCCGCAGGTCCCCATCACCATGGAGCTCCGTGGCCGTCTCGCGCCTCCTCCGCCGGGAATGGCTCCCGCAACACCAGATCCGGTCAGTCCCCTCTCGGATTCATTCGACCCCGTCCAGTCACCTCCTCGGTCGGCGTTGACCCGCCATGCCCCGTCGTGTGCAGCGTCGGGAGGTTGACGAGGCGGATCGATCCCTGTCGCCGAGCGTGCGCTCGCATGGGTCGGATCCGCGCGGGGCCCAACACGCCTCGGCCCAGCGAGGCTGCCTCAGGACAGCGCCGGCCCATGCCTCGCTTCGGCCTCCTCTCCAGGCCGCCTCCGCAGCTTCCTCTCTTGGGCCGAAGTCCGCAAGGTGAGGCCCCCTCTGACGCTTAAATCGCGCACTAGGCGCTGTATTGGAACCTGCGCCCCCATGTGTAGCATTAGAAATGGTTTCGGCCCATTTAGATAATTTAGGTTTTTTTTTCCGGAATTAATAAATTCCAGAAAATAGTCGGATATTAAAACGCTCGTAACTTTTGTTCCGTTAGTCGGATCGAGGTGATCTTTATATCGTTTTGGTGTAGAATTTCACGTAGAATATGATTTTGAGACTTGCATATTTGTTTAACGCTGTTTAGAGTGCCTAATGTCTCGTTTTACGTGCTGTTTAACTAGGTACCGTTCCGTAGTTAATTCTCGTGCGTGTCCGGACTGCCCGTATGCCATGGATTTAATGTCCATGTTTTAGGGACCATATTTCCACGTATTTTAGAGCGGTCACTCGTATTTTTCCGTGTAGGGTTTTGCCGGTAGTTCATTTTCCCGTTTAGAGGTATTATCTCACATTATTGTGTGGCTTTATTTTGCGTTGCAAACCCCGCTTATTTTATATGTTTTCGGGGTAGAAAAAATCCCGTGGATTTTTCTGTGCAATTAGTTTTAGCTTTTGAGGAAGTTAGTCCGCGAGATATTTTATCGTGGTGCCCTTTTGTTTAATTCGTAGGATTTATTCCGTGCCTCGTTTGAATTAGTTGTCAACCAGTGAGTTGATCTTGGATGTTTTGTTTAGCCCCTGGTAATTTTGGTTGCCATAAAAATGCATGTTTAGGTGTTGTTTGCTTGCTCTCAAGTTGCTTGAATAGTGCTGTTTTAGAGGAGCTGAAATATTTCTAAGTCTGGAATCTGCTATTATTTTGTTGCTGTCTTGTCTTGCTTGTAGCTTGTGATCTGTAGCTCTTTTGAGGTTGGTCCAATGGGGTTAGTTGTTCCCCTTATGTTTCTCTAGCTTGCTGTTAAGTTTCATGACATTTGAAGTCCTGTAGCTATAGGTTTTGCTGCTGTCAATATGCCTTCAGGCTGAAAACTGCACTTTCAGGAGGTGTTATTTTCACTAAGTCTGAAATAGTGCGTGAGATGTCTTTTTGTGTCTTCTTTTCCTAGTGCTCCTTGCTGTCATGCTAGTAGTTGTTAGATGTTTGTAGTAGTGCGTCTTGCCCTCTTTCATGCCATGCCTAGCTCGAGCTCTTCGGAGTTGTGTAGCCGAAGTTGTGAGTCGTAGAAAGTGCTATGTGGCTGTTTTTGGCAGATTGTAGTGATTTCTTGTTTTGCTCGTAGTTTTTGAACCGTAGCTCTGCTTTGATCGTGTCCTACATGAAACTTGCTTAGAATCTCGTGTAGCTTCATTTGCTCTTGCTGTTTGCATGTTTTGAAGTGCTCGTAGCCGCCGTTGCACACATTTTGCATTCATGCCATCATATCTTGCGGTGTCCGTATCTTTTGAACCGTAGCTCCGTTGGAGATGTTCTTTACGTGTAGGTTGCTTGCCATGACGCGTAGAATCACGTGAACCTATTTGTTTTGCTGTTTAACAACCAATTAAAGGTATTAATTCAAATCTGGACAGAATCGTTAATTAACATGTGAGGTCGTCTCGGAGATGCTATATGTCATTTCCGACCTCATTTAAAATGCCTAGATAGGTAGTTTAATTTCCGCTTCACCTCTTGCATGTTTGACAACATTAATATCGTCGTATAAATAACCGGGAGTGAACTAAATAATTAACGTGGAGTTTCGTCAATATGCAACTCGTGCATATTGAACTTCACTTAATGTGTAGTGTTTGACTGTGTGAATTGCCATGCCGTGACATGCATTTGTTCAGTAGCTCATGCATCATACGTGTTGTGCATCGTGTGGTGAATATCGTGTGTTGATGCTTGTTTCCGGTTTCCCCGTCTCGATAGAGTTCCGCAAGCGTGTCGGATTGTGAGGACCCGTTCGACTACGTCGGTTCGTCTGCTTCACGGAGGCATTCTTCTTCCAAGCGGGATCTCAGGCAAGATGACCATTTCCCCAGATACCATTACTATCATTGCCATGCTAGTTCACCGCTTCTATCGTTTATGTCTCGTTGCCTACCACCTGTTAAATTCAGCCTCTCAACAATGCCATGATTACCATCTACCTGTTCGACCTAGCAAACCACTGATTGGCTATGTTACTGCTTGCTTAACCCTGTGTTAGCGTTGCTAGTTGCAGGTGCAGTTGCTTCCATGCAAAGCATGGGTTCCTTGTTATATCACCATATTAAATGCTATTTAATTTAATGCACCTATATATCTGGTAAAAGGTGGAAGGCTCGGCCTTTCTAGCCTGGTGTTTTGTTCCACCTTTGCCCCCCCCTTAGTTTCCGGCTACCGGTGTTATGTTCCATATTTGAGCGCTCCTAACACGATCGGGGTTGTTATGGGGACCCCCTTGATAATTCGTTTTTGATTAAGACTGGTCTGGCAAGGCCCAACTTTGGTACTACATTTGCCTAAACACCTAATAAAATTGCATAGGGACTTTCCGGACCCCGAGGATAATTTAATCAACCCCCGGGCCAGTGCTCCTCATGAGTGTTGGTCCAAATTGGCAGACTACGGGACCACCGCGGGGCAACCCGAGGTTTGGTACTCCTAGTGTGACACATCCGTCGTGTCGTGAGAACGAGGTACGCGACTCCTATCGGGATCGTCGACACGTCGGGCGGCCTTGCTGGATTAGTTTTACCTTTGACGAGATATCTTGTGCATCGGGATTCCGGTGATGCTTTGGGTAATCTCAGAGTTGAGGTTTTCCATTAGAGAATCCGACGAGATCGCGAGCTTCGCGATTGAGGATTTCTATACGGCTTGTGGTAATTTGTGATGGACTAGTTGGAGCACCCCTGCAGGGTTAAATCTTTCGGAAAGCCGTGCCCGCGGTTATGTGGCAACGTGGAAGCTTTGTTTAACACTGGTTCTAGATAACTTGAAGTTAACTTAATTAAACTTGCCAACTGTGTGCGTTTCCGTGACTGTCTCTTTCGTGAGTTCCTTCTCCGATCGAGGACACGGTGGGGTTATGTCTGACGTAGGTAGGTGTTCAGGATCATTCACTTGATCATCAGTATTTCACGTCCGCTATGCGTAGATCTTCCCCCTCTTATTTATGGTACTCGTAAGTTAGCCACCATATACATGCTTAGCCGCTGCTGCAACCTCACCACTTAACCTTGCCTCACCCATTAAGCTTTGCTAGTCTTGATACCTTTGGAAATGAGATTGCTGAGTCCCCTATGGCTCACAGATTACTACAACACCAGTTGCAGGTACAGGTAAATGTTACTCGACGTGAGCGCGTCGATTGTTCATTCGGAGTTGCTTCTTCTTCTTCTTCTTCATCGATCTAGGATGTGTTCCAGGCCGGCAGCCTGGGATAGCAAGGATGGACGTCGTTCTTCTTTTGTCGTTTGTTTTTCGTCCGTAGTCGGACCCTGCTCTTACCCTTGATGATTATGTAATGTACTGATGTGACTCTGATGTAGCTTGTGGCGAGTGTAAGCCAACTCTGTTTATATATCTCGTCTTTTCAGTACATGTACTTGTAACGATATCAATTCTTGCGACACGACGAGATGCGCTTCTATCCCTGACGAGGCCTTCATGCCAAATTGAGGATAGGGTTGCATCTTGGGAGTGACACTTTGCCACAGCAGCCCGACCACATACGTTCATAGTTTTTTCTCTAGATCGCGTTTCTGCGGAGCTCGGGCGGAGCCCTGCTAAGATTAGATCACCACCAACCTCCGGAGCGCCGTCACGCTGCCGGAGAACTCATCTACCTCTCCGTCTCTCTTGCTGGATCAAGAAGGCCGAGATCATCGTCGAGTTGTACGTGTGCTGAACGCGGAGGTGCCGTCCGGTCGGCACTAGATCGGAGCAGATCGTGGGACGGATTGAGGGACGGTTCGTGGGACGGTTTGCGGGGTGGATCGAGGGACGTGAGGACGTTCCACTACATCAATTACGTTTATTAAACGCTTCTGCTCTGCGATCTACAAGGGTACGTAGATCTGAAATCCCCCTCGTAGATGGACATCATCATGATAGGTCTTCGTGCGCGTAGGAATTTTTTTGTTTCCCATGTGACGTTCCCCAACAACTACCAGATGGATGGGTGCTATATTCATTTGACATGCTCAAACGAAGGATATCAGTTCTAGACCTAGCTGTTGGACCGTTCGGATTCAGCAATCGCAGAGTGAACATGCACAGATTTGTATCAACCCAATTGCATAACGCACTGTTCAGATGCTTGCAATGTTTGTTCGAATCATGGCCAGTCAGTAGCGGTGACTGGACAAGAGATTTCCCGATGATCATGGTGGAAAAGATAGACAAGTAAGATTTTCCAGTCTAATCAACATGATTATATCTAATTAGATACACACACAAAAGTCAAAGCAACTAACTTCTTCTTGTTGTTACACGAACGACCACGACATTTGTACAACCTTCTTTGCTAGGAATTTCGACGGTGAAAAATTACAAATGGCCACAACGAAGGTGAGCGCATGCGAATTTTTTACCCGTATCTACTTCTGTTAAATCATTTTCATTCTTGCTTTTTAATACTTGCTGTCAAAATAACACCAGGATAATCTGGAAACGCACAAAAACCTGATGTTGTACGAGGTGATGTGCTCTAATCCCCTCAGACGCCATCCAAGCTATCAAAGGATCATTCGTAGCCCTGTGAAACCTTTGTTACATCTAGCTGGCAACATCATTATTGTAACGGTTTAATCACTTTGTTGAACTATTATCATGTAACCAATATTCGTTTTTTCTTGGAGTTCCATTTGAAACTACATCTACTATCCCTCATTATAACACGAAACACTCATAGAAATCGCAACCTCCTCTCTGCCAAGGTTGCAAAACAGAACAAACAACCTGAACCCAAGATACAACCATATCTTGCTGGTGCAAATTAGTAGCAAAGGAGATTACTTTTCTTACCCTAGCGCGATAAACACAGTAATAAGTACCTGGTAAAACCGTTGTAGATCACACACATTACATTCTTCTTTTCGGTTAAGCAATAGACACTACTGCGTACGAGTTCATACTACATCTCCTGAGAACAACCAAACAACTATTAGAACAACAAACCAACTGCCAGCTACCACCCCTTGCTGAACATGTACCAAAACATAGCCAAAGCAATGACCATGACAACAGTACTCACACACAGTCTCTCTGGTGACGGGGGATCAACAACGGCGTGGCGAGCAAATGCAATGCCAGGTTCAGCTTCATTCTCCCCCTGGTTGCAGTGATTTACCCGACGAGTGAGATCATCCACTTGTGTCGCAGCATCTCTGGCAATCCCTTCAAGACGATTGTTCGTTTCCTCCAGCATCCACACCTTGTCCCTCAGGTCAATGATCAGTTGCTTAAGGAACGGATCAGTTATGGCATCGTCGTGCCACTTGTAGAAATCGCAACCTCCTCTCTGCCAAGGTTACAAAACAGAACAAACAACGTGAACCCAAGATACAACCATATCTTGCTGGTGCAGATTAGTAGCAAAGGAGATTGATTTGCTTACCCTAGCGCGATAACATCGGAAGTACCTACGCCCAGGATTAGCATCACTCCATGAGATCCACATCGCCGCCTTAACCTTACAATCACACTCCGCCCGGGGTTGATAGTCCAAAGGACCTTGACGATATCGAATTGGAGACCTCACTGGCCCTCCACGAACTCTACCAAGAGACAAACGAGCAACCGAGGATGAACTAGAGGAATTCATTTCCAATGGGAGCAACTATCTCTCGGGGAACTCATGTCCTTGCCAACTCCACCCTTCTTATAGAATACTGATGCCAACGGCTAGATCAACTTTAAAGCCGAGGACAGAGACGTTGGGGTGACAGATGATGTTACAGATGTACTGCTACTTATAACTTGAAAAAATGCAAGCAACCGTTGGAGAAAGACTTGACATGCCATTGAACAGTACACGCTAGGCAGCAGTAGCTAATACATATTAAATATCCATCAGGTCATAGCATTACAGTAATCAGTTCACCACGTTGTCCAAAAGTGAAGCGAGGCTCTCTCACACAGTACCCAAAATACCGTCAACCTCCCATAGGTAACTAGCACTAAGACGTTCGTACTACACTAAACTTGAAACCTGCCTGGCCATATCACGCCACACCCACACCTTTAGTTTGGCGGCACCTGCTCCATGAAACCTGGCCAAGGAGCATAATTCCCTCGTGACATGATCGTCTCGTATAGCATTCTCTTCCTCCTTGACAACATTCCAACCTAGCAATTACATCCAGAACGCATCTGATTAGTAAACAACCAAACAATATATCATCTAAAAGTCACAAATTCAAATCTTACCTCTGCTATATCTTTCTCTAGCCTTGTACCATCGAAATTCTCTGCGTAGTGGGCAATGTATCCTGGTGACTCACCACTGAAATAAAAAACGACGTCATTTTAGTGAACAATGAAATTTTGCACGTGTGGATATAAAGCTGTACAACTAACCTGCCACATGGAACGTGCATGCTATGGTTGTACCGTATGGTCCATTCAGAAATCTCCATTGCCCAACCATCAGCCAGCATGGCCCCTATGCGCTTCAAACCATTAAGCATGTAGTCTATTGTGTAGCTGTGCTTAGTCCTGTAAGCTTCAACACTCTGATCCGTCAGAACTGGGTCTAACACATTCACCTTTTTTAGCTTCATGTCGAACACATAGAGGCTCTAGTCCCTTTCGATTGATACATGCATCATGATCTGTAGACAAAATTCAGGCATGCCACATTAGTTTATTCTATTAGTTTTTCCTAATAACTCAAAAACGATGATTGAGTTTTGGACACGCACCATCCTACATAAACGTAGCTGGTAGCCAATAGTTTTTGAAGAAACGAGAGAAAGCAGAATGTACTGAGCCTCACGAGGTGTTGTGTTCATACATAAACAACCAATGAATATTGTCACCACACCATTCACATTTGAGCAAAGCAGGTACTTCAAGTTTTTGATGCAACTCATCGCCACATCAGCAGAGACAAGACCTCGCCACACTGGTAGCCCAACCTCCTCCATCATGTTTTTCTCCCTCTCATTGAACCCACGAATCCACGCATCAAGGCCACTGTAGAACATCTCTCTAGTTAGGATATACTGGTACTTGAGCTTGTAGCCGTTCAACTTCAGCGGAGTAGGTTTATGATTTTCGTACCAGACCCTGTAAACAAAACATAGTTAGGGTAAAGTTTACCAACTGCAGGTAACTAAGAAGCTTAACAGGTGCTTTAAATACCTCCCCAACTCGTTATGGCACGTCAACAGATACACACTCTCGTAGAATCCTTCACAAGCATGGTCAGGATAATAAACATGAACCAATTCCAGCTCAAAAGGGGAGTAACCGTAATCTTGGTTAGGAGGAAAAAATGGCTCCGGGCGAACAACAACTGTTTTGCATGCACGCAAGGAGATAGTAAGCATGGGAGCCAATACATAACACAAATCATGAATGTTTAATATATGAACGAACAGTATATATACCAAGCGGTTCAGGAACCGACATGGGGCTTTGTTCCACACATGGCAGCGAAAGCCTTTTGTTTCCCATTGGAGTCACGGTTGCAAGTGATCTCTCACGTGCAACAGTATTATTCTCATCGCCACGCTCTATTTTCATTAGTGGGTCTGTTTTTTGCAAAGAAGTTGTTTTCATTAGTGAAACTATATGCAAGAAATTAGACATGGGAAAGAAATGCTTTCATAGAACACCACATACCATTGCTCATAAAAAACAACATGGATGTGTCAATGTAAGATCTTTGTGTAATAGGTTGCCCCCCACATTAGCCGCAGATGGACCTAAAAGCTCATGCACGGTCATCTCGCGCGTAGTCTTTGGAGCTACCTCTGCAAAAACAACGTACAAACAAACAGGTGAGGCACATGATCACTAAGCTTAATGAACGCGTCAGCACAACTGAGCTCAACATTCTCATACCATGAAATGCCGGGCCCTTCCCCTTGTTGTCAACAACCATTTGCTTGTCTGTTGGCTCATCCCCACCTTGCGGCGCTGCTGGTGATTTACAAGGTTCCACCCAAAAATTTGTTAGTGACATATCTGCACACGCATGCAATATTGACCATAAACAACATTTCATTGGCTAAAGAATGGGGCAACACAATCACCTGGCACTTTCGGTGTCTGGCTAACAATGCCAGCAGCAACATCTCCAACACCTGCTCCAAGTTCCTCATTATGCAACCCTTGGCCAACAGCGCGGTTTTTGTCGCTCCCTGCTAGATAAATGCATCTTGTTAGATTTTGCCCGCAAGAAAATACCCAATATTAAAAGGAAATTAGTTAACGGCTGACCTGCACTCCCGGGCTCTTCGTTTCGGACTACAACTGCCATCATAGCACTTGCTGCTTTGCGTGAACTCTCTGCCAATTCTTCTGAAACTACTGTGTTGAATCAAAACATGGAACTACTAGTGAGAAAAAAGAAACGCCCACAAAGCATCATTATTTGCTAATAAAGCATGCATTCTAACAAACACACGCTTTTTGTTCATCATAAACAACTGAATCTACTTTACCTACTGTGTGGAATATAGTAGCCAACTAACCTGTGCCCGCATGAGCGCGCATCGATACGGGTGGCACACACTCGTAAAACCGACCAGCAGTTGCTTGCTTTTTCACTTTTCCCATGAAAAATTCCAGAGATGCTTCCAAATCTCTATGTCTTTTTGCACACGCTTCAGCTCTCATATGCTCTAGCACCTTCTTCTTGATCACTTCCATGGTCTTATCTAGCTCTTCTTCTTGGCGCTTGTACTCGAACTTCATAGTATCCTTGAAAGCTTGAACAACCTTTTTACAGTAGGAAAAAACAGTGAGCAGGACTGTAAATCTATAGCAACAAACTAAAAAACAAAAGATATCATGTCGTTGGTAGAAATATACCTTCTCTATCGACAAGCTGGCTTCACTACTGAATCCCGCACTTTGCTGAGATGTACAACCACGCCCCACAGATGATCTGGCCCCAGCACCAACACATGGCTGCTGAGGAGTGGTCAGAGGAATGTTCGCCGCCGGAGAACAGGCACATCACCGAGCTGAAAAGAGATGCAGGTTTGCGACAAATCAGCCGAACATAATTGCATGCACTTAATACATACCACAAGCAAGATTGAGTATTTGGAATGTCCAAAAATACCTCTAGCCCGCACTCTATCCCGTGAGCAGCTGCATGCTTCCTGATGAGCGTCTTCAACATGGTGTCAGAGTAGTGCGCGATCCTGGGAAGTTGAAGAGCTCCCCTATGATCAATCCCATGCTCGTGGTAGTCCAACCATATCATCTGAGACACCAAAGGGCTAGGTTTGCTTAGATACGAGGTAAAGATGATTTAACAAATAGCATACACTCAAAAAAATGTGATTTTTTTCACCTGCGGTATGATGAGGCATCCACCAAGGTTGACAACCGACGGTTCGGTGCTCAAGTCATCTCTCAGCTTCCTTGCAGCTTCCCTCAGGCCCTCTACCACATAGTCACAGAAATCATACTCTGCTATACTTTTTGGATCCACAACTACTGGCAGCAACTCAGTTGCAACCTTCGGTGCGACACCTCTAGGTACTAGGAATGTCAAACTAGCTAGCAGCGTCACGGCCGCTTTCATCGTTTTAAGCTCATCTCCCTCTATAGTATCCTTTGCAGTAGCACATTGAACTATTTTCTTAACTCTATGTACCGGTATATTATTGGACTTAGGCAAACCAGTCCCAAGCAAACCGTGCACACGACTCAGCAACACCTCACGATCCGGGAGGTGTTTGCCACCATGGATATCTATCTTCCTACACCCGTGAGGTAGTCCAAAGTACTTAGACACCTCTAGTGAGTTTATTTCTACTGCATTACCATCACCCATGTCCATCATCATACTATCTGGATCTAACCTTGACATAAGCGACATGGAAAAGATTTTGTTGGTGTTACCTAGTACTCTTATCTTGCACAACTCCTCAAGACATACCGCACAGAAGACGCCTCTGACCTGAGGGTACCATTCCCCCGCAAGAGATTGCACGGCCATGGAGGTGAAGCAAGTGTGCACCGCTGGTACGCGCCTTGCCGCTGAGCTCGACGACGCGCCTAATGCGGATGGCACCGGTGAGTTGCCTTTTGGGCGACCGCGACCCATTCCACACTTAAACCGAAGGAAACTCTCTGAAAAAATATCATTGAGAGAAGAAACCATGAGCAACAAACAAGGATGCAGCCATGGAAGAAACTAGTGTAGCTAGATGAATGGCGCTCACCTTCTTCCCACACCCTGCTGTGTCCTATTACTGCTACCTACAGAGTGGAAGAAGCGCTGGTAGTTGAGATGGGATGGTGCTCCCGTTGGCCCATCGGTCAATATATATACACATCTCCACCCCATCAATGAATCGTCCTAATGGAACATAGCACCATGCTCCGTTCATCAATGACACGCGGGCCACATGGTCTACATGACAAATGGGCCCTGCATGCGCTGCATGCATGCATGCAAGTAGCAATATACGGAGACAATAAAGATGTACTGGGAAAAGCAATTAAGATAAGCGAGACATTTTAACTAATCATCATTAAATGGTGCAACCATGAGTTATGATTCTCCATTACAAGATAACCAACACAACTACGTCCAAACGTTTTGCAATACAATCTCCTTAGCACATGTTGTTTGCAACATTTTCTCCCCTCACAAACGGCTTAGTGCTTAGCACGCTTAAGCGGTGGGCTCTCTGCATCGTCTTGCTCGTCACCGCCTCCAACGCGCCCTGTGCATGAGCCTTGATCACCTTCCTCTAGAACAATGACAGTAACTTCACTTGCATTAAGCAACAATGGGTCACACTCGCGCTCTCCCTCCTCAAACATAAAAACACCACCATGATCAAGCCCGACTAACTGTAAACAAGGAAGCATGGCTTTGTTAAACAAGTTAGTAAATTATTGTAGATATTTGTAGGGGCATTTTTTCTGATTTACTGCATCAAGATCTTCATGGACCACCGACGCTTCACTACCGACCACCGGCCCTTGTCCAAGCACACTACCCTGATCCAGTCACCGAGAGATAAGTAAATTACGTTAAGTTCGGCAAGACCATTTGATCAAACTGTTAGTTACCTCATCAAAAGCACTAGCCATGGAGGATTCAGATTGTGTGACATTGCTACTGCAACAAAAGACCTTCCAACGGCGCCAAAAACAAGTGTGCTGATGGGAGACTATTCTTGTCTTGATTCTCCTCAGCAACGGCACCAGGAATCCTTCTGCTACGGCTACGCCTTTAGGGACTTCCTAGGCAAATATGCAAAGGATTCCCCCGTGGCCTTGGAGCCTTGCGTTGGTGTTCCCTCGAAGCGGAAAGGGTGATGTAGCACAGCAGTGGTCAGTATTTCCTTTAGTTTTGAGAACCAAGGTATCGATCCAGTGAAGGAGTATCACAAGTACCTGCACAAACACAAAGAGCTTGCTCCCAACGCTATGAAGGGGTTGTCAATCCCTTATAGATTGGTTGCCAAGTGAGAACTGAAAGCAACAAAGTAACAAAGCCAAGTAAAAGCGAAGATGGAAACGATAGGTGTGAATAGACCTGGGGGCGGTAGTGTTCACTAGTGGCTTCTCTCATGAAAGCAAGTAGACGGTGGGTGAATGAATTACTGTCGAGCAATTGATAGGACCGCGCAAAGTCGTGACGTTATCTATGACAATAATTATATCTATAGGCATCACGTCCAAAACAAGTAGACCGATACTTTCAGCATCTACTACTATTACTCCACACGTCGACCGCTATCCAGCATGCATCTAGTGTATTAAGTTGATGAGAACAGAGTAATGCCTTAAGCAAGATGACATGATGTAGATGG
Source organism: Hordeum vulgare subsp. vulgare (assembly GCF_904849725.1). Classification (NCBI taxonomy): domain Eukaryota; kingdom Viridiplantae; phylum Streptophyta; class Magnoliopsida; order Poales; family Poaceae; genus Hordeum; species Hordeum vulgare. The sequence continues at coordinate 581,371,465 of NC_058522.1, forward strand.
ACAATCTCATATCTACGACAAAGCCCATCTTGTTACCCTTGATGTCAACAACACGATGTGTGGCTTGCTGCCTTTTCTGTCACTGGGAAAGGTCACCACACGGTATGAACCCAAAACCAAGCACTTCTCCCATTGCAAGAATCATAGATTTAGTTGGCCAAACAAAACCCAAGACTCGGAGAGACTTACAAGGATATCAAATCATGCATATAAGAAATCAGCAAAGACTCAAATATATATCATAGATAATCTGATCACCAATCCACAATTCATCGGATCTCGACAAACACACCGCCAAAGAGGATTACATCGGATAGATCTCCATGAAGATCATGGAGAACTTTGTATTGAAGATCCAAGAGAGAGAAGAAGCCATCTAGCTACTAACTACGGACCCGTAGGTCTGAAGTGAACTACTCACGAGTCATTGGAGGGGCGATGATGTTGATGAAGATGCCCTCCAACTCCAAAGTCCCCTCCGGCAGGGCATCTGGAAGGGTCTCCAGATAAGATCTCGCGGAAACGGAAGCTTGAGGTAGCGGAAAAGTGTTTTCGTGGACGCCCTGATTTTTTCTGGATTTTTAGGGAATTTATAGGCCAAAGACCTAGGGCAGGGGGGCCACAAGCTTGGTTGCCGCGACCTCCCCCCTGGCCGCGGCAACAGGGCTTGTGGGCTCCCTGTGGGCCCACTTGCTTGGCCCTCAAGCCTCCCGATCTTCTTCCGTTCTGGCAAAAATCATTTTGGGGATTTTATTCCGTTTGGACTTCGTTCCAAAATCAGATCTGAAAAGAGTCAAAAACACAGAAAAAACAGGAACCGGCACTTGGCACTGAGTTAATAAGTTAGTCCCAAAGAGATATAAAAGGTAAACAAAACATCCAAAGTTGACAAGATAACAATGTGAAACCATCAAAAATTATAGATACGTTTGAGACGTATCAATCATCCCCAAGCTTAACTCGTGCTCGTCCTCGAGTAGGGAAGTGATAAAGAATGAAATTTTGATGCTTTCATGCTACCTAACATAGATGTCCTTTGTAACTCCTCTTATGTGACGTGAATGTTCAGATCCATTAGATTCAAAACAATAGTTTGCTATTGACGTGGAAACAATAATACTTCAAGCAAACTAGCAAGGTAATCATGAACTTTCAAAATAACAAGGCCAAAAGAAAGTTATCCCTACAAAATCATATAGTCTGGCTATGCTCTATCATCATTGCACAACGAATTTAAATCATGCACAACCCCGTTATTGGCCAAGTAATTGTTTTCACACATTTACTTTCCCAAACTTTTTCAACTCTCACTCAATACATGAGCGTGAGCCATGGTTTTAGCACTATAAGTGGTGTGGACTGTGGTGGAGGTTGCAAGACAAAATAAGGAGAAGATGATCACATTGACTAGGCATATCAGTGAGCTATGGAGATGCTCATCAATACATATCAACGTGAATGAGTAGGCATTGCCATGCAAATGATGCACTAGAGCTAAGAGTATGTGAAAGATCTTAACGAAAACTAGTGGGTGTGCATCCAACTTGCTTGCTCACGAAGACCTAATGCAAATTTTAGGAAGCCTATCATTGGAATATACAAGCCAAGTTATATAATGAAAGTTTCCCACTAGCTATATGGTGGTGACAAAAAGAGAGACTCTCAATCATGAAGATCATGGTGCTTAATATGCACAAGTGTGGAAAGGTGGTAGCATTGTCCCTTCTCTCTTTTTCTCTCATTTTTTTGGATGGGCTCTTTGGCCTATTTTTTTTAAAAAAATGGTGGGCATCTTTGGCCTCTTTTATTTCCTCACATGGGACAATGCTCCATCAATGATGATCATCACACTTACAAATCAAAACTTAGAGCAACGATGAATATATATGGAATGCCTTCGGTAGTGTACCGTGACAATGATCTAGCATGGCATGGACATTAATGGAAACATCATGCTAGCTATCTTACGATCGTGCGATGGAAATGTAGACATGGTGGCGCATGTCATGGTGGTAGTTGCATGGAAATATATCTCGGAATGACTTTGAAAAAGCCATAGTAGGTAGGTATGGTGGCTGTTTTGAGGGAGGCTAATGGTGGGTTTTGTGCACCGGCGAAAGTTGCACAACACTAAAGAAGATAGTGATGGTGGAAGGTGAAAGTGCATCTAAACCATGGACTCAACATTAGTCATGAAGAACTCATATACTAGTTGCAAAAGTTTTATTAGTAATCGAAACAAAGCATTCAACGCATACTCCTAGGGGAAGGGTTGGTAGGTATAAACCATCGCGCGATCCCGACCGCCACGCAAAGGATGACAATCAATAGACTAATCATGCTCAGACTTCATCACATAGCGGTTCACCATACGTGCATGCTGCGGGAATCACTAACTTCAACACAAGTATTTCTAGATCCACAACACCTTACTAGCATAACTTCAATATTACCGTAACCACAACTCAAAACTAGTTGAGATGAATCAAACTTCTCTAACTATTCAATGCACATGAAGGTGGAAATTTTCGTATCCCTTTGGACAACTACCCCTTTTGAGACTACTTTCATAGCATAGATCAACTACCAAGCCACGCACCGCCGTGCTCAAAAATATATAAGTGAAGCACATAGAGCAAAAGCATCTAGCTCAAAAGATATAAATGAAGCACATGTGAGCTAAATTGTCTAAGCAAAGGATATAAGTGAAGCTCGACAAAATCACGGTGAGTGCATGTCTCTATCTCTCTAGGTGTGCAGCAAGGATGATTGTGACACAAAAAAAAGACTCCTACGATACAAGACGCTCCAAGCAAAACACATAACATGTGGTGAATAAAAATATAGCCCCAAGTAACGTTACCGATGGATTGAAGACGAAAGAGGGGATGCCTTCCCGGGGCATCCCCAAGCTTAGGCTTTTATGGCATCCTTGAATCATCTTGGGGTGCCTTGGGCATCCACAAGCTTGAGCTCTTTCCACTCTTTATCTTTTTGTTCATAAGAACTTCACCCAAAACTTGAAAACTTCACAACACGAAACTTAAACAGAAACTCGTGATAACATTAGTATAACAAAGCAAACCACCACTTCCTTAGGTACTGTAGAAAACTTAAATTCTACTTATGTTGATGTTGGGTCATTGTACTTTCAATCTTCCGTGGCTAATACCCCCCGATACTATCCATAGTTTCATCAAAATAAGCAACCAACACAACGAAAACAGAATCTGTTAACAGCAGACCAGTCTGTATACTTCGTATACTTCTGGTAATTCAAAAATTCTGAAAAATTTGCGTAGCAATCAGCAGAAAAAAGAATCAACTCAGAATCTCTTACAGAAAAAATGAAAATTCTTTCGTGAGCAGAAAGTTTCTGTTTTTTCCAGCATGACCAAACGATCATCCCCAAGACTAATCATAATGGTTTTGCTTGGCACAAACGCAAAAAGAAACACAAGAAACACAATCATAACAGAATTATGAAAGTGTGGAAAACACAAAACAGAAAGAAAAAGGATAGATTCGTAGGGTTGCCTCCCAACAAGCGCTATTGTTTAACGCCCTTAGCTAGGCAAAAGGTGATGGAATCACGTATAGTCATCTTTGGTGTTCAAACCATAAGTAGCCCTCATCATAGATTCATAAGGCAATATTATTTTCTTTCTAGGAAAGTGCTCCATGCCCTTCTTTAGAGGAAATTGGAATCTAATATTCCCTTCCTTCATATCGATGATAGCACCAATAGTCCTTTGGAAAGGTTTACCAAGAGTAATGGGACATGAAGGATTGCAATCTATGTCAAGTACAATGAAATCCACAGGCACATAGTTCTTATTGCAACAATAAGAACATCATCGATCCTTCCCATGGGTTTCTTGACAGTAGAATCCGCAAGATGCAAATTAAGAGAACACTCTTCAATCTCATGAAAACCAAGAATATCACATAAAGACTTTGGAATCGCGGAAACACTAGCACCCAAATCACACAAAGCATTGCACTCATAGTTTTTCATCTTGATTTTGATAGTAGGTTCCCACTCATCATGAAGTTTTCTAGGTATAGAGACTTCTAGTTCGAGCTTCTCTTCAAGAGATTTCATCATAGCATCTACGATATGCGTGGTAAAGGCTTTGCTTTGGCTATAAGCATGTGGAGAGTTTGCAATGGATTGCATCAAAGAAATGCATTCAAACAAGGAGCAACTATCGTAATTGAATTCCTTGAAATCCGAAGTGGGAGTTTCATTACTACCCAAAATTTTGATTTCTTCTACTCCACTCTCCACACCTTTATCATCAAGATAGGTGGACTCCGAATCATTGGGGCGTTTTTCAACCAAAGTGGATTAATATCCAGCCCCTTCATCAATAGGTTTGACACGCGAAAACAAAGATTCAAGAGGAGTCACACCAAGCACTTTAAGATCTTTGTGATTTGCATCACTAGAACGCACCCTTTTAAACCATTCATGCCTAGCGCAAATTTGGGCGGTTCTTTCTTTGCTCTCATTCATGGAGATACGCATAGCTTTCAAAGTTTCATCCAAGTTGACCTTGGGAGGAGCACATCTAACTTTCAAAGCATCAATATCACAAGACATCCTATCAACGCTCTTAGCCAAATCGTCAATTTTGAGTAGTTTTTCCTCTATGGACGCATTGAAAATCTTTTGAGACTTGATGAACTCTTTGATATTACTCTCTAAATCAGAGGGTAATTTGTTGTGATTTCCATAAGTGTTGTTGTAGGAATTTCCAGAATTGTTAGAGGAGTTACTAGGAAAAGGCCTAGGAACATAGTTTCCTCTAAAAGCATTGTTGTTGCCAAAATTGTTCCTACCAACAAAATTAACGTCCAAACTAGCGTTGCTACTCTCAATCAAGGAAGATAGTGGCATGTCATTAGGATCTAAAGGAGCGTTTCTACTAGCAACCAAATTCAACAACTCGTCCATCGTAGCACTAAGCGAGTTAATTTCTTCTATAGCGTGTACCTTTTTGCTAGCAGGTGACCTTTCAGTGTGCCACTGAGAGTAGTTGGTCATGAGATTGTCTAGGAGTTTTGTAGCGTCTCCTAACGTGATTTCCATGAACGTTCCACCTGAGGCGGAGTCCAAGATATTGCGAGAGGCAAAATTCAAACCAGCGCAAAAGATTTGTATAATCATCCACAAACTCAAGCCATGAGCGGGACAATTTCTAATCATAAGCTTCATCCTCTCCCAAGATTGTGCAACGTCTTCATGATCAAGTTGCTTGAAATTCATGATATCGTTACGTAAGGAGATAACCTTACCTGGCAGAAAATGCTTGGATATGTAAGCATCTTTGCACTTATCCCAAGAATCGATACTATTTTTAGGCAAACAAGAAAACCAAGTTTTTGCGCGATCTCGCAACGAGAAAGGAAAAAGCTTCAACTTAATCATGTCATTATCCACATCTCTTTTCTTTTGCATATCGCAAAGCTTAATGAACGTATTGAGATGGGATGCGGCATCTTCACTAGGAAGGCCAGAGAATTGCTCTTTCATAACAAGATTCAACAAAGCTGCGTTGATTTCATACGATTCCGCACTAGTGGCGGGAGCAATCAGAGTACTAATAAAATCATTATTATTGGTACTCGAGAAGTCGCAAAGTTTGGTGTTTTCAGCCATGATGACTTCAACAAACAAAAAAGCACACAAGCAAGCAAGAAAACCGGCAAAAGGGAAAAAGAAAGCGGCAAAGGAAAACGGCAAAAAAGGCAAAAGAAAAAGGCAAAGGAGAAAGGCAAATGAAAATGGCAAATGTGAAGTGGGGGAGAGGAAAACGAGAGGCAACTAGCAAAAAAGTAAATGCAAGAGATGAGTTTGTGAGACCTACTTGGATAGATCTCTCCTTCCCCGGCAATGGGGCCAAAAATTACTTCTGCTACTGCAACAAAAGACCTTCCAATGGCGCCAGAAACAAGCGTGCTGATGGGACACTATTCTTGTCTTGATTCTCCTCAGCAACGGCACGAGGAGTCCTTCTGCTACGGCTACGCATTTAGGGACTTCCTAGGCAAATATGCAAAGGATTCCCCCGTGGCCTTGGAGCCTTGTATTGGTGTTCCCTCGAAGCGGAAAGGGTGATGTAGCACAGCGGTGGTAAGTATTTCCCTCAGTTTTGAGAACCAAGGTATCGATCCAGTGAAGGAGTATCACAAGTACCTGCACAAACACAAAGAGCTTGCTCCCAACGCTATGAAGGGGTTGTCAATCCCTTATAGATTGTTTGCCAAGTGAGAGCTGAAAGTAACAAAGTAACAAAGCAAAGTAAAAGCGAAGATGGAAACGATAGGTGTGAATAGACCCGGGGGCCGTAGTGTTCACTAGTGGCTTCTCTCATGAAAGCAAGTAGACGGTGGGTGAACGAATTACTGTCGAGCAATTGATAGAACCGCGCAAAGTCGAGACGTTATCTATGGCAATGATTATATCTATAGGCATCACATCCAAAACAAGTAGACCGATACTTTCAGCATCTACTACTATTACTCCACACGTCGACCGCTATCCAGCATGCATCTGGTGTATTAAGTTCATGAGAACAGAGTAACGCCTTAAGCAAGATGACATGATGTAGATGGACAATCTCATATCTACGACAAAGCCCATCTTGTTACCCTTGATGGCAACAACACGATGTGTGCCTTGCTGCCCTTTCTGTCACTGGAAAAGGTCACCACACGGTATGAACCCAAAACCAAGCACTTCTCCCATTGCAAGAATCATAGATCTAGTTGGCCAAACAAAACCCAAGAATCAGAGAGACTTACAAGGATATCAAATCATGCATATAAGAAATCAGCAAAGACTCAAATATATATCATAGATAATCTGATCACAAATCCATAATTCATCGGATCTCGACAAACACACCGCCAAAGAGGATTACATCGGATAGATCTCCATGAAGATCATGGAGAACTTTGTATTGAAGATCCAAGAGAGAGAAGAAGCCATCTAGCTACTAACTACGGACCCGTAGGTCTGAAGTGAACTACTCACGAGTCATTGGAGGGGCGATGATGTTGATGAAGAAGCCCTCCAACTCCAAAGTCCCCTCCGGGAGGGCACCAGGAAGGGTCTCCAGATGAGATCTCGCAGAAACGGAAGCTTGTGGCGGCGGAAGGGCAGGGGAGCGCCAGGGGGGCCACAAGTTTGGTTGCTGCGGCCTCCCCCCTGACTGCGGCAATGGGGCTTGTGGGCTCCCTGTGGGCCCACTTGCTTGGCCCTCAAGCCTCCCGATCTTCTTCCGTTCTGGAAAAAAATCATTTTGGGGATTTTATTCCGTTTGGACTCCGTTCTAAAATCAGATCCGAAAAGAGTCAAAAACACACAAAAACCAGGAACTCGCACTTGGCCCTGAGTTAATAAGTTAGTCCCAAAAAAGATATAAAAGGTAAACAAAACATCCAAAGTTGACAAGATAACAACGTGAAACCTTCAAAAATTATAGATACGTTTGAGACGTAGGAGACACCGCCAGTTCCAACAACTTGGGCAGCACCGTCGGTCTGCATGCAATCAAATAACATATTCTGTTAGACACAAACATGCATGCACGACATTAATAATACACTGACTAACCCCAAACGAGTTTGGTGCCAACGTGGACCCATCAGAGGTAGTCACACCGGAACGAAAGGTTGCACCAGTCATGCTAGGCGCCATACCAACAAAATGTTGATGAAATTTCGTTGAAGCCCGCCTCCTCTTTAAATAGACATCGAAAATTTCGCAGTTTCCCTCCATTCCATTCAATTCAAAAATCGAAAAAACTGGGCTCCAAAACAACCGAAGCTGAAAATTTTAAATCCTTGGGAACCACACGCACCATAACCAAACCCAATCTACTCACCCTAGTATCTTTCCCTATAACTATAGCTTGCGGTTGCACAGATAGCTCATTAAATGGAGCTCACGAGACGGTCAGGTTGGCCTGTATAATACATCGTCTCAAGGACATGACTCCTCACATCGCACGCTGCAATTTGCCATCATCACTGATAATAAAAATGCGTCAGCTAACCTATACAGGGGGTCATGTCCATGTCCTAGCAGTAGCACACATGTGCCTCGCGAGAGAACAGTGCTCTGCCGCTCACGAGGACAACCGCGCGTCTACTACAATATTCGTTTTTTTAGTTGCAAAACTAGCACAGGCACAGCAAACCACAAACCCACTCCACCACTCCCGCGATTGAATCCCATCACCACCACACACCCCCATACAAATATTTATGAGCTAGCGCATACTGCAAAGAGAGATGCACACATCAAGCCCAGTGAAACATGTTTGCATGCACGATCCCATGTTTCACGAGATAGAGATCTTAGCTGCTCTCACATCACACTCGACACACGGTACACCCATCATCCGTCTACAGGTATGGCCGGCAGCGTCGTTCAGAACATGTTGATTGTCGCTGCACACTGTTCCACGTTTAATACAGCAAACCGAAAGCACGCGACGCAGTGCCGGGCCAGAACATCTTCGTGCCGACGACACCGGCCGCTGTCCGTGAACGTACCAACAGATGAACAGCAGGGGCTGAGGCAACTAGCTCTGATTTCCAAAATTGTCACGCGATGATTAGCATTATGCCTATCTCTTAAAAAGATTAAAAAATAGATATCACCATTTTTTCTCGACAACATACACCAAGCAAACACGTAATTAATATAAGTCTTTTTTGCCACGTCAGATGATTAGCACATAAAATTAATGGGAAAAAGGCAACGTGAAAATATATAACAATCACATTAACAATCATTTCATAGCTACGATGCAAGCGTCAAAACATAATCTGGGATACATTTTTTCACGGTAGTCTATTGATATACAGCCGATCATTTAGATCATACATATACAAATAATCGATAGAAAATGACACAACTGCAAAATAGCTCAATTTTATAGGAAATTAGGCTCGAACGGGTCAGTTGTTCTTGCCACATACATTCTTGCGATGCCCAATCACACCACACTTTGAGCACCTGAGCATTTTCCTTGGTGGTTTTGGCAAATCGCCTCGATTGGGACAGGTTGTGCGCTTGTGTCCCTCACCACGACATCTCTTGCAAAAACAAGACCTCTTTTGTTTATCTTCATACGGCGCCTTCTCTCGACTTGTAGTTGGTCTTCCTGCTGGACGCTTAGATGAGGCTGGCGCGATACCTGAGCAGTTTGACATGGTTTCACATTGTTCCATAAAGTTTGTACGATCAGGAATTGATGCATAAGTGCCATCGGCTCCAGGCCTTCCTTGTGCAGCCTCCCTCTCTTCAAGCCCCATGCCATCTTTGCCTTGACTAAGAGGAAGCAGAGTTGTGTACACCTCCTTCATCATGGCCATGAAGACATCATAGCATTTTACATTGCTATCACCAAGCCTTACACACTCAAGAGGCTTTATGTACATGGCATTATGGCGGTAAGTCTTGTATCCCCGCGGCCCTTTGTCTTTCTGGTAACGAGCAAGGTGTTCAGGCAGGATATCTCTAGCATCTTTTGTCCACCTTTTCATAATGTATTTTACAGGAATCGTTGCCAACTTAAGCTCGATCATCACGTGAAAAAAACAAATAGCAAACAAATCAGGATTTATTTTTTTGGACTTAGGATGTGACTCACATGAATTTTCCATTTTATCAAGAATAACTGCTCTCGCAGCGACGCACCTTCAACGCATGACAACAAGCCATGCCAGAGTGTTCGAAATGCCCACACTCACATGCGAATGTTGATTTGTCATCAGATACCTCAACCTTAAACTGAACTTTGCTCCATTTGTCACGAGCCAACACATCTACATGCGTCAGATGATATAATTTCATTGTTCTAACAACATCAATTTCGTAAGCCCCAGCCTTGTAAAGAGATTCACCGAATTGCTCGAACATTGCTCTTGTGTAAATCTTGCTTGCGTGCCTGTCAATTGGGAGGTTGACCTTCAAATAAACGCCACTCTCCATGATATTGCAGCCCATTAGAAGCATTCTAGAAACTTTTTTGAAAGCTTTTTTGCAGGTAACAACAAACCAAAGCTTATATTGCAACTAACCAACGATGTACGCTTCTCCTGGAAGCTCTCCTCTAATTCCCTATCAAACTGCAATTTCTCATATTACTTAGATGCATAGGACAGCCAGGAGGCACATAGCTTTTGAGCATGTGATTTGCACTCTCGCTGCGCCGTGTACTAGTCATCTTTGCGCAAAACACGCCTCGAAAATAAGGCTTGGCCCATTTGTGCCGTACTTCATATATTTGTGTCAGGAATGGGTGCTTCTTCAGTGAGTACCTTTCCAACATTGCATCCCATCCGTCTTCAAACTCCTTCTCGCTGATCATATGATGAACCAGCTTGTGGAATTCGCATTTGAAATCACTCTTCTTACTCCATAGTAAACCCATCGACTCTTTGCCTTTTTTAGGACGTGCCACTTACACCATCTACGAGTCGTCCCAGGCATAACTTCTTCTATAGCCAACTCCATAGAACGACATTGATCTGACAAAATAAGATACATCGACGTTAAATCACCTTGATATTGAAAAATGTACAATTTTGTTTTCTGATGGTTGCTTCCCCCCCCCATCACCCTTATGAACTCACGAAATACCCACTTGAACGTGTCTTCCTTCTCATCCCTCACCATTACGCCGCCAAAAATTATGCTTTGGAAGTGGTTATTTACACCGACAAATAGCCCAAACGACATGTCATATAGGTTAGTCCTATAAGTTGTGTCAAACGTTATAGCATATCCAAAGCATATGTACTGATCAACACTACGACCATTGACCCACATTATTGATTTGATACTGCTCTCCTCGTCAACTTGCATGGTGTAATTGAACTCTGGATCGTTCGCTTTCATCTCACCAAGTATATCCATAGTCTTCCTTGCATCTGAGTCCGACTGTTCTTTGTTCAGCTTGCAACACAATGTTTTGAGCGATCTTTTTGTAAACGATACATTGTCAACAGACCCAAACAAGCTGCCAACTATACTGAACACCTTCCCAAGACTAATATTGTTCTCTCTTAGATGTTTTACTAGATCTTTTGTGTATCGTTCAATGTGCCTGTGAGAGTGCCAATGCATCTTCTCACCACAAGTAGCCGACAGGTTGTGGTTGTGTGCATCCCGGTGCTCGCTGATATACCATCCATTGTCTGATGAGTGATGACCGCAATAACCTTATCCTAGCGGTGCACCCGCACCTTGTTGACCTAGTGTTCTCCCTAAGCGGTTTACTCTTGCAAAGCAGAGAATTGAGAAATCAGAACTTAATTCAACAATAACATAAAAATAACGAATTAGATGTGGGGTATCAGGAACTTACTGCACAGCCACAGACAATCTCTTGCATACACTTTCGTCTGTTAACATTCAATCTACTTTTTGCAAATCTTATTCCGAAGCCAACTTCCCAGGAGTACAAATTGTAAAACTGATATGCCTCATCGAGCGAATCAAATTCCGTGCCAACAGCAGGGTTCACAACATTCCCATCCCTTTTCGATATGTAACCCTCATCGATATCTCAAGCGCTGTTTTCCTATTGGGGTTGCCTTCTCGTTCCGCCGGCGCCTTCCCAATCCTAACCCTGCGGTGGTAGATTTCCATTCATAGATACAAAATAACCAATTACGCGATACAAAGCAAGAGACAAATTACATAACATGTAATAATCGGGTAAATTTGCCTGATTGCATATTTTATAAATGTGCCTGGAACATGTTGTATGCACTAGTGGGGACGGGGCCTTTAGCCCCGGCCCGTAAGGGGCTTTAGTCCCGGTTCACCAACCGGGACTAAAGGGGCGGGACTAAAGGCCTAACCTTTTCGTCCCGGCCCTGTTACACGCCGGGACTAAAGGTGCTCCACGTGGGCGCCTCGTAGCGCCCCAGGGGCAGGCCCTTTAGTCCCGGTTCGTTACATGGACCGGGACTAAAGATTTTCAGATTTTGCTTATTTTTTGGTTTTTTTTTGAATGAAATTATTTTTGGGTTTTAGGGTTTTAGGGTTTAGATGTTCGGGAGATTAACGTGATGCCTCGTTTGGTGTTCGGGAATTAGTTTTCATATAATTTAAATAGAAATAATTATGCATATATATATAAGATTAACTTATCTTACAAGCGAGCATATATATACAATTACATGGAGATCTGAATTATCGGGACTAGAGCCCGTCTATTCGATTACATGGACGAACATCAGTAATGGTCCCTAGCTACACTAAATCGTCCTTTGTCATCTATAGCTTCCGTCCTCAGAAAGGTCACAAGCTCCTCTGCAACAGCAATCGCGCGTTGCTCTGGTATGACCTTCGTCGTCATGGCCGTGTGCTATATAAGAAGAGGAGATGAATATGAATATCAATCATGGTAACAAAGAATGACGGGTAAAAATAGAGGTGTGAATGTTCATTGCTTACGTCGAATCTGTGATCCTTGTGCTCAGAGGTAAACGTGCGAATGGTCTCGCAAACATAGTATCCGCATAGATGCGTTCCCCGTGGCTGCTGGTCGCACTTTACGAGAATAGAATATATATAATCAAAATAATAATCTAGCATCATAAATGTATTGAAAATTAATAGAAGTATATCATACTACTACTTACCTGAGCCGCTCTAAAGGTCAGCTTCTCATGAAAGTTACCGGGAGTCACGCACTTGAACCGCTTCCAAACCCTGCCCGACAAGGATAATGATTTGCTAAGTTTTTCATTAATTGATATATCAGAAAATCATCGAAAGAGACCGATAGAGCGCAAGAATGATTAAAATTACCCTTGGAGCATGTCCTGCAGGCTTTGGAACTGTTCCAAGGGTCTCGATAATGGGTCGAAGGCATCAACTCTCCCCTTATCAATTTGAATGTCCAACAGAATCCAATGGAAGCTGCACATGTATATATATATATGTGTGTCAGTAACTTATCAATTACACTTATAAGTGAATGGACACAACAGAGTAAAGACTCTCACCTGAAGTTGTATGGAAACAGTACGTGGTCATAGAAATTTTGATCTATTAGAAACCTTAGAAGGTTTTCCTCCGTCTCCTTGGGATAATTAGTTAGCGTCGCTATATGTATTTTATCTGGGTCAATAAACCCAATATTTAGGATGCTCTTACTTTTACAATCCAGAATCTTCATTCTGCATAATAGAGTACAAGTCATATATAGACAATGAATTGAAATAACTAAACAAGTTATATGTAGACAACGAATTGAAAAACTTACAGACAATAGCAACTCATAAGCGATTTGTCGAGGGCGTCGCCATTGTACATCTGGAAGAGTTCATCAAAGTCGATATGGATTTGTTCGGGGCGGCCGTAGTACTCCTGTGGGACACTCAGCACGATCATCGTTCTCCCATTCTTTGATTCACTTAAGTACCATTGATGCAAGTAACGCATATTTGTTGGGAGATCATCTTTGCTGACCAAAGGCTCACCCATGACAAACTGTGGCTTAGGGGCTACCACAACCTTGGGTATCTTGTTGTCTTGGGAAGACAGCAATTCTTCAACCGAGACACCACATGCAGCCGCCAACTCCTTTGCACTTTCTAAAGCTAGCCCCTGCACCGAAGGGGGAACATTCTCGGTTAACACCTTGAGGGGTGGTATCGACTGTTTCTGCCTGTTGTCCAAGCTCAGGAACGTCTGATTTTTTCTTGCTTGTAGTTGAACTTGATTTGCTCCCACTTGCACTTGCACGTGATCTGCTCTTTTTCACTTCCTTCTGCAATGTACGTGTATAGTCATCAGGCTTATGGTGTAAGTCATAAGGTCTGATATAGGAAGATTACATGACGTACCTTTGGGAGGGGCGACAGTTTGCGCTTTGGGGTGCTCTGTGGCTTAGGAATCGTCGGCGGAGCATTCTTGGTGGCACGCTCCCGCTTAGTATCCGGAGCGGGCGGCGGCAGAGATGGACGACCCAAGTCCGGCGGCGGTGATTGAGATGGACTCGTGTTGTGCTGGCCGACGTCATGTGGAGGGCTTGCACGTGATCTGCTCTTTTTCACTTCCTTCTGCAATGTGCGTGTATAGTCATCAGGCTTATGGTGTAAGTCATACTGTGATGGAAGGGGGTACGATCATAAGGTCCGATAGGAAGATTAGCATGACGTACCTTTGGGAGGGGCGGCCGTTTGCGCTTTGGGGTGCTCTGTGGCTTAGGAATCGTTGGCGGAGCGTTCTTGGTGGCATGCTCCCGCTTGGTATCCGTGGCAGGCTCAGGCTTTGTATCTGGAGCGGGCGGCGGCGGAGCGTTCTTGGTGGCACGCTCCCGCTTTGTATCCGTGGCAGGCTCAGGCTTTGTATCCGGAGCGGGCGGTGGCGGAGCGTTCTTGGTGGCACGCTCCCGCTTTGTATCCGTGACAGGCTCAGGCTTTGTATCCGGAGCGGGCAGCGGCGGAGCGCTCTTGGTGGCATGCTCCCGCTTGGTATCCGTGGCAGGCTCAGGCTTTGTATCCGGAGCGGGCGGCGGTGGAGCGTTCTTGGTGGCACGCTCCCGCTTTGTATCCGTGGCAGGCTCAGGCTTTGTATCCGGAGCGGGCGGCGGCGGAGCGTTCTTGATGGCACGCTCCCACTTTGTATCCGTGGCAGGCTCAGGCTTTGTATCCGGAGCGGGCGGCGGCGGAGACGGACGACCCAAGTCCGGCGGCGGTGATCGAGATGGACTCGTGTTGTGCTGGCCGACGTCATGTGGAGGGCTTGGAGGTAATGGAGGTGTAGGTGACCTGCGATGACTCGGAGGCGGTGTTGTCCTTGGGGCCGAGCCTGGAAGCTTGATGTAGTTCTTGTCCCATAGGATGACTCCACCCAGTACTTCTCCGAGTGTCCTCTCATCTTCGGGTCCAGCTATGTCGAGCTCCATATCACTAAACCCCGTCATGATTTCATCCACCCCGACTTTAGCAAAGCCAGCTGGAATCTCCCGGCCATGCCAGCGTGCATCTGGGCCATAAGGTAAAGCTTGTCCGACGGCCACCTTCATGGATATGTTCTTGAATTTCTGATGGAGTTCACATGATGTTGACTCCTTGATTCCATCCACGGGGTAGCCGGGACCGCCCTCTATCATTCTTCGTTCATCGTCGGGCGGGGCCTCAGATTCAGCCATGCTGTTTTTCCGCTTAGATGGGGCGCCCGTAATATCAAGTGCAGGATCTTCCTCGCGCGGTACTCCTCTAAGCTCATCAATCTGCTTCTGTTGCTCGTTAATCCTGGCAAGCAACTGGTTGAACTTGTCATTCTCCTCATCCTGTTGCCGCTTATTTGCTCTCTCTCGGCTTCTGTAAGTGTCTTGGTCTCTGGCAAACCCAAGCCACCACGGGTAAGATGGACCGAAGCCTCGCGTTCATCCTCCATGTTCGTCATTGCCGAGGACCAGTGTGAGAAAATCTTTATCTCTATCTGCAGTGAACTTTCTTTGTCCCCCCTTAATTTCTTTCACTATCATTTTCCAATTCTCCCTGGGTATCCTAAGATTGTCATTGCAGATGAGGTCCCCTGTTGTTTCGTCGTACGACCCACTATGCGCAAGGAACCAATTTCTTGCTCTCAATTCCCACTCATCACGGAGTGGTTCAGGTAAGATGCCTTTATCTATCGGATCTTGCTCTTTCTTTTCCCACTTTGGGATGGCAGTCTCATAGCCCCCTGGCCCCAGCTTGTGGTGATATTTCTTCTTGTCGGCATTTATCTTGTTCTTTTCTGATAATGCCTGGGCATCTTCTGACTCCTTGTACTCTTGAAATTCCTTCCGATAATGAACTCTGAAAATGTTGAAAGTTGGCATGCTATCATCATTTCACCCACATAGCATGTGTTAAAAAGTTGAGAGGGCTACGACAAAAACTGGATGCATTTCGTGTACAAAACAGACAATCTCTCTCGAAGTATCAGGGTTTCGAACGAGAACTCATCTCTTACATGGATACTATGAAAATGAAAAGTGTTTGAAATTTAGTACATTCCATACATGCATTACATAAAAGGTTTAATACATTATTACATTATTGCACCAATATTCCTATCTATTATTTCTGTTTTCTTCTAGGTCGTAGCCATGGAGAATCTTCATCATTCAGTAGGATGCTTGGGTCAGTTTTCACTTTGAAGGGCGGAATTTCATGAAACTTATTATAATCTTCTGACATGTCTGTCTTGTCATCTACTCCCACGATGTTTCTTTTCCCTGAAAGAACTATGTGGCATTTTGGCTCATCGGACGATATCTTCTTTTGTTGATTTCTTTTTCTCGTTAATGTAGACATGTCCTTCACATAGAAAACCTGAGCGACATCATTGGCTAGGACAAATGGTTTGTCCATGTACGCAAGATTGTTGAGATCCACTGTTGTCAGGCCGTACTTTTGGTCTACAACTACCCCGCCTCTTGTCAGCTTCACCCATTTGCACCGAAATAAAGGGATCTTAAAAGTAGGTCCATAGTCAAGTTCCCATATCTCCTCTATGTACCCGTAATATGTTTCCAAACAGTGCCCATTCTCGTCTGTTGCATCAAAGCGGACACCACTATTTTGGTTGGTGCTCTTTTTATCTTGGCCAACTGTGTAAAATGTATTCCCATTTATCTCATACCCTTGGAAAGTACATATAGTCGAAGACGGTGGCCTGGCCAAACAGTACAGCTCATCTTCAATGGTGTCGTCATTCATGAGATGTGTCTGCAACCAACTGCCGAAAGTCTTCTCGTGTTCCCCTTTAATCCAAGAGTCAGCCTTCCCCGGGTTTTCGGAGCATAGAATATTCTTGTGTCTCACGATATACGGAGCCACCACGGTGGAATTGTGTAGAACTGTGTAGTGTGCTTGAGAGAAAGAATGCCCGTCCATACATACTTTTGCTTTCCTTCCTAGTGTGCCTTTTCCTGTCAGCCTACCCTCATACCGAGATTCAGGAACACCAATCGGCTTAAGGTCAGGAAGAAAGTCCACACAAAACTCAATGACCTCCTCTGTTCCATAGCCCTTGGAGATGCTTCCTTCTGGCCTAGCACGGTTACGAACATATTTCTTTAAGACTCCCATGAACCTCTCGAAGGGGAACATATTGTGTAGAAACACAGGACCGAGAATTCAAATCTCTTAGACTAGGTGAACTAGGAGGTGTGTCATCATATTGAAGAAGGATGGCGGGAACAACAACTCAAAGCTGACCAGACATTGGACCACATCAATCTGTAACCCTGATAGACTTTCTCGATCGATTACCTTCTGAGAAATTGCATTGAGGAATGCACATACCTTCACAATTGCCAGGCGAACATTTTCCAGTAGAATTCCCCTCAATGCAACCGGAAGCAATTGCGACATAAGCACGTGGCATTCATGAGACTTTAGGTTTTGGAATTTTTTGTCTTTCATATTTACGATTCCCTTTATATTCGACGAGAAGCCAGTCGGGACCTTGATACTGAACAGGACTTCAAAGAAGATTTCCTTCTCTTCGTTAGTAAGAGCGTAGCTGGCACGCCCTTGAAACTGCCTTGGATGCATGCCATCTCTTCCTTTATGACGTTCCTGGTCCTCCCGTGCTTCCGGTGTATCTTTTGACTTCCCATACAAGCCCAGGAAGCCTAGAATATTCACGCAGAGATTCTTCGTCAGGTGCATCACGTCGATTGCCGAGCGGACCTCATGGACTTCCCAGTAGGGTAGCTCCCAAAATATAGATTTCTTCTTCCACATGGGTACGCGCTTATCAGGGCCGTTAGGAACAGGTTGGCTGCCAGGACCCTTTCCAAAGATTACTTTTAAATCTTTGACCATATCAAATACTTCAGCACCAGTACGGATGACAGGCTTCCCCCAGGGTTCTGCCTTGCCATTGAAATGCTTGCCTTTTTTCTTTAAGGGATGCTTGGGCGGAAGAAAACGACGATTGTACGGATACACAATCTTTCTACAGTTGTCGAGATATATACTTTCTGTCTGATCCAAACAATGCGTGCAAGCATTGTATCCCTTGTTTGACTGTCCTGAAATGTTACTAAGAGCAGGCCAAACATTGATGGTTACGAAAAGCAACGCTCGAAGGTCAAATTCCTCTTGTTTGTGCTCGTCCCACACACGTACACCTGGTTCGGCCCACAGCTGTAAAAGTTCATCCACTAATGGCCTTAGGTACACATCAATATCGTTGCCGGGTTGCTTTGGACCTTGTATAAGCACTGGCATCATAATGAACTTCCGCTTCATGCACAACCAAGGAGGAAGGTTGTAGATACATAGAGTAACGGGCCAGGTGTTGTGACTGCAACTCTGCTCCCCAAAAGGGTTCATGCCATCTGTACTCAGACCTAACCATAAGTTCCTTGCGTCAGCTGCAAATCTCGGGAACTCTCTCTCGATTTTTCTCCACTGCCGACCATCAGCGGTGTGCCTCAACTTATCGTCTTTCATACGATCTTCCATGTGCCATCGCAACAACTTCGCATGATCTTTATTTCTGAACAGACGTTTCAACCGTGGTATTATAGGAGCATACCACATCACCTTGGCAGGAACCCTCTTACTGGGTGGCTCGCCCTCAATATCACCAGGGTCATCTTTTCTGATCTTATACCGCAATGCAGTGCATACCGAGCATTTATCCATATTCTCGTACTTCTCACCGCGGTAGAGGATGCAGTCATTAGGGCATGCATGTATCTTCTGCACGTCTAATCCTAGAGGGCAGACAAGCTTCTTTGCTTCGTACATGCTGGCGGGCAATTCGTTCTTTCTTGGAAGCATCTTCTTCATCAGTACCAGCAACTTTTCGAATGACGAGTCAGTCACACCGGTCTCTGCCTTCCACTTCAGCAATTCCAGTGTGCTACCCAGCTTCTTCTGGCCATCTTGACAAGTTGGGTACAACAATTTGTTGTGGTCCTGTAACATCTGCTCGAACTGCAACCTCTCCTTTTCCGTGTCGCAACCTCGCCGTGCATCAGAAATGACCCGGCCAAGATCATCAGCAGGCTCATCTGGTTCCCGTTCTTCATCCTGATCTTCTTCTTCATTGTCTTCCATTGCGGTATCAGCATACTCAGGGAACATAGATCGGTAGTTGTCATCATTGTTCTCTTCTTCTTCATCGCCGTCTTCCTTCATAACCCCTCTTTCTCCGTGCTTGGTCCAAACATTACATCCCGACATAAAACCGGACCGAAGCAGGTGGCTCTGAATGACTCTTGAGGAAGTGTAATCCTTCTCATTCCGACATTCAACACATGGACAAAACATATAGCCACCACCATGCTTGTTCGCATCGGCTGCATCTCGAGAAGAATGCACACCTTCTCTGTAAGCGGCTGTGCGTCGATCACCGTACATCCATGGATGGCTCATCTCTGCGTTATACGACAGTATATCAAATACAATCACGATCCTAAAAATTAGTACCGCACGGTCTAAACGAGGAAATATAGTTGCTAACCTTTCAGAATAAGTAGAAATAAAGAGAAAGAGGTTTAAGCGTGGCTCGGGCATCTCATATCGTAGTTGTGTTCGGTGAACTGAAGCGGCATCGCTCTAACACACATTTCAACAAACACCTCTAGTGCATTAAAAAAAGTGGAGAGCAAGCACCCACCCACAATCCTCCATCCAAGAAAAATGCAACGAAGTGGGGAGAGGGGGGCTGTGCTATATAGGCAGAGGACTTTAGTCCCGGTTTGAGACACAAACCGGGACTAAAGGTGGCGCACATGCGGGCTGCCACCGCGTAGCCCTTTAGTCCCGGTTTGGGACACGAACCGGGACTAAAGGTTCCTTACGGACCGGGACTATAGCCTCAAGGAAGGCATAGGGAATTGGGGCGACGTGGCCGGGCCTTTAGTCCCGGCCCAGAGGCAGGCCGGGACTAAAGGGTCCCGGCCAAAGGCCCGTTTCTACTAGTGATGTATACATCACCCATGCTTAGCCACCTAACAGGGATAACTGTCTGCGTATAATTTAAACTACAACCTATCGGTCGTCCATCCAACAACTGGCAGTGGCTAATCTATTGAAGCATCCATCTCAACATGAAAAGAAATCCTCTATCTTTCGATCGATTTGTACAAAAGAAAACAAATCACCTATTTGTAATTGCAGAAGAACAAGATTTACATTCTTGTCCAGCCGCTCGTCGCCTCCGAACAAGCATGTAAACCACCTCCGGCAGTTCCTAATCCATCACCTCCCTCCACCAAAAGACCAACTGGATCTCCACCACGCAACAACTCAGCCTCCGCCAAGCTTAAAGAGGCCTGCGAGTCCACAGGGCCGGCAAGAGCGACTATATCCGCAGTTGCCCCTCCAATACTACTCATTTGACAACAAAGAAAAATAAAAATGGATCAGGGGCTTTATCAAATCTAGAACCAAATCAAACAGACAGAGAACCAAGGAAACCGGATCAGGGGCTTCACAAAACAAACTGAGAACCAAGTAAATCAGAATCGGGGGGCTATTTTTCCTACTTACCAGAGCGGCACATCAGGCTGTTGTGCAGCGAGCTCATCCATGACGTAGTCGTGTTCTTCGCTGCTGGAGGATGAAGAGATGTGCAACAACAACAACGAGCGGGCGGCTGGATGGTAGAGGGGGCAGGTACTACAATATCCCACGGGCTAAGTAACTATGGTTCTGACAATTGTGCCAATTCAGATGTAGGCCACACGGGGCTGCTAGAAAGTAGGGTGAACATCTGAATCGTAGCCTAACAGTTGAGTGCATTTGTGCCAAATCCATACCATTAGCCCACAGCATAGCTATTGCTAGGGCCAGAGAATGGGGAGACAAAAGCTGGCACGGCCGAATAACGAGGCAGGAATTAACGACCGAGATTAAGTCCTACATGTGGCTCGTGACCCATTCAGTCGCGCTCACTACTACTATCGCCAACTAAACCATGTATCAAGTGTGCGCACACTCACATGCCATACACAAGTCAGACAATGCCAGTACAATGGCCAGCCAGTGCCCATACACACACAGACACACGCACGACCACACTCTCCATGGACCAGACCTGGCAGCACCCGACGCCCATGACCATCGCAGGGAGATGGCATATACAGTACATTGTGCCATGAAGAGCATGGCGTACGTGGCACTCGGTACGTGCGCGCAACGGCACCACAGGGTGGCAGCGACATGCATGCCTGTCGAGTCGAGGCCGCTGGTGCGGGTGCGGAGAACGCAGGCCTTTGCAAGCAAGCAGCAGGAAGTTGAGCGACATGGGCAAACTACCTATTGAGCAGTGCGAAAAAGGACGATGACGATCGACGACGCCACGGGCCGGCTGGGACGACGTACGGGAGCACGCCGTCGAAAACGGGTCGCTTTTTTTCCCGCTGTTTGTTTCACGGACGCCTTGCGTATATAAAGGAGAAACGGACGTAATCATTGCTGCATGCCTTTCATTAATTAATCTCGGTCATTAATCTTTAAGGTCAAGGCCGGTCATAAATTAGTATCATAGATAACCTTACTTCATAGTCGGGAGTATCATATACTCCATCCGTTTCTAAATATAAGTCTTTTTAGCAATTTCATTAAGAGAGTATATACAGATGTATATAGACATATTTTAGAATGTAGATTCATTCATTTTGTTCCGTATCTAGTCCCCTAGTAAAATCTCTTAAAAGACTTATATTTAGGAACGGAGGGAGTAGTAGTATCATGCATATAATACTATTGTATTATACTACATTCATAGTGCATAGTATCATAAATTAGTATCATAGATAACCTTATTTATTTTTCATGCATGACACATAGTAGCATAGCATTTAACATGTTACGATATCTACCTATGTTACTTTAACCCTCTCTCTCTTTCTTAATTGTCTGTCACATCAACATGTTTACCAGTCCCAAGTACTCCTACTACGGCCAGCCTAACACAAATTTAACGAATGTACAGAGATGATGGATGCATGGAAAACCATGAAATCATCTTTCCTTTTATAATATACAAGTAGGCAGGTATAGAAAATGGTACTCGTTATGGGCAGTTAGGGTTATTCCCAGGGCCACCATAGTATATGTAAGTTCCCCAGTCGCTAGAGTTGCCACTTTCCACATTATAACAATTGTTCTGCTCAGTTATCAAGCCCACGTCACTTGGGGGATTGAGACGGTTGAATGAATCTACCACTTGGATGTTCTTAATGTAACTCGCCTTACCGAACCCTTCATTTGGGAAGTGTCCACTACCCATATGTGTGGAAGTTTGGCCGACATCAGGTGAAAATATCTCGCCGCCCCACATAATAGTGGAGGCACTATCTGTCAAGTTAGAGAAGATGTACGATGGCCAATATCCCACATTATATCCTCCAACTTGCAGCCACCAATTACCACTCCCTCGGTCCTGCAAGGAAAAACTATCTTACTATAGAATAAAACACACAATCAATCATGAGGAGGGAATATAGTTTAAATTCCGTAAGTGCCAAAATCAAGGCCGAAAAGGGAACACTAAAGGCCAGGCCAGGGTGAGCTGACAGGGATGAGTGTTTTTGGTAGTGAGCTCAAATATGATATGTATTATAGATGTTAGTCAATTCGTGATTTAGAAGACTTTCATGGTAACAATATGTTCCTAGAACCATGAGACTAAAGCAAGGTAAATTATTTGAGCACTAACATACTCGAGTCAGCCAATCAAACTGGAAAGAGACAGACTCAACCTTCTATGTAATTGGAGCATCTACAGCAACGAGACGTCCTTTTGACGATGCATGCAATCATGCATCTATGGTAAACGTACGTACGCCCTTCTATGCTACCCGAGGATCATGTGGTGGTGCAGACATCCCATAAAAGATCAAAAGATGTGTAACCGTTAATTGCAAATAAATGTAATATTAAAATGTGTTTACTACTACTTTACCCTAGTTAACATATGTGGCTCGTATTTATATTTGTCAACGCTAACTGGGTAAGGAGGAACTTCAAAGAGCCCTTGTTCAATAGCTATCTTGACAGTATTGCATTTGTGGACAATTATTAAAAGTGCATGGGATAACTTATACTCCATTATTGACCAAAACTGAATAAGGAAACACAGTTTCCGAAAGAACAAGAGGTTGGCATGGATTCTATACGGCTGACTCGTGAATTTGATATTGCATGCTTAATGTTGGAGTGTAAGTGAACATAAGTTTTTGGCTTGAAATTGCGGGTGCATGCAACTCAAAGCTAAAAGGTCTTGAGTTTAAATCCTAGTGGATATAATAAAATAAAAAATATTTAGTAGACTCCTATTTGAACATTTCGGCGTAAGGGAACCTGCACATCATGGATTCATGGGTAATATTAAAGTATAACTGAATTCCCACTTTTTCCCTGTAGCTTCACTATTTCGATTGAATTGCTAGGTGCACTCAACTAAATATTTATGATTGGGAATCTTATTCTATTTTGTTACCTTCCAAACTAAAATATCGATGTCATATTGTGTGCCACCATAGTTGGATGTTGGGGAGATACTGCCGCCAATTGTGATCTGATTGCTTGTTTGGATGAACCCTGAGCATAATAGGTTGTAACATCCTGTTGTTTGATAAGCATCACGCTACAAAATTCCATACAACAGAAAGTTAGTATTTCAGTATTATTGCAAACCTTAGGAAAGAAGGTCTCAATAGTAGCATTTATCAAGATAAATGGAATATGAAGTTAACTTACGGTCCAGTAGATGAAGAGTCTGGCATTGCTATCACTATATAGATCTGGGTAAACCTGCAATATTTGTGGAGAGCATAAGGCCATTAGGCACAATTAAAGATAATGCACAACTAAATAGACAATTACAATATGTTTTTGAATTATATAATAGCTATGTCTAAGCACTACTACCACATGGGATTTGTTAATTAGGTGGAAGAGATACATAGATATATAATTGATACAGAGAGAGAGAGAGAGAGAGAGAGAGAGAGAGAGAGAGGGAGGGAGGGAGGGAGGGAGGGAGGAAGGAAGGGAGAGAGAGAGGGAGAGAGGATGGAAGAGATTTTGAGGTTGGCTGTTTGCTACAGTAAACAAAAACAAGCAAGAATAAGTCTTTGTAGACATCTTGTTTCTCCTTTCATTCCACTGATATTATCCAACTACATTGTGATGCCATGCCATGCCAAAAAGGGCACCAATATGAGAAATGCCCATGGAATCTCGCTCCTTTTAGTCCTTTCTCCAAATTCTTTGTTCCAACCCCTCGGTAGTTGCATCTTATCTCTTCAACAGATGTGATGGCTCATAGAATTTGTGGTTGCTTGTTTGTTTAGTTGAGCCCCTTTAAATGTTCACCCTATACATGCTTATATCAAGTAAATCCCTTTATAATGTTTATGATATAGTTTTCCTATAGCACTTAATAGTGTCCAAAATAATTTCACATGCCTGATGTACCTCACTACTCCATGAACCCATGCTCCAACAGGGACATAATAGACTTAAGTACTTTATAAGATATAGAAGAATTGGATGTTCGTGGATAAAATTTGAGGTCCATGGCTAATCAAATTGCTAATCCTTTTTATTCTAATTGATTTAATGTTGGAGTGTGGGCATGGGTTCAGGTTAGGAACCTGAACCCATAGACTTCAGGTTAGGTTTAAAATATAGTCTAATTGTATTCTATTTAATACAGTTATGGAACCTGAACCTGAACCCATATAGTTTAACTGTATTCTAATTAATACAGTTATGCTCACAAACTTCAGGTTAGGTTTACTCAAGCTTAGCAATTCGTGAATTGTGATTACTCAATATTCTAATTGATTTAGTTGTGTGGTAATTTCCTTTTTATTTTTATTAAATATCAATACAAGTTTTCTTTAATAGAATCAATTTATAAAATGGGCATGTAGAAAGAAAAATGTTATTTACACTTTAAGATGTCTACATGTCCTTGGGTATTAGAAACAATGTTGTAAGCACAACTAATGAGAAAGAACATACTTTATAAATGGAGAACCTAGTCTAGCTCATTCTTATGCGCTGGCTCTTTCAAAGCACATATATCATGCATACATGCACGAATGCTAAAAGGTGGAGTTTAGTAGATGTTTTAGGAAGATGGATTTAACATTTCACACTGAGGTCTCACCTGCCATCCTGCTTCAATGGTATTGAGGTTGTTGCCATTGTAGGAACCCGCAGTGATCCAAAGTTGTGTTAAGCTGAAGTCATTGGCCCTGGAAATCGCTGGTTTCCACATATTGAAGGTGCCTTTGGTTCCGTAGCACTTGTCATACCGCGCAGATGCGGTGGCATACTGCCCAATGGGAGAGAAACAAAGTTAAATGGGTAAATCTGACAATAACGATAGTAACAATCTATGAAGAAGATAATTAATCATATATTCTTAAATGACGTTTTACCTGGTGGCCCCTTAATATATTGGGTGTGTTAGTGTCATTGGTTGGATTGAGGAGTGGGATGCTCCTAGGCATCTTCCTGCCAAACCTCCTAACTGAACTGGCCCTCAGGACATGCTCCTCCTTGGTCCTTCGTATTGGTATGGTGTGCTCAGGGCACTTCCCGTTTTGATGCCATGTTTGGGTGATTAGATGGGGTGTGATGTTGGAATCATGATGCATGCCTTTTGGGTTGTAAGAAGGACGCATCTGAAAATATGACAATTGAGTGATATCATGATACATGACTGTGATATTATGGGACACTGCAACTTCTTATAATTAATCGTTATATGCAAATGAAAATGATGTGCCAAGTATTACCTGTATAGTATGGTTCTTGAGGAGAGGTTGGTCGAATGCAGGCTGTTCGATGATATGCACACAATCTATAATATCTCCATCCGGGCTCTGTTAATTTCTAGGAATTAATTATTGTAACAATATGGAAAAATAGATAATAGTGCAAGCAAACTAGAAAAATTTAAATCTTTCCCACATTCTTATGGACAAAGAATAATATATTACCTCCGTCCGGAAATACTTGTCCTAGAAATGGGTATAATGGATGTATGTATAACTAAAATAAGTCTAGATACATTCATCTTTAGGACAAGTATTTCCGGACGGAGGGAGTATATAGAATAGGATAATGCAATTCGCTTTTGGTGATTGCATAAAATATCTATTGGTTGTGTACCTACAGCACTCTTTTGCACATTACATAACTAGTCTCTCTCCATTCCTAAATATAAGTCTTTCTAGAGATTCCACTACAGACTATGTATGAAGGAAAACGAGTGAATCTATATTCTAAGGTATGACTATATACATCCGTATGTAATTCATAATAACATCTCTAAAATAAATTATATTTAGGAACGGAGGAAGTACTACCGTGCTATAATCAATTATACGCGCCAACAGTATGGGCTTTAAGATGTTAAACAAATTGTTAGTCTTCAAAATTTTGAATACATACCCTATAAATCCTGGGCCTGCCCCTGCAAAGAACACGTTTGTGGTGCAAATATGCTTTCTACCTCAGCCCAATTTCTACTGCCACGATAAGTCAACCATTTTGTTAAAGTGAGATAATAAAAAAAATACATGTTTGTATTACAAGTTACTTCCATCGCCTTAATTCGCGTTTGAAAGAATAGGGCAAACCTCCTAAATTGTATAAATAATTCCGTAACCATATATGTACATTTATTTTAGCACATGCAGTTCATAAAATAGATGGTATTGGTTGCTTTAGAGTCTTTTTTTTCTGATCCATTGATTGGGCTTTTCCTCTCTCGTTTGTCACATTGATTGGCGTTTCCTTTTGGTTTTTTGATGTAAAATCGGCTTGAATTGTTCGCTGCCGTTTGTCGCCTACATCATGCCTCTAATCCGACCTCGACGGTGACTACTCCGGCCATCTTCGAGACTTCGACTGTGCGACAAGGTTAGACAGGCCACTCCACTCGTTTATTCATCCACCGCCGGCCGTCGCGGCCACTTCTTCGACCGGAACCGAGCCTACTCCCATTCAGTGCGCTAGTTCGGCCGTGGTCCTCTCGCTGCTCGTGCATGGTGTGGCTGCTCCTGCATGTTGAGCGCTGCTCCTGCATGCACGTTAGTTGGTCATGCTTGCTGTTAGATTTAATCTTGACTCATGATGTAGAACGTGGCTAAGCTGATCTGGTGCTTGCGGTGTGAGCTGTTAGTGCATGGCGTGCATGTATGTCATGCGACCGTGGCGAGTGGAGTGTCCTGTCACCGTGTGAGTGGGGCAGGTAGTGCGGCCGGGTTAGTTGGTTAGCTTAGGCCCTGTTTGGTTCATAAGTCCTAAGATTTTTTTTAATCCCAACTTATAAGTCCTAAGTCCCTAAAAAGTTCCTACCTATTTGGTTTCTAGGACTTAACATGGACTAAAAGATCATATTACAACTATAAGTCCCTATAAGACTTTCTTTGAGAGTCTTACTTCATATGTCCCAAATATTCACTTTAAGTCCCTATAAGTCCCTTCTGTTTGGTTTAGATGGGACTTAAAATGACTTATAATTTCTAAGTCCCTAATAAGTCTCTGTAACCAAACACCCCCTTAGTACGTGTGCTAGTGGGTTAGTAGCGACGGTATGAGCTGAGTAAGTGAGAGGTCTAAGAAAGATATAGTCTCTGTTGCGACTGTGGTGTGGGTCCGTTCGACTTAAGAGTTTTTCTGAATTATGCTGCGTGTGTGCGTGCGTACTTTCATGTATGTGTTTGAGTTGTTGTAAGAAATAAAAATCAAGATACAAGCATTGATGTGCCACGGCATTCATCATCTACTTTTATCTCGTCGGGAGGCTGCTCGGCGTTTGTTCCAAGGAGGATTGGTCCCGAGTTTGTACCAACACATGCTGCCGTTGGATGTTCGTGCAGCGTCCCGTGTGGTGGAGGTAGCTCGCGTGCGTACGCGTCCACGCGTCAGGCTGCCAAACGCACGTCGTCCCGCTTGATCTACCGCACCTGTGCGCGTCTGTGCCGAATTCCGTAATGATTGTCAATGAGTATGCGTGTCCTTTCATCGATCAAGCAACGGACTGTTGTTACTGTGTCGCCCCATGGTCGCAGCGCCACCGTTCCGTGGTATTTCCCACGGTTGCACCGACCAGCGTGCTGCTGCTGCGTTGCTCCTTCACGTCATAGTGCCGCTGTCCGCGGTCCACCATCGTCTCATGGTCGTCCGCTGCAGGTCGTCCTTGCACCAACCTTCGCGCTGCCGCTGCGTTGCCTCATCGGACCCTATCGAGCGTGGCATGTGGTCTCCGCCACCGCACCGTGATTCTTCCCGTGGCTACATTGACCCGCGTGTTGCCTCTGCGTCGCCCCTTCGGGCCATAGTGTCGCGGTCCGTCGTTCACCCCACCCTGATGCCGCCCGTTCCAAGCAGATCCCGTGGCTGCACCGACCCTCGCAGCGGCACACCCCATCGGGTCGTAGCGAACGAGGCAAGCGGTCCTTGCCACCGTCCTAAGGTCTTCCCCATCGTTGTCCTGATCCACGCGTTGCCTCTATGCCGGGTGAGAGCCAGCATTCATGCATAGGGGGGCAAGCGTGTTCATGAAGGGGCAAAGTTCATGTGAAGTGAAATTTTTAACTGCAACAACCAGAATCATAGTGGAAGAACCAATTTGTTAGGGAGGGTCTAGATCCCCTCGCCCCCCCCCTTAAATTCACCCGTGCCGCTGTGTCACCTCCTCGGGGCGTAGCAATGTAGCACGCGGTCCAATTCGTCGTCCACGCACGTCAACTTCCGTGTGGGATCCGCCGCACCACCTTCATAGGCGCGGTAACGCCGCGTCCGCATCTGTTTTTGTCACGCTGTCGTGTTCTGCCTCGCCTACTTTGAACACCGTCTCTGTGCTCCTATCCTAGCCACCGCCGCTCTTCTTTCTGGTCCACGGTGACTGCATCAACACCGGCCACCCCGACTCGACATCGACCACAGCGTCCCTCGCATGGCAAGCTCGACCACGGTTACATCACCCTACGCTCTCGGCTACATTAACATCGGCATAAAGGGCTATCACCTCGCTTGAACAACTCGTCGGTTTCATCTATAGTTAATGCATGCGTCCGTCACACGACACTGTCGGCTGCTATTATCTTCAATCTTATCGTCGGCGGCGTTCTTGTAGTTCGAAACGCTACCGCTACCACTGCGGGGGTGTTAGAAGTATATTTGATAGTTAGAGATTATTCGGGATTAAGAAAGAATATTTCCATCTTATCTCTAGGAGGTGTCTTGCCCTCAAAGTCTTGTACTTGATATTATATATCGTGTTACGCGGATCCCTCTCTATGCCTTGTACATTCCCGTTTTGTTTGCATTCATCTGCATGGCTTGTGATTCTGAGCGGCGTTAAACAATTACTCCCGTTTTGCTAGTAAGAACAATCAAGCTAAGCAAGGACCAAATAAATGCAAGCTAGTTAAAGATGCATGCATGTGTGCTGAGCAACGCATAACACCAGAAAATACAACGTACGAATGTACCTGAATGCTTTTCACAGGAGGCTTATTGAGCCCCTGAGGAGGCTTCGCACCTCCCGCCGCCGCTGCAACAAACTCCCGGCTGCCGTCACCCGGCCCTCCATGAAGAGAAACGTGAGAGCCACAAGGAACGCGACCGACAAACACGCACGCGTCGCCGCCATTGAGAGCTAGCTAGCTAGCTGCATGCAAGCCTGTTAGACTTAGTGTATGTAAGTTCTCCCAGATTCGGTTGCTGGGCTATATATGAGCGATCCAGAGGAGGCGTACGTAGCGTCCCGGCGTTTTAATTATAGGGCCAGCCGAGAGAGTGCAGACCATGGACGTCTCCGTCGGCCTTGTTACAATACGTATATATAATAAGGACTACTACTAGGACTTGGAGTCCATGATGTACACGGCCTTGATGGCCTTGACGGAATCAGTCCCTTCTGTAAACCATCTCTGGTCGATCGTGGATCCCAAGGGAACATCACGCCTGAATCAATCCATCTCTTGTTTCTTATTACAGGCCTGACCTTGCCACCGTACGTATATTTTAGTGACGACACCGGTTTCAGATATGGAGAGTGAGAGCACTCTACATTATCGAGTTTTGCAGGTGTGAGTGGTGGCTTCGGATGGTTTGATGTATGTTTTTATTAGACCTATGTTAAATAATTAATAAAAATGACCGTATGCATCGATTGATGCAGAGGCCGGGGGTTTGTACCTCCTTTTAAAAATAATAATATTTTAGTTGCGGCCGTTAAATCTTCACACATGATGGAGTGAAGTCTGTTTTAAACCTCGAATTCATACAGCTCGTCGAAAATGAACCTCAACCTTTCAATCCTTGATGTCCATGTCGTGTATTCACGAATCCCGGTTAATTCTAACTCTAGAGTTGTTTGGCACACCGGAAAAAGTCGACCTCTGCTAGATTCACCCAAATACTGTCACTGATTATAGGACCCACATGTAAATTTCTTTCCCCAACCTCTCCTTTCTCATTTTGCTCGGTTCGCTCTTTCGCATCACATCGCCATCGAAAATCCTGCTGGCTGCAGCTCCACTTGACTCGAACAAGCAGGGTGTTGTGCTCCTGCTCTCTCTCCATGCAATACAGAATGTCCACGCCACTGGCTAGCTTGTGCGTGCCCATGTTCGCATCGCTCCAGTTCCTCCTAGTGTCCGCGGCCGGCTGGCCGGCGCGGGCTTAGCGCCTTGCTGTGATGGCTTGCCTCACTGACGTTACATCCCTGCTGGCAGTACATCATCTTGCTTGCTTAGGAATCCATTCACCTGTTTGCTTTCTTAGGAATCCATCCAACTCCTTCTTGCTTAGTTCGTATAATGTAAGCACTAAATCCAGTAGCTAGTTTAGGATTAGGAATATATTTTGCAATGTGATTGGGTACTGCAGGCGCCGTCGGCAAGCTTGCAGCCACCTCGGATCATGAGAAATTGAGTACTCCACCTTTGGCCCTGTTTGGATACTCTAGTTTAGCTAATAGTTAGAGTTAGTTTTTAGCTCATGACTAACCCTAACTAACTCTAGCCAAATAGGTGTTTGGATGAAAGGGTTAGATTGATAATAGTTGCATTTTATGAAAAGATAAAAGTGATTTTTTAATGGGTCCCATGAGAACTAGCTCCAATTGGCATCTTTTGGCTGGTGAAAGAGAGAGAGAGAGAAATATTTTTCAATGAACCCCATGAGAACTAGCTCCAATTAGCACCTCTTGGGTGGGATAGTTTTTTTGGGTGGGTTAGATGCAACTAGCTTCAATCTAACCCTTATGTTTGGATACTTTAGGGCTAGTTGAACCCAAACTAGCTCAAACTAACTCTAGCCCATGGATCCAAACAGGGCCTTTGTGTTTCCCTCACCACCCTTTCTTGTTTTGGGCATCACCCCACCCGGTGCCGCTCCCGTTCATGTAGTCACCGCGGTTCGGATGCTAGTGCATGGCACTACTCCATGATGCTGCTGGTCGACGACCCAACTTCATGGCGGCAAGAAAGGTGTGGCGGTGTGGCGACTGCCATCGGAGAGGACGAAGGAGATTTGGGAACGAGTATAAGTTGAGAAGATAGACATGCCATGTGGGTTGCCTTAGTTCGTGAGAGTCGATAGTTAGTCTGGTGGGGATTGTTCTTTCCACCCGTGTAGCAAATTAGTCCAATTCTGATGTGGGGTTGAGATTAGACCGGGATATATAACTATAGGACACAGACTTTAGGGATTGAAAGGTTGAGATTCATTTACGACGAGCTTTATAAATTTAGGGTTTAAAATGAACTTTACTCCACATGGTGGAAGAGCTTCGAATGGAGTGAGCACTCAGAGGGACACATCGATCGGAGGTATGGGCGCAGCTACACCAGGAAATGTACACCCATTATTTTCAATTTTCTTATTTTCCTGTGTTTCCGTAGCATAGCACGGGCATCATAATGGTTTTTAACTAAAGACTGCACATATAATATAACTAAATACATGCATATTGCCTGTTTTGAACAATTGCATGAACATCGCTATGCAAACATTTTCCTTTTTTGAAAACTACAAATAAATGTTCTGAATTTTGAAGTTATATATACGTGTTCTGATTTTTTTAATATAATGTATCGTCTGTCGTAACGCACGGGCAATGTCCTAGTTGGATGTCCTTCCTAAAGATTTTTTTTTGATGATGTGTCCATAGTCTTTTTTTTTTGTACGGTAACACGTGTCTTATTTATATTATAAGCATCATAGTCCAAGAAACATATGTACATATTTGACCTGTTAAAACAGAAAAAATAGTAGAACACTAGTCTTTGCACAAAAAACACTAGCCAAGAAGTAAAATTCATGGACGACAGAAGAAAACTCTGAGCTTGATAACAACGCCCATCATCTGGCTTGTGCTAGGAGGTGGGGGCGACGTGACTCTGGACTGCATGATGCAGCGGGAGGCAAGCACAACATCCACGATGGGTGAAGGGAGCGGCCTTGGCGGATGCGCCGGTGTGTTTTATGCCCAGATTCACACTCCCTTCAATGGCGACCAGATCCTGTGCATGGCGTGGTCGTAATTCTCTAATGATGGTGGCCCGTGATCGGATTGTTATCCGGTTGCGTGGAGCGGTGGGTTCTCAAGGTGAGCGCGAGATGATATGGAATGTGGATGCATGGCTGCTCTGGCGGGGGTGCCGTTGTTACCGCGGATGTGAGCGTCGATCTCGCGTGGCCCAGATGGCTTGTGCGGATCAAAGACTGTTGGACGTGCCTCCAAGCTGGCGTGGTGGTGCCTGACGACATCGGCTGCCAGGCACCATGTTGGTGCGAGTAGCCGGCCTGGTAGCGGCTGGTTGGATCGGGGCGGCTTGGGGGCCTACTGCTGTGATTGGTCTCATGATTCGTCCTCATCGATGTGGCTATCGATGTGTTTCGGAATGGCCGTTTGAGATCTTTGTTCAGGATGGTTAAATTCCGGCCTTACATCTTCATACTAGGCTAAAATGTTTTGAGGGCATGGCACAAAGCTCTCTTGGTTGATGATTCCTGGGGACTTGTCGGCTTCTTGATTTCCATGATAAAGACAGCGGTGGAGAAGGTCATCGTGAACGATATTGGAGGATCAGTTAGACGGACGGGGCCTTGTTGGCGATGGAGTTAGCCAGGTGTCAGATAACTCTCAGGAGCAACCGTGATAAGTGGGGGCGGTAACAGTGGCGGATTTCATTTTTGGTGGCACTCCTCGGGAGTCAAGTCCGTGAAATTCAGCGTGAAAACCTAAGGTCCGACCTTCATTGGTTGTGCCTGGCGATTGCACTCCTCGGGATCTTTCTTTTTCATCTTTTTTTTAGTTGTGTGCATCTTGGATATTATTGTAACATCTTGTAGGTGCAGAGGCTGAGTGTAATTGGTATCTGTTGGGGAACGTCGCATGGGAAACAAAAAAATTCCTACACGTACGAAGACCTATCATGGTGATGTCCATCTACGAGAGGGGATTTCCGATCTACGTACCCTTGTAGATCGCACAGCAGAAGCGTTAGTGAACGCGGTTGATGTAGTGGAACGTCCTCACGTCCCTCGATCCGCCCCGCGAACCGTCCCACGAACCGTCCCGCGATCCGTCCCACGATCTAGTGCCGAACGGACGGCACCTCCGCGGTCAGCACACGTACAGCTCGACGATGATCTCGGCCTTCTTGATCCAGCAAGAGAGACGGAGAGGTAGATGAGTTCTCCGGCAGCGTGACGGCGCTTCGGAGGTTGGTGGTGATCTAATCTCAGCAGGGCTCCGTCCGAGCTCCGCAGAAACGCGATCTAGAGGAAAAACCGTGGAGGTATGTCGTCGGGCTGCCGTGGCAAAAGTTGTCTCAAATCAGCCCTAATAGCTCCATATATATAGGAGGAGGGAGGGGAGGCTTGCCTTGAGGCTCAAGGAGCCCCAAGGGCTGCGCCCCCAAGGGGAGGAGGAGTCTTCCTCCAATCCTAGTCCAACTAGGATTGGAAGGTGGAGTCCTTCTCTTTCTTCCCACCTCCTTTTTTTCTCTTTGATTTTCTATCTATGGCGCATAGGGCCTTCTTGGGCTGTCCCACCAGCCCACCAAGGGCTGGTGCGCCACCCCAAGGCCTATGGGCTGCCCCCCCCCCGGTGAACATCCGGAACCCATTCGTCATTCCCGGTAACTCCGAAAACCTTCCGGTAATCAAATGAGGTCATCCTATATATCAATCTTCGATTCCTGAACATTTCGGAAACCCTCGTGACGTCCGTGAGCTCATCCGGGACTCCGAACAACATTCGGTAACCAACCATATAACCCAAATACGTATAAAACAACGTCGAACCTTAAGTGTGCAGACCCTGCGGGTTCGAAAACTATGTAGACATGACCCGAGTGACTCCTCGGTCAATATCCAATAGCGGGACCAGGATGCCCATATTGGATCCTACATATTCTACGAAGATCTTATCGTTTGAACCTCAGTGCCAAGGATTCATATAATCCCGTATGTCATTCCCTTTGTCCTTTGGTATGTTACTTGCCCGAGATTCGATCGTCACTATCCGCATACCAATTTCAATCTCGTTTACCGGCAAGTCTCTTTACTCGTTCCGTAATACAAGATCCCGCAACTTACACTAAGTCACATTGCTTGCAAGGCTTGTGTGTGATGTTGTATTACCGAGTGGGCCCCGAGATACCTCTCCGTCACACGGAGTGACAAATCCCAGTCTCAATCCATACTAACTCAACGAACACCTTCGGAGATACCTGTAGAGCATCTTTATAGTCACCCAGTTACGTTGCGACGTTTGATACACACAAAGCATTCCTCCGGTGTCAGTGAGTTATATGATCGCATGGTCATAGGAACAAATACTTGACATGCAGAAAACAGTAGCAACAAAATGACACGGTCAACATGCTACGTCTATTAGTTTGGGTCTAGTCCATCACATGATTCTCCTAATGATGTGATCCCGTTATCAAGTGATGACACTTGCCTATGGTCAGGAAACCTTGCCCATCTTTGATCAACGAGCTAGTCAACTAGAGGCTTACTAGGGACAGTGTTTTGTCTATGTATCCACACATGCACTGTGTTTCCAATCAATACAATTATAGCATGGATAATAAACGATTATCATGAACAAAGAAATATAATAATAACTAATTTATCATTGCCTCTAGGGCATATTTCTAACAGTATCCAACTTGCACTAGAGTCATTAATCTAGTTCACATCACCATGTGATTCCAACGAATCCAACACCCATATAGTTATGGGGTCTCATCACGTCTTGCTCGTGAGAGAGGTTTTAGTCAATGGTTCTGAAACTTTCAGATCCGTGTGTTCTTTACAAATCTTTAGGTCATCTTATAGATGTTGCTACTATGTGCTATTCGGAAATACTCCAAATATCTACTCTACTATACGAATCCGTTTCACTACTCATAGTTATTCGGATTAGTGTCAAAGCTTGCATCGACGTAACCCTTTACGACGAACTCTTTAACCACCTCCACAATCGAGAAAAATTCCTTAGTCCATCAGTTACTAAGGATAAATTTTGACCGCTGCTAGTGATTCAATCATGGGTCACTCTCTGCACCTCTCAACAGACTTTGAGTCAATGCACACATCAGGTGCGGTACCGAGCATGGCATACTTCAGATTCTATAGCCAAGGCATAGAAGACGGCCTTCGTCTATTCTCTTAATTCTGCCGGGGTCGGGTTTTGAGTCTTACTCAAATTCACACCTTACAACGCAACCAAGAACTCCTTCTTTGCTGATCGATTTTGAACTCCTTGAAAAACTTGTCAAGGCATGCATCTTGTTGAAACTTCTATTAAGCGCTTTCGATCTATCTCGATAGAGCTTTGATGCTCAACGTTCAAGTAGCGCAATCCACGTATTTCTTTGAAAAACTCCTTTCAAACAACCTTGTATGCTTTACAGAAATTCTACATTACTTCTGATCCACAATATGTCAACCACATATACTTATCAGAAATTCTATAGTGCTCCCACTCACTTCTTTGGAAATACAAGTTTCTCATAAACCTTGTACAAACCCAAAATCTTTGATCATCTCATCAAAGTGTATATTCCAACTCTGAGATGCTTGCACCAGTCCATTGAAGGATCGCTGGAGCTTGCATACTTGCTAGTATCTTTAGGATTGACAAAACCTCCTCGTTGTATCATATACAATGTTTTCTCAAGGAAACCGTCGAGGAAACAATGTTTTGACATCCTATGTGCAATATTTCATAAATAATGCAGCAACTACTAACATAATTCTAACAGACTTTTAGCATCGCTACGAGTGAGAAAGTCTCATCATAGTCAACTGTTTGATCTTGTCGGGAACATCTTTGCGACAAGTCGAGCTTTTCTTAATAGTGACTTATCACCATCATCGTCTGTCTTCCTTTTAAAGATCCATCTTTACTCAATAGTCCTATGACCATCAAGTAGTTCTTTCAAAGTCTACACTTTGTTTTCATACATGGACCCTCTCTCGGATTTCATGGCCTCCAGCCATTTGTCGGAATCCGGGCCCACCATTGCTTTCTTCATAACTCGTAGGTTCACTATTGCTCAACAACATGACCACCAAGACAGGGTTACCGTACCACTCTGCAGTAGTACGCGACCTTGTCAATCTACGAGGTTTGTAGTAACTTGATCTGATGCTCGATGATCACCATCATCAGCTTTCACTTCAATTGGTGTAGGCGCCACAGGAACAACTTCCTGCGCCCTGCTACACACTGGTTGAAGTGATGGTTCAATAACCTCATCAAGTTCTACCACCCTCCCACTCAATTCTTTCGAGAGAAACCTTTCCTCGAGAAAGGATCCGTTTCTAGAAACAAACACTTTGCTTTCAAATCTGAGATAGGAAATGTACCCAACTTTTTTGGATATCCTATGAAGATGCATTTATCCGCTTTGGGTTCGAGCTTATCAGACTGAAACTTTTTCACATAAGTGTCGAAGCCCCAAACTTTCAAGAAACGACAGTTTAGATTTCTCTAAACCTCAGTCTATACTGTGTCATCTCAACGGAAACACGCGGTGCCCTATTTAAAGTGAATGCGGTTGTCTCTAATGCATAACCCATAAACGATAGTGGTAATTCGATAAGAGACATCATAGCATGCACCATACCGAATAGTGCGTGGCTATGACGTTCACACACATCATCACACAATGATGTTCCAGGTGGCATGAACCGCGAAACAATTTCCACATTGTCTTAACTGCGTACCAAAACTCGTAACTCAGATATTCATTTCTATGATCATATCGTAGATAGTTTATCCTCTTGTTACGACGAACTTCACTCCGAAACAGAATTGAACTTTTCAATATTTCAGACTTGTGATTCATTAAGTAAATAATCTCTTGTATCTACTCAAATCGTCATTGAAGTAAGAACATAATGATATCCACTGCGTGCCTCAGCACCCATTGGACTGCATACATCAAAATGTATCACTTCCAACAAGTTACTATCTTGTTTCATCTCAATGAAAACAAGGCCTTGCTCATGTGGTATGATTTGCATGTCACTAGTGATTCAAAATCAAGTGAGTATAAAGATCCATCAGCATGGAGCATCTCCATGCAATTTATACCAACATGACTCAAGCGGCAGTGCCACAAGTGAGTGGTACTATCATCATTACCTCGTATCTTTTGGCACAAATATCATGAACATGTGTAACACTATGATCGAGATTCAATAAACCATTGAAGGTGATTATTCAAGCAAATAGAGTAACCATTATTCTCTTTAAACGAATAATCGTATTGCAATAAACACGATCCAATCATGTTCATGCTTAACGCAAGCACCA
This sequence comes from Hordeum vulgare subsp. vulgare, assembly GCF_904849725.1. Classification (NCBI taxonomy): domain Eukaryota; kingdom Viridiplantae; phylum Streptophyta; class Magnoliopsida; order Poales; family Poaceae; genus Hordeum; species Hordeum vulgare. The sequence goes on from NC_058522.1 coordinate 581,409,350, forward strand.
AACAACAATTATTTAGGTTTAACACCAATCCCGATGGTAGAGGGAGCGTGCGACGTTTGATCATATCAACCTTGGAAACACTTCCAACACGTATCGTCACCTCGCCTTTAGCTAGTCTCCGTTTATGCCGTACATTTCATTTCGTGTTACTAATCACTTAGCAACCGAACCGCTTTCCAATACCCTCGTGCTACTAGGAGTACTAGTAAAGTACACATCAACATCATGTATATCAAATATACTTCTTTTGACTTTTGCCAGCCTTCTTATCTACCAAGTATCTAGAGTTGCTCCGCCTCAGTGACCGTTCCCCTCATAACAGAAGCACTTAGTCCCAGGCTTGGGTTTAATCAGGGGTCTCTTCATTAGTTCAGCAACTGCTTTGCCGTTCCACGAAGTATCCCTTCTAGCCCTTGCCTTTCTCGAAACTTAGTGGTTTTACTAACCATCAACTATTGATGCTCCTTCTTGATTTCTACTTTCGCAGTGTCAAACATCGCGAATCGCTCAAGGATCATTGTATCTATCCTTGATATGTTATAGTTCATCACGAAGCTCTCACAGCTTGGTGGCAGTGACTTTGGAGAACCATCACTATCTTATCTGGAAGATCAACTCCCACTTGATTCAAGCGATTGTCGTACTCACATAATCTGAGCACACGCTCAACGATTGAGCTTTTCTCCTTTACTTCGTGGACAAAGAATCTTGTCGGAGGTCTCATACCTCTTAACAAGGACACAAGCATGAAATCACAATTTCATCTCTTTAGAACATCTCTTATGTTCCGTGACGTTTCAAAACGTCTTCGGTGCCTTGCTTCTAAGCCATTAAGTATTTTGTACTGAACTATCGTGTAGTCATCAGAAACGTGTATGTCGGATATTCACAACATCTACAGACGACGCTCGAGGTGCAGCACACCGAGTGGTGCATTAAGGACATAAGCCTTCTGCGCAGCAACGAGGACAATCCTCGGTTTTACAGACTCAGTCTGCAAAGTTTGCTACTATCAACTTTCAACTAAATTTTCTCTAGGAAGATATAAAAACAGTAGAGCTATAGCGCAAGCTACATCGTAATTCGCAAAGACCATTAGACTATGTTCATGACAATTAGTTCAATTAATCATATTACTCAAGAACTCCCACTCAAAAAGTACATCTCTCTAGTCATTTGAGTGATACATGATCCAAATCCACTATCTCAAGTCCGATCATCAGTGAGTCGAGAATAGTTTCAGTGGTAAGCATCTCTATGCTAATCATATCAACTATACGATTCATGCTCGACCTTTCGGTCTCATGTGTTCCGAGGCCATGTCTGCACATGCTAGGCTCGTCAAGCTTAACCCGAGTGTTCCGCGTGTGCAACTGTTTTGCACCCGTTGTATGTGAATGTTGAGTCTATCACACCCTATCATCACGTGGTGTCTCGAAACGAAGAACTATCGCAACGGTGCACAGTCGGGGAGAACACAATTTCGTCTTGAAATTTTAGTGAGAGATCACCTCATAATGCTACCGTCGTTCTAAGCAAGATAAGGTGCATAAAGGATTAACATCACATGCAATTCATAAGTGACATGATATGGCCATCATCATGTGCTTCTTGATCTCCATCACCAAAGCACCGGCACGATCTTCTTGTCACTGATGTCACACCATGATCTCCATCAATGTGTCGCCATCGGGGTTGTCGTGCTACTCATGCTATTACTACTAAAGCTACATCCTAGCAATATAGTAAACGCATCTGCAAGCACAAATGTTAGTTTAAAGACAACCCTATGGCTCCTGCCGGTTGCCGTACCATTGACGTGCAAGTTGATATTATCTACTACAACATGATCATCTCATACATCCAATATATCACATCACATCGTTGGCCATATCATGTCACAAACATACCCTGCAAAAACAAGTTAGACGTCCTCTAATTGTTGCTGCATGTTTTACGTGGTGACCATGGGTATCTAGTAGGATCGCATCTTACTTACGCAAACACCACAACGGAGATATATGAATTGCTATTTAACCTCATTCAAGGACCTCCTCGGTCAATTCCGATTCAACTAAAGTTGGAGAAACTGACACCCGCCAGTCATCTTTGAGCAACTGAGTTACTCGTAGCGATGAAACCAGTCTCTCGTAAGCGTACGAGTAATGTCGGTCCGAGCCGCTTCGATCCAACAATACCGCGGAATCAACAAAAGACTAAGGAGGGCAGAAAGACGCACATCACCGCCCACAAAAAACTTTTGTGTTCTACTCGAGATTACATCTACGCATGAACCTAGCTCATGATGCCACTGTTGGGGAACGTCGCATGGGAAACAAAAATTTTCCTACGCGCAAGAAGACCTATCATGGTGATGTCCATCTACGAGAGGGGATTTCCGATCTACGTACTCTTGTAGATCGCACAGCAGAAGCGTTAGTGAACGCGGCTGATGTAGTGGAACGTCCTCACGTCCCTCGATCCGCCCCGCGAACCGTCCCACGAACCGTCCTGCGATCCGTCCCACGATCTAGTGTCGAACGGACGGCACCTCCGCGTTCAGCACACGTATAGCTCGACGATGATCTCGGCCTTCTTGATCCAGCAAGAGAGACAGAGAGGTAGATGAGTTCTCCGGCAGCGTGACGGCGCTCCGGAGGTTGGTGGTGATCTAATCTCAGCAGGGCTCCGCCCAAGCTCTACAGAAATGCGATCTAGAGGAAAAACCGTGGAGGTATGTGGTCGGGCTGCCGTGGCAAAAGTTGTCTCAAATCAGCCCTAATAGCTCAAGGAGCCCCAAGGGCTGCACCACCAAGGGGAGGAGGAGTCCTCCTCCAATCCTAGTCCAACTAGGATTGGAAGGTGGAGTCCTTCTCTTTCTTCCCACCTCCTTTTTTTCTTTTCTCTTTGATTTTCTATCTATGGCGCATAGGGCCTTCTTGGGCTGTCCCACCAGCCCACCAAGGGCTGGTGCGCCACCCCCAAGGCCTATGGGCTTCCCCGGGGTGGGCTGCCCCCCTCCCCCCCCCCGGTGAACATCCGGAACTCATTCGCCATTCCCGGTACATTCCCGGTAACTCCGAAAACCTTCCGGTAATCAAATGAGGTCATCCTATATATCAATCTTCGTTTCCGGACCATTCCGGAAACCCTCGTGACGTCCGTGATCTCATCCGGGACTTCGAACAACATTCGGTAACCAACCATATAACCCAAATACGCATAAAACAACGTCGAACCTTAAGTGTGAAGACCCTGCGGGTTCGAGAACTATGTAGACATGACCCGAGTGACTCATCGGTCAATATCCAATAGCGGGAACTGGATGCCCACATTGGATCCTACATATTCTATGAAGATCTTATCGTTTGAACCTCAGTGCCAAGGACTCATATAATCCCGTATGTCATTCCCTTTGTCCTTTGGTATGTTACTTGCCCGAGATTCGATCGTCAGTATCCGCATACCTATTTCAATCTCGTTTACCGGCAAGTCTCTTTACTCATTCCGTAATACAAGATCCCGCAACTTACACTAAGTCACATTGCTTGCAAGGCTTGTGTGTGATGTTGTATTACCGAGTGGGCCCCGAGATACCTCTCCGTCACACGGAGTGACAAATCCCAGTCTCAATCCATACTAACTCAACGAACACCTTCGGAGATACCTGTAGAGCATCTTTATAGTCACCCAGTTACGTTGCGACGTTTGACACACACAAAGCATTCCTCCGGTGTCAGTGAGTTATATGATCTCATGGTCATAGGAACAAATACTTGACACGCAGAAAACAGTAGCAACAAAATGACACGGTCAACATGCTACGTCTATTAGTTTGGGTCTAGTCCATCACATGATTCTCCTAATGATGTGATCCCGTTATCAATTGACAACACTTGCCTATGGTCAGGAAACCTTGACCATCTTTGATCAACGAGCTAGTCAACTAGAGGCTTACTAGGGACAGTGTTTTGCCTATGTATCCACACATGCACTGTGTTTCCAATCAATACAATTATAGCATGGATAATAAACGATTATCATGAACAAAGAAATATAATAATAACTAATTTATTATTGCATCTAGGGCATATTTCCAACAGTATCTTCACGATATTAATATAATTCTCTTTTTAAAAAACGCCCATCGCCTCCTCTAGCACCATCACAACAACCATCAAAGAAAAAAAATGGATCACTTTGACATCCGAGCTTGACGCAGCCCCATCATTGATATGCAATTTTACAAACCTTTAAGGTGGCTCACCAAAGACGAAACCATTACCATTGAATGAACCAAACCGGGGCAACACTTTGGATATGCCATCGAACTCCATATCAGGCACCTCCATATGACTAAGACATCGGAGTACAAAACCATACTTGCCTTTCACGTAGCATAAACCTGGCACATAATCCATCATTTTTCAGATGTCACCGATGCAGACCATAATCTGAATCTTTTCCTGATATACCTCCCAAGCTGTGCGCGAGCACTGAAGCAAACATCCTAAAACGATATGTAAACCATAGACCATATATATATGGTATCTGTCCTGCTGATCCTCTCCTGAAACTATCCACACGCGGGGATCCGGCGACCCCTCATCACCCGACGCCAGAGGTTTTTGGCGGAGGGGAGGTCGGAGGAGGACCGGGACAAACTCCCTAGCGAAGGGGCTGGCGAGATCGCCTCTTCGTTCGAGAGGAGGGAAAAAGATACGTTCCACCCGGATTAGGTTTTTTGTTTGTTTACCGGAAGTGAAGGTTTACCGTATGTAGTTCTAGGCGGACTCGGTTTCAGTTACACCGTTTGCCCGATCGATATATACGCCCCTCCCTTGCCAAAGAATCGATCTACTCTAATAATTAACGTTGTGCTGAAACCAATCAATCAGTCAAATCAATGGCAGGTCTTAATACTACCTTGCGGCAGCTGGTGGGACTCTTGCCGGAGGTCGCCGACCGCCGCGCTACCCCTGTTCCTTTCCGGGACAAGGCGCTGAACACGGTCACGTCGGTCCTCGTCTTCTTGGCCGGCAGCCGGTTGCCGCTGTACGGGCTCTCGACCAGCGCGGCTCCGGACCCCTTTTACTGGATCCACGCGGCCAGCGCCTCCAACTGCGGCAGTATCATGGCTCAAGGGATATACCCCCTGCTGGCATCCGAGCTCATCATCCACCCCTTGTTCGGACTCAAGATTGTCAGGGACAAGATTCCCATGCAAGAACGCACGCAGTTCATGTGAGTCGATCGTCCCTGGCTTATATTTTCATTTCTTTTTTTAGGGTTTCATCATTATTATTATCTTCGGATCGATTCTCGTACGTGTGTAATTAATTTTACTTTTTAACATCTGCAGGTATAGGTCCCAGAAGTTACTGAGCATGCTGATAGCCATGGCGTCTGCAGTTTGCAATGTGTTTTCCGCGGGGCAACTAGGTCTGGTGGATGCGACTATGATCGCGCTCCAGCTTTTTGCTGGAGGTGCCATGGTCATCTACCTTGATGAGGCCCTTAAAAAGGGACACGGGCTGGTATCAAGTGGCATTGCTCTCTTCACTGCCACCAACATCTGGTAATGAAGAATAACCATGCATGCATGAAAATTCACATCTGTAAACGTTGTGTTCATCCGCATACTCGTATTCATAAATAAGTATTTCTAGCGCGTGTTTGCTGGAGACATATGGAGCAGACAAGATGGTCATTACTGCTGGCACGTGTGCATTCCTGGCGCTCACCGTGAGACTACAGGGCTCGCATCTCCCATTGGCAGTGAGGACACATGGTATTGAGCCTGCCTTGCAGGCCAACTGCAGCGTGAACCTACCCTACCTCTCCTACATGCCCATCGTGTTTCAGGGTACCATTGCTTCAAGCATGTATTTCATCTCACGGGTAGGTACCTCTAAAAACCATCCACCTTTATATTATTGCTCCGGAATGTATACTTGCTAATTACTAGCTATACCTTTGCAGCTGTTATACTTGAAATACGGCGAAACTGATATTGGAGTGGTCAAGCTGCTCGGCAGTTGGAAGCGGGACAGTCGATACCCTGGACAACCTATTCCCACCGGCGGGGTCGCACGTTACGTAACCAATCCACCAACGTGAGTACATATGCATCAACATAATAAACATGAATAATCACTTTTTACTTGCATCTTCTACGTACACGAGATCTTGGTCACAAGAAATTCATTGATTCATGCACGCTGCAGCTGGTCTGACTTGGCAAGAGACCCTGTCCATGTGACCCTCTATGCCGCTTTGCTGCTGATGGGATGCGCTCTTATCTCGGCAGCATGGTTTGGTACTCGTGTACATTCGAGAGAGTATATGGCCAGGTTGCTCGGGGTACGTTTTTTCTTTAATTTACACTTTGTCTTCCTGCATGTATATGTATACTCTCTCAACTTCTCATTGCCAAGTACTCCTACCTAGCTAAGCTAACTGCTTGTTTGTGTACGTGCATGCAGAGGCAAATACCTGTGACGCCTGCGCAGCCCGGCTCCATTCCCACGAACCGATGGAAGCGTCATGTTGCCATGATAGCACTTCTCGTCGGGCTTTGCGTCGGTGCGCTGACTCTCGTGGCAGGTTTCATCGGTGTGCCTGGTTCCGGAACTGGAATTATGCTCGTCGTCACCGTCCTGTGTTCCTACTTTGAAAGGAGAGCTGGAGATGAGGCTGCTGATGTATTCTGCCTCTAAGGGGACTAGCTACTCAATCGGACCAAATGACTTCCGTCCCTAAAATACCCGTTTATTTGGGTGCCAAACAACTAGTAATATTCTCACGAAAGGGATGTAATATATTCGTTTATTTGGAAGGTCGTTCTTCAAAAGTATGTAATAAGTTACCGATACACCATATATGTACTGTATCTATCCTGCTGATCGGTAATTAACATGGCAGGCTTGGAATTTTTCCATTTTCAAACTTTTCTTCTTTTGATTTTTTTCGTACTTATGGTCTCTCTCCGTTTTCAAACAAGAAAAAGCAGCCGGGCCCTTATGGTGGTCCTCCATATGTAGAAGGAAATAAGCCACGCTCAGAATCAGTTCATTAGATGAAAAAAGTGGAAGCACTTAAAATAGTACTCATTGTTATAAGAGAGAAAATCAAATAATTATCCAGGTGGTTCCCAAACTCCACGTTATACAAGTCGAAACACCATAAGACAAAGAAAAAGAAGCAAATGTTTTTCTTTTGCATAGTTTGGATTGCTTACCGCAAGTCTCATGTTGTAAAAAAAATTGAATTGTTAAATGTAAGCTGAATAACAGACAAATGACAAAAAGCCTAGTGGAAGATGAAGCCATCAAGCCCACCAACACAACTTCCCATTCAACAAATAAAGACTATCGTGGCCTTGTTTCAGTTATGTTTAGGATTATTGTACTCTTTTAGAAAAATAGACTCTCTTGCCCTTTTATAGCATAGGCTTAAGAACGAGACTAGGTTAGATTGTCATGTCCTGGGCAATATCATTGTACCAGGAGTATATTTTCAGTGATTTACTATAAAATCAAGCTATCTTTAAAAACAATAAATCGATTTTTAAATTAAGGAAAATTTAAAAAATCCACACGGTTGGGAAAAACAATAAATCTATCTGTCAATTAAGACAAATTTGGAGCATTTCGGATGTGAATCATCACCATCTTCTTACTCTCCTAGGGGTGGTTGCCTAAATCCTAGTTAGAGTCTTCTTACTAGGAGCATATTTTCAATAATTTGAGGAAACAAATTCTCTTTTTAAACAATTAATTTGAAAATTACAGAAAATTAAAACAGTTTGGTAACGAATTACATAATGAATTAGGTGATGTTAAAATAGAAAAAAAATCAAGATAGCTTGGAAAAAGGAAAACATAGAATTGCCCAATATTTATTTTTTGTTCCTAATATTTTAAGGTCCGTTTTAATCATTTTCAAAAAGAAACATGGATTATCTAATTATTGGCTTCAAATTTTCCATTCAGTCCAAAAATTGTGTCGTTAACATACCTTTTAGTTTTAATCCCTTTACCTATTTCCTAAAGGGAAACGTTGTGATCTAGCCGGCGGATCGCACGCGGGCGTCCGCCGTCTCATCCGTCTGATGCGTGTACTATTTGTACTCATGTAGTTTGCCATTCTGCAACTTAACGTTTGTTACAGATTGTGTACCGCAACACGTCTTATGTTGCAGGATCTGAATCTAAATCCCTTGAGGGCAGACGCCTCTTGCTCGTGCAACGCTTGTCTTATGTACGCTCACCTAGCTTGCGTCCTACTGTTGCAGAAAAAAAATCTACAACAAACACTCGGTTGCAAAATATTTATGCAACAAGACTTTTGTTGTAGAGAAAGAATTCTACATATCTTTCCGCAACACGATCTTTGCTGTGGAAAATATTATATAACAAGCAAAACTCTTCCCATCAGTCGGTCGATTTCTACGATCGCGTAGTGCAAGTAGGCGTAATGACGAGTTTCTGCAACTTGGTCTCTGTTTTAAAAAATTGGAACAAATATCTTTTGTTGCAAAAGTTTTCTATAGCCTGACCTACGTTGCAAAAGTTTTTTGCAACATGACCTTTGTTGCAAAAATTTCTGCAACATGATCCTTGTTGCAGAAAATATTCTATAACAAATTATATTGCAAAAAAAATATACGGACATTTTCGCAACATGCTCTTTTGTTGCAAAAAAAATTACAACATAATCTATGTTGCAAAAGACCCGTCAGTCATTTTTTAACCCGTCAGTCGGACGACATAGCAGCGTACTTGTTTTCGCAACTGGAGCGTTGTTTCAGGAATTTGTGCGGTGGGAGGAGGCGACCGAGCTTGTGATCGGACGGTGCACGCGTATGCATCGAACGGCTATAGGGTTATGGATGGTTACTACAAATCCATCGATGATTGCCTAGCAGTCCCCTTTCCTAAACATTTGTTCCTAACATTTGCAGTATTTTATCATGTCGGCCGGACTATCACATGTGTGCAATCATAGCCACCTGATTAGATATCAAATCACTTCAATGTCCGACGAGGAATCCCCTGAACAAAAACATGTTCAGTACTGAAAATTTAATGACCACGTGCCAAGTTAATCACCGAGACTCAATGGAAAATACTAAGCTGCTTATTCCATATATTTCCAATCATGCTGTGAAACATGAATACATATGTTGTGAGCTTATAATGCTTGATCATGCAACTTATGAATGTGTCCACACACACAAGTGAGCATTAAAACATACTTGATAACACATATTTTTGCATTAGTACTGACCCTAGAAATGCAGATTAGGCCACAAGTAATGCATTAGGCATTATATTACCAAACTGGAACCATTCATGGGCAGTTATGGTTATTCCCAGGGCCACCATAGTAGATGTAAGTGCCCCAGTCGCCGTAGTTGTCACTTTGCACATTATAGCATTTGTTTTGCTCAGTTATCAAGCCCACATTACTTGGGGAAATGAGACAGTTGGAAGAATCTACCACTTGGATGTTCTTGATGTGACTCGCCTTACCGAACCCTTCATTCGGGAAGTGTCCACTCCCCATATGTGTGGAAGTTTGGCCGGCATCAGGTGAAAATACTTCGCCGCCCCACATGATTGTAGAGGCACTATCTTCCAAGTAGTTGAATATGGATGATGGCCAATACCCAACATAATTACCTCCCACTTGCATCCACCAATTGCCCCCCGCTCGGTCCTGCAAGCCAAAATTAGCATACTAGAGAATATAACACACATGACTAATTATGGCCAGGCAATATATTTTAAATCCCTTAAGTTCCAAAACCATGGCCAAAAAGGGAACATTAATGGGCTAGGGTTGGCTGACAGGGATGAGTGTTTTTTGTATTGAGCTCAAATATGACATGGATTATAGATGTATTGAGTAATCGATTTGCGATGTAAAAGACTTGCATGGTAACAATATGTTGCTTACTTGAGTTCTTACAAATTATAGTCGACCAATCAAACCAGAAAGAGAAGGACTAATGTTCTATGTAATTGCCTATCTACAAGAATGAGACATGCTCTTGACGATGTCTGCAAGAATGCATCTAGGGTAAAAAAAGTCCTTCTATGCTACGAGAGGATCATGTGGTGGTGCAGGCTTTTCATAAAAGTTCATATGATGTGTTATCTTTAATTGTGAGCCAATGTAATATTAGAATGTCTTAACTACTATACCCTGGTTAAAATATGTGGAACATATTTTTTCCCAACTCTAACCGGGTAAGGAGAGTAACCTTAAAGAGTCCCTTGTTCAATAACCAGCTTGACATCATTGCATTTGCGGACAAATATGAGATGTCCATGGGATAACTTCTACTCCATTATTGAGCCAAAGCAGGCTAGGAATCTAAGTTACCCTAAGAACAAGAGGTTGGCACGGATTCTCTATGTCCACTCACGGACTTTATGTTGTATGCTTAATGTTGAAGTATAAGGGAACATAAGTTTTTGGCTAGAACTAGTCAGTGCATGCAACTCAAAGCGAGAGGCCTCAAGTTTAAATCCGAGTGGATGTAATAAAATAAAATAATTGTAGTAGACTCCTATTTGAACGTTTGGGTATAAGGGAGCCTGCACATCAGGGGCAATGTTAGTATAAGTGAACTTTTACTTTCGCCTAGGAGCTTGACCATTTTAATTGAATTGGTATGTGCATGTAACTAAATATTTATGATTTCCGAGCTTATTGAGTCTTGTTACCTTCCAAACTAAAATATCGATGTCATATTGGGTACCATCATAGGTGGACATTGGGGAAATAGTGCCGCCAATTGTGATCTGGTTGCTTGTTTGGATGAAGCCTGAGCACAGTAGGTTGTAACATCCTGTTGTTTGATACGCATCGCGCTACAATATTACATACAATAGAATATTAGTATTTTGATATTATTCCAAAACTTAGGAGAGAAGGTATCAATATTAGTATTAATTAAAATAAAATCGAATATGGTGTTTATCTTACTGTCCAGTAGATGAAGAGCCTCGTATTGCTATCGCTATATAGATATGGATAAACCTGAAATTTTTGTAGAGACCAGAAGGTCATTAGCCAAAATGAAAGATATTGCACAACTAACTAGACCATTACAAAATCCGTAGGACATGTATAATAGCTATGTCTAAGCATGACCACATGGGTGGTTTGAATTAGGTGTCAGAGATAGATAGATATATAATTGACACACACACACACACACACACACACACACACACATAAACACACACACACACACACACACACACACACACACCCAAAGAGAGATTTTGCGGTTGTCCTTTCGCAACAACAAACAAAAAAACAAGACAATTAATATAAGTCTTTGAAGATAGCTTGTTTATTCCTTCCTTTAGTTGAGATTATGCAAATATAGTGTGACACCTTGCTAATAAGTGCACCAATATGAAATGCCCGTGGAATCCCGCTTTTCCATTTTTTATCCAAAGTCTTGATTATGTTCCACCGGTAGTTGCATCTTATCCAATCTGCACACATGATGGTTAATGGAATGTGATGTTGCTTGCTTGTTGAGTTGAGTCCCTTTAGATGTACACCCTATCCATGTTTATATATCTAGGAAATCCCTTTATAATATAGATATAGTTTTCTCATTTGCATTGCGTCCCTTTGTGTGTGTTTGGCATTTCTTTAATTTGAGAACTTAGCTTGAGTTATCTCAACTCTTCTTGAAGTCATCCATCATGATTTAATCAATCCAAATTTTGGATTCACAGTTTAACATGTAGTAACTTTATTCGTCCATGTGTTAAGTTGAAACAACGAAATGTTAAGAAAATATATTATGTCCTGAACTCCGCTTTAGATTTCTAAAGTGCTATAAACTAACATTTTAGCCAACACACGTTGCATGATAAGTTGGGTTTACACCATGAAAGAATGGTGAGTCGAATACTTGAGAAAATAAAGGTTGAGTGTTTACAATGTAAATATCTTGTAACAATTTAGTCACGATATAATGACTCACTAAATTAAAAAAAAATCTTGACATAAAGCCTCAATAGTTTAACATGGATTGTTCGTTGACTCGTTAAGGAAATATCTTTAGTGATTGCAAAACACAAAAAAATGGTATTTTCATTTCCTACCTACCTAACATGCATGCATCGTTTGCATGTTCACATAGCTCCTAGACACGACCTGGGTTGCTAGGGCCACGACCGAGGTCGTGGCGCCATATTTCTTAAATGAATGTTTAACTTTTGGAATTGTTTGGCAATATTACACGAATTTGTCTTGAGGCCCAGCCTCATCCTCGCTCCATCCTTGCTCCACCACTAGGGAGAAACGTCATGCAAGTACACTAAGTTTGATTTAGGAACAATATATACATATAGATAACTTTCTCTTCATAGTGTTAAGGATAAGTAATTTACTATTCTTTGTCGTGCTATTTCGAAATATTTAATAATAATAAGGACAAATTATTAATTTAGATGTTCATTTAGAGGCTGAGACTATTGTACATAATGTTCAAGACGCGTAATTAATTAGATGCAGATGAGGAAGATAAATCCATTATTGAATACTTCGAAGTGATAACATCGAGTATTGGGGCTCGCTTACACCCCCGAGAGAGCTTGATTTACCAGAAATCCTGTTGAGTCCTAGTGGGCCTAGATTTCGTGATAAATTCCGAGAAATGGAGGAAATCATGCATTCCAAATTCGCTGAATTGCAAGAAAGAAAAAAATCCTTGAAAGGAAAACTAAACTAAATGTTCGGCCTTAATGAGATGGACCTTGATTCCTCTCCGGCCAATATGCGACTCCTCTTTGTTCTACTACCTAGGATAGAGTATTATCTTTTGTAATGGTAGATATGGGTACTGTAGATGTAAATTTCTAGGGTTTTTTTAGTTTCTTTTAAATAAAGGCAAAGGTGGTAATTTGGATGCATATTTAAAGGTTGATTCAATATTATTTTCATAAAGTAAATGGTTGATCACTTATATTTAAATTTAAGAGCCTACTTCAGGTTATTATTTCATACTAACATACATGGGTAGTTTAGCACCAAGTATGATCCCATGGCAATTGTCTCTACAAATTGTATTATATTTTGAATTTATTAGTGGGAATATCTTGAATTTATCTATTTTTCTAGTGCATTTCATGAGAATTAACATCGTGGATTGAAATCATATCTCCCATTCCTAGGAGTAAGTTGACAATTTTGAACCCACCATATGGGTATAGGATACATTAGTGATGGGTGTTCCATCTATGTTTATGTTCTATGTTTATGGTAGTAATCAATTTTGTAATTATCCATTCCCTATCAATATTCTTCTCCAAGAAGATTGCTTTAAGTGAATTTGTCTTTGATTGATTCTTGGGAATATTTTATGTTTCGTACCACCTCTAATTAAAATTGCAAGGCTTATTTACTTTGTCTTGACGTGTTTTAAAATTTACGTGAATCATATTTAAAATTCATATTCATAAGTATTTAGTTATGATTATATTTTATGTAACATAATTGACATATTAATGGGATAAATATTTGTGAAAACCTTTTCATAATGAAGGAAATATTCCTAGTGAGGAATAATTCACGTAGTATTATTGTTTATTAAATGAGCAATGATCTAGTCTGTCATTTCAAGTTGCCTTCTTCTAAAAGCCAAGGTTCATCTCCTATGAGTTGCAATTCCATGGACTATATGAAGGATGTACCGATATTGAAGTCCGTGACCTCGATGAAAAATTTATTTGTTTTCTGCGTTATGTTTCCCCAAGATCAATAATTTGTGTCCCCTTCTTTAGGAAAAAATTATCTTTGGTGAGCCAAAATTTGATGGCTATGTTACGAGACACACCTTTTCACGACATGAAGAAGTTTGAAACTTGTCCATTTTTCAGGGTAGGTTTCCTCAAGATTAACAACTCATGTATTGTGATTACTCGAGAGTCATATTGATTTAGTTGTGTGTGAATATCCTTTTTTTATTATTAAATTTAATACAAGGCGTCTTTAATAGTATCTATTGATAAAATGGGCATGTACAAATACAAAAGGTATATACAGTTTAAGTTGTCAACATGACCTTAGGTATTAAAAATAATGCTGCTAGAATAGCTTAAGAAAGATAACATATTGTATTGATGGGGAATCTAGTCTAGCTCATTCATATGCTCTGGCTCTTTCAACCCACATATATCATGCACGGAAGCTAAACGGTAGAGTTAAATAGATCTTTTATGAAGGTGGGTATAATTTTTCCGTTTAACATCTCACCTGCCATCCCGCTTCAATGGTATTGAGGCTGTTGCCATTGTAGGAACCCCCAGTGATCCAAAATTGAGTTAAGCTGAAGTCATTTCCCCTTGCAATCCATGGTTTCCACAAATTGAAGGAGCTTTTGGTTCCATAAATTTTATCATATTGTGCAGAGGCGACAGCATGCTTCTCAATGGCAGATAAAACAAAGTTAAATAAGAAATTTAAAAAATCACAATAGTAACAATATAAGAAGAAGATAATTATCATATGAATTTTATTATGGAGATGGTGTTTTTTACCTGGTGGCCCCTCAATACATTGGGTGTGTCAGTGTCATTGGTTGGATTGAAGTGTGGGAAGCTCCGAGGCATCTTCTTGCCAAACCTCCTAATGGAACTGGCCCTTAGGACATCCTCCTCATTTGTCCTTCGGATTGGGATGGTGTTCTCAGGGCACGTGCCATTTTGATGCCATATTTGGGTGATTGCATGGGGTGTGATGTTGGAGTTGTGAGGCATGCCTCTTGGGTTGTAAGAAGGCCGCATCTGTAAGGTGACAATTGATTGATAGCATGATACATGTGTGTGTGATATTATGGGAACGACAACTTTCTACAACAGATAGAGACATGAAAAGGGAAATGATGTCCAAAGTGTCACCTGTATACTATGGTTCTTGAGGAGAGGATGGTCTAATCCAGGCTGTTTGGAGATGTGCACACAGTCTATGACATCACCATCTGGGCTCTGTAAATTTCTAGGAATTACTAATTGTAACAATGTAGCAAAAATAGAGAATATTGCGAGGAAACTAGAATCTGGTAGATCTTTCCTACATGCTACTCATGGAGATGTGTAATGTAGAATAGAATTTTCTTTTTGATTGCATGCAATTATATTGGTTTTGTCCCTTTAATTTTGGCAAAGGACTATGATTCCATCTCTTAGATAAAGCCATATGTTAGCAAAAATTAATATTAGATCTCTGGACACTACTCACGAGCGCTCATGCACTTTCCCACTTCAAGAGCACCTCATAGCACACTACATATCAAAATAAGAACAAAAAATCCCACGGAGCGGAAAACAGATGAATTCATTGACATGCAAATTAGTTTTGAATATTCAAAAATGCATTACTTCTAAACAAAACCTCCAAACAAAAATATGTTTTCTCTGTTGCGTTTTACAACGAGATCTTTCAAACTCACCCCACATGGGCATATTTCGACAAATAATTTTGAAAAGCAACTCATATTCACAAAACACAACTTTGTGGTTCAAATATGATTTCTAGCTCATACTAATTTTCTACTTCAACTATAAGTCAATCATTTGTTATACATTATTCAGCAAAGAAAATCATGTTTCTGAAAAACAGTTTGTTGCATATCAAAAAAGTTGGTTTTTGTTTAGACCCCTAGGGCATAAACTAATTTCTTTAAGGGTCGCAAGTGAACCACGTGTTTTCCCCTCAAGAAGAAAGGGAATGACGTGTTATATAGGACATGAAACATCCATATTCTACAAAGAAAAGAAGGAGACATTTATTCCCTGAAAAATACAAGAAAACGTCCATACTATAAGATTACCTAACAAACTATAGAGATTTTCCTGAAAAAATAATACTACAAAAGTTATACGTGCATGCATCAACGTGACGGATCAAAGTTGTCCCCTTTACTAAAAAAATGTGTGTACAATATTGTTTTTGACATATCTATGTATAATACTTAAGTGTATGGTGCATAATCCAGATACGTGAACTATTTCAACTCATCAAATCCCCACGCACACATCCCGTCTACAAATCACACAAACATATATACTCCCAAATTTGTTTGGAACATGCATGAAGTTTTTTGAGAATGAAAAAAGTATTTGTGAAATCTATATCAAAAATAAATTAACAAAAAATGCAAAATTATATATTTTAATAAATTTCAATTTCTAAATTGTGCAAGGCCATAGGCAAATACACCATTTTCAGATGTATGGACATGGCGTTTAAGTTTAATATTTAGCGAATAAGACCAAAACAATGCGACATCCCTAATTATTAAAAAAAGTAGCCAAGAGTAGAAATGCACGTAGCTAGGGGTGATCGCCTCAAGAAAAATAGCATCACCACTTTTCCCAGTGACTCAACTGGATGTAAGAAGGATATATTTCAGAAAACGTGTACAATGTAAGTTTTTAACTCATATGGTTGGGGATCAAATAATTTAGGAGAATTTTTTGATAACAAATGTGTGAGATTTTAGCATATTCAAGCAAACTTCCAAATTGCGATGTTGTTTTTAAAATAATAGGATGGGTTCTAGACCGTTATTGTCGAGTAAAAAAAATTCAATCAGAAAGCTAGAAATATAAAGAATTATTCAAAAGACAAGAACGACTTCCACGAGTGTAAATAGGAACTAAAAATGTTCAGTGCCCTTCCAAACATTTCAAAATTAAAAGAATAAGCTGGAACTAAATTGCGACCCTTATCTGATAAGGCACGGAGCTCACCTTCATGTTGAGTTGATAAGCACTTGGTTGGTAAAGACATAGATGAGTTAGATATTGATCTGTGCACCATATTTTAATAAACATTTTAAACACATGTGCGCAGGCGGAAGCAAGGATTGACCGTGACAATAGTAGAGATAAAAACTCATAGAAGATACTCCCTCCGTCACGGTTTAGAAGGCGTGCATGCAAATTCTCTAGGACCTAGGTGGTTATTGATTGGCTGTGAAATGAGTTAAAAAATAGCATTCACACTACGCATGCATATAGAAGTAGTACAACGAAGTACTAATTAGCTGCTAGGAGTAAATGCAACGTGGATTAATCTTTGTCTATTTTGAAAACGCACGCAAGTCTAACTGTGCCTTCTAAACCGTGACGGAGGGAGTATATGTATAATAATGTCAAAAAAACACATCTTCATATGTTTTTAGTAACTTCCAAAATAAGGATTTGTTAAATATATATATTTGTGTCACCAATTTGAGTTTTGCAAAAAAACAGAAAATATGTTAATATAAATATTTTGTTCTAACTTCAAAAAGATTATAGAGAAAATAATACTTACAAATCTCTCGGTGTATTATTTTATAATTTTCCAAAATTTTCTAGCCTGTGCGGTAGGATGGGTTGACGACTTAGTTATTGTATAATTAGAGAACAATTAATAACTAAGCCACCTTTAGCGTGCAGTGTGGGTAACTGGTGTCCGTACCTGCCTCCACCACTTTTGCATGCACGTACTATGTACTGTGAGACTGAGCGACAAAACAATTGAGAACACGTACGTATGCAAGCTAATGATGCTAGTTAGAGATGCATCATGCATGTGTGCCGAGCGATGTACAACACCAGAGAAGTACGACCGACTGGCATTCAGACTGAACGTGAACATACGCGGCACCACTGCATATGTACCTGAATGGTTGCGACAGGAGGCTTATTGATCCGCCTGAGGAGGCTTCGCACCTCCCGCCGCCGCTGCACCAAACTCCGGGCTGACATCCGGGCTGCTGTCACCCGGTCCTCCATGAAGAGAAACGTAAGAGCCATGACGAGCGCGACCAAGCACGCTCGCGTCGCCGCCATTGAGCTACCTCGCTGCAAGCCTGCTGGTGTGGGTTCTGCTAGCTAGAATCAGCTGCTGTGCGATCGAGAGGAGGCGGAGCGTACAGCCGTTTTATAGGGCCGGACGAGAGTGCAGGCGATCGACGTCTACGTCTGCCTGGCCCTCCTACCGTATATTTTAGTTGGGGCCGTTAAAGCTTCACATGGTGAAAGGGCTCGAATGGTGTGAGCACTCAGTAGGAGAGAGTCGGAAGCAGCGGTAGCATGCATGCGGCAGCTAGCCGAACCCCTCGTTATATCAGGATTCCATGCTTTCATGGCACAGACTTGGATACAGGAGTATGACACCATACAAGCATAGAATGGGAATAGGCTAACAAGGGCTCAACAGATGCAGAAGTTAGTCTGGCTAGATTAATTCATTCTCTCTGTATGCATTAGTATATGGTTTTTCTGTACTTATAACATATTAATCCTGAAAGTAGTGGCTACTCTTGAGTGTAGTACACCCGAGTTAGCAAAAAAATGAAAAACTGTAATCACACATTATCCAAAAAATCTGAATTTTTGGGACATCAAACATTATCACATGTGTGAGGTCCTTGCAAAATTTCATCTAAAAATAACATCCGATCAGTTCTCACCAAAAATAACAAAATGACTGCTCAAAAAGTGCACACAACTTCTCGCGTTGCACGCTTTCATGGATACAGGAGTGTGAACCAATAGAAGCATGGAGTAGGAGAAAAAGGTTTCTTCCGTGCATGGGACCTCCCGTGCATGCATCTGTCGTTGGCTCTGCTATACTCCCAATACATACGGTATTCACATGAAAAGAGTGAGATCTGTTATTATAAAGCAAATTCGAAATGGGTGAAATATTTTATATGAAATGAGTAAAATTTGTTTTGAAATGAGTGAAATCTGTTCTAAAATAAGTGAGTAATGTTATTATTAAATGAGTGAAATACATTATTATTAAACGAGTGGAACTTGTTATTATAAGATCATTTCAAAATGAATGGAATGTGTTACTTAAAAACCTTTTCCTTAATTAATGAGTGAAATATCCTATATGAATTTTAGTGAAACATCTTTTGAAATGTGTGAAATATGTTTTAAAATGATTGAAATATGTTATTATAAAATTAGTGGAATATGTTTAAAATATATTTAAGGTTGATCTTGTTTTAAAGGTGCAGAAGTTAGTGGAAAATAAGTGGAATAGGCTAACAAAGTCTCAATACATGCAGAAGTTACATGCAGAAGTTAGTCTATCTAGATTAATTCATTGTGTGCATTGGTATATGGCTTTTCTGTAAATATAACATATTAATGCCCAAAGTAGGATGATGTCAGAAATCACTTGATAAGAGAGATGCATAATTTCAAGAAAAGAAATCTAAAGGGTTACTCTCGGGTATAGTACACCCAAGTTAGCAAAAAAAAGACAAATTGTAATCAAACATTATAATAAAAATCTCAAATTTGGCACGTTAAATATTATCAAATGTTGGAAGTCCTTCAAAAATTTCATCTAAAAATAACATCCGAGCAGCTCTCATCAAAAATAACATAATCACTGCACAAAAAGTGCACAAAACTTTCAGCAGTGGTTACTCCTCGGATGTTTTTTTCACAAAACTTCGCAAGAAACTCAAACATATGATATAGTTTGACGTAGAAAATTTTCAGTTTTCTTGGATTTTGTTTGATAAATGTTTCCAATCTTTTTCCCAACTCAAGTGTAGTACACCCAAGAGTAAAAAATCCAGTTAGTATTTTATATATATATATATGGATTAATATTCTATTTCCAGAGGTCCTTTTCAGTGCGGATCTAACCAAGGGTTGCCAAAAACTACAAATTTGGATAGATAGGTCCGCATCTGCCCTTAGAAATCACCATAGAAATAGATGTCCATGGGATGAGATCAACCTTACGAACTGTTCCCGGAAATCTAGTTCCAAGGGCGGTTCAGAACATGGTCCACCCAAGAAATATTTTACAACAAAAATGCCAAAAGAAAGATAACTTCTATGAGTAAGCATCTACCGCACTTACAACACCAGCTCCAAGAAAGCTTTGAGCTGGTTTCCTTTCTAGCCCGTATCAACTTTTGGAGCCAGAGCTATGGTTTTCACTTACAGTTCATTGAATTTCATTAATTTCAGTAGAGGCTGAAATATTACGTTTCAGCCAAAAATAATTTAACAATTTCAATAGTACACAGGAAATCAAATGTTTTCTATTATTTTTTAGAAAATTTCAAATATTCAATTAATTCAAGTGAATATTTTGATCGTTTAGCCAAAATGCAAACTGAAATCACTGAATTTCTCTAATTTTTGTTGGGGCTGACTTTTCTTAAAAATTAAAATTGAAAAACATGGCCAAAACTATATATAGGACCATTAAAGGCACCCAGTTTGGTATTTTTGTTGCTTTTTGAACTAAGGTGTATGCTTATACACCTTGTTTTATCCTGAAAACTCCAAATCATGCATGGGTATTGCATTTGGAGTTGCACTGAATAGGGCATTTATTACTTTTTTTACCAACAAATGTATTCTTCATTGATCATTAGTTCCATACTATGAAGCATTTACGCCGATCCCGAGTCCTCAATCGGCTTCAATGTTGTGGCCAATATGCTAGATGTCCTCACTTCAAGGGCTTAAAAGGATGGCCTTGTAGGTGGCTTTTGATACCATACCTGGTTGGTGACGGGGTATCCGTATTTTAGTAGCGAACATAACATGGAAAAGGCATTTAATATGCAACTAACTTGATGCCTCGTTGAGAAACTCTTCTGCATAAGATCAATTTCCACAATATCGAGCTCATCTACTTTGGTAAGACCAATGAAGTTGAGAGTTTGTATATGCAACTTGGTTGTGAACCGGTCTCACTCCCATTTTGGTATCGTGGTATCCCTTTTCATCACTATAAGCTTGTGAATAAGGAGTGGAAGGGTATTGTGGACAAGTTTGAAAATAAAAACTCAACTGTTAAAAAGTGAAGCTCATTTCCTACGAGGGTGTGTCTTATCCTTGCTGAAGTTATTATCACTAGACAACCGATGTTTGTGGTGTCCTCCCGTGAAATACATAAAGGGGTAAGGACATTATTAAATTATAACATGTCCATGATTTTCTTTCAAAGTGTTTAGCATAACCAAAAATATCAATTAGCAAAGTGGAATGTGCAGGACAAAGGAGGAAGGGGCCATTGTACAATGACCTTAAAATAAATAACATGTGTATTCTCAGCTAACGTCTATTCAAAAATTTATAAGGTGAATGGGCATGTGAAGAATTCCTTCGCAACAAGACTATAATACGCTTTTGCAACTAAGGACGAAGCCGAAAATATTTATAGTTTCAGAAAAGGGTCAAGTAGAGTCAAGGAGGATTCTCTGTTAGAGGTTTCTTATTGGTCGGTATTGGCCAGGACAAATGATTTTGGGAAGGTACCTAGCCAGGGGATTGATACGAACAAACATAGGGGATAATTTTTAGATCTTGTCCATAAGTAAGAGCGTCGAACCCAATTAGTGCTAGTAGCATCAGAAATTGGTTTGTGGAAATAGCTAGGATGATGCAAAAGACGGCTAAGTGATACTCATTTATTTGAATGATTGCATGGTTGCAACTAATGAAATGACAACAAAATTTAGGTGAATGCAGAAGTAGCCAAGGTTCTTATAAGGACTAGATTGTTCTAAAATTGGTTGTGGGATATGTGCCTAGATGTCAAGTGTTTGATTGTTGATCGTTGTCATGTGGATAGAGCCTAAACTAACATGCTGCAAAATCATGGCCTCACATGTTTTGTTATCGTACTCCCATCAGCCAACCCGACTATCTACTAAAATAATGATCGCATGAATAACCATAAATTTATGTTTGGGGTGTCTATGTAACACTTATCTATAAATCCTGGACACTGGGATCTTTTTTTTATCACTTTGGACTTCCCTAACAAATTCATTATAGCATAATGCTCTCCTCCATGCCCGTAGATGGTGAAGTGGCACACAATCGGTGTTTGCACACCACCACTAGAGAATCTTAGCACAACATTTGTCAAACATTAATTCTTATTGCAATTCATATGATATATATCAATTGAGTTTCTCCACGTTCTTGAAAACGTAGTGGACCACCCACAGTTCAATAATAAAACTGAAAGCATAGCCGGATCCATGTGTTATTCTTTCTATAGTGTGTGGAGATAGAGGAGTCCACGGCCTGTGGGTAGAACCAATGGAAGACGGTAGCTCAAGCCATGTTCAACCGTTTTGGATGGCTGGCCAATTAATATGATTTATGTAGCATGGGAGCGTCATGACATCATTTTCTCTTGTAGCTGTGGTGGCATTTAAATTATTTTCTACTCCCTTCGTCCCAAAATAAATGTCTGAAGCTTAGTACAACTTTGTACTAGAGCTAGTACAAAGTTGGGACACTAATTTTGCGACGGAGGGAGTATTATCTAACGTTCAATCTTTACATAAAAATTGGCTGAGTGCATCAACCGATAAGTAGAGCGAATATGGAATCAGAGAACTTTGCCTAGACCACAGTTCTCTGGTATTTCTTGTAATATTTTCCATGTCCTCTGGTCTTTCCATCCTTTCACAAAGAAAAAATAAAACACTTCCTACATGCTAGTCAAATGATTAATCAACGATCACATTTTCTTACAAGGTGGAGCGGCCATTATGGTGGGTGCGGTGAATATAGAGAGTGGTGGTGAATTTATACGGGCGTTCTGCAAGTGCATGGATCATTACAGCACGTGCGGAACCAGCAAATGCATACAGCATTACAGACTTATAGTACGTGCGGAACCATCAAGTGCATGGAGCATTATAGTACGTGCTGAACTACCTAATTACCTCGACCCGGGAGACACTCCACTTCGCCAACTTGTTGCAGGTGATAACATTATATATGAAAAATTAATTAAGCTATAATCGAGACATGATCACTTGACCAAGCCAGCTGCGGCTTCTAATGTAATCCGGCCTGACCGTTCCAGATTCATGGTACAGCTGAGTCATTAGTCATTACAGCATAAGAAAACTGAAACCAACCCTCTGCATGGATCATGTTTGTTCAAGTAGAAAATTATAAATATACATTTTTATTATAAATAAGCAAAGCAGGATGTTACTGGTTTTCGTTCGAATGTTCTTCATTCTCCTAAGAAATGCAGATGAAGCACCTAAATTAGAGCACCAACAAGCATCGCCATGGCAACAACAAGGTCGGTAGACAGTTCTCTGTCTTGGATTTGACTCGTACAACACGGTAGTTTTTGTAGTTTTCAGCACGGCAACAAGTACGGCGATCCAAATATTTATTTCTTCCTTTAGACACCATATTTAGAATCTTGATCAAAGCATCATCCATGGTGTCGTCATTGACTACGTCGTGGTCAAAAATCCAAGAGGATATCTTAGGCCTTCTTATCAACTGTCTAAGATCTGCCCCTAGCTGAAGATAGATACTTATGAGCGGTGCCACAAATAATTGGACACTCCAAGAGCTAAATGTTGTCACGAGCAATGTTTCCGATCTTCCTAAGGTATGCAAGATGATTATGCAATCGACGAATCATGATATCATTGTTTTGGAAACCATCAAATGGAATTGCCCCCTCATCATTTTCGGGCCAAGGAAGGTTATGTGGTTACCTATTCCAATAAAATTGTTTTTCACCTAAATCATCGGTGCTGATTTTCTTGGTGACAAATCTTTAAGAAATTATGTCGTGGACGGACTTAATAATCACGTACCCATCACAATCACGATAAAAACGCTAGGTCGATATCTCCTACAGGGTGTACATATCCAACTTTATTTTTTTTTCCTTTGGTGAACACCACCACGTACAATTTCCATGGTGCATGACATGAATCTTTGGTAACATGGTATCCCCATCATGTCACCATATGGTTTACACACCACTACACCAAACACGCTGGAGAAGGCATTGGGAATCAGCTGACGCCTAACGACCATGATCCTCACTACTAGAGAGAGAGAGAAACTTTGCTAGGATCCAGCCTATTGCTGGATGAGCAAAGATAGGGACCATCTTTGTTGTCATCGACCTTGAAAGTGCAACTCTAGCAGAGTCGCCAAAAGAGCAGCCTTCTTAATTGTTACGGCGTGCACTCCGAAATTTATTTGAGCTCGAGAGGGAACATGTACACACATAGTATCCATATGTGTTGCTGCCATAATCGTGCGTACCCTCTTGTTATGGGGACATCCCTTTTTCCCCAATCTCCCTCTCATCCCATATGAGGTAAGGGACCACCTGATGTTTTCCTGACACCACATCCAATCTACACATAACGTCATATGGAACACGCTCCAAAGACAAACTTGAGACATCATATATGGCAACTGGATGCCTGATATGGAGGCCGATCCGTAAACTATGGCAATCTCCTGACAATAGGGCGACTCTACCAGAGTGCCTTTTTTTGGCCAAAACCACCATAATCGTTGTTATTATGTCGATCGACTCAATATAGCCACTCTACTAGCGTTGCCCTAATTAAAGATGCCAGACTCCCAGAATGAGTCTTCCAATTTGATGCCAAGTCCTTATATGGACTGGAAAAGCATGGGCCATAATTTTTTATTTTGGAAAAGAAGTATTTTGTGTCATGGGTTCGAAGACTTTATTGTAAAAAGAAATTATTTAAAATAAGTTCAAACATGTTAAATAAAATGGTCACTATGAATTAAAAAATAGTTAACATTTATTGGTTCAAGTATGTTTTCATAAGATTTTATCGATTTAAAAAGATTACACATATGTACATTTTTATGTTCATAAATGTGAAACAAAATGTTCATCGCATATCTAAAAAAGAGCATATATTTTAAAATAAATAAATTTATTTTTAAAATAAATATCATTTTACAAAAGTTCATAGATGTTTGAGAAATATTCATACAAACGTGGATTATTAATAATATAATATTGGGAAAATGTTCAAGTCCAAAAGGAAAGTAAAAGTAAATAAACTTAAACGAGAAAAATAAAACAAAAATATGTTGGAGAAATAAAAAAGGAAGGGAAGGAAGGAAGAAAACACACAAAAAATATTTTAAAAAGAAAAGAATTACAGAAAAACAGCCACTAGGAAACTGAAAGAATAAATATAAAGAAAGTAACAAAAAAAATCAGATTTGCCAATGGCTGCTGGATCTGGGTTTTGCTTACGCTTGCCATGGAAATGGCCCTACTAACCATGGAATTTCATTAGGACCATTAAATCAGCACACACGGCATGGCCCGCCTAAGCAAGAAGTAACTGATGCCACAGTCTTTTTGGCGATGACCCTTCTTCGGCTTCCGTTTTCCATCTTCTAGTCTTGAAGTGCTAGAGATAGCTTCAGGCCTCTTACAACAATTCCAAGCTAGCTACCTATCTCTCCGCAAACCATCTTGTGTCGGTAAAACAATAATGGTAAAACATTTGAATATGGCAAGCATTCAGCAGCTATGCACAAAAAAGACGTACTCCCTCCATTCCACAATGTAGTGCGCCCGTGTATTTTCAAGGTTTAAATTTGACCATAAATTTAAGTAACTTTAGTGACTGCGCTAGGAGCAAAATTACACCATTGAATTCATATTCTAACAAAGTTTTCAGTGGTACAATATTTGCTCCCACGCAGTCGTCCATGTTGCTTAAATTTATGGTCAAAGTTAAAGCTTGAAAATCACGGACGCACTACATTATAAAATGGAGGAAGTAGATAATTTAAAGGAGAAACTAGTGGGCGATGTTTTTCTTACCTCGCGCAAAGACGATCCCCGCATGTTGCGGCGGGAACCTTGTTAAAAATGTATGAATAAGTGGCAGAAGACTAAAATTAATGCAAAAAAATATAACTTTCTTAAATGACTTAATTTCTTGGGAAAAAATATTGTATGAGGTGGTATTTTTTGCATGAAGATATTAATGGAAAAAGTAACTTATGACTTGATGATGTGGCATTGTTGCATGAAGAGGAAAATTAGCTAGTGAGTTGTAGCTATTTAAGAATAGAAGTTTTTGCATGAAGATATTAATGGAAAAAGTAACTTATGACTCCATGCATGACTTGATGATGTGACATTGTTGCATGAAGAGGAAAATTAGCTAGTGGGTTGTAGCTATTTAAGAATAGAAGATATGAGTGTCAATGTTGACATATTCACCCCGGTAGACCATGCCAGTAATTTTTCTAGGCAAACAACAAGACTCTGCTGTGTATTTTCATTAATTTGGAAATAAATGTTACAACTAGATTGTTCCTAAAAAGAGCAACTAAGAATATACAAAAATAAAGAAAACTACCAAAACTAGCAAAAAATGAAAGAAAATACAAGAACAACAGGGGTCCATTTCATACAATAAAGGAAGAGCTACTGGGGCTCAAATAAAAGCTTTCACCGAGTCGTCTAGTCCAAACTCCAAAGTACTCTTTCCTCCTTGCTGTGTAGGTGAGCCATTTGATTTCTGCCTTGAATTTCCTTCTGCATGCATGTGTAGGGGCTAGGTGTGATGTTTTTGGAGATGTAGTCATTCCGAGTGGTCTAGATAGCCCAAGTCACAAGGATGATGATTTCCAAAGTGAAGGTTAATTTAGCAACGGTTTCAGTCGGTTAATTTCTTCTTGGAGGCCTTGACCAATAAGAGTCCATGCGGAGCAAATGTATTTCCAGCACGCTTGTTTAAACGAGCATGTGAAAAAAAGGATATTCCTTGTTTCCAAGGCCTGCATGTTTACCCAGTATACGAATTGTTTTGGAAGTAGTAGGGGTCGCGTGTTTAACCTGTCGTTCATCAAGAGCCAAAAGTGGATCTTGTGTTTGAGCTGGCAGCAAGTTTTCCACAGCCATTTAATAATAGGGAGGTTTTCAGTTGTGGGCATAAAAAAATTGTATACCTTCGAGACCTTGTAGGGTTGCGATCCTGCTGGTAATTGCCATTGGTCCGGTACAGCCTCAAGATCAAGGTTTCGAAGGAGGTCTTCCCTGTCTTGGAACTGCCTGTAGGCATCCTCTGAAAGAGGTAAACGGAATAGGTCTGAAAGATCTTCTTTCTGATGTATGTCTGAAACGGTAATATTATTCTTCGAGGCAATAGAATGCAAGTGTAGCCAGGTTTGAGCCTTTGTGGTGCCATCCCAAGTGCCCATCCAAAAGTCTATTTTTTTTCCCATTGTTCATGTTAACCGAAGCACGTTGCTTATAGATTAGGAAGATTTTCATGCAATCCCTCCACCAAAAGGAACATGCATGGTTGTAATTGGTTTGAGTTCGCGGACCTCGCAGCGGATCCCTTTGAGACGGCCACACTCATTGGCAAGCAAGGTGGTGAGCTTCACCAGTAGGGGAGCCAACGTTCCAAGTGAAACGCTCACCACAGGCGCCATGGACGCCCTCAAGCTATTCATTATCTCTGCAGTACTGCATCTGTCGTTGGAGTGATTTGTGTGT
Source organism: Hordeum vulgare subsp. vulgare (assembly GCF_904849725.1). NCBI lineage: Eukaryota > Viridiplantae > Streptophyta > Magnoliopsida > Poales > Poaceae > Hordeum > Hordeum vulgare. The sequence continues at coordinate 581,436,728 of NC_058522.1, forward strand.
TTTGACTGTGGAGAAGTGCAAAGCAGGAATGTTGCGGGTGATAGGAAGTGCAAAGTAGGAAGTACACTTCTTCCGCTAAGAATTGCTAATGATGGCTGGTATGTGCACTGCGTGAGGTAAAGTAGGCCTAGGTGCAGCCATATTAAAACAAGGCATGTCCGATTTCCGACAAGGATCGGAGTAGTATTCTGGTTCCTGTTTATAAGCACCAAAAGAACCTCTAACCCATCACCCGTGAGCAGCAGAGAACGAAGAAGATGAACAAGAACAAATACTCTCTGCCAAAAATTTCTTTGGCTCAGAGCCTCAGACAACAACGGCTGGCGCATGAAGAATGTTCACGTGATAACAAACTTTTCAAGAAGTGTCCGTGTCTGATTCCGACAGGGTGAGCCTTGGATCCTCAATGCACGTTAGTAAAACGAAAGGAGAAGTGCATGCTAACGGTCATTTCTACTTCCTATTATATGCTGGGCGTCAATATCAACCTCATGTCATATGGAGGGGTAAATAGCTCATGTGTGACATCATTAAGGTGAATTGGATGGACAATGACATCGTTGGTTGAAATGGCTCACGTATGACGTTTTCACGAGTGGCAATAGCTCAGACAGGAATAACTGATAAAACAGCCGCCTCGCTGTTAACGAACGATGAGGTTAGGTTAGGACAGCCCGTTAGGACAGGGGTTACGTGCTCCGCCAGGTGGGACCTACTCTAGTTGCTACGCCGCCCGCGAGTTGACCCCTTCTGCTTGATTCTCCCCTGCTCGACGGCTCTCGCCGCCCTGTGCCTCTTCTCCGGCGGCGGCAGCGATTTTCTTCTGGGGGCAGTGGATAGCCTTTCACGGCGGCGGAGGAGCTATCTCTGGTGATTAATTTCGCAACCTAGCTCCATTCCTCATAATTTAGCAAGGATTTTTTTGCCTCACGCTCTGTTTCCCCCATCGATTTAGAATGTAGATTCATGTGTCGTGGACGGATTGAATGAGATGGAGGGAGGAGAGAATACTTCTAATCGTTAATGCACCCAACCCCCCTTCTTTAGTTGTTCTTGAACTCCATTTGTGCGTCATCCCCTGCAGTACCAATGTGCTTGCTTCTGTCATGATGCACTGGATTCTTACATAGAGCAATCGCAGACTTGTTGTCAACATTGAGCACCACTCCTTTTGGTTCCTTGTCTGTGAGGTCACCGAGTAGCCTTTCTTGAAACACACCTTGACACGCCGCGGTTGCAGCTGCAATATACTCCACTTCACAGGATGATAATGCGACCACCTTCTGCTTTTGTGATAGCCAACTCACTATGCTCCCGCCCAAGAAATATGCCACTCCCGAGGTACTTTTACGGTCGTCCACATCTCCTGCCAGGTCACTATCACTATAGCCAAGTAGCTCCACCATCTCCTTCTTCTTCCCTCTCAAATAGACACAACCGAAGTTTGTTGTCCCTCTGATGTATCTGAGTATATGTTTCACAGCCGCCCAATGTTCCTTCGTGGGTGCTTCCATGAAGCGACTCACTATGCCAACAGAATAGGCCAAGTCTGGTCGTGTATTCACAAGATACCTTAGGCTTCCGACCACACTCTTATACTCGGTTGCATCAACCACGGGTGCTTTGCTTCTCTTGCTAAGTTTAAGACGAGGCTCCATCGGAACAAAAGTTGGTTTGCAGTCCTCCATGCCGCAGCTTTCAAGAATCTTATTTGCATATGCCTCCTGGCATAGTGTGATCCCCTCCGGCTTTTGTTGTACCTCAATCCCGAGATAGTAACTCAACAGCCCTAGATCACTCATCTTGAATAGCTCCTTCATTTGCAGCTTGAATCTAGCAATCTCCTCCTCATTTGCTCCGGTTATCAAAAGATCATCAACATAGATGCTCACTAAGAGACGATCCTTGCCTTTGCCTCGCTTATACATAGCGTGCTCCAGTGGACTTTTCTCAAAACCAAGAGAAGTCAAGCTTGATGTTCCATGCCCGAGGAGCTTGACATAGCCCGTACAATGCCTTGTGTAGTTTAAGCACGTTGTGTTCCTCTCCTTTTTTGATGTATCCCGGTGGTTGCTTGACATAAACTTCTTCTTCCAACTCCCCGTTCAAAAACGCGGATTTTACATCCATGTGATGTAGCCTCCAAGATTCTTGAGCCGCGAGAGCTATAACTAGCCTCACCGATTCCATCCCTGTAACTGGAGCAAACACTTCTTCGAAATCCACACCTTGCTCTTGCACTTATCCCTTAGCTACGAGCCTTTCTTTGTACTTCACAAGATTTCCATCGGCATCCTTTTTGACCTTGTACACCCACTTGAGCCCTATAATTTTATGGCCGTTGGGAGGATCCACGAGCTCCCATGTTTTGTTGTCTCGGATCGACCCCAACTCCTCATCCATAGCACGACGCCAACACTGCTCCGTGTTTGCTTCTTCAAACTTTGTCGGTTCCTCGATGCTAAGCAAACATTCTCGTCCTATTCTTTTAATTTTCACCGGATTTATGGTTCGAAATGTTTCCTCCGGATATAAATCCACCACTGTTCGAAGACGTACTGGTGTTGGCGGATGTTCCCTCGTCTCCTCTTTCGTCGAAGACGAAGAATGTTCTATTGAAGTTGCCACACTTCCGATTTCTTGCGATTGGAGCACCCCTGGGCTGGCTACACATCCACGACGTGAACCAGGTGAAACTGGTGCACGTACAAGAGAACCATCAGCCCCATGCACGTGGCTTGGTAGACTCTGGGTCATACCACCATCACGTGAACCTCCAGGAGAGGTGCCACGGCCTGGGCTACCAGCGCTACGGGGAACGTTGTCAGGCGTGCTGCAGGCTGCAGCTTGTATGGCTCCCTTGCCTCGGTTGCTGCATGTAGACCCAGCAGCGCTAGGGGACGTCCTGATCACGGGCTCAAGCGACACGGCCGACCTAGCTGGCATGTTTTCAGTAGCACCTGCATTTGGAGGATCGCTCTGTCCCGACGACGTCTTTAGTTGATCGTCAGCTTCTGCATGTTCAGGTTCGTCGTAAAGGACATTAAAAATGTCATTTGATGATGGGTATACTTGCTCGGTGGAGTTCCAATTCCATGACCTCGCTTCTTCAAAGACAACATCACGCGTCACAACCACCTTGTTGTTCGAGGGGTTGCATGCACGATACGCCTTTGTGCCCGCTTCATAGCCAACCAATATCATTGGAGTACTCCGATCCGCCAATTTGCTAGTATGCCCCGCCACTGTCTTCACATGCGCCACACACCCAAAAGTACGAAGATGATCCACCGCGGGCTTGTGTCCGTACCATGCTTCGTACGATGTCATTACAACCACACTCTTGGTTGGAGCCTGATTCAGCAAATAAACGGCCATATTGACCGCCTCACCCCAATACTTGCCCGGCATGCCTTTACTCTTTAACATGCTCCGTGCCATCGCCACCACAGTTTGGTTCCTCCGCTCCACAACACCATTTTGCTGTGGTGAATATGGAGCCGTAAGATACCGCTTGATTCCGTGTGTTTCGCAGAATCTTGTGAATTCACGAGACTTGAACTCACCCCCCCCCCCCCGATTGGTACGGAGGGACTTCATCTTGGCTTCAGATTCTACTTCGGCCGCCATCTTTACTATCCTGAAGGCTTCCAAAGCTTGATCCTTCGTCTTCAACAACAGAATCCACATGTATCTGCTGAAGTCGTCGACGATGAGCAGGAAATATCTATTTCCGGCAGGGGTGGCTGGTGTAATGGGCCCGCACAAATCTCCGTGGACCAACTCAAGAACTTTACTCGCTCTAAAGTTTCCCTCTCTTGGGAACGGGGCCCTCCTTTGTTTCCCAATAAGACAACCGTCGCACACTTGGTCGACATGTTCGATGCACGGTAGACCACATACCATCTCTTTTTGTCCAAGTTGCCGAAGAGCTTGGAAATTTAGATGTCCGTAGCGTGCGTGCAACTTCCATGCCGAGTCATCCATGCTCGACAAGATACATACTAGATCCACACGAGAGAACTTGAGGATGTAAAGTCTGTTCGATGACCTCATAGACAAGGAACTAAAAGGAGTGGTGCTCAATGTTGACAACAAGTCTGCGATTGCTCTATGTAAGAATCCAGTGCATCATGACAGAAGCAAGCACATTGATACGAGGTATCACTACATACGGCAGTGCGTGGAAGAAGGCAAGATTGAAGTCAACTATGTTTGCACCGATGATCAGCTTGCAGATATCCTGACCAAGTCTTTGGGACGACAGAAGTTCACGGAGATGCGGGGAAGGATCGGCGTCCAAGCTATGAAGTGAGGACATCGTGATTAGGGGGGTGATTATTGGAGTTAATCACGGCATGTGATTGTCCGGCTCGGATCAGGACTCCGTCACCCAGTAGGACTAGGTTTCGTATAAGCTAGCAATAGTATATATATGTAACCACCCCTGTACCAGAACCAGATCAAAAAATCAATGAGTATTGATAGGAACGACAAGCTCCCGTGGCCATAACACGTTTTTTCTTCCGTGCTCGTAAGCGTTGGCAAAGCATCGAGCTGCCAGTTTGTTTTCTTAGCTAGCTTACATAGCGGTTCTCGACGAAAAGTAAATCGTTCAGAACTATGCTCTACGATCTCGCCGAAAGTAATTCGACGGATCGTAAGCTACGCCTCGTCGGAAGGCTACGACGAGTTGGACCTATGCCAACATACCTCACTCCACTACCGCTTCCCCCTTCCCGCCATTGACAAACAGGGGCAGGGAAGATTCTGCGCCTACCTTCGCAATTACAGTATAATTCTTTCCTTGTAAAGCCAAGCTAGTTGATGGTAGCGTCCAAGACATTCAGAGAGATACATTTGTTCGGTGGCATGTCCATTAATGTAGAGATATTGATCCACAGGAATTGCAGAGCATGGAGGAGAAGGCCGTAAAGAATTTGGTGGAGAGAATTGGGGAGAGTATTGTTTGGGGTCCAGATCAAGAGGTATCACTGCTACGGTTCGACAATTGGAAGGGTTGTTATGTGAGAATCGAGGATGGGGAAGACATGGTAGCTGAAATTGATCGACAAGAAGGTTGGACAAGCAAAGCTGCAACTTTTTATGCAGAGTTAAATGATGTGAAATCTGATTCCAAAGTTGGTTATGTGCAATCAAAAATGGCTTCACAGATGGCAGATGCTGAGTGGGTTGCACAAAAGCAGATGTTGTTGCCGATGATTTCCGAACTGGCAGTAATAGATGAAGAAAGAAGGGATGATGCTGATGAAGAAGAGGGCCACAATGGTGCTGGAACAGTTGTTTCTATTGATTGGAATGATGTAGATTTAGAGGAACGTATAGATTTGGTCGTTACACCTATAGCTGACATGAAGATGGACAAATTATTTGGCATTCCAGTTGATGACAGAGATAAGGAGAAAGATGAGACTAGTGTGCCTACTGGTGCTAAACGAAATTCAAACCCTCAAGATGATGCTGATATCCTCAAGCATATGATGGAAATGGATGCAGATGATGTGGATGATGAAGATGACAATGAGCTGGTAAATTTGTATGATAAAGAGAACCCTGTTATTGAAGTGGGGAAGTTGTGGCCAAACATGGATGAGTTTAGGATGTGTTTCAAGGCCTATGCAGTGAATCATGAGTTTGATGCCAAGACTTTGTGGACTGATTGTATGCTAGGTGCCAAGGTTATGATGGAGGTGTCAATCCTTGTAAGTGGTACATATCTACTAGACAACAACATGATGGAAGTAGAATCAGGGTAAATCAAATCCCAAATCAGCATACTTGTATACTACCAGTTCACAGACAGTTTCAAGGATGACATCACAACTTTGGATTACAGAAAAGATTACTCCTATTTTAGCCAAGACACCAAACACTACAACAAAGAGACTTAAAGTTGTGTTGGAAAAGCAATACCCTATTGTGCTGAAATATACCACAGTGTGGAAGGCAAAACAAAGGGCAATGAAAGCATTATACGGTGATTGGGCAAATACATTTAGGATGTTGTATAACTTTAAAGCAGAGGTGGAGAAGAGGTCACCTGGAAGTGTGGTGGAGATAGATACTGAGGTAAAAATAGGATGGCAAGGTTTATTTCAGCAAGATTTTTATGTGTCTAAAGCCTTGCATCGATGGATTTAAAGCGGGGTGCCGTCCATATTTGAGCATAGACTCATCTTTTTTTACTGGAAAGTGGAATGGTCAGTTGGCAGCATGCAATGCTCTAGATGGACACAACTGGATGTTTCGTTGCCATTGGAATGTTCCAATCAGAGACAGAGGCATCGTGGACATGGTTCATGATGCAGCTGAAAAGATGCATAGGGCTAGTATCACCTTTGACCATCCACACAGATGCATGCAAAGGGCTAGAAAATGCAGTCAAGATTGTTTTCCCCCATGCTAAGCAGAGAGAGTGCTTTGGCCATATGTGGATGAATTTGATCAAAAAATTCAGAGGGGGAGAATTTGGGCGCATGTGGCCAGCCGCAAGATCCTACACCACACAGACCTATTCCTATCACCTTGGTAAGATAATGGCAGCATGTGGTGAGAATGATTTTTCTACATGGTTGAACACATACTATTCTCTTTTATGGTATAGGTCAGGTTTTAATATTGCCATCAAGTGTGATCATATCAACAATAACTTGGCAGAAAGTTTCAACAACAAGGTGAAGGAGTTGAAAGATTTTCCTGTGCATGACATGGTGGACCAAATCAGGATCATGATCATGCGTATGTGGGAGTTGAGAAGAAGAATTGGTGAGCTTTTACAAGGGGATAAGCTACCAGCAGTGGTACAACAGGTGGTCAACAGAAGTCCAAAGCTTTCACATCTAGCTGTTGAGAAATCTTCATTGTGGGGTACTGAAGTTAGAGATACAAAGACTAGCAAGAGGCATGTTGTCAACACTGATTTGCATGAATGCACTTGCCAAGAGTGGCAACACACTGGGAAACCATGTGAGCACGTAATACTCTTTTTAGCATCTAGACCCAAGTTAAATATGCACCCATACTTGCATGACTACTACTCAGTACAGAGATTCAGGGATGCATATGCTACTCCAATTCCAGCACTGGCAGACCAATCACAATGTCCTGAGGTGGACTTTGAATTTTTCATGTGTCCACCCATCACTAGAAGAAAGGCTGGAAGGCCCAAACAGAGAAGATTCAAAGCATGATTTGAGAGAGGTGGGAGTAGTAAGAGAGGAAAAAAAAGATAAGGATGTGAAGCCAAACAGGGCTCAAGAAGGTAACAAAAACAGATGCAAGTTGTGTGAGGAACTTGGGCATAGAATTGGTTCACCAAAATGTCGTTACACTCCGGAAAGACCAAAGTATGTTAATGTTACTGTTTATGTTGTTTCTTGTTGTTTATGCTTTTTTCAGTCTCTAACCAAGTGATATGATTTATTTTTCAGGAGAAAGCGTGCAGAAAAAATGCCACCTCTTGTTGTTGAACAGTGCTGGGCGGTGAAAAAGACAAGACTCAATGGATGTACAAAGAAGAGAAGGTTTAATCCAGTAATTGAACCTATTTTGGATGCACCGGAGCAAACTGAACATGTTCTGGACGCAGCAGAGCAAACTGAACCCGTTTTCGATGCACCGGAGCAGTGTGAACCCGTTTTCAATGCACCGGAGCAGTGTGAACCTATTTTCGATGCACATGTACCAATTTTGCAAAGTGAACCTGTTCTATAGCTTGTTGTGCAAACTGAACCTGTTCTGGAGCTTGCTGTGCAAAGTGAAATTGTTGCTAAAGTTGAGGAGGTGCATCAGGTGAAGCATGCTGAGGTGCTTGGCTGTGCCGTGGGGAGGCCTACTGGTCGTGGCAAGAAAACCAAGAGCATCAACAAGTTGTCCGCCGGAGAAGTTGAGAATTCGAAGAAATCGAGTGGTAAGAAGAGGAAAAATAAATAGATTTGGCAATTGTGTTCTGAAGTGAAGACTTGTTATTTGGATCCAAAATATGTAATAATGATGTGATTGGCAATTGTGTTTTGAAGTGAAGACTTGATATTTGAATTCAAAATTTGAAAGTTGAACCAACATTTGTAATAATGATGTGATGCTATTTGTAATAATCTGTTGTTTTAATGATGTGATGCTATTTGCAATGTTTTTACTTGTTTTGTTTTAACTTGGTCATCAATCTGAGCATTTATACCAAGTCGTGAAAAATGTGCCTCAAATGAGCCCCGAAGGTAGGGTAAACGACCCTTTTCTAAGCAAGTATATTTTTCCACCTTGCCTAAATAAGCCAAATAAATTTCCAAGACATGTATTCGGCCTATATAATGTCTTTCCGAAGCCTCACTATTTATTGGATGAATATTAATATTATTATTATTTTTGAATAATAATGGTTTTAATTGAAAATCATAAATAAAACAGGTTTAAAACATCAAAATGAAAAAATAAGTTTGATCTTTCTTAGTCACTCCAAAATGAAGCTTTGGTGAGGTTTTGACTATTTTTATTTTCAAAGTTTTCAAAACCTGCTTTCGTTCCAATGTCCTTGAGCCCTCCCCCTCGTCCGCGACCTTGGCCACGGCAACGCTGCACTCTCTGGTAGCGCAGCAATTCTTTAGTTAACAAAGTGCAGCAATTCTTCATTTAATCGATGTGGAGGAGCGTAACGTTTCGATGGAGCTGGGCCGACCAATGAAAGCACAGCCTGCGGATCACTGACGTAGCCCTACTTCCTGATCCAGACCGTCCATTCACGGCGATCCAATGGTCCGGACAGGTACGGGGTTTTGATGGGGTTTTGAGGAGGTTTTGATGGTGTTTTGAGAGGTTTTCAAACGTTAGGGTTGAGCATAAGTAATTCAAAAAAATCAAAAAAAATAGGAAACTTGTGGCAATCATCATTCTATGTGACTAACTCCATAGGAAAAATAAGAAATCTGGACTATGGAGTTTTTCATGAAAAAACCTTCACAGACTTGGCTATCACGAACGAGTTTGTAGGGTTTTCAAAGGTTAGGGTTGAGCATAAGTAATTCAAAAAAAAAACTGGTGCCAATCATCATTCTATGTGACTAACTCCATAGGAAAAATAAGAAATCTGGACTATGGAGTTTTTCATGAAAAAACCTTCAGAAACTTGGCTATCACGAACGAGGTTGTACGGTTTTCAAAGGTTAGGGTTGAGCATAACTAATTCAAAAAAATAAAAAAACTCGTGCCAATCAATTTGAGTTGCTAGTATATGACAAAGTAAGAACATTTGTACTGGTTTTCCAATGTTTTTTTTATTTTTTATGCTCATTTCAAACTTGGTCAAACCTAAGTTTGATAAACATTTAAACAAGTTTCAAACATGAAAATGACAAACCAATCCTGGATCCTACTTAGTCACTCCAAAATGAAGCTTTTGTGAGGTTTTTGAAAGTTTGAAGTTCAACACCCAAAATCACTTGTCTTCACACATGAGTTTCAAATTAGCTCCAAAAGGGGTAAATACCCCATTTCTAAACAAGTTTTTTTATCCAACATGTCTAAAACAGCCAAATCAATTTGAGTTGTTAGTATATCACAAAGTAAGAATATGTGCACCGGTTTTCCAATATTTTTATTTTTTATGCTCATTTCAAACTTGGTCAAACCTAAGTTTGACAAACATTTAAACAAGTTTCAAACATGAAAATGACAAACAAAGCCTGGATCCTTCTTAGTCATTCCAAAATGAAGCTTTTGTGAGGTTTTGAGTATTTTCATTTTCAAGGTTTTCAAAATTTGGACTACTATGTTCGAAATATCACATATTAGTGAAGGATTTTTCGTTTCATTGTTTATAAGACAGGTTTATATTTTTTCTCGTTACTATATGACATAACCGTACTATGTGCATCCGTTTTAATTTTTTTCGATTTGTTTAATTATGTATGCTCATTTCAAACTTGGTCAACCCTCACAAAACCATGTTGACTGAGCCGAAAAGCTTCTAGAAGGAAACCCAGAAATTCGACCTGGCTGTTGGATCGAGGCCTTGTAGAAGGAATCTTGCGTCGGACGGTTGCGATTGGCCCCTCAGCCACAGCGATCCGCAAGACGCTCGTTCTGTGCTCGGATTGGTTGGTCCGTGATACGTCTCCAACGTATCTATAATTTTTTATGGTTTCATGCTATTATCTTGTCAAACTTTGGATGTTTTGTATGCCTTTTATATCTTTTTTGGGACTAACTTATTAACTCAGTGCCAAATGCGAGTTCCTGTTTTTTCCGTGTTTTTGACCCTTTTCAGAGGAGGATTTTAAACGGAGTCCAAACGGAACGAAACTTCCAAAAAGATTTTTTCCGAAACAGAAGAAGATCGGGGAACTTGAGAACCAAGGCAGGGGTCACCAGGGACCCCACAGGCCCCCTAGCCGTGGCCAGGAGGGTCCGCGCCTCCTAGGCTTGTGGGCTCCCTGGGCCACCTCTTCCCTAGGTCTTTCGTCTATATATTCCAAAAAATTCTAGAAAAAAAATCAGGAGATCATCAAAAATGCCGGAGGGGGGATTCAGATACGGAGGGCTTCTTCATCAACACCATGACCTCTCCGATGATGCGTGAGTAGTTCACCATAGACCTACGGGTCCATAGCTAGTAGCTAGATGGCTTCTTCTCTCTCTTGGATCTTCAATACAAAGTTCTCCATGATCTTCATGGAGATCCATCCGATGTAATCTTCTTTTGCAGTGTGTTTGTCGAGATCCGATGAATTTGTGGATTTATGATCAGATTATCTATGAATCTTATTTGAGTTCCTTCTGATCTCTTATATGCATGATTTCATATCCTTGTAATTCTCTTCGAGTTGTGGGTTTTGTTTGGCCAACTTGATCTATGATTCTTGCAATGGGAGAAGTGCTTGGTTTTGGGTTCATACCGTGCGGTGACCTCACCTAGTGACAGAAGGGGTAGCGAGGCACGCATCGTGTTGTTGCCATCAAGGGTAAAAAGATGGGGTTTTCATCATTGGTTTGAGTTTATCCCTCTACATCATGTCATCTTGCTTAAGGCGTTACTCTGTTCGTCATGAACTCAATACACTAGATGTATGCTGGATAGTGGTTGATGTGTGAAATAATAGTAATAGATGCAGAAAGTATCGGTCTACTTGTCTCGGACGTGATGCCTATATGTATGATCATTGCCTTAGATATCGTCATGACTTTGCGGCGTTCTATCAATTGCTCGACAGTAATTTGTTCACCCACCGTAATATTTGCTATTTTGAGAGAAGCCTCTAGTGAACACTTTGGCCCTAGGGTCTACTTCACACCGTATTTTCGGCCTTACTCTTTTACTTCGTTGCACTTTCCGCCTTCAGATCTCACTTTGCAATCAATCTTGAACGGATTGACAACCCCTTTATAGCGTTGGGTGCAAGCTCTTTGTGTTTGTGCAGGTACTCTGGACTTGACGAGATTCTCCTACTGGATTGATACCTTGGTTCTCAAACTGAGGGAAATACTTAATGCTCCTGTGCTGCATCACCCTTTCCTCTTCAAGGGAAAACCTACGCAAGCTCAAGAAACGACAGAAGGTTTCTGTCGACGTAGCAGTCCGCAAGACACCCGTTGGCCCGTTGTGCAACGCATCCGTGTAGTCTTTCGCAGGGCGCCCGCTTTTGCATGCATGCGTGGCCCGCATCCAGATTGCTTCCATGTCAGAACGCATGCGAACTACATCAATTCAGACGTCGCACCGCAGCAATTAAACCACATCGCTGACTCGTCTCAGACGTCGCACCAAAGCAATTAACGTCGTTGTTTAGTCTCGGTTGCAACGGGCGGCAAAAACAGGGCGCGCGCACGCTCGATTCAACTTCAAGTACACACGCGTATGCGTCCAACGCGTTGGCCGTTTACTCGCACGCCTCTCTTCGCCTTCATCTTCTCCAACCGGCTATATAACCACCACCTCTCTCCACCGAAACCACAGATCCAGTTCTAGCGCCCTCCTCTCGCCCCTCCAGTTCTAGCGCCCCCTGTCGCCCCTCCAGTTCCCGTTCCTCTCCTCTCTAGTCGCGATGGAGTTCGTCGGAGTCACCTTCAACCCGCCGCCCCCCGTGTCGGAGAGGTGCTACTCGGCCGACATGATCGTGGAGGACACCCTCCGCGTCTGGGCCATATCGAGGTGGAGGGGCGTGGTGGAACTCACCCACGAGTTCCTCAACCTCGGCTACGCCCACCTCAACCTCCCACCCGGCACGCGGCCTATGTTCCGCCTCAACGTCAATCCGGACGATGGTGGCATCCCCCTGGTGATGCTCACGTCACCTTCAGGAATGGGCGCGATGCGCATTCGCTCCTCGGGCGAGTTTCTGGTGTGGATGCGAGTTCATCGCATTCACAACCTACAACATCTTCACGAACTACGAGAGTATCTTCTCCGCACACAACCAGATGCGCTCCCTCCCCTACAACTTCGACGAGCAGTGAAGATGGTTGAGAAGGAGAAGGCGGGGCGCCAGAGAAGGCGATGGTGGCCGGGGTATAGGGTTTAGGTGCGGCGTTCCCCCGTTTTATTTTCGTTGTACTTTCCTTATCGTCTAATGCATGAAACTATGTTCGTCCTAATATAAATATATGTCTATGTATTGTGCGTCGACCTACTATCTATGTATTGTGCGTCGACCTACTATCTATGTTCGACGTACTATCTATGTATCGTGTAATGACCATGCGTTGCTACGGGAGAAAACAGACTCGGCTGAGGGGCGCACGAAAGGAGGTAGACCTTCGGTGTCACCTTGCGGAAAGCTCACCAAAGTAGGATTTCGGGCAGTAGTAGGGGTGGTGAAACTTTAGATGTCAAATGACACCAATTTTTCTGCTCAAGTTAGAACGTAGTTTTTCTAAGTTAATTGGGGACTTCCTTTTAAAAAGAAACTGGTTTCTTTTTTTAAGCGATTGGCTTCACTTTATTTTTTTTTATCATAATTTCTTGTTTATTTATGGGTTGTTATTTATTATTTCGATTTTTAATAAACGAAACGAATCCAAGCCCGACAAGTAGAATTCCATTCGGTATCTTTGGGGTTTTCTTTTTTCCTTCTGGATGACGACGTCACCACATCTCATAAATGATGTACACATTATCCGAAAGACAAATCTTAATGGCGCTCCCAATATAATATGGAGGAACTGCATGTATGTACTTATACACATGCAAAGAAAAATATTTACATAACCTATGTAAACACATGCAAAGAAAAATAATATGGAGCAACTGCATGGGTGTGCTTTCAAAATTCATAACCTATGTAAACACATGCAAAGGAAAATATTTACATGCGCCTCTATCACGTGTATGTACTTATACACGTCCACATCTCTATAGCTCGTTGTTACTCCAGGCTAATCATTGACGTATATAAATCAATGAGATCTAAAGAGAAAAAGCGACGCGGGATGATTTGCGAATATTTCCCGTTCAAAAAAAAATCGTGCCAATATTTTTCTTCTTTGTAGAAGGCCTAAGGCATATGCCCCGAAAGCCCATGGAAGTGGTAATTGGGCCATAAGTTAAGTTTAAAAGGGTTGCGTGGCTTAGTCTCTTTACATGGTTGCGGGTTAATTGTTAAAAAAGTAAGGATATATTGCGTTGTCATATAAAAGGGTGGCCCTACGTCTGTGGGCTTTTTTTGGGTTATTTACTCATGGGCCCATTTACTCAACGTCATTGTCACGGCCCAATAATCTATTGGGTAGCCCATTGAGTTTTTTTAACATGAGCTGAATTTTGGTCAGCTGTTAACTGAATAACTAACAGTGTATACAAGTGTTGGACTTCAGACTGACAGCAACAAGTTGATTGAAGAAATTGCCATAGCAAATCAATCCATGAACTTGGCATGGTGCACAGATCACGTACTCTGCCCTCAAGCTGACTGCAAATTCTATCCACGCCCTTCTAGTGACGGATGAACAACAAGTAAAAAAACAGAGCAATGATACAACCATAAAATCCTCCTGCCATTGTATTTGCTTGCTTCTGCAAATCGACCATCTGCTTGAGATGTTTCTTGATCTTCTTCACTTCCTCCCCGTTCAATTTGGATTCCGCAGGCAGATCAGCATTGCGCGCATTCCTCGTCGTCGTCACGGCTCTGTCCCCCCAATTCTCCACAGCATTCGGCGGCAAGCCCAAATTGAGCTCCCAGGTTGCCGCCCCATTCGAATCAATGTAGCCCTCAAATTGAAGCCTCTCAATATAAGTATCACATTTCTTCGGTATCTGGAAAAAGCAACACGAACCCTAAATCCCAAATTCGACTACAAAAACCGAAATGGGGAGAAACTAGAGCAAATCGCTGCCAAATAAGTGAAATCAAACCTTCCCATCCCGTCCTACCAGTGTCTTGCTCGAGCATCTCACAAACTCGCGCCCAAGATTGCTGTTCTGATCCGTCTTACTGACCCACCGCTTCAGAGGATCTGGTCGTGGGCAATCAGGGCACCTTGTCAGTGGCACTGTACCATACCGTTGCCATCTTGATTGCGAGGCGGAGGAGGAGGTAGACATCCCTCTCTCGTTGCCGCGCTTCGTCGCCGGAGAAGAGGAAGATAGGGGAAAGGGGGAAGAAATTGCACGGGGGCGGGCGGCCGGGAATGGGCGCGGTTCTGGCATAGTTGCGGTGAGGTGGGTCCCACGCTGACATGGATAAGTGGTGGGTCTAGCTGCGGTGAGGTGGGTCCTGCACTGACAGGTGGGTCTAGCTGCGATGAGGTGGGTTCAGCGCGGTCAGTTGGATATGTCCCACGCTGACGTGGATAAGTGGTGGTGGGTCGAACGTTATGTGTTCTCACATAATCCTAACATCATACATCAGTTGCGTTTAAACAACATGTCACACCTGGGCTATTTGTGCTCTAAAAAACGTCGCACTTGAGCCATTTCAGCCAACGATGTCGTTGTCCATCAATTGCCCCTCAACAATGTCGCACAGGAGCTATTTACCCCATATGGAATATTGATAAGACTTGAACATCAGATTCGTCGAAGAGACAGTTGTGTTGTTTACACTTAGTTAGTCTCTCTCCTACTTTTGTGTTTGTGTGGGTGTTACAAGTAATCTGGAAATAACCCGAGAGAGTAACTTCAACGGACAAGTGCGGCTAGCATTAAAATGAAGAGCAGCAAGCAGCATATTGTTAGCATGTGCATCCACGTGAATGGTTACGAGGACAGCTAGCATGTGTATCCACATCTAAGGAGCCAACCTAGTGCTTTGTGCGAGAGAGCGTGGCCGTAGGTAGTGTACTGCTCCCTCCCTTTCATAATCTAGTGCGTTCGTGCTTTTTAAAATTTAAATTTGACCATAAATTTAAACTTAAATCTCAAGGAACGTGGATCCATTGTGAGACAGAGGGAGTACTTAATTTACGATTGGTGGGCACTCTAAGCTAGTAGTTGTGAGCTTTTCTTGACTCACCAAATCACGATGCGTACATGGACTGGTCGCGGTGTTTGTGTGCTTTAGAGCAAGTACAATAGTATAGCCAGCTGCTAGCTATAAGCCATTGTCATGTCATTTATAGCCCATCTTATAGTCGACATGTACAATAGTTTATTGTAAAAGCGTACTACTTTTTTATTATATGGTTCACCTTTCATACTCATAAAAGGCCTAGAAGCATATGCTAGAGCTGGCTCTTAGCTAGGAGCTCGCTTACCTTCTCTCTCCTCTTCTCTTTTCTCTAACAAAACAAAAATATATTAGTTTATTCCTTATAGCCAGCTCACTCAGCTCTATTGTACTTGCTTTTAAAGCAACTATAATAAGATGATGTATGTGAGTTGAAAGGATTTAAATATTATACTTTATTGAGTTTAAAGAGAGAGAAAATAGGCGGGTTACTAATTAACAGCCGGCTATAGCAAGTGCTCCTATATACTTTGTGAGAGACTGTGGTGGACCATGTATCAACAAAATAGTCCATATTTATATCTCACTATTGATAGCATATTGCTATCATGTATGTATATTTTTTTATTGACATTTCTCTCTCTAAATATGTGATCATTATTGATGAAAGTCAACATGACCATGTCGGTATAGGATTCCAATACCTCACCGTGTAGGACTAGTGTATAGCCTAATATATATATGTATCTACCCTACCCCTTTGTACCAATGAAAAGAGAAAACGAAATAAAGAACCAGATTGGAGACGAGCCCTGTTGCAGTACATCGATTTTGTGTTTCGCGTGCTTCCGCCGAGAGAGAGCCAAATTTGTTCGATTCACTTGTATCGTATACGGACGTGAGCTTACGCAAGTCATGCATGTGCCAGTGCTACTGTTTATCAATTAAGCTAGCTTGCTTGGTTGCTTCGTTGAGCTAGTTTGCATGTACGTCTCATGTTGTTGCTCTGATGAGTTTGATCTGCCGATCAAAACCCAACAATTGGTATCAGAGCCTTAATAATCTATGATCTACGATGATGGACAGCGATAAGGAGTCAGCCAACCTTATGTTCGATGGTGGTTGTTCTATGGCAAACAAGAATGACAACAAGATGAAGAAGGGTGGCAAGCCAGCGATCAGTGGTGGAGGTACGGGTGGATCCAACGTACAGATGCATTACAACATCCTCATCCAATGCCCGATGCTCACTAGTGCCAACTACGGCATGTGGACGGTGAAGATGAAGATTATTCTTCGAACCCTTTGAGTATGGCAGGCAATCACGGACAACGAGATCGACGAGGAGTGTGACGAAGCTGCCATGGCCGTCATAGCCCAGTCTGTGCCGGATTCCATGCTGATGACACTGGCAGAGTCCAAGACGGCAAGAGAGGCGTGGAACACACTCAAGGATATGAGTATTGGAGAATATCGCGTCACCAAGGCTAGAGCACAAGTGCTTAAGTGCCAATTTCACAAGTTGTGCACAAATGAAGGAAACTTAATCGATAAACGACTATGCCATGTGTCTTGCTACTTTGGTGGGAGAGATCCGCACGCTTGGTTCAAAGCTCAAGGAAAACGAGATTGTATAGAAATTTTTTAGTTTGATGACTCACAAATTCACGTACATCATCGACACGCTTGAGTAGTTTTACCACATTGACGACATGACCATAACGAGGCGATCGGAGGCCTACGAACATGGGAAGAAAATGCCCATGATTCTCGGAAAGGCAAAGAAGGACGTAGTGACGAACTCATGTATTCGCGCATAGATTGTGAGGCCCCAAGTAAAAAAGGAACCTATGACGGTGGCAAAGGCTCAAGGAACACGAATCACGACGGCCAAACCGAAAAAGGCAAAGGAAAAGGCAAGCCACAAGGTCGTGGTAAGGTGGACCGATCTAAAGAGCAGAAGCCACAAAACATGGATATGTCCAAGGTCAAGTGTTATAACTGTAATGAGATGAGTCACTTTGCGAAAGATTGTCTAAAGTCTAACAAGCGAGAGATCAAGGAAAATTTGGCAAAGTAGGAAGGCAAACGTCCAGGTCTTCTGATGACCGAAGTTTGTGATTTCACTGCAACGGTGGTTATGAAACCAAACCGGAAGGTGCTACTTCATGAGAAGAAAGTGACACCGAAGCTATTCAGATATCACAACATGTCGTCGTATCTCGACACGGGTGCCAGTAACCACATGAAGGGGTGCAAGGAGAAATTCCTCAAACTAGAATACGATGTTGAAGTGTTTGTCAAGTTCGGTGAGGGTTCAACTATGGAAATTTCTGTGCAAGGATCTCTCCTCTTCGAGGGTCTCACCAGAGTGTACTACTTTCCATGGCTTGGCAACAACATCATCTCTATCGGGAAGCTTGACAATAATGGATACAAGGTGGATATCAAGAACGGAGTGATGACAATTTTTGATGATCTCTGGAATGTGCTAGCTAGTGTAAATCACACACGGAATAGACTATATATCCTCAACCTTTATCAACCTGAACCGTACTGTTAGCTAGCCAAGAGTGATGACGATTCTTGGTTATGGCATCCTTGATTTGGACACGTTAATTTTTACAACTTGAAGAAGATGTCAAATATGAAGATGGTATCCGGGATGTCATTAATTGATCATTTAAATATTATATTTTTATTGATTTTTATTGAGTTATAAGAGAGATAAAATTAGGGAAAAGATAAATGGACTACTAATTAACAGTCGGCTGCAGCACGTGCTCCTATACACTTTGTAAGAGAGTGAGGTGGACCATGTATAAAAAAAATAGTCCATATTTATATCTTACTATTGGCCACATATTGTTAGCAGGTACATCCACGTGAATGATCATGATGCTATAATTTTTGTATTTTATGTTTTTATTGACACTTCTCTCTCTAAATATGTGATCATTATTGATGAAAATAAACATGACCATGTCCGTATAGGATTCCAATACCTCATCGTGTAGGACTAGTATTGCTCGGTATAGCCTAGTATATATATGTATCTACACTACCCCTTTGTACCAACAAAAAGAGAAAACAAAATAAAGAACCAGGATCGAGATGAGCCTGTTGCAGTATATCGATTTTGTGTTTCGCGTGCTTCTATCGAGAGAGAGTCAAATTCATTCGATTCATTTGTATCGTATACGGACGTAAGCTTACACAAGTCATGCATGTGTCAGTGCTACTGTTGATCAATTAAGCTACTAGCTTGCTTGGTTGCTTCGTTGAGCTAGTTTGCACGTACGTCTCATGTTGTTGCTTTGGTGAGTTTTGCCGATCAAAATAGAATAATTGGTATCAGAGCCTTGATAATATATGATCTGCGATGACGGACAGCGATAAGGAGTCGGCCAACCTCATGTCCGATGGTGGTTGTTCTATGGCGAACAAGAACGGTAAAAAGTTGAAGAAGGTGGCAAGTCAGCGATCAGTGGTGGAGGTATGGGTGGAGCCAACGTAGAGATGCATTGCAACATCCTCATCCAATGTCCGATGCTCATTGGCGCTAACTATGACATGTGGGCGATGAAGATGAAGATTATTTTCCGAACCCTTTGAGTGTAGCACGCAATCACGAAAAACGATATCGACGAGGAGTGCGATGAATGTGCCATGGCCGCCATAGCCCAGTCTGTGTCGGATTCCATGCCAATGACATTGGCAGAGTCCAAGACGGCAAGAGAGGCGCGGAACGCACTCAACTATATCAGTATTGGAGAATATCGCATCACCAAGGCTCGGCCATAAGTACTTAAGCACCAATTTCACAAGTTGTGCGCAAATGGAGGAAACTTAATTGGTAAACGACTATGCCATGCGTCTTGCTACTTTGGTTTGAGAGATCCCCGCGCTTGGTGCAAAGCTCAAGAAAACCGAGATTGTGTAGAAATTTTTCAGTTTGATGACTCACAAATTCACGTACATAATCAGCACGCTTGAGTAGTTTTACCACATTGGCGACATGACCACAATGAGGCGATCGGAGGCCTACGAACATGGGAAGAAAATGTCCATGGCTGTCGGAAAGGCAAAGAAGGAGGTAGTGACCAACTCATGTACTCGCGCGTAGATTGTGAGGGCCCAAGTAAAAAAGGAAGCTATGACGGTGGCGAAGGCTCAAGCAACATGAACCGCGACGGGCAAACCGAAAAAGGCAAGCCACAAGGTCGTGGTAAGGTGGACCGATCTAAAGAGCAGAAGTCACGAAACATGGATATGTCTGAGGTCAAGTGCTATAACAACAACGAGATGGGTCACTTTGCGAAAGATTGTCTCTAACAACCGGGAGATCAAGGAAAATTTGGTGAAGCAGGAAGGCGACCGTCTAGGTCTTCTGATGATCGAAGTTTGTGATCTTGTTGAAACGGTGGCTGTGAAACCAAACCGGAAGGTGCTACTTCATGAGAAGAAAGTGACACCGAAGCTATTTAGAGATCACAATGTGTCGTTGTATCTCGACATGGGGGCCAGTAACCACATGAATGGGTGCAAGGATAAATTCCTCAAACTAGAATACGATGTTGAAGTGTTTGTCAAGTTCAATGAGGATTCAACTATGGAAATTTCTGTGCAAGGATCTCTCCTCTTCTAGGGTCTCGCAGGCGAACATCGCATACTCACCAGAGTGTACTACTTCTCACGGCTTCACAACAACATCATCTCTATCGGGAAGCTTGACGATAATGGATGCAAGGTGGATATCAAGAACGGAGTGATGAAATTTTTTTATGATCCCTGGAATGTGTTAGCTAGTGTAAATCGTACACGGAATAGACTCTATATCCTTAACCTTTATCAACCTCAACTGTAGTGCTGGCTAGCCAAGAGTGATGACGATTCTTGGTTATGGCATGCTTGATTTGGACATGTTAACTTTTACACCTTGAAGAAGATGTCAAAGATGAAGATGGTATCCGGGATGCCATTTATTTACCATGCTGATCGAGTATGTGACGGGAGCTTGGTTGGAAAATAGCTCCGCAAACCCTTACATGCTCATCCTACCTATCGTGCAAAAGATGCACTCGAGCTGCTACATGGTGCCCTATCTGGCCCTATCACCCCGGCAACTCGCGTAGGAAAGAAGTACTTCTTCCTTGTGTTAGATGACTACTTGAGGTACAAGTGGGTCGTTCTCCTACGATCTAAAGATGAGGCATTTGAAGCGTTCAAGAATCTGAAGCTGCAATGGAGATGGAACACAATTGTAAGTTTCACGCTCTAGGGACAGACCGCAGCAGAGAGTTTACATCAAACAAGTTCAATGACAACTGCAAGAAGATTGGCATAAAAAGGTTCCTCATGGCACCTTACATAGTGCAGCAGAACGGGATTGGTGAAAAGCCCAATCCAATCATCGTTGACATGACGAGGAGTTTACTCAAGAGAAAGAACTTGCCAGATACTTTTTGGGGAGTAGCTGACTCGAGGAGGTCTATCTTCTCGACCGAGCTCCAACGAAGGTGGTTATCGGCAAGACTTGATATGAAGCCATTGACGGTCGTAAGCCAAATGTGTCTCATCTAAGGACGTTCGGATGCGTGGCGCATGTGAAGGCCGCGGAGGCTCGTCTCTCAAAGCTTGTCGGTCGTAGCACCAAGATGGTGTTCATTGGATATGAGAGGAGTTTCGACACCAAGGCATATCGCTTCTACGATCTACAAACCAACCGTCTACGAATTTCACGGGATATTGTGTTTGAAGAAAACCAAGCATGAAATTGAAGTGCGGCAGTCGACCATGCTAATGATGATGATGCAGGGCAAGACGTCCAACTAATGATGATGCAGGGACACGACGACTACGCCAAGAGGTCCATGCTAATGTGAAATTTTCATGGTTGAATTTCCAACTAATGATGATGCAGGGCAAGACGTCCAAGAGGTCGGAAAGACACCCAACTGAGGTGAACACAATGGTAGTGACCATCATTGTGCCGACACAAACGATGACACACAAGGGTCTCAAGGTGATAGTGACAATGACGCGCACGACACAGGCGGAGATCTCGGAGACAACATCGACAACGTGGAGCATAGTGATGACGATAATCAAGATGATGGTCACGGACACGACGACTACGCCAATGACGTGGATGTCAAAGACACGCTCGGGACTCATTCATCTTCCTCAAGTGCATCAACGCCGACACAATTTGTATGCCCGCCTTCAGAAGCCACAATGGATTCTTCCGGGCCTCGTCGTTACAAGACCCTCAAGAAAGTGTACAAGTACACAAAGCCAGTTACGCTCGAGTGCTCCGGACTATGTTTTCTCGGAGTTGAGGACCAGCGAACTTCATAAAGGCGAGCAAAAGTCCTAGCTAGATGCACACAATGGATGAGGAGATGCAAGCGATTGAGGGCAATGGCACGTGGAATTTAGTAACCCGACTTTCAAACGAGAAGGCCATCAATTTGAAGGGTGTTTACAACTGAAAGAATGACGGGGAGGGTGCTATTGTGAAGTACAAGGAAAGACTCACCGCGAAGGGCTACATACAATGTCAAGGAGTTGACTATGATGAGGTGTTTCCGTTTATTGCTCGACTAAAGACGATGAGAGTGCTCCTAGCTTTGGCAGCACAAAAGGATTGGAAGGTTCATCAAATGGATATTAAGTCATCTTTCTCAATGGTGATCTCACACAAGAAGTGTACGTGAAACAACTCCTCGGCTACGAGAACAAAGGCGAGGAAGATAAAGTTTATAAGTTCAATAAGGTACTTTACAGGTTGAATCAAGCGTCAAGAGCTTGGAACTCAAAGTTAGACCAAAGTTTGGCCTTACTTAGTTTCAAAGGATATCCTATCAAGAATCCAAAGACATCCAACTAAGTACCAAAAAACAGGTAAAGGTTAAAGATGGGACAAAGGAAGAATGTAGGCGTCAAGCTACAGATGATGCTACGACAAACGAAGAAGGCAATGTCGTGTATAAAGCCTATGTGTACTCGCATTTGGGATCCAGGTCGAGAAAGTGACCCCGTCATGTTTATGTGGTGAATGATGAAAATAAACATGACGATGTCCATGTAGGATTCCAATACCTCACCGTGTAGGACTAGTATTGTTAGGTATAGCCTATAGTATATACTAGCAAAAGGGCTCGTGTTGCAACGATAGAAGAAAATCATAATCTTCAATGATGATGATCATAATATGTTCACACATCATTGCTTGATTTTGAAATTTTGCGCACAAATACAAGAAAATATTTTTCCTTTTAAATTTATTCACAAGTTGAAGCAATCTCCACATTTAAAAAAAAATATCATGGTTGTAAAAAATCTTGGAAATTCAAAGGATTATTCTGAATTTGAAGAAGTTTTTAGAAAACATACAATAATAATCCTATCCACCCCATAGTTAATTTTTTTAAATTCACACGGATATATTATCACAAAGACTTAGACGCATTACTGTTTAAGTACATATCTTAGATCCTTTGTGAACATTTTTACAAATATGATAACAATTTTAAAATCAAGAACGTTGTTTTACAATTTACAAACATTTATTATATATCATGCACATTTTTATATTTCGAACAGGTTTTAAGTATTTTTCTTTTGAATTGGCGAGCAATTCTAAAATAGACGAACATATTTTCCGAAGTTGGCGGATTTTTTGTAAATTCACGACCATTTGTGGAAATGGATTAAATTTTTATGAATAAACAAACATTTTTATAAATCAGTAATCTATTTTTTAAATTCAGGGACATTGTTTTGGAATATGCAAATATATTACAAAAATCCTGAGCTTTTTTTAATTCACAAACACTTTATGTTTTCGTCAACATCTCAATTCAAAATATCTAGTTATTTTAAATTGCAAAACTTTTTGGTAATTCTAAATTATTTGAAGTACAAAAAAATATAGCATAAATTAAAATAAAAAATGAAACTATAAAAACAGGCATTAACTATATTTAAAATTTTAGGTTAATTTATAAATGCATTAAAATATTTTTAATTGGAAAACATTTTGTTAAATGTATTAAATAATTTTATTACATGGAATTTGATTTGAAATCATGGACTCTTTCGTTTTACAAACATTTTTTCAAAAATTGCAAACATTTTATTGTATATGGGAACAGTTTTTACAAAAACCCCAAGCAGTTTTGAATTCACAAACATTTTATACTTTTTTGAATATGTTGATTTAAAATTTCCAGAGTCTTAAAAGTTTAAAAGATATTTGAAGTTCTAAATTATTTAAATTAGAATACTAAAACAGAACTCAAAATAAAAATTAAAAACTGAACTAAAAACACAGGCGCCTAAGCATGCGCCAGTCTAAACGGGTGTGCTGCATGTTCTTCCGGTACAGAGAGCGTAATATAGGGGGTTCCTACATGGCCGGACCAGTTCGAGATTTGTCGCTGTGAACCATTTTTTATTACTTATCGGTGACTTGGTGGGTAATTGATGCCAATTTTAGGGGTAATTTTCATGACTTACAGGCAGAAACACTCGATCCTTTAATAGTATGTAAATATACTATGAAAAATGATATTTAGGGGGAATTGCAACTTTAATAGTATGTACAGGCAGAGACACTCGGTCCTTTACTAGAAAAGGGCCCGTGCGTTTTAACAGGAGAAAACAAATATAATCTTTAATGATGATGTCCACATTATGTTCAAACATCATCGCGTTTTTTGAAATTTTATGCACAAATGCAAGAAAATCTTTCTTCTTTTAGTTTTATTCACAAGTTGAAGCTATCTTCACATTTCCGAAAAACAATATCATGGTTGTCAAAAATCTTGGTAATTCAAAGAATTATTCTTAATTTCAAGACTTTATTTGAAAACATACAATTATAATCCGATCCACCCGACAGTTAATTCTTCAAAATTCATACAAGTATATTGTCACAAAGACTTAGAAGCATTATTATTTAACTACATACCTTAGATCCTTCGTGAACATTTTTACAATTATGAGAGCAATTTTAAAATCAAGAACATTTTTTACAATTTACAAACATTTACTAAAAATTGTGAACATTTTTAATATTTTGAACGGATTTTATGTATTGTTTTTGAATTGGCGAACAATTCTAACATATTTTTTGAAGACAAATTGTTTTTTAAACTTCACGAACATTTTTTTAAACGCATAAAAATTTCTGAATAAACTAACATTTTTATAAATCAGTAGTCTAATTTTTAAATTCACACACTTTGTTTTGGAATATGCAAAGAGTTTACAATAATCCTGAGTTTTTTTTTAAATTCACAAACATTTTATGTTTTCGTCAACATTTTAATTTAAAATTCCAAGTTTTTGTAAATTTTTAAAGTTTTTTGTAACTCTTAATTATTTAAAGTAAAAAAACGAACAGAAAAATTAAATTATGAAACAGGCATAAACATATTTTGAATTAGAAAATATTTAAAATAGAAAAATGAAAAATGAACTGAAAATATAAATAAATAACGGAACTAAAAAAACATGCGCATGTGCATGGGCCGGTCCAAACAGGTGTGCTGCATGTTCTCCCAGCGTGCAGGGTGTAATATAGTATGTTTCTACATGGACCGACCCGGTCCGAGATTTTTCACTATGAAACGTTTTATATTACTTACCGGTGGTATGGTGGGTAATTTATGCTAACTTTAGAGGCAGTTTTCATGACATGCGGACAGAAACATTTCATGCTTAGTCCCGGTTTGTCGTGAACCGGAATTAAAGGCCCTTCACATGGCTGCTGGGGCTTGATTTTTTTTTTCTTTTTTTAAATAAATTCATTTTTTTTTACTTTTTAAAATCTTTGAATTATTTGACAATTTGATCTCTAATCATCTAACTTCCCGCCCAGTCACCCATCCACTCACTAATCCAGCTCAAGCATGCTTAACTTTTTGATTTTATCTACACTAGTTTCCAATTCTCCACTTGTTGTTTTCTTGACAATAATAAGCTATCATTCATATTAACTCTTAGGTGTTGATGTCACATGATTTAATTTTTTGAATTCCAAAGAATTATTAATAAACAACAATAATTAATTTTAGAACTTTCAAAAAACTTCAAAAAATAATAATAATAATAAAACTCAAATATTTCTTAAAAAGCATAGAATTTGTTTTCCAAAATAAATAAAATGTGCAAAATAAAACTTGTAATAATAATAATATTGAATATCAATGAAAATGAAATAAGTAATAATATTATTTTATTCTTTTTTTGCCAATTATTCATTTAATATGGCAAAATTAATATATTTAAATCTATAAATTGAAATTCAACAAATAGTATATCCTTTATTATCAGAAAAATATGAGGAATCCAAATATGACACCCTTTTTTTAAAAATAAAATTAGAAACAACTAACATAGCAATAATGTAATATTAACTAATTACAAAAAGTCTGGAGTTGAAATAAGATTAAAAAATAAAATGGCTTTGTAAGATATGAGTATTCGTCGAGAACCCTGATATTTCGAAAAAGATAGTCTAGTTTGTACACGAAGTGCATCCTGTTTTTGCGTTAATCCTTCTAATTTTTTAGCACATGCCATGTGGGTGAAATGATGATACCATGCTAAGTTTGAGCCTTTTCCGAGTTGATTTGTAGCGCTTTTCAATTAAAGAGTCATTTACCTCAAAAACAATCATTTAATGCATGGAAAATATCAAATGAGGTGAGAAAGAGTTGAAAATTTGTGAGGTGGCTTTGAATGATGCATATTGAGGACACAACAAGTCTCGAGTTGAGATAACATAAAAAATGAAATGGCTTTGTAAGAGATGAGTATTCGTCCACAACCCTCATACTTCGAAAGAGATAGTCCAGTTTGTACACGAAGTGCATCCTATTTTTGCCGTACCCCTTCCAACTTTTTAGCACATCCGATGTGGGTGAAATGATGATACCATTCCAAGTTTGAGACTTTTCATAATTTATTTGTAACCCTTTTTAATTTCAAGGTCATTTAGCTCAAAATAATAATTTAATGCATGAAAAATAGCAAATGAGGTGAGAAACGATTGAAAATTTATGAAGTGGTTTTGAATGATGCATATTGAGGACACAAAAAGTCTGAAGTTGAAATAAGATTATAAATAATAAATGACTTTGTAAGAGATGAGTATTCGTACACAATCATGATACTTCGAAAGAGATAGTCCAGATTGTATACGAAGTGCATCCTTTTTTTGTTGTAACCCTTTCAACTTTTTATCACATGTCATGTGGTTGAGATGATGATATCATGCCAAGTTTCAGCTTTTCAGAGTTGATTTGTAGCGCTTTTCAATTTTAGGGCCATTTAGCTCAAAAAATCATGCATTTAATAATTTTTATTTAGGTAAATAAATCATACCATGCCCATCCAAGCCTCGTCCTCAAATTTCGACAGTTCTAACTTCAATTGCTATTTTTCATGCATTTAATGATTTTTTAGGTAAATAACCCTGAAATTAAAGAAACACTACAAATGAACTATAAAAAGGTTGAAACTTGGTATGGTAATATCATTTCACACATATAGCATGTGCTAAAAAGTTAAGAGGATTACGACAAAAACTAAATGCACTTCGTGTACAAACTTGACCATCTACTTCAGAGTATGAGGGTTTCAGACGAAAACTCATATTTTACATGGCATTTCATTTTTGTTGACTTGTTTCAACTCCACAATTTTTGTGCAATCAATATGCACAATTCCAAGCCACATCCTAAAATTTCAACAGTTCCTAACTTCAGTTGCTATTTTTCGTGCATTTAATGATTTTTAGGTAAATGACCCTGAAATTAAAAACCACTACAAATGCACTCTAAAAAGGTCGGAACTTGGCATGGTATCATACATCAAAATGCTCGAGAAATCTTGCTCATATTATATTTAAACAGGGACATAAATAAAAATACTCGTCCAAGCTAGAGATCCCCAAGCAATACATAATATTATATATGTAGAAATAGAAGTGTTCGCCATTGCGAACAATACTCGTCTAAATCAGAATATCCCCAAATTGGTGGTGGTGGTGCTTGATGTACGAGGTGACGCTGGCCTTAATTCATGATTCGAATCATGCGGTGCAACTCGTATGCAACGTGCGTATCTTTTGGTGCATACTCAATGTTGATACCGTCAAGTGGGGTTGTCTCCCACTCTTTGTGATGATCCGAGGGGAATTTGGTCTTCATATCAGTGTACTCCTCGTCGATCATGGCGACTGCCATAGGAGCCATTGAAGTCCTCATATGTTCAAGCCAGAATATGTCTTGGATATCAATGTGGCAGTCAGTTGGCATCTCAATACCGAAGTTGTGCCTCATCTTGAGCTTGTCATTCCTTATATCAATGCTAGCAAAACGTTTGCCGCTACGAAGGAAGTCCATGAGTACTGGATAGTGCTTGTCACTACTGCAACAACAACAAATTAAAATGGAACAAATGTTACATAGTGCTTCAAAACAATTATATTTCGGCAGAAGTATAATAGTTAAGAATCATAACAAGTATATTTTGGCAGAATTATAATATGCAACTATAAAGGAATATCCGTTCACTTCAACAAAAGAGGAATCAAAAGAAGCCCTAGATGTTGCTATCCTATGCAATTTTCATATATGAATCATAAGAATAAATATATGCAACAAGGAAAATTCTTTCACTACAACTAAAGAGGAATAGATATTTTCCATTGGATTCAAATGGAACATATTGCTATCCTATGCAATTTTCATAACCTTTGATCAAAGAAAAGCCTCAAAACTTTCCTAGCCCATTGGAAGACCATGACATTCCTGTTGAAACAAAGTTGGATGACGGCAAGACCTTCTTGATTGGCCATGTACTCGAGATAAAGCACCATGAACTTGTCTTTCTCCTCCGCCAGTTCAAGCCGTTCCTCGAAAGAGGAAAGAAAACGCGACACCATGGCACTGTCGTTCGTGTAGACGACATTGAATTTGGCCGTGCCATGTGCGAGCACCTCCCCGTAGCGAGTGATTGGATCATCCATGGTGGAAGATATGGGGAAGAAAAGAGGAGCGAGCAGATGAGACGAACAGAGAATGGCCGCGGTTACTATAGCCCTCGTGGTCTGTACCACTTATCCTGTTTTGCATCACACAAAACGGCACGAGATGCGAACGGTTTGGACCTTAAGTCCTGGTTTGAGACACCAACCGGGACTAAAGGGGCTCACACCAGGCGAACGGTTGCCACCACAACTTTAGTCCCTGTTCGTGGCTCAACCAGGACTAAAGCCGTTTGGCCTCCAGCCGCTGGAAACGGGACTAATGGTCACATTAGTCCCGGTTCAAAACCAAACCAGGACTAAATGGTCAAACGAAAGACCTGTTTTCTACTAGTGATACATTATTTTGTGTTTCATGTGCGTTCCACCGAGAGAGAGAGCGAGAGAGCAAGCCAAGTTGGTCCGGTCCACTCGTATCGTACATAAGATTAGAGAAACTCCAATGTGACGACCCATTTCGTCCGCCGCCGTTCATTTGGGTCGGTGCGGACACAAAAGTCGGCCCAACACGGCAACCCAAAAGGATGCGCGTCCGCCTGCCGACCCATTCCCATCCCATTTTTGAGACGGATTTGTGTCGACGCGTACACGAGACGGTCGCGCGCGCGCCTTCCCCTCCTCCCGGGCCCTCTGGTCGGTGACAACCTCCACCATTTCCCCTCCATTTTCCCCAAAAACCCTCCCGTCCGCGCGCGCTCCTGCCCCACCCCCGCCATGGAAGACGACCTCGACGCCGCCGCCGACCTCACCTCCCTCGCCTCGTCCGGCATAATGACCGCCCCCTCTGCCAAAGGCAAGCCTTGCCCCCCCCCCCCCGCAAGATCAAGTCGCGCTCAAGCCGAAGAAGACGCTGACGCTCGAACATCGTGCGAGGGAGTCGGCCAAGAGGAAGGGCTGCAGGCACGCGATAGACGCGAGGGATGAAGCTATCGCGACGGCCGCCATCGCCGCCGTCGCGCAGCAGGAGGTCACCAATGCCCGCATCGTGGCGACAATGAGGAAGGCGCTCTACATGCTAGGGTTAAACCCTAGCCAGCACTGCCTCGTCAACGGCGCCGTGGCCGCGGCCAGCACAGTCCGAGGACAAGCTTCTTTGCGAGTGTTGGAGAGACATTGGGCAATTCCCCAAGATGGGCACTGAACAAAAGCATTCAACTTTTTGGATTAGTGTTCACCGTGAGTTTCATGAGCGCAAGAAGTTTCCACCATACCAAATATTAAGAACGCATAGGTGGTTGTCCATTTTGAAGCGATGGAGGGTGATCCAACAAGAAGGAGGACAAGCGGGATGCGGCGTCGAATACCTTGATGTCAAGTGTGGAGGGCATGATGAGCAAGAAGGACTCAAGAGAGGAGGAGCGCCGGTGTTACAAAGAAGAGCAAATGAACGCCTTCATGGAGATCCAAAGGAGGAGGCTTGAGATGGACGCGGAGAAGCAAGCCAAGATGTTTGAGATGGAGGCGGAGAAACAAGCCAGTATGCTAGAGATCAAGGCCGCCAACGCCAAGACCAAGACAAAAGAAGTGGTTCTGTGATACGTCCCAAACGTATATATAATTTCTCTTTGTTCCATGATATTTTGGGTGAGATTGTTATATGTTTTGCTACACTTTTATATCGTTTTACACATGTTTGGAGTAACCTACTAACTCAGTGCATCCGGTGCCAGTTTCTATCTACTGATGTCTATTTTGCAGGGGCTTTTACCCAATTTTCCGAAGCCCAAAAAATCCAGGAAAAATACATAAAAAATCAACGAAACAGAAGCTTCCGGATCACCGAAGATGGGCCAGAGTGGGGCCAAGGGCTGCCCAGGCGACCTGCTGGCGTGGCCAGACCCTAGGCCACGCCAGGAGGTCGCCTGGGTGGGCCCCACCTCCTCCGCTGCCCTCCTTTGGCCTATATTTAGAGCCCCGAGAGGAAACCCTTCCACAACTTCCAGAATCACGAATTTCTCCATCGTTCCGCCGCCGCAGCGCTTCCGAGCTCAGGAGCGTCAGGAGACCTCTTCCCAGCACCCTGCCGGAGGGAGGATTGATCTCCGGGAGCTTCTCCACCGCCATGGACGCTTTCCGAACGTGCCGTGAGTAGTCCTCCTTGGACCAGGAGTCCATGACCAGTAGCTATGTGATGTCTCCTCTCCAATCTTGTGCTTCAATGGTTAGTCCTTGTGAGCTGCCCTACATGATGAAGGCATCTATGTAATTATCTTGCTATTGCTATGCTCGGTCTGTTGGGATCTGATGGATTATGAGATTATGTTCAGATTTATGAGCTATATATTTGATTATCCTTTTATATTATGTTCCTTAGTGATTCATGCATGTTCTTCGTTGCTATTTATTGCTTTGGCCGAGTAGTAGATTGTAACTCCAAGAGGGAGCGTTATGCATGATTGTGGGTTCATGCCCCTCGATGTCTAGCTTGAGTGACAGACACATGAGACTAGGGGATGTGCTGTTGCCACCAGGTAGAAAACAACTGTGCTTGTGACCACGGTTGCAAGGATTGTTTACCTTACGCATAGTTCGTTAATGCAGTTGTACGTTTCTTTGAGTTTACACTTTGGGTGCGCCTCGTAACTTAATACCGGAGAGATGTTCTGGATAGATATCTCAAGGTGGATGAGGAGTAAGTAGATGCTGATGAATAAACGTTCTACTTATATTGGCGTACTGCCCATTACTATTGAATCTCTAACTATCAAGTAGCATAATTAGAATTGCGGTGCGTTCATAATTTTGTCAATTGCCCAACTGTGATTTGTTTATCCAAGCATAGTTATTTATCGTCTTTTGGGAGAGAGACATCACTAGTGAACATCATGTGACTCCGGTCCATATCACCATCATTGTTTACACCTCCATCATTTACCGCTTTCATTTACTTTCCCGTTGCAATCACTATTACCTTCCCGCTTGTGTTTTGATCCTTTGCAAACTACAAGGCTGGAGAGATTGACAACCTCTCTGTAGTCGTTGGGAGCAAAGTTATTTGTTGTGTGTGCAGGTCCACGTCTTCTGCTAGCGCCAGGATGGAAGACACCTACTTGTTGATCCTAAGAGTCCTCCTGGTTCGCTAAACCTCACAGTCTTCGTGTGAGGGAAAACTTGCTGGTGACTACATCTCAACCTTCCACTTGGGGTAACCAACGAGCTGCGAGAAGTATATACATCATCTCATCATCAAGCAAAGTTTTATGGCGCCGTTGCCGGGGACTCCAGTCTTCAAGATAGGGGAGTTGCATGCTATCCTTTACCTTTGCTTTTTAGTCTTGTTACTTCGCTTTTTAGTTTTTGCTTTAGAGTCCTATACCAAAAACCACAAAAAAAATTAGTTAATTTGCTTTTAGTTGTCAAGCATATTAAGATTTGATGCTTGGAAGGAATGTGAGGTCCTAGATTTCCATCAAAGGAATGGAGAAAATATGAAGGAAGTATGGGATAGAATTTCTAAAGCACACAAAAGAATTATGCCTTGGATACCTATCAACATTGTGCTTTGAAATTTTTATCATGGTCTCTTTATATGGTGCAATCACTCTCTTGATATTATAGCTAAAGGAGATTTCTTAGAGTGTGATGAGGCAAGAGCTCTTGACATTATACATGGTCTATCTAATAATCTTGTTTATAATTATGGTTATGACACTATTATAGATAGACTTGCTACTACTGAAAGGAAAATAGATGCTCTAGACTTAAGAGAAAGAGAGAAATCCATGGTTGATAAGGAACATATTTTGAAAATAGATGATGACTAAGAACCTTTTGTTAGAATTAGCATCTCTAACCAAGACTTCCTTGCTTATTGTGATCTTGGATCCATGGTTTCTACTATGCCAAAAGTTGTTTATGATTCTCTCTGGTTAGACATGGAAATTTTGTCATCTTATCATGAACATGCCAATGGTGATATTTCTGAAATCCAGGGGAAGGTAAAAGATGTCCAGGTTACATTCTCTAAAAAGAATGCAACGGTTGATTTCTTCATCATGGAGCCCAACAAAGGGAGTATAGTGCTTGGAAGGGACTTCCTCCGAGCCATGAGAGGCTTCATTGATATAGGTAAAGGACACATACGCTTACGTGGGAAAGCGAAATGTACGTACCCATTCCCTAGGAAAAATAAGGATGAACTTGTTGAGGATCCGCTTGAAGGTCTTTATAATTCCGATGACCATGGAGAATCTTGATCCTCCTTGCATTATGCCTAGCTCAAAGGCATAAAAGAAAGCGCTTGTTGGGAGTCAACCCAATTTGTTTTTAATTTCTGTTTTAGTGGTCTTGATGCTTGTTACTACTGTAGAAACATCATTGTATCTTTATTTTTAAGCTTTGTGCCAAGTTATAGCCTCCGATTGCAAGAAAGTTCAAAAGTTGTGACATGCTGTCCAGAAACAGATTCTGTCTGCTTCACGGGAAAATTCACCAAAAATCATCAGATTATCTTTTGGACCTGAATTTGTTTGATAGCATGCTATATATAATTGCCTTTGTGGCATCTGTTCTGAGTTTTTTGATTTGAGTTGCATAAGTGCCCCGAATAAATTATTTACTACCTGTTGTTCTGTTTTTCACAGATTCTGCCATGTTTTGAGTTTCCATTGTTTTGCCAATCCTAAGCTTACTTTTTATTTGCAAAAACCTTTTGGCAATCATGAGAAGCAGTAGCTTTTCATGAAAATCTTTATTTCCAGCAGGTAATGAATTATTTTATTAAGGGTACTAACCACTCTAATCAGCTTATGATGAGTTTCGTATGAAGGGAGTTTTCAAGTATGCGATGGGAGATGATGAAAGAAGATAGAGGAGTGTCAAGCGCTCAAGCTTGGGGATTCCCCCATGCACCCCAAGAAATATTCAAGGAGACTCAAGTTTCTAAGCTCGGGGATGCCCCCATGCATCCCCTTCTCTATCAACAATCATCACTTCGTCCATCTCCATGCTATATTTTTATCACTTCATATGTTATGTGCTATGCTTGGAGCGTCCCACTATTTGTTTTTTAGTTTGTTTAAGTTTTTCTTGCTGTTCATAACAAGTCGGAACCTAGCCTACCTTGTTTGGGAGAGACACATGCTCCATTCCACTCTAGAACACAACATAGGTTTTCATGCTTACCTTTTTTGTGTGTTCTCTATCTTTCCATAGCCACCGTCATGCTTAGCTCTTAGTTTTCATGCTTATCTTTTAAGAGCTTTTATTTAGGTTTCTTTTGGAACTCTATTGAGTTATCATGCTTATCTTGTTTAGAGAGTTGGCTCGTTGCACTGAGTTGTGTGTCTTGCATGAGTAGGTAATTGAGGTTGCTATTTAAGTATAGTAGTAACTTGCAATAGTTTTGAGGTATTGATTTGAGTAATGTTTGGACTATTGGTGCCCACAGCTTGAGCCTATTAGTGATAGGTGTCGTATTTTGGGAAATCCGTGTGTTTTTCAAAAACTAAAAATTAGTTGAGAACTCTATCTACTAAATTGATCGCTAACCTCTGGAGGGGTTTGATACGTCCATTTTGTATCATGCTTTCATGTTGATATTTATTGCTTTTTGGGCTGTTATATTACTTGTGGTACCATATTTATGCCTTTTCTCTCTTATTTTGCAAGGTTTATTTGAAGAGGGAGAATTCAGGCAGCTAGAATTCTGGACTAGAAAAGGAGCAAATCCTAGTCCACTATTCTGCACATCTCCAAATGCCCTGAAAAGTTACGTGGATTTTTTTGGGATTATATAAAAATTATTGGGCTAAAGAAGTACCAGAGGGGGGCTGCCACGGCGCCACAAGCCCTGCCACCGCCACCCCCTAGTGGCGGAGTGGGGGCTTGTGGGCTCCCTGACGGCCCACTAGCCCCTCTCTTTTCCTATATGAAGGGTTTTGGTCTGGAAAAAATCATGAGGGAGCTTTTTCGTGGTTTCGCCGCTGCCACGAGGCGGAACTTGAGCAGATCCAATCTAGAGCTCCGATAGGACG
The DNA here is from genome assembly GCF_904849725.1 of Hordeum vulgare subsp. vulgare. Classification (NCBI taxonomy): domain Eukaryota; kingdom Viridiplantae; phylum Streptophyta; class Magnoliopsida; order Poales; family Poaceae; genus Hordeum; species Hordeum vulgare. Next base: position 581,471,164 of record NC_058522.1, read on the forward strand.
ATCCTGCCGGGGAAACTTCCCTCCTGGAGGGGGAAATCGTCGCCATCGTCATCACCAACACTCCTCTCGTCGGAGGGGAGGCATCTTCATCAACATCTTCATCAGCACCATCTCCTCTCCAATCCCTAGTTCATATCTTGTAACCAATCTCCGTCTCACGACTCCAATTGGTACTTGTAAGGTTGCTAGTAGTGTTGATTACTCTTTGTAGTTGATGCTAGTTGGATTACTTGGTGGAAGAGTTTATGTTCAGATCCTTGATGCTATTCATTACACCTCTGATCATGATTATGATTATGCTTTTTGAGTAGTTACTTTTGTTCGTGAGGACATGGGATAAGTCATGCTGATAATAGTCATGTGAATTTGATATTCGTTCGGTATTTTGATATGATGTATGTTGTTTTTCCTCTAGTGGTGTTGTGTGAACGTCGACTACATAACACTTCACCATATTTGGGCCTAGAGGAAGGCATTGGAAAGTAGTAAGTAGATGATGGGTTGCTGGAGTGACAGAAGCTTAAACCCCAGTCTATGCGTTGCTTCGTGAGGGGCTGATTTGGATCCACTAGTTTAATGTTATGGTTAGACTTTCTCTTAATTCTTCTTTTGTAGTTGCGGATGCTTGCGAGAGAGGTTAATCATAAGTGGGATGATTGTCCAAGTAAGGGCAGTACCCAAGCACTGGTCCACCCATATCAAACTATCAAAGTAACGAACGCGAATCATATGAACATGATGAAACTAGAATGACAGAAATTCCCGTGTGTCCTCGGGAGCGTTTTCCCTCCTATAAGACTTTGTTCAGGCTTGTCCCTTGCTACAAAAGGAATTGGGTCACTTTCTGCACTGTTGCTACTACTTGTTACTTTTCGCTTGCTACGTTTCACCTCGCTACACAATCACTTGTTACCGCTACTTTCAGTGCTTGCAGTTATTACCTTGCTGAAATCCGTTTATCAGAGCCTTCTCCTCCTCGTTGGGTTCGACACTCTTACTTATCGAAAGGACTACGATTGATCCCCTATACTTGTGGGTCATCAAGACTCTTTTCTGGCGCCGTTGCCGGGGAGTCTAGCGCCTTTGGTAAGTGGAAATTGGTAAGGAAACATCTATATACTGTGCTGAAATTTATTGTCACCTGTCACTATGGAAACTGTTCCTTTGAGCAGTTTGTTCGGGGTATATTCACCACAAACGGAAGCACGAGGAGTTGTTCCTCAACCTGAGGTACCTACTGAAAATATCTTTTATGAAATTCCTTCGGGTATGCTTGAGAAACTGCTGGCTAATCCTTTCACACGAGATGGATCTTCACATCCAGACTTGCATCTAATCTATGTAGATGAAGTTTGTGGTTTATTTAAGCTTGCAGGTTTGCCCGAGGATGAGGTAAAGAAGAAAGTCTTTCCTTTATCTTTGAAGGATAAGGCGTTGACATGGTATAGGCTATGTGATGATACTGGATCATGGGGCTACAATCGGTTGAAATTGGAATTTCATCAAAAGTTCTATCCTATGCATTTAGTACATCGTTATCGGAACTTTATTTATAACTTTTGGCCTCGTGACAGGGAAAGCATAGCTCAAGCTTGGGGGAGGCTTAAATCAATGCTATATTCATGCCCCAATCATGAGCTCTCGAGAGAAATCATGACTCAAAACTTTTATGCTTGACTTTCTCATGAAGATCGTACCATGCTTGACACTTCTTGTACCGGTTCTTTTATGAAGAAGGATATTGATCACAAGTGGAATTTATTGGAAAGAATCAAACGCAACTCTGAAGATTGGGAGCTGGAGGAAGGTAAGGAGTCAGGTATGAATTTCCAGTGTGATTGCGTTAAATCTTTTGTTGAGACAAACACTTCTAGAGATTTTAGCGCTAAGTATGGACTTGACTCTGAGATAGTAGCTTCTCTATGTGAATCTTTTGCTGCTCATGTTGATCTTCCCAAAGAGAAGTGGTTTAAATATCATCCTCCTGTAGAAAGCAACATAGCCAAAACCAATCTAGTTGAGGAGAAATTCATTGCTTTTAGTGATCCCGTTGTTCCTTGTGCTTACACTGAGAAACCACCATACCCTGCTAGGATAAAGGATTATTCTAAAGCTCCAACTGTGATACGTAGGGTTTACATTAGACCACTTGCACCCCCTGAGGAGATTAGAGTTGAACCTAGTGTTGCTATTATCAAAGATCTCTTAGCCGAAGACATAGATGTGCATGTTATCAAATTATGTGAGGACTCCGCTAGAATTGCTAAACCTCACGCGAAAGACAGACACTGTCCTGTAGTTGGCCTACCCGTTGTTTCTGTCAAGATAGGAGATCACTGTTACCATGGTTTATGTGATATGGGAGCTAGTGTTAGTGCAATACCCCGTTCTCTATATGATGAAATCGAAGATGAGATTGCACCTGCTGAGTTAGAACCCATTGATGTCACTATTACGCTAGCTAATAGAGACACTATCTGCCCTCTGGGAATTGTGAGAGACGTAGAAGTCCTGTGTGGTAAGACAAAGTATCCTACTGATTTCCTCGTCCTTGGTACTGCACAAGATAGCTTTTGTCCCATCATATTCGGTAGACCCTTTCTCAACACTGTCAATGCTCACATTGATTGCATTAAGCAGACCGTCACCGTTAGTTTGGAGGGTGTGTCTCATGAATTTAACTTCTCCAAGTTTGGAAGACAACCCCAGGAAAGAGAGTCGTCTGGTAGGGATGAAATCATTGCTCTTGCCTCTATTGCCGTACCTCCTATGAATCCTTTAGAGCAATATCTGCTTGAGCATGAAAATGATATGCATATGGAGGAGAGAGATGAGATAGATAAAATTATCTTAGAACAATATCCTATTCTCAAGAATAATCTGCTTGTTGAACTTCTTGGGGATCCTCCCCCACCAAAGGGTGATCCTGTGTTCGAGCTTAAACAGTTGCCTGATACTCTTAAGTATGCCTATCTTGATGAGAAGGAGATATATCCTGTCATTATTAGTGCTCTCCTCTCAGAGCACGAAGAGGAAAATTTACTAAAAACTCTGAGGAAGCACTGTGCTGCTATTGGATATACTCTTGATGATCTTAAGGGTATTAGTCCTACTCTATGTCAGCACAAGATTAAAACTGATCCTGACTTTAAACTAGTTGCTGATCATCAAAGGAGATTAAATCCTAAGATGAAAGAGTTCATTAGAAAAGAAATATTAAAGCTTCTCGAAAAAGGAATCATTTATCCTGTTGCTCATAGTGATTGGGTAAGTCCAGTACATTGCGTACCTAAGAAGGGAGGTATCACCGTCGTTCCTAATGATAAGGATGAACTAATCCCACAAAGGATTATTACCTGCTATAGAATGGTGATAGACTTCCGAAAACTGAACAAGGCAACTAGGAAAGATCATTACCCTATGTCGTTTATCGACCAAATGCTAGAAAGGCTATCCAAACACACACACTTCTGCTTTCTAGACGGTTATTCAGGTTTCTCGCAAATACCTGTTGCACAATCTGATCAAGAGAAAACCACTTTCACCTGCCCCTTCGGTACCTTTCCTATAGACGTATGCCTTTTGGCTTATGCAATGCACCTGCCACCTTCCAAAGATGTATGATGGCTATATTCTTTGACTTCTGTGAAAAGATTGTCAAGGTTTTCGTGGATGACTTCTCTGTTTACGGGTCTTCCTTTGATGATTGCCTCAACAACCTTGATCGAGTCTTACAGAGATGCGAAGAAACCAACCTCGTCTTGAATTGGGAGAAGTGCCACTTTATGGTTAATGAAGGCATCGTCTTAGGACACAAAATTTCTGAAAGAGGCATTGAAGTTGATAAGGCTAAGGTTGATGCAATTGAGAAAATGCCTTGCCCCACAGATATCAGAGGTATACGAAGTTTCCTAGGTCATGCTGGTTTCTATAGAAGGTTCATTAAAGACTTCTCTAAGATTTCTAGGCCTCTTACCAACCTCTTGCAGAAGGATGTTCCTTTTGTTTCTGATGAGGATTGTGAGGAAGCTTTCGAAATACTTAAGAAGGCTTTGATAACCGCACCTATTGTTCAACCACCTGACTGGAACTTGCCCTTTGAAATCATGTGTGACGCTAGTGATTATGTTGTTGGTGTTGTTCTAGGACAAAGAGTTAACAAGAAGTTGAATGTTATTCACTACGCTAGTAAAACTCTAGACAGTTCCCAAAGAAACTATGCCACTACGGAGAAGGAATTTTTAGCAGTCGTGTTTGCATGTGAAAAGTTCAGATCTTATATAGTTGACTCCAAAGTCACTATTCACTCTGATCATGCTGCTATTAAGTACCTCATGGAGAAGAAGGACGCTAAGCCTAGACTGATCAGATGGGTTCTCCTGCTACAGGAATTTGATTTGCACGTCGTTGACTGAAAGTGTGCTGATAACCCTGTAGCAGATAACTTGTCTAGGCTAGAGAATGTCCTTGATGACCCACTACCTATTGATGACAGATTTCCTGATGAGCAATTAAATGTCATCCGCACTTCACATAGTGCACCATGGTATGCCGATTATGCAAACTATATCGTAGCCAAATACATACCACCCAGTTTCACCTATCAGCAAAAGAAGAAGTTCTTCTTTGATTTGAGACACTACTTTTGGGATGATCCTCCCCTTTATAAGGAAGGAGTGTATGGTGTTATTAGACGATGTGTGCCTGAACATGAACAGGGACAGATCTTGCAAAAGTGTCATTCCGAAGCCTACGGAGGACACCACGCTGGAGATAGAACTGCTCACAAGGTATTGCAATCAGGTTTCTATTGTCCCACTCTCTTCAAGGATGCCCATAAGCTTTTCTTATCTTGTGACGAATGCCAAAGAATAGGGAACATCAGTAAGCGTCAGGAAATGCCTATGAACTATTCACTTGTCATTGAACCATTTGATGTCTGGGGCTTTGATTATATGGGACCCTTCCCGAGTTCCAATGGGTACACTCACATCTTAGTTGCTGTGGATTACGTTACTAAGTGGGTAGAAGCTATCCCCACTAAAAATGTTGATCACCACACCTCTATTAAGATGCTTAAAGAAGTCATATTCCCAAGATTTGGAGTCCCTAGATATTTGATGACTGATGGCGGTTCACACTTCATTCATGGTGTTTTCCGCAAGATCCTAGCTAAGTATGATGTCAACCATAGAGTTGCATCTCCTTATCATCCTCAGTCTAGTGGTCAAGTGGAGTTGAGTAATAGGGAGATCAAGTTGATCCTACAAAAGACCGTCAATAGATCTCAGAAGAATTGGTCTAGCAAACTTGACGATGCACTATGGGCTTATAGGACTGCCTATAAGAATCCCATGGGCATGTCGCCGTATAAAATAGTTTACAGTAAGGCCTGACATTTACCTCTTGAGCTGGAACAGAAAGCTTATTGGGCAATCAAAGAGCTCAACTTTGATTTCAAACTTACCGGTGAGAAGCGGTTGTTTGATATTAGCTCGTTAGATGAATGGAGAGCCCAGGCATATGAGAATGCCAAGTTGTTCAAGGAAAAGGTTAAGAGATGGCACGACAAACGAATACAGAAACGAGAGTTCAGTGTAGGTGATTATGTCCTGCTATACAATTCTCGTTTGAGATTCTTTGCAGGCAAGCTTCTCTCTAAATGGGAAGGTCCTTATATTATCGAGGAAGTATATCGTTCCGGTGCCATCAAAATCAATAACACGGAAGGCAATTTTCCTAGAGTGGTTAATGGGCAAAGAATCAAGCATTACATCTCTGGTACTCCCATAAATGTTGAGACTAATATCATCAATGTCATAACTCCAGAGGAGTACATAAGGGATGTTTATCAGCGTGTTTCAGACCCTGAAAACGAAGAGGTATCTGTTTCGGTAAGAAATTGGACTCCGATGCTTTTCCAATAGGAAATTTCCTCCGTTTTGGAATTTTTGGAAAATTAGAAAAATAAAAAGCAGTCCAAAGAGCGCACGAGGCAGCCACAAGCCCTGCCACCACCCCTACCCCCTGGTGGCGGAGGGCAAGCTTGTGTGCACCTCGTGTGACTCCTGGACTCCGTTTTCTTGCGGAGCACTCCTTCTGGTCCAGAATAAATCAATATATACTCGCCCGAAGGTTTTGATTTCCGTATCGCGTAGTTTTCCTCTGTTTTCGTTTCGAGCTTGTTTCTGCCACAGATCTAGGTCAAGATGTCTTCTCAGGATTCAGAGGGGGAGAGCTATATGGCTGACTACCTTGCTAACCCCAAGGTCTATGGGGACTTGGAACCATATGGCTGGACCACTGATGAGGAAGAGGACTATGAGCCCAAAGGGAAGGAGCAAACGAGTTCCGATGAAGAGGAGGCTCCTCTACCTCAACCTGCAAACACCCATGTGGAGTTCAAGAAGTCAAGCCTCCCTGACCATAGGGAGAAGCCTAAGACCTTGTTTATCCCTTATCGTTTCTTGCAGGAGAGTAAGCAGGAACTTTGCCATAGAGTGTTGGAACTTGAGGAAAGAAATGACGATCTAAGGGAGCAGAACTTTTTGCTCAAGTGGAAATTAGACAAACTCAAGACTGCTCCAACAACACCACCATCACCACCCAAGGAAGACAACTAAGCATTGGTATGGGCAATCCCCTTGGCTTCTGCCAAGCTTGGGGGAGTTGCCCTGGTATCGTATCACCTTTATATCTTTTTCTTTTACCTTTGTTTTAGTTCTTTCCTTTTCAGTTTTTATTTCTTCTCTTAGAGGAATAAGTCTTTAGTGTTTAGTTTGAGTCTTTTGCTTTGTCTCTCTCCCGTTGTATTCGAGCTTGCGAGCTATATAATAAAGAGTGTCTTAGTCAAGGGCTTTGCTTTGTGCCATGATCAAAAGTATGAAAAGAACGATAGCATGAAAGATCATGAGACGATCTTATGGAAAGTGATAACTTCACTTATGACACGTATGATGATTGAAACTTGTTGAGAATAAATCAACATAGACCTCAGTCATCGTTGCAATTAATAAGAAGTAATAAGGAAAGAGAGGTTCACATATAAATATATCATCTTAGACACTTTTTACAATTGTGAGCACTCACCAAACTATTACATGCTTAGGAGTAGATGTTGGACAAGGAAGACAACATAATGAATTGTGTTTGCTTGGTTCCAAACAATGTTATATGATTAGAGAGATCCCCTAGCATCCGGAGATTGCTTCCACCTCATATTAGCCAAAACTCCCGCACCAAGTAGAGATACTACTTGTGCATCCATAAACCTTCAACCCAGTTTTTCTATGAGAGTCCACCATACCTACCTATGGATTGAATAAGATCCTTCAAGTAAGTTGTCATCGGTGCAAGCAATAAAAATTGCTCTCTAATATGTATGATCTATTAGTGTGTGGAAAATAAAGTTTGTACGAACCTGTGATGAGGAAGACATAAAAGCGACAGACTGCATAATAAAGTTCTTTATCACAAGAGGCAATATAAAGTGACGTTCCTCCGCACTAAGAGGACACGCATTCAAACCTCAAAAGCGCATGACAACCTCTGCTTCCCTCTGCAAAGGGCCTATCTTGTACCTTTACTTTTTTCCCTTGTAAGAGTCATGGTGATCTTCACCAATTCCCTATTTTTTCCTTTGTCTTGGCTACCGTCACATGCTTGGGAAAGATCTATATTCATATATCAACTTGGAGTTGAGTACTTATGCTTTATTATTGTTGACTTTACCCTTGAGGTAAATCGTTGGGAGGCAAAACAATGAGCCTCTATCTTCCTCTGTGCCCAGCTGAAACTTTGACACCATGAGTACCACGTGAGTTGTAACAATTGTGGAAAACAAAAGAGATGATAGAGTATGTGGATTTGCCTTACAAGCTCTTATTTGACTCTTTCTGATGTTGTGATAAATTGCAATTGCTTCAATGACTATGGACTATTGTTGGTTAATTATCGGTAAGGTTTTTGCTTCATGCTTTGCTTTGTGAAAGAATTGTTACTTTCCCATAAGAATCTTTATGATGTATTGCTGTTCTATGTGTGATCATGATGCCCTCATGTCCGTATTATGTTTTATCGACACCTTCGTCCCTCAACATGTGGACATGTTTATGGAACTTGGTTTTTGCTTGAGGACAAGCGAGGTCTAAGCTTGGGGGAGTTGATACGTCCATTTTGCATCATGCTTTCATGTTGATATTTATTGCTTTTTGGGCTGTTATATTACTTGTGGTACCATATTTATGCCTTTTCTCTTTTATTTGCAAGGTTTATTTGAAGATGGAGAATTCAGGCAGCTGGAATTGTGGACTGGAAAAGGAGCAAATCCTAGTCCACTATTCTGCACATCTCCAAATGCCCTGAAAAGTTACGTGGATTTTTTTGGGATTATATAAAAATTATTGGGCGAAAGAAGTACCGGAGGGGGGCTGCCAGGGCACCACAAGCCCTACCACCGCCACCCCCTGGTGGCGGAGTGGGGGCTTGTGGGCTCCCTGACGGCCCACTAGCCCCCCTCTTTTGCTATATGAAGGGTTTTGGTTTGGAAAAAATCATGAGGGAGCTTTTTCGTGGTTTCGCCGCCGCCACGAGGCGGAACTTGAGAAGATCCAATCTAGAGCTCCGGCAGGACGATCCTGCCGGGGAAACTTCCCTCCCGGAGGTGGAAATCGTCGCCATCGTCATCACCAACACTCCTCTTGTCGGAGGGGAGGCATCTTCATCAACATCTTCATCAGCACCATCTCCTCTCCAATCCCTAGTTCATCTCTTGTAACCAATCTCCGTCTCACGACTCCGATTGGTACTTGTAAGGTTGCTAGTACTGTTGATTACTCTTTGTAGTTGATGCTAGTTGGATTACTTGGTGGAAGAGTTTATGTTCAGATCCTTGACACTATTCATTACACCTCTGATCATGATTATGACTATGCTTTGTGAGTAGTTACTTTTGTTCGTGAGGACATGGGATAAGTCATGCTGATAATAATCATGTGAATTTGATATTCGTTCGGTATTTTGATATGTTGTATGTTGTTTTTCCTCTAGTGGTGTTATGTGAATGTCGACTACATAACACTTCACCATATTTGGGCCTAGAGGAAGGCATTGGGAAGTAGTAAGTAGATGATGGGTTGCTGGAGTGACAGAAGCTTAAACCCCAGTCTATGCGTTGCTTCGTGAGGGGCTGATTTGGATCCACTAGTTTAATGCTATGGTTAGACTTTGTCTTAATTCTTTCTTTTGTAGTTGCGGATGCTTGCGAGAGAGGTTAATCATAAGTGGGATGCTTGTCCAAGTAAGGGCAGTACCCAAGCGCCGGTCCACCCACATATCAAACTATCAAAGTAACGAACGCGAATCATATGAACATGATGAAACTAGCATGACAGAAATTCCCTTGTGTCCTCGGGAGCGTTTTCCCTCTTATAAGACTTTGTTCAGGCCTGTCCCTTGCTACAACAGGGATTGGGCCACTTGCTGCACTGTTGCTACTACTTGTTACTTTTCGCTTGCTACGTTTCACCTGCTACACAATCAATTGTTGCCGCTACTTTCAGTGCTTGCAGCTATTACCTTGCTGTTGGGAAACGCCGCATGGGAAACAAAAATTTTCCTACACGCACGAAGACCTATCATGGTGATGTCCATCTACGAGAGGGGATTTCCGATTTACGTACCCTTGTAGATCACATAGCAGAAGCGTTAGTGAACGCGGTTGATGTAGTGGAACGTCCTCACGTCCCTCGATCCGCCCCGCGAACCATCCCGCGATCCGTCCCACGATCTAGTGCCGAACGGACGGCACCTCCGCGTTCAGCACACGTACAGCTCGACGATGATCTCGGCCTTCTTGATCCAGCAAGAGAGACAGAGAGGTAGATGAGTTCTCCGGCAGCGTGACAACGCTCCGGAGGTTGGTGATGATCTGATCTCAGCAGGGCTCCGCCCGAGCTCCGCAGAAACGCGATCTAGAGGAAAAACCGTGCAGATATGTGGTCGGGCTGCCGTGGCAAAGTTGTCTCAAATCAGCCCTAAAACCTCCGTATATATAGGTGGGAGAGGGGGGCCTTGCCTTGAGGCTCAAGGAGCCCCAAGGGGGTCGGCCGAGCCAAGGGGGGAAGTCCTCCCCTTCCAAACCGAATCCAACTAGGTTTGGAAGGTGGAGTCCTTCTCTCCTTTCCCACCTCCTCTTTTTTTCCTTTCTCTTTGCTTTCTTATCCCTTGGCGCATAGGGACTTCTTGGGCTGTCCCACCAGCCCACTAAGGGCTGGTGCGCCACCCCCAAGGCCTATGGGCTTCCCCGGGGTGGGTTGCCCCCCCCCCCCGGGTGAACACCCGGAACCCATTCGTCATTCCCGGTACATTCCCGGTAACTCCGAAAACCTTCCGGTAATCAAATGAGGTCATCCTATATATCAATCTTTGTTTCCGGACCACTCCGGAAACCCTCGTGACGTCCGTGATCTCATCCGGGACTCCAAACAACATTCGATAACCAACCATATAACTCAAATACGCATAAAACAACGTCAAACCTTAAGTGTGCAGACCCTGCGGGTTCGAGAACTATGTAGACATGACCAGAGTGACTCCTCGATCAATATCCAATAGCGGGACCTGGATGCCCATATTGGATCCTACATATTCTACGAAGATCTTATCATTTGAACCTCAGTGCCAAGAATTCATATAATCCCGTATGTCATTCCCTTTGTCCTTCGGTATGTTACTTGCCCGAGATTCGATCGTCAGTGTCCGCATACCTATTTCAATCTCGTTTACAGGCAAGTCTCTTTACTCGTTCCGTAATACAAGATCCCGCAACTTACACTAAGTCACATTGCTTGCAAGGCTTGTGTGTGATGTTGTATTACCGAGTGGGCCCCGAGATATCTCTCCATCACACGGAGTGACAAATACCAGTCTCGATCCATACTAACTCAACGAACACCCTCGGAGATACCTGTAGAGCATCTTTATAGTCACCCAATTACGTTGTGACGTTTGATACACACAAAGTATTCCTCCGGTGTCAGTGAGTTATATGATCTCATGGTCATAGGAACAAATAATTGACACGCAGAAAATAGTAGCAACAAAATGACACGATCAACATGCTACGTCTATTAGTTTGGGTCTAGTCCATCACGTGATTCTCCTAATGACGTGATCCAGTTATCAAGCAACAACACCTTGTTCATAATCAGAAGACCCTAACTATCTTTGATCAACTGGCTAGCCAACTAGAGGCTTGCTAGGGACAGTGTTTTGTCTATGTATCCACACATGTATATAAGTCTTCATTCAATACAATTATAGCATGGATAATAAACGATTATCTTGATACAAGAATTATAATAATAACTATATTTATTATTGCCTCTTGGGCATAATTCCAACAGTCTCCCACTTGCACTAGAGTCAATAATCTAACCCTCACATCATCATGCGAATTACATTGTAATAAATCTAACACCCATACAGTTCTCGTGTTGATAATGTTTGCCCGTGGAAGAGGTTTAGTCAGCGGGTCTGCTACATTCAGATCCGTGTGCACTTTGCATATATTTACGTCCTCCCCTTCGACGTAGTCGCGGATGAGGTTGAAGCGTCGTTTGATGTGTCTGGTCTTCTTGTGAAACCGTGGTTCCTTTGCTAAGGCAATGGCACTCGTGTTGTCACAGAACAAGGTTATTGGATTCAGTGCGCTTGACACCACTCCAAGATCCGTCATGAACTGCTTCATCTAGACACCCTCCTTAGCCGCCTCCGAGGCAGCCATGTACTCTGCTTCACATGTAGAATCTGCTATGACGCTTTGCCTTGGAACTGCACCAGCTTACCGCACCCCCATTAAGAATAAATACGTATCCGGTCTGCGACTTAGAGTCGTCCGGATCTGTGTCAAAGCTTGCATCGACGTAACCCTTTACGACGAGCTCTTCGTCACCTCCATACACGAGAAACATCTCCTTAGTCCTTTTCAGGTACTTCAGGATATTCTTGACCGCCGTCCAGTGATCCACTCCTGGATTACTCTGGAACCTGCCTGCCATACTTATGGCCAGGCTAACGTCCGGTCTAGTGCACAACATTGCATACATGATAGAACCTATGGCTGAAGCATAGGGGACGGTGCTCATATGCTCTCTATCCTCATCAGTTGCTGGGCACTAAGTCTTACTCAATCTCGTACCTTGTAAAACTGGCAAGAACCCTTTCTTGGAATGTTCCATTTTGAACCTCTTCAAAACTTTATCAAGGTATGTGCTTTGTGAAAGTCCTATCAGGAGTTTTGATCTATCCCTGTAGATCTTCATGCCTAGAATGTAAGCAGCTTCTCCTAGGTCCTTCATAGAGAAACTTTTATTCAAGTAATCCTTTATGCTCTTCAAAAACTCTACGTTGTTTCCAATCAGAAATACATATAATATTAGAAACACCATAGAGCTCCCACTCACTTTCTTGTAAATACAAGATTCTCCAACCACTTGTATAAACCCAAATGCTTTGATCACCTCATCAAAGCGTTTGTTCCAACTCCGAGATGCTTGCACCAGTCCATAAATGGATCGCTGGAGCTTGCACACCTTGTCAGCATTCTTAGGATCGACAAAACCTTCGGGTTGCATCATATACAACTCTTCCTTAAGGAAACCGTTAAGGAACGCCGTTTTGACATCCATCTGCCAGATTTCATAATCAAAAATGCAGCTATTGCTAACATGATTCTGACGGACTTAAGCATCGCTACGGGTGAGAATGTCTCATCGTAGTCAATTCCTTGAACTTGTGAACAACCCTTTGCCACAAGTCGAGCTTTATAAACGGTCACATTGCCGTCAGCGTCCGTCTTCTTCTTAAAGATCCATTTGTTCTGAATAGCCTTGCGGCCCTCAGGTAGTACTTCCAAAGTCCACACTTTGTTTTCATACATGGGTCCTATCTCGGACTTCATGGCCTCTAGCCATTTGTTGGAATATGGGCCCACCATTGCTTCTTCATAATTTGCAAGTTCATTGTTGTGTAACAACATGATTGACAAAACGGAATTACCGTACCACTCTGGAGCAGCACGTGGTCTCGTCGACCTGCGTGGTTCGACAGGAACTTGAACCGGAGTTTCATGATCATCATCATTAACTTCCTCCTCAAACGGCGTCGCAACGATAGAGGTTCCCCTTGCCCTGCGCCACCATCCAGAGGGATGAGAGGTTCGACAACCTCATCAAGTTCTATCTTCCTCCCACTCAATTCTCTCGAGAGAAACTCCTTCTCGAGAAAAGCTCCGTTTTTAGCAACAAACACTTTGCCCTCGGATTTGAGATAGAAGGTGTACCCAACTGTCTCTTTTGGGTAACCTATGAAGATGCACTTTTCTGCTTTGTGTTCCAGCTTTTCAGGCTGAAGCTTTTTGACATAAGCATCACATCCTCAAACTTTAAGAAACGACAACTTTGGCCTTTTGCCATACCTTAGTTCGTATGGTGTCGTCTCAACGGATTTTGATGGTGCCCTATTTAAAGTGAATGTAGCTGTGTCTAATGCATAACCCCAAAACGATAACGGCAAATCGGTAAGAGACATCATAGATCGCACCATCTCTAATAAAGTACGATTACGATGTTCGGACACACCGTTACGCTGTGGTGTTCCAGGCGGTGTCAACTGTGAAACAATTCCACATTGTCTTAAGTGAGCACCAAACTCGAAACTCAGATATTCACCCCCACGATCAGACCGTAGGAACTTGATCTTCTTGTTACGATGATTTTCAACTTCACTCTGAAATTGCTTGAACTTTTCAAATGTTTCAGACTTGTGCTTCATTAAGTAGACATAACCATATCTACTCAAATCGTGAGTGAAGGTGAGAAAATAACGATATCCGTCGCGTGCCTCCACGCTCATCGGACCGCACACATCGGTATGTATGATTTCCAACAAGTCACTGGCACGCTCCATTGTTCCGGAGAACGGAGTTTGAGTCATCTTGCCCATGAGGCATGGTTCGCATTTGTCAAGTGAATCAAAGTCAAGTGACTCCAAAAGTCCATCGGCATGGAGTTTCTTCATGCGTTTTACACCAATATGACCTAAGCGGCAGTGCCACAAAAATATGGCGTTATCATTGTTAACTCTAACTCTTTTGGTCTCAATGTTATGTATATGTGTATCACTATCAAGATTCAATATGAACAATCCTCTCACATTGGGTGCATGACCATAAAAGATGTTACTCATAAAAATAGAACAACCATTATTCTCTGACTTAAAAGAGTAACCGTCTCGCAATAAACAAGATCCATATATAATGTTCATGCTCAATGCAGGCACTAAATAACAATTATTCAAGTTCATAACTAATCCTGATGGTAACTGAAGTGAAACTATGCCGACGGCGATTGCATCAACCTTGGAACCATTTCCTACGCACATCGTCACTTCATCTTTCGCCAGCCTTCGTCTATTCCGCAGTTCCTGTTTCGAGTTGCAAATATGAGCAACAGAACCGGTATCGAATACCCAGGCACTACTACGAGAGCCGGTTAAGTACACATCAATAACATGTATATCAAATATACCTGATTTTTCTTTGGCCGCCTTCTTATCAGCCAGATACTTGGGGCAGTTGCGCTTCCAGTGACCCATACCCTTGCAATAGTAGCACTCTGTTTCAGGCTTAGGTCCAGCTTTGGGTTTCTTCATCGGATTGGCAACAGGCTTGCCGCTCTTCTTTGAATTACCCTTCTTGCCTTTGCCGTTTCTCTTGAAACTAGTGGTCTTATTCACCATCAACACTTGATGCTCTTTACGGAGTTCAGACTCTGCGACTTTCAGCATCGCAAACAACTCGTCGGGTGACTTGTTCATCCCTTGCATGTTGTAGTTCAACACAAAGCCCTTATAGCTTGGCGGCAGTGATTGAAGGATTCTGTCAGTGATAGCCTCTTGCGGGAGTTCAATCCCCAGCTCAGCTAGACGGTTTGAGTACCCAAACATTTTGAGCACATGTTTAGTGACAGACGAATTCTCCTCCATCTTGCAAGCATAGAATTTATCGAAGGTCTCATACCTCTCGATCCGGGCGTTCTTCTGAAAGATAAACTTCAACTCCTGGAACATCTCATATGCTCCATGACGCTCAAAGCGACGTTGAAGTCCCGGTTCTAAGACATACAAGACTGCACATTGAACTACTCAGTAGTCCTCCTTACGTGTTAACCAAGCGTTCTTAACATCCTGGTCAGCCGTAGCGGGTGGTTCATCTCCTAGCGCAGCATTAAGGACATAATCCTTCTTCCCATCTTGTAGGATTAACTTAAGATTACGAGCCCAGTCTGCAAAGTTGCTTCCATCATCTTTCAACTTAGCTTTCTCTAGGAACGTATTAAAATTCAGGGTGACTGTCGTGTGAGCCATGATCTACAACAAAAATATATTCAAAGTGGACTTAGACTATGCTCAAGATAATTAGAGTTTAACTTAATCAAATTACTTGCTAAACTCCCACTCAAAAAGTACATCTCTCTAGTCATTTGAGTGGTTCATGACCCACTTACACTAGCTCAAGTCCGATCATCACGTGAGTTGAGTATAGTTTCAGTGGTAAGCATCCCTATGCTAATCATATCATCTATATGATTCATGATTGACCTTTCGATCTCATGTGTTCCGAGGCCATGTCTGCACATGCTAGGCTCGTCAAGCTTAACCCGAGTGTTTCGCGTGTGCAACTGTTTTGCACCCATTGTATGTGAACGTTGAGTCTATCACACCCGATCAACACGTGGTGTCTCGAAACGACGAACTATAGCAACGGTGCACAGTCAGGGAGAACACAATTTCGTCTTGAAATTTTAGTGAGAGATCACCTCATAATGCTACCGTCGTTCTAAGCAAAATAAGGTGCATAAAAGGATTAACATCACATGCAATTCATAAGTGACATGATATGGCCATCATCACGTGCTCCTTGATCTCCATCACCAAAGCACCGACACGATCTTCTTGTCACCGGCGCCACACCATGATCTCCATCAACGTGTCGCCATCGAGGTTGTCGTGCTACTCATGCTATTACTACTAAAGCTACATCCTAGCAAAATAGTAAACGCATCTGCAAGCAGAAACGTTAGTTTAAAGACAACCCTATGGCTCCTGTCGGTTGCCGTACCATCGACGTGCAAGTCGATATTATCTATTACAACATGATCATCTCATACATCCAATATATCACATCACATCGTTGGCCATATCACATTACAAGCATACCCTGCAAAAACAAGTTAGACGTCCTCTAATTTTGTTGTTGCATGTTTTACGTGGTGACCATGGGTATCTAGTAGGATCGCATCTTACTTACGCAAACACCACAATGGAGATATATGAATTCCTATTTAACCTTATACAAGGACCTCCTCGGTCAAATCCGGTTCAACAAAAGTTGGAGAAACCGACACTTGCCAGTCATCTTTGAGCAACAGGGTTACTCATAGCGTTGAAACCAGTCTCTCGTAAGCGTACGAGTAATGTCGGTCCAAGCCGCTTCAATCCAACAATACCGCGGAATCAAGAAAAGACTAAGGAGGGTAGCAAAATGCGCATCACCGCCAACAAAAACTTTTGTGTTCTACTCGAGAAAACATCTACGCATGAACCTAGCTCATGATGCCACTGTTGGGAAACGCCGCATGGGAAACAAAAATTTTCCTACGCGCACGAAGACCTATCATGGTGATGTCCATCTACGAGAGGGGATTTCCGATCTACGTACCCTTGTAGATCGCACAGCAGAAGCGTTAGTGAACGCGGTTGATGTAGTGGAACGTCCTCACATCCCTCGATCCGCCCCGCGAACCGTCCCGCGATCCGTCCCATGATCTAGTGCCGAACGGACGGCACCTCCGCGTTCAGCACACGTACAGCTCAACGATGATCTCGGCCTTCTTGATCCAGCAAGAGAGACGGAGAGGTAGATGAGTTCTCCGGCAGCGTGACAGCGCTTCGGAGGTTGGTGATGATCTGATCTCGGCAGGGCTCCGCCCGAGCTCCGCAGAAACGCGATTTAGAGGAAAAACCGTGGAGATATGTGGTCGGGCTGCCGTGGCAAAGTTGTCTCAAATCAGCCCTGAAACCTCCGTATATATAGGTGGGAGAGGGGGGGCCTTGCCTTGAGGCTCAAGGAGCCCCAAGGGGGTCGGCCGAGCCAAGGGGGGAAGTCCTCCCCTTCCAAACCGAATCCAACTAGGTTTGCAAGGTGGAGTCCTTCTCTCCTTTCCCACCTCCTCTTTTTTTTCCTTTCTCTTTGATTTCTTATCCCTTGGCGCATAGGGCCTTCTTGGGCTGTCCCACCAGCCCACTAAGGGCTGGTGAGCCACCCCCAAGGCCTATGGGCTTCCCTGGGGTGGGTTGCCCCCCCCCCCCGGTGAACACCCGGAACCCATTCGTCATTCCCGGTACATTTCCGGTAACTCCGAAAACCTTTCGGTAATAAAATGAGGTCATCCTATATATCAATCTTTGTTTCCGGACCACTCTAGAAACCCTCGTGACGTCTGTGATCTCATCCGGGACTCCGAACAACATTCGGTAACCAACCATATAACTCAAATACGCATAAAACAACGTCGAACCTTAAGTGTGCAGACCCTGCGGGTTCGAGAACTATGTAGACATGACCCGAGTGACTCCTCGGTCAATATCCAATAGCGGGACCTGGATGCCCATATTGGATCCTACATATTCTACGAAGATCTTATCGTTTGAACCTCAGTCCCAAGGATTCATATAATCCCGTATGTCATTCCCTTTGTCCTTCGGTATGTTACTTGCCTGAGATTCGATCGTCAGTATCCGCATACCTATTTCAATCTCGTTTACCGGCAAGTCTCTTTACTCGTTCCGTAATACAAGATCCCGCAACTTACACTAAGTCACATTGCTTGCAAGGCTTGTGTGTGATGTTGTATTACCGAGTGGGCCCCGAGATATCTCTCCATCACACGGAGTGACAAATACCAGTCTCGATCCATACTAACTCAACGAACACCCTCGGAGATACCTGTAGAGCATCTTTATAGTCACCCAGTTACGTTGTGACGTTTGATACACACAAAGTATTCCTCCGGTGTCAGTGAGTTATATGATCTCATGGTCATAGGAACAAATAATTGACACGCAGAAAACAGTAGCAACAAAATGACACGATCAACATGCTACGTCTATTAGTTTGGGTCTAGTCCATCACGTGATTCTCCTAATGACGTGATCCAGTTATCAAGAAACAACACCTTGTTCATAATCAGAAGACCCTGACTATCTTTGATCAACTGGCTAGCCAACTAGAGGCTTGCTAGGGACAGTGTTTTGTCTATGTATCCACACATGTATATAAGTCTTCATTCAATACAATAATAGCATGGATAATAAACGATTATGTTGATACAGGAATTATAATAATAACTATATTTATTATTGCCTCTAGGGCATAATTCCAACACTTGCTGCAATCCGTTTATCAGAGCCTTCTGCTCCTCGTTGGGTTCGACACACTTACTTATCGAAAGGACTACGATTGATCCCCTATACTTGTGGGTCATCAGGGTTGGAATATATAGATTACCCTCACGTTACCATGAGTCGAGGATGCACAAGGATAACCAAACCCCAAACACTCCTCCTCGGGGTACTTGTCTCTTTGTGAATTTCCTTACTAGATAGAGAGTTACCGATAATAAGTGTCTGAGTTCTTCGGACTAATGTGAGTATTCAATTGTTGGCACTTCCACCATCCATATTTTGCTAGCCTCTTCGGTACCGTGCATTGTCCTTTCTCACACTGAGAGTTGATGTAAAATCCACCGGTGCATCCAAACCCATGACATGATACGCTCTGTCATACATAAGCCTCATTATATCTTTCCTCAAAACAGCCACCATACCTACCTATTAAGACATTTCCATAGCCTTTCCGAGATACATTGCCATGCAACATCCACCATCTCATGACTTGATCTTCATGTCATACATGCTTTTGCTTGATCGTAGAGCCGCATGATAGTTGGGCCTTACCCCAATTATTGCTACATGACGCGCTAGTTGTTGGAAATATGCCCTAGAGGCAATAATAAAATGGTTATTATCATATTTCCTTGTTCATGATAATCGTCTACTGTTCATGCTATAATTGTATTAACAGGAAACAGTAATACATGTGTGAATAAATAGATCACAATGTGTCCCTAGCAAGCCTCTAGTTGGCTAGCTCGTTAGTCAATAGATGATCATGGTTTCCTGGTCATGGGCATTAGATGTCATTGATAACGGGATCACATCATTGGGAGAATGATATGATGAACAAGACCCAATCCTAAGCGTAGCACTAGATCGTATTGTTCGTATGCTAAAGCTTTTCTAATGTCAAGTGTCTTTTCCTTCGACCGTGAGATTGTGCAACTCCCGGATGCCGTAGGAGTGCTTTGGGTGTATCAAAGTCACAACGTAACTGGGTGACTATAAAGGTGCACTTCGGGTACCTCTGAAAGTGTTTGTTGGGTTGGTACGAATCGACATCAGGATTTGTCACTCCGCGTGACGGAGAGGTATCTCTGGGCCCACTCGGTAGAACTTCATCATGAGCTCAATGTGACTAAGGAGTTAGTCACATGATGACGTGCTACGGAATGAGTAAAGAGACTTACCGGTAATGAGATTAAACAAGGTATAGGTATATCGACGATCGAATCACGGGCAAGTTCAATACCAACAAACAAAGGGAATTGTATACGGGATTGATTGAATCCTTGACATCGTGGTTCATCCGATGAGATCATCGTGGAGCAAGTGGGAGCCACCATGGGTATCTAGACCCTGCTGATGGTTATTGGCCGGAGAGGTGTCTCGGTCATGTCTGCTTGTCTCCCGAACCCGTAGGGTCTACACACTTAAGGTTCCATGACGCTAGGGTTATAGGGAATTGTTATACGAGGTTATCGAAAGTTGTTCATAGTCGTGTATGAGATCCCGGACGTCATGAGGAGCTCCAGAATGGTCCGGAGGTAAAGATTGATATATAGGACGGATGGTTTCGGACACCGGAAGTGTTTCGGGCGTCACCGGTAACGTACTGGGATCACCGGGACCACCGGAGGTGGCCCCGAGGGTCCACCGGAAGGGGGCAACGACCCCGGGAGGCTAGATTGGCCAAGTGCGGGAGGGAACCAGCCCCTAGGTGGGCTGGTGCGCCCCCCACACTCAGCCCAATGTGCAGGAGGTGGAGAGGGGGGGGGAACCCTAGGCGCTGGTGGGCCTAAGGCCCACATAGGGGTGCGCCACCCCTCCCCTTCCCCTGGCCGCCGCACCTCCCATCTGGGGGGGCTGCCGCACCACCTAGGGTGGGAACTCTAGGGGTGGCACCCCCACCCCTCCTCCTATATATAGTGGGCACTTTTGGGCTTTTGGAGACACGGTTTTCCCTCTACCTCGGCGCAGCCCTGCCCCCCTTCTTCGTCCTCTCCCATGGTGCTTGGCGAAGCCCTGCCGGGAGACCTCATCTCTCCATCGACATACACCACGCCGTCGTGCTGCCGGAGATCTTCCCCAACCTCTCCCTCATCCTTGTTGGATCAAGGCCCGGGAGACGTCACCGGGCTGCACGTGTGTTGAACGCGGAGGTGCCGTGGTTCGGCACTAGATCGGAATCACACTGCGATCTGAATCGCCGCGAGTACGACTCCATCAACCGCGTTCTAGCAACGCTTCCGCTTAGCGATCTTCAAAGGTATGAAGATGCACTCACCCCTCTCTCGTTGCTGGTCTCTCCATAGGAAGATCTGAATATGGCGTAGGAAAATTTTGAATTTATGCTACGTTCCCCAACAGTGGCATCCGAGCGAGGTTTTCTATGCGTAGATTCTATGCACGAGTAGAACACAAAAGGTTGTGGGAGATGATTTGTCAATTGCTTGCCGCTGCTAATCTTATTCTTTTTCGGCGGTATTGTGGGATGAAGCGGCCTGGACCGACCTTACACGTACGCTTACGTGAGACTGGTTCCACCGAGAGACATGCACATCGTGCATAAAGGTGGCTAGCGGGTGTCTGTCTCTCCCACTCTAGTCGGATTGGATTTGATGAAAAGGGTCCTTACGAAGGGTAAATAGCTTTGGCATATCATCGTTGTGGCTGTCACGTAGGTAAGAAGGCATTCTTGCTAGAAACCCAAATCAGCCACGTAAAACTTGCAACAACAATTAGAGGACATCTAACTTGTTTTTGCAGGGTTTGACATGTGATGTGATATGGCCAAAAAGTTGTGATGTTGCATGTATGATGTATGAGATGATCATGTTATTGTAATAGGTTTCACGACTTGCATGTCGATGAGTATGACAACCGACAGGAGCCATAGGAGTTGTCTTAATTTATTGTATGAGATGCAACGCCATGTGCTTACTACTTTTACTTCATTGCTAACGGTTAGCTATAGTAGTAGTGATAGTAGTAGTTGGCGTGACGACTTCACGGAGACACTGTCGTGGTTTTGTCATGGCAGATGTCCTCGTGAAAGGACTTAGTATGGGAACCATCGCACTTTGGTGGCGACTCAAAGGGGTTGAACAGGAGGAACGCGGCGGGTTACCCAGGTTCGGCCCCTCGCGTGGAGGTAATAGCCTACGTCCTGCTTGGCGTGTATTGATGTGGATTCGATTACAAGAAAGGCGTAACTCGCCTTACCTAGCACTCGATGATTTCTAACCTATCTATCCCCCTTCAAACTCGCCTTTATATAGAGGTCGAGGCTTTAGGGTTTACAAGAGTCCCTTCCTCTTTACAAATCGTGACCACCGCGGTCTCTGAGTCGCCGTCTTGCAAAACCCAGAGACCTTCCATAAATCATAACCATCCTGCGACCTTGAACCGCCCAGGCTGAGGCCCAACTAGCCCTAAAGGATGAATCGCCTTACTAGTAACCCGGCCCATATTGGGCGGGTCACTTAATAAGCAATATCCCCAACATTAGGCCCCAAATTGACTTGAATCTTCATGCCAATGCTTCTGTTTTAGTTGAAGGTGATTCACTCCTTTGTGTTCCTCCATACGCCAGAAATTTTAACTCGCCAACTGGTACCGGAAAAAGGCTTTGAGCCGCCAATGCATTTCCCGTCAGCACTTTCCTTAGCCCTCGATTTTCGGGAAATTTAACACAATCCCAACGGATCTTTTAGTGCATCATTATACCAAAATTTTCGGACGTCATCATGGCGAATCTTTTATTCCCAAACGGTTCCCGCTCATGGCGCCTCGATTCCAGCACCCGTCCTGATAAATAGGCGGAAGGGACAGGGCTGACACTGGCCACCTACCAGTCTCGTCAGTCCCCCCCATTATCGCAACAGAAAACCGCACCGCTTCCCGAGGGTTTCGCCACCGGCCGCAACCTCCGCCCCCGTTCGAGGAGCTCCAGCGCCGCCCGCAAGCCATCGCCGTCGTCGAGCTTCGCACCTTGGTCAATCCGTCCGCCATTATTATCCATCGCACCATCACCGACAACCTCGCCGTTCGCCCCGAGCTCCGCCGCCGCCGAAGGCCTCTTCGTTCGTCGGGACCCCCACGCTTCCTCGGCAATCTTCGTCACCGCCGGTCTTCTTCGACCGAGAGCATCAGGTTAGGTCCTCGTTCCCCCTCTTAGGAGTAGGTTCATTCTTTGCTCGTATCTTCGCCATGGCCGTAGCTTTGAAGCTTTCCGCTCGTAGTCGTTTATCTCCCTCGAATCCATGAGCCCGAGCGCCGCTAGGGTAGCCAGTGCTTCGAATAATTTGAACCATTCGCTGTTCTTGCGATTTTCTGAATACAATACCTTCTCCAAACGAGGGGCATTAGCTGATAATATATTGTTCATGCTCAGCCGTATTCGTAGGTCCTATATCTGTTCGGCAGATCCATTCCTCCTTCACTGTTTGTAAAAAAACTGTTTGTAACCTTCGTCCCCCCCTTAGTGCTTCAGAACGAGTAGGCCTTACTATCCACAGTAATATTGCCTTTGGAAATAGCCCTGCTTTGATAAGTCGCCACATCAACCCAACCCGGCCCCTTAGTCTGGCGGGTTAATATGAACTGATCCTGACTCACACAGTAGATGTTCGAGACATGTAATACCATACTTCTACCTATTTGTAGCATGGGTGCCGTTTTCAAGAGCGATTGGCTTCCTACCAAAGTTGATGACGCTGTTCTAGCTAATTACGTGAAAGCCGGCTGTTTGGATCCTCAAGATGTCATTGGATGGCGCACCGGGTTGGGAGAAGATCTCCCCAACCCCAAAGAAGGGGAAATAGTAGTCTTTGTGGAACACTTGGAACGGGGCTTTAAGCCGCCCGGATCTAAATTTCTTAGGGACGCTTTGACCTTCATGAATGTCCGACTCCAGGATTTGGGACCCAATTCCATAAGCAACTTGAGTCAGTTCCAAGTCCTTTGCGAAGCTTATCTGCGGATCGAGCCTTCCGTTCCCCTATTCTGGCACTTTTTCCATTTGAATCGCCAGACGGAATTCCACAATGGCCCCAGTTTGGAACTCGGCGGTGTCAACGTCCAGCGCCGTAGGGACAGTCCGTTTCCTTCACTCACCATGCCTAGCCATCCCAAGGGCTGGGGTGAATCTTGGTTTTATTGTAAAGAAACGTCCCCCGCTGGTGAGAACAAACTTCTGGGCTACAGGCCAACCCGCCTTCCAGTTAACTTCAAGCTCCCCGACAAGCTCACCGAGGAAGAAGAGTCGGAGTTCATCCCAATTTTGTCTGAACTGAGACCCCTGACGAACAATGGTCTTACCGGGGTTGACCTGATCCGCTGCTGGGTCGAATGGCGGATTCTTCCTCTGAGCCGCCGAGATGGTCTAATGTGTGAATTTGACGGCACTTTGGACCATCCCCAATGCTACTTTCACACAGCATTAACAAAGAAAGACATCGTCGCCATCATCAAAAAACTGACCGGCGAGCCCGCAGGAAAGTGCGGCCAAATCGGCCTTAAGCCCTTCTGCAAGATCAACCCGGCGCCCAAGGTAACCAAAGCTGACCCGCCCTTGATTTTTATTCCTTCTGTTTTATTGTCATTATAACTTCATGCCATATATCTTTTCCAGAAAGGCGAGAAGTTCTCGTCTAGGAGACCCAAAAAACAAGCTATGAAGACTGCTAAGCCGCCCTCCAAGAAAAACAAGGGCAAAGGTAAATCTGCTGCGGCCGAGCCATCTGAAGTCGACGAATCTCAAGCCGGCGACGCACTTTCAGAGGTACAAATCCGTCCCATTTTTACTCGCCACTTATTACTTTTGACCTCTTATTCATATCTCCCATTCTCCTTGTAACAGAATGAAGATAACGAAAGCCAAGAGGACTCCGTCGAGGTAATTTCTGTTTCCTCCGATTCATCTCCTTCCCCGCCTAAGCCGGCCCGGCGAATATGTGGGAAAGTCCCCTTCTCACATCCAGATGCCCATTTGGACCCAAATTTCTTATTGAAGAGAACACAGCACGCCTCAAACCGGAAGACACGAAGTCACTCCGGCGATCTAATATCTGGCTTGCCAGCCACAAACAAAAGAAAACCAAGCGAGGTACCCCTTTTTTATATAAGAACAACCATTGTCCTTGCTGCTTTGGATTACATCTGCAACCCGCCTGCATTATTAATGTATAATTCCTGCAGAATTCTCCCCCTTCTTCTGGTGACTCAGCAATGTCAACACTTCCACCAATGATTCGAGTTCCGGGGTAAGTATTTGGCCTTGACTTTTTGAGAATAATGATCTTTTTCAATTCCTTAACACGTTTATCTCCTCTGGTTAGGGCACAAGCCAAAAAAAGGAAAACTAGTGGATCAATCCCTGACGCAACTTCCGAACTTCCAAGGAAATCAACTCCGACTCAAGAGGATCCGGGTCACGCTGAGCCGGCAATTCAAGTGGATCTTCCTGAGTCGCCGAAAGGAAAAGCGGACGCCCCTGGATCGCCAAACATATTGGCAACAGCGGATGAACCAGATGCTGTAGTCATTACTGGTTCTGGCTTTTCCAAGCCGGCGGCGACAGTTCTGTCCAAACACGTAGCATCCTCCTCTCAAGCAATCCCCGAGTGTGGGCTCTCCAAGGCGAAGCTTTCCGACTATGCAAATCTGGAGTTTAAAGAACTCTGTTCTGGCTTCGCAAGTCGCCTGGAAGCGAGCTATGAGATGGAGAAGAATCTGCTGAAGATGTTAAACGACAAACATGAGGTACACTTTATACTCTATATTATTCCCAGTAACCCCCAAGGGCCGGGTCATCAGTAAAAGATGAGCCGGGTCTTTAAAAAGCTTCGCGACCAGTAACCCCCAAGGGCCGGGTCATTAGTATAATGATGAGCCGGGTCTCGATTTCTGTATAATTTCCCTTGAGAAATTATACATTAGCCCCCAAGTGTCAGGGGTATTGCCTTGCAATAATTCTGAGACTTGTCTTTGTTTTAAACTCTCTTTTTTTAAATAGGAAAACCTTGCCCAGACCGAATTAGCGCTGGGCGACTTAAGGAAAAATTTGGCTGATCAACAAGATGCCCGAACTCAGTCGGAAGATAAATGCAAATTGGCTCTGGTTGAACTGGAAAAGCTCAAAGCCGAGTTAGAAAAAACTCAAGCCGACCAAAACGCGGCTTTGAAGAGAGCAGAGAAAGCTGAAGCAAAGCTGGCGACTGTCCAACAGGAGTTGTCCGGCTTAAAGCGTCATATCACTAACATGACGCAAGCCATCTTCGGTAAGCCTTACCTAAATCTCCAACCTTATCCCCTCCTTTGGGCCAAATTTCCGACGTTAAGTTACCGGTTTATAAAATTCCAAGTCCAAGAGTCGCCAACCTGCAAGAAGACTGTGTGTTGATGCTGAAGGCGATCTATACACTGACAGAGCAACTGTACACAGGCAGTGTGTTGACCGTCAAAGCTGTAATGGGCGCAAAAGAGCCGATTACTTCCATCAAGAAAGTACTTGGATGTCTGTCCACACTTCCTCCCCAAATTGGCGAGTTAACTCGGTCAGCCGCCCGGAAAGGCGTCCTGACGGCCCTGAGTCGCTGCTTAGTGTATGCTCCGGAGATTAATTTGGAAGAAGTGGCCGCCGGCTTCCCTCAGCTCAAAGACGATGGCTCGGAATTCGTGGAAGAGGATTACCAGAAAGTTGTCAAAGATTCTTGGTTGGCTGCAACTCAACTCGCCGCCAGTCTTGATTTAACGAAGTATCAGGCGGCTTATGACGGTAAGAATAAGAAAATAAACCCGCCAACCTTCGTGGTGACCAACCTAATTCCTCGGCGACCCAAGAATCCCTTCGATTGGGAAACAGACCTGGCATCAATCTTGACCGATGAAGACGATTTTGCCTCTTTGTCCAGGTGCAATTGGGTCTTGGGCGATTTACAAATCGAAGCTGGTCAGAGCTCACGCCAGGACTTAGCGGAGTAGACTTTTCTTGAATTTGGCCCAAGAGCCATGTAATAGTCAGTACTATCTTTCGATGACATCTTCTGCAAGAAAAACCCTTATACCGCTTTTGAGGCGGTTTGAAATATTTTGTTAATCCTTATAAGAATCTCCTGCAATGCTTAATCCGCCATGGATGAAACCTTGAACACATTATCTGTGAAAACGAAAGAACTACAAATAGTTTCAACGAATATGCAGTAAGGATAAAAATCTCCAAGATCAAATCATAACACGAGTAATTTTGTCGGCTCATACGGTCGCGACAGGGGGAGGCGAGTCAGAAAGCTCGTGCACCCACCCTAAATGCAGGTTTCGTCGGCTCATACGGTCGCAACAGGGGGAGGCGAGTCAGAAAGCTCGTGCACCCACCCTAAATGTAGGTTTCGTCGGCTCATACGGTCGCGACAGGGGGAGGCGAGTCAGAAAGCTCGTGCACCCACCCTAAATGCAGGTTTCGTCGGCTCATACAGTCGCGACAGGGGAGGCGAGTCAGAAAGCTCGTGCACCCACCCTAAATGCAGGTTTCGTCGGCTCATACGATCGCGACAGGGGGAGGCGAGTCAGAAAGCTCATGCACCCACCCTAAATGCAGGTTTCGTCGGCTCATACGGTCGCGACAGGGGGAGGCGAGTCAGAAAGCTCGTGCACCCACCCTAAATGCAGGTTTCGTCGGCTCATACGGTCGCGACAGGGGGAGGCGAGTCAGAAAGCTCGTGCACCCACCCTAAATGCAGGTTTCGTCGGCTCATACGGTCGCGACAGGGGGAGGCGAGTCAGAAAGCTCGTGCACCCACCCTAAATGCACGTTTCGTCGGCTCATACGGTCGCGACAGGGGAGGCGAGTCAGAAAGCTCGTGCACCCACCCTAAATGCAGGTTTCGTCGGCTCATACGGTCGCGACAGGGGGAGGCGAGTCAGAAAGCTCGTGCACCCACCCTAAATGCAGGTTTCGTCGGCTCATACGGTCGCGACAGGGGGAGGCGAGTCAGAAAGCTCGTGCACCCACCCTAAATGCAGGTTTCGTCGGCTCATACGGTCGCGACAGGGGGAGGCGAGTCAGAAAGCTCGTGCACCCACCCTAAATGCAGGTTTCGTCGGCTCATACGGTTGCGACAGGGGGAGGCGAGTCAGAAAGCTCGTGCACCCACCCTAAATGCAGGTTTCGTCGGCTCATACGGTCGCGACAGGGGGAGGCGAGTCAGAAAGCTCGTGCACCCACCCTAAATGCAGGTTTCGTCGGCTCATACGGTCGCGACAGGGGGAGGCGAGTCAGAAAGCTCGTGCACCCATCCTAAATGCATGTTCTGTCGGCTCATAAGGTCACAACAGGATGACACAAATTGCTCTTTTTAAGGAAGAAGCCCCCAAGTCGGGGAACATTTTATTACTTCATAATGAAACTGAAAAACTTACAAAGCATGGAGTTTTTAAGAACTCAAGTGTAGTAAGGCCGCAAATGGGCAATATTCCAAGGGCGAGTTGACTCAGCCCCCGTAGTCGGTCGATCAGGCCGAAGATCCATCAAGTAGTAAGAGCCATTGCGGAGGTTCTTGCTGACGACGAAAGGCCCTTCCCAAGGGGGCGAGAGATTGTGCATGCCTGCCCGATCTTGTATCAGACGAAGTACCAAGTCGCCCTCCTGGAAAGCCCGACTCTTAACCCGGCGATTATGATAACGCCGCAGATCTTGCTGATAGATAGCTGAACGAGCCGCCGCTAAGTCACGCGCCTCTCCCAAGGCATCCAAGGAATCCTGACGCGCCAACTCATTATCTTGCTCCACATATGCGGCGACTCTAAGAGAATCATGTCTTATGTCGGTAGGAAGGACAACTTCTGCTCCATAGACCAAAAAGAAAGGGGTGAACCCCGTGGATCGATTCGGGGTGGTCCGGATGCTCCATAATACCGAAGGTAGTTCCTCAACCCAACACCCTGGAGTTCTTTCCAGGGGAACCATGAGGCGAGGTTTAATCCCTCGTAGGACTTCCTGATTCGCCCGCTCTGCTTGCCCGTTTGACTGCGGGTGAGCAACTGCAGAGATATCAAGCCGGATATGTTCACGGCGACAGAAATCCAGCATCGCTCCTTGGGACAAGTTAGTACCATTGTCCGTGATAATACTGTGTGGATATCCAAAACGGAAAATCAGCTTTTTCAGAAATTTGACCGCAGTCTCCGCATCGCAAGCCCCAACAGGTTCCGCCTCAATCCATTTAGTGAACTTATCAACCGCCACCAATAAGTGAGTTTTCTTGTTGGAGGACATCTTAAAGGGACCGACCATGTCCAGCCCCCAGACCGTGAAAGGCCAAGTAATGGGAATCATCCTCAATTCTTGAGCCGGCACATGAGCCTGTCTCCCATATCGTTGGCACCCCTCACACCGCCGTACTATATCTTCTGCATCTGCGTGAGCCGTCAACCAGAAGAAACCATGTCGAAAGGCTTTTGATACCAAAGAACGTGACCCGGCGTGATGCCCGCAGTCTCCAGAATGGATGTCATTTAGGATTATGCATCCTTCCTCGGAAGAAACGCACCGCTGAAAGACCCCTGAAGCACTTCGTTTATATAACTCGCCATTAATGATGACCATGGACTTGCTACGCCGAACAATCTGGCGAGCCAAAACTTCGTCAGTGGGTAACTCGCGACGAGCGAGATAAGCCAGATAAGGAAGAGCCCAATCCGGAGTGACATGGAGAGCCGCCACAAGCTGAGACTCGGGATCTGGTATCGCCAATTCGTCCTCCGTGGATACAGTCACAAACGGTTTATGCAAGACATCCAAGAAAACATTAGGGGGGACCGGTTTTCTTTGTGAGCCGAGTCGCGAGAGGGCATCAGCTGCTTCGTTGAGTCGCCGATCAACATGATCAACCTGGTACCCATGAAAATAGCCCGCCACGTCAGATACAGCTCGCCTGTAAGCCGCCATCATAGGATCTCGAGAGTCCCAGGTGCCCGAAACCTGTTGCGCCACCAAATCTGAATCCCCAAAGCATCTGACTCGGGTTAGGTTCATCTCTTTTGCCAGTCGCAAACCGTGAAGCAGAGCTTCATATTCTGCCGCATTATTTGTGCAAGGGAACATGAGCCGGAGAACGTAGCAGAACTTATCTCCTTGAGGGGATACCAACACCACACCCGCCCCCGAGCCCTCCAACTGCCTGGATCCATCAAAATAAATAGTCCAATAGGTAAGGTCAGGCCGATCTTCCGGAGCCTGAAGCTCCGTCCAATCGTTGACGAAATCAACTAGTGCCTGGGACTTGATGGCCGTGCGGGGGGTATATTGTATGTGATGCGACCCAAGTTCTATTGCCCATTTGGCGATTCGCCCTGTTGCCTCGCGGTTTTGGATGACGTCACCGAGGGGCGCGGAACTGACCACGGTGATCGGGTGTTCCTGGAAATAATGTTTAAGCTTTTGACTCGCCATGAACACCCCATAGACCAGTTTCTGCCAATGTGGGTATCGCTGTTTGGAAAGAGTTAACACCTCACTGATAAAGTACACCGGGCGTT
Organism: Hordeum vulgare subsp. vulgare; assembly: GCF_904849725.1. NCBI lineage: Eukaryota > Viridiplantae > Streptophyta > Magnoliopsida > Poales > Poaceae > Hordeum > Hordeum vulgare. Next base: position 581,501,218 of record NC_058522.1, read on the forward strand.
GCACCGGGTATTCCTTTCCTTCCTCCTTTCTTTCGACGACCACAGCCACGCTGACCGCTTTGGAATTCGCGGCGACATACAGGAGCATAGGCTCCTTTTCAGTCGGGGCCGCCAGGACCGGCGGGTTAACCAATTGATGTTTCAAGGCCTGAAATGCCTCGTCAGCCTCCTCTGTCCATACGAATCGGTCGGACTTTCTCAACAATTGATAAAGAGGAATCGCCTTTTCTCCGAGGCGGCTCACGAAACGACTGAGAGCCGCAATGAGACCCGCCAATCGCTGAACTTGATTAACATTCGTCGGCTTGCCGAGGGAAGTAACCGCTTCAATTTTGTCCGGGTTAGCCTCGATGCCGCGCTCCGATACCAAGAAACCTAGTAGTTTTCCCGCAGGTACGTCGAAAACGCACTTGGTAGGATTTAGCTTCATCTGATATACCCGTAAATTATCAAAGGTTTCCTTAAGGTCTTCCAGAAGTGTCTCCTCCCGGTGGGTCTTGATCACAATGTCGTCAACATAGGCATGGACGTTGCGGCCAATTTGGTTATGAAGACAATTCTGGATGCAGCGTTGGTAAGTCGCCCCTGCGCTCTTGAGCCCGAACGGCATGGACACATAGCAAAAGGCCCCGAAGGGGGTTATGAAGGCGGTCTTCTCCTGATCTTCCACAGCCATTTTGATCTGATGATAACCTGAATAGGCGTCCAAAAAGCACAATCGTTCGCATCCCGCCACCGAGTCAATGATTTGGTCGATGCGGGGAAGAGCGAAAGGGTCCTTGGGACAAGCTCTGTTGAGGTCCGTATAGTCAATACACATACGGAACGTGCCATTCTTCTTGAGTACTAACACCGGGTTAGCTAGCCATTTGGGGTGAAAGACTTCCACGATGAACCCGGCGGCTAAAAGACGGGCGACTTCCTCTCCAATCGCCTTCCGTCACTCCTCGTTAAACCTGCGAAGGTATTGTTGGACAGGTTTGCATTTTGGGTCAATATTAAGATGTTGCTCAGCGAATTCTCTCGGTACACCCGGCATGTCAGAGGGCTTCCATGCGAAGATGTCCCGATTCTCACGGATGAATTCGATGAGCGCGCTTTCCTATTTGGGGTCCAGACCCGTTCCAATGGTAAACTGCTTGGATGAATCGCCAGGGACGAAGTCGACTGTCTTCGTGTCATCCGTTGGTTTGAACTTGAGGGGCGACTCGGAATCTGTAGTCGGCTTCTTAAGCGGTGACATGTCTGCCGGGTCAACATTGGCCCGATGGTTTTTGAGCTCTTCCGCCGCGCAGGCGACTTCCGCATAGGCCGCGTCTCCTTCCTCACACTCCTTTGCGATTCTTCTATCTCCGTCAATCGTGATGGGCCCTTTAGGACCAGGCATTTTGAGCTTGAGGTAGACGTAGCACGGGCGGGCCATGAAGCGAGCGTAAGCCGGTCGCCCGAACAGCGCATGGTACGGGCTTTTTAGTTTGACCACCTCAAAAACCAGAGACTCCGACCTGTAATTTTGCGCAGTTCCAAACGCTACTGAGAGCCTGACCCGGCCTATGGGATAAGCCGATTTGCCCGGGACGATGCCGTGGAAGACCGTGGTTGAAGGCATCAAGTCTTTCTCTAATAGATTCATCCTCCGGAAGGTGTCGAAGTATAGGATATTAATGCTGCTGCTGCCATCCATTAGTACTTTCGATAGAGTGTAGCCCCCCACTTGGGGAGCCACGACTAATGCCAGGTCGCCCGGGTTATCTATTCTCGGCGGGTGATCCTCTCTGCTCCATGTTATGGTCTGTTCGGACCAGTGGAGATATCTGGGAACTGCCGGCTCAATTACGCTGTACGCCCGGTGATTTACCTTTTTATCACGCCTGCAAGCATTAGTGGTGAAAACATGGTACTGCCCATTACTTAGCTGTTTAGGATTGTTGCGGAAGCCCCCGTGGTCATCCTGGTCCTGCGGAGCCCCCTGTGGGGGCGGCTGCTGGAAAACTCCCGGCGGGTTGTACCGCCGTTGGTGGTGCACCGGGTATTGGCCGCCGCCTGGCTGCGGGCCCCCCCTGTGCCTCTTGTTCGGAAAAACCGCCGAAGGGGTTGTGCCTTTGGTTGGGCGCGGCGAGTTGGTCCTGGCGACGGTTCGGATCTTCGCTTTGGCTCTTCTTGATTGCCTCGGCCCGAAATTCTCGCATCACGAAGCAGTTCTCCCAAGAGTGGCCCGCCGGGCCGTCGGCAGTGGCGTGGTGCGGGCAAGGGCCTTTGAGTAGCTCTTCGTAATTACGCGGTCTTTTCCCACTGAAGCCTCGATTCTTCTTTTTGCCGTCATTGGCGTTGGTGTTGGCAACCAGATCCGAGGGCTCCTCATGTGGCCTACGCTTGCCGTTGGTCCCCTGGTTGTGACGGTTGCGGCCTTGGAGGCGGGTGTGGTTTTTGGTTGAATCGCCCTTCTTGGGCGAGTTACCCTTACCATCCTCGCCGGGATCCTTGGTATCATCGGCCTCGGTGTACCTAGTGAGGGTATCCATCAGCTCGCCCATATCCTGAACTTTCCATTTGAGTCGCCCCAATTTCTGGACCAGCGGCTCGTAGTGGCAGTTGTGCTCGAGGATAAGCACAGCTTGCGCTGCCGTGATGCCATCCGATGAATGGATAATTTCTGCGACTCGCCGCGACCAATGGTGCGCCGACTCATCCGGGCGTTGTACGCAGTGTTGCAAGTCGACGATCGTCATCGGCCGTTTACAGGTTCCCCGAAAGTTTTTGATGAAACGCTCCTTCAGCTCGGCCCAGGACTGGATAGAATTGGGGGGTAAGTTTTTCAACCAAGTGCGCGCCGATCCCTCGAGCATCATGGTGAAATATCTGGCGCAAACCGCCTCGTTTACGTCGAGCATGTCCATGGCGATCTCATAGCCCTCGATCCAAGATGTTGGTTCAAGATCTGGTGTGTAATTAGGCACCTTTCTTGGTCCTTTGAAATCCTTGGGCATTCTTTCGTTTCGAAGGGCTAGGGACAAGCAGGGCACCCCAACTCGCCCTCCGGTCCCCGCGGGAGGAGTCTGAGCCTCTTGAATGTTGGGTGGACCTCTGCCCGGCGGGTCCCGCTCGGGCGGGTTGTCCTGCGGGAAGTGTCGCGGGGCACTGTTTACGGCTGGCTGATCCTCCGGCCTACTCCTGGTATAGCTCGCCTGGGGGGTGGAGTGCAATAGCTCAGGGCTGTGTGAGAACTGCGCGTTTTGGACCACCGCCGTTTTCAACATCTCGATGGCGTTCCTTCCTTCGATCTCAACTGGGGTGTTGCCGTGGATCGGAAGAGACTCCAGATGGCGAGTTGCGGAAAGCACGTTATCCACCGGGTTAGAGAAGTGGCCTCGAGGGGTACGGAAACGAGGAATTTGACCTTCGGTCGGCTGAATCGGCGGGTTAGGAGGGGGGCCCGGTCCTCCTGCTGGGGTGGCTCCCATCCCGGGTGTTTGGGGAGTGTCGAACAGGCGAGTCGGATTGAGATCATGGGGCAGGCGACCCTGGTGTCTCCGCTGATGGACGGCGTCGAACGTGCGCTGCTGTCTTTCAAGCCGCCAGTTGTCGGTGTTCAATCGCATCCTTTCGGCCGTAATCTGGGCTTGTCGAGTTTCCATCCTGGCGGACTCCGTCTCAGCATCCTGATGGGCCTTTGCCACCGCCTCTCTCAGCTTTGCTAACTCTGCGTTTACCTCTTCTTGGTTCTCTGGCGTGAGGGGGGTTGACATTAGTCTCGTGATTTCCGCCGCTAAATCCACCAGGACTGCTGACGCACTTCTGGATGTCCCGCCGGTTCCATCGCCTCCGGCGGGGTTCCGTGCGGGTTGAGTCGCCCCGGCCATGTAGATGGCGATCTGGCGGCGGGTTCGATCAAGGATTTCCGGATCCATGGCCAATGACAAGCCTCCGAGACCGTCTCCGTGGAGGGACTGGATGGAATCCGAATCACCCATGGATGATTCGTCGTCAAAGTTGACGGGGGTGACCTCCTGAGCCGCCGCGTGCTCTGGCTCCTCCGACCCCTGCGTGAACCCCACAAAGACCGGGCGGGTCAGCTTCCGTGTTATGACTGGATGAACGTACCTGGCCGGCTCGACGATGTCGGAGGAGATGTCCGGCTCAGGAACAGATGACCCGATCATGCCGATGAAGACGTTGATCTTGCCGAAGGGGACCCTGTAGCCTGATTCGAGAGAATTCGCTTCAGGTCCCCATCGTTGGTTGTCGATGTAGGCTATGCCCCGTCGGCTCCAGGTCATGAGCGCCGTCGCATAACTCCCAAACCCTGGTAGGGCTCCCTTTGAGAAATCAACTCCACCGTGCGTAGGCCCCACGGTGGGCGCCAACTGTCGTAGTTTTGTCACGGCAGATGTCCTCGTGAAAGGATTTAGTATGGGAACCATCGCACTTTGGTGGCGACTCAAAGGGGTTGAACAGGAGGAACGCGGCGGGTTACCCAGGTTCGGCCCCTCGCGTGGAGGTAATAGCCTACGTCCTGCTTGGCGTGTATTGATGTGGATTCGATTACAAGAAAGGCGTAACTCGCCTTACCTAGCACTCGATGATTTCTAACCTATCTATCCCCCTTCAAACTCGCCTTTATATAGAGGTCGAGGCTTTAGGGTTTACAAGAGTCCCTTCCTCTTTACAAATCGTGACCACCGCGGTCTCTGAGTCGCCGTCTTGCAAAACCCAGAGACCTTCCATAAATCATAACCATCCTGCGACCTTGAACCGCCCAGGCTGAGGCCCAACTAGCCCTAAAGGATGAATCGCCTTACTAGTAACCCGGCCCATATTGGGCGGGTCACTTAATAAGCAATATCCCCAACAGACATGATGATGGAGATCATGATGATGGAGATCATGGTGTCACTCCGGTGACAATGATGATCATGCGATGCCTGAAGATGGAGATCGAAAGAGCAAAGATGATAATGGCCATATCATGTCACTATATGACTGCATTGTGATGTTTATCATGTTTTTCATCTTATTGCTTAGAACGACGGTAGCACAATAAGATGACCCCTCTTAAAAATTCGAGAACGTATTCCCCTAAGTGTGCACCATTGCGAAGGATCGTTGTCTCGAAGCACCACGTGATGATCGGGTGTGATAGATTCTAACGTTCGCATACAACGGGTGTAAGCCAGATTTACACACGCGAAACACCTAGGTTGACTTGACGAGCTTAGCATGTACATACATGACCTCGAATACAAGAGACCGAAAGGTCGAACATGAGTCGTATGGTTGAATACGATCAACATGAAGTTGCTCACCATGGTGACTAGTCCGTCTCATGTGATGATCGGACACGGGTTAGTCAACATGGATCATGTATCACTTAGATGACTAGAGGGATGTCGATTTAAGTGGGAGTTCATACTTAATTTGATTAAATGAACTTAATTGTCATGAACTTAGTCTAAAAGTTGTCTTTATAAATATTGTAGATGGCCAACGTCAACCTCAATTTCAACGCATTCCTAGAGAAAAACAAGCTGAAAGATGATGGTAGCAACTATGCGGACTGGGTTCGCAACTTGAAGCTCATCCTTGAAGCAGCTAAAAAGGCTTATGTCCTTGATGCGCCGCTAGGTGACCCTCCTGCTCCCGCAGCAGCCCAGGACATTCTGAACGTCTGGCAAACGCGGAGTGATGACTACTCTCTGGTTAGGTGTGGCATGTTATACAGTTTAGAAACGGGGCTCCAAAGGCGTTTTGAGCAACACGGTGCATATGAGATGTTCTAAGAGCTGAAGCTAGTTTTTCAAGCTCATGCCCGTGTCGAGAGATATGAAGTCTCCGACAAGTTCTTTAGCTGTAAGATGGAGGAGAACAGTTCTGTCAGTGAGCACATACTCAAAATGTCTGGGTTACACGGTCGTCTAACTTCACTTGGAGTCAAACTTCCGGATGATGCTATAATTGACAGAATCCTCCAGTCTCTCCCACCAAGCTACAAAGGTTTTGTGCTGAATTACAACATGCAAGGGATGGAGAAGACCATTCCCGAGTTGTACTCGATGCTCAAGTCTGCAGAAGTAGAAATCAAGAAAGAGCATCAAGTGTTGATGGTCAACAAGACCACTAGTTTCAAGAAGGGCAAGGGTAAGAAGAACTTCAAGAAAGACGGCAAAGCCGTTGCTACACCCGGTAAGCCAGATGCCGGGAAGAAGAAAAAGAATGGACCCAAGCCTGAGACTGAGTGCTTCTATTGCAAGGGAAAGGGTCACTGGAAGCGGAACTGCCCCAAATACTTAGCGGACAAGAAGGCCGACAACGTTAAAGGTATATGTGATATACATGTTATTGATGTGTACCTTACCAGCGCTCGTAGTAGCTCCTAGGTATTTGATACCGGTGTTGTTTCTCACATTTGCAACTCAAAGCAGGAACTGCGGAATAAGCGGAGATTGGCCAAGGACGAGGTGACGATGCGCGTCGGGAATGGCTCCAAGGTCGATGTGATCGCCGTCGGCACGCTACCTCTACATCTACCTTCGGGATTAGTTTTAAACCTTAATAATTGTTATTTCGTACCAGCTTTGAGCATGAATATTGTATCAGGGTCTTGCTTAATGCGAGACGGCTACTCATTTAAGTCAGAGAATAATGGTTGTTCTATTTATATGAGTGATATGTTTTATGGTCATGCTCCGTTGGTGAATGGTTTATTCTTGATGAATCTCGATCGTGATGTTACGCATATTCATAGTGTGAGTACCAAAAGATGTAAAGTTGATAATGATAGTCCCACATACTTGTGGCACTGCCGCCTTGGTCATATCGGTGTTAAGCGCATGAAGAAGCTCCATACTGATGGACTATTAGAGTCTCTTGACTTTGAATCATTTGACACATGCGAACCGTGCCTCATGGGCAAGATGACTAAGACTCTATTCTCAGGAATAATGGAGAGAGCGACCGACTTATTGGAAATAATACATACTGATGTGTGTGGTCCAATGAACGTTGAAGCTCACGGTGTCTATCGTTAGGCTCTCACTTTCACCGATGATTTGAGTAGGTATGGGTATATCTACTTGATGAAGCAAAAATCTGAGACATTTGAAAAGTTCAAGGAATTTCAGAGTGAGGTCGAGAATCAACGTGATAGAAAAATTAAGTGTCTACGATCTGATCATGGAGGAGAATATTTGAGTCACGAGTTTGGCACACACCTAAGGAAGTGTGGAATCGTTTCACAACTGAAGCCGTCTAGCACACCGCAACGCAACGGAGTGTTTGAACGTCGTAATCGCACTTTGTTAGATATGGTACGATCTATGATGTCTCTTATCGACTTACCGCTATCATTTTGGGGATATGCATTAGAAACTGCAGCATTCACTTTAAATAGGGCACCGTCTAAATCCGTTGAGACGACACCGTATGAACTTTGGTTTGGCAAGAAGCCTAAGTTGTCGTTTCTTAAAGTTTGGGGCTGCGATGCTTATGTGAAGAAACTTCAACCAGAAAAGCTCGAACCCAAAGCGGAGAAATGCATATTCATAGGATACCCTAAGGAAACTATTGGGTATACCTTCTATCTTAGATCCGAAGGTAAAACCTTTGTTGCCAAGAACGGATCCTTTCTAGAGAAAGAGTTTCTCTCGAAAGAAGTAAGTGGGAGGAAGGTAGAACTTGATGAGGTAATTACACCCCCTCTCGAACAGAATAGTAGCGCAGCACGGGAAGTTGTTCCTGTGGCGCCTACACCAACTGAAGAGGAAGTTAATGATAATGATCATGAAGCTTCGGATCAAGTTACTACTGAACCGCGAAGGTCCACAAGGGCACGCTCCGCACCAGAGTGGTATGGCAACCCTGTGATGGAAATCATGTTGTTAGACAACGGTGAATCTTCGAACTATGAAAAAGCAATGGCGGGCCCGGATTCCAACAAGTGGCTTGAAGCTATGAAATTCGAGATAGGATCCATGTATGAGAACAAAGTATGGACTTTGGTGGACTTGCCCGATGACCGGCGAGCCAAAGAAAATAAATGGATCTTCAAGAAGAAGACTGATGCAAACGGTAATGTAACCGTTTATAAAGCTCGACTTGTCGCAAAGGGTTTTCGACAAATTCAAGGAATTGAATATGAAGAGACTTTCTCTCCCGTAGCGAAGCTGAAATCAGTCTGAATCATGTTAGCAATTGCTGCCTTTTATGATTATGAAATTTGGCAAATGGACCTCAAAACATCGTTCCTTAACGGGAACCTTAAGGAAGAGTTGTATATGATGCAACCAGAAGGTTTTGTCAACACTAAGGGTGCTAACAAAGTGTGCAAGCTCCAGCGCTCCATCTATGAGCTGGTGTAAGCATCTCGAAGTTGGAACATTCGCTTTAATGAGGTGATTAAATCGTTTGGGTTCATACAGGTTTACGGAGAAGCCTGTTTGTACAAGAAAGTGAGTGGGAGCTCTGTAGCTTTCCTCATACTGTATGTGGATGACATATTATTGATGGGGAACAACATAGAGATGTTGGAGAGCATAAAGGCCTATTTGAACAAGAGTTTTTCAATGAAGGACCTTGGAGAAGCTGCATACATATTAGGCATCAAGATCTATAGAGATAGATCGAGACGCCTCATAGGTCTTTCGCAAAGTACATACCTTGACAAGATATTGAAGAAGTTCAATATGGAAAACTCAAAGAAAGGGTTCTTGCCAGTTTTGCAAGGTATGAGATTGAGTAAGACTCAGTCACCGACCACGGCAGCAGATAGAGAGAAGATGAGTACTGTCCCCTACGCTTTAGCCATAGGCTCTCTAATGTATTCCATGCTGTGTACTAGACCTGATATAAACCTTGCCATAAGTTTGGTAGGGAGGTACCAAAGTGATCCCGGTATGGAACACTGGACAACGATCAAGAATATCCTTAAGTACCTGAAGAGGACTAAGGAGATGTTTCTCGTTTATGGAGGTGACGAAGAGCTCGTCGTAAAGGGTTATGTCGATGCTAGCTTCGACACAGATCCGGATGACTCTAAGTCACAAACCGGATACGTATATGTTTTGAATGGTGGGGCAGTGAGCTGGTGCAGCAGCAAGCAAGAAGTCGTGACAGCATCTACATGTGAAGCGGAGTACATAGCTCCTTCAGAAGCGGCTCATGAAGGAATTCGGATGAAGGAGCTCATCACCGACCTTGGAGTGGTTCCAAGCGCGTCGGGTCCGATGACACTCTTCTGTGATAACACTGGGGCCATTGCCATTGCCAAGGAGCCCAGGTTTCACCGGAAGACCAAGCACATCAAACACCGCTACAACTCCATCCAGGACCATGTCCAGAGTGGAGTAATAGAGATTTGTAAAGTACACACGGATCTGAATGTTGCAGACTCGTTGACTAAACCTCTTCCACGAGCAAAACATGATCAACACCATAATGCTATGGGTGTTCGATACATCACAATGTAACTAGATTATTGACTCTAGTGCAAGTGGGAGATTGTTGGAAATATGCCCTAGAGGCAATAATAAAATGGTTATTATCATATTTCCTTGTTCATGATAATCGTCTATTGTTCATGCTATAATTGTATTAACAGGAAACAGTAATACATGTGTGAATAAATAGATCACAATGTGTCCCTAGCAAGCCTCTAGTTGGCTAGCTCGTTAGTCAATAGATGATCATGGTTTCCTGGTCATGGGCATTAGATGTCATTGATAACGGGATCACATCATTGGGAGAATGATGTGATGGACAAGACCCAATCCTAAGCGTAGCACTAGATCATATTGTTCGTATGCTAAAGCTTTTCTAATGTCAAGTGTTTTTTCCTTCGACCGTGAGATTGTGCAACTCCCGGATGCCGTAGGAGTGCTTTGGGTGTATCAAACATCACAACATAACTGGGTGACTATAAAGGTGCACTTCGGGTACCTCTGAAAGTGTTTGTTGGGTTGGTACGAATCAAGATCGGGATTTGTCACTCCGCGTGACGGAGAGGTATCTCTGGGCCCACTCGATAGAACATCATCATGAGCTCAATGTGACTAATTAAGGAGTTAGTCACACGATGACGTGCTACGGAACGAGTAAAGGGACTTACCGGTAATGAGATTGAACAAGGTATAGGTATACCGACGATCGAATCTCGGGCAAGTTCTATACCGACAGACAAAGGGAATTGTATACGGGATTGATTGAATCCCTGACATCGTGGTTCATCCGATGAGATCATCGTGGAGAAAGTGGGAGCCACCATGGGTATCGAGACCCCGCTGATGGTTATTGGCCGGAGAGGTGTCTCGGTCATGTCTGCCTGTCTCCCGAACCCGTAGGGTCTACACACTTAAGGTTCGATGACGCTAGGGTTATAGGGAATTGTTATACGAGGTTATCGAAAGTTGTTCGGAGTCCCGGATGATATCCCGGACGTCACGAGGAGCTCCGGAATGGTCCGGAGGTAAAGATTGATATATAGGACGGATGATTTCGGACACCGGAAGTGTTTCGGGCGTCACCGGTAACGTACCGGGACCACCGGGACCACCGGATGGGGGCAACGACCCCGGGAGGCTAGATGGGCCAAGTGCGGGAGGGAACCAGCCCCTAGGTGGGCTGATGTGCCCCCCACACTCAGCCCAAGGCGCATGAGGTGGAGAGGGGGGGGAAACCCTAGGCGCTGGTGGGCCTAAGGCCCACCTAGGGGTGCACCACCCCTCCCCCTTCCCCTGGCCGCCACACCTCCCATCTGGGGGGCTGCGGCTCTACCTAGGGTGGGAACCCTAGGGGTGGCACCCCCCTCCCCTCCTCCTATATATAGGGCACTTTTGGGCTTTTGGAGACACGGTTTTCCCTCTCCCTCGGCGCAGTCCTGCCCCCCTTCTTCCTCCTCTCCGACGGTGCTTGGCGAAGCCCTGCCAGGAGACCTCATCTCTCCATCGACACCACGCCGACGTGCTGGCGGAGATCTTCCCCAACCTCTCCCTCCTCCTTGCTGGATCAAGGCGCGGGAGACGTCATCGGGCTGCACGTGTGTTGAGCGCGGAGGTGCCGTGGTTCGACACTAGATCGGAATCACACCGCGATCTGAATCACCGCGAGTACGACTCTATCAACCGCATTCTAGCAACGCTTCTGCTTAGCGATCTTCAAAGGTATGAAGATGCACTCACCCCTCTCTCGTTGCTGGTCTCTCCATAGGAAGATCTGAATATGGCGTAGGAAAATTTTGAATTTATGCTATGTTCCCCAACACTAGTATCATTGCATATCCTGCTACAGTGGCAGAGGCATACATTTGCATACATCATGATAGTTTTCACTTGTCTTTATGTTGAGTACTTCTTATAAAGTGTGATGATCTTCTTTCTATTCATGTAAAAATAGAGTGTTGCCCTTACGTTAGGAAAAGATCCCAAAGAGGACAAATGAGAGATAAAAAGAAAGATCCAAAGAGGCCACAAAAAAGAGAAAAAAGAAAAATAAATAAAAAGAAATAAAAAGAGAGAAGGGGCAACACTACTATTCCTTTTGAAGATCCACACTCGCACTCCATTGCTATATTGGTACTACATAGAGATTATCATTCATGCATAACTATGTGGGGACCCTTACACTATAGAACTTGGTTTGCATATTCCAATGGTGAACCTCCTCAAATGAGCTCTAGGTCTTCATGAGCAAACAAGTTGGATGCACCCCCACTTGTTCCATTGGAGAGCTTACCTTAGCTCATATGTGCATCCTTTACATGGCAATCCCTACTCCTCACATCATATCTATCATTTGGCTTTCTCTCGCCTATGGTTGTCCTCATTGATGTGAGCCTATCACACCTTTTTGTCTTCCTTCCCTATCATTATTCTATTTTCCATCCTAAGTGCCAACATATCTTGCTTACGCTCATCCATTGCATGAGTGCTCAAATCGAAAGGGAGAGGATCATTTTGACTTGTGCCTGACTAGTGGTCTGGGGATGAGTCAAAATAAGATTCCGAAGGAGACCAAGTGTGAAATTTTAGTAGATTGAGTTCTCAATTAAAAAAAAATATTTTTTATGATCTCAACCCATCTCCCACTTCTTGCACGCAAACACCATTTGGAGACATTCGATTCACGGACAGCAAGAGCTCTTGCACCTTTATGTTCTTACTTTGCTAACTTCAATACTAGATATAGACTCTTGCTTGTTATTGTCTTAACTTGAATTGCATATCTCACTTGCTTTACTTTGAAGTTCTTATATGTGTTTTAGCATGTCACCACATAAATTATTGTGTTATCATTTATCTACTCGCGGACGAGCAAAAATTAAGCTTGGGGGTGTTGATACGTCCCAAACGTATCTATAATTTATGTTTGTTCCATGATCTTTTGGGTGACATTGTTATATGTTTTGCTACACTTTTATATCATTTTACACATATTTGGACTAACCTATGAACTGAGTGCACCCAGTGCTAGTTTCTGTGTGCTGATGTCTATTTTGCAGGGGCTTTTACCCAATTTTCCGAAGCTCGAAAAATTCCAGGAAAAATATATAAAAAATCAGAGGAACAGAATCTTCCGGATCACCGAAGATGAGCCACAGGGCCAAGGGCTGCCCAGGCAACCTGCTGGCGCGACCAGGCCCTAGGCTGCGCCAGCAGGCCGCCTGGGTGGGCCCACCACCTCTGGTGCCCTTCTTTGGCCTATATTTAGAGTCCCGAGAGGAAACCCTTCCACAACTTTCAGAATCGCGGATTTCTCCATCGTTCCGCCACCACAACACGTCCGAGATTAGGAGCGTGAGACCTCTTCCCGGCACCCTGTCGGAGGGAGGATTGACCTCTGGGAGCTTCTCCACCGCCATGGACGCTTCCCGGACATGCCGTGAGTAGTCCTCCTTGGACTATGAGTCCATGACCAGTAGCTATGTGATGTATTCTCTCCAATCTTGTGCTTCAATGGTTAGTCCTTGTGAGCTGCCCTACATGATCAAGGCATCTATGTAATTCTCTTGCTATTTCTATGCTCGGTTTGTTGGGATCCGATGGATTATGAGATTATATATGTTTAGATTGTTATGATTTATATATTTGATTACCCTTTTATATTATGTTCTTTAGTGAATCATGCATGTTCTCCGTTGCTATTTATTGCTTTGGCCGAGTAGTAGATTGTAACTCCAAGAGGGAGCACTATGCATGATTGAGGGTTCATGACCCTCGATGTCTAGCTTGAGTGATAGAAACATGAGACTAGGGGATGTGCTGTTGCCACCAGGGAGAAAACAACGGTGCTTGTGACCATGGTTGCAAGGATTGTTTACCTTACGCATAGTTTGGTAATGCAGTTGTCCGTTGCTTTGAGTTTACACTTTGGGTGGGGCTCGCAACTTAATATCGGAGAGATGTTCTGGATAGATATCTCAAGGTGGATGATTAGTAAGTAGATGCTGATGAATAAATAGTCAGCTTGTCTTGGCGTACTGCCCATTACTATTGAACCTCTAACTATCAAGTGACATAATTAGCATTGCGGTGCGTTCATAATTTTGTCAGTTGCCCTACTGTGATTTGTTTACCCAAGCATAGTTATTTACCGTCTTTTGGGAGAGAGACATCACTAGTGAACATCATGTGACTCGGGTCCATATCACCATCATTGTTTACACCTCCGTCATTTACCGCTTTCATTTACTTTCCCGTTGCAATCACAATTTCCATCCCGCTTGTGTTTTGATCCTTTGCAAACTACAAGGCCAGAGAGATTGACAACCTCTCTGTACTTGTTGGGAGCAAAGTTATTTGTTGTGTGTGCAGGTTCATGTCTTCTGCTAGCGCCAGGATGGAAGACACCTACTTGTTGATCCTAAGAGTCCTCCTGGTTCGATAAACCTCACAGTCTTCGTGTGAGGAAAAACTTGCTGCTGACTACATCTCAACATTCCACTTGGGGGTAACAACGAGGTGCGAGAAGTATATACATCATCTCTTCATCACTCTCGCACCAAGGAAGAGGCCGTGGTTCGAGAAGATGCAGGTCGACATGCTCAAGTTCGACGACGAGTGATCTATGGCGGCGAGCGCCATCCTTTTTTTGTATGCCAGCAGGTGTGCTGGCATGACCACGGGGGACGCGACGGCGTGGTCGAACTCAATTCCCACCTTTTTGCGTGCTAGCATGTGTGCCGGCCGCTGGCGAGTGTGCCAACATGAACTGTGTGGTGATATATTTTGAAGCCGGCATTGTATGCTGGCGCTGGCATGGTACTGGCATGAGACATGGCCGCTCGCATGATCTATGGCCGCGGGCCTTTTTAAAAAAATTATGTGCGAACATGAATGGATCGACGCATTGGGCGCACTGCTGACCCAAATCTAAAATAGGACGGGCGGCCGACACAAACGGACAAAAAGCGGAAAAAAACGCCATCCGTTTTGGTTGGTCTGTTGGAGTTGCTCTTCCGACTAGTCGTGCATGTGCTAGTACAACTGTTGGGCAATTAAGCTACTAGCTTGCTTGGATGCTTCGTTGAGCTAGATTTCTTGCTTGGTTTCTTTGTTGAGTTAACTTGCACATACAACTGTTGCTTAATCTGCTAATCAAAGCTCACAATTATTATCAAGTCCGGCTTTCGCTTGAGGAGAAACTAGGTCTAAGTTTGAGGGAGTTGATATGTTCATTTTGGATCATGATTTTCTATTGCTATTTATTATGTTTTTTGACATTATTCATTTTATGATGCAATTTTTATACATTTTCTCCCTTATATTACAAAGTATATAGAAAGAGGGAAATTACCGATAGCTGAAATCTCGACGTGAAAGGCTATGGAGAAACTGAAAAATTTCTAGACTCAAAATGATCACAAAATTCACGATTTTTTTTATTGAATATATAATGAATATTAAATAAAAATAGTACTAGAGGGGGCCCACCAGCTTCCCACAAGTAACACGGCGTGAACACCCCTGGGCGCCTTGATGCCTTCTGGGTCCCTTAGACGGTCTCGAGTGCCCATCTTTTGCTATATGAAGGGTTTTGAGCTAGAAAAACTGTAAGAATATTTTTAGGACAAAGTGTCCCTGTTTCGAGGCGGAACTTTGGGCAAGAAGATTTTTGTTCTCGAGCGCATCGACCGCCGGGGAAACTTCCCTTCGAGAGGGTGAAACCGAAGTCATCATCATCACTAATGCTTCCTCCTTCGTGGGAGGACCAATTTTGATCAGCATCTTCACCATCACCATCTCATCTCAAACCCTAGTTCATCTCTTATATTCAATCTTTGTCCCAAAATCTCAGATTGGTACGTGTGGGTTGCTAGTAGTGTTGATTACATCTTGTAGTTGATGCTAGTTGGTATATTTTGTGGAACATTATATGTTCATATCCTTAATGATATTCAATACTCCTCTGATCTTGAACATGAACATGCTTTGTGAGTAGTTACTTTCGTTCTTGAGGACATGGGAGAAGTCTTGTTATAAGTAATCATGTGAAGTTGGTATCCGTTTGATATTTCGAATATGTATGTTGTTGCATTCTTTAGTGGTATCATGTGAACATCGACCACATGACACTTCAGAGTATTTGGGCCTTAGTGAAGGCATTGTGGAGTAATAAGTAGATGATGGGTTGCTAGAGTGATAGAAGCTTGAACCCTATTTTATGTGTTATTTCGTAAGGGGCTGATTTGGATCCATATGTTTCATGCTATGGTTAGATTTATCTTAATTCTTCTTTCATAATTGCGGATGCTTGGGAGAGGGAGTAATCATCAGTGGGTTGCTTGTTCAAGTAAGAACAACATCAAAGCACTCGTCCATCAACATATGAAATTATCAAAGTAACGAACGTGAATCAACTAAACGTGATGAATGTGAGTAGATGACAATTTCCATGTGTCCTAGATAACACTTTGCTTTATATAAGATAACTTTATAGCTTGTCGTTTACTATAGGATTGGACCACCTTGCTGCGTCTTTTCTACTATTGTTATTTATTACAAATTATCTTGCTACAAAACTATCTATCATTGTTACTTGCAGAGAATATCTTGCTGCAAACTGCTTGTCATTTCTTTCTGTTCCTCACTGGGTTTGACACTCTTACTTTTTTAAGGGACTACGATTGATCCCCTATACTTGTGGGACATCAAGACCTACGGGGAAGAGAAACCTATCCCTGCCACCACATCAAGAACAGAAGAACAGAAGATCCACATGACCTCTCGAGATCTTCTTAGTTTTGGTCCTTTCATCTCCATCATCATCTCACCCTTCATTATTTTAGGAGGAAATCAAACTTGTGAGAATAATTGTGACTCTATTTAATCTCATCTGGAGATCAAGACTATTTAAATTATCCATTTCATCTGCGAATCTTCACGATATTATCGGTATTGTTTTCATTGGATCGATCGTATGAATAGTCCCCCATAGGTGTGGGAGATTTACGGGAGTGGTAAGATTCATTTGTGCATAATCTATATGTCATCCTTTATATTTGTAGTAGTATGATTTATCTAGTATGTTGTTATACTGTGGTGAACTCTGTGTGTGTTGTCCATTTTAAGGGCCGAAGTAGCATGATCCCAAGACTTACACAGGTAACACGTATTGTTAGGAAATCTTTTACCTATAACATGACATGTGGATATATCTATGAGGACTAAAGACAATACGATATAATTGTGAACCAAAAAACTAAATGCTTGGTTTCAGTCCAAGGACATTAATTGTGGAGTCAACTACTTTGTGGAAAATGCAAAATGGGACCATAGTATGAAATGACATCCCACGAGGAGGAGTTTCATAACCATAGGGTGAACCTCTTACAAAAAACATATATCAAATACTATGAGTACGATACAAGGTAAATGGTATAACCCTCATAGTGGGACATTTGATATATTCTTACCATGAACTATATTCTCTCCGCGCCTAATCTCTTCATTTTAGGAAAAAAAACTACTTTTATTTATGTTAACTACCTTCGTTAGTTTCTACCTGCATTATTATCAATCTTTTATACTTATACTCTGCTATATTTGTCCACCAGGAAAATAACAATATTAGCCGAAGCTCAAGCGGTTACTTCCCACAAGAATTGTGGCATCTTGTCTATGCACTAGTGGAAAATGGGTCTTTCGGCCGGAGCACAAAAGACCATTAGCCCCGGGTTGAAGTAAAACTGGAACCAATGCCACGCATTGGTCCCGGTTCAGTTTGCCAGGGCATTGGTTCCGGTTCGTTTCGTTTCATTAGTCCCGGTTCGGGGCAAAAACTGAGACTAAAGATCCAGCGACCGCCACGTGGCGTGCCGCGGAGCATTAGTCCCAGTTTGTGACCAGAACCGGCACTAAATGGTTGTCTATTAGTCCCGGTTTTAGACAAAAACAGGGACTAAAGTGCTGCAAATATATACCCTTGCCCCTGCCACCCTCTCCTTTATTTTTTGGCTGTTGAGGTGTGCATGCCATGCTTTTGCCACCCTTCTAGTTCATGCACATGAGTTGTTTGATGAAATGCCCGAGCCACACTACTTAAGATTTATCCTCTCCAAGCTCGACCTCCAAGCTCCATTTTACTCAATATTTGTCTAGGTTTGGCCGTTCACCAACTACACAAGTGTTCTAAAAAGTTAGCTACTTCATCCTTTCATCTCTCACTGCTAGTTTAGCTCATTTCAAATGCTATAGAAGTAGAGTGGTTTGTGGGTTTTAGTGTAGGAGTGTATGTGGGAGTTATTTTGTTTTAGATGCAAAATTTGAGGTCAAATTAACTTCTTAGAGTCTGCACATGTATAGGGTGTCGTCCCGTGCCCGTCCTCACCATTGTCGATTGCCCGCGCCGATCTCGTCGCGAGCACCACCGTGGTGAGCCTCTTGTTCTTGTCTTCTTTTTAAAACAAAAAAAATTCTTACTTGTATGATTTAGATAGATACTTGTATAAATTACTTACTTTCATTATTTTTTGTTATTATATAGTGCGATGGTTTTGGTATCCGCCTCCGTCGTCCCTCGTCCTGTCTATGATTCAGATGTGGTATATATTATATTGTATAACTATTTGTTTTATTTGGTGTTTATGAAAATTATGACGACCAACGTGACATATATTTTTTACTCTAGGGGGTATGTGAACCAGAAATTCCAACTCACATAGAAATTTTGGTCGAGAAGTTAAATTTGGTTGAAAAAGAAAATAATTACTTGAATAAAAAATTGAAAATAATTGAGGAGAAGAATATGGAACTTTAGTTGCATGTTGGCAATGTCGTCGATGATCGCAAGATGAAGATGGATGCGATGCGGTTGAATATGGATGTGATGCGGTTGAATATGGATGCAATGCGCTTAAAGATGGATGAAATGCGCTTGAAGATTAGGAATATTAGAAAATATGCCATTGATAAAGAGGCTTGGTATCATTATGTTGTTGAGTCAATTGTTACCTTAATTGCTATTTTGATCGCATTTGTTGTTGCATTTAAATGTTTTACATAGTTGTATGTTGTTTTATGAGAGAACTTTATGTATTGATTTTTTGCAATAATAACATTTGATCACTACTGTGCTTTGGTTTTAATGTGATGATGAACCAACCGGGGCTAACAGTCCCGGTTCGCGGACTGTTAGCCCCGGTTGGTTCATCATCACATTAAAACCAAAGCACAGTAGTGATCAAATGTTATTATTGTAAAAAATAAATACATAAAGTTCTCTCATAAAACAACATACAACTATGTAAAACATTTAAATGCAACAACAAATGCGATCGAAATCGCAACTAAGGTAACAATTGACCCAACAATATAATGATACCAAGCCTCTTTATCAATGGTATATTTTCTAGTATTCCTAATCTTCGAGCGCATTTCATCCATCTTCAAGCGGATTGCATCCATCTTCAACCGCATCACATCGATCTTCATCTTGCGATCATCGATGACATCGGCGACATGCAACTCCAATTCCATATTCTTCTCCTCAATTATTTTTAATTTTTCCTTCAAGTATTTGTTTTATTTTTCAAGCAAATTTAACTTCTCGAGAAGAATTTCTATGTGGGTTGGAATTTCCGGTTCACATACCTCCTAGATTAAAAAATATTTGTCACGTTGGTCGTCATAATTGTCATAAACACTAAATAAAACAAATAGTTATAAAAGATAATATATACCACATCTGAATCATAGACATGACGAGGGCCGACGGAGGCGGATACCAAAACCATCGCACTATATAATAACAAAAAATAATGAAAGTAAGTACTTTATACAAGTATGTATCTAAATCATACAAGTAAGAATTATTTTTATTTTAAAAAGAAGACAAGAACAAGAGGCTCACCACGGTGGTGCTCGCGACGAGATCGGCGCGGGCGATCGACAAAGGTGAGGACGGGCACGGGACGGCACCCTACACATGTGCAGACTCTAAGAAGTTAATTTGAGCATTTGAAAGAGCTAAACTAGCAGTGATGGATGAAAGGATGAAGTAGTTAACCTTTTAAAATACTTGTGTAGTTGGTGCACGGCCAAAACTAGACAAATATTGAGGAAAATGGAGCTTGGAGGTCGAGCTTGGAGAGGAGAAAGCTTAAGTAGTATGGCTCGGGCATTTCATCAAACACTTCATGTGCATGAACTAGAGTGGCAAGAGCATGGCATGGTCACACTTCAACAGCCAAAAAACAGACGAGAGGGTGGGCACAGGCGAGGGTTCATATAGGCAACACTTCAGTCCCGATTTTTGTCTAAAACCGGGACTAATAGCCTACCCTTTAGTCCCGTTCTTGCAACAAACCGGGACTAATGCTCCGCGGCAAGCCACGTGGCATTCGCTGGATCTTTAGTCTCGGTTTTTGCCCCGAATCGGGACTAATGAGGTGAACCAAACCGGGAACAATGCCCTGGCAAACTGAACCGGGACCAATGCCTCGCATTGGTCCCGGTTTTCGTTTGAACCGGGGCTAATGGTCTTTCGGCCCTTTTCTACTAGTGTTTATTACATGGAAAATGATAGAAACTATGTTTTTGTTCACGATAAATTAGTCGATGGAGAACAAGAAAATTCTCAATGAGATAACAAATTGACCCAAATGGGGAAATATTGCATTGATAGAGAAAAATGGTTTGGTCGGTAAGATTTATTAGATGTATCTTTAAAAGTATAGTGATAAGTATAATATCATTTATTTATTTATTTAATAGACAATTATTTTGAATTCCAAATTTGTTGTAAACAGGCTTATCCTTGTAGAAAGTACATGATATTTAGTTGCACTCCTACAAAGTTGTAACAAGAAATGATGAAAAGCACTTATTCCATATTCCCAAACATGTGGTGAAACATTAGCGCATATGTTGCGAGCTTCTACTGCTTTTTCACACTTTTATGAATACAGTCGTACACAACAATTGAGAATTGCAACATAACATATATGGTTGCATTAGGGTCATGACTAATACATAAAACATTATATTACAAAAGGGGTACTTATCATGGGCTATTTATGTTTTTCCCAGGGCCGCCATAGTATATGTAAATACCCCAGTCGCTTCCATAGATACCACTTTGCACGTTATAGCTGTTGTTGTGCCGAGCTATTAAGCCCACATCACTAGGCGGTATGAGAGAGTTGGAGGTATCTACCACTTGGATGTTCCTAATGTAACTGGCCTGGCGAAACCCTTCATTTGGGAAGTGTCCACTGCCCATATGTGTAGAAGTTTGGCCGACATCAGGTGAATATACCTCGCCGCCCCACTGGACAGAGGAGGCACTATTTTGCAAGTAGGAGAAGATGAACGATGGCCAATAACCCACGTAATAGCCTCCCACTTGTAGCCACCAATTTCCCCCTACCTTGTCCTGCAAGCTAAAAATAGTTTAGTACAAAATATATAAGATATGATTATGAGTTAGGAACATAGTTTAGGTCCCTTCAGTGTGTGAATTAAAGACGATACATCACACTAATGGGCTAGTGTAATACAACACATTAGCGAGTTCATGTGCAACTATTTAAATGTCCTATTTATTTCACCTAATTTTAAATCAATGGTTAATATTCATTTGTTTCCACTCTAACCAAGTAAATAGGAGTAACTTGAAATATCCCTTGTTCAATAGCTAAATGAAGACTGTTGCACTCAGAGACAAATATGAAATATGCATGGATGCAACTTCTACTCCATTTTTGTGCCAACAAACATGCAAGTACCCACAATTTTATATAAAAACAAGAGGAAATTGGCATGGATTCTCTATGCTCATTAAAAAATTAGATTGTGTATCCCTATGTTCAAGTATACGTGAATTTCTCCTTCTTTCCCATTAGGGTAAGTTTTGGTTTGAACTCTTTAGCACATGTAAATCAAAGCAAGATTTCTCGAGTTCTAATCCTTGCAAGTGTTATAAACAAATAATTGTAACCAATTCCTATTTCCACTTATGAGTACAAGGGATCATGGACATGATGAGTAAATGTTGAAGTATGAGTGAATTCTGCCACATTTCCCCCGACAACTTACCCTTTTCGATTGAACTGTTCAGCGCAAATAACTCAGCATTTAGGATTTGAATGTTCTAATACCTTCCAAACTAAAATATCAATGTCATATTGTGCGCCTCCATAGGTGGAGGTTGGGGATATGCTTCCACCAAGGGCAATCTGATTGTTTGTCTGGATAAACCCTGGGCATTGTAGGTTATAGCATCCTGTTGTTTGATGATACGCATCTCGCTACAATATTCACACAACAGAAAATTAGAATCTTGGTGTTATTAAGAACATTGATAAAAGTACGACTCAATACTTCCACAATAAATAAAATGGAATATGATCTTTATCTTACAGTCCAGTAGACAAAGAGTCTAGTATTTCTATCCTTATATAGATCTGGGTATACCTGCAATGTTTGTATAGAGGACAAGGCCATCAGCCACAATGAAAGTGATTGCACAACTTACTACACCATTATATATTGAATGACTAGGTAAGAGATAGATAGGTTATGAGAGAGAGAGAGAGACGATGACTCAGATTTAGAGGTTATCCTTTTGTCGCATTACACGAAACCAGCAAGAAAATCTAAGTCTATACAAACAGCTTGCTTCTCCTTTCCTTCCATTGCGATCATACAGATACGGTGAGATGCCTTGTTAACAAGTGTGCACATATGATAAATTTACATGGAATCCATCTTCTTTATCCATTATCCAGCGTCCTGGTTCCATTCTTTAAATAGTTGTTTCTTATACATGCCGCACTATCGATGGCTCATAGAATTGGTCGTTGCTTTCTTACTCAGTTGAGTGTCTTTGTACGTCCACCCTATCCATGCATATATATCTAGGATATCTTTTTACATTCTTGATATTGTTTTTGTATTGCACATAATTTTGTTGGGAATAATTTCACATGCTTAATGTACCTCGCTATTCCATGAACACAAGCACCCACATGGACATAAGAGATATAAGTATTTTCTAAGAGACAAAACAATTAGATTGTTGTTAAAAAATGAGGTCTGCAGTTGATTAGAATTGATTATACTTTATATTTAATAATACATATATAGATAGTATGCAATTTTATCCTAATACTATAATAGTCAGTTGTCAGTTACTTATTACTTTATATATTTTCCATATTGATTTATAACTTTTCCTATATGCATTGCATTGCATTGCATTTCTCTCTCTCTCTCTCACTCTCTCTCTCTCTCTCTCTCTCTCTCATGGCTAAATATTAGAGGGTTACTAAATATTATTTTCTGTAATGGCTTATGTGGACAATTTAGAACTACATTTAGAGTTTGAGAAAGGTGTAAGAGCTCAGGGGTGCCCCTACACTCTCAAGAACATTAAATTCATAAATAACTGATAATAACTAAAAAATGTGGAACTTTCAAGGGTCAGAGATGATCAAAGACATGATGTTCTTGCAATGTTTTAGCAAAAAATAACATTCATGGAGCCCTCACCAAAGAAAACAAAATCATTTATAAAAAATGCACATAACCATTGCACCATGTTTTTTTATAGGTGAGCGCTCCTCGGATGTTTTTTTGTAGGTGAAAATTTGAAAGATCATCGAAAGACTGATCATGTTTGATGTTCCAAAGCTTTATATTTTTTCAATGATTTTAAGTTTACTATTCATAGAGGGTGCAGTGTAGGGGCACCCGGGTGTAGAAAACCATGTCTCTTGGAGGTTTTTTGATATGAGATTGCATGATATATCTAGGAGGTTGTTTCAGGTTCATTTTCATAACAACAACGTAGGTAACGGAGATGACTATTTAGATCTTACTTTAGACTATATTTTAGAGATCGATTAATAAATCATCTATGAAAGTGGGTTTAATGTTTCCTCTTGAGGTCTGACCTGCCATCCTGCTTCTATGGTATTTAGGTCGTTGCCACGATAGGAACCTCCAGTGATCCATAGTTGTGTCAAGCTAAAGTCATTGTCCCTCCCAATTGTTGGTTTCCACAAATTGAAGGTGGCTTTGGTTCCATGGTAGTTATCAACCTGTGCATATGCTATGGCATGCTGCTCAATAAGAGAGAAAACATACTTTGGATGATCACGTTCCAAATTAATCAAATAATAATACAAAATCAAAGACGGATATTATTTCTCATTTGAATATGATTCTTGGCTTTTTATACCTGGTGGCCGGTTGATATATTGGGTGTCACTGGTTCATTGACTGAATTGAGGTTTGCGATGCTCTCGGGCCTCTTCTTGCCATACCTCCTGGTGGAACTGGCCCTTAAGAGATCCTCATATTTTGTCCTTCGGATTGGTATAGTGTTTTCAGGGCACTTGCCATTTTGATGCCATGTTTGCGCGATGCGATGGGGTGCGATGTTGGATTTATCATACATGCCACCTGGATTGTAGGCAGGCTGCATCTGAAATGTGATGATTGGGTGATATTATGAAACGAATGTGGGATATTGGAGCGCATCGTATAGTTCGTCAACAACCAATTATTAAATTAAAAGGAAAATGGTGTTGCAATGATTTACCTGGATAGTATGGTTCTTGAGGAGAGGATGGTCGAATGCAGGTTGTTTGGAGATGTGCACACAGTCTATGATATCTCCATCTACGCTCTGTTAACTTATGGGAGTCAGTTGTTGCAACCGGGTCGAATTAAAGGAGACAATTGTTTGAACAAACTAGAAGACATTAGTTCTTCGGTACATTCTTCTCACAGACGATGTGTAATGTAGAATAAAATAAACAACATTGTTTTGGACAAGTACATGCAAACTCAATCAACCTTGGTCTTCTTTTAAGTGAACAGGATTCCATCTCCCAACATAAAGACGAGCAAGGATTCCCTTTTTTTACCACATGGATCATGTACGTACTCTATCTTTGTGTATATGGAAGACAAAACTTGCTCGACAAAGAAATGTTTGGACATCATATTGATCTAACTAGATCTACATGTGAACCACTTATCTAAACCATATAATATTTGGACTTGACAAGAAAAGTTTGGTCCCATCTCCATGTTAATGTTCATTAATCATAGAAACAAAATTTAACCATATATGTTTTGGGAGCAAATTATAAGGGCTGAGATTCAATCCTAGCATAAAAATAGAAGTGTTATATGAACAAGTTCAATAGGTGAATCTGCATTATATATAGAAGGAAAAGGCTCACGAGAAGTATCATTTTTTTACAGTGTGTCCTAAACCAGGATTTTTAATCATATCCATAAAAATACGAGCATAACGACCACAATATTTAAAAGGGTACGACAAAAGAGTATAATTTTCAATCTCTTCCCACTACCGAGTATAATTTTCATGCATACACGCATTTCAAATAAAGAAGTTTTATAAGCTCTCCGCACTATTAGGTTTATACTTTATGATCACTCTTGGTGCACTTTCCTGCTCTACCTCATCATTATAAAAATAAAAAAGAAGAACCTGTGATTAAAACACCTTCTTAGCTTGAGTTCATTGGTGATAGTACACACAATGCAAAGGGGAAAAAATGACTCAACTGGCTGCTTGGGCTATCAAGCACAATGTATGTTGGTCCAGATAAATTGATGTTGAGTAGATCATAGTGATGACAAAAATATGCATGAATCTTACCTAAGGGCATTTCTAACCGATCCCCAATATGGCCATAAGGGAGTAAATTTTTTGGTTTACTCCATTACGTTGGACCTAGCTGACCCCCTTAAAACGTTAATGGAGTATATTTTTTTACTCCAACTCCCTATTCCCCCAAGATTTTCTTAAAGATACTCCATCATGCGGCGGGCGAGGGAAACCTCCCTCTCGCCCGCTCGCGCTGCACTGCGTACCACCACCGTCGCCGCCACCCCCGCCTCCGCCATCGATGACCTTCAACCGGCCGGGATGGATAGCCAACCACCCCTCCCCCCTCACCCCGCAGGCTACCTGCACCAACGTTTCACCACGGGAAACCACCCACACTCCGCCGTTGGTGCTCAAAAAAAACTTAGGGATGACAAAGAACCATCGGGTCCAAGCTCTACTTCCAACCACGCCAATGGTGTCCGGGGTGGCCACCGCATCTCTCGCAACGACATGCCGCCTTCCCACCACACCTTACTGCCAAGAAGAATGAAGTAGGTCGCGGCGTCGCCTCGTCCAAAGCCTATGCCTTCTGTGGCAACTCCAGCTGGCCCTACGGTGACTGCTCAGGCCCGAGCGGCAGTCGCCAAGTGCTCGATGAAATGCCAACAAGGTAAAAATAAGACCTCACCTCCCATTGGTATTCGATAGTGATTCTTCATGATTGATAATGATTTTTTATAGTGCTTGCTTGACATTGTCAAGCGGTGATGAACACAACCAATTTCCTCACAACGTTGGAGTCATCGGTCACCGCTGGCCATAATGTTCTCAACTTTTATTCATCGTGGGATCATTCAGCAACCCAAGACATGGAGGAGGTCGAGGAGGAGGTCCAGGAGGTGGTAGCCGAGGAGGAGGTGGTGGAGGTGACCTAATCAAGCACCAAGGCCTCAAGGAGAGCCGCATCCACAACTATAGAAAAAAGGAGGACCTTGTGCTTCGTGATGCTTGCTGCGACATCTCCATGGGTGCAATGATCGGAACAGATCAAACCAAGACCATATTTTGGGAGAAGATCACCGAGTACTACTACACTTCCATGGACGTGCGATCGAGCCATACACAATGTTCACTTGGGCACCGTTGTAGCACCATCCATGATCAATGCAACCGATGGTCCAGATGCAGGTGGTGTAGTATGGCCCCTACATCCAAGAGCTATTCAAGCACCGGAACACCAAGTTCGGACACAAGCCAGCCACTTTGTATCATTGCTACAAAGAGCTAAGGAAGAATGAGAAGTGGATCTAAAGAACTGTCTAGACCACTCCGAAGAGCTATGTTATGTTTGTGGTGATTTTGAATCAAACATTTTGTTTAAAGTGATGTCTTTGAGGTGAACTTTGCATGTTTAAATCTGAAAGACGCGGTGATGACACTTTGTGTTATGCTGATTATTGCTATCCATGCTTTAATTTGAATGATTTTAAGATGTGTATTATGTAAAGATTGTGTTTGTGCAGCTAGTATATAAAATGGCCACAAATTTGATTTTACTCCGCAAACTATAGTGATCGACTAGGTGCGGCCACAGCTAGTGGAGTAAAAATTAACTTTGCTCCAACCATTACTCCACTAACTTTTATGGAATCAGTTAAAAATGCTCTAACATGGGATGGATAGGAGGTAATCAAGGCTGGTGTGGCACTGTTGTAGAAATGAAGTGGATGCTTTGACCATGGAAGGCATGTCTTTGATACAATCCTACTTACTTCCTTAGCATATCCTGATTCGATATTTTCTGACTATTACTAAAAAGTTTGAGCTCCGCTACAAGCTTGAAACACAATTATTTACTTTTAGGGTCTATGTTTCATCTGCTATAACAACATTGAAGATAGAGAACAAAGGAGAGAGCTCAATGTTCTTTGGCAGAGAAAGTTCATAATAAACTTTGTATCTTCCGTATAAAAGATGTGTTTGGTTCAGCACATCTGTGTTTTGTTAAGCACATCTAAGTAATTATGTCAACAAATGTAATTTGTAATTTTCAATAAAATATGGTTGTACTTCATATTCGTAGCACAAAGTAGCTTCGATAAAGTAACTTGTGCCAAATTATATATGAAACTGAAAAAACACCATAATGAGCTATTCGCTAGGTAGCTTGTAAATTCACCATCGCCACATAACTACCTTCCGGCAGTGGTAAAAAAATAAAGAAAAAATAACTGCATTACCCGGTCATTGCATTGTTCTACTTTTTTCATTTACATTTATTCCAGAAATGTGGGCAATATTTTTCTATAAGTTCGACCTCTTATATACGAAGATTACTTGAATTGATAGTATGGAAAATATGCTAATCAAAATCTCTCATGCAATTACGTATGATTTTACATGATGAAATTGCAAATGTATAGAGTAGAGATAAGCACCTCATGCCATGTCAGACATGCCACATGGAGGATATATCAAGTCCCTGTGATCGATAATAAGTGTCGCGGTTCTAAACTAAGGTTGAACTAACCTTATTTCAACTGTACGACGTTGTTTTTGGTTTGGAGGGAGTACTATATAATAACATCATAATACTAGATTAGATAAAGAGATATGCTAGAATTTCTACTAAGAAAGCAAAATATGATGCCCTTGATTTGCATGGACCTACATAACTTAATATCTTTTCCAGTCGTGATTACATCACATGTATGCCATAGGTTTCATGGAAAGCTAAAATCCTAATAGGGCCATATTGGCCCAATGAGGAGCATGTAACAAATATGTGGTACTTCTCTTTCTTAGTGTGCTTTTTCCCTTTCACTAATCCAGATCATTACAAAAACATGCATTCCTATAAGAATTTGTTGCAATATATTCTGACGAGATTGTCGTATGGAGCGTAAATATTTGAACTAGTAATATGAGGCTAATTTTGTCTAGTGTAAAATGTTTATCGAATATAAGTATCATATTAAATATTTTCTCATGCATTCTTGTATAACGAGGTGGATTTATTTCCTTGCACGCATGGTTGCATGTTGAGATAGCAAGTTTGCATTAAATATGCTAATTGTGTGGAGCTTGCAATTAAAAATATATAAAAAGGAAAATAGTTCATGAGGTGATATGTATGGTGAGATGCCATGTGCGCATGTTGACATAATAGAAGTAGTCTGGATTACATACTTAGATGGGTGCGGAGGTTCAATTGCGTCCATGATCATCAGAAAATTCAAAACAAATACTAGAAAAAAAATCCGAACTAGTTTCGCACAGAAGATAATTTGGTGGGTGAGCTGCAGTCCAAAATGTAGCTCATTTGGACATCCGAGTAGCTCTCGGTAAAAAAGACAAATTTGAGTTATGTGAAAATTTTAATTGTTCATTTATTGTACTGACCCAATTTATATTTTTTGTTGATTGCTACCTATATGTCACAATGATCAGAAATTTGAAGCGCTCTTGATGCACCAAATTATCTTCCATGCAAAAAAGCATTTGATTTTTTGGAAAAATAGTATTTTTTGTAAATTTCCTCTACATCGGGTGCAGATGATCCTGGGCTTAGAAATGTATATTAGATAGGCTGAACCTGAATTCGAAAATACAAGAATGCCCTTATAGTTAGTAAGTATTCGAAAAAATAAATTTTGATTAGCATGCTAAAGTGATTTTCAAAATAAAAATCTAGGTCATTTGTGACTCTAAATTTTAACTCTTTGAAATAATTTACTTTCGAGTGCTATCATATAACGTTTCTCACAAACTTCTTGGAATAGCATGGAATTTCACTTCAATAATAATTCTTAGTCATATGTGTACGTCGGAGATTAAATTCGGATATAATTGTGAATTTATGAAATTACATGCCAACTTAACCTAAAAATGGCTTGAAGAACTAGGAAAACAATTATGCTCATTAACCTCGTAAACCCATTTGGAATTTAGAACCGATATCAATTGTGTAGCGCTATATATAAATATATGTGGGTATATATGAAGTTAAAAGCACTAAATGTCATAATTTTCCGGACTAATATGAGGAGAATTAGGGAAAATCTAAGGGGTCAACTAAGAACAATCACTAGGTACATATGCATCTTCTTATATGTACTTAGATAACATCGTAAAATCGATGTTATCATAAAATATCCCAATAATATGCACGATAAAAATGGATCAAATTATACATATGTGCAATAAAAATTTAGAGCAACCATATGTTAAAGATAATATTGGACTACACGACTGATGTTTTTGCTCTATGACATTAACACAACATGTAGGATCTAGAAATATTTTGTGAACTAGGTTGGAGTTATTTTAGTTATATGTGAGCTTGATGGCACAATAACCCATAGTTTGTTCACATTGACAACAAAAGAGATAGATCGGTGGGAAGATGTACATGATGGTGACGCCTTCCAGGTCAACAATTAGGCAAGTGTTTGCACAAGGGAAAACGATGTTGAACCAGTAAAAATATGTCAACAAGAAAATTTATTATTAGGAGTGCCTATCTCTTAGGACTTTTCGAGTTAAAGGGGTTTAGAAATAATTTCTAAGAATCTTAATTCTAAAAAAATTCTTAGTGAGATTTGATGTGTATGATAAACAGAGATGAAGGCCGAGACGAGCATGGATGTGATGCTTTATGGGTTCATAATTAGCATGAGTTCACACAGATGAGAACAATGGCTATATTATAAATTTCATGCCAACAAACTTATTTATTGCCAAGAGATCATATCTCTTGTATTTTCCTACTAAAATAATTTAAAGTTCGTTGAATTTTAGTTCTATGGAATGGCCACTCAGAGCGTAGAGCTGGAACTGAATATCGATGTCAATAGTACTAATTCTGCTTTTATAATAAATTATGGAAATTTTGCTATCTAATGTTCCCATTTTGCATGTATAAGACGATTACCGAAACAATATGGAACTAGTATAATTTACTTGGACAAAACAAATATTAATCATTTTTAGCAACATAATCACACATAAAATAATAACAAACTTTTGACTTCGAGAACTTTCCATATATAGACTATCGTTGTTTTATTTATTTTTGAAATTCCACTCAAAAGACAATCTCTAGTGTTGTGTATCTCAAACCTTGATGTCCTTTCTCTAAAACAATATAATACCCATGCCGATAACATACCATATTTTTTTTATATGAAATCAGATAAAATTTACACAAAATATTATGCTAGAAAATTAGAAAAGAAAAAGAAAAGTACTTAGATAGTACGCACACTCGACATCCCATAGATCTTCATAATAGTACTAATTTTTTACACCTCCTTATTGACGGATGAGAATTGATAGATCCTCATAATTGGCAATAACATGTTGTGAACATCCATTTGATGGACCCCTATTATAATGGACCCTAATGAAAACATCTTCATAAATGTGCCTAATCATCTCATCAACATTGATCTGGCACTATTTGTGCCATGACAAATTAAAATTAGAGTTAGTATGATGATATTCACATATAAATATTGGATAGCTTGTTATATTATATTTAGTAAAATATTTTTGTCATCATACTAAGAATACTAAAGATGATTCCCACAAAAGTGTTTGGATCACTTTGCTAGTTTATTTAAAAGAATCACATACTGCACCAGTAGTGAAACATTTTCCTCGAGTATATGTATGATGTTAAATATATATAAACAGACGCACAAACACACACATAAACAATCTATTTAGCATCCTATATTAATTATCTAAATGAGTAATCCATACTAACATATTTTCCTCAACATGCAACCATATATAAGAAATGACCCACTTCAACATGTAATTATGCATGAGATTTTTTATTCTATTATGTTACTTATATACAGTAAATATTTTACTACTATCATTAATCAAATCCGTATGTATTTTAATTTTTGTTCTCATCTTATTAATACACATGTTCATATTGCATACAACCAGATGTCATTGAATTATATGGTCACCAATTCAATGCATATTTCATATAAAAATCAAATACATCTGTACTTCCATTTTTGTTCTCATATTATTAATCCAAATATGCTTGTTCCATACAACCAAATATCATTAAAATATATTCCAAGCAATTCCCGCAGCAACTCTCAGGGTATTATCTAGTTCTAGAAACTAGTCGGTACGAATTATGCATGTATGGGCTGAGCCACAAAATAAGAGAATCAAGGCTTACATGGTGCAATCAAATTAAGACATAAGGAATCGAAGTGTACGTTTGGACTGCGAGGTAATTAATTATGGTCGGTGTGGAGGCAAGGAGGGTATCA
The DNA here is from genome assembly GCF_904849725.1 of Hordeum vulgare subsp. vulgare. Lineage (NCBI taxonomy): Eukaryota > Viridiplantae > Streptophyta > Magnoliopsida > Poales > Poaceae > Hordeum > Hordeum vulgare. The sequence goes on from NC_058522.1 coordinate 581,532,594, forward strand.
GACCAGCATATACCACGTTTTCTGGTCTTGGTTTGCATATGGATTAACTCCCACAAACAAAAGAAAGAGGAATTTTTGGCATGATAGTGCATATTTGATATGTTCTAAGACCGTTTATATATATAAACATGTGCAATACTACATGTATATGATACAAAAAGTAAGTTGATCACCATTTTAAATTTCGTAAGTACAATGTTCAACACAAATTAAGTCAGAAGGCACAAGCTAAACCTGAAGGTAGCCGGAAACACTTCTATACCTGAATGGTTGCGAGAGGAGGCTTATTGAGCCGCCTGAGGAGGCTTCGCACCTCTCGCCGTCGTTGCGCCCTACCTTCCGGATTCGCCGTCGCCGCTGCCGCCAGGCCCTCCAAGAAGACAAACGTCAGAGCCACGACGAGGGCGACCAAGCACGCTCGCGTTGCTGCCATTAATTGTCTGTTGTATATCAGAGCTAGCTAGCAATCAAGCTTTGTTGGAGCTGGTGTAGGTTTTGCTAGCTTCAGTTGCGGTGCTATATATATCTCAGCAATGGAGAGGTGGCGAAGCATCCCTGCTTTTTATAAGGCCGGCCGAGAGAACTCACTGGTCACTGCTCAGCCGCCGTATATTTTAGTTGGGAGGGACCGATCGTAGTAGAATACTGTACAAGGAATGATTAATCAGCAAGCTAGATTGTAGTACTATGTAGTATTGGACTGCATGTCCGCGTCCAATTGGAATTCTGAAGGAAGCTGCAGCTATTTCTTGATCCTCTCAGCTGCCTGATTTGAGAACGACGCTCGGTCGCCTCCGCATAGCCAGGCTTTCCCGGCATCCGTCTTATCTCCCAGAATTCTTCACTGGAAGGATGCCCAGTGACACTATGTTTACCACACAACTTACGCGTTGGCAGTGTGTTCATCACGCATTGCCTGGAGAGCTTGTCCCAGTAGTACAAGGCTCCTCTATAGCTGCAACTTGGATGATGATTTTCTTGTGCCTGCGTTTCAGTTTGGATTTTGTTTTTTTTTGTTTGAGTTTGGATTGCTCTACCCAGAGAGTTTCCTGGTCATAGGATGGCGATTCACGATGTTGTTCCGACGTTGAAGAAGATCAAAGCCGAGTAGTACAACATAGTAATTCCTCCACTTCCTCTCCCTTGTTTGTTTATGGCTATTCTACTTTTCTCCAATAATAAATATTAGAGCACCCACATAACCTTTAGAATTTTAAAAAAAAAAAGATGGATGACCACCGTCCTCTGCATTATAATGATGCACGCAGTCATATATTATTAATAATAGAAATGTCAGCAGCCGAACAACCTTGACCCCGAAATAAAGCGGAGAACAAACATTGAGGCCGCATATCTCGTGACAGTAACTCTCACAGATAGCAACCAATCATATGTTACATGCAAGACACATCAGAAATGAAAAATAGTCAACTCCTATGATATACCTTCAAAAAGGAATAGATGCATGTGCGTCGATGACGGCCAGTCTACCAAAAGTTGAACCACATATTCTCATCCCTAAAACAAAGTTTCAATCCACCACCTTCAGCAAAGACATAATGCATGCCCACATCGACATAGTCCGATCAAAGATCTTGTGTTTTCATCAGAGTTCATAAACTCGTATTTGAAGCCGTTTGTACCATCCGTCCTTATCCGTTTACCGACGCCTCGTTAGCCGGATACCTCTATAGAAGACAACAGAAAACAAATACATCTCATATCGTCTGCCTTCTGCTACTGTCGCACCACCTTCGATTCAACAGCAACAGACTAAAGATGACACCTGCGCCAAAGCCACCGTGCATCACCTGTAGGTAGCAAGCATGAGTTGACGTCTTCTAATAAGATGACGTGCATAGCATCCGCCGGTAGCACATCCATCGGTGGCTTCACCTACTGGTGACAAGCACTACCCGACAACTCCCAAAATGGAAGATGTGTCACCTGCCGAGCCGCATCGAACCCGATCTGTTGATGAAGTGGACATCCCTTACCGCCACCAGCCTTTGAAACGCCGTCACCACCTCAACATCCAGACTCCGAGTCGCCCACACCATTTCGGAGTCTCTCGCCGTTGAGGAAGAGGAGTCGCCGCTCCCATTTCAGGAACTAGAGGGAGCACCCACCGTCGTGCTCGCCATTGTTGTTGCCCATACAACGGTACCAACCGCACAGATCCCGCCTCAAGCATCGTCGATGCTGGAGGAAGCTTCGGCTGCTACACACTTTATGCGACGTCCCCAAGTGCGGGATCCCAAGATCCGCCGTCACTAGCGCTGCCACAAAGACCATCACCTGGCTCTTCATCCACAGCGGAGGGGATGCTGCCACCGTCATGTTCGGATCCGAGCTGGAGTCACCGCCATCTCCGTCAAGAACGGATCCGGGCTGGACGCCGCCGCCTCCACTGGTTACGCCCAGCCCCACCTCCATCCTTTGGCCATATCACCCCCTCACCACCACAAATATCTTCACCAAGATCTAGGGCCTTCGCCGCCTAGTAGCCTGAGAAGGAGGAGGAGACCTCCACCTCCACCGTCGAACGCACGGTGATGAGGACATGGCTACCTTGAATACGACCAAAAATATTTCATATTTGCATATTTTTGAGATGATTTCTTATAATAATTATGCAATAATTTGTTTATGTTATCCGGAACAAAAATATTTCACCTATTTTTATTCCATGCCTAAATGCAGAATTGTCGAATGCTTGCACGAACCACCACATGTGAAGATAAAGGAAGAGGAAATGATTAGGTATTGTTCAAGAAGTCGTCACACATCAAAGGAAATAATTATGTGTTATTCAAGAAGTTCTCTCACATCACTTTTAGCCCAAGAGAAGATAAAGTCTAAGTATCTCACGTTCTAGACTCCGATTCGGAATGCACAGACATACCTCGCTCAAAACATCAACAACGTTTTCATACGAACTCCGAATTGGGTGATTCGTTTTTGTTGAAAGTATATATTATGTACGTTCCAGCCCAACTGAAATCACCGCGTGGAGATATTAACGAAACAATCTGACGTTGCATCAGAATCCGAGTCAAACTACAAGTCCAAAGGTGTTGCATCACCTCCACTTGGCCCCATAGGACTTGTACGACCTAGGGTTAGTTTTAGGCTGTGTTGGGACGTCCTCCCACCTCCTTGGCCGCCATCCATTGCTTCTATATAAGTAGATCAACCTAGTAGATTTTTAATTGGGATTTGTTTAGTTAAAAGTTAGCCATTGCAACTTCGTGTACTTCATTTGTCCAACGACCAGACCAAGATCGCTTTCGGATCCCCATCTTTATCAATACTTCATATATATTCACAATATTCAGATTGCTTTTGTCATATTCTTGCTTGTTCTTCGATTGCTTGCAGGAAGAGACATTCGTGCTCAGTTTGATCGTGATTTGGCGTGGTCAATAACCTTTTGGACTTGGTTTAGCGATTGCTAAGGCGCAACGTCGTGCACGTTTGTAGTCGGGTCGTCAAAGTTGTCTCCACCAGCTCGATATCCACCATCTCATTGAAGGATCGTGACACCCTCGCCTCTATTACACGGGCTCTGGCTGGTGACGACCGAGGGGAAGGATGGATGGAATCGAGGCGGCTGGTTGCTAGGGTTCTCCGAGGGGGTATCTTTAAAATGGGAGAGATTTTTACTTCCCGGCTATGAGCGACGAGGGGGTACCTTTAAAATGGAAGAGATTTTCACTACCCGACCCCTGCACCAAGTAGGGATGCATAAATTCACTTTAGTATGAGTATCAAGATAAACATGATCCTAAAAAAATTAAATGGGTATCAAGATATTTCTTGATGAGTGGTTTCACCACAAACCAAATTTGATCTTAAATAAATGTAGGAAAACCAACGTACATCATCTGCCAATTCTAAGAATTAAACTCGGATCACTAGGTTACACAACCACATGTACAACCATTAAACCAAGGCTCTCTTTGCAACATAACTTCTAGAATAGGCTCGTCTGAATTAAAATGTATTGGTATTATACTTCTGGCATGCGTAATGTACCAACTTCTCTGAATTCTCAGGTTAGTATTCAAACCAAGCATCTTGCCGACCAAATGTACATCGATCACATAGAAATCCACAACAATTAATAGTTTCTCCAGCGCCGGGCAAGTCTCCCCACGCCTATCTCGTTGACCTCCAATTAAAAATGAGATGGAGCTGCACACTACTGCAACTTGGTGGCCAGCCACAACATCTTTCCAGAGCACCAGCATCGTCAACAACTTCTGTTAGTTGACATATGCATGAAGCTGCCCAGCGTTTAGTCCTCTACTCTTCTGAGTATACATGTGATTCTTTTATTCCATTGACAGCAGCATATATCATATAGCTGATGAAATGATAGTGACAACATTGTTTTTTAGAGATAGAAAACTAATAAGAAGCTAATGATTCAAAATGTGCTCCAATAATGCACTTGTGAATAATTAGGATGAATAAATTTAAGATCAGATGATGTTGACAGGATGGCAGTCAACGAATAGGTGGTGTATTGAGCAAAAAAAAGGCACTGAATTTAATTACACTTGCTCATACATACGATTGCTAACGCGTACACTCCAAGTAAGTAAGTGCCTTCTTCCATCGCCATGAGCTTCTACCTCCCTTCTGGCCACAACCTGCGATGAGCTTATGCTTCTATTCTTGGGTTCTCGTCGCCTGTGATGGTTGCCCCGTCCGAACAAAGAAGAGAGAAGGGAGCAAGATGAAGCATATAGCAGGCAACACGAGCGTTAGCCGCAACAGTTTTCTTATTGTAGAGTATTATGATTATTGGAAAGTATAGGATAGATTACGATTTGTTTCTGCCTTGTCTTTGTACTTTAAGATGGTCATGTGCTTCTATGTATACGCCCATGAGGCTCAAGCAATACAAGCCACTATTTCATCAGTCTCTCCTTCCTTCTAACATGGTATCGGCCTAACCGATCCGCACTCTAGTTGCCACTCACCGCTTTCGCCATGCGCGCTGCCCACAGGACAGTCGGCCTTCAGTGTTAGACATTGTATATCTCGTATACACATGGTATATGTATAAACCATGTGTATTACGTTGTAGGCGTGCGTGTGTTGGTTTAAACTAGGGATATCTTGTTAGGGTCTATCTCTTGTGTTTAACTTGTAGATAGAGATAGATCCTAACTCCTTGTTGAAATCTCCTTGGTCTTGTGCCTTTATTAACACGCACGCGTCCTTGCTAACGCATACGCTTCAAGCCTCTCTATTCTCACATGATATAGAGCCTATCTCTTCCACCCACGTCCAAACCTTCCTCCATCGCCGCTGCCGCCTCGTCCAAACCTTCCTCCACCGCCGCCGCCACCATGTCTTCCTCTTCCTCCACCCACGTTCATGCCTCTTCCTCCCTCGCTGCCCTTCGTCACACCATCACCGAGAAGCTCTCCCGAGACAATTTTCTGGTGTGGAAATCTCAAGTACTTCCTCACATCAGGGTTGCCGGCCTCATGGGGTATCTTGACGGTACCATCACGGCGCCCCCTACCATTCTTCAATTTGAAATGGACGTCGCCGGGAAGAAGGAGATGGTCTCCACCCCCAATCCTGCCTACACCATCTGGTATACCCAAGATCAACAAGTCCTCACCTTCCTGCTGGCCTCGCTCTCCCGGGAGGTTCTCCTGCAAGTTCATGACATCATCTCATCCACCGGGGTCTGGCACATGATCTTGCAGCTATTCGCCTCACAATCCCGTGGGCGCGTCATGCAACTTCGGGGGCAACTCTCCACAACTCGCAAGGGCGATCTCTCTGCGGCCGCCTACTACACCAAGATGAAGGGCTTCGCCGACGAGCTTGTTGCGGTTGGAAAACCTGTTGATGAAGATGAGGTAGTGTCCCATCTACTCCACGGGTTGGACTCCGACTACAACTCCTTCGTTTCGGCGATCTCCACCCGTGCTGCAGCTGATCACCCCATCGGCCTCGCCGAACTCTACTCTCTGCTACTCTCCGCCGAGTCCCGTCTCGAAGCACAGAACACCACCCTCTCCCACTCCCTGAATCTTGCGTCGAAGGGGGGGTGGCCGTGGCTCTCCTGCTCGGTCTGCAGATGGTCCAGATCAACGCTTCAGTTCCAGCGGAGGTGCGCCTCCTCCAGGACGCGGTGCTGCCTCGTCTCAAGGGCCCCTTGGTCCCCTTGTCTGTCAAATCTGCAAGCCATGGGGCGTGGTCCTGCAAGAAGCGCTTCGACAAAACCTTCAACAACAATCCCAAGCGCCGTGACAAGACTGCAAACACTGCCACTGCCTCCTACGGTGTTGAGACCAATTGGTACCTCGACACAGGTGCCACCGATCACGTTACCGGCAAGCTGGAGAAGCTGACTGTGCGTGATCGCTACACTGGACCGGATCAAATTCACAATGCGAGTGGCCAAGGTATGGAAATTACACATGTTGGTCATGCACTTCTTCCTACTCCTCATGAATCTCTCAGGCTAAATAATATCTTACATGTCCCCACCGCATCCAAAAGCCTTCTTTCTGGTCACCAACTTAATTACCAAAGATAATCATGCATATCTCCTTGTTTACCCCGAGTTCTTTTCTGTTAACGATCAGGAAATGAGGAGAACAATCCTTTAAGGTCCAAGTAAACATGGACTATACCCCATTGCTGGCCAGTCGGTAGAACCTGGACGTCAACTTCTTGGTGTCGTCAAGCCATCTACCTCTAGGTGGCATAGGCGCCTAGGTCATCCATCAATCCAAGTGGTGCAGCAAATTCTTCGTCACAATAGTCTTCTTGTGTCAAATAAAACTGATCATCATCTCGTTTGTGATGCATGTCAAATGGCCAAGAGCCATCAATTACCTTATTCTCGTTCAACTAGTGTTTCATATGCTCCTTTAGAGCTAGTTTTTTCAGATGTATGGGGTCCTGGACCTCTTTCCATTGGTAGACAGAAATATTATGTCAGTTTCATCGATGATTTTAGCAAGTTTAGTTGGATTTATCTCATTAAAAATAAATCTAATGTCTTCCAAAAAATTCATATCTTCCAAGCTCTAGTTGAACGCTTATTTGATCGTAAAATCATTGCCATGCAAACTGATTGGGGTGGTGAGTATCAAAAGTTAAACCAATTCTTTGAACGTATTGGTATTACCCATCATGTTTCATGTCCTTATGCTCACCGACAAAACGGGTCTGCTGAACGCAAACACCGTCACATTGTTGAGGTTGGCCTATCCCTCCTAGCACATGCATCCATGCCTCTCAAGTTCTGGGATGAAGCATTCCTCACAGCCGTCTACCTTATAAACCGTGTTCCTAGTCCTGTTATTCATAATCAAACACCCTTGGAACGCCTATTTAACACTACACCAGACTATTCCTCTCTTCGTATTTTTGGCTGTGCGGTATGGCCTAATCTTAGGCCCTTTAACAAACATAAGCTGGAGTACTGATCCAAACAATGTGTCTTTCTTGGTTATAGCGCTCTTCACAAAGGCTATAAGTGTCTTGATGTTTCCACCGGTCGTGTTTATGTTTCTCGCGATGTGATTTTTGATGAACATATTTTTCCCTTTGCCGCACTACATCCTAATGCCGGTGCTTAATTGCGCAAAGAACTCCTACTCCTTCCTCCACTTCTCCTTAATCATCCACCTCTCTCGGCTCCGGAGGAAGTGCATACTAATAATGTGATAATTTATGATACTAATGGGCCTAACTCTGATGCAAGTGTGCAGGAATCTGTTCATCCAGGTGCTGGCGACACTCATGATTTTATGTGTGCAGATTCTCCTACACATGCGGCATCCACAGAAGATCCGGCCGGCGCAGAAAACGAGGTTGATCTCCCTCGTATACACATGATATATGTATATACCATGTGTATTACAATTGTAGGCGTGCATGTGTTGGTTTAAACTAGGGATATCTTGTTAGGGTCTATCTCTTGTGTTTAACTTGTAGATAGAGATATATCCTAACTCCTTGTTGTAATCTCCTTGGTCTTGTGCCTTTATTAACACGCATGCGTCCCTGCTAACGCATACGCTTCAAGCCTCTCTATTCTCACATTCAGAACCGTTGTTGGGGGCCGCGTCACCTATACCTAGGGTTCCTCCGCCGGTCGTGTTTACCGGCTGGCCTAGAGAGTCTTCTTTCCGATCTCTTCATCCGATTTTTTTCTTTCTCGTCGGTCACATTGATGGGTGTTTATTTTTATTTTTTGATTATTTGATGTAAGATCGATTTGCGTCGTCCGTCATCATCGTCGACCCTGCGCCTCTACCCCGACATCGGCGTGACCGTCGGCATCTTCTCCGGCCGGGCGGCCTCGTGCGACGAGGCAGCCCGTGACGGCTGCCATCCACCCGTCTTCTCGTGTGTCGCCCTGCGCCGGTCGTCGTCGGCCTTTTTTGTAGTTTAATGTTTTTTACATATTTGCTTAACCTTTTTCCAAATGAATGAACTTTGTTTTTCATTTGTGGTGTTATTTTGAAATCGATAAACGTTTTTCAAATTTGATGAATTTAGTTGCAAAGTCATTTTTCGAAAATTCGTTGAACATTTTGTAAAAACCAGTGAACTTTATTTTCAATATTGATGATGTTTTCTAAAATTGGTGAACATGTTTCGAATTCGTTGACTTGTTTTTCAAATTCGTGAACTTTTCTTCAAAATTAGATGATTTGTTTTTCTTTTTTGTGAAACCTTTTTACTGGAATGTAGTTCACCAAGTAATCCACTTTTCAAATTTATGTTTTTTCATAAAATTGAAAATTTGAAGTGTTATAGTAGGCAGTATTGTGCAATAAATATTGCGGTCACTTTTGTTCTTATATCATTGGTGCTATTCTCAACTTTTTGAGTTGTTTTTTCGTGCGTAGTGTTTGATGTGATATGTGTTCGTGGGGCGGCACAACTGGGGTTGCAGTGAACGCCAGTTAGCTTCTGCGGCGCTAAAGGCGCGTAATAGGAGCTCCCCCACCTCCTTTGTGAAAGCTGGATGCAAAGTATTCATCGTTTATTTAGAAATGATGGATGTGCATTTAGAGTATTCATCTTATAGTTATAAATTATTTCTGACAATAAAACCCTCTGTCACATATGAAAATCTTCATCATGTATTATCAAAAGCTAAGCTTGCTTAAAAAATGCTGAACATGTATTTTAAGAGTGTCGTTTAAATATTGTTTTCAATTATAATAAATTGTATCCGGTCTGAAGAAATGCTCACCATATATTAATGAAATATTAATAATATATTGTAAAGTGTTCACCATAAATTTAGAAAATTTTAACATTTTAACTAATTTACCGAGTATTAGAAAATAAACTAGTGTGTGTGAATTAATGTATAGGTGTACCTATCAAATGTTCAAGGTGTATTTCAAAACTAATTAATACATTACAAAGTATGTTTCTAAAAATTTCATCTACTTGTGGAAAACAAACCCATATTTTTTAATATAGTAAATAAAATACAAAATAAAGAAAATCTAAAAAAAAACTTAAACGAAAGATACAAAAGTAAAAGAGAAATAAAAAAGTCAAGTGTAAATAGGAAATTATTAAATTTAAATAGTATTATGTAATTAAATAAATAGATAAATAAGGAGAAATTAGAAAAGCAAATAATCAAAAGATAAAATAAAAAGGAAACAAATCCTGGCAAAACAATGTACCAGCGAGACCCTGTACAAGATAAGAAAAAACTGGGGTAAACTATCTGCCGGGCCACTTTGAAGTCAGTGTAAGTTAGCCCAATTCTATTAATGGACGGGTAGCAGGCCGGCACAATAGGAGCCGGACGGTTTTGATTCGTTCATTTAATTTCAAATTTCGTAACTTATTGCGCAATGAAATTAGTTCATGTAATGTAAAACAATTCTTTAAACTTGTAAAAAAGTATTTTATTATCAAATAGTTTTCTTTAAAATGAAAATAATGTTGGTACCATTTAGAACAATGTTCATACAATGTATAATGTTGTCTGTGTTATTTCGAAAAATGTTTTAAACTATTTAAAAAATGTTCATGACATCTATAAAAACATGCATAACATTTTATAAATGTTCTCATGTTTTTGAGAAATATTCACAGAACTGATATTACATGATAAATGTTTGTTTAAAAATGTTCACCGTGTATACACTCCTTCCGTTTCAAAATAAATGTCTCAACTTTATACTAGTTTAATATAAATTTGTACTAAGCTTGAGACAGTTATTTTGGGATGTAGGAAGTAATATTTTTCATTGTGCATTTAGCAAATTTGTAATTTGTATTATGAACTTATTCGACATGTATTTGAAAAATATTTGATCTGTGAAAATATTCAACCTGTATACTAAATTGTATTTAAATAAAGTCAACATGTGTTTGGAAAATAAAATTGAAAAAGTGAAAAAAGGTAATAAAGAGAAAAAGAGAAAATGTATAGAAAACTAAAAAATAAAAAAACGGATAAAAAGAAACATAGAAAATAAAAATAAAGAAAACAACATGGACAGCTCAACCCGTACAAGGTTGCGAAACCTTCAAAACCATTCTATCGGCCATGTCCAATAAATCATACACAGAGGTGAGATGCCACACTCGGGTTTCGGAGGCCCGTTAGCGTCATGTCTGGTTGATTAACACTCTCCTAGCAAGTATTGTACTCCCTCTGTATCTAATTTTTCCTAACTATAAAAATTTAGATACAGAAAGAATATTTAGTTAAACTTTTTTTTATCAATAAGTTAAGCTAGGCCTAGTGCTAACCGACTCTGGCAACATATACCTATACTCAAGATTTTGGTTACCGAACCACAATTTTTTACCAGGGGCACCGGTATTTGCGGATACCGTGGATACCGTGAAATACCGTTCAAATACCGCTCGAAATATTTCAAACGAATTTTGAATTCAAAATTTTCAAGCATGTAATTGATAGCTATTGTACTCCATGTGAGCATAAGCCGTTTCCTATCACAATGGTTGCTAGGTCTTGGAACTCGAACGTGCGACCTGACGTTTGGTAACGTTAAGCTTTAACCACTAGAACAAAACAACTAGCATGATTTACATGAGATTGTACTGTACTTAGCTATAGTTTCAGCGTTCAAATTCAATAATTTCAAATTTTCGATTTTTTTTGCTCGGGATGCCCAAATTCCGTGGGGTAGCGAGAATCGCGGGTACCGCCCGGTATTCATTTTTCTAGCTCGGTACCCAAAACCATGCCTATACTACTCAGACACTCATAGGTGGACGTCAGGTTTACTCCTAACATAACAAGCAAGTAAGCAAGCAATCGAGAATCAACATTAGAGTTCTATCATGTAGTTTTCAGAAGAAATAATCCCAATGCAAATAGAGATACAAGGGTGAACAACCGAACCAAAATACAAGTTTGCCAATGAAAATCAATCCTCTGTATCCAATGCAAACAATTCTTGGGTAGTAATTGGCAAAGGTAAACAACAAAGAGAATCAAACAATGTATGGAGCAAGTTGGATGTATGTAGCAAGTCGGGATCGTTGAAAATGCCACTCTTTTTGGGGATGACCATGTTTCAGCTTCTGTTTTCCACCTTCTAGTCTTGCGTGCTAGAGATAGAATCAGGCCTCTTCCAGCATGACAGCAATTCCAAGCTAGCTAACTATCTAGCCAGTCGCAAACCATCCTGGGTCAGTAAAACAATAATGGGAAAACATGTGAATTTGAGAAGCATTCAGCAGATTCCCTCAAGAAAAAAAAGGGAGAATCATTCAACAGGTATGACAACAGAAATGTCTTTAATTTGAAGGAGAACACAATGGGGTGATGGTTTTATTACCTCGCACAGGTGAGGACCACTTCATCTGGAAGGATTCTCTCATTATTTTTCCACTTCCATCGCGCTTGTTTCTTTTTATGGCCACCGTCGGTCTCAAGACTCTGAACACTTCCCCTCATCCATCGCGCTTCTTCCTTCTTCTCGGCACTGTCGGTCTCAAGACTCTCAACACTTCCTCGAACCCATTGCAGTTGCCTCTTTATATGGTCACTATTGTCAACATCGACATATTCACCCCGACTCTCCCTATAAATAAATTTAGGATGGTTGGGATGAGCACGTACTTCCTTGATCACAGCCGCTACAGCCAAATATTGCAGAAGTGTGTCACCCTGCTTCAGGTCCACCTTTATTACTTTGAGACATAAAACATGCTCGATGCCTAAATAGAAGTCATGAGTTTCAGCAACGTTAACGGACACATCAAATGACATCTCGAACATCTCAAGCTTCGGCATAGCCCCTTTCTTGAACGTTACATATGCCCCATACGAACTATAGAGTTGAAACTTCTTCAGGCATGGGAATCCAATTACGGTCAGCATCTTGTCAGGTCCAGTACCCAAACGCAAGTTTAGAATAAGCAAGGATGGGAGACTACCAAGAGTGTGCAAACCCTCTTCCCTTAATTCAGTTAAATTAATGCCAAGATGACTAAGGCTTGTAAGTCCTGGGGAAATCTGTTAAGGAAATAGGCAATTTTCCGAGTATATTAATCCACGAAATAATAACTAGCATGGCATTGACTAGACTAATGACATACTGATCTTGAGCTAACCTAGCACATACTACACATATAGTGGATACATCTATGCAAACAAGTAGTACTGCTAGGATAAATACGAACATGAGGATAAACGAGTCATACCCTCCAATCGGCCAGTTGGCCGTAGCAGCAGCGGCGGCGGCGGCAGTATCCTCTGCCGTCTTTTTCTCGGCTTCCTCGCGGAAACGGTCAGCTTCGCTTGGTGAAGACATGGCGATGACGAGGGCGACGCGGATGTAGAGAAAGCAGACGGACGGAGGCGAGCAGTCGCGTGATCGCTCCCAAAAACCTAATCGCCCCTCTCCCGTACAGGAACCGGAGAGGCGAGGTTTCGGAGGCCTGCTCTCCCGTCGACCGTGTAGGCGGTAAACGGGCGGAGTCGCCGGCGACAGCAGCAGTTCAAGGAACGAACGCGTGAGGCAGATGTGATCAGATTCTCGTGACGGCTAGGGTAGGCGATCGCGTGCTTGAGTCGAGGCGTGGCGTGGCGTGACGAGGCGATGCGGGCGGCGGAGGAGGAGTGCGCGAGGGCACCTTCTCTTCTCACTCTCTAATAGCATGTGAAAGAGAGACCCTTATAAAGGGGTCCAAACTCTCCTCCACTAGCGGGGTGGGACTAAACTCCCACCACCTTGTCATGCCACCACCTACATGGGCCCTTGAAGATTTTTCTGAAATTCTCTAATGCGCCTAAAGCCCACCTCCAAATTTCAACAATCCCCCACCAGATCTCAAGGGCACATCGTGTTCCCTCTTTCCAATCACTGTTTTAATATACCAGCATTTCAGTGAAGACCTATTAAGGTTGAGCTTCACCTAGAACAAGTAGCTACACTCCTTTACAACTGAACAATGGACTATGCCTTGAATTATCAGCTTGGCGTAAAGGAGCTTCACCACAAGTCTTACTAGTACTAGACTGCCGAAGGTGACCCCTCGGGTGGAGCATATTAGTCACACTCCTGGCCTATTCATGAGTTTACTAGAGATCACCCAAACCTCATAGACTGTGACCAGCAGTCAAGCTCATATAGGTGTGTTCCTCCAAAGATCGCTCTGTAGGACAGCATCTTGCTTACATATAAGCTTTAGAACACATTAAGACAGTAGTCATCCTACCATACAGTATCCGAGAGTATTGCATCTCCAACGGAGTGGGTTAGTAAAGTTACTCTCCTCAGTTCACCACTGGCTTGTTTTCCCAGGTCCTACTTCACGGGATCTCCGATCATATAGGTTGGGTTACTACCATGGAAACTCATGTGGGTCTCATACCCATCTCCCTCGATGCACTATCTATCACAACACGTGATAGCCCTTTAGTAAAGGGATCTGCCAGATTCTTAGCCGTTTGGATATAATCCAACGCTATCACTCCGGAGTTTCTCAAACGTCTGACAGACTTCAATCTCATTCTTATATGTTTGTTGGACTTCATATTGTCCTTTGAACTCTTCACTTTAACAATAATCGTCTGATTATCGCAGTTCATAAGGATAGCCGGAACCGGCTTCTCAACCACATGTAAGTCCATCAAAAGATCTCGAAGAAATTCTGCTTCGACACCAGATGTGTCTAATGCTGTTAATTCTGCTTCCATTGTCGATCTTGTTAAGATCGTTTGCTTGCAAGACTTCCAGGAAACAGCACCACCCCCAAGAGTAAACATATACCCAGTAGTGGCCTTCATTTCATCAGCATCAGAGATCCAATTCGCATCACTATACCCTTCAAGTACCGATGGGAATCCCGTATAGTGAAGCCCGTGGTTGACAGTACCTTTCAAGTAGCGCATAATTCTTTCAACAGCACGCCAATGAACATCGCCCGGGTTTGCAACAAACCGGCTAAGTTTGCTCACGGCAAACGCGATGTCAGGCCTCATTGCGCTAGCTAGGTACATAAGTGAACCGATAATTTGAGAGAATCTCAATTGATCTATAGCTGTGCCTTTAAACTTTCGAATAAGCACACTAGGATCATATGGTGTTTGACAAATTTTGCAGTCTGAATATCCAAAGCGACTCGAAATCTTATCAACATAGTGGGATTGCAGAAGTGTAATCCCACCCTCATCATCTCTCAACAGCTTGATGTTCAAGATAACATCAGCCACCCCAAGGTCCTTCATCTCAAAGTTTTGAGACAGAAAAGACTTAACCTCCTCAATTACTTTGAGGTTGGTTCCAAATATCAGTATGTCATCAACATACAAGCACAATATAACTCCTTCGCCCCCACCATGGCGATAGTATACACATTTGTCAGCTTCATTAACAACGAAGCCAACAGATGTCAGAGTTGTATTAAACTTCTCATGCCATTGCTTAGGTGCTTGTCTCAGACCATATAAAGATTTCAGCAACTTACACACCTTTCCTTCCTGACCTTCTATCACAAAGCCATCTGGCTGTTGCATATAGATTTCCTCATTTAGCTCTCCATTCAGGAAAGCCGTCTTAACGTCCATTTGATGAACGAGAAGACCATGAGAGGCCGCCAATGAGAGTAGTACTCTAATGGTGGTCAGTCTAGCCACAGGTGAATAAGTATCGAAGAAATCTTCCTCTTCTTTCTGGGCATAGCCCTTGGCCACAAGCCTAGCCTTGTACTTTTCAATCGTACCATCGGGCCTAAGCTTCTTTTTGAACACCCACTTGCATCCCAATGGTTTGCAACCATAGGGACGATCAGTGATTTCCCATGTCCCGTTAGCCATGATGGAATCCATCTCGCTACGGACCGCAGCTTTCCAGTAATCAGCATCTGGAGAAGCATACGCTTCTGAAATAGAAGTGGGATTATCATCCACGAGGTATACGAAGAAATCATCACCAAAGGTCTTTGCAGTCCTTTGTCTCTTGCCCCTACCACGGGCTTCCTCGTCATCCTCCTCAGGATTTTCATCATGTGTTTGTTCATAATATTCCATAGGAATGGCAGGCTCAGGAGTTATCTCAGATTCCTGTCTAGAAGTGCTTTGCATATCTTTCATGGAAAATATATCCTCAAAGAATGTAGCATCCCTCGACTCCATTATTGTACCGACCTTCACGTCAGGTACCTCAGATTTCACTACTAGAAATCTATAGCCTACGCTATTCTTAGCGTATCCCAAATTAACGCAATCCACAGTCTTTGGTCCAAGCTTACGCTTCTTGGGGATCGGTACATTGACTTTCGCCAAGCAGCCCCAAGTACGTAAGTACGAGAGTGTCGTCCTTCTCTTCGACCACTCCTCGTAGGGAGTGACCTCATTATCTTTTGTAGGAACTTTATTCAGGACATGACACGCGGTCAATATAGCCTCCCCCCACCATGCCTTGGATAAACCCGATGTATCTAACATGGCGTTAACCAAATCAGTTAGAGTACGG
This sequence comes from Hordeum vulgare subsp. vulgare, assembly GCF_904849725.1. NCBI lineage: Eukaryota > Viridiplantae > Streptophyta > Magnoliopsida > Poales > Poaceae > Hordeum > Hordeum vulgare. The sequence continues at coordinate 581,548,574 of NC_058522.1, forward strand.
TTTTTCCGCTCGGCAACCCCATTTGACTGGGGTGAATAGGGAGGCGTCCTCTCATGAATAATGCCGTGTTCCGCACAAAATGAATCAAATTCGTTTGAGAAGTACTCTCCACCACGATCAGACCGGACTCGTTTAATTTTCTTTTCAAGTTGATTCTCAACTTCTGCCTTATAGATTTTAAAGTAGTATAGAGCCTCATCTTTAGTATTTAACAGATACACATAGCAAAATCTAGTGGAATCATCTATCAATGTCATGAAGTATTTCTTTCTACCTTTAGTCAACACACCATTCATCTCACAAAGATCAGAATGTATGAGTTCTAATGGTGCCAAGTGTCTCTCCTCTGCAGCCTTGTGAGGCTTGCGAGGTTGCCTTGCTTGCACACACGAGTGGCACTTAGAACCTTTGGCTAAAGTGAAAGTTGGGATTAAATTCAGTTTTGCTAGCCGCGACATAACACCGAAACTTATGTGACAAAGACGTGAATGCCAAACTTCAGATTCATTAACACTCGAATGAATATTGTTGACGACTTTATTACAAAAATCTGCTAGAGAAAGGCGGAACAGACCTCCGCATTCATAACCTTTTCCAACGAAAAGTCCATATTTCGTAACTACTACTTTATTAGACTCGAACACCAACTTAAACCCTTCTCTACACAGAAGGGAGCCAGATCGACCGTGCCAACACAAAGAACAGAAGCACTCGCGCCATTCCACCCAGATGCACCACTTTCATTGTTGCCCACAATCATATTTGACTGCTCCTATTCCTGACATACTGATCTGCGCTCGGCTCGCGACGCGGCGGGCAGCGGAGGACGAGTGCGCGAGGGCACCTTCTCTTCTCTTCTCACTCTCCAATAACATGTGGAAGAGAGACCCTTATAAAGGGGTCCAAACTCTCCTCCACTAGCGGGGTGGGACTAAACTCCCACCACCTTGTCATGCCACCACCTACATGGGTCCTTGGAGATTTTTCTGAAATTCTCTAATGGGCCTAAAGCCCACCTCCAAATTTCAACAAAATCCACTTTGGAACATTCCATAAATATGTATCGCCATCCATCTGAAATATGCGAAGGGAAGATACCGGAGGGGACCAAGAATCTATGAAGTCCATGGAACCACCACCCGTAGCTATATGTAGAGAGTGCAGTTTGGAGCTGCTAAGCTTGCACAGTGAGCTGAGTATAATCTCCTCATGCCTCTTGTGACCTAGCTTCTTCATTACCCCACCGTAAACTGAGTGTGTTCAATCTAGTCAGGTTTCCGAGATCCTCCACGGCAGCCAATGAATTCTCTGTAATATCGAAACAGTGGATCCCCCGTAAATTCTTCATATTTCCAATCCTGTTGGGAACCTTACAGGATTCTCCGGTGAATAGGTATTGCAGTTTAGTGAGCAAAACAATTGCAGATGGCAGCTCTTCTATTTCCAACCCCCTGATATCTAGGGTATCTAGATCATGTAGCATCCCAATCCCTGGAGGTAGCTTTGATTTATCTGTGTCCCTGAGGCTGAGATACTTTAGTTGGAAAAATCTATCAATATTGCTCATTTAATACTCTTCCAAACCCTGACAACCTTCAAAGTCCAATACACGTAAAGCTTCAAATGCAACGAGTCGAGGAATATTTTTCAAGCAACCTAATGATGTTACTGTTAGAGATCGAACATGGCTTAGATCTTCATTGGCCAATGCAAATGCAAGTTCCTGGTCAATGTGTTGGATTGATAGTTGTCGAATAATGCCCTGACGATTTGCCAAACTCGTCTCTTCTCCACCCACTATAGTGGTAAAATTATCTTCAGCTGATTTTGATATTATAATTTCCAGCATCATGTCATGCACCCTACAGGCTTGAACCTTACCATCATAACCAATACCCACAGGCTGCACTGTTGGTCCAGACCTGACGCCGAGTACTTTCCGGCGACGGCAACGACGAACGACGACAAATGAAGCCTGCTGACGAACTCAACGAGATACTTTACGCCGAGCTGCACCGGAGTACAGGAAGCTTCTACTAGCCGATGCACCGTAGTGCTAAGCTAGCCATTGAGCTGATTGATTTGCTCCACGTCTGAACACGTACGTATACAAACAGCCTTTGGGGAATTGATTTGCTTTAGGCTGAATACTCAACGCACGCACTTGCACTCGGCGTATTGCCAAAGGCTCGTACCGAGCCTTATTACTTTATTGATCAACTCAACTCACATGATCTGGTTACAAGGGGTGAGGTGCACGCGTATATATATTAGCTAGCCTGCTAATACTATTCCTATACGGTCATTGCTTCGAAACCTAGCCGGATACGTACATGCATGTATTGAATCCGACATGGCTACGTTCTTTCGTGTTTAATTCCAACAATCACCCCCCTAAACACGACGTCGTCACGTTACGTACAGTCCGACGCCGATCTTTCTTCGCATCGCCAGGATCTTCTCTCGATCCAAAGCCTTGGTCAGCAAGTCTGCCAGCTCATCATCGGTGCAATTGTAATTGACCTCCGTCTTCTCTTCTTCCACGCAGTCCTTTATGTAGTGATACATCGTATCAATGTGCTTGCTCCTGTCACGCCGCACTGGATCCTCGCGTAGAAAAAATATAGACTCGCTGTCAACATTGAACACCATTCGTTTCGAATCTCGATCCATGAGATCACCGTGTAGCCTTCCTAGCCACACACCTTGACACTTTGCTTCATTTGAAGTCGATGTCACCACTTTCTGCTTTCGTGATAGCCAGCTTACTATGCTTCTATCAAGGAAATATACCACGTCCGAGGTGCTCTTACGGTCGTCAACAATTCCTTCCTTGTCACTACCACTGTAACCAAATAGTCTCACCATCTTCTTCTTGCTCAGCTCAAGACGAGGTTTCATTGAAGCATTAATTGGATTGCGATCTTGCATGCCACAAATTTCAAGTACCCTTCTTGCATATGCCTCATGGCATAGTGTGATCCCTTCCGACTTTTGATGTACCTCTAGTCCGAGGTAGCAACTCAAAAAACGTAGGTCATCCATCTTGAAAAACTCCTTCATTTGTAGCTTGAACTTTGCAATCACCTCTTCATATGCTCCAGTTATCAATAGATCGTCGTCGTAGATGCCAACTAGTAGACGATCCCTTCCTTCACCTCTCTTGTACATTGCATGCTCTTGGGGCTTTCTCAAATCCAAGAGAAATCATAGTCTGATCAAGTTTGATGTTCCACGCCCGAAGGGCTTGCCGTCGCCCATACAAGACTTTGTGTAGCTTCAATACCTCGTGTCCTTCTCCCTCTTTGATGAAACTCGGTGGTTGATTCACATAAACATCTCCTTCGTCCAAAATCGTGGATTTTACATCCATGTGATGTATCTTCCATGATTCTTGAGCCGCGAGAGCGATGAGTAATCTCACCGATTTCATCCGTGCAATGGGAACGAACATTTCTTTGAAGCCCACACCTTCATCTTGCATGTCCTCTTTGACCACTAGCATCGCCTTGTGCTTCACACAATTTCCTTCAGCTTCTTTCTTGATCGTAAATTCCCACTTGAGCTCCATGGTTTTTTCATTGCTGGGAAGATCCACAAGCTCCCATGCATTGTTGTCGTGGATCGACCCCAACTCTTCTTTCATAGCATGACGCCAACACTCCTTCATATTTGCGTCTTCAAAATCTGCCGGTTTCTCGGCAATTGCTAGACACCTTCGCCCACTTCCTTTGATCTTTACCGGGTCAATCGTCCAAAGAGTATCATCCGGATATGGATGAAACACCGGCTGTAGCTTTATGGATACAGTGGTGGTGTCCTTTCCTCCATTATTGTCGGAGGCGAGATGAAAATTTCTGCTGCAAAAATTCCATCCCGAACTAGGCTTCCTAGTATCCCTGACCCTTCATTTGGATCACTTGTTGCGTTGCATGTGCTCCCTCCAGTCATATGAACTACTTGTAGAGCTTCTTCATGTGATGGAACAAATCCACTACATCCTGCTCCATGCCCTATTGCTGAAGACGTACTGCTACTACTACGTAGGATACTACAGCCTAGTCCACCTCCCTTGCTGCTGATCGGGACAACCAGCTTCGGGTCTTCTGGCCGAGCGACCGTAGCAGACCGGACGGCAGCTCGTCCATGTATTCGCGGTCCAAAATCTGGAATCTCCACAGCCACAGCCGGGAGTGAACCTTTTTCCCTCGCTTTTCCATCCTCTGACACGGCGTGATTCTCATCAGGTCCGAACGGCATAGCTCGTCGTGTGCTATGGTTTTCCGGCACCATCACAGGTGTGTGGTGTACTTCTGACACCATGTCTTTGTCTGTTACTGGACAACATGACAAGGCTGGTGCGCATGTGCCTACTTTTGCATCAGCATACTTTGATTCATGGTCTTCAGGCGCCACGTATGTCGAAGTGACATTCGTGTCCGTAGCATCGACACAAATTTCAGACTTATGCATCGCGTCAGTAGCTTCGACACGAATTTTGGAATCACCCCTCATGTTTGTAACAAGGCCGCTTCTCCACGGCCGAGCGCATGCAATGAGCGCTTCCTTGGCTCCTGCAAAGATAGCACTTACACCCGTAGCATTGATGTAAGTTTCGGAATCACCCCCCGCATCCATAGCATCGACACGAGTTTCCGAATCATGATCTTGAGAGAAAACTTTTCCTTCACGGAGCGCGACAATTTCTTTAGCCGACCCTTGAAGAACTGGATCCTCCTCGTCCACGAGTTCACACATCAACATCATGTCACCTTCATCTCCTTGCTGGGCCATGAGCGCCTTCTCCTTTGGGGGATTCTTGCACTCCGACTTGAAGTGCTCCATGATGCCACAATTGTGACACTTGATCTTGCGCTTGTCGAACTTCTTCTTCTCTATGTATTTTTCGTTTTGAACTGTGTGCATCCTAGATGTTCTTTGACATCTTATTGGTGCAAAGGCTGGATGTAATTGATATCTACTTGATATTAATATATTCCTCTTTTTAAAGAAAAAAAAAGGAGAGAAAAAATCAAGAGTATATGGGCAAAAGAGATGTCTGCACTGCCCGCTTGCTGTTCATGCGGGACACTGCATAAGCCGCTGGCTGTTGAACAGACTTTCAACAATTTCAGTCCTTGACATGCATCCTCGGAATGATTGAAATGAAAGCACATATGTTCCTTGTTTTTCCCTTGACATCTCTCCATGTACAATTCATGTCCTGCTACAAGAGACACGTTGAACTTTCCTAGTATCATTTTGGTTTGATGGTAGAGCACATATATAATTTTGCTGCTGGATTGTATTGGACCGCACGAATGTCTGCATCCAACTTCCAATTGGAATTCTATGCCACGATTCCAAGTATCTATCTTAATTGATTGTATTGTACTTCTTTTCCTGAAGAAGTACAACAATTTTTACGTACTGATGGATCAGTTGTGCTTGTGACCTGAAAGATTTTCTTAGGGAAGGTAGCAGCTATTTCTTCGTGCCAGCCAAAACATGCCGATTAAAGTTATATGGAGCCATCTTTATTTAGAAATTCAAACACTTTGGTTAAAATTCTATTATAGCAGACGTTTTAAAAGAGGATATGTAGTGCGTGAGAAGTCAGTCGGCTGTCAAAGATTGAGAAGTCTGGTCACGTAATGGCATTTTCTAACGTGCCACCCTTTTGGAAAGAAGACACTTCTAGTGCGTTGTATTGTGAGTGCTCCAAGGCACACGGTGGCTGTCCCTATCAGATGGCCAAGATGAAGCTATACATATGAGCTGTATGACCGAGTAAATATACAAGTGGAGTAAGTGGAATTTGGAAAGTTGGAATAGATATGCTTGGACGTTTTCATCCTTCCGCACTTGCATAAATATTAATTATAAAGTATATATCCAGCTGAGAGAATTAAAGGTGAATTGTTTTACTATATATGCTGCCCTTATGCCAAAGAGAAACTTTCTTGCATTAAAGGTGAATTGCAAAGTTGACTGGGTACAGAGGATGTTTCCTGGATGTGTTTATTTAGTGTGTCTCCGGGTCAAGCTTCGATAGCTCCGCATTGTGAATACCACTGCGTGTTGCCGGGCTGCGCGTGCTCCTTCCTGGAATCCGGTGAATGGGATGCACTTTGTGACCCACAAAAGGCTGACGTTCGGCGGAAATCCCCTATATATTCATCACTACTACCCTTGTTCCATGCACACATAGCCACACAAGCAAACAGCTGAGCCACCAATAGCTCAATGGCCGCTCCATTCATTTCTTCTCCTATTCCTATCTTCACACTCGTACTGCTCTCAGCCTTCTCGGCTTTCTCTCCTAGTCCGACCACCGGCAGCGGGAGCCACACCGACCTTGCCGCGCTGCAAGCTTTTAAAGCCCAGCTCGCCGATCCTCACCGTATCCTTGCCCGCAATTGGACCCCTAGCACATCTTTCTGCCACTGGGTTGGTGTCTCGTGCAGCCGGCATAGGCAACGCGTCACCGCTCTATCCTTCAACGGTGTGCCTCTCGCTGGGTCTTTGGCGCCTCATATTGGTAACCTCTCTTTTCTTTCTGTCCTTAATCTCACTCGCGCCAACCTCACGGGCTCCATTCCAGCCGAACTTGGTAGGCTACATCGTCTTAGGTATCTCCGTCTCTCAAGAAATAGCCTGTCAAATGCTATACCTACTTCCCTAGGGAACCTCACAAGGCTTGAGTACATTGGTCTATCTCTGAACAAACTATGGGGGCAGATACCTTTCGAGATGTTGTTGCATATGCACAACCTTAAGGTGATTGCTCTAGCTGCAAATGACTTAACTGGTCAAATTCCACCGTATTTGTTCAATAACACTCCTTCCTTGACGGGCATAGATTTTGGAAATAATAGCCTGTCAGGTCCTATACCACACACCATTGCAACTCTATCTATGCTTCGGTTCTTCAGCCTACAAATTAATCAATTCTCTGGCCTAGTGCCACAAGCCATTTACAACATGTCTAGTCTACAAATTATGATACTCACAGGAAATGGTAACTTAACTGGAATGTTTCCGAGGAATCAAAGTTTCAATCTCCCAATGTTGCAACAATTTTCGCTAGATGATAACAATTTTTATGGTCGATTTCCAGTAGGGTTGGCATCATGCCAGCACCTACAGGTAATTGATCTAGGTGGAAATTCCTTTGTGGATGTTTTGCCAAGATGGTTAGCCAATTTGCCATACCTTGAACAACTATTCTTGGGTTTTAGTGGCCTCATTGGTTCAATCCCAGTTGCTCTTAGCAATATCACTAGTCTTACTGATCTAGACATCTCGAACGGAAACCTCACAGGAGAGATTCCATCAGAATTAAGTCTTATGCATGAACTCTCGTATATGTACCTTGGAGGCAACCAATTGACAGGTAAAATTCCACCTTCCCTTGGAAACCTATCCAATTTGTATTTCCTTGCTTTGGGAAGTAATCAATTGTCCGGTCAAGTACCAACAACAATTGGAAAAAATTCAGCTCTAAATACACTTGATTTGTCAAACAACAATTTAGATGGAAACCTAGACTTCTTATCATCTCTTTCCAAGTGCAGGGAACTTCAAATCCTTGTGATACAGTCTAATTATTTCACCGGCATCCTCCATGGTCATATGGGGAACCTCAGTTCACAGTTAATCACTTTTGCTGCAGGATACAACAAGTTAACAGGTGGAATTCCTACATCGATCTCAAACATAACAAACCTTCAACGGATAGATCTTAGTAACAACTTGTTCACCGAGCCAATCTCAGAATCCATCACTTTGTTGGAGAATCTGGTATGGCTCGATATCTCTCACAATGAAATGTTAGGCCCTATCCCAACACAAATGGGTAAGCTTGGGAGCCTACAACGTTTGTTTCTCCAAGGAAACAAACTTTTAGGATCTGTACCAAACAACTTTGGTAATCTAAGTTCGTTAGAATACGTCGACTTGTCCAATAACCATTTAAGTTCGATGATACCCATGACCTTTTTTCACCTAGATAAACTTATCAAACTAGATCTTTCTCATAATTGCTTCGTTGGTCCACTACCAACTGATTTTTCTGGACTAAGACAAACAAATTACATGGACATTTCTTCCAACTTCTTGAGAGGAAGCATCCCAAATTCATTGGGAGAACTTAGTATGCTAACCTACCTAAATATGTCACATAACTCTTTCAATAACTCAATTCCAGGCCCAATGGAAAAACTGAAAGGTTTAGCATCGTTAGACCTCTCATTCAACAATCTCTCTGGCACAATTCCCATGTTCCTTGCCAACTTTACCTACTTGACAACCTTAAACCTCTCATTCAATAGTCTAGAAGGCCAAATACCCCAGGGAGGTATTTTCTTAAACCTCACCTCACAATCTTTGATTGGCAACGTCGGGCTATGTGGGGCCACACACCTAAGATTTCAGCCATGCCTCTATAGATCTCCCTCAACTAAAAGACACTTGCTTAAATTTCTACTCCCAACACTTGCATTAGCTTTTGGCATCATAGCCCTTTTTTTATTCCTATGGACTCGAAAGGAACTTAAGAAAGGTGATGAAAAAGCTAGCGTTGAACCAACAGATGCCATAGGGCATCAAATTGTCTCCTATCATGAGCTCATCCGGGCCACCAATAATTTTAGTGAAGATAGCATCTTGGGATCCGGAAGCTTTGGAAAAGTTTTCAAGGGAAGATTGAATAATGGCTTGGTTGTGGCAATAAAAGTTCTTGACATGCAGCTAGAGCAGGCCATCCGAAGTTTTGATGTCGAGTGTCAAGTGTTTCGCATGGTGCGACACCGCAACCTAATAAAGATACTCAACACATGTTCCAACCTTGACTTCAGAGCACTAGTGCGCCAGTACATGCCCAATGGAAACTTAGATATACTCCTACACCAGTCTCAGAGTATAGGGTGCTTAGGATTTCTTGAAAGGTTGGGAATCATGCTTGATGTGTCCATGGCAATGAATTATCTACACCATGAGCACCACGAGTTGATATTGCATTGTGACCTAAAACCTAGCAATGTGTTGTTCGATGAGGAGATGACGGCACATGTGGCGGACTTTGGGATTGCAAGATTGCTTCTGGATGACAACTCCATCACAAGTACAAGCATGCCTGGAACAGTTGGGTACATGGCACCAGGTAAATAATTATCTAGCACTTATTATCTTGCTCAACCAAGTACTCATTAAACCATTGATATGTATGGCTTCACCAAAAACAACACATATAGGACTTAATTTCCATTTATATTTTTCTTGAGCAGAGTACGGGTTGCTTGGAAAAGCATCACGGAAGAGCGATGTGTATAGTTACGGAATCATGATCCTTGAAGTCTTCACTGGAAGGAGACCCATCGATGCTATGTTCGGCGCACAACTAAACATTAGGCAATGGGTTCATCAAGCATTTCCTAAAGAGATTGTCCAGGTCATCGATGGCCAGCTATTGCAAGGCTCCTCTCTTTCTGGTTGTGGCTTGTACAATGGCTTTCTTGAGTCGCTATTTGAGCTAGGCTTGGCATGCACCACTGACTCGCCTGACAAGAGAATGACTATGAGTAATGTGGTTGTGAGGCTGATGAAGATCAAAGCCGATTACACCAAACATGCGACAAAGATGTCACCTTATGCTACATAATGATCCCTCCCTCATATCATATATAACTATTGGTGGATCTATATATCATTTTTCATGCATTTAGAATAAATAAACATGTGCCTTTAGTGATGGGGATGAGCCAGTTGTATCGTACACTTGCCATGTATAGATATTTTATCATGCCTTTCTTCTCTCGAACTAAGACTGGCATTCTTGATAGGTTAGAAGTTAGTTCTGAATAAAGAACATGACAAACACCATTGGACATTTCTCCCAGGGTAGCAAAGCTATGAAATTTTGTGTATATGTATAGACGCAACAACATGTCTTATTCACTTAAGTCTCTTGTGTCACATTAAGGCCTCGTTCGGTTACAAGAGATTAGTTCCCCTAGTGGAACTAATCCTTGTAGGGATTGGGTGTCAGCACCTGACCCCCGCTGGAGTTGACTCCCTACCACCACTAGTAGAAAATATGCCTTTCGTCCTAAGCATTAGTCCCGGTTGTTTTTCGGACCGGCACTAATGTGATCGTTTGTCCTGGTTCCAATGCTAGGAGCGGCCGGGGGCATGGCCATGATTATTCCTGGTTCATTTCTGACCTTTAGTTCTGGTTGGTATTACAAACCGGGATTAAAGGTGTGGTGGCGGGCTGGTAGCAGGCTAGGGTCCCAACAAACCCATTTCGTCCCGGTTGGTATTACCAATCGAGACTAGAGGTGGAACATTAGTCTAGGTTTGTATAAACAACTGGGACTAAATATGTCCCTATATAAACCCCTTCGTCCAGCCCGCTCATCCTCTCTGTTTTCCCCATCGCTCGAGCTCTCATCCCTCATTTTTGTCAACATTTATCAAGATTTGAGGCACCCCATCTATCCAAGGGTGTTAAAAGGTTAGCAACTGCATGTTTTCACCTCTCATTGCTAGTTTAGCTTGTTTCATGCTCTATAAGTATAGTGAGTTGTGGGCTTTACTTTGGTAGTAATTATGTGGGAGTTTATTTGATTACTATGCAATCTGAGCTCAAATTGACTTCTTTGTTTGCATATTTTCAGGTGTGGTTTACTTAGTGCCTTCTCGTCCGTCCTCATCGCCGTCGATCGCCCGTGTCGGCCCCTCACCGGCACCACCTTGGTGAGGTTCTTGTTCTTATCCTTTTTGTGAAAAAAATTTCTTATTTTGTATTATTTAGATAGTTGGTTGTATAATTTTCTTACTTGTACGGTTGTTTGTTTCCCATCGGCCCTCGTCCGATTTATGATTCGGATGTGGTATAATATGTTTTATAACTACTTGTTGCATTTTGTGTTTATGAAAATTATGCCCATCAAGTTGACATAGAAATTTTTATCTAGGAGGTATGTGAACAGGAAATTGCAACCGACCCTCTTGTCGAGAAGTTAAATTTAGTTGAAAAACAAAATGAGTAATTGAAAGAAAAATTGAAAAGAATTGAAGAAGAGAAGATGAAATTGGAGTTGTATATTGCCGATGTCGTCGATGATCACAAGGTCAAGATGGATGCAATGCGCTTGAAGATTAGAAAGATTAAAAAATATATCATTAATAAAAAGGATTGGTATCATTGTGGTGTTGGATCAATTATTACCTTAGTTGCGATTCTAATCGCATTTGTTGTTGCATTTAAATGCTTTAGCTAGATAGTTGTATGTTGTTTTATGAGAATAAGTGTGTATGAAATTTATGTATGAAGTTGTATTAATTCGGTCCTTTTAGTGTTGTGTAATGAAGTTGAACCGGTAATGGATGTATGATGACCGATGCTTTCCTCAGCTCATTAATGGCGTGCATCGTTTTCTACGTGCGGCTGAGGCAAACATGCGGGATGGTTTTATGTGTTGTTCATGTAGTGTCTGTAGGAATGATAGGAATTACTCTACCTCAAAAGTCCTTCACGTCCACCTATTTACGTCCGACTTCATGTATGGCTATAATTGTTGGACCAAGCACGAAGAAAGAGGGGTTCTAATGAAAGAGAATGAAGAAGAGGATGATGACAACTATCCTAGGTTCCCTAAAAACGATGGTACTACAATGGGGGGAGAAGCTCAAATTTACGTCCAGCTATAATTGTTGGACCAAGCAGGGAGAAAGAAGGGTTCTAATGGAAGAGAATTAAGAAGACGATGATGACAACTATCCTAGGCTCCCTAAAATCCATGGTAATACAAGGAAAGAAGCTGAAGAAGAGGCATGAGATGAGCCCACTGATGATCTTGGTCGGGCCATTGAAGATGCAAAGAGAAACTGCACAGGTGAAAATGAGAAGTTGAAGTTGCAGCGCATGTTAGAGGATCATAAAAAATTGTTGTACCCAAATTGCGAATATCACAAGAAAAAGCTGGGTACCACACTGGAATTGCTGCAATGGAAGGCAGAGCATGGTGTATCTGACAAGGGAACTAAAAAGTTGCTAAAAATGTTAAAGAAGATGCTTCCAAAGGACAACGAATTGTCCGACAATATGTATGAAGCAAAGAAGGTTGTCTTCCCTCTAAGATTAGAGGTGAAGAAGATACATGCAATGCCATAATGACTTCATCCTCTACCTTCGTGAGGAGTATGATAATTTGAATCCATCCCCGGTATGTGGTGCATTGCGCTATAAGATCAGTAGTGATGACCCTGGTGATGTTGTGGGCGAGCACCCCAAAAAGAGGATTCCTACCAAGGTGATGCGGTATGCTCCTATAATACCACAGTTGAAACGTTTGTTCCAAAACAAAGAGCATGCCAAGTTGTTACGATGGCACAAAGAAGAGCGTAAGAAAGACGAGAAGTTGAGAGAACCCGCTGATGGGTCGCAGTGGAGAAAAATTGAGAGAAAGTGGTCGTAGTTTTCGTAGTTTGGTCTCAGTGCAAATGTCATTAACCCTTTTGGGGAGCAAAGCAGCAATCATAGCACCTGGTCTTTGAATCTTTGTATCTATAACCTTCCTCCTTAGTTGTACATGAAGTGGAAGTTCATTATGATGCCGGTGCTCATCTAAGGCCCTAAGCAACTAGGCAACGACATTGATGTGTATCCAACGCCATTAGTTGAAGAACGTTTACAGTTGTGGGATATAAAAGGTGCACGAGTGTTGGATGAGCACAAACTGGAGTAATTTGACCTACGAGCGGTGATGTTTGTAACCATCAATGATTGACTTGCTACTAGTAATATTTTAGAACAGAGAAATAAGGGATACAATGCATGCACACACTGTTTAGGTGAGACCGAAAGTATATATTTGAATAAATGTAGGAAGAATGTGTACCTGGAACATCGTCGATTTCTTCCGATCAAGCATCTCTTATGAAAGAAAGGCAGGCATTTCAAATGTAAGGCAGATCACCGAAAGAAGTCTGGTCACCGTACGGGTGATCATATACTTGATATGGTCAAGGATTTAAAAGTAATCGTCGAAAAAAGATCACGACCTCTTTCTTCCATTCGGTTAAGCACACGTCCCCGCTTCGGTTGCGTCGATGAGAGACCTACATGAGAGAGAGAGAGCTGATTTTTTAAGGATGGAGAGGAGCAGATCTTTTCCTCACGGTTTTCAGGGGTTCGGAACGGGGAAAGATTTGCTCGAGGCTTAACCGGATGTGTCAAAATGAAAAGGCGGATATTATTTCCTAGTGGGGCCGATCCGCATGGGTCCCCGTGGTTTGTGCACAAAACCACGCGGAAAAGGGCATAACCGAACATAGCTTAAGGCCCCGCTTGGTTTGGGTGTATTTTTATACACTTGTATTTATTTAACAGATGTATAATACTGGTCATATTTGATTTTAAACTAGAAAGAAAAACAACCGGTGTAGGTGTGTATATTTTACACCGGTATTTGGATGAGAAACGCCGATCCAATCAGGGCGTAATGGATAAAATATTCGGAATTGTTGTGCTTGGCTTCTCTCTCCCATCTTATTCTTGACGGTTCTAATATTATTTTTCCAAGAATAGCAAATTATGTAGGTTATTCCTTCTCAGATGAAGATAATGAGCATGATGTAGCTTATCATGTTTTGTTAGAATGGAGCCGTAAGATTAGTATGGGTGAGGTTAGGAACCGGGATGAAAGATAAATTACCGACATACACACTTAACTATAAGTTATTTAGTTAATCTTTCATCTCCGTTTGTATGGGTGAGGTTAGGATGGAGCCGCAAGATTCGTACATGTATAGCATACCATGCACTCAACACCAGTCGTTCCGGCACACATTTGTCTACACTCACGTGCACACTTAACTGAAAGATTTTTAGGAGATGAGCTTGCAAAAGAAGAGGATGCAATCTCCTACATGGGTAGTAATAGGAGTAAACTGACAAAAACTATCACAATCGTGTCTGATAATTCCAAAAGCCACCGTTTTCATAAAAGTTTGCAAAAAACATCAATTTTGAGTAATTGTTTGTCAAAAGCATTAAACGCTCGACTGAGAGCAGTTTGACGCGAAATATGACAAGCTGGGCCTGCTGTCATGGCTGATATGGCACCAAAATATAACGCCTACTGGAATGTTAAGTTAACACAAAGGGCCCACCTTGAATACAGTACACTTCACTTTGTTGCACATTTCATCGAGCATGTTATGTGTAGCACGTCCACCGACGCCCACGCTCGGTCAAAGCGCACTCGACCGCCTGCGCTACTCCCTTCGGCGAGCTCGCCATCGGAGCACCATCCCACCGCTAACCCTCCCTTCCCTCCTTGCTCGCCTCTCCCGAGCCGTTCTCTGCTCGATCCAGTCGCCGGCCCGTACGACGACGGCCATGGCGCCGCCGCCGCAGCTTCTATCGTGCTCGTCCCCATGGGCCCTAACATATCTTCGTCCTAGAGCTCTCTAGTAAGGCCATGTTGGAAATATGCCCTAGGAAATATGCCCTAGAGGCAATAATAATCGTTTATTATTCATACTATAATTGTATTGATTGAAAAACCCAAATACATGTGTGGGTACATAGATAACACTATGTCCCTAGTGAGCCTCTAATGGACTAGCTCGTTGATCAAAGATGGTCAAGGTTTGCTAGCCATAGACAAGAGTTTTCATTTGATAACGGAATCACATCATTGGGAAAATAATGTGATGGACAAGACACAAACTATAAATATAGCATATGATCATGTCAGTTTATTTCTACAGTTTTCTGCATGTCAAGTATCTGTTCCTATGGCCATGAGATCATGCAACTCCGAGGAACCGGAGAAATGTCTTCTGCGTATCAAATGTCACAATGTAATTGGGTGACTATAAAGGTGCTCTACAGGTATATCCAAGGGTGTCTGTTAGGCTGGCATGAATCGAGACTGGGATTTGTCGCACCGTATGACGGAGAGGTATCTCTGGGCTCCCTCTGTTGGGGAACGTTGCATGGGAAACAAAAAAATTCCTACGCACACGAAGACCTATCATGGTGATGTTCATCTACGAGAGGAGATTGGATCCACATACCCTTGTAGATCGCTAAGCGGGAAGCGTTAAGAAATGTGGTTGATGTAGTGGTACAGCTTCGTGATTCAAATCATCGTCGTTCCACGATACGTCCCACGATCCGTTCCGATCTAGCGCCGAACGGACGGCACCTCCGCGTTCAGCACATGTACAACTCGATGACGGATAAGTAGATGAGTTCTCCGGCAGCGTGAAGGCGCGCCGGTGGTGGTGATGATCTACTCCTTTAGGGCTCCGCCCGAGCTTCGCAGAAATCCGATCTAGAGGACGAACTACGTGGTATAGGTTTGAGTTGCACGTGGCAAAAGTTGTGTCTCAAAAGCCCTAAAACCACCAATATATATAGGAGGTGGACTCCCATCCCAATTCGGTTTGGGGGAAGGAGTCCACTCCTTCCTTCCCACCTCCCTCTTTCCTTTTATTTTCTTTCCTTTGGTATTTTTCTCTTTTGGCGCCATAGCCCTCTTGGGCTGGCCTCACCAGCCCACTAAGGGCTGGTGCGCCACCCTAGGGTTACTGGGCTCACTCCCGCGTGGGTAGGCCCCTCCCGGTGAATACCCGGAACCCATTCGTTTCTCCCGGTACAGTGCCGGTAATGCCCGAAAACTTTCCGGTGACCAAATGAAACCATCCTATATATCAATCTTCATTTCTGGACCATTCCGGAAACCCTCGTGACGTCTGTGATCTCATCTGGGACTCGGAACAACCTTCCGTCACCAACACATATAACTCAACTATACTAAAACATCATCGAACGTTAAGTGTGCAGACCCTGCGGGTTCCAGAACTATGTAGACATGACCCGAGACACTCCTCGGTCAATATCCAATAGCGGTACCTGGATGTCCATATTGGATCCTACATATTCTACGAAGATCTTATCGGTTGAACCTCTGTGCCAAGCATTCATATAATCCCGTATCACATTCCCTTTGTCCTTCGGTATGTTACTTGCCCGAGATTTGATCGTCGGTATCCCTATACCTATTTCAATCTCGTTACCGGCAAGTCTCTTTACTCGTTCCGTAATACAAGATCCCGTGACTTACACTTGAGTCGCATTGCTTGCAAGGCTTGTATGTGATGCTGTATTACCGAGTGGGCCCTGAGATACCTCTCCGTCACACGGAGTGACAAATCACAGTCTTGATCCGTGCTAAATCAATGGACACCTTCGAAGATACCTGTAGAGCACCTTTATAGTCACCCAGTTACATTGTGACGTTTGATACACATAAGGTATTCCTCCGGTGTTAGTGAGTTACATGATCTCATGGTCATAGAAATGAATACTTGACACGCAGAAAACAATAGCAATAAAATAACACGATCACATGCTACGTTCATAGTTTGGGTCTAGTCCATCACATGATTCTCCTAATGATGTGATCCAGTTATCAAGTGACAACACTTGCATATGGTCAGAAAACCTTAGCCATCCTTGATCAACTGGCTAGCCAACTACAGGCTTGGTAGGGACATTGTTTTGTCTATATATCCACACATGTATCTATGTTTTCAATCAATACAATTATAGCATGGATAATAAACGATTATCTTGAAACAGGAAATATAATAATAACTATTTTATCATTGCCTCTAGGGCACATTTCCAACAGTCTCCCACTTGCACTAGAGTCAATTATCTAGTCCTCACATCGCTATGCGATTTACATTGGAATGAATCTAACACCCATACAGTTCTGGTGTTGATCATGCTTCTCTCATGGAAGAGGTTTAGTCAGCGGATCTGCTACATTCAGATCCGTGTGCACTTTGCAAATATTTACGTCCTCTCCTTTGACGTAGTCTCGGATGAGGTTGAAGCGTCGTTTGATGTGTCTGGTATTCTTGTGAAACCTTGGTTCCCTTGCTAAAGCAATTGCACCAGTATTGTCACAGAACTGAGTTATTGGATTTAGTACGCTCAGCACAACTCCAAGATCCGTCATGAACTGCTTCATCGCAATCTCAACCGGAGTGTTGGCTTGCCAAGAGTGATGATGATTCGTGGTTATGGCATGCTAGATTTGGACACGTTAACTTCTACGCCTTGAAGAAGATGTCAAAGATGGAGATGGTATCCGGGATGCCAGTTATCGACCATGTTGATCGAGTATGTGTCGGGTGCTTGGTTGGAAAACAGCACCGCAGGCCATTCCCTGCTCAGTCTACCTATCGTGCAAGTGATGCACTCGAGCTGCTCCATGGTGATCTATGTGGCCCTATCACCCCGGCAACTCACGCTGGAAAGAAGTATTTCTTCCTTGTGGTAGACGACTACTCGAGATATATGTGGGTCATTCTCCTACGATCTAAAGATGAAGCGTTTGAAGCGTTCAAGAAGTTGAAGGCTGCAACAGAGATGGAACACAAGCTGAAGGTTCGCGCTCTACGGACATATCGCGGCGGAGAGTTTACGTCGAATGAGTTCAACGACTACTGCGAGAAGATTGGCATAAAGAGGTTCCTCACGGCACCTTACACGCTGCAGCAGAATGGGGTCGTTGAAAGGCGTAATCGAACCGTCGTTGACATGGCAAGGAGTTTACTCAAGAGCAAGAACCTGCCAGGGACTTTTTGGGGAGAAGCTGTCTCGACGGCGGTCTATCTTCTCAACCGGGCTCCAACGAAGGCGATGGTCGGCAAGACTCCGTATGAA
This sequence comes from Hordeum vulgare subsp. vulgare, assembly GCF_904849725.1. NCBI lineage: Eukaryota > Viridiplantae > Streptophyta > Magnoliopsida > Poales > Poaceae > Hordeum > Hordeum vulgare. Next base: position 581,566,329 of record NC_058522.1, read on the forward strand.
GCAATTTACGGACGTAAGCCGAATGTGTCTCATCTACGGACGTTCGGGTGTGTGGCACATGTGAAGACGGCGGAGCCGCATCTCTCAAAGCTTGCCGATCGTAGCACCAAGATGGTGTTCATCGGATACGAGAGGAGTTCCGGCACCAAGGCATACCGCTTCTAAGATCCACAAACCAAGCGTCTACGGATTTCACGCGACGTCGAGTTTGAAGAAAACAAAGCGTGGAATTGGAGTGCAGCAGCCGGCAATGCTCCAAACGGTAACATATTCACGGTTGAATTACCAACTGATGATGATGCAGGGGAGGATGTCCAGGTGGTTGGCAAGACGCCCAACCAAGGTGACCACAATGGTAGTGATCATCATGGTGCCGACACCGACGACGACGCGCATAGGTCGCAAGGAGATAGCGACAACAAAGCGCACGGCACGGGTGGAGATCTCGATGACAACATCGACAACGAGGCGCATAGTGACAATGACAATCAAGATGATGGTCATGATCACGACGACTGCGCCGACGACGCGGATGTCGATGACACGCCCGAGACTCAGCCATCTTCCTCAAGTGCATCAACATCGACACAATTTGTGTCACCTCCTTCGCAAGCCACAACGGATTCCTCAGGGCCTCGTCGCTACAAGACCCTCAAGAAAGTCTACAAGTACACAAAGCCAGTTATGCTCGAATACTCCGGACTATGTCTTTTCGGAGTTGAGGAGCCGGTGAACTTCGTAGAGGCGAGCAAAAGCCGTAGTTGGACCACGCCATGGATGAGGAGATGAAGGCGATTGAGAGCAATGGCACGTGGACTTTGGTAACCCGTCCTCCAAACCAAAATACGATAGGTTTGTAGTGGGTTTACAAGTTAAAGAAGGACACGGAGGGTGCCATTGTGAAGTACAAGGCAAGACTCGTTGCAAAGGGCTACGTTCAACGTCAAGGAGTTGACTATGATGAGGTGTTTGCACCGGTTGCTCGAATCGAGACGGTGAGAGTGCTCCTAGCTTTGGCAGCACAAGAGGATTGGAAGGTTCATCATATGGATGTTAAATCCGCTTTCCTCAACGGCGATCTCACAGAAGAAGTGTACGTGGAACAACCCCTCGGCTACGAGAAGAAAGGCGAAGAAGGGAAAGTTTACAAGCTCAAGAAGGCACTTTATGGGTTGAAGCAAGCGCCAAGAGCTTGGAACTCAAAGTTAGACCGAAGTGTGGTCTCGCTCGGGTTCAAGAGATGTCCCCTCGAGCACGCAGTCTATACAAAGAACTCCAAAGGCCCAAACCTGCTAGTTGGAGTTTATGTCGACGATCTGATTATCACCGGAGATAGCGTACAAGAAATTGAACGTTTCAAGGCGCAAATGAAGAACAAGTTTAGCATGAGTGATCTGGGATTACTCAGCTATTACTTGGGCATCGAAGTAAAGCAAAGCTCCGGAGAGATTTCCCTATGTCGATCGGCTTACGCGGTCAAGTTATTGGACAAGTGTGGCATGTCAAATTGCTACGCGACACAAGTTCCAATGGACCAACGTCACAAGTTGAGCAAGCGTAGCTCAAATCCGCTGGTGGACACCACAATGTATCGAAGCGTTGTGGGCAGCCTGAGATATTTGGTTTTCTACCTTGGCCCGAATCATGTTGTTTGTTGATGACCGAAAGAGCACAACGGGCATGGTTTTCTACCTTGGCCCGAATCCGATTAGCTGGAATTCTCAGAAGCAAAAGGTGGTGGCACTGTCTTCATGCGAGGCAGAATACATAGCGGCAAGCACTGCGGCTTGTCAAGCAGTTTGGCTGAGAAGACTCCTAGCTATTCTTGCAAAGCGGGAGGTGCAGAAGGTGTCACTGAAGATCGATAACCAAGCTGCAATCTCGTTGCGCAAAAATCCGGTTAATCACGAAAGGAGCAAGCACATAGATACCCGGTTCCACCATATCCGGGAGTGCATTGAAGAAGGGTTGATCGAGGTTCAACATGTGAACACGAAAGACCAACTTGCCGATATTTTCACCAAGTCCCTCGGTCGACAGACGTTCATCGAGATGAGGAGGAAAGTCGGAGTGCAAGAAGTGAAGTCAAGCAACAAGATTAAGGAGGTGAATGTAGAAGTTAATCATGTTGTTTCTTTAGGATTAGGAAAGAAAGCCAAACCGATTCCTAGTAGTATTAGGATTCCTAGTCCTAGTCTATTTCCATAGTCCCTTGTGGACGTGTATAAAAGACACCCTAGGGGTGTTGATTGTAACACCAGAAAAACGAAAAGCAATACAAAGCAAAGGCTCGACACGGGCCTTTAGCCATCAAATCCATCGATCAGTTTTATTCGTGTCGCTAGTTACGCAAGTTCCGTCAAGTAGCCGGCCGAAGCAAGAATCGCGTAGGCACGCCTGTACAGCTGCATACGCACGTTCAAAAGCCAACAACTCTGTGTGCGATTCCGTGTGCGATTAACACGAGCTAGCACGTTTCGGAGGTTGTCGAAGATCGTCATCACTCTGCTCTCGATATTCACCTTGCATCCATTCTCGTCAAGCTTCCCAATAGAGATGATGTTGTTGCGCAGCCATGGGATGTAGTACACTCCGGTGAGTATGCGATGTTCGCCTGTGAGACCCTCAAAGAGGACAGATCCTTGCCCGCAAATCTCCACATATGAACCATCACCGAACTTGACCGAGTCTTCAACATCGTATTCCAGCTCGAGGAATTTCTCCTTGCACCCCGTCATGTGGTTACTGGCACCCGTGTCGAGATACCACGACACGTTCTGATCACCGGATAACTTTGGTGTCACTTTTTCCTCATGAAGTAGCACCTTCCGGCTTGGTTTCACAACCACCGTTTCAACGAGATCACAAACTTCAGCCATCAGAAGACCTGGACCTTCGTCTTCCTGCTTTGCCAAATTTGCCTTGATCTCCCGCTTATTAGGCTTTGGACAATCTTTCACAAAGTGACCCATCTTATTGCAGTTATAGCACTTGACCTCGGACAAGTCCAAGTTCTGTGGTTTCTGATCTTTAGATTGGCCCGCCTTACCACGACCTTGTGGTTTGCCTTTTCCTTTGCCTTTTTCGGTTTGTCCATCGCCCTTCGTGTTGCTTGAGCCTTCGCCACCGTCACGCCTTCCTTTGCTACTTGGGGCCTCCCAATCTGCGCGCGAGTACATGAGTTGGTCACTGTTAATCATGTTGTTTCTTTAGGATTAGGAAAGAAAGCCAAACCGAGTCCTAGTAGTATTAGGATTCCTAGTCCTAGTCTATTTCCATAGTCCCTTATGGACGTGTATAAAAGACACTCTAGGGGTGTTGATTGTAACACCAGAAAAATGAAAAGCAATACAAAGCAAAGGCTCGACACGGGCCTTTAGCCATCAAATCCATCGATCAGTTTTATTCGTGTCGCTAGTTACGCAAGTTCCGTCAAGTAGCCGGCCGAAGCAAGAATCACGTAGGCACGCCTGTACAGCTGCATACGCACGTTCGAAAGCCAACAATTGTTATCTAGAGCCTCGACGATCTACGATCTACGATGACGGACAGCGACGCTGAGTCGGTCAAGTCCGGCAGCGGCGGTGCCAAGGCGAACAAGAACGGCGACAAGGTGAAGAAGGGCGTCAAGTCAGCAACCAGTGGTGGATGAATGAGCGGAGCCAACGTCCACGCGCATCGCAACATCCCCATCCAGTACCCGATGCTCACCGACGCCAACTACGGCGTGTGGGCGGTGAAGATGAAGATTATTCTCCGATCTCTTCGAGTGTGGGAGGCCATCACGGACGACGACGTCGACGAGGAGCGCAACGAAGGTGCCATGGCCGCCATAGCCCAGTCTGTGCCGGATTCCATGCTGATGACATTGGCGGAGTTCGAGACGGCAAGAGAGGCGTGGAACGCACTCAAGGAGATGAGGATCGGAGAAGATCGCGTCACCAAGGCACGGGCACAAGTGCTGAAGCGCCAATTTCACAAGTTGCGGATGGAGGAAACTGAATCGGTGAACGACTATGCCATGCGTCTTACTACTTTTGTGGGAGAGATCCGCGCGCTTGGTGCAAAGCTCGAGGAGACCAAGATTGTGGAGAAATTTTTCAGTTCAGTGACTGGAAAATTCACGTACATCATCGGCACGCTCGAGCAGCTTTACGACATCGACGACATGACCATAACGGAGGCGATCGGACGCCTGCGGACGTGGGAAGAGAATGCTCGTGGCTGTCGAAAAGGCAAAGGAGGAGGTAGTGACCAACTCATGTACTCGCGCGCAGATTGGGAGGCCCCAAGTAGCAAAGGAAGGCGTGACGGTGGCGAAGGCTCAAGCAACACGAAGGGCGATGGACAAACCGAAAAAGGCAAAGGAAAAGGCAAACCACAAGGTCGTGGTAAGGCGGGCCAATCTAAAGAGCAGAAACCACGGAACTTGGACTTGTCCGAGGTCAAGTGCTATAACTGCAATAGATGGGTCACTTTGCGAAGCATTGTCCAAAGCCTAACAAGCGGGAGATCAAGGCAAATTTGGCAAAGCAGGAAGACGAAGGTCCAGGTCTTCTGATGGCGGAAGTTTGTGATCTCGCTGAAACGATGGTTGTGAAACCAAGCCGGAAGGTGCTACTTCATGAGGAAAAAGTGACACCAAAGTTATCCGGTGATCACAACGTGTCGTGGTATCTCGACACGGTGCCAGTAACCACATGACGGGGTGAAAGGAGAAATTCCTCGAGCTGGAATACGATGTTGAAGGCTCAGTCAAGTTCGATGATGGTTCAGCTATGGAGATTTGCGGGCAAGGATCTGTCCTCTTTGAGGGTCTCACAGGCGAACATCGCATACTCACCGGAGTGTACTACATCCCACGGCTGCGCAACAACATCATCTCTATTGGGAAGCTTGACGAGAATGGATGCAAGGTGAATATAGAGAGCGGACTGATGACGATCTTCGACAACCTCCGAAACGTGCTAGCTCGTGTTAATCACACACAGAATAGGCTCTATATCCCTAACCTTGATCAATCTCAACCGGAGTGTTGGCTTGCCAAGAGTGATGATGATTCGTGGTTATGGCATGCTAGATTTGGACACATTAACTTCTACGCCTTGAAGAAGATGTCAAAGATGGAGATGGTATCCGGGATGCCAGTTATCGACCATGTTGATCGAGTATGTGACGGGTGCTTGGTTGCAAAACAGCACCGCAGGCCATTCCCTGCTCAGTCTACCTATCGTGCAAGTGATGCACTTGAGCTGCTCCATGGTGATCTATGTGGCCCTATCACCCCGACAACTCACGCTGGACGTTCGGGTGTGTGGCACATGTGAAGACGGCGGAGCCGCACCTCTCAAAGCTTGTCGATCGTAGCACCAAGATGGTGTTCATCGGATACGAGAGCAGTTCTGGCACCAAGGCATACCGTTTCTACGATCCACAAACAAAGCGTCTACGGATTTCACGCGACGTCGTGTTTGAAGAAAACCAAGCGTGGAATTGGAGCGCCTCAACCGACGATGCTCCAAACAGTAACATATTTGCAGTTGAATTTCCAACTGATGATGATGCAGGGGAGGATGTCCAGGTGGTTGGCAAGACGCCCAACCAAGGTGACCACAATGGTAGTGATCATCATGGTGCCGACACCGACGACGACGCGCATAGGTCGCAAGGAGATAGTGACAACGCCGCACACGACACAGGCGGAGATCTCGATGACAACATCGACAATGAGGCGCATAGTGACGATGACAATCAAGATGATGGTCACGGTCACGACGACTACGCCGATGACACGGGTGTCGGTGACACACCAGGGTCTCAGCCGTCTTCCTCAAGTGCATCAACACCGACACAATTTGTGTCGCCCCCTACGCAAGCCACAACGGATTCCTCAGGGCCTCGTCGCTACAAGACCCTCAAGAAAGTCTACAAGTACACAAAGCCAGTTACACTCGAGTACTCCGGACTATGTCTTTTCGGAGTTCAGGAGCCGGCGAACTTCGTAGAGGCGTGCAAAAGTCCTAGCTGGACGCACGCCATGGATGAGGAGATGAAGGCAATTGAGAGCAATGGCACGTGGACACGGAGGGTGCCATTGTGAAGTACAAGGCAAGACTCGTTGCAAAGGGCTACGTACAACGTCAAGGAGTTGACTATGATGAGGTGTTTGCACCGGTTGCTCGAATCGAGACGGTGAGAGTGCTCCTAGCTTTGGCAGCACAAGAGGATTGGAAGGTTCATCATATGGATGTTAAATCCGCTTTCCTCAACGGCGATCTCACAGAAGAAGTGTACGTGGAACAACCCCTCGGCTACGAGAAGAAAGGCGAAGAAGGGAAAGTTTACAAGCTCAAGAAGGCACTTTATGGGTTGAAGCAAGCGCCAAGAGCTTGGAACTCAAAGTTAGACCGAAGTCTGGTCTCTCTCGGGTTCAAGAGATGTCCCCTCGAGCACGCAGTCTATACAAAGAACTCCAAAGGCTCAAACCTGCTAGTTGGAGTTTATGTCGATGATCTGATTATCACCGGAGATAGCGTACAAGAAATTGAACGTTTCAAGGCACAAATGAAGAACAAGTTTAGCATGAGTGATCTGGGATTACTCAGCTATTACTTGGGCATCGAAGTGAAGCAAAGCTCCGGAGAGATTTCCCTATGTCAGTCGGCTTACGCGGTCAAGTTATTGGACAAGTGTGGCATGTCAGATTGCTACGCAACACAAGTTCCAATGGACCAACGTCACAAGTTGAGCAAGCATAGCTCAAATCCGTCGGTGGACACCACAATGTATCAAAGCGTTGTGGGCGGCCTAAGATTTGGTGCATACCCGACCTGACTTGGCTTATTCAGTCAGGATCGTGAGTCGTTTCATGGAGAATCTGACAACCGAGCAGATGAGCGTGGTCAATCAAATCTTGCGCTATGTGAAAGGCACCATTAATCTTGGTTGCACGTACAGAAAGGGAAAGGAAGGATTGATCCTTCGTGGATATTCAGATAGTGACATGGCAGGTGATGTTGATGACCGAAAGAGCACAAGGGGCATGGTTTTCTACCTTGGCCCGAATCCGATTAGCTGGAATTCTCAGAAGCAAAAGGTGGTGGCACTATCTTCATGCGAGGCAGAATACATAGCGGCAAGCACGGCGGCTTGTCAAGGAGTGTGGCTGAGAAGACTCCTAGCTATTCTAGCAAAGCGGGAGGTGCAGAAGGTGTCACTCGTTGCGCAAAAATCCGGTTCATCACGAAAGGAGCAAGCACATAGATACCCGGTTCCACCATATCCGGGAGTGCATTGAAGAAGGGTTGATCGAGGTTCAACATATGAACACGAAAGACCAACTTGCCGATATTTTCACCAAGTCCCTCGGTCGACAGAAGTTCATCTAGATGAGGAGGAAAATCAGAGTGCAAGAAGTGAAGTCAAGCAACAAGATTAAGGAGGTGAATGTAGATGTTAATCATGTTGCTCATGTAGGATTAGGAAAGAAAGCCAAACCGAGTCCTAGTAGTATTAGGATTCCTAGTACTAGTCTATTTCCATAGTCCCTTGTGGACGTGTATAAAAGACACCCTAGGGGTGTTGATTGTAACACCAGAAAAGCGAAAAGCAATACAAAGCAAAGGCTCGACACGGGCCTTTAGCCATCAAATCCATCGATCAGTTTTATTCGTGTCGCTAGTTACGCTAGTTCCGTCAAGTAGTCGGCCGAAGCAAGAATTGCGTAGGCACGCCTGTACAGCTGCATACGTACGTTCAAAAGCCAACACAGACACCCTCCTTAGTTGCCTCCGAGGCAGCCATGTACTCCGCCTCACATGTAGAATCTGCTACGACGCTTTGCTTGGAACTGCACCAGCTTACCGAACCCCCATTAAGAATAAATACGTATCCGGTTTAAGATTTCGAGTCATCTGGATCAGTATCAAAGCTTGCGTCGACGTAACCCTTTATGACGAGCTCTTCATCACCTCCATAAACGAGAAACATTTCCTTAGTCCTTTTCAGGTACTTCAGAATATTCTTGACCGCTGTCGAGCGATCCACTCCTGGATTACTTTGAAACCTGTCTGCCATACTTATGGCCACGCTGACGTCCGGTCTAGTGCACAGCATTGCATACATGACAGACCCTATGGCTGAAGCATAGGGGACGGTACTCATCTTTTCTCTATCTTCTGCAGTTACTGGACACTGAGTCTTACTCAATTTTATACCTTGTAATACTGGCAAGAACCCCTTCTTGGATTGTTCCATTTTGAACTTCTTCAAAACTTTATCAAGGTATGTGCTTTGTGAAAGTCCTATCAGGCGGCTCGATCTATCTCTATACATCTTAATGCCTAGAATGTAAGCAGCTTCTCCTAGGTCCTTCATAGAAAAACATTTGTTCAAGTAATCTTGTATGCTCTCTAAAAACTCCACATTGTTTCCAATCAGCAATATGTCATCCACATATAATATTAGAAACGCCACAGAGCTCCCACTCACTTTCTTGTAAATACAAGATTCTCCAACAACTTGTATAAACCTGAATGCTTTGATCCCCTCATCAAAGCGCTTATTCCAACTCCGAGATGCTTGCACGAGTCCATAAATGGATCGCTAGAGCTTGCACACTTTGTTAGCATTCTCCGGATCGACAAAACCTTCGGGTTGCATCATATACAACTCTTCCTTAAGAAAACTGTTAAGGAACGCCGTTTTGACATCCATCTGCCAGATTTTGTAATCGAAAAATGCAGCTATTGCTAACATGATTTGGACGGACTTAAGCATCGCTACCGGTGAGAACGTCTCATCGTAGTCAACTCCTTGAACTTGTGAAAAACCCTTTGCCACAAGCCGAGCTTTATAAACGGTCACATTACCGTCCGCGTCCGTCTTCTTCTTAAAGATCCCTTTATTCTGAATAGCCTTGCGACCTTCAGGTAATACTTCCAAAGTCCACACTTTGTTTTCATACATAGATCCTATCTCGGACTTCATGGCCTCCAGCCATTCCCTACCTCGCGGGAGTGCTGCAACACCCTCAATCTATCGAGATGCGTGAGGGGATGTTGCACATTCGTGATGTTAGGCAATAACTCATCACCAGTAGGGAGGTTAGGCTTCTTCCGGTGATCTGCCTCGCCGTTGAAATGCTTGCCTTTCTTTCTTATGGGATAATTGGTCGGAATAAATTGACGACACCCTAGGTAGACAACCTTCTTAGATTTTTCCAAATATGTACCTTTAGTCTTATCTAAACAGTGCGTGCATGCATTGTATCCCTTGTTTGACTGTCCTGAAATGTTACTAAGAGCAGGCCGATAATTGATGCTTACGTACACCTGGTTTGGCCCACAATTGTAAAAGTTCATCAACTAATGGCCTTAGGTACACATCAATGTTGTTGCCGGGTTGCTTCGGTCCTTGGATGAGCACTGGTATCATAATGGACTTCCGCTTCATGCACAACCAAGGAGGAAGGTTGTAGATACATAGATTCACGGGCCAGGTGCTGTGACTGCAGCTCTACTCCCCAAAAGGATTCATGCCATGTGTACTTAGACCAAGCCATAAGTTCCTTGGGTCATCTGCAAAGTCCGGCCACTCCCTCTCGATTTTCCTCCACTACGACCCATCTGCGAGGTGTCTCAACTTTTTCCTGTCTTTCTTATGCTCGTCTTTGTGCCATCGCATCAACTGGGCATGCTCATTGTTTCAGAACAGACGTTTCAACAGTGGTATTATAGGAGCATACCACATAACCTTAGCAGGAACCTTCTTCCTGGGGGGCTCGTCATCGCCCTCAACATCACCAGGGTCATCATGTCTGATCTTGTACCGACATGCAGTGCATACCGGGCATTTATCCATATTTTCGTACTTCTCACCGCGGTACAGGATGCAGTCATTAATGCATGCATGTATCTCATGCACATCTAATCCAAGAGGGTAGATAGCCTTCTTTGCTTCGTACGTAGTCTCGGGCAATTCGTTATCCTTTGGAAGCTTTGGCTTCAATATTTTCAGTAACTTCTCAAATCCCTTGTCAGATAAACCAATTTCTGCCTTCTATTTCAACAGTTCCAGTGTGGTACCGAGCTTTGTGCCGCCATCTTCGCAATTTGGATACAACAAATTTTTATGATCGTTTAGCATGGCCTCCAATTTCATCTTCTCCTTTTCTGTATCGCATTCTCTCTTTGCATCAGAAATGACCCGACCAAGACCATCAGCGGGCTCATCTGATGCCGGTTGTTCTTCACCTCAGTCTTCTTCATTGTCTTCCATTGTAGTATCACCGTGTTCTTGAGTGAACATAGGATAGTTGTCATCATCATCTTCTTCTTCATTGTCTTCCATCCTAACCCCTCTTTCTCCGTGCATGGTCCAACAATAATATGTGGGCATGAAACCTCTCTGAAGCAAGTGGAGATGAATGTTTTTCGAGCTAGAGTACTCCTTCACGTTTCGACAGACAACACATGGACAAGGCATAAAATTATCCACTTTGTTTGCCTCAGCCACATCGATAAATTTATGCAGGCCTTTTATAAATCCGAAACCGCGTCGTTCGCCGTACATCCATCGCTTCCGTGCATCGATCTGGCGTTATACATGAATAGTGAAATGACCACTGTACATTGACACATGCAATATTTTTGTATCAATTACAGATGAAAAGGATAAGGTTGCAAACCTCGGTCGAGGATACCATTTAATGTGAACTTAAGTGTGACTCGGGCATTAGTACCGGTTCGTAATGTACTCCAAAGTGCGTCGGTCACCGTACATCCATTGACGGTTCATCTCTATTATGAAATTAAGTATATCAAAAAACATTGCACAACATATGACCAAATTAATACAAGTTCATCATCACATTAAAACCAAAGCACAATAGTGATCAAATGTTATTATTGCAAAAAATAAATACATAAAGTTCTCTCATAAAACAACATGCAACTATGTAAAACATTTAAATGCAACAACAAATGCTATCAAAATCGCAACTAAGGTAACAATTGACCCAACAGCTTAATGATACCAAGCCTCTTTATCAATGACATATTTTCTAATATTCCTAATCTTCAAGCACATTTCATCCATCTCCAAGCGCATTGCATCCATCTTCAACTGCATCGCATCGATCTTCATCTTGCAATCATCTATGACATCGGCGACATGCAACTCGAGTTCCATATTCTTATCCTCAATTATTTTCAATTTTTCCTTCAAGTATTTGTTTTCTTTTTCAAACAAATTTAACTTCTTGACAAGAATTTCTATGTGGGTTGGAATTTCCGGTTCACATACCTCCTAGATTAAAAAAAATGTCACGTTGGTTGTCATAATTATCATAAACACTAAATAAAACAAATAGTTATAAAAGATAATATATACCACATCCGAATCATAGACAGGACGAGGTCCGACGGAGGCGGATACCAAAACCATCGCACTATATAATAACAAAAAATAATGAAAGTAAGTAATTTATACAAGTATGTATCTAAATCATGCAAGTAAGATTTTTTTTTCTTTTGAAAAGAAGGTAAGAACAAGAGGCTCACCACGGTGGTGCTCGCGACGAGATGGGCGCGGGGCGATCGACAACGATGAGGACGGGCACGGGATGGCACCCTACACATGTGCAGACTCTAAGGAGTTAATTTGAGCATTTGAAATGAGCTAAACTAGCAGTGACAGATGAAAGGATGAAGTAGCTAACCTTTTAAAGCACTTGTGCAGTTGGTGCACGGTCAAACCTAGACAAATATTGAGGAAAATGGAGCTTCGAGGTCGAGCTTGGAGAGGAGAAAGCTTAAGTAGTGTGGCTCGGGCATTTCATCGAACGTGCATGAACTAGAGTGGCAAGAGCATGGCATGGTCACACTTAGACAGCCAAAAAACAGAGGAGATGGTGGGCAGGGGCGAGGGTTTATATAGGCAACACTATACTCCCGGTTTTTGTCTAAAACCAAGACTAATAGCCTACCCGTTAGTCCCGGTTCTTACCACAAACCGGGACTAATGCTCCGCGGCACGCCACGTGGCAATCGCTGGATCTTTAGTCCCGTTTTTTGCCCCGAACCGGGACTAATGAGGTGAACCGAACCAGGACCAATGCCCCGACAACCCGAACCGGGACCAATGCTGGCATTGGTTCCGGTTTTCGTTTGAACCGGGACTAATGGTCTTTAGGCCCTCGGCCAAAGACCCTTTTTCTACTAGTGACACACATCTCCAAAACTTTAATAAACCACTTCTATGTACACACCAAAACTTGATATGTACACATCAAAACTTGACACGTACACACTGATGTTTGAGCCAAGTAGACATTTCTTTTAACTTGACACGTTATTTTTTGAGCCAACACAACAATATTTTATTTAGCCAACACGACACACCATAATTTTCAGCCCACAATATTTCATTCAACCCATTTTTCGGTCAAACACTTCACAAAACATTTAGCCAACATTCCAACACGTCTAATAATGATTTAGCCAACATTAACGTGTCAAGCAACTTTTACTATTATCGAATGCGTGTCATCCACTTAGCCAACCTTTTTCACCTTTTTTCCAACACGAAATTCTTTTTTTCCTTCACTTAATTTAAATGACTGCTCACGGCTTGGCCCAACAATGGGCCCATGAACTTGTCGGTTTTCGTTTTCATAAACGGCTAACTGAACCTGTTCGAGGTGTTAACTGAATTCAGAGCTAATTTCCATCTAAATTTATACGCTCTCGATTTCGACTGCAAACATTCAGAGCTAATTTATTCGAATTCATAACATAGTTCATCTTACAAACAACTTCTAAATCAAAATTCCTAATCTGAACGACAAAGAAACACAAAATAAGCAATGATACCAAATAAAAACACATAAAGATAAAATGCTTCGTCCATCATGTTTGACTGCTTTTTCAATTCCACAATCTGTCTCAACTGCTTGTTCAATTTGTGCAACTCTCTCTTCACCAAAAAATCCTCCAATAGACGACAGGCTCTGTGCCCGTTTGAGATCTCCTCCTCCACAGTAGACGACATGGGAGCCGCCTGAATTGGAAGCCCGTGAATTGGGGAGCAGCACTTCAACTTGAAACCCTCGATCCCGAATGTACTTATCCATCCACTCAAAATGACCGCATTCCTCCAAATCCTGAAAAGGGGAATGGAAACTCTAATTCCCAAATCCATACTGCAAAATCAATATCACGTCAAATCGAGACAAATCAGGACAAACCCTACCTTCCCATCCTTCCCACGATGTCGGGCGCTCTCGTATTTGAAAAATTCCCAACCGACATTGCCCCATATCGAGCGTACACATGTCAAGCGCTTCAATGGATCTAAGCGAGGGCAGTCCGGGCAACTAGTCATCTGGACTTCTCCATAACGCGGCCATGACTTCTGAGAGCCAGAAGCGGAGCTGGACATTCCTCACCGCCGCTTCCGTGGACCATTGCCGGACAAGAGGAAGAAGAAGGTGGGCAGAAAAACAGGGGAAGGCAACGGTTATGTCGGGGGCAGGGCACGAGCATGGGAGCGGGGGCAGCCTGCCGCTTATAAAATCGATAAGGTTGACGTGGATAAGTGGTGGTTCCCAGTATGAGGTGGCATGCAGCAACGAGCGACTGGTGGGTCCCGTGTAGCAACGGGTGACTGGTGGGTCCCGCGTTCAAACAACCCAGCTCACATAATCCAAATTTGTTAATAGTTTCCTTCTGTTTGAGGGCTTAAAAGAGCCGTATCGGGCTGTGGCTATTTGGGTCGTTCCAACGGTCGTCTCTGAGCTATTTCATCGAACAACGTCGTTCTCCAGCAAATAATGGGGAAATATATCGCATAGGAGCTATGTTGGAACTCAGCCCTCAGGATCGATTACATTAAATCACGATAAACACGCGCACACAAAATCTTGTAGCCAAGGGCCCTTGTTGTGCCCTAATTTTCCTTCTTTGTTGCTTCCTTCTATCTCAACTCAATTTTTCTCACGTTGAGACTAAATCCCTTGGCTTGACTCTTACGTGTACATATATACGCACACCTGGCCAGGTCCAAAAATTACTCGGACACAACCCTATAACCAGACCCAACTTGCACTTTGCTAATCTAGCTACGTACACGGACACGTGAAACTCACGCCTAGTCTGCCTCTTAGGGAAATCCTAATCAAACTATTGTATGCACGTGGCATACAAGCCAGGAAACCTACCTAAATAGACTAACACAAGTACTGCCCTAATTTGCTAACTAGGACTAGACACAAACTCAAGATTATACCGAATGTTCTCTCCCTAATCTTGACTTGCCATCTTCTTCGTGTTCCGGCTTGTCCTGACTCGTTGTTGACTCGCAACTTGTTGACACATCGACTAAACCGTCATATCCATACATTGAGTATGACCCGTCTGGAAACATGCAGAACCTCATTGCTCTACAATGTTGTGCCACTGCCATTGCTTGGTCGTTGCCTTGCACTCGGTCCACACCATACTCCATGTACTTGCTTGCAGTAGATCCACTCTCCACTACTTGCACATCTCCTTGCTTTACGATGGCATCGCCTACCACCGTCCGCCTTCGACATGACATCGAACCCACGCTGGCCGCAACCAGGACGCTCCACGAGGACATGGACATGACTCACGGAACACCGTGCACACCACTTCAACTTCAACGAATCATCACCCAGACGAGCACTTGGACATGATGACACCCGAACATGCGACTCGCACGACTCCTTGACTCGTCACACTCCCCTAGACGGCGATCTTGATGGGCTCCAGCGCCGCACCTCGGCACCACCTCTCCCATCAATGATCTCCTTCCACCACCTTGCCCGACGACAGCCCACCATCTCCCTCCAAAGGTTTTCGAAAGAACATATGAAAGGAGTTGATGAATTCATGCAATTTGTTCGGGAAATTTTTTCAAAAGATGTTGTCATAGTTTGCCCATCCTGTAATTGCCTCAACCGCTCGAGAAAAGCTCAAGGAGTAGTGGAAGATCATTTGCTTCTTAATGGGATGGTCAGCACATATGATAGATGGATATATCATGGAGAACCTTTAGCCGGACAACCTCAACATATTGAAGTTGATACACAGGCCCCTCATATGATGGGTGGTGGTGATGCTGGCATTGATTTTATGGAAAACATTTTGCGAGAGAATGCTGATTTGGTTGAAGAGGATGGGCATGAAGATGATAGGATTCCTGACCTATTGAAGGATCTGTACGATGCTGAAGATCGTGCTGATGGGCAGAAGTCGTTGTTTGCTGAGGTGTTGGAGGAGGCTAAGCGCGCAGCTCATGAAGGGGGTAAATTTTCAAGATTTACCTTCACCGTGAAGTTACTCCACATCAAGTCTTTCTATCGGATTAGCAATGCTGCATTCAACGCAATACTCCGCCTTTTGACCTTGCAATTCCCTCATAGCTGTGTTCCTAGGTTTTATGATGAAGCATTGAGCATAATCCGTAGGATGGGGCTAGGTTATGCTTCAATACATGTGTGCCCAAATAACCGTGTCTTGTTTCGGAAGGATTTTGCGAAGCATGACAACTGTCCAAAATGCAATGCCGCTAGGTGGAAAGATGCTGATGGGAAGAAGTCAATACCAAAGAAGGTATCGAGGCACTTTCTGTTGATACCAAGGCTGCAGCGGATGTTTATCTCGAAGAAATCATCGTTGTAGGTACAATGGCACAAGCTTTAGCGGCAACCTGTGGACAATGAGCTGAGCCATCCAGCGGACGGAGAGGCATGGCAAGAATTTGATAGTGAACATGGAGACTTTGCTGCAGATCCAAGGAATATAAGACAGGGCATTGCCACAGATGGCTTTAATCCGTTTGGGAACATGAACACCTTCTGCTCCTCATGTTGCTGATGGTCTTGTTGCTGCACCTTCACCTCCAAGGACTCGGCTGCAAAGGGGAGTAACACAACCCAAAAATTACAAAACTATAGCTAATTTTGGTTTGGCTTGCAGCATAGATGAACCCAACACTCTTGCAGAAGCTCTTAGTACCCCTTGATGGAAGCAGGCCATGGATGATGAGTACATGGCACTTCAGAAAAACAAGACCTAGCGTCTTGTTCCTCCTCCTCGAGGTAAAAATCTGATTGATTGTAAGTGGGTTTACAGAATTAAAAGAAAATCTGATGGTACCATAGATCGTTATAAAGCGAGACTTGTTGCAAAAGGTTTCAAGCAACGTTATAGCATGGACTATGAGGACACGTTTAGTCTTGTTATGAAGGCTGCCACTATTCTTCTTGTTTTGTCTATTGCTGTATCAAGTGGATGGAGCCTAAAATAGCTAGATGTACAGAATGCGTTCCTTTATGGCGTTCTGAAAGAGGAAGTGTTTATAAAACAACCTCCTGGGTTTGAAGAAAAAATAGACCTTTTCATGTGTGCAAACTTGACAAAGCATTGTATGGACTGAAACAAGCTCCTAGGGCATGGTACTCACGTTTGAGCACTAAACTTCAAGCACTTGGTTTTGTTCCCTCCAAGTCTGACACATCATTGTTCATCTTTAATAAGCTCAACACATCCATATTTGTGCTTATTTATGTTGATGACATTATTGTTACAAGTTCCTCTGATGATGCAATAGCAGGATTGCTCACAGATTTAAAGTCTGAGTTTGCTCTTAAGGACATAGGGGATTTGCACTTTTTCCTTGGAAATGAAGTAAAAAGGAGTGGAGGCAACCTTCATTTATCGCAAGAGAAGTATGCTAAAGATCTTGTGGCAAGAGCAGGATTGAAAGATTGTAAGTCATCTGCAACTCCATTGTCTAGCTTAGAAAAACTCTCTCTTACAGAAGGGACACTCTTGGATTAAGAGGACAACACCAAGTACGGAAGTATGGTTCGATATGGTAAAGATAGTGCATCTATTGGCTTAACCTTCACCAAGTCATCATCCACTCTTGTTAGTTCATTTTCTGATTCAGACTGGACAGGTTGTCTTGATGATAGAAGGTCCACTGGTGGTTTTGCAGCCAAATCTCATGTCCTGGTGTGCAAAGAAACAGGCAACTGTATCAAGGTCAAGTACAAAGGTAGAGTATAAAGCATTGGCAAATGCAACAACAGAAATTATTTGGGTTCAGTCTATGTTAAAAGAACTTGGTGTTCACTCTAGACAACCTCCATGCTTGTGGCCACATACCATTCTGCTAATCTAGCGTTTCATGCAAGAACACATTGAGATTGACTTTCACTTTGTCAGAGAAAGAATTGCTGCCAAGAAACTGGACATTCGCTTCATTCATCCCAAGGATCAAGTTGCGGATGGTTATACTAAAGCTTTGCCTACAAAGAACTTTGAATAATTCAAGCGTAATCTCAACTTAAAAAAGTTGTGATTAAGAGAGGATGTTAAACACCATGCTGTCACGTATACAGTATGGTCACGCCTCATCCAACCGCAAGGAGTAGTTCAACGTCAGGTTTAGAGATAGAGATAGGATACTACGTACCTTCCAATGTAATCTTATCTCTAGTTTAGATTCTTTTTCTCTCTCAAGATTGTAATCTATCTCGAACAACCTGTACGCATCAGGGTTTAGCCCCTCCCCTATATAACACGCAGGCGCTACCTCGATCGAGGTACGGCGCTTATCAATCTTCACAAATAACAACAGTAATAATTATCTCATGGCATAGAAGCGGCATGAGCACAAACGGGATTCAGAATGAACTATTTAGAACCTTATAACTGACTTTACAACACCAGATGAATACATAGACTCGAGCTCTACAATGATGCTGATAATAGATAGTATTTACATGCCTGGCCTGTAATTAGATATACTCCTTTTTTTTCCCTGCATGTTGCTCCATTAGCATTTTTCCTCTTGTGGCTTTGCTTGGAAAAGTTTCAGAGGTGTAATAACGATGTAAAACCTGTTGTTTCACTCATAGTAATGGCCCTTTTTGCTCTAAGAAAGCTCTACAAGCTAGGCTAGTTTCTCCCAATTATTTCAGCACGGCAAAATCGGACACCCATTGGAGAGTTGAGTACTTGTGTGGTCTTCCATTCCTTGGGCGTCAGGCGTGGTATTAATTATTGGTCACGTCCGTCCGAATCATCTGAAGCAACTGAGCACTGACCAGGATCGGTGATGCTGAGGCCGAAGATGCGCACGCTATCTAGAAGACAATAGTGGCATTAGCAAAGCAGTGATACAATAGATGAATTACATGCAAGAAAGAATGAAAGCATCCCCATAAAAATGGTTGAGTTGGAAAAAAGAAAAACTTACTGTCGTGGCCTCAGAGCTCAGCTGACAGGGAATATATAGCAGGGTTTGTTCTCCTCAGGCAGTACCAGGACGTTTAATTCCTCTCTGAATCACAACAGTAATAATTATTGACAAGAATTACTTCTTGACTAAAACAACATTAGTCAGTCAGGACTTGAGAGCTCTCCTGCGCTTGCGAATGAACCATATTGATCAAGCTTTGTCTGAAAGAAGCTGCTCCCTGGAATAGGCCCACTCCTTGAGCTCTGCCTCATTTTTTTGGCACTGGTAAACTTATCTTCCGCAAGACTGGGACGTAAGCCTGCTCGCATGATTGACCAATTACAGTCATGTGGATGTTATGGCAGGATGAAAATTGCTTGCTAGAAGATGTATATTTTTTTCAAGTTAAGTAAATGGCACAGACGTCAGAGAAGATAACCACTAAGAAGTTGCATCAGTTCCAAGTCCCTTTTTCAACGTAGTTGCAAGATTCAGTTTCCAAATCACTAAGAAGACTGCAGCTTAGTATAAGAAAACAACAACTATATATACGTGTCTGCCCTTGAAAAACTGTATAGAAAGAGATGGAAAAAATAATAGGTGCAAATGCATGGTATAATCCATTTGGGCCCAAAAAAACAAGGCTCCAGGCCGCTTACCTACTCTGCAGCAGCTGGGACAGCTTCCAATACTTGTTGGTATGATGGTATCAACCTGGAGCAAAGATGGACAGGCGACGATACCCACCTCTGCACTGCATGCATCAGAGATCACAAATTTAGTAAAACAGCTAGCACTGCTGAATCCTAATATAAAACAGATGCAGTGTCGAGACGGAATTACTAGCTCAGCCACAGCTGCTTCCACCCCGTTCCACTCCGGCAGAAGAAACATACAAAGAAACTGCTCCATGGAATTGGCGGCTTCCTTGAGCTCTGCTTCAATTATTCGCATTCTGAAATTCATCCTGTGTGAGATTCGGCAAGACCGGAACACGCATGCATGTGTACGTTGTTGCGAAACGAAAATTGCATGCTCGAAGATTTGTTTTTCCAAGTAAGTACTCCCTCTGTTCACTTTTACAAGTCCTTGTAGACTTTCAGACATAGTGCAAAACTAGTTCAACTTCAGTTGTGTGAAAAGACTTATAAAAGTGAACGGATGGGAGTAATAGAAACGGAGAAGAGAATCAATGTAACAAGTTGTACTGATCAGCCATTCCAAGCCTGTTGTGAAACGCATGTCCCTTTAATTAATTATTACTTCTTCGATGCTGCTAGCTAGTTCAATATTTCTAAAAATTGACAAGATTAGCTAAGAAAGATTAAGATGGTTGCATGCATCGATTGATGCAGAGGTCGGGGGTGTGACCTCCTTTTCAAAAAAAAAAAAAAAAAAAAAGCTAAGAAAGACTAAGGCTACATTCATATTACAAGAAAATAACTATATGATTTTGTCCTTGAAAAAATTTAATGTACAGAAAGAAAGAAAAAGTGGTCATGCACGGTATCCATGTGGGCACAGTAGGCTTGCAACACTTGAAAAAGAAAGCCGCTTACCTCCTCTCCTCTCCTCTTCAGCAGCTGGGATCAACTCCAGCCCCGAACAAGTATGGACTATGGATTATGGAGTAGAGCACCACGCCACGATGTAAGCCACCAGGAGGAAATTAAGATGGAGAGATCGAGCTCTGCATAAGAGACCAATAATTTTGTACAACAGGCTCAGAGTAGTAGGACTTTGGGGATGTGACAAATCTTGTGGGCATCCTCCCCTTGGCACCTCGCAGTCAGATTTGGACATAGAACAATTCTGAGTAGCTTCAAAGCAGAGAGACTCTTTATGCTTCCAGGCAAAGATGTCAGGTTGGGGCAATCGCCAATGGAAAGTTCTTCTAGACAAGTCAACTGTCCCAACCATTCTGGTAATATCTCCACGCCTTTCCACCGTACCAACCTCAGTATTTTAAGAGCGGTGAGGTTCTTCATGCTCTCTGGCAAACATGTCAGGTTGGGGCAATCTTCGATGAAAAGTATTTCTAGACAAGTCAACTGTCCCAACCATTCAGGTAATGTCTCCAGGCCTTTGCACTCTAGCAACCTCAGTATTTTAAGAGCGGTGAGGTTCTTCATACTTTCAGGCAAAGATGTCAGGTTGGGGCAATCACGGATTCCAATTTCTACTAGAGAACTGAGGTGGCCCAACCACACCGGGAGTGTCTCCAGGTCATTCAACGACACCAACCACAGTAGAGTGAGTGAGGTGAAGCATCGCATGGCCTCTGGCAAAGTCCTCAATCCACTGACGGAGTTTACACGAAATATCTCAACGGTTGGAAAGTGTTGCAGTCTGTCCTCCCACTTTTCTGGAGAGAGGCTACAACTGGTTAGAACCATCATACAAGGACGAACAGAAGACGACAGCTTTCCAAATCCTCCTTCTGGGAAAATTGTCTCGCTGTTGTTCAAAACCCAATTCATACTTGTTGGGGGATATGGTAGGAACTTCAACTTTGGGCAGTCATGTACCTCCAAATAATGCAAATTAGGGATTAGGAACTCTTCGTTTTCTTCACTTGACTCTGTTGTCCACCATTCCACCAAATTCTCCATCGACCTCAATAGCAATACTCTTAGTTTCATACAAGGTCCACCCTCTCCATAGAATTCCTTACCGATTTTCCCGAGGTTGGGGATGTTCATCAGACACAGCCTTCTTAAATTTGGCAGTGCCCCGAATGGAGGAAGACAATCGCATGCTTGCAAATCACGAAGAGTCAGTTCACTGAGAAAAGGGAGGTAGGACGAGATGTCCAACATCCAGTCAGGGAATTCGTTGCTCCTATACCCAACTAGCCAAAAGCTTTCAAGAGTCCGAGGAGGTACGAGCCTATCCAGCACAGATCCACCTCCTTGGTTTTTCCAGAAAAGTTTTAATACTCGAATATTTGATTTATCACGCAATTTGACTCTGTCTGCATCTTCTGGGTTCCGAACATTTTGAATGTTTTTAAGTACAAGCTCTGAACAAGTCAACCCCACAAGATCCACTATACTGCTGCATCCACTAGTCTCCATGACATGTACATTATGCTCTACCTCGCCCACGAAATTTAGACGCTTCTTAATGGCTTTAACCTTTTCAAGAATATCAGGAGTTGCACTATCAATCACAAACTGGGTGAGACTAGTCATGTCCCCAATGCTATCAGGGCAGTCATGAATCTCTGGAAGGCCATTCATGTGCAGTATTTGAAGCTTAAGGTCACCAAATGAGGAGGGGAGCTCGCTGAGCCCCAGGCAGTATGACAAATAGAGACACCTCAGCTTAAACAACTTGCATAGTGACTCTGGCAATTGTCGGAGTTTAGGACAACTTGTTAGGTTCAAATATTCAAGCTCGAAGAGGTGACCAAAACATTCAGGGAGTTCTTTGAGGTTATGACAATCTGAAAGATCTAGGTATTTCAAATGATTAAGTTGGCAAAATGATCCTGGCAGCATTGAAAACTTGTAGCAACCAGAGAGGTTCACAAACTCAAGTTTGTGAAGGTGGCCGAAATCAATTGGCAGGTTTTCTAGCTCATGGCAACTTGATAGGTTCAGATGCTCTAAACACGGAAAGCCAACAGTGTCAGGTAGTTTGGTGAGCTTTGAACAACTTGACAAGTTTAGGGTTGAGAGTTTAAGAAGGCTACCAAAATTTTCAGGGAGCTTCTGAAGGGCACAGCAACCTGACATGTCTAGGTGGTGTAAGCATGTAAGCTCACAGATTGAT
Source organism: Hordeum vulgare subsp. vulgare (assembly GCF_904849725.1). Classification (NCBI taxonomy): domain Eukaryota; kingdom Viridiplantae; phylum Streptophyta; class Magnoliopsida; order Poales; family Poaceae; genus Hordeum; species Hordeum vulgare. The sequence continues at coordinate 581,588,379 of NC_058522.1, forward strand.
TCAGGCAACTCTTGGAGTATACAACACCCGGATAGATTGAGGAAAAAGAGTTGAGAGAGCTCCCCTAGTGATGCAGGTAGCTTATTGAGCCTGGTACTGCAAGATAGGTCCAAATAGCAAAGTTTGTTGAGGCGACAAATACTGTCAGGCAAGGTTTCAAGCAAGGAATTGGATAGAATAAGAGTTTCCATGTTTTGAAGTGCATGAAAATACTTAGGAAGCGATGTTATTGGCATGCCTGTGGCATCAAGATACCTAATGAGCTTCAATTGATTAATGGAAGAGGGCAGCACCGCAGATTGGCTTTTAGCTGAATGCCCACTTAGGTCCAAGACACGTATGTACTTGGACCGAGAAAATGCCTTTTTCGGGAGTTGCAGTCCCCCCAAATCCCTCAAGTGGAGGGATCTAAGCTTGCCTGGAATATATTTGAACACCTCAGGGTCATTCTTGAAGTTGGTTAACTGTGCATGTCGGCAGTAACGGGCTCTGTTCCAGCTCGTGCTTTTAGTAGCATCCAGATCAATGAATTCATCAGCGACAATTATTGATGCAAGATCATGCACCAAATCATGCATGATGAGTTCTGGAGGAGCTTTGGAATGCAATGGACTTGGACTAACCTGCAGAGACAAGTACTATCAATATAATATTGCAAAGAGAAATATAAAACCCCTTGAGAATAGCAAGTGTTAAAATGGACTTAAGAGAAGACACTAAACTGGTCCAGTAAATCCGTGGAGCCCTTATACAGAACAATTTTCCAACACATAATTTTTGAGAGAAGTCTATATTTCTTTTTCTTTTTTTGCGATGAGAGAGAAGTAAGTCTATATTTCAACCTTGAATTGACACAAATGTCTAAGAATCAACCCTGAACTTCAAAACCGTCTAAGTTACAGCCCTCAACTTTCAAAACCGGACAACTTTCAATCCTGCCGTCTCCTCAAACCGTTTTTTTGTGAGTTGGTGTGGTTCTGACCAGTTGACCCGCCTAGTTAGCTGCCACATCACTGGAAGTGTTCAGAAAAAATTCTGTAAAGTCAACACTACCATGGTGATCATTCTGGGAAAGTTTCAAACTTTTTTCTCAAACAGATTCAAAAAATACAAGGAAAATACATATTCAGCCCCTTTTTTTTGTCAAAATTTAACAAAAACTTGAAAGTGTCCAGAAAAAAATGAAACTTTCTGTAAAATCAACGCTACCATGGTGATAATTCTGGGAAAGTTTCACACTGTTTTGCCAAACATATTTAAAAATACAAGCAGAATGCATATTGAGCCCCTTTTTTGGTCCAATCTTGACGAAAAAAATTAAAGTCTCCAGAAAAAAATTGAAAAAATTCTGTAAAACCAAAACTAATTCTGGGAAAGTTTCACACTTTTTTGCCAAACAGATTAAAAAATAGAAGCAAAATACATACTCAGCCCCTTTTTGGTCAAAATTTGACCAAAAAAATAAAGTCTCCAATTTTTTTGAAACAATTCTGTAATCTCAAGAGTACTATGGTGATCCAGCGCAGCCAAACATTACTAAGACCTGATGATTGAACTAGCGCAACTAACTCATGCACTGTGTTACTTGCTCTACCGGCGAACTGGAACATGCAGCTAGGAAAATGGCTACACAGCGCCTTGATGCCTCTTGAGCTCATGACACAATCTACAGCGAGAAGCTTCAGGTTTTTCAGTTTGTTCATCACCACTGAACAATCACCTTCAAAAACTAGAGGGGAGTTGCACAGCTCCAACACTAACAGAAGAACAAATCTCAGTGCACAATTCTTCAAAGAACATAGTCTATGCTGGACGTTTTTTCAGAGAACTGCAAAATTGAGGTACAATTCTTCAAAGAACAACGTAGCTTGGGGTGGGAGGAGTGAGGAGGCTAAGTTAACTGGGCTGGTGACGTGGTGGCTGATGTGGACGTTGACTGGGCGGGTCAATTGGTCAAAACGAGTCAAACTGACCAGAAACCGGTTTGAGGGGATTCAGGGTTGAAAATTGTCCCGTTTTGAAAGTTGAGTGTTGTAATTTAGACGGTTTTAAAGTTCAGGGTTGTTTATTAGACATTCGTGTCAATTCATGGTTGAAATGTGGACTTCTCTCCTTTTTTTTACTAGAAACGATAGATTTTCATAAATTGTTTTTACCACGTAAAGCTAATAAAGCACATGATGTATATGAGGAATGGGAGCACATACATATTTCTCTAGATATGTTTTGACTTTTTTGAATTTCTTTGGATGTCATGGTTGATTTGTTTACTAACTAATTCAACAAGTTTCAACTAACTCCAAACTATATTTAACTTGCATATTAACTATAAATAATAAAGATGAGTGATTATTAAGGCTGGCCAAAGTGGGGGTATCATAGCTAGTATCATAGTCTTGAGACTAGCAAACATGCTGATGTGGCAAGTATTTAAAGAAGAAAGAGGGGGTTAGAGTAACATAGGTACTTCCTCCGTCACGGTTTAGAAGGCACGGTTAAACTTGCGTGCGTTTTCAAAATAGACAAGGTTTAAGACGCAAAAGCAATTACTCCTATTAATTAGTACTAGTACTACTCATGCATGCGTCCTCCTAATTTGTTGCTCACATATTAGTACTAGTATTTTCTCAGTTGATTAGGCGCATTAGCATCTACACCTACCACATCTCACAACCAATCGGTGACTACCTTGGTCCCAGAGATTTTCCAAGTGTGCCTTCTAAACCGTGACGGAGGAAGTAGATACCGTATCATGTTAAATGCTATGCTACTATGTGTCATGCATGTCAATAAATGAGACCACCTATGATACTAATTTATGACACTATGCACTATGAAGTTAGTATCATATAGTAGTATCATATGCATGATACTACTATATGTTACTCCCCACTATGAGCAGCCTAAAGGAACCGCACCCATGCCCACTCCTGGGCAGCAAAGGGGCCCCTAATTACTGTAGCCGCCGGAAGTCCAACCATGCGCGCCTCCACAGAAGCAGCCCCCCGCCCCAAAGGTGAGGGGGGGGGGCTCGCGTTCGCACAACTCCGGATGGAAGAAATGGAATCCAGGTCTGGTTGGCCACTACAGCTTTAGACCAGGTTTAAACTGATACTACCAAATGAGGAAATTTTAGGTGTGACTTCCGAAGAGATTCAGTTGGTCATTGTTCAGAAAAAGTTGCTTCTACGACTACTCACAATGGGGAGTAACATAGAGTAGTAACATATGTATGTTACTAGTCTAAGTTACTACCTCCACAGTGGATAGTAACATAGAGATAGTAACATTGAGCCTATCATTTATTAGGCTATAGACTCATCTTGCCTTGGTATCCGCTATGTTACTCATAGAGGTAGTAACATCCTAAGTTACTCAATTTCTCTCTCTTCTCATTTATTAGTTGCCACATCACACTTTTTGCTTAGGTGGCACTTATGTTACTACCTATGTTACTCCCATTGTGGGTAGTATACGACTGGGGGGGGGGGGGGGGACAATAATGACGTGGGTTGTCTATCGGACAACCTAGAAGAATGAATCTAGACTGGACGCCATGGGCGGAGTGTAGAGACTAGTCCTCATGGTCACACACTACCGAATGTGCTGCAATTTTCTTTCTTTCTACTCCCTCCGTTTCTAAATATAAGACCTTTTAGAGATTGTATTATAAACTACATACGGATGCACATAGACATATTTTAGAGTGTAGATTCACTCATTTTGTTCCGTATGTAGTCTTGTAATGAAATCTCTAAAATGTTTTATATTTAGGAATGGAGGGAGTATAATCAGTGCATGAACTTCACCGTGAAACTGTTGTGTTGTAATGTTAAGCTGGTGGCTCTAGCAAATGAAAATGATGTCGTGGTTTGATACTCTACTAAGTTAAGCGGTTCGGAAGCCTATTTTCTAAAATTATTAAATTGATATATATACGTGTGGGGAGTTGCACCGTGAGAAATATATATTCCTTTTTCCAAAAAAAAGAGTGGTGGGTTTCAAAAGGAATGCGGCAAATTTTCTCACTAGAAAAAGAATAACACCATGCACATAATTTGGTGGACTCTTACTAGGATTGAATCATCAATATGTCATATTATTGGAGAGATCTATAGAGAAGAATCTAAATATATATAGCATATCCGACTCAAAATCAATAAAAATAAATTATTTGGATTAAAAATAGATTTAAATTTTGTTGCACATAATATAGATATTAGATCCAGGAATCGAAGGAGAAGAAATAATCTTAAACTAAAAAAATATAAACCCTACATAGTCAAAACAACTGACCTAATAAAGTACAAAATTGAAGTTATCAGTACTAATATTAAATTTAAATTAGACATGGATATATTAAATCATGAACATAAATTAAAAGTCAAAGCGTAGGGCCTAATCTAGAACCATAACATAGTATAATTTATGAAAGCATGTTCTTGTCTAGCTATAATGGTAAAAATGAACCAGCCATACGAGTGAAATGGTGTCTATGGGTACTAACCGAAGCGGATCCTGGAGTCCGAAGAAAGGACATCCCCAAAAGGTAGTTGATGCACCTTTGACCATCGTACCCTGGACAAATGTATCCAAGTGCATTCCATTGCTGGATTAGACGATTGCTGTCCATGACAAAGCCCTTGGGGAAGGCTGCCAAGTACGTGAAACACATTTAGAATTCTAGCTTCATGTAGTAATAGCTCAGCATTAGCCTCTCTAATGTTTCTTTCTGGTGTACTTCTTTCAAACCCAAATCAACCTTGGTGTCTCTTATATCTTTCCATGCATCCATGGTCCTTAGCTCTGACATTACTTGCCCAAGAGCATTTGCCACAAGCGGTAAACCCCCACACTTGCGTGCAATCTGCTTTCCAATTTCTTCCAAGCCACTGTGGTCTTCATTAGGCCCAAATGCCCTTTGCTTCATTAATTCCCAGCAGTCACCAGGTTCTAAAACACCCAACTCTATTATTTCAGACTCAGGAACTGGGCAAATTTTCCTCTGATTTGCAAGAAAACCAGTGCGCAATTGTTGCACTACGCGTAGGTTTCGGGTAGTTACTATAATGCTGCTACCCTTGCGGCCATGCTGTAACATCTCCTTCAACCTTTCAAGTTTATTTCCATCTTCTTCCCAGAGATCATCCAGAACAATCAAGTATCTTCTAGTAGCAAGTTCTTTTTTCAGATGAAACTGCAAATCGCACTTGTCAAGGTCGATAGTGTTATTCATTATTCTTTTCAGGATTGCACCCCCAATTTTGTGCAAATCAAAGTCCTTGGACACCTTAACCCAGACTGAGACGTCAAAGACACTGACCCTCTTGTCTGCGAGAACTGATTCAGCCAATGTCGTCTTGCCAATGCCACCAAGGCCAACAACTGGAATGATGGATATATCCTGGTTAGTTTCACTTGTCAATAGCAGGCTGATTATCTTCTCCTTCTCTATATCCCTGCCCACCATTCCAGTTTTCATGCCATCAGCATTCCAGTTGGCCGCAAGTGTTTCATTGTTTCTGCTCCCTTCTCCCCTTGCTGCTTGAGGCACAAGATTGAGGCTCCTGCCTTGCTTTTCGATTTCGTCTATTTTCTTCATCACGTTCTTCATCTTGTGGGGCATGGTTATTCGCTGCAGGAGTTGATTATGTCTGGAAAACCACAAGTTGACCTGCAAATATATATAAAAGTTGAAGTAATGTCTAGGCTGTAAGCACATCTTTCCCAGGATTAGTTTCAGATTCTCTTCTGCCGCGAGAGGATGGAGAAGAAGGATGCATGTTAGTTACAAAAAAAAAAGGGATAAATAAAGATGAGCTATGGCATAATCAGATATACAAAGACACTTGCTCCAAACACGATAATCTAAGAATTGAACAATATCTTTTTAGATAGATTACGTAAATAAGAATCAACAACTCAATGAATTCCTCAAGATGATTAAGGCATGCCATAATCAGTTCATATGTCACGCAGGCAGAACCTACTACTGTCCGAGAGCCTCTGCTTTATGAAAGTTAGGGGTGGGGGAAACCTCTTTTATTCGGGTCAATAGTTCCTGTGTGACGTTTTTCCTGCGAATTGAATGCAAAGCGACATCGTTCGCAAGAACAGCTCTGCTACGACATCTCTCTGCGTACAAATAGCCCAGATACGACATGGCTCTTAAGTATAATCTCTGTCTGGATTAGGTAGAGCCGGACGAGACCCACAGCTTACCCACGTCGGCGTGGGACCCAGATGGCGGCGACTACAGTTAAACAGTTTTTCCCTGCGCGCGCATCCTCCCTCTTCTTCTTCCCCGGCGACGAAGCACGGCAACGCCGGCGAGCTCCGATTCAGACAAGCAAATTTACAAGCATTCAACCGAATTCAAATAACATAGATACATTTTAGCAAACATAGCAGATAATTTGGTTCGATTACGCACGGAGTAGTACCCATAGTTCTAATGGCAGGCTCGTCGGAGCAAAAGCCACACGGAGTACTTCGATTATATAACGCGGGTATCCAGCAGCTCCTACCCCTAGTTTGATCTCCAAAATTGGGCACCACGTCAGCACGAATAAACTAGGTTTGACCAAGTTTAAAATGAGCATAAAAATTTCAAAAAATCAAAAAATTGGAAAACCAATGCAGATGTTCTTACTTTCTCATATACTAGCAACTCAAATTCATTTGGTAGTTTTAGACATGGTGGACAAAAGACTTGCTTACAAATGGGTTGTTTACCCTACCTTTGAAATTAATTTGAAACTCATGTGCAAAGACAATTGATTTTAGGTGTTGAACTTCAAACTTTCAAAACCTCACAAAGCTTGATTTTGGAGTGACTAAGAAGGATCCAGGCTTGGTTTTTCATTTTTCATGTTTGAAACTTGTTTAAATGTTGGTCAAACTTAGGTTTGACCAAGTTTGAAATGAGCATAAAAAATTAAAAAAATTAAAAAATTAGAAAATCAGTGTACATGTTCTTACTTTGTCATATACTAGCAACTCAAATTGATTTGGCTGTTTTAGACATGGTGGACAAAAAACTTCTTTAGAAATGGGTTGTTTACCCTACCTTTGGAGCTAATTTGAAACTCATGTGTGAAGACAAGTGGTTTTGTGTGTTGAACTTCAAACTTTCAAAAACCTCACAAAAGCTTCATTTTGGAGTGACTAAGAAGGATCCAGGCTTGGATTTTTATTTTCATGTTTGAAACTTGTTTAAGTGTTAGTCAAACTTAGGTTTGACCAAGTTTGAAATGAGCATAAAAAATGAAAAAAAAAATTGAAAAACTAGTGCACATGTTCTTACTTTGTCATATACTAACAATTCAAATTGATTTGAATGTTTTAGACATTGTGTACAAAAAATTTGCTTAGAAATGGGTTGTTTGAAAACCGTACAACCTCGTTCTTGATAGCCATCTTTGTAAAGGTTTTTTCATGAAAAACTTCATAGTGCAGGTTTTTATTTTTCCTATCTAGCTAGTCACATAGAACGATGGTTAGTACCAGTTTTCTATTGTTTTGATTTTTTTTGAATTAGTTATGCTCAATCCTAACCCTTGAAAAACCTACAACCTCGTTTGTGATAGCCAAGTTTGTGAAGGTTTTTTTATGAAAAACCTCATAGTCCAGGTTTCTTATTTTTCCTATCGAGTTAGTCACATGGAACAATAATTGGCACAAGTTTTCTAAATTTTTTTTAATGTTTTTGCATTGGTTATGCTCAATCCTAACTCTTGAAAACCTCTAAAAAACCCATCAAAACCCCGCACCTGTCCGGACCATTGGATCGCCTTGAATGGACGGTCTGGATTAGGCAGTATAGGGCTACGTCAGCGATACGCGGGCTGCGCTTTCATTGACTGGTCTTTTTAGCACCTTTTTTGGCAGTGTTCTGAAGCAACGGTCCGCGCAGATTGAGCAGGCCTGCCAGATGTTTTTGGGCTTAATTAAATCCATCCCATCCGTTGGACCGTCTCTTACTTTCTCTGCAAAAACGAGGAGCCCGACCAGCCCAGCTCCACCGAATTGTTACGCTCCTCCCCCTCGATTAACTGAAGAATTGTTGCACTCTGTTAACTGAAGAATTGCTGCACTTTATGAATTCAATTGCTGCATTTTATTCATCAGGGAAAGCAAATAATCAATGGACTAACTAGCACTGTAACACTGAGAATATCATTATATGAATTTAGGCAAGTTTGGCTTCACACAAATTCAAATTGATTTCGAATGTCCGAGCACCACCACCCCTGTTTGTCAATGTCGGGGGCAGTGTGAGGTGAGCTAGCGGAAGCAGGCGAGGCACAAATCACATAGGTTGGAAAGGATGTTGTTGTCTCTAACTGCTCCATCACGGTCAGCCCCCCTCCCCCCTCCCACCCAAATCTGGATCAAATCAACCAAAACAAAGGGAAACAATGGCGATGCGGTGAGATCTAACTCGACACGGAGGAGAACAGGACAGGGTTCCAGATTCACTCACCACAGCCGCCGTCGTTGCCGAGAACGAAAGCTCCCCGTAGCTGTCACCCAGAACAAAAGCTCCGCCGCCGCCGTCGGCTCACCGTCTGGAACGAAGAGGAGGGAGCAACACATGTTCAGACAGGGGTACCCGTTCGGACAGGCACGGGGACACGTTTCACCTGATGCACTGACAAGTGAGGCATGTAACTAGATGCACTGCCAAGTAGGGCCCGCGCTTACGTGGATAGGTTGTGGGTCCAGTCCCTAAGACACGTTTCACCTGATGCACTGACAAGTGGGGTCCATAACTAGATGCACTGCCAAGTAGGGTCCGCGCTTACGTGGATAGGTTGTGGGTCCAGTCCCTAAGACACGTTTCACCTGATGCACTGACAAGTGGGGTCCATAACTAGATGCACTGCCAAGTAGGGTCCGCGCTTACGTGGATAGGTTGTGGGTCCAGTCCCTAAGACACGTTTCACCTGATGCACTGACAAGTGGGGTCCATAACTAGATGCACTGCCAAGTAGGGTCCGCGCTTACGTGGATAGGTTGTGGGTCCAGTCCCTAAGACACGTTTCACCTGATGCACTGACAAGTGGGGTCCATAACTAGATGCACTGCCAAGTAGGGTCCGCGCTTACGTGGATAGGTTGTGGGTCCAGTCCCTAACAGCTAATGAGGACATCAGTTTAGATTAAGGGCCATGTCGTGTCTGGGTTATTTTACCAAGGCAATTCAGACGTCCCGCTTCTTCCAATTCACCTCAAAGGTGTCACACAAGAGCTATTGACCCCTTTTATTCACAAAAAAAACACTACTGAACAATAGTAGAAAAATAATAATACATATTAGTCTCTGGAGGCCTTTGCACATACCGTCGGTGCCGAAGAGCGGAACGAGATGACTTATCGGCCCCAAATCCGGCCTCTGATTGCACTGGTCTGCCCGACTCTTCTTCCTAACATTTTCATGGAGCCTCCACAACTTAAGGATCACTCAGTAAAGCTGAATAGCCAAAATCGGATTGTTGCCGCCACCGCCTCGCCGACAACCCCTAGACCCCTCGGCACCGCCGGCAAGAAGGTGTTGGGATCGGGGATCCTCGCCAGAATGCCACCAGAACCCGGAGGGGATCGACGACGAATAAATTCAGAGAAGATTTACCAAGGAAATTAATTGCTCGGGTATGGTGAGACGAGACCTCAGCCGTCCGTTGAGACGAGTCGCTGCCGGTTGTTGGATAACTGAAGAAGAATAACGGGAGCCTACGGAAGTGTTGGGGGCAAACCCTGAAGCAGCTCTCTTTCTCTCACTCGCACAAACGAAGGTGGAAGATAGGATTTTTTTCGACGCACAAACGCCTCCGCCACACAAACGACGCCTTGCATTGGCCGGCACATACCCGGACGCGGCCTACCCAGACAGACAGACAGACAGAGGAGCTCTTTCTCACAGCCGACCGGGCGCATATACCACAGTCCCGGCGAAGACTACGCTCATCTCTGGTTCCTAGGCTCGGCTCATACCGACGCACTTCAACCAGGTACATGGGGTGGGTTTTTATACCCGTGCACACACACCAGGCCAGGCTAGCTACCACGCACACATCACCGGCCTGAAGTCACGGTCACTAACCCATACACGCACGCATGCACGGCGTCCATATCCATGCGCGCATCAATTCCTCAACAGCCGGCCACACGAGCTGGTAGCTAGCATGCAGCTAACAAACTCCCCGTGCAACCCGGCCGGCCAGCCGCTCCGCTCCGCTCTCATGTCAAGATTATAGTAGGAGATCTCTTATAGTACTACGTATATGGGAGAGGAGTTGGTTACTCCTACCTTGGGTTGGGTCTTGTTGATGAGCTCGTTGGCGTCCAACTCATCCAGCACGTCCTCCACGTCGTAGGCGGCGCGCTTAAACTTGGTAAGCCACCGCTGAAACACTCTTCCACCACCATGGCCTTGTCGACGCGACCTGTCATCGGCATCGCCCAGCAAGGCCTCCACATCTTTCATCTTCTCCTCCATCTCCACCACCACCTCTCTGTACCCCCACTGCAGACTGATCTCTGACGCAGCGTATTCACCAAGCTTGCTCACGATTTGTTTCCCCACGGCACCTGCAATCACACCCCCCAGCATGCTCATGGCTGCTCCCCAGCCAAGTCACTCCGACGATCGAGGATGCTTGCCAACTCTCGGTGGGAGGGATTATTATGCTGCGTTTGATGCCTGTCACACACTTTGCCACCGTTAGCATTTATAGACCTGCAAACTCAGTCATATAATAACTAGTGTACTACAGAGGAAACTCGGAGCAACCTATTATGCATTTATTCGGCACCAACTTTACTGTCCTGGTAGGTTGCAGCAAAGCAATTAATACTACTGCCCTGTTGTTTTCCGTGTATATGAACCCTTTACGGCTCGTCATAGTGATGGTATCTTTAGGCTGGTCATAATGACAGTATCATAAAAGCAAGTATAATAAGGTATAGTCAGCAGGCTCTAAGAATTAGAATACTATATTTTTGTTGAGTTGGATGAGAGAGAAGAGGAGAGAGAAAATAAGCGGGCTCTTCGTGAAGAGCTAGCTCTAGCACGTGCTCCTAGGTGCTTTGTGAGAATGAAAGGTGGATCATATATGATAAAAGTAGTACTTTTGTATAGCTAATTATTGTACAAGCTAGCTATAAGATGGTCTATAAGATGGCTTATAGCCAGCAGTTGGCTATACTATTAACCATGCTCTAAGTACTTCCTCCAAACCAAATAATTTCAAAACAATTAGGCACGGTGCATTAACTTTTACCTTGTTTCTTGTTTTTTGACATGAATAAAGGAATCAACCAATCAGAAATGTGGGGCGTGTATGTTTTTAATTACTTGAGACTAATTAACATGACATCCAATGGTCAATTCATTGCATGCAATAGTATTATTAGCATTGATTTCTCTCGTTTTCCTCTTCGTCTTGATCACGGTGCACAACATAAGATGATTTATACACCGGCACGGAGGGAGTAGCATCATGCATGTCAACTACTCCCTCCATCACAGTTTGTTAGGCGCCTTTTCAAAACCAGATTTTTTCACAATCCCACGGAAATAGGGCGCAGCTCCTTAACTACTCCTATTAATTGGAGCGCATTAGTACTCTTCCGTTTCTCTTCTTCAAGCGCTGGCAAGTGGAAACATGAATTGTTCAGGCTGCGCATGCAAGTGTGAACACAAATGCATGCGATCAGTTCTTTCTTTTATTGAAGGGGGAGGTTACAAAGCGTTGGTTTAGCGATTCATTAGGCGCCTCTCCTTCAATTTCGCAGCTCCATCGCCTCTTTATTTCCTGCCTATCACAACGCACCTTGGGCCTAGAGCGACCCGAGAGGCGCCCAACAAACTGTGATGGAGGGAGTAGGCATATTTGATGAGGTGGCATATAATGAAATGAAGAAAGAGAAGATTAAGTACTACGTGTCATATTAAATGTTATGCTACTACGTGTCATGCATGACAAGCCTTAGGTGGTACTCCCTCCGTACGGGTTTATTGGGCCCACACACAAAAACACTAGAACCAAGGCAGTGAAGTATTCTCCATACATATCTTGTGCCTCAGCATCAAATTGAAGTGCATGGACGGTTTGGCTTCCTTAATTAACACCAACGGTTAATGCTAGAGTTACTCCTTGGCATGCATGTTGGTCGTGTATTGGCTGCATGCTCCAGAGATTTCCATCCCACCCATTTCCCTTCTCATAAATAACCATCCAGCGCAGCAACCGAAAGGAGGCCAAGGAAAATTCTACACTTTCGAATGTGATTTAATTACAACCTTAATTACATGGCCTAATAAGATGGGACATGCTTGGACTGCTCAAGGGCCTAAGGCTGGTTGTAATAGGGAGTATCATATAGGTAAACACTTCCTATCCGTGGTCTGAAGAAACTCCAGCGACACACCACTCGAAGGCCGTCGATTCGTTTGAAATCTGACGCTCAAGATTGTGCCTCATATTTGTGAGAAAAAAATCAAAGAAAACCACACCAGCGTAAAACCTGCACGTAATCCCCTCCCCATAATCACTCGCGAGCCCATCATCCATAACCGCTCGCCCCGCCAGATCCACTGCTCCGTCGGCCATCTCCACCGGACTCGCAGATCCACCTCGGCGGCCAGCTCGATGCGCCTCCCACTTCCACCTCTCGGACCAGCTTTCGCCTCGGTTCCTCTTTCGATCCTCTCTGTGGAGCATCACGGCTGCCCCTAGTCCTCTCCACTGATGCACACCATGGGAGGCGATGCTCCATCCTGGCAATAGCAGTTCGAGGCCCAAATCAAGGTCGTGATTCGTACTTCGCTAGGCTCCACCACTGATTGAATCCATTGCATTGGGGGTTTCTCCTGCCGGTCGTAGAAGGGGCATCGGACTGCACAAATTCTGTCCTATGCAGAGCGCCCAACCAGTTGTGGCACCCGGGCCTTTTTTCCTCTTCCAGGTCCCTCCTCCAAATCAAAGGTATTGCTTGAATTGCCTGCCAGTCCATCATCTGTATCCATGCACTAATTATTATCAATTTGATGTTTTCATTATCCATGCTTCATAGGCATCATACATGTGCTTCGACAGATCATAAATATGCTTCGACATTCCAGTTCATTGGCATCGATGGAAGAAATTGGTTTGTAGATCACAAAATGATCGACACACACAAATGTTGGCCACATTTGTTGCTCGATTCCACTAAAAATATTTTATGATGTATGCTTCAAGCGGATGTGTGTTGGCATTGGAGCCAATAGGCACCACCGGAGACATGTATGGAGACAATCGATGCATGCACCTAGATGTGTGATGACACTTGGATCCGCCCTACAATCAAGATGACCACAGGTGAACGGAAGCAAGTTTACAATCTATAGGAAGCATACGATATTAACAAAAGAAATAGTGTGCGAACGAATGAAGCTGCAGGAAGCAAACATACATTATATTGTAGACAAATTATTTTTACCATGAAAGGACTTGTACTTGATGGAAGCAATCTCTTTGGTGGTCGGAAGCAACGTTTTTTCTTGTGTTTGGACTTTGGAAACAAATTCTTAAATGCAAATTTTTGTTACATGGAAGCAGTGTGCTTGGACATACTTTTTTGTTTCTTCCAAACAATTTTTGATTGCGATAGAAGCAGATTATCTCATTGGTGGAAGAAAACTTTTGTTCATTAAACAAATGGTACACGAGATACAAATTTAATTACATCGAAGCAAGTCATCTCGTCGGCGGAAGCAAATTTTTATCGCATTAAAACAAAATAAAATGTTACACACAATAAATTTTTATTTACATCGTAGCAAATCATCCCATTGGTCAAAGCAATTTTTTTGCTGCACCGGAAACGAAATAAAAATGTTACACGAAATACATTTTTAATTACATTGAAGCAAATTCGGTATGCACTAGCAGCAAATTTTCCTAGTATATCTAGAAACACTTGAATAAAGTTTCCGAAAACAGCAAGTATATACAAAGCATACGTGAAGCAACTAAATTTATAGGGAACCAAATAAAATGTGTACACAAAATATAGTTTTGCTGTGTAGAAAATAAACAGTTATTTTGAAAAATATAGGATTGTATCAAAAACAGAGCAAGTAAATTATTCTATCCATGGAAACATAATTTTTTGAGGGAACCAAGGAAACATGGTTTGTTGTGCTGGAAGCAAATCCATTTTAAATAAATCCTCCTACCTAGTTATCCTTGTTGGAAAGCAAAATAACAAAGTAGGTAGCAGCAGACCACACGTGATTGACGGAAGGAGGGATCCATGCATGTCGCTAACTAACCAGGACCACGTTACCTTAAGCCCATGTTTTACTCGGGACCACTCAATTAATGAAACAAATCAGCAAATCTCACTTGCCTAAAAACTCTATCGGACGTCCACTATACTTCCGATCGAATGGTTCAGGGCTAGTCTGATAGGGAGCCAAACATCAGTAGTCTGATGGCTAGTGCCGCCCTATCATATACTAGTATCATGCATATGATACTAGTGTATGATACTACATCCGTAATGGGTAGTATCATGTCTTAGTATCATAGAATATTTCATTTATTGCCATGCATGACACATAGTAGCACAACATTTAATATGATACGGTATCATAATATGATACTCAACTCTCTCTTTCTTCATTTAATTTCATGCCACATCATCAAATATGCTTAGTTGGCACGCATGATACTACTTATGATGCTCCCATTACGACCAGCCTAATACATCCGGACGAAGGGAGTACCATGCACTAGAGAATAGCAAACATGCTGATGTACCAATGAATTAAAGAGGGAAAGAGTGTTAAAGTAACATAGGTAGATACCGTATCATGTTAAATGATATGCTATTTTGTGTCATGCATGGCAATAGGATCATATATGATATTACACATGGCTCTATGACCTAAATATTTTTCTATTGGTAGGAAAAACTGAGCCGACAAGGTGTAGAAGTGCCTAATTAATCGCAAAACTGACGCATTAGTAATCCTCCCTCCACTAAACGAGCGACTTCCTCACATGCATTGGTGGAGACGGTTTCCAAAACACCCCAATTAATAGTCTAATTAATGCCATGCGCCTTATTTCCTTCTAATTGTGAAAAACTATCGTTTTAGAGATACGCCCAATATACTGTGATGGAGGGAGTACTATCATACACTAGTATCATATGCAAGATACTACTATATAATACTCCCCACTATGAGTACCTTTAGCTAGTAACATAGCCTTTTTTAAGATAAGTTTGCTTCACGCCACTCCCACTTTAACATGGGACAAATGGACACGACCGAATCCCACCCGATCCAACAGTCTTCAGGCATAACACGCCCATGGGAGTTCGCTAGCGGATCCGTCCGGAACCCGTCATGAATTAAAGAAGGAAGGAGCCCCACCGCCGCCTTCCCAGGGCCCGGCACAGGCTTGCCGGACGGCCCTCGGGCAGCGGCGATGCGGAGGTTGGGTGGTGGGTGTGACCTGGCCGGCGGCGGGTAGGGTTTCCCCTGAGTCGCCCGGCTCGGGTGACGAGGGGACGGAGGGGTCGGTTGGTTCTATCCGTCCATCATCATGTGAATGCAAAAAAATGAAAATTGATGTTGAAAAGGAGCTTCCCTTTATTTATGTTTGTAGGGGATTTCAATCATCTTCGCTTTATTAAACAACTGTCAAATACATATACAATGATAGCATTCCCTTTTTATACGCCAAAAGGATTTAAACGAAGATGGGTGGGCTGTTCTAGATGCTGTTTTTGTGATCACAATGAGACTATTAAACACCTCTTTCTCGAATGTTCACTGGCTAGACTTTTATGGCGAATTATTCATATAGCCTTTAATATTTTTAGAGTTATAATATAAGTCATGTATCTTTTTCTATTTATCTCAATATATAAGGGGTTTTCTGCATATAGTCCACCACCTGTACATGTATATATACTGGCCTATGGCCTCATGGGAATACAAATTGCTTATTCCTAACATGATATTAGAGCATTAGGTCTTTTTCACATGCGCAACTCGTGCTTCGATCCAATCTCGTCTCCCTGCAGTCACCGCCTGCTTCGATCTTGGCGTCCAGCTCCCGCGCGCTTGGTTCGGTCGCCCCTGCCTCGATCTCATCTGGACGCCGCAGCTTCTTGTCCCGGCGCCCAGCTCCCTCCCTGTCCCGCGAAGTCAATCGTTCCCGATCTGGAATCACACCAGGCTGTCCCGATCTGGAATCGCATGACGAATCGCACCAGGCTGCCAGCCGCCGCTGATTCAATCAGGCTGTCCAGGCGCTGCTGATCCAATCCCGATCTGGATTAGAGCCAGGCTGTCCAGGCACTACTGATCCAATCCCGATCCAGATTAGAGCCCGTCACCACCAACTCCCGATCCGGATTAGAGCCAGGCTCTACTACAAAACTACTGCCTGCTAGCTCCCATCACCACCAGCTCCCGATCTCGTCGCCCCCCGCTGCTGAATTCGTCGGATTTCGCCGGATTCTCCTGTCTCGACGTGATCTAAAAAAATTGTCTGCTGCATCCGGTTACGTTGTTGTTCCTCGTTGTCCGGTGATCTTTGATGGCACTAACTACACCGAGTTCATTGGCTTCATGCGCATTTACATGCGTGGCATCCGCCTATGAGGTTTTCTTTCCGGCGAGGTCTGCTGTCCGCCATGTCCGGTTCCTCCCGTGGCTCCCACTCCGCCGACCCCACCGGCTCTTCCTGCGGATGCTTCTCAGGCCGCAAAGGATGCAACTAAGCTTGCTGATGAGGCCGCTGTGAGTGCTTATGATGAGAAGGTCTTGGCTTATGAGGAGGCTCTTCAGGTGTATCATGGTGCTCTGTCTGTTTACACCTAGTGGCTTGATGATGATGCTCGTGATGCCGCTGTTCTCAGTGCTAGTGTTCTGCCTCAGTTTGCTTCTGAGTCTCTGGGCCTTCCTACTGTATTTGAGATGTGGACCCGCCTTCGTCAGCGCTATGAGCCCTCTGATGATGCCTTATACCTCTCTGTGGTCCGTCAGGAGCATGCTCTTCAGCAAGGTGACTCTACTGTTGATGACTTCTATGCACAGAGTTCTGCTATCTGGCGCTAGCTTGATTCTCTCCGCAGTGCTGGTTGTCGTACTTGCCCCTGTTGCCAGGCTGTCTAGGCCGAGTTGGAGTTTCATAGCGTCTACGAGTTCCTGTCTCGGCTCCGTAAGGAGTTTGAGCCCCGGTGTGCTCAGTTGTTTGCTCATGGCCGTATTTCTCTCATGGAGGCGCTTTCTAAGATTCGTGCTGAGGAGACTCGCTTACGTGGTGTTGGTTTGCTGGAGGTTCCCTCGGTGCTCGCTGCTCGGACTTTTTCTACGCCACCTGCTGCACCGACCCTTCTCGCTCGAGTGCTCCGCCGCTCTTGCCCACTCCTTCTAGCGGCTCAGGTCGCCCCCGTCCACATTGTAACTACTGCAACAATGATGGTCATATTGAGTCCTGCTACACGAAGAAGAAACACTTGCGCAAGGCGCGGTCATCATCTACAGCGACTTCGTCATCTACCTCGACAGCTTCAGCCATCGCTTTGACTGAGCAGGATATTCTGAGACTTAAGCGTCTGCTCGCTGCTTCAGGTTCTTCCTCGACGGGTACTGCTGGTTCTGTGACTGAGGCTTCCTGCACTGAGCAACCACCTTCTACACAGTCAGGTACATCCCCATGGGTTCTGGACTATGGAGCTTCCTTTCATATGACTTCTAATTCTTCCACTCTGTCCTCTCTTCGATCGCTTGACTCTCCTGTTCATGTCCTCTCCGCTGATGGTACTCCCCTTCCTGTCGTTAGTAGAGGCACTCTTACCACTCCTTATTCTGTTCCTGATGTTGCTCATGTTCCTCGACTTACCATGAATTTTTTTCCGCTGGTCAACTTGTTGATTCTCGTTGTCCTGTCATCCTTGACCTTGAATCTTGTTCTGTCCAGGACCGTCGCACGCACACTTTGGTTGGGGCTGGTCCTCGCCGCCGTGATTCTAAGGGTCTTTGGGAGTTGGACTGGCTTCATGTTCCTCCCGCTGCCCACTCTATCGCTAGTTCTTCTGCTTTGGTCGCCTCGGCTACTTGTTCTTTCCAGCAGTGGCATCATCAACTTGGTCATCTGTGTGGTTCTCGTTTGTCGTTGTTAGTTCTTCGAGGTCTTCTGGGGTCTGTCTCAGGAGATGCCTCCTTAGAGTGTCAGGGTTTTCGTCTTGGCAAGCAGATTCAGTTACCATATCCACATAGTGAGTCAGTGTCTAAGCGTCCTTTTGATTTAGTCAATTCCGATGTATGGGTCCGGCTCCCTTTGCTTCGAAAGGGGGACATAAATACTATATTATTTTCATAGATGACTTCTCTCGTTACACATGGCTTTATTTCATGACTTCTCGTAGTGAGGTGTTGTCCATTTATAAGCGTTTTGCTGCCATGGTTCATACTTAGTTCTCTTCTCCCATTCGTGTGTTTCGCGCTGACTCCGCTGGCGAGTATATCTCTAAGATGTTGCGTGGTGTTCTTGCTGAGCAAGGGACTCTCTCTCAATTCTCTTGTCCTGGTGCTCATGCTCAGAATGGCGTGGCTGAGCGCAAGCATCGTCATCTTCTTGAGACGGCTCGTACATTGATGATTGTTGTCTCTCTCCCGCCTCATTTTTGGGCTGAGGCCGTCTCCACCTCCACCTACCTCATCAATTTCCAGCCTTCCGCTGCTCTACAGGGTGGTGTTCCTTTCGAGCGTCTTTTTGATCGTTCTCCTGATTATTCGATGCTTCGCTTGTTTGGTTGTGTTTGCTATGTTCTTCTTGCCCCCCGCGAACGCACCAAACTGACCGCTCAGTCTGTTCAGTGTGTCTTCTTAGGCTATAGTGATGAGCATAAGGGCTATCGTTGTTGGGATCCTATCGATCGTCGGATGCGTATCTCCCGGGATGTGACTTTCGATGAGTCTCGTCCCTTCTACCTACACCCATCTTCCTCGACCTTTTTAGTGGAAGATGTCTCTTTTCTCACTTTTCCTGACACACCTATCACACCTGTCGAGCCTTTGCCTATTCGTTCCGCTCCCTCTGCTTCTCCACCTCCAGTCGATTTGTCGCCACCATCTTCCACGGTCTCCTCGTCTAGCATGTCACCGGATTCTACACCTTCCTCTTTGGTGACTTCTTCGTCGTCACTCCCCGATTCTACCTTGGCGATTCCTCCTTCCATTGTTCCATCTTTTCCTCAGTGTTACACTCGTCGTTCACGTTCTGTGGATGCCTCTGTGGATGTGTCGTCATCCTCATCTCAGCCTACTTATGGTTTGCGTTCTCGTCCTCGTCCGCCTGTTGATCGCTTTGGATTTTCCACGGCTGGTGCTGCTGTTCTTGAGCCGACTACTTACCGACTACTTATCATCACGCTGTTGTTCATCCTGAATGGCAGTTTGCGATGGCAGAGGAGATTGCTGCTCTTGAACGCACTGGTACGTGGGATCTTGTTTCCCTTCCTTCCGGAGTTCATCCCATCACTTTTAAGTGGGTTTACAAGGTTAAGACTCGCTCTGGTGGTTCTCTTGAGCGTCACAAAGCTCGTCTTGTGGCTCGTGGTTTTCAGCAGGAGCATGGTCGTGATTATGACGAGACTTTTGCTCCTGTGGCTCATATGACCACTGTTCGTACACTTCTTGTCGTGGCCTCTACACGCCACTGGTCTATCTCTCAGCTTGATGTTAAGAATGTGTTTCTTAATGGTGAGCTGCGTGAGGAGGTGTACATGCAGCCACCACCTGGGTATTCTGTTCCTGATGGAATGGTATGTCGTCTTCGTCGCTCTCTCTATGGCCTTAAGCAAGCCCCCCGCGCCTGGTTTGAGCGTTTTGCCTCTGTGGTGACTGCCGCTGGTTTTTCACCCAGTGTTCATGATCCAGCATTGTTTATTCACCTTTCTCCTCGTGGTCCGACTCTTCTTCTTCTCTATGTTGATGACATGGTCATCACTGGGGATGACCCCGAGTATATTGCCTTTGTTAAGGCCCGTCTTAGTGAGCAGTTCCTTATGTCTGATCTTGGACCTCTTCGCTACTTTCTTGGGATTGAAGTTTCTTCTACCACTGATGGCTTCTTTATATCCCAGGAAAAGTATATCCAGGATCTTCTTGCTCGTGCTGCTCTTACTGATGAGCGCATTGTTGAGACTCCTATGGAGCTCAATGTTCACCTATGTGCTACTGATGGTGATCCCCTGCCTGACCCGACGCGTTATCATCATCTTGTTGGCAATCTTGTTTACCTGGCTGTCACTCGTCCGGATATCTCTTATCCGGTTCATATTCTAAGTCAGTTCGTCTCTGCTCCCACATCGGTTCACTATAGTCATCTCCTCCGTGTTCTCCGATATCTTCGGGGCACGATCTCTCACCGTCTATTTTTTCCTCGCTCCAGTTCTTTACAGCTTCAGGCCTATTCGGATGCTACGTGGGCTAGTGATCCTTTAGATCGTCGTTCACTTTCTGCTTACTGTGTTTTTTTTGGTGGTTCTCTCATTGCCTGGAAGACGAAGAAACATATTGGAGTTTCCCATTCGAGTGCAGAGGCTGAGTTGCGAGCGATGGCTCTTTTGACGGCAGAGGTGACTTGGTTACGGTGGTTACTTTAGGATTTTGGTGTTTCTGTCACCACACCGACTCTACTCTTATCTGACAGTACAGGTGCTACTAGCATTGCGCGCGACCCTGTGAAGCATGAGCTCACCAAGCATATTGGCGTTGATGCTTTCTATGTGCGCGCTGCTGTGCAGGATCAGGTTATTGCTCTTCAGTATGTGCCTTCCGAGTTACAGTTGGCGGATTTCCTGACGAAGACCCACACTAGAGCACAACATGGTTTTTATCTCTCCAAACTCAGTGTTGTTCATCCACCATGAGTTTGAGGAGGGTGTTAGAGTTATAATATAAGTCATGTACCCTTTTGTATTTATCCCAAAATATAAGGGGTTTGCTGCATATAGTCCACCACCTATACATGTATATATACTAGCCTATGGCCTCATGGGAATACAAGTTGCTTATTCCTAACAATATAAGCCCTCCAACTAGAATGAACACGTTATTTAGGACGTGACTAAATGGAGTGGACGTAAACTCCGCTAGGCACATTCGTATAGGAATATGTGCAATGTTTGGGGCTATATGGAATTGCAGAAACAATATGATTTTTAATAGGAAGACATTCAATAAATTTTTGCAGGTTATCCTCAGAGCTACAATTTGGATCCGTACATGGTCGTTACTCACGCATGCGGAGTCTGGGTAGCTCTTGGTTACTGGGTGCAACCGACGGGAGACGGCAGCTCGGGCTATCTTCAACCGATTTGGATAGCGGCACACTATAGTCATCGTAGCCTGTTATTTTTTGGCCAGATATGCCATGTATTTTCCTTATTTGTTCCAGTTATGTTTCGGGGTTTTCGTAGACCTTATACTTTTGTGAACCTTTTAAATTAATAAAATGGATGCATGCATCATCATGATACAGAGGCCGGGATGACCCTCCTTCTAAAAAAATTAGGAAACCCACGTGAAATTCCTAATCACGTGTTTTGGTGCAAATTAACGCTCTAATAGATCCGCTATATGTCTCTGGATCATCATAATTTATGAAGCTCGCCACCTACATATTTAGACGTTACGGAGGTCTAGTATGGAACTCACTCCATATCCAAGTGCCAGCGCGAGAGGAAAGTTTCAATCTATTCCTCCTCACACAACGCGCGGGAATGAAACATCCCATGCTCCCACACATCACCGACGATGAGCACACGACCATTTTAATGCCACACATGCTCCCTCCAATTCTCGTGGCGGCCCGTTTAGACGGCCACCCCGGCTGCCACGCGGCATGTTCTTCCCGCTTGCGTATGAGCAGCCCGGGAGGAGCCATGTGATAATTTGGGAGGCTTCTCGCCTCCCAAACTGCCTCCTTAATGGCGCAATCGCTTCCTATGAAATTCCTTGTCATTCCCAATTAACAATATGTCATCCATATATAGTATTAGAAACGCTATTGTGCTTCCATTTACTTGTAAACACAAGCTTCTTTGCTGTTTTTGATGAACCCAAACTCTTTAAGTACTTCGTCAAAACAAAGATTCCAACTTCTTCATGCTTGCTTCAGTCCATAGATGGATCTTTGAAACTTGCAAACCTTTCTAGCATCCTTAGGAAAAAAACATCGGGTTGTATCATGTACACATCCTAAATTAGATTTCTGTTGAGGAAAACAATTTTGACATTCATCTGTCATATCTTGTAATCAAATTATGCAACAATTGCTAGTAAATCTGAATATACTTAAGCATCACTACATGCAAGAATGTCTCATCATACCCAACTCGTTGAGACCTTTTTTTTCATTTCTCAGTCACTTTAAATAAGATAAAGATGATGCCTTTGCATTTGCGAGGGCCACTTTTCTAGTTATTGAAAAAAATGTGGGTCTATCCAAGGATAGTGAAATTTCTAGAGCCATCCCGAGTGCAAAGCATAATTAGAAGAAATAGACAGAGCGGTGGCATCCTCAGTGGGGCCTAATATTAAAGCTTGTAGGTGATAATATAATTGTTCATTTTTTTATTGGAAAGGGCAGGAAAGAACGTGTAATTTATTTCAATCACCAAAATTTCCTGTCCTCAAATAAAACAATCATGTCAATAGTCATATTAAGTTAAGCTTGACCAAATTTGTAGATACAAATATTTATGACACTAAATTATGTTAGAGTGGGTGCGAAAGAGATGTTTCGTAGGAAAGAAGGGAGCTGAGAGTGCATAGTGCTTGTAGGAGGGCCAAATGACTAAATGAGGGAACACACCGGTAGTGTTGAAAAAAAATATAACAACTCCTTGTTTATTGGCTCTATACATCCCTTCCGTTTATTGTACCTAGGAACACACAGGTACCATACGTAGTAAATCAGAAGAACTTCAAGCATAATGAGCTGATGTTGAAGGGCTACCAAACCAAATTAAAGCTCATTGTCCTCTCATCGAGTGGGAGTGGCGAGAAGAGGATTACAAGTCATGTTGATCACATTATGGAATTCATTCCATGCCTGGCCAGATTATTGAGATAGTCTTCCTTCTAGCTGTGTTGATGAGAACCACGCATGACAACGATAGATCTTAATGTACCTCTATGGTATTTTATCAATGTATGTGCTTTGGGTAAGCCCTATCACGCGTCTAGATCTATCTCTATAGATCTTAATGCCCAATACGTAAGCTGCTTCGCCTATGTCTTTCATTGCATGTTTTCTCCGGTGATTCTTTTGTTGTGTTAAGGAATCATTCCCAATTAACAATATGTCATCCCTATTTGAAATGTTATTGTGCCACTACTTACTTTCTTATAAACATAAGGCTCTTCACTGTCCTTTATGAAAGCAAACCCTTTGATTACTTCATCAAAACAAGGATTCCAACACTTTGATTCTAGCTTCAGTCCATAGGTGGATCTCTGAAGCATTCACACCTTTCCAACATCCTTAGGATCGAGAAAAATCTCGGGATGTATCATATACACGTTCTCGGTTAAATTTCTGTTGAGGAAAGCCGTTTTAACGTCCATCTGCTATATCTTGTAATCAAAATATGCAAAAAGTGGTAGTCAAATCCAAATCTCCTTAAGCATCGCTATGGGTGAGAAGGTCTCGCCGTAGGCAACTCCTTGAGACCTAAATTTATAAAGATAGTGCCCTTGCATTTGTGAGGACTACTTTGCTAGTTGTTGAAAGAAATGTAGGGTTTCCGTGTGGGCCTATCCAAGGATGGTGAAATTCTAGAGCCATCCCGAGTACAAAGCATAAGGAGAAGAAGTACATATCCCCTTTGCGATCTCAGCTCCTAGGACGGCCAAAATGAGGGAACACACCTCCAGTGTTGAAAAAAATATAACAACTCCATTTTTAATGACTATATGCATATCCCTTTCGCTTATCGTACCTAGAAACAGACATGTAATATAAATAGTAAATCAGAAGAATTTGAAGAACAGTGAGTTGATGCTGAAGGGATATCAAACCAAATTAAAAGCTCATCGTCCTCTCACGAGTTGGGAGTGATGAGAAGCGGATTAAAGTCGTGTTGATCACATGGCGGAATTCATTCCATGTCTAGCTAGATCATTGAGTTATTCTTCCTTCAGTAGTAGAAAAAGGGTCTTTCGGCCTAGTCCCGGTTCAAATCAAAACCGGACCAATGGCAGGCATTGGTCCCGGTTCGGTTTGTCAGGGCATTGATTCCGGTTCTGTTTACCTCACTAGTCCCGGTTCGGGGAAAAACCCGGGACTAAAGATCCAGCGACTCCCACGTGATGTGCCACGGATCATTAGTCCCGGTTTGTGGCACGAACCGGGACTAAAGGAAGGCTATTAGTCCTGGGTTTAGAGAAAAAACCGGGACTAAAGTTCTACCTATATATACCGTCGCCCCTGCCCACTCCCTCTGTTTTTTGGCTGAAGTGTGCCCATGCCATATCAGGCGGGCCAAATCATTGAGTTGGTCTTCCTTCCAGCTGTGCTGATGACAACCACGCATCACAACCATGAATTGAACCACCTCTGGCGGGCCAGTGAAGTATATTTGCTGAAGTTGAACTCAAGCAGCAGATTCAGCACTGTACAAGTCACTGTTTCCAAATGGATGGAGCAGCAGCTGTGTGAATGCATGCGAATGACTCGAGAAACAGCGAGCTGATGATGCTAAACTGAAGTGCTATCAAACGAATTAAAGCCCAACATCCTCCCTCTCACTGTGATGAGCTGAAATGTGAGTGAGAACTTACGTGTGGGAACTAACGAGGTCCCAAAATTAGGTGGCCGCTGAGAATTAATGAGGCGCAACATGTTAGAGTTAACCTTATTGTTTTTGGGTTTTCATCACATTTAGTTAATTAGAGTGTGCACGGCCAGTTAGTCATGCATGGTAGGTTGATCTCTCGTTTAATGGGCCCAACGGCCCATTGAAACCTTGACCCACGCCCTGATCGGGGGCGTCCAGCCCAAGCAAGGCTGGTGGGCCCCTGTCGCGCAGTGCTATAAAGAGGAGGTGGGGACCATGGCACAAGACACGAGGTTCGCCGTCGTCACTGGTTCCCCACTCCTAACCCTAATCCGATCCAGGGGTAGCACTGAAGCGATGGGAAGTCCATCACAGCCGCTACCGCACATCTCTCGGCTTCCCCATCGTCGCCACCACGTCACGATGGACGCCGGAGGAAGCTCATCAAGTGTACAACGGTAATAAATCAATATCTCATCCCGAACACATCTAGCCTAAGATCCACGGGATCTATCAATGGTATCATGAGCCACGAGGCTTTTGATGTGTTTTTGGATGAAGAAGTACAAGTAAAGATTTCCCCCTCCCCGATATGAACCCGAGAAGGGCAAAAAAAAGGAAAGGCAACCGGATTCCTATCCGGCAAAGAAGCGCCGCCGCAAGGCCGCGCCTGTTCCTCTCGATCCCCACACGCATCGGCATGTCGAGGTGTGGGGAAGAAGAACCTACCTCCTCGGAGGCAAAGATCGCATCCTTTGAGATCCAAATAGGCATACAAAAAAAAGGCAAAGAAGAAGGGGAACATGCCAAGCAAAGAAAAGCCACTCCTCCGGGGGCAAAGTACATGCACCGCGACCACGCCGTTCGACGGCGGCGCTTCGCTAAGGGAAACGTGCCACCGACGAAGGGGAGGCAATGGCACAAAAGGTGCAATGGCGCAAAAGAATAAACCCCAAACGGGGCAAAAGGGCACAACCACCGCGCCTTTGACGGTGGCGCGCTCACCTTGAAGGTGCTCGCGCGCGCCGGCAAAGGAAGAGAGATGGAGCCACCATGTCACCGCGGGATTCTCTGCACGGAAAGGAAAAGGGCGCCACGGCCAACCCACTCGACGGTGGCGCGCTCACCGCAAGGGAGCGCGCAACCGGCGAAAGGGGAGGCCACGGCGCCACCATCTGGACTGGATCTATGCCGGCGTTGCGTTTCCTCTCTGGCTCAGGAGAAGAAGGGGGAGGAGGGATCCAGCTCTCTGCAGGAGAGCAAAGACAAAAGCTGGTCGGCTCGAGATATAGGGAACACCCTGCTCCGGATCGAGCCAGGGGCGCGGCGGCCAGCCGCTGTGGCTGGCGCGTGCGGGAGAAAGAGACGTGCGGCGACAGGAGCTGCCCGAGACGAGGAGAGCAGCGCGGTAGGGGAATGAGATTAGGTCAACCGGGACAGTGACTGCTGCTGGTTTTGTCCACGCGAGATCGATGGGCAACCGTCGGATTAGATTTGACGGCCCGAGAGCAAACCCTACCCCAGCCGGGCCTTGGGCCGAAAGAAGATGCGGCTGGGCCAGTCGAGCCGCAGGCAGTGCCCATAGGCCAGAGGCCGGCGGGAGCTGGGCCGGCCCAGACCGAGTAGGGGCGCGGCTAAGCACGCCTCGGGCCCAGAGTGGCTCACGCCACGTTTTTTCTTTAGTAGTTTTTAAGTTTTCTGTCTAGTTTTGGACAGATCTGAAAATAATTTTTGTGTGCATGTTTTTCCAACGAAAATTATGTGCTTAGAAAATAGAAAGGAAAAGGCATGTTTTATGCAAAGTAAATAAAGGTTTCTGCAGAATAAAAGAGAAATTTTTTCTGCAAAGAAAATAAATGTTTCTGAAAATAAAAGAAAGATTTTCAGAAAAAGAAAAGTTCATGAATTTTATAAAAGGGATTATATAATTCATGAATTTTTAATTATGACAGAATATTCTTCTAGAATAGTAACATGTTTTTTCTGAAAAGAAAAATAAAAAGGTTCTGAAAATAAAAGAAATATTTTCAGAAAGAGAAAAGTTCATGGATTTTATAAAAGAAAAATAAAGTTCATGAATTTTGAATTTTAACAGAATATTTTTCTGTAAAGGTGCATGAATTTTATATTCACGTATTTCCGCTGCAAAGTAAATGTTTAATCCTCCAATTAAATTGGAACCAACTGGAAAATTTAATTGGAAGAACTGTTATTAGCAATGTTTTTTCCCTTGTGGGTGAAATAAGATTCCAATAATTTCCGCTATGACAAAAGAAAAATGTTTGTTTTAAAGTTAAATATGGTATTGTTGTTTTCTAACCAACGTTGATGATAACAATACTATAATTGTATGAGTCATCTTATGTTTCAAGCTTAAATCTCTGATAAATTTTGTATCAAAGTGATCAATTTTCGGAGTAAAGATAGAGAAATGCATATTTCTGTTTCTGCTGCAATATGGTTAATGATGATGATTATTTCTTAGCAAAGTTGTTCAATAAGAATACTATCATCACATTGTTTATGAGTTATATGCACTATTTCCATTTCTGCCCAATGGTGATATGGAATTAATGTAGAAGGATGATGTTTTTATTCTAATTCTGCCACCACGGTGATTTAGAATATTCCAGAAAGTTTTAAAAGGTTTAATGTGCATGATTTTAATCAGACCAACGTAGGGTTATTTTTATGCTCATTACCGTTGTTTATTGGCTAAGTTTTCTCAGACTAAAAGTTATTCAAGCTTTCACTCATGAAAGCGAATGTTTTGGGTACTAGTGACCCAAAAGATGGAAAAGAAAGGTCATAACTTGAGGGAATAAATTCTCTCTAAAGAATGGCTTCAAAAGAAAAGAACCCTTGGATATCAATTCAAGAAAAGAAAAGAGATAGATCATTGAGAGTCTTGGTTGACGAATGTCTTTCATGTACTCTCTATGATGAAGTCTCCTTTTTTTCAGTCAACATGATTGAAATGAAACAAGCAACATGCATGTTTAATTTGACCAACGTCGGATCAAACATGTGTGTCAAAGATAATTCAGATTTATTTCTGAATTTGATGCAGTCAAAAGACCCAATTATGGCATTTATGTCCCTTACAGGGAATTACCCGCATGGCGGGAAAAGTCTGGGAAGAATGCCTGCGTAACCGGGTAAAGTTGACATTGTATTATGTCAACAATCCGTGTATGGCAGGAGAAATTTTGGCAAAGGCCTTATCCTGTATGACAGGAGAAAGTTATGATGACTCATGTGCGATTAATGTCCCACTATGGGAGAAAAGTATGGAGTAGATATTAAGCTTTCCTAGTATCGACCGTACACCTTATGTGTAACGGTCATTATGCAATCACTAAATCCAGAAAGGATAAAAGTAACAGACGAACCTAAAGACAAGAATGATATGCAAGTGTGACTTGCAAAAGTGAAAACTATAAAGAACTCTGTTGAGTTTCTGAAATGAAATGAGGAAAAAGTACTCCCATACTAGTTAACTTATAACTTCATTTTACATGAAGTGATAAGATGAATGAGCTAGATAATCGAAGTTTCCTCATTTCACAAGAACTATGAATGGGTTTCAAAATTGTGGCAGAAAAGTTCTTGCCACATTTCGAGGGGGAGATAGAGACATGAAATACATTGTAGTGTATTCCATGACTCCTCTGTACTTTAGATGATGTGATGCACATTACTCCTCGGTATTTAGATGATGTGATGCACATTATGCATCTAAAGTGATCCATTAATGAAGAATGTGATTGTCAAGGGGAGTACGACAGTCATCTGAATACCTTCATTATGATACCCCTAAAGAAAAGAAACAGTTGTATTTCCGGATCTTCTATAGTTCCGAAAGCAGACTAAGGAATACAACAGTGATGCTTAAAGTGCCATAAAGGAGAAACTTTAAAGATACGCCATTTCTTCAGTGAAGATGGAGTAATCTGGGGGAGCATGTTGTATGACCTATACAACACCTGTTGTTAGCTCTACAAGGGATCTTGTGATACAGGTCCCTGTAATACCTATTGCCTTTTGGAAATGGGTGACTATAGAATTAATTTGCCTTTTGGCAATGACAAAGCAACGACAGCCCCATATGAAAGAAGTGCCAGTACGTGAGATTTTGATGGTCTCTAGGAATGTGAAAATCAGATACTTGTGACTATTATAAAGTCTATGTTAGTGAAATTCCATCATTTGAATTTCACTAACATAGACTTTATGAAGGGTCTACAAGGCAAATGTGACTCCAAAGGAAATATGTAAAGGTGTAAAACATGACTTAAATCAAAAGATTTTGTGCAAAGAAAATGAGAGGACAATTGCATTCATGCAAAGTTATAGAATGGGAAATTCGTTTCCCAATTCCTATGCATGTGGATGATGTCCTACTTGCTAGTGGTGATGTCAATCTACTGCAGGAGGAGAAAAGAAGTTCTTGTCCTCAAAGTTCAAAAGGATAAAAGGGGGTATTAGGAATGTCGCATGGACATGCTAAGAAAGATCTCTAAAGTATGCATACGAGAAAACCTACGCCTGTTCTTATAGTCAAGGGTAATGGAACTGAAAACTATGGTGTTTTAGAAGTTAATAAGAAAAGATTGTAAACTATGGTGTTTCAGAAGTTAATAAGAAAAGGGTACCATATGCTTCAGTTGTTGGAAGCTCAAGATATTACCCTGACACAGTTCACGTATATATCCGGGTTGTTTTGGCAATGTCCAGTCCATAGATAAATCAATGGAATGGAGTCAAAGATATCGGCCTCATGCTGAAAGAAATAAGTGCTCTCAGAAGATTGTGAGTACAAAGGCAGGACTTGTGAAATGTATAGCGAAATCCACAATTGTCGCTAACTTTCATACTCGGAGTTTTGTGTGGAAAATCTCCAAATGAGTGAAATGATTGTCATCAATGTGATGCAATGATAAGTTATAGCTTGATATGAGGCTGAGGGACAGGAAAATGGTTAAGGCTACCTGTACCCGGAGTTGATAATGGTTGACAACAACGATAACCATTTTAAGTTCTTTCGCTCCTGTCACAACGAGTCAAGTGTTGATGCCAAACACACTGACAAAGAGTTACGTGTTGTGAAGGAGAAAGTCCGGAATTATGGAAAAATGCTTGAAGCATAAAAGCAACAAACAAGTGTTCGCAGATCTGCTTATCAAAGGCTTACCGCCCAGTGTGTTCGGAGAACACATAGTCGACATGGGTTTTATGGTATAGTCTAATATTTCTGGACAATAAAGGACCCAAGGTTAAAGAATCTGTCTCAAAATAGAGAGGTACGTTGTGGCTGTCTGATTCCATCGTCAATTGAGCTGTGACGATGAAACATGCCCTATGTATTGATCTGTTGCGAAACGAGTAAAGTTAAAAGCATATGATGAGATCAAGGGGGAGAATGTTAGGTTGATCTCTTGTTCAATGGGCCCAACGGCCCATTGGAACCTTGACCCATGCCCTGATCGGGGGCGTCCAGCCCAAGCAAGGCTGGTGGGCCCGTGTCGAGCAGTGCTATAAAGAGGAGTTGGGGACCATGGCACAAGACACGAGGTTTGCCGCTGCCACTGGTTCCTCACTCCTAACCCTAATCCGATCCAGAGGGTAGCACTGAAGCGATGGGAAGTCCATCACCGCCGCTACCGCACATCTCTCTGCTTCCCCACCGTCGCCACCACGTCACGATGGACGTCGGAGGAAGCTCATCGAGTGTAGAACAAGGTAATAAATCAATATCTCATCCCGAACACATCTAGCCTAAGATCCACGAGATCTATCAATGCCAAGTTGTGAGCGTCACATGACACCGTGTGTGGCACTAAATTGTGGATGTGCCGCTGCATTAGTAATTTAGTAGCTTGCATGCATGGATGGATTAGTTAGCTAGCTATGGAGCCGGAGCAGTCGTGGCAGTTCAGCGTGGAGAAAGAAAAGGAAGCAATTAGTTGAGGCTTGGTCCTAAACTTCAAGGGTTTCATCAAGGGACGGAGAGTGATTCTGTGTGATAGGATTGCCAGTTCATGGCTTCTGTTCATGGACTACTTTGCAGCTGTCCCAACATTCCATGAAACCTTCTTTCATCATCACTACTGGATGAGCAGAAACTTGTTCTTGTGGGTAGTGGAAGGCGTGGAGAAGGCTGATGACAACATCAAGCTGAGGAAGGATTGTAATTGTTGCGGAAAACTTTCTTCCTTCTGCAGAAATGCATTGCTGCTCTCAGGTTGCTTGCTTGTGGTAAAGCGGCAGATTCAATTGATGCAGATATCCGGATGGGGGAGACCACGTTCTTGAACACCACGGTGCAATTTGCATGCACTGTGGTGATGGTGTTCGGACTAGAGAACCTGAGAGCGCCAACTGTTGAGGAAACATAAAAAATGTTGGCAATCGG
This sequence comes from Hordeum vulgare subsp. vulgare, assembly GCF_904849725.1. Taxonomy (NCBI): domain Eukaryota; kingdom Viridiplantae; phylum Streptophyta; class Magnoliopsida; order Poales; family Poaceae; genus Hordeum; species Hordeum vulgare. The sequence continues at coordinate 581,619,654 of NC_058522.1, forward strand.
GACAGCAAGAGGATTCCCTGGTATGTTAGGTTCAGTTGATTGCATGCACTCGCAATGGAAGTACTACCCAAAATGTGTGCGTGGGCAATACCAAGGTCACGTTCAAGAAGCCACCATCATAGCTGAAGCAGTTGGATCGCATGACTTGTGGACTTGGCATTCTTTCCTTGGCACGCCAGGTTCATGCAATGACATCAATGTGCTCCAATGATCTCCTTTGTTTAAGAGACTCTGTGATGGGGAAGCTCCACCATGCAACTATATCGTCAACAGGCACAACTACACCATGGGGTACTACCTTGCCGATGGTATCTCAGTGGGCAGCGTTTGTGAAGACCATATCTGATTCCAAAGGCAACAAACAAACCCGCTTTGCAACAATGCAAGAGGCAGCTAAGAAGGATGTGGAGAGAGCGTTTGGATTGCTCCAAGCTCGTTAGGGTATTGTTCGTGGAGCTGCGATGATGTGGGAAACGGAAACACTTTGGCAGCTTGTGACATGTCAACATGATTGTCGGGGATGAGGGTGAAGGGGTAGCGCGCATGCATGATTTCGAGAAGCCCGGTGTTAAGGTCCATCTTCCGGAACAAGAGGCACAAAGCATTGCCAACTTTCTAGAGATGAATCGGCAACTGCGAGATAAACATGTTCATGTGCAACTTCTGTATGATCTTGTGGAGCATATGTGGGTTCACATGGAAATCAATACACTTTGCCTCTAATTTATGAATTATGCACTATGAACAATATTTATGTTTGAACTATGTTTGGATCATGTACTATTACGTATGAACTATTTTGTATTTGTGTGCACCAAAGCTATGTTTGTCCAAAATGATTGATGTGCATGTGTTTGGATGGATTTGGTGTTTTGAAAATAGAGACCGTGGTTGCAAATGCCAAGTTTTGATGCCCGTCCGGTCACTGTCCGCGCGCGTATAGGAGGTTGGATTAGCTACTTCCGGTTGTAGATGATTTGAGAGTGCACAGTGCTTCTAGAAGGGTGAAACGAGGGACAGTGTTGAAAAGATATAACAACACCTTGGTTAATGTCTCTATACATCCCTTTCATTTACTGTACCTAGGAACGTATAGGTAAGGTCCTTTTCAATGCTCCATCTTGTACCGATACTAAGGCTGTCATGTAGGCAAAAAAATTGATGTGACAAGGTAATTAAGAGGAGAAAGATGAGTTTAGTGATCCAAGAAAAAACAATGCAAAGCGCGTGAACATAGGCAAAACACTTAAATGAAGAAAGCTCACCAATGCATGCAAGAGTTTCGTTGTTAAATCATCAAATGAAAGAGCTTAGCAACAACAAGTTAAGCACCTATGTATTGAAGGCTTTGGTTGCTAATTTTTTTAATGTGTTTAGCACCTCATCTAAGCACTTGTGCATTGAAAGAGGCCTAAGCTGGAAGCAGGATGAGCTGGTGCTGACGGGCTCCCATACCAAATTAAAGCTCATCGTCCTCTCACCGAGTGGGAGTGATGAGTCGTGCTGATCATTCCATGTCAGGCAGGCCAAATCATTGAGTTGGTCTTCCTTCCAGCTGTGCTGATGACAACCACGCATCACAACCATGAACTGAACCACCTCTGGCGGGCCAGTGAAGTATATTTGCTGAAGTTGAACTCAAGCAGCAAATTCAGCACTGTACAAGTCACTGTTTCCAAATGGATGGAGCAGCAGCTGTGTGAATGCATGCGAATGACTCGAGAAACAGCGAGCTGATGATGCTAAACTGAAGTGCTATCAAACGAATTAAAGCCCAACATCCTCCCTCTCACTGTGATGAGCTGAAATGTGAGTGAGAACTTAAGTGTGGGAACTAACGAGGTCCCAAAATTAGGTGACCGCTGAGAATTAATGAGGCGCAACATGTTAGAGTTAACCTTATTGTTTTTGATTTTCATCACATTTAGTTAATTAGAGTGTGCACGGTCAGTTAGTCATGCCAAGTTGCTAGCGTCGCATGACACCGTTTGTGGCACAAAATTGTGGATGTGCCGCTGCATTAGTAATTTTAGTAGCCTGCATGCATGGATGGATTAGTTAGCTAGCTATGGAGCCGGAGCAGCCATGGCAGTGACGGTGGCCGAAGAAGAAGACATGGCGATCGGTTCTGTCGATCGATGGAATTTTAGTTTGGCTAGATAGATGGGAAGAGGTTGGCTCTGTATACCATGTCAGATGGAAGCGTTCCTACTCCCTCAAAAGGAAGCCGCGATGTTTATTTATATTGGGCAAAACCCTTGCCTTGGTTTATAAGAAAAGGAATACCGACCCTTGTAAGGATTCGGTAGTTTAAGGGAGAGATAGGAAGGTGCATGATAAGTTCCAGGTCATATCCGGTGAAGTACCTCCACACTTGCATAATTAAACTCCATCCCTGTTGGAGACGACGAAACATACTTTGCCTTTATAATTAAACTTGCTTTGTTTCTCTTCTCTATGATCAGTCATCAGCCTATATATGATTTCGTAATAAGTAAATATACTTTGCCTGTGACAGGAATTAATTCGAAACATAGATTCATCTCGCAGGGCAGTTCTGTTCTTCACTTTAATTTGAAACATGATGTGTGCTGGGTGATTGGATGTGTGTGCGCCTGGTGAGTTGTAGAGAACAAGCGCGTCGTGGACAACCTGCTCCTCTCATCGCAGACAGGTCACATGTGCGTGTGTGTGTGGTGTCATGTTTGTATTATACTACACGGTTGTAGTAATAAGCTACACGGTTGCCTCGCCGATGTATTTTTTAAAATATTTTTCTATCTTTTTCGAATTATTTTTATATATTTTTTTTCTGATTTTCAAATCTTTGAATTATTTGACAATTTAATCTCTAATCACCCCTCCTCACTGCTTTTGAATTATTCAACAATTTAATCTCTAATCACCCCTTATTTTAAACCGTCTAACTTCCCGGCCATTCATCCATCCTCTCACTGCTTCAATCTCAGCACACTTAACTTTCAAGTTCTATCACTCTTTGTTTTGAAGTCTGCTTTTGTTGTTTTCTTGACAATAGTAAGCTATCAATCGTATTAACCCTTAGGTCTTGATGCCACATGATTTAATTTTTTGAATTCCAAACAGTTATTAAAATAAACAACAATGATTAATTAAAAAACTTAAAAAGAACGCAAAAAATTCAGAAATTCTCAAACAAAAAACAAAAAAAAAGTTCAAAATAAAATAAGTAATAATAATGTTGAATTTCAATGAAAAAATAAAATAAGTAATAATAAGCATATTAGGCTCAAATGCATAAGCCTTGCATAGTGCTTGCCAATTTGTGTATTCAAAATAGGAGTAGGTGTGTGCATTGTACAACTTTACGGCAAAAGTATAACCATGCTCGGTCCTCAAGTGAACTCTCTTTACCTTCATAGTTTTCTCAGTACTGAAACCAATCTTATCCAAGACATAAAGTCTTGCATGGCAGGGGATACGCTAGTAGAATAGTAAAAAATAAAAATTATAAGTCGAAGCAAAAGAAGTCATGCTTAATTACGAAAACAGACTTATCGTTGTGACTTACTGTATCCACTTTGAAGTCCTCATCCAGCATGATGCTGAAGCGCCTATCATCAACTACGTGAAGCGTGTCGCATAGGCCGCGTTCGTCTTGGCAGTATTCGCACATAGCGAATTTCCTTTCGTCGTCAGACATTTCCTTCCTAAAACTGATCAACACACAGATCACTATTACTCAATATGCAACGGGTTGACTTCAGGTCTGTCGAGTCTTTCCTTCCTAAACTCTCATCTCACGTATATGGTGGACACTCCCTCTGATATTTCGACCGTCGGTGATGGTCGCTACTCCTTCTTTACCTAGTGCATTACAAATATCTAGCACAAGGAAAAGAAGGAGAAGCGACCCCCACGACAAACAGTCGGGATTCTTCCTCTATCTAGCACACAAGGAAAAGAAGGAGAAGCGACCCCCACGACACCTAAAGTCAACCCGTTCCATACATCAAACAAATGACATATAACTCATCATCATCTTACTCATTTAACAACTCGTGAAAGTCATACAAGGAGCAACGAAAAACCGAAACATAACCGATATTATCACTAATACATCTCGAATATTATCATACAATATCACTGATAAAAACCCAGTTGACGTCTCACGGTGCAGGCGGTGGCCTGACTCCTTACCTTCTTCAAGCTCCCAATCTTCAGAGTTGCGTTTAATTATCTCCAATAAATTCCATTTTAAGTCAATATCTCTCTTCGTAAAAGAACCGGTACAAGAAGTGTCAAGCATGGTGCGATCATCATGAGAAAGCCGAGCATGGTAGTGACACTCTCATAAATGGTCATAAATCTATGACCATTTGAGACCAATTGGTTGTAAGCTGTCCGAAAGGGTCCTAACCCCAAAAACTAACGACCAATTTCGTCGGAAGGGTCGCAACTTCCTTATTTGGAATGGTCGTAAAGCTGACAGCACCGACCACTGCCTTATTTGTAGCTGGTAATGAACAATATGAATGGTCATTACTAATTATCACGAATGCAATATGAATGGTTACGCAGCCACCTCAGCAATCTTAGCTTACCTCGCATTTTTACTCACTTCTAATGCCTTAGAGCATACACATTGACCGTCGGGACCCATAGCCTACTTAATTCGCACCCACAGGCAAAAAGATGCGCATGGGGGACTCAAACCCACAACCACTGGGCTAGCGCGCTTGTTCGCTACCACTGGGCTAGAGACGGGCTGTTGGTTGTGTACCAGAATTATTTAGTATATTATATAAAATCGCAGCTCTCTGTATCATTGACAAGTGGGACCGACGGGGACGGGGGCGGCGACCGACAGGGTTAGCCAACACTTAGCGAATTTCGGACACGGGCGAGCTTTCGACAAATCAGATCTGGCGGCGCGGCGACCGATGGGGACGGGGGCGGTGACCAGTGGTGGTGGTGCCGACGCCACGGCCACCTCACCCATCGACAGTGGTGGTGGTGTCGACGCCACGGCCACCTCGCCCAAGCCTCGGCCACGACGACGTCGCCCAGACCTCGCCAGGCTAGTGGAGGTAGCAGTGGTGGTGCCGCTCTCCTAGGCCACGACGAGCTCGCCTAGACCTCGCCCAGTGGAGGTAGCGGTGGTGGTGCCGCTCGCCTCGGCCACGACGACCCAGACATGGGAGACTCGCCGCCGCCGAGCATGGGGGACTCGCCGCCGCCGTCGGTATGCACCCATCTCTTCTTCCCCCTCTCCTTTCCCCATGTCCTCTCCCCCTCTCCTCTCACCGTCGAGCATGTTTTTGTTAACTTTTCTTTTCTCCCATGTGAAATCTGTATTTCCATTTAAACTGCTTTTTATTGCGCCCAATGTGAAATCAGTAAACCATATGAAGTGGACTAAAGTAGTGAGAAATTGAAAATAGTTGAATGTTGTGGTCAGGCAGTTAGCATATAAAGTTGGGTGCCTACCTTATTTTCTGGATTTTTAACTGCCATTACTGCCATCCATTCTCATTAATTAATTTTGATGCACTTAGATAGATTTGCTAACTTGCAACCATTGCTTTCTTTGGCAGATGGACAGAAGCTGGATTGGAAAAGGAGTTAGAAGGTTTTCGAAAGAACATATGAAAGGAGTTGATGAATTCATGCAATTTGTTCGGGAAATTTTTTCAAAGGATGTTGTCATTGTTTGCCCATCCTGTAATTGCCTCAACCGTTCGAGAAAAGCTCAAGGAGTAGTGGAAGATCATCTGCTTCTTAATGGGATGGTCAACACATATGATAGATGGATATATCATGGAGAACCTTTAGCTGGACAACCTCAACATATTGAAGTTGATACACAGGCCCCTCATATGATGGGTGGTGGTGATGCTGGCATTGATTTTATGGAAAATATTTTGCGAGAGAGTGCTGATTTGGATGAAGAGGATGGGCATGAAGATGATAGGATTCCTGACCTATTGAAGGATCTGTACGATGCTGAAGATCGTGCTGATGGGCAGAAGTCGTTGTTTGCTGAGGTGTTGGAGGAGGCTAAGCGCGCAGCTCATGAAGGGGGTAAATTTTCAAGATTTACCTTCACCGTGAAGTTACTCCACATCAAGTCTTTCTATCGGATTAGCAATGCTGCATTCAACGCAATACTCCGCCTTTTGACCTTGCAATTCCCTCATAGCTGTGTTCCTAGGTCTTATGATGAAGCATTGAGAATAATCCGCAGGATGGGGCCAGGTTATGCTTCAATACATGTGTGCCCAAATAACCGTGTCTTGTTTCGGAAGGATTTTGCGAAGCATGACAACTGTCCAAAATGCAATGCCGCTAGGTGGAAAGATGCTGATGGGAAGAAGTCAATACCAGAGAAGGTACCGAGGCATTTTCCGTTGATACCAAGGCTGCAGCGGATGTTTATCTCAAAGAAATCATCGTTGTAGGTACAATGGCACAAGCTTCAGCGGCAACCTGTGGACAATGAGCTGAGCCATCCAGCGGACGGGAGGCATGGAAATAATTTGATAGTGAACATGGAGACTTTGCTACAGATCCAAGGAATATAAGACTGGGCATTGCCCCAGATGGCTTTAATCCGTTTGGGAACATGAACACCTTCTGCTCCTCATGTTGCTGATGGTCTTGTTGCTGCACCTTCACCTCCAAGGAATCGGCTGCAAAGGGGAGTAACACAACCCAAAAATTGAAAAACTATAGCTAATTTTGGTTTGGCTTGCAGCATAGATGAACCCAACACTCTTGCAGAAGCTCTTAGTACCCCTTGATGGAAGCAGGCCATGGATGATGAGTACATGGCACTTCAGAAAAACAAGACCTAGCGTCTTGTTCCTCCTCCTCGAGGTAAAAATCTGATTGATTGTAAGTGGGTTTACTGAATTAAAAGAAAATCTGATGGTACCATAGATCGTTATAAAGAAAGACTTGTTGCAAAAGGCTTCAAGCAACGTTATAGCATGGACTATGAGGACACGTTTAGTCTTGTTATGAAGGCTGCCACTATTCTCTTGTTTTGTCTATTGCTGTATCAAGTGGATGGAGCCTAAAATAGCTAGATGTACAGAATGTGTTCCTTTATGGCGTTCTGAAAGAGGAAGTGTTTATAAAACAACCTCCTGGGTTTGAAGAAAAAATAGACCTTTTCATGTGTGCAAACTTGACAAAGCATTGTATGGACTGAAACAAGCTCCTAGGGCATGGTACTCACGTTTGAGCACTAAACTTCAAGCACTTGGTTTTGTTCCCTCCAAGTCTGACACATCATTGTTTATCTTTAATAAGCTCAACACATCCATATTTGTGCTTATTTATGTTGATGACATTATTGTTACAAGTTCCTCTGATGATGCAATAGCTGGATTGCTCATAGATTTAAAGTCTGAGTTTGCTCTTAAGGACATAGGGGATTTGCACTTTTTCCTTGGAAATGAAGTAAAAAGGAGTGGAGGCAACCTTCATTTATCGCAAGAGAAATATGCTAAAGATCTCGTGGCAAGAGCAGGATTGAAAGATTGTAAGTCATCCGCAACTCCATTGTCTAGCTTAGAAAAACTCTCTCTTACAGAAGGGACACTCTTGGATTAAGAGGACAACACCAAGTACGGAAGTATGGTTGGATATGGTAAAGATAGTGCATCTATTGGCTTAACCTTCACCAAGTCATCATCCACTCTTGTTAGTTCATTTTCTGATTCAGACTGGACAGGTTGTCTTGATGATAGAAGGTCCACTGGTGGTTTTGCAGCCAAATCTCATCTCCTGGTGTGCAAAGAAACAGGCAATTGTATCAAGGTCAAGTACCAAGGTAGAGTATAAAGCATTGGCAAATGCAACAACAGAAATTATTTGGGTTCAGTCTATGTTAAAAGAACTTGGTGTTCACTCTAGACAACCTCCATGCTTGTGGCCACATACCATTCTGCTAATCCAGCGTTTCATGCAAGAACTAAACACATTGAGATTGACTTTCACTTTGTCAGAGAAAGAGTTGCTGCCAAGAAACTGGACATTGGCTTCATTCATCCCAAGGATCAAGTTGCGGATGGTTATACTAAAGCTTTGCCTACAAAGAACTTTGAATAATTCAAGCGTAATCTCAACTTAAAAAAGTTGTGATTAAGAGAGGATGTTAAACACCATGCTGTCACGTATACAGTATGGTCACGCCTCATCCAACCGCAAGGAGTAGTTCAACGTCAGGTTTAGAGATAGAGATAGGATACTACGTACCTTCCAATGTAATCTTATCTCTAGTTTAGATTCTTTTTCTCTCTCAAGATTGTAATCTATCTCGAACAACCTGTACGCATCAGGGTTTAGCCCCTCCCCTATATAACACGCAGGCGCTACCTCGATCGAGGTACGGCGCTTATCAATCTTCACAAATAACAACAGTAATAATTATCTCATGGCATAGCAGCGGCATGAGCACAAACGGGATTCAGAATGAACTATTTAGAACCTTATAACTGGCTTTACAAAACCAGATGAATACATAGACTCGAGCTCTGCAATGATGCTGATAATAGATAGTATTTACATGCCTGGCCTGTAATTAGATATACTCCTTTTTTTTCCCTGCCTGTTGCTCCATTAGCAGTTTTTCCTCTTGTGGCTTTGCTTGGAAAAGTTTCAGAGGTGTAATAACGATGTAAAACCTGTTGTTTCACTCATAGTAATGGCCCTTTTTGCTCTAAGAAAGCTCTACAAGCTAGGCTAGTTTCTCCCAATTATTTCAGCACGGCAAAATCGGACACCCATTGGAGAGTTGAGTACTTGTGTGGTCTTCCATTCCTTGGGCGTCAGGCGTGGTATTAATTATTGGTCACGTCCGTCCGAATCATCTGAAGCAACTGAGCACTGACCAGGATCGGTGATGCTGAGGCCGAAGATGCGCACGCTATCTAGAAGACAATAGTGGCATTAGCAAAGCAGTGATACAATAGATGAATTACATGCAAGAAAGAATGAAAGCATCCCCATAAAAATGGTTGAGTTGGAAAAAAGAAAAACTTACTGTCGTGGCCTCAGAGCTCAGCTGACAGGGAATATATAGCAGGGTTTGTTCTCCTCAGGCAGTACCAGGACGTTTAATTCCTCTCTGAATCACAACAGTAATAATTATTGACAAGAATTACTTCTTGACTAAAACAACATTAGTCAGTCAGGACTTGAGAGCTCTCCTGCGCTTGCGAATGAACCATATTGATCAAGCTTTGTCTGAAAGAAGCTGCTCCCTGGAATAGGCCCACTCCTTGAGCTCTGCCTCATTTTTTTGGCACTGGTAAACTTATCTTCCGCAAGACTGGGACGTAAGCCTGCACGCATGATTGACCAATTACAGTCATGTGGATGTTATGGCAGGATGAAAATTGCTTGCTAGAAGATGTATATTTTTTTCAAGTTAAGTAAATGGCACAGACGTCAGAGAAGATAACCACTAAGAAGTTGCATCAGTTCCAAGTCCCTTTTTCAACGTAGTTGCAAGATTCAGTTTCCAAATCACTAAGAAGACTGCAGCTTAGTATAAGAAAACAACAACTATATATACGTGTCTGCCCTTGAAAAACTGTATAGAAAGAGATGGAAAAAATAATAGGTGCAAATGCATGGTATAATCCATTTGGGCCCAAAAAAACAAGGCTCCAGGCCGCTTACCTACTCTGCAGCAGCTGGGACAGCTTCCAATACTTGTTGGTATGATGGTATCAACCTGGAGCAAAGATGGACAGGCGACGATACCCACCTCTGCACTGCATGCATCAGAGATCACAAATTTAGTAAAACAGCTAGCACTGCTGAATCCTAATATAAAACAGATGCAGTGTCGAGACGGAATTACTAGCTCAGCCACAGCTGCTTCCACCCCGTTCCACTCCGGCAGAAGAAACATACAAAGAAACTGCTCCATGGAATTGGCGGCTTCCTTGAGCTCTGCTTCAATTATTCGCATTCTGAAATTCATCCTGTGTGAGATTCGGCAAGACCGGAACACGCATGCATGTGTACGTTGTTGCGAAACGAAAATTGCATGCTCGAAGATTTGTTTTTCCAAGTAAGTACTCCCTCTGTTCACTTTTACAAGTCCTTGTAGACTTTCAGACATAGTGCAAAACTAGTTCAACTTCAGTTGTGTGAAAAGACTTATAAAAGTGAACGGATGGGAGTAATAGAAACGGAGAAGAGAATCAATGTAACAAGTTGTACTGATCAGCCATTCCAAGCCTGTTGTGAAACGCATGTCCCTTTAATTAATTATTACTTCTTCGATGCTGCTAGCTAGTTCAATATTTCTAAAAATTGACAAGATTAGCTAAGAAAGATTAAGATGGTTGCATGCATCGATTGATGCAGAGGTCGGGGGTGTGACCTCCTTTTCAAAAAAAAAAAAAAAAAAAAGCTAAGAAAGACTAAGGCTACATTCATATTACAAGAAAATAACTATATGATTTTGTCCTTGAAAAAATTTAATGTACAGAAAGAAAGAAAAAGTGGTCATGCACGGTATCCATGTGGGCACAGTAGGCTTGCAACACTTGAAAAAGAAAGCCGCTTACCTCCTCTCCTCTCCTCTTCAGCAGCTGGGATCAACTCCAGCCCCGAACAAGTATGGACTATGGATTATGGAGTAGAGCACCACGCCACGATGTAAGCCACCAGGAGGAAATTAAGATGGAGAGATCGAGCTCTGCATAAGAGACCAATAATTTTGTACAACAGGCTCAGAGTAGTAGGACTTTGGGGATGTGACAAATCTTGTGGGCATCCTCCCCTTGGCACCTCGCAGTCAGATTTGGACATAGAACAATTCTGAGTAGCTTCAAAGCAGAGAGACTCTTTATGCTTCCAGGCAAAGATGTCAGGTTGGGGCAATCGCCAATGGAAAGTTCTTCTAGACAAGTCAACTGTCCCAACCATTCTGGTAATATCTCCACGCCTTTCCACCGTACCAACCTCAGTATTTTAAGAGCGGTGAGGTTCTTCATGCTCTCTGGCAAACATGTCAGGTTGGGGCAATCTTCGATGAAAAGTATTTCTAGACAAGTCAACTGTCCCAACCATTCAGGTAATGTCTCCAGGCCTTTGCACTCTAGCAACCTCAGTATTTTAAGAGCGGTGAGGTTCTTCATACTTTCAGGCAAAGATGTCAGGTTGGGGCAATCACGGATTCCAATTTCTACTAGAGAACTGAGGTGGCCCAACCACACCGGGAGTGTCTCCAGGTCATTCAACGACACCAACCACAGTAGAGTGAGTGAGGTGAAGCATCGCATGGCCTCTGGCAAAGTCCTCAATCCACTGACGGAGTTTACACGAAATATCTCAACGGTTGGAAAGTGTTGCAGTCTGTCCTCCCACTTTTCTGGAGAGAGGCTACAACTGGTTAGAACCATCATACAAGGACGAACAGAAGACGACAGCTTTCCAAATCCTCCTTCTGGGAAAATTGTCTCGCTGTTGTTCAAAACCCAATTCATACTTGTTGGGGGATATGGTAGGAACTTCAACTTTGGGCAGTCATGTACCTCCAAATAATGCAAATTAGGGATTAGGAACTCTTCGTTTTCTTCACTTGACTCTGTTGTCCACCATTCCACCAAATTCTCCATCGACCTCAATAGCAATACTCTTAGTTTCATACAAGGTCCACCCTCTCCATAGAATTCCTTACCGATTTTCCCGAGGTTGGGGATGTTCATCAGACACAGCCTTCTTAAATTTGGCAGTGCCCCGAATGGAGGAAGACAATCGCATGCTTGCAAATCACGAAGAGTCAGTTCACTGAGAAAAGGGAGGTAGGACGAGATGTCCAACATCCAGTCAGGGAATTCGTTGCTCCTATACCCAACTAGCCAAAAGCTTTCAAGAGTCCGAGGAGGTACGAGCCTATCCAGCACAGATCCACCTCCTTGGTTTTTCCAGAAAAGTTTTAATACTCGAATATTTGATTTATCACGCAATTTGACTCTGTCTGCATCTTCTGGGTTCCGAACATTTTGAATGTTTTTAAGTACAAGCTCTGAACAAGTCAACCCCACAAGATCCACTATACTGCTGCATCCACTAGTCTCCATGACATGTACATTATGCTCTACCTCGCCCACGAAATTTAGACGCTTCTTAATGGCTTTAACCTTTTCAAGAATATCAGGAGTTGCACTATCAATCACAAACTGGGTGAGACTAGTCATGTCCCCAATGCTATCAGGGCAGTCATGAATCTCTGGAAGGCCATTCATGTGCAGTATTTGAAGCTTAAGGTCACCAAATGAGGAGGGGAGCTCGCTGAGCCCCAGGCAGTATGACAAATAGAGACACCTCAGCTTAAACAACTTGCATAGTGACTCTGGCAATTGTCGGAGTTTAGGACAACTTGTTAGGTTCAAATATTCAAGCTCGAAGAGGTGACCAAAACATTCAGGGAGTTCTTTGAGGTTATGACAATCTGAAAGATCTAGGTATTTCAAATGATTAAGTTGGCAAAATGATCCTGGCAGCATTGAAAACTTGTAGCAACCAGAGAGGTTCACAAACTCAAGTTTGTGAAGGTGGCCGAAATCAATTGGCAGGTTTTCTAGCTCATGGCAACTTGATAGGTTCAGATGCTCTAAACACGGAAAGCCAACAGTGTCAGGTAGTTTGGGCTGATGCTGTTTAGCGAGAGAGAGGAGGATTATGTTCAACACACTTCATTAGGCTCATGGCTGGGGTGTTATATACAGTTACACAGCCAGGAGCTGATCGTGCATGCGGCACTACATGCCTCCACTAACCCACGTACGGGCACAACTCTAGCCTCCACTACTCTACAGAACAGGCAACGGCCAGCGGCGATATCGCATGCAGGAGGCCCAGAGAGCATGCGATAATAGCGGCTGGAACCGTGGCTTAACACCCCCCCGCAGTCGCGACGTCGGCGGAGGCGACGCAGAGACTGGAACGAAAGTCAGAGAACACCTTCGAGGGGAGCCCTTTGGTCATGATGTCGGCGAGTTGTTGGCGAGTGGGGATGTGGAGGACGCGGAACTCGCCGAGGGCGACCCGCTCACGGACGAAGAGGATGTCCAGCTCGACGTGCTTGGTGCGGCGGTGATGAACCGGGTTGGCCGAGAGGTAGACGGCGGAGACGTTGTCGCAGTAGACCAGTGTAGCCTTGGTGACGGGGTTGAGCAGTTCGCCGAGGAGCTGGCGTAGCCAGACGCACTCGGCGACGGCGTTGGCGACGCCGCGATACTCGGCCTCGACGCTGGAGCGGGAGACGATGGCCTGACGTTTGGACGACCAGGACACGAGCGAGTCGCCGAGGTAGACGCAGAAGCCTGAGGTAGACCGGCGAGTGTCGGGGCAGCCCGCCAGTCGGCATCCGTGAACGCCCGGAGGTCCAGAGTGGGCGAAGCGCGAAGGTGGAGACCCAGGGCAGGCGTGCCGCGCACATACCGGAGCACACGCTTGATCAACCCGTTGTGGCACTCACGGGGATCGTGCATGTGAAGGCAGATTTGCTGGACGGCGTAGGCGATCTCCGGCCGCGTGATCGTCAGGTACTGGAGGGCACCAGCAATGCTGCGATAGGCGGAGGGATCGTCAACACGCGGACCAGCGGCGGTGGGCAGCTTGCTCTTGGTGTCGATCGGCATAGGAGACGGTCGGCAGGTATCCATGCCGGCGCGATCCAGGATGTCGGCGGCATACTGTTCCTGGCAGAGGAAGAAGCGAGCCGGTGTGCGCGTGACGCGGATGCCGAGGAAGAAGTGCAGTGGGCCGAGGTCCTTCATGGCGAACTCCGCGGTGAGCTGGTCGATGACACGGCGAAGGGCGGCAGGCGACGAGGCAGTGAGCACGATGTCGTCGACGTAGAGGAGCAGGAAGGCGATGTCGGGGCCGTGGCGACGCGTGAACAGCGAGGAGTCGGAGCGAGTCGCAGCGAAGCCGATGGAGCGGAGGAAGCCGGCAAAGCGCAAAAACCAGGCACGCGGAGCCTACTTCAAGCCGTAGAGGGACTTGGAGAGGCGGCAGACGTGATGAGGTTTGGTGGCGTCGACGAAACCGGCGGGCTGGAGACAGTACACCTCTTCGTCCAGCGTGCCATGGAGGAACGCGTTGGACACGTCCAGCTGGTGAACGGGCCAGTAGCGCGACGCGGCAAGGGTCAGTACGGTGCGGACGGTGGCGGGCTTGACGACGGGCGAGAAGGTCTCGCCGTAGTCGATGCCGGGGCACTGACGGAACCCGCGCACGACCCACCGCGCCTTGTGACGTTCGAGAGAGCCATCGGCGTTGAGTTTGTGCTTGAACACCCACTTGCCGGTGATGAGGTTGGCGCCGGGAGGCCGAGGCACCAGTTCCCATGTGCGGTTGCGGACGAGGGGATCGCGGACAGCGACACGCACCGAGGAGGGCACCGGCGAGAGCGCGGCAGAGGGAGTGGTGGCGACGAGGCCAGCACGGTAGCGCGGGTTCGGACGAAAGGTCCCGACCTGCGAGCGCGTGATCATGCGCGGCGGCGCGTCCGGCGGAGCGACGGGAGACGGAGGTGCAGACGAGCCCGAAGGGCTGCTGGAGTTGGAGTGGTCGGGGTGGGCTGGAGCCGCGGAAGGTGGAGATGCAGGACGTGCGGGCCGAGCAGGAGTGGCGGGTGGAGGCCCTGGGAGAGGCATGGAGGGGCGCGACGGGGTCGTGGGTACGGACGCGAGCTGGGGCACCTGCAAGACGGGCGGCGCGAAGGTAGGGAGGGGTGATGGTGGGGAAGGAGTGGGTGGTGGTTGCTGTGCGAATGGGAAAACGGCCTCGTCGAAGAGGACGTGGGGGGAGGTGAGCACGCGGCGAGTGACAGGGTCGAAACAGCGGTAGCCGCGATGATCAGAGGGGTAGCCGAGGAAAACACAGGCGAGGGAGCGCGGTGCGAGCTTGTGTGCTGCCGTGGAGGATACGTTGGGGTAGCACAAGCAGCCAAATACACGGAGAAGGGAATAGTCAGGAGCGACGCCGAGCAGGAGCTCGTGGGGAGTACGCGGCTGGGTGGCATGGCAGGGGCGGCGGTTGAGGAGGTACGTGCCTGTGTTGAGCGCCTCAGCCCAGAAACGGGGGGGGCATGGAGGCATGGAAGAGAAGAGCGCGGACGCTGTTGTTGAGCGTGCGCAAGACGCGCTCCGCTTTGCCATTTTGCTGGTGTAGGGGCAAGAGAAGCGAAGGTGGGTGCCGTGGCGAGCGAGCAGTGTGCGGACGGAGGCGTTGTCGAACTCACGGCCATTGTCTGTCTGCAGGGAGAGAACGGGCAGCTGAAACTGTGTCCGAACGTAGGCATAGAAATCGAGGAGAACAGCAAAAACATCAGATTTCTTCTTGAGCGGAAAGGTCCAGACATAGTGAGTGAAATCGTCGAGAATAACCAAATAGAATTCATAGCCGGACACACTAACAACAGGTGACGTCCAGACATCAAGGTGTAAAACATGAAAGGGAAACATGCTAGAGCTAGAAGAGCCGTTAAACGGAAGACGAGCGTGTTTGCCCTGGCGACAGGCATGGCAGGAGTGTGGGGCAGACTTGCGGAAGCCACCTGCTGCGTCATCGGCGGTGAGGCGAAGCGAGGCATGCCCCAGTCGTTGATGCCAGAGGGTGGAGGTGGCTAGGCTGGCGAAGGCGTGGCGAGGGAGGTTGGAGGGCCGCCGCACAGGGTAGAGGTCGCCGTCGGAGTCACATCGGAGAATCACCACCTTGGTTCGAAGGTCCTTAACAGAGAAACCAAACTTGTCAAACTCGACGGAAACAGGATTATCACGGCAAATTTGACGGACGGAGAGTAAGTTGGTAATGAGAGAGGGAGAGACAAGGACGTTGCGAAGTTGGACAAGGGAAGTGCCCTCGATGAGGGCGCCATGGCCGACATGAGTGATGGGGAGGCGAGCACCGCTGCCAACGACAATGTGGGAGGAGGAGCGAAAGGGGCGGAGGGAATGGAGATTACCAGGGTGGGACGACATGTGGGCGGAGGCACCAGAGTCGAGGTGCCACTCCGGGGCCGTGCCCGACGAGGAGGGGACGGCGGTGGCGCCCTGGAGCGTGGCCTGCAGGGCCTGCATGTCCCATGGCTGGGATGGAGCAGCAGAGGAGCTGGCGCCAGGAGGCGTGAACGGCGGAGGTGGTCCATACCCAGAGGGGTAGACGCCGTAGCCAGCAGGGGGTGCGGCGGGGGCGCCGTAGCCGGAGGGAGCTGCAAACATGGCCTGCTGAGACGGCGTGCCAGGACGGGGGCCGAGGACGCCGGAGCCCGGGGCACGCCACGGCATGGGCCAGGCCTGAACGAGCCCAGTCCAGGAGTTGGTGCCGGGCGGCGGGGTAGGGCAGAGGGGGGCGCGGGGCGCTGGTGCTGCAGGCGAAGGGGAGACACCTCCGTTGCCGCGGTCACGACGACGCTGGCGGCCACGGCCACGCGAGGCGGTGTCGGTGGTGGGGGAGGGCGCCGGCGGCGTTGGAGCCGGCGTGGTGGTTGGGCCGCGCCCGGCCCAGAGAGCGTGGGCGGACTGGATTCGAGCCGTCTGCTCGGCGCGATGCTCTTCCAGGAGGAGGAACGAACGGACCTGGAGCAGGGAGGGGAGCGGATCCTGGGAGGTGATGTGAGGGATGACGGTGTGGTACTGGCGGTTGAGGCCGCGGAGGAGGTGGAACACCTGACGGGAGTCAGTCACCGGCTGCCCCAGGTCACGGAGCTGGTCGGCGAAGCTGCGAAGACGAGTGCAATACTGCATGATCGTCATGTCGCCCTGGACGACGGCGTGGTACTCGGCGTCGATGTACACGGCGCGCGCCATCTGGTTGCTGTGGAAGAGTTCGTCGACGGCGCGCCAGACGGTCAGGGCCGAGTCCTCGGAGTGCATGACCGCCTCGAGGAGCTCCGGCGTGATGGTGGAGGAGAGCCAGTGGACGACGGTGTGGTCGGTCATCTGCCATTCCGGGTCGTGGGGACGAGGAGCGGCAGTGGGGTCGACGTGAGCCCGTAGGCCGAACATGCCGAGCACGGTGTCGAAATGACGGCGCCACTGGGAGTAGTTCCCGGCGAGGAGGTTGAGAGTCACGGGGACATGGCGGCGGATGTCGATGGTTTGGAGAATGGCGGAGGGAAGAGCCTGTGGTGCCGCGGTCGGCTGGAGAGGGTTGGTGAGGACACCGGCGTCGGGAGGAGCAACGTCGGCATGGCCGTCAAGGGAGGAGCGAGGAGAGAGGACGGGGTTGGCGTCCATGGCGGAAGCGGGAGGAAGATCGGGAGCCTGCGCGGAGGGCAGGTCAGGGGTGTCTGATACCATGTTTAGCGAGAGAGAGGAGGATTATGTTCGACACACTTCATTAGGCTCATGGCTGGGGTGTTATATACAGTTACACAGCCAGGAGCTGATCGTGCATGCGGCACTACATGCCTCCACTAACCCACGTACGGGCACAACTCTAGCCTCCACTACTCTACAGAACAGGCAACGGCCAGCGGCGATATCGCATGCAGGAGGCCCAGAGAGCATGCGATAATAGCGGCTGGAACCGTGGCTTAACAGATGCCACAAATCAACTCTTTGCTGTTGAGTTTGACATCTCGCAAAATACTGAATTTGACGATATCAACGATAACCATGTTGGAATCGATGTGAACAGCTTGACTTCTGTTAATTCCAGTGATGCTGGTTACTACTACGACAATTTGTTCAACCGCTTGTATCTTGTTAGTGATCGACCAATACAAGTATGGGTGGACTATGATGAAAACTCACACAACTTGGATGTCACTTTAGCACGTTACTACAGAGTAAGCCTCAACGTCCACTGCTATCAAGCATCGTCAATCTTACATCAGTTTTGTCAAACTCAGTTTATGTTGGCTTTTCCTCTTCAACTGGTCCAATTAGTTCCACATGCCACATTATCGGCTGGAGCTTCAGCCTGAATGGTGAGGCTAAGCCACTTGACTACTCAGCATTGTCTAAGGTTATAGAAGGTGTACGACAGAAGGAATATGTTGGACAGATAGCACAAAATGGCTCTCATATCCCCAGGGACATTCTTTTGTCAACTGTTATTCCATCAGCATTCATCGCACTTGTTATTCTTATTGTTCTTTATGTTCTTAGGAAGAAGACAAGTAAAAATGGTGAGTGGGAAATCGATTGTGGGCCACCATCTTTCACATACAAAGATCTAGCCACTGCAACAAGAGGTTTCAGTGACAGGATGTTACTGGGGAAAGGAGGATTTGGGAAGGTGTACAAAGGGGTGCTGCAACTGCAAGCCACAAAGCAAAATGCTGCGATCAAGCGGGTTGCTTCAGACTCAAAGCAGGGGATGAAAGAATTCATAGCCGAGATAACTATCCTTGGTCATCTCCGCCATCGGAACCTTGTACAGTTTCTAGGTTATTCTCGGCATAACAATGAGCTCCTTCTAGTTTATGATTACATGCCAAATGGTAGTCTTGATAAAGTTTTGCATTATCAAGATAGGCAAGTCTTAGATTGGTGTCACAGACTTAACATTATAAGAGGCATTGCATCTGGCCTCTTCTATCTCCATGAGGACTGGGAGAAAGTTGTCATCCATCGGGACATCAAGACGAGCAATGTGCTCCTCGATACTGAAATGAATGCAAGGCTTGGTGATTTCGGCCTTGCAAGATTGCACAACCACGGAACAGATGCCCACACCACTCATTTAGCCGGCACTTGGTGGGGCTACATAGCTCCCGAGCTAGCTAGGCTTGGGAGGGCAACCAAGGCAACTGATGTATTTGCATTTGGCGTGTTCATGTTGGAGGTTGCTTGTGGACGGCGTCCAATAGTGAATGATTCTGGTGATCCAGTGCTGCTGACAGATTGGGTGCTCCATGCTTGGGAAAGTGGTTCAGTCCTCACAATAGTGGACCCAAGATTGGAAGATTACATCAAGGAGGAGGTGTACTGAAGCTTGGCTTGCTATGCTCCCATTCAGAACCAAGTGCAAGGCCATGCATGCGCGTTGTTCTGCAATACCTTGAAAAGGATGCACCGCTGCCAGATTTCCAACCATGTTTTTTTCACCTTACCAGCAGGGACGAAGGTTTTGATCAATATATCCTGTCATGCCGCTCCGTGGCAACGGCCACAACGGAACTTTCTGGAGGAAGGTGATAAACATGGTAACGATGATGTGTTTGCTCATATATGTACGATTTATAAGTGAGAGATGGGTTACTCCTGAACCCAGCCTACATATATACTGTAATAGTGTTTTATGAAGTATTATTCACAAGTATTACGGTATGAACTGCTAGTACAACCAAGGTGTTAATATTTCATTTGGGGTGTATATATACATCCCACGCATGCCATATCCCATCAGATGATTGTTAACAACTATGTAAAAATATTGCTCTGTTCCAAGGAGAATCGAACACTGTGTCCTAGTTTACTATGTCTGGTGTATTGGTGTTATTGGCGTTCCCTTCTTTCAGGGAAAAACAGTAATTAAACTCTTGCTGCAATTTTTTATAAAATTTGGGTACATAAAGGTCTATATGGATGATCGGAAACCAGAATAATACTTCTTCTGTGCCGTGCTGTAGGTGTAACCATGGCAAAGCTAATCTCTGAACGTTTTTCAGTTCAACTGAAAACGTTTGGTTGAGCTCCACCAATTTTCGGGTTTGAAGTGTTACTGAATCCTATGTGTTTGCTTCTAAATTTTTCCAGTTTTTGATTAACTGGAACCAAGAAATAGCGCAACTTGGGTCAGATTCCAGGAACAATGTGAATTGCATTCTGACCTACCAATTAATCATGTAAGTTCCTGAACTTTCAGAGCTCACGGAAAGGAGATTACTTCTTACTTTCTTACTTTCTACCAAAAAAGTAAGAAATAATTATAGCCGCTGTTGTCATTCAGCTAGCAGGAAAGGAGATTACTAGTGGATATTCAACTTGGTATCCACTGTTGTCATTCAGCTAGCAGGAAAGGAGATTACTTCTTACTTTCTTTATACCTAAATAATTGTAGCAGGAAAGAAATAGACTAGTTCTTCCCAACAACAAATATTTAGAAACGAAGGGAGTAGTTCTTACCACGCGCATACAGCCGAGCTGCACGACTCGATTGGGGCGCCCACTCCCGCCGTGCAGTGGAAGCCATAGACAGGGAGGGGATCCCGGCGGAGTCCAGCGGACGCGCCGGCTATGATGGCGAGGATGGCGGAGTACCGGCAGGATATGCCACCGCATGGCTGAAGTTTCATCACCAGTGGGAGGGGAGAGGGTGGCCGGCGCAATTTCTCACAGCGGGCATACTAGATAAGCATCCGATAATGTCGAGCTTGGCCAAGCTCATGCCTCGTAGTACCCGATCTACGCGGGGTCAAACTGGGAGACATTTTCATCTTCTGCAGAAACAGGATGCCCTGCTTTTGGTGAAAGAAGTTAGAGCAACTCTAGCAGACCCCGCATCCCGCCGGCCCGCAAAACGCGTTTGCAGTTCGCGCAAAACCGCTTTTGCGGGCCGGCGCGGGCTGACACAGATGTAGACCCCGCATAATGGATCCGTAAAAAAGTATATTCACGAAATATGCTTTTTTACGGGTCGGCTTCTGCAGGTTCTGATCTGGCGCACCTCCTTCCGGTCCGTAAAACTTAGATTTTTAACTTAAATTGATCTAGCACAATGCTTTTCTTCACTTTTGCAACAACATTACAAAAGATATCACAAATTCTTGGCTAGAATAGCAAAATCAAAGAAAACAAAAACCACAAGTATGCATTTCAGAAGATTTCCAACTTCCATAACTCCTCCCACTAGTTGAGTCAATATCTTCTCCATGCACTCATTGCTGATATGCGGATTCTTGATCTTGCTTTCTTCATCCTTCATCTTTGGTTTCAAAGAAGTAAACGTTGCTTCCCCTCTAGTTGCACATGCAGCCGCATCATTGCCTTCGATTGTACTAAGGAGTGCATTAAAGTCTATTAAATTTCTTTCTATCAACAAATCAATGTATTGGTCTTTTCAAAACCAAAATGAGCATCCATCGTCCTACACAAAAGAATGAGCAAGCTCGAAGTGAGCTACTGCAATTAAACTAAAGAATGAGCTATGAAACGAGCTACCGCAAGTGCACGTACCACGTCGTTTTCGCATTTGTACAACACCCATCCGGGGTATGTCGGCGTGCCCGAAGTGAGCCGCAGCACTTGGCGCCGGCAGTCGTCGCACTGTATGAGCGGCATCGGCGGGCCACAAAGATGCTGCGCGAGCGCCGAGCCCAGTGGACGGCCGGACGAGTCCATGCCCGCAAACCTTCGGCGGCGGCGGGCGGACGAACCCGTGCCTGCATGCGGCGATGCGACCTTGCCTGGGCTGCGGGAGAGGCTCCCCGACCACTCCATCGCCTCGGGCAGCAACCGACGGCCGAAAAAAAGACAAATCCGGCGATGAAGTACCGCAGATCTACAAATCCGGCACCCTCCGACGAAGGGGGGAAGGGAGGGGAGGCCTCGTGCGCGTGGCGGCCTTCCGGCGTGCTACTGCCGGCTGCTGTCACCGGAATCTTGGACGGGGGGCGGCGGCGGCGCGAGGGGGGAGAGGAGAGGTGGTTGGTGGAAGAAAGCGCGGGATGAAATGTCCCTCACCAACCGCTTCCGAATATATGCAGGGCACCGCAGCCGCGAGGGCGAAACCCGCGTTTTCCCGGGTTGGGGTCGGGAATTTGTCGCGCCCCCTGAAATTTTTTGTGGGCCGGGGCAGGCTGCGGGGTCTGATCGGGCTGGCTTTTCCACCCCGACCCGCATTTTGGCGGTTATTTTGCGGGTCGGGGCGGGATGCGGGGTCTGCTAGAGTTGCTCTTAGCAAATCGAGAGTAGAGGAAACAGAGAAGTAAAGTAGAGGAGAGGCGCATTTCCATTCGAGCTAATCTCGCACTGAGCTTCTGCATTTCAGTTGCTTCCTCTTTTTTCTTTCTCCGTCGACTTCTATAACCATCGCTGTCGGGAAACCCATGCACCCATGAAACAGAGCCTGATGTGCCTCATGTTTGTTCAGAGTGTTCAGGATTCCCGATGGCCTCTGTCACCTCGTCCTTCTTTCTGTCAGGAAGTCCCTTCCTACGCTGCCTTGATTGCCTTCTCAAGCTTGGTAATGGGTATTGCTAGTTGTCCGTTGGTCCAAACACACTTCCCTGATTCTGGGTCCAAAGTTCCCCCAACCCCGAAGAACCAAGTCCTTGACCGATCTGGACAGTGCAATGTCGCTGGTTGGACCCCTTTAGCAAGCAGGTCTTCCTCAACTTTTCCCACAACAGCTGGGCTTTGTTGTAGCCACCTGACCCCGTGGTATGGTGATACTTCTTCTTTGCAACATTTCGCATGATTGTCTCTAACCTTTGCTTACCCTTCTTCGATTTCTTGTAGGCCACAAATGCGGGCCAGTGATCTCTGATTTTCTTATATTGACCGATGAACTCTGGAGTCTCGTCTTTTTCGACAAACTTTGTGTTCAAATGTTTCCTCTAGTTCTTGAATAGTTTTGCCATATTCTTAAGAGCAAACGCCTTGACCTTTCGCTCTATAACTGGGTTATTATGATCCTCCTCTCGCGTTAGGCTGAAATTTTTCATCAGCGAGGTCCAAAAATCATCTTTCAGTCTATCATGGACATAAGAAACTTCAGGGTCCTTCTTATTCCATTCGTGGATTGTGATAGGGACACTGTCCCTAACAACAACTCTGCATTGATGTACAAATGCGTCCTTTGTCCGCTTGAGAGCAATCGGTTGGCCATTTTCCGTGACTTCTGTGATCGTGAACCTTTCATCCTCGCGCGAACTTTTCTTCGGGCCTCGTCTCCTTACAGAAGTTTGGCTCGATCCAGAGGGCTAAAAGAAGAAAAAAGCGTTAATATATGTACATACCAAAACAATTAATGCATCAAGTGAGAATTGGCTTAATTTATATTTATATATATATATATATATATATATATATATATATATATATATATATATATATAGGGCAAATTTTATCTACTACTGGTGGTAGTTATCACCACTTGCGTTTTGTATGTTGTATGTAGTATCTATCAAATTGGAGAGTATGTATGCGCAGTATATAGTATATAATCATGTTTAGGTAGTATATATACTATTTTTTGATAGTATGTATCATATTTTGTGTATGCTCTTTTTTAGATACGAATATATACGTATTTCACAAATATAATAAAAACTATGGGTCAACTTGTAATTTTTTTCATATAACTCACTTAAAAAAAACTTTTGTATAGTACATGAACATAATAAAAACGATAAATTAGTATATATACTCTCGCGTGATAGTATATGGAACATGTGGGGTAACTACCCCTGGGTGGTAGGATGTATTTTTCATATATATATATATATATATATATATATATATATATATATATAGAGAGAGAGAGAGAGAGAGAGAGAGAAACCCCCTCGGAGTGGGGAGGGGGTGGGGGAGGGGGCCACACTGCCGCATGTGCAACGCCTGAGCCTTAGGCGTCACATTGTCGGAGGATGGGGTCTGCAGCGCCAGCGTGAACGGGGGTGTGGCGCTGACGACTTAGGCGCCACATAGTGTAGTGTGACGCCTACATGTCGGACGCCACACAAAAGGGTTGACCGGACAAAAAAATTCAAAGGCAGTCCAATTTGTGAATTTTTTGAACCGAGGGGTCAGATTTGTCGATTTTTGGATGGATAAGGGAAGGCAGGCCTGGAAGTGCAACACCTGGGCGATCTCGTGTACCTTGTTAATAAGAAACGTTGAGCCTTAAGGAGCTTTGGGAAGGAGGACAAGAAACCAAATTATATGAAGTTGGAGCATGTTTTGTACTAGTATGTGGTCTTTTGTTTTATCTCAAGACAATTTTCGTGGAGAATGTACTTCACTACTGTAAGGTTATTAGAATTCAACCCTGCCGTCTGGTCTTAACAGATCACATTTTCTTTTAATAATATGTATCACGTCATCTATCCAGGACCAGACGCCAGGGTCCCTGACGTCTGGTACCAAGCCATGTCAGAGACTCAACGGGTTAACCAGTCATGCCACCCCGTAACAGACACCAGGTACCTTGACGTCTCCCATGCAAACCAGACGCCAAAGATGTTGGTGTCACCAAAAGAGGTCAGATTCGAACTTTTTTTGAAAGTAAGGTCAATTCTGGATTTTATAGGACAAAAGGTCAAAACAAAAAATTGTCCGTTTTGTACAGTATATGTTCTTTTGTTTTCCCTGAAGACAATTTCCATGGAGAATGTACTACACTAGTGTAAGGTTATTAGAATGCAAAAGATATATTTTTTGTTGAGAATGTTTTGTGTGCTATACTGCTGGTGCTGTTGTGGTTTTGCTACTAAGTTTCTAAAACCTGCATCATCGCATCCACCTGAAGTGATGGGTCAGGCCCATTAGTAGGCCTCATTCAAGCAGAGTAAATGCTTGTGATCGGCGTGACGGCCGAACGCATCGCCGGTCGCGTCACCATGCATGCACTCGTGAAGACACACAAGATAGACACGTACGCCGGCTACATGCGAGACACCCCCGAGCTTATTTTCCCGTTCCATGTTCCTCCATCACCACTCCTCCTTCCTCACATGTGCGTTCGTTGTGCCGTCGATGTGGGCCGCCCCACCTCTCCCTCTCCCACAAGATCGACGACAACAAGGTTGCGGGGCAGAACCATGAGCTCTTATGATAACCCACAAGTATAGGGGATCGCAACAGTTTTCGAGCGTAGAGTATTCAACCCAAATTTGTTGATTCGACACAAGGGGAAGCCAAAGCATATTCTCGAGTATTAGCAGTTGAGTTGTCAATTCAACCACACCTGAAAGACTTAGTATCTGCAGCAAAGTATCAGTAGCAAAGTAGTGTGATAGCAACAGTAGCAACGGTAACAGTAGCAGCAGTGACAGCAATAGCAGTAACAGTAGCAGCAGTGACAGCAGTAGCAGTAACAGTAGCAGCAGTGACAGCAGTAGCGGCAAAGTAACATAGCAAGGACCAGTAGGAAAAACTCGTAGCCATTGGATCGGTGATGAATAATTATGCTGGATGACATTCATCATGCAACCGTTATAACATGGGGAGATATGTAACTAGCTCTAGTTCGTCAATGTAATGTAGGCATGCATTCCGTATATAGTCATACGTGCTTAAGGAAAAGAACTTGCATGACATCTATTGTCCATCCCTCCCGTGGCAGCGGGGTCCTAATGGAAACTACGGGATATTAACATTCTCCTTTTAATAAAGAATCGGAAGAAAGCATTAGCACTTGGTGAATACATGAACTCTTCATACTATGGTCATCTCCGGGAGTGGTTCCGGCTATTGTCACTCCGGGGTTGCCGGGTCATAACACATAGTAGGTGACTACAACTTGCAAGATAGGATCAAGAACACACATATATTGACGAGAACATAATAGGTTCAGATCTGAAACCATGGCACTCGGGCCCTAGTGACAAGCATTAAGCATGGCAAAGTAGTAGCAACATCAATCTCAAAACATAGTGGATGCTAGGGATCAATCCCCATCAAAACTAACTCGATTACATGATAGATCTCATCCAACCCATCACCGTCCAGCAAGCCTACGATGAGATTACTCACGAACGATGAAGATCATCATGGAATTGGCGATGAAGGAAGGTTGGTGATGACGACGGTGACGATCTCCCCTCTCCGGAGCCCAGAATGGACTCCAGATCTGCCCTCCGGAGGAAGAACAGGTGGTGGCGGCGCCTCTGTATCGTAAAACGTGATGAACTCTTCTCCTTGATTTTTTTCTGGGCGAAAGGGACTAAATAGAGCTGGAGTTGGAGGCGGCGGAGCCCCGAGGGCCCCACAAGCCTGCTAGGCGTGGCCAGGGGGGGCGCGCCTCCTGGGCTTGTGGGCTCCTCGCTCCACGTCTCCGGTTGATTCTTGCGCCAGTATTTTTTATATATTCCACAAAAAATCCTCGTAAATTTCCAGGTCATTCCGAGAACTTTTATTTCTGCGCAAAAACAACACCATGGCAATTCTGCTGAAAACAGCGTTAGTCCGAGTTAGTTCCATTCAAATCATGCAAATTAGAGTCCAAAACAAGGGCAAAAGAGTTTGGAAAAGTAGATACGATGGAGACTTATCAACTCCCCCAAGCTTAAAGCCTTGCTTATCCTCAAGAAATTCAGTTGACAAACTGAAAGAGACAAAAGAAAAACTTTTACGAACTCTGTTTGATCTTGTTGCTGTAATTATGTCTAACTCATATTTAGATTTTCAGCAAGATCATAAGCTAACCACATAAGCAATGACATTTAGGTCTCAAGATGTACTCATATCAATGGCATAATCAACTAGCGAGCAATAATAATAAGTTTCAAACATCAACAGTTCAATCAAAACAATAATGAAGCAATATGGACAGGTGGTATCTCGCTAGCTCTTTTCTGAGACTGCAAAACATAAATGCAGAGCACCTTCAAAGACCAAGGGCTCACTGAACATTGTAATTCATGGCAAAGAAGATCCAGTCACAGTCATACTCAATAACAATTAATAGCAAAGCATAAAAATGACGGAGGTGCTCTCTAATTGGTGCTTTTTGAAAGAAGAGGATGACTCAACAGAAACATAAATAGATAGGCCCTTCGCAGAGGGAAGCATTGATTTGCAGAGGTGCCAGAGCTCAAGCTTTTAAGATAGAGATAAATAATTTTGGGTGGCATGCTTTCATTATCAATTTGATGACCAAGAGTTTTCATCATCTTCCATGCTACACTTACTATAGGCGGTTCCCAAACAGAAAAGTAAAGTTTTGACTCCCCCACCACCGATCAATCACACTCCACAACTAGCCGAATACTCGGGTGCCATCCATACCAACAACAATCCATGGGGAGTTTTGTTTGCAATTATCTTTTTGATTTGAGCATGGAACTGAGCATTCCAATTACCGGCCCCTTTCTCGTGAGTGATAGTGAATAAACACATATCGAGGATAACATGCCTAGCATGGAAGATACTCGTCGCCCCTTGTCACCACATGAGCGGTTCGGGCATGCAAAACAGATTATTTCTTGAAGATTTAGAGGGTGACACATGCAAATTTACTTGGAACGGCAGGTAGATACCGCATATAGGTAGGTTTGGTGGACTCATATCGAACAACTTTGAGTTTATGGAGGTGGATGCACAAGCAGTAATCCCGCTTAGTACAAGTGAAGGCTAGCAAAAGACTGGGAAGCGGCCAACTAGAGAGCGACAACAGTTATGCATTGAAATTAACCAACATTGAGTGCAAGCATGAGTAGGACATAAATCACCATAAACATGAATATCATAGAGGCTTTGTTGATTTTGTTTCAACTACATGCGTGAACATGTGCCAAGTCAAGCCACTTGAATCATTCAAAGGAGGATACCATCCTATCATATTACATCATAATCATCTTGAAATTCATGTTGGCATCCAAGACAAATCATTATAAGCTCCTAGCTAATTAAGCATGACATCAGAAACTATGATCTCTAAGTTGTCATTGCAAACATCTTTCTCTCACAACAAAGCTGAATTAGGAACGATGAGCTAGTCATGTTTACAAAAACAAAATAGATCGAGTTCATACCAGCTTTTCCAGGCTCAGTCACTTCATCATATATCGTCATTATTGCCTTTCACTTGCACAACCGAATGATGTGAACAATAATGAGAGTGTTCGTGCATTGGACTAAGATGGAATCTGCAAGCAAACACAAAGGAGAAGACAAAGTAATATGGCTCTTTGAAAGATAAATAGATATGCATGCGAGAGCCACTAAACATTGTAACCATGGTCTTCTACCTTGACCCAAAGAAAAAGAAAACTATTTACATGGGAAAGCTCCCAACAAGCAAAAGAAGAACAGGAAATCTTTTTGGGTTTTCTCAAACTAAACACACGAGAAGAAAGCGAGAGAAAAAACTAGCATGGATGATACAGTGGCAAGGTGTGAACACCGACTATCAAAGTGAAAGTGTAAGCAAGAATATAAAGTCGGTGAGAAACATGTACTCCCCCAAGCTTAGGCTTTTGGCCTAAGTTGGTCTATTCCCAAGGTGGGAAGTAACCGTCTCCGGGGTACTCCAGAGTGTACTGAGGGTGCCACTCCTGGGTGAGCTCATCTGGCTCCCACTGATAAACTGACGTCTGGTACTCGACTGGTAGCTCGGGCACGGGCGCCTGTGGTGGTGCTATGCCCCAATATGCGTAGATGTCCGAGGGCATAAAGATGTACCTGCCTAGATGAAGATTGAACAAAGAAGGAGCACGCAAAGTAATAGTCTCACGAGTACCCTGACTAAATACCAGATTATAAATCATCCTCTTATTTATATCTTTATCAAGAAAGTCATGGCGAACCATGCTATCATAATCTAGATATCTCTCAGGAAGAAGCATCTCTTCTTCCTCGTGCAGTCTAATAGGTATCTCAAAATGTCTAGCAAGACGGGTAGCATAGATACCTCCATAAACAACGCCTTTAGAACGGTTCGTGTTCAACCGTTGAGCCACTATAGCGCCCAAGCTATAAGTTTTATCATTATAAAGGGCTTCGCGCAAAACCGCAAGATCTGGGGAGCTAAGGGCTCCTGCTTTCCCACGGCCAATCAAACATTTTCCCTTGAATAATGAGAAGTACCGAAGTAAGGGAAAATGTATGCTAGCAACTCTAGCGCAAGACACTCCTCTCTCCTCTCCTACAGCAATAGTATCAATGAAAGCCTCCAAGTCCCGTGTACGAGGTTCATGAATATCCCCAACATAAGTTAATTTGCAGAAATTGCAAAAATCCTGAAGTGACATGCGCTGGGGGATATCATATAGCTTGAACTCAACCATAGGAGGACTCTTCCTTGGATAGAAGTTAAAGCTTTGCACGAAAATATTAGTGAGGAGGAGGTATTGTGGACACTTATCTTCAACAAATGCGATAAGGCCTGCGTTCTCCACCAAGTAATAAAAATCCTCATAAAGACCAGTGGCACGTAAGAACACATCGCTTGGCCACTCGCACGCTCGAACTTTTGCAACTCGGGGGACCGGATACTTGGGTTTCTTCTTCTCATTTTCATCATCCTTGGGGTCACGGCTTGAAGAGCCTCTTAGGAACCTCCTCATCTTTTCCCTTTTCTTTCTTTGAAAATTTCTGAAATTTTTAGTGACTAAAAGGAAAAGTGAACAAGGCTCAACGAAACTCATAGCAACTACTCCTACAAGTGCCTAGAGGCCATATCACGCATCAAAACTACTTGGGAGTAGCTAAAATTAGCATGCAAAGCTCAAGAACAGGGTCACCAAGGCAGCAATAATACACAACGAATAAGGCACTAGAGCAAAAACTAATTGGACCAATGGAGGAGTCACATACCAAGGAGCAATTTTCCCAAAACAGTTTGGTGAATGGGGCTTTGCACAAGGAGGTCGAAAATCGCAGCAAGAAGAGCAAGAACACGGGTTTGAGCTGTAGAATGAATTTTTCTGGAGGTAGGAGAAGGAGATGGGAGCTGGAATAAGTGGAGGGGGGCACATGGGCCCCACAAGCCTGGTAGGTGCGGCCAGGGGGGTGCCCGCGCCTCCTGGGCTTGTGGCCCACTGGTGCATCCCCCTAACTAGCTCTCCGTCTCAGAATTTTTCAGAAATTCCAGAAAAAATCGTACTTGATTTTCAGGGCATTTAAAGAAATTTTATTTTCGAGACACTTTTCAACGGGACACAAGAAGGAGAAAACAGGAAAAACTTAAGCTAAATCTATCTTTTTCTTCTAAGCAACCGAAGGTAAAGGTTTGGAACACAGGGTTGTGACTCTTAGATTCATCTATCTCATGGTCATCAAAAGAAATCTATCAATGAGGTTGATCAAGTCTCCCTGACAAACTTTTTCGAATCGCATAAAACCGGAGAATTTTCGAATAGTCACTACGTTACCTCAAAGGGGATGTGCATATCCCCAACAATCAAATCATACTTCATCTTAACAGTAGGTATAGGGCATTCAAAGCTCCCAATAAGAATCGATGAAGTTTTTTCAATAGCATTGATGCAATGTACTCGATATTGTTTCTTCGGAAAGTGCACCGTATGCTCATTACCATTGACATGGAAAATGACATTGCCTTTGTTGCAATCAATAACAGCCCCTGAAGTGTTTAAAAATGGTCTTCCAAGGATGACCGCCATGGCATCATCCTCGGGAATATCTAGAATAACAAAGTCTGTTCAGATAGAAACGTTAGCAACCACAACAGGCACATCCTCGCAAATGCCGATAGGGAAAGCAGTTAATTTTTCGGCCATTTGCAAGGAGATTTCAGTGGGTGTCAACTTCTCCAATTCAAGTCTACGATAAAGAGAGAGAGGCATAACACTAACACCGGCTCCAAGATCACATAAAGCGGTTTGATACGTCTCCAACGTATCTATAATTTTTGATGGTTTCATGCTATTCTCTAGTCAAACTTTGGATGTTTTGTATGCCTTTTATATCTTTTTTGGGACTAACTTATTAACTCACTGCCAAGAGCCAGTTCTTGTTTTTTCCGTGTTTTTGACCCTTCTCACAGGAGAATTTTAAACGGAGTCCAAACGGAACGAAACTTGCAAAAAGATTTTTTCCGAAACAAAAGAAGATCGGGGAACTTGAGAACCAAGGCAGGGGCCACCAGGGACCCCCAAGCCCCCTAGCCACGGCCAGGGGGGCCCGCACCTCCCAGGCTTGTGGGCTCCCTGGGCCACCTCTGCCCTAGGTCTTTCGCCTATATATTCCCAAAAATTCCAAAAAAAATCAGGAGATCATCAAAAGTACTTTTCCGCCGTCGCAAGCTTCTGTCTCAGCAAGATCCCATCTGGGGCACGTTCTGGTGCCCTGCCGGAGGGGGGATTTGGATACACAGGGCTTCTTCATCAACACCATGACCTCTCCGATGATGCGTGAGTAGTTCACCATAGACCTACGGGTCCATAACTAGTAGCTAGATGGCTTCTTCTCTCTCTTGGATCTTCAATACAAAGTTCTACATCATCCTACGGGTCCATAACTAGTAGTGTGTTTGTTGAGATCCGATGAATTGTGGATTTATGATCAGATTATCTATGAATCTTATTTGAGTTTCTTCTGATCTCTCTTATGCATGATTTCATATCCTTGTAATTCTCTTCGAGTTGTCGGTTTTGTTTCGCCAGCTTGATCTATGATTCTTGCAATGGGAGAAGTGCTTGGTTTTGGGTTCATACCGTGCGGTGACCTCACCCATTGACAGAAGGGGTAGCAAGGCACGCATCGTGTTGTTGCCATCAAGGGTAAAAAGATGGGGTTTTAATCATTGGTTTGAGTTTATCCCTCTACATCATGTCATCTTGCTTAAGGCGTTACTTTGTTCGTCATGAACTCAATACACTAGATGCATGCTGGATAGCGGTCGATGTGTGGAGTAATAGTAGTAGATGCAGAAAGTATCGGTCTACTTGTCTCGGACGTGATGCCTATATCTATGATCATTGCCTTAGATATCGTCATGACTTTGCGCGGTTCTATCAATTGCTCGACAGTAATTTGTTCACCCACCGTAATATTTGCTATTTTGAGAGAAGCCTCTATTTAACACTATGGCCCCCGGGTCTACTTCACACCATATTTTCAACCTTACTCTTTTACTTCGTTGCACTTTCCGCCTTCAGATCTCACTTTGCAATCAATCTTGAAGGGATTGACAACCCCTTTATAGCGTTGGGTGCAAGCTCATTTGTGTTTGCGTAGGTACTCTGGACTTGATGCGATTCTCCTATTGGATTGATACATTGGTTCTCAAATTGAGGGAAATACTTACTGCTCCTGTGCTGCATCGCCCTTTCCTCTTCAAGGGAAAACCAACGCAAGCTCAAGGGGTGACAGAAAGGTTTCTGTCACCGTAGCAGAAGAATTTTTGGCGCCGTTGCCGGGGAGGATCAAGTCAAGAACTCATCCAAGTAAGTGTCGCAAACTCATCTCTTGCATTTTTTTGCCTCTCGTTTTCCTCTCCCCCACTTCTTAAAAACAAAAATTTACAAAAATATTTGCCTTTTTCGTTCGCCCTTTTCTCTCGCTTGCTCTTTGTCCGCTTGTCTGCCTGCTAAGACCTGTATGGTCCAACCAAGGGATTTTGATGCTCACTATGCGAGGTTGGAAGAAATTGAAACTAGTGTTAAAGGCTTCATCTCTACACAGTTTGAATACAACAGTTACTTTCGTAGAGAACTGAAGGAGCAAAATTATTTTTTGGCTTTTATGAATAAAGAAGTTGATGATATGGCCAAAGAATTCCTTGCGCTAAATTATCAGTTTGCTCGTCTTGAAAAACTTGTAGGTCAGATTTCTGATAAACAGGCTACTTTAGTCAATAAAATGGCTGCTAAACCTGAAATCTGTGATGAGAATCACGAAGATCTTAAAGTGCTTGGTGTGACTCCCATTGAATCTTTGTTTTATTGTGTCAAACCTAATGATGATGGGGCTGGATATGAATCCACTTTGGTTGAAAAAGGCCACAATGATTCGGAGTCCATCTATCTTGATGCTAAAAGCATTGAAAGTGGAATAGAAGATATTAAAACTTTGAGTAGTAATGAAATTACTACTTTGGATTTCAAGGAATTCAATTATGATAGTTGCTCCTTGATTGAATGCATTTCCTTGATGCAATCCATGCTAAACTCTCCACATGCTTATAGCCAAAACAAGGCCTTTACCAATCATATCGTTGAAGCTATGATAAAATCTCTTGAAGAGAAACTTGAATTGGAAGTCTCTGTCCCTAGAAAGCTTCATGATGAGTGGGAACCTACTATCAAAATCAAAATCATAAACTATGAGTGCAATGCTTTGTGTGATTTGGGTGCTAGTGTTTCCGCGATTCCAAAGTCTTTATGTGATGTTCTGGGTTTTAATGAGATTGAAGAGTGTTCTCTTAATTTGCATCTTGCGGATTCTACTGTCAAGAAACCTATGGGAAGGATCAATGATGTTCTTATTATTGCAAATAGGAACTATGTACCCGTGGATTTCATTGTGCTTGACATTGATTGCAATCCTACATGCCCTATTATTCTTGGTAGACCTTTCGTAAGGACTATCAGTGCTATCATCGATATGAAGGAAGGGAATATTAGATTTCAATTTCCTTTAAAGAAGGGCATTGAGCATTTTCCTAGAAAGAAAATAAGATTGCCTTATGAATCCATGATGAGGGCTACTTATGGTTTGAGCACCAAAGATGACGATACGTGATTCCTTCACCTTACACCTAGCTAGGGGCGTTAAACAATTGCGCTTGTTGGGAGGCAACCCAATGAATTTATCTTTTTCTTTCTGTTTTGTTGCGTCCACACCATCATAATTCTGTTATGATAGTGTCTTTTGTGTTTCTTTTTGTGTTTGAGCCAAGTAACCTTTATGACTAGTCTTGGTGATGGTTGTTTGATCCTGCTGGAAAAAGACAGAAACTTTTCGCTCACGAGATTATTTTTATTTTTATTCAGAAAGATATTTTGAGTTGATTATTTTTGCTGATGGTTGATATGCCTTTTTCCCAGGCAGTCGTAATTTTTCAGAATTTTTGAGGTACCAGAAGTATATGAAGTATACAGATTGCTACAGACTGGTCTGTTTTTTATAGATTCTGTTTTTGTTGAGTTGGTTGCTTGTTTTGATGAAACTATGGATAGTATCGGGGGGTACTAGCCATGGAAAAGTGAGAATACAGTAATCTAACACCAATATAAATAGAAATCAAGATTTCTACAGTACCTAAAGAGGTGGTAGTTTGTTTTCTTGTGCTAATGATATCACGAGTTTCTGTTTAAGTTTTGTGTTGTGAAATTTTCAAGATTTGGGTGATGTTCTCATGGACAAAGAGATAAGGAGTGGAAAGAGCTCAAGCTTGGGGATGCCCAAGGCATTCCAAGCCAAATTCAAGGACACCAAAAAGCCTAAGCTTGGGGATGCCCCGGGAAGGCATCCCCTCTTTCGTCTTCAATCCATCGGTAACATTACTTGGAGCTATATTTTTATTCACCACATGATATGTGTTTTGCTTGGAGCGTCTTATATTGTAGGAGTCTTTTCTTTTTGTTGTGTCACAATCATCCTTGTTGCACACCTTTTGAGAGATACATGCACTCATTGTGATTTTGCTAGAATGCTCATCGTGCTTCACTTATATCTTTTGAGCTAGACAGTTTTGCTCTATGTGCTTCACTTAGATCTTTTAGAGCACGGCAGTGCGTGACTTGGTAGTTGGCTTGTGCTATGAAAGTAGTCCCAAAGGTGATAGGTACCCAAAGAGGATCCAAAAACCTCCATCTTCATGTGCATTGAGTAGAAAGAGAAGTTTTGATTCCTCTCAATTAGTTTTCAGATGTGGATTTGGTAATATTAAGAGTTATGTTAGTAGGGTGTTGTGAATCTAGAAATACTTGTGTTGAAGTTAGTGATTCCCGTAGCATGCACATATGGTGAACCGCTATGTTAGGAAGTCGGAGCATAATTGATCTATTGATTGTCATCCTTTGTGTTGCGGTCGGGAACACGCGATGGTTAATACCTACCTACCCTTCCCCTAGGAGTATGCGTTTAGCACTTTGTTTCGATTACTAATAAAAACTTTCACAACAAGTATGTGAGTTCTTCATGACTAATGTGAGTCCATGGTATAGATGCACTTTCACCTTCCACCATTGCTAGCCTCTCTAGTGCCGCGCAATTTTCGCCGGTACACAAACCCACCATATGCCTTCCTCAAAACAGTCACCATACCTACCTACTATGGCATTTTCATAGCCATTCCGAGATATATTGCCATTGCATGATCGTAAGATAACTAGCGAGATGTTTCAACGTCATACGCCAAGCTAGATCGTTGCACATCCCGGTACACTGCCGGAGGCATTTCCTATAGAGTCATCATCGTTCTAAGCTTTGAGATGTGAGTAAATAAAAGTGTGATGATCATCATTATTAGAGCATTGTCCCATGTGAGGAAAAAAAAAAAGAGGCCAAGAGCCCAAATAAAATAAAAATAAAAAGAGAGAAGGGACAATGCTACTATCTTTTCCCACACTTGTGCTTCATAAATAGCACCATGTTCTTCATGATTGAGAGCCTCTCGTTTCGTCACCACCATATGCTAGTGGGAATCTTCATTATATAACTTGGCTTGTATATTCCAATGATGGGCTTCCTCAAAATTGCCCTAGGTCTTCGTGAGCAAGCAAGTTGGATGCACACTGATACGTCTCCAACGTATCTATAATTTTTGATGTTTTCATGCTATTATCTTATCAAACTTTGGATGTTTTGCATGCCTTTTATATATTTTTTGGGACTAACTTATTAACTCAGTGCCAAGTGCCAGTTCCTGTTTTTTCCATGTTTTTGACCCCTTTCAGAGGAGATTTTGAAACGGAGTCCAAACGGAAGAAAATCCCCGAAAATATTTTTTTCCGGAACGGAAGAAGATCGGGAAGCTTGGGAGCCAAGGCAGGGGAGCCTCACGGGCCCCACAAGCCCCCACCCCGCGGCCAGGGGGGAGGCTGCGGCCCCCAGGCTTGTGGGCCCCCTGAGCGCCCCCTGACCTAGGGGTTGCGCCTATAAATTCCCTAAAAAATGACGAGATCATCGAAATCACTTTTCCGCCGCCGCAAGCTTCTGTCTCCGCAAGATCCCATCTGGGACACGTTCTGGTGCCCTACCGGAGGGGGATTCGGACACGGAGGGCTTCTCCATCAACACCATGACCTCTCCGATGATGCGTGAGTAGTTCACCATAGACCTACGGGTCCATAGCTAGTAACTAGATGGCTTCTTCTCTCTCTTGGATCTTCAATACAAAGTTCTCCATGATCTTCATGGAGATATATCCGATGCAATCTTCTTTTGTGGTGTGTTTGTCGAGATCCGATGAATTGTGGATTTATGATCAGATCATCTATGAATCTTATTTGAGTTTCTTCTGATCTCTCTTATGCATGATTTCATATCCTTGTAATTCTCTTCGAGTTGTGGGTTTTGTTTGGCCAACTACATCTATGATTCTTGCAATGGGAGAAGTGCTTGGTTTTGGGTTCATACCGTGCGGTGATCTCACCCAGTGACAGAAGGGGTAGCGAGGCATGCATCGTGTTGTTTCCATCAAGGGCAAAAAGATGGGGTTTTCATCATTGGTTTGAGATTATCCCTCTACATCATGTCATCTTGCTTAAGGCGTTACTCTGTTCGTCATGAACTCAATACACTAGATGCATGCTCGATAGCGGTCTACGTGTGATGTAATAGTAGTAGATGCAGAAAGTATCGGTCTACTTGTCTCGGACGTGATGCCTATATGTATGATCATTGCCTTAGATATCGTCATGACTTTGCGCGGTTCTATCAATTGCTCGACAGTAATTTGTTCACCCACCGTGATATTTGCTATTATGAGAGAAGCCTCTAGTGAACACTATGGCCCCCAGGGTCTACTCCACACCATATTTTCAGCCTTACACTTTTCACTTCGTTGCACTTTCCGCCTTCAGATCTCACTTTGCAAACAATCTTGAAGGGATTGACAACCCCTTTGAAGCATTGGGTGCAAGCTTGTTTGTGTTTGCGTAGGTACTCTGGACTTGACGAGGCCCTCCTTCTGGATCGATACATTGGTTCTCAAATTGAGGGAAATAATTACTGCTCATGTGCTGCATCACCCTTTCCTCTTCAAGAAAAAAACTGATGCAAACCAGAGAAGTAACAAGAAGAATTCCTAGCACCAAGGAAGGACTTTTGTTGCCGCAGCATAAGAATTTCCGGCGCTGTTGCCGGGGAGGAAGATCAAGTCAAGAACTCATCCAAGTAAGTGTCGCAGACTCATCTCTTGCATTTACTTTGTTTGCGAGTTGCCTCTCATTTTCCTCTCCCCCACTTCAACAATTTGTCATTTTCTTCGTTTGCCTTTTTCGTTTGCCTTTCCTTTGCTTGTGTGCTATGTGCCTTCAATATGCTTGCATCTTTGCTTGTTGAAAATCTATTGATATGGATCCTCACCCACTTGCTAATCTCTTTAAGAGAACCACTTATGTGGAACCAATTGCTAGTGAGTTTAGTGCACTTGACTTTCTCTTTGGAGTTTTGCTTGAGATGCGTGAATCTGGAAATCGTGATGAAGAAATTTATGAAATGATTCACGAGGGATCCTTGAATGAAAAGCATGATTGCAATGATTTCATTATAAATTCTATTAATGACAATCATGCTAAAAATATGCAAAACCCTAAGCTTGGGGATGCTAGTTTTGCTATGTCCACTACTTGTTGCAATGATATTTGCAATAATATTGAAAGTGGGTTTGGAGAAGTCATGACTTTAGTTGATAATCCCACTATTTTTGAAGAGCGTCAACTTTGCATGTATGTGGATCATGAAAAGAATATCCTTTGTGATAGCTATTTTGTTGAATTTGATTATGATCCCACATGTAATTGCTATGAGAGAGGAAAATATTGTGGTAGAAACTTTCATGTTACCAAGTTACCTCTCGTTATGTGGAGATTGCTATTGTCTCTTTCTTCTTCCTTGCATATGGTAGCTATTGGTTGTCTTGACAATCTGTTTTCCTATAAAATGCCTATGCATAGGAAGTATGTTAGACTTAGATGTTATTTTCACATGCTTTATGATGCTCTCGTTGTGCTTCAATTCTTGTCTTTTACGTGAGCATCATTGAAATCCTTATGCCTAGCTAAGGGTGTTAAACAGTAGCGCTTGTTGGGAGGCAACTGATACGTCTCAAACGTACCTATAATTTTTGATGGTTTCACGTTGTTATCTTGTCAACTTTGGATGTTTTGTTTACCTTTTATATCTTTTTTGGGACTAACTTATTAACTGAGTGCCAAGTGCCATTTCCTGTTTTTCTGTGTTTTTGACTCTTTTCAGATCTGATTTTGGAACGAAGTCCAAACGAAATAAAATCCCCGAAATGAATTTTTCCAGAACGGAAGAAGATCGGGAGGCTTGAGGGCCAAGCAAGTGGGCCCACAGGGGGGCCACAAGCCCTGTTGCCGCGGCTAGGGGGGAGGCCGCGGCAACCAAGCTTGTGGCCCCCCTGGCGCTCCCCTACCCTAGGTCTTTGGCCTATATATTCCCTAAAAATCCAGAAAAAATCAGGGGATCCACGAAAATACTTTTCCGCCGCCGCAAGCTTCCGTTTTCGCGAGGTCTCATCTGGAGACCCTTCCCGGTGCCCTGCCGGAGGGGACTTTGGAGTTGGAGGGCTTCTTCATCAACATCATCGCCCCTCCAATGACTCGTGACTAGTTCACTTCAGACCTACGGGTCCGTAGTTAGTAGCTAGATGGCTTCTTCTCTCTCTTGGATCTTCAATACAAAGTTCTCCATGATCTTCATGGAGATCTATCCGATGTAATCCTCTTTGGCGGTGTGTTTGTCGAGATCCGATGAATTGTGGATTTGTGATCATATTATCTATGAATTATATTTGAGTCTTTGCTGATTTCTTATATGCATGATTTGATATGCTTGTAAGTCTCTCCGAGTCTTGGGTTTTGTTTGGCCAACTAGATCTATGATTCTTGCAATGGGAGAAGTGCTTGGTTTTGGGTCCATACCGTGTGGTGACCTTTCCAGTGACAGAAGGGGCAGCAAGGCACGCATCGTGTTGTTGCCATCAAGGGTAACAAGATGGGCTTTTATCGTAGATATGAGATTGTCCATCTACATCATGTCATCTTGCTTAAGGCGTTACTCTGTTCTCATGAACTTAATACACTAGATGCATGCTGGATAGCGGTCGACGTGTGGAGTAATAGTAGTAGATGTAGAAAGTATCGGTCTACTTGTTTTGGACGTGATGCCTATAGATATAATCATTGCCATAGATAACGTCACGACTTTGCGCGGTTCTATCAATTGCTCTAAAGTAATTCGTTCACCCACCATCTACTTGTTTTCATGAGAGAAGCCACTAGTGAACACTACGCCCCCCGGGTCTATTCACACCTATCGTTTCCACTTCCGCTTTACTTTGCTTTGTTTCTTTGTTGCTTTCAGTTCTCACTTGGCAAACAATCTATAAGGGATTGACAACCCCTTCATAGCGTTGGGAGCAAGCTCTTTGTGTTTGTGCAGGTACTTGTGATATTCCTTCACTGGATCGATACCTTGGTTCTCAAAACTGAGGGAAATACTTACCGCCGATGTGCTACATCACCCTTTCCGCTTCGAGGGAACACCAACTCAAGGCTCCAAGGCCACGGGGGAATCCTTTGCATATTTGCCAAGGAAGTCCCTAAAGGCGTAGCCGTAGCAGAAGGATTCCTGGTGCCG
Organism: Hordeum vulgare subsp. vulgare; assembly: GCF_904849725.1. NCBI lineage: Eukaryota > Viridiplantae > Streptophyta > Magnoliopsida > Poales > Poaceae > Hordeum > Hordeum vulgare. The sequence goes on from NC_058522.1 coordinate 581,659,085, forward strand.
TTGCTGAGGTGTATCAAGACAAGAATAGTCTCCCGTCAGCACGCTTGTTTCTGGCGCCGTTGGAAGGTCTTTTGTTGCAGTAGCACCCTTCAATTGGATCCAGAGCCAAAATATATGAAAGAGTGCCTCAAAAGCTTGGATTGGCCTAAATGGAAGGAAGCAATTGAGGCAGAATTACACTCGCTTAACAAAAGAGAGGTATTTTCTCTGTACATCGTAACCTCCCAGGAGGGCAACGGTCATACGTTTTCATACACCATTATTAGCATTTAAGGCATACGTTACCTGTAACGTAGGCATTTATTCGCCACTATTCCACCCCTGTCCACCGGGCCGTTGTGGAGGGCAGCGCACTCTATATAAGCCGCCCTTCCCCACTGGTGCATGGGTTGGCATTCACTGTAATCCTATATTCCACTCGACACTAAGCTCCCAAGAGCACTGAGACGTAGGGCTTTTACCTCCACCGTAGAGGGGCCTGAACTCATACAACCTCGCCGTAGCTAAGGCTCTGCCCATCCTTTCGTACCCTACACATCTACTGTCAGACTTATACCCACGACAGTTGGCGCCCACCGTGGGGCAGGCGTCTAAGCGACTTCCGGCGAGTTTGCAACTTCACCTTTTCATCATGTCGTCCGCCGGAGATTTATGTGTGGGTCGTGAGATCCTCTTCGGCGCACTCTCCTTCATCGTCGACGATTCGGCATGGCTTCGGGATGCGTCTCTCGACGTCGAGGCGCTCCCCAGTCGCGGGGCTACGCACTTCCGTGCCGGTGCCCGCGGCATCCTTCTTCTCCAGCAATCGGCCCCGGTGTCGATCTTCGCCCCCGTCATGCGCCGCAACAAGCGGTCCCGCCGTCCACGGCTTCAGCGTTGGGTGCGACACACCCAGGCGCGATAGAGCGCGTCTTCTCAAGTGGCGGTCCTCGAGTCGGTTGTGGTCGCGCCGCCGTCCCAGTGCTTGGACTCAGTTCCGAGTACTTGGGTCACGGGCCTGCAGCCGAAGTTCTCATGGCCAATTCCCATGAAAGTCCCCATCGGACTGGTCGGAACGAGCACGAGGTCGGCGAATCGTCCGGCGCTCGCAGTCAACACCACCGTTCTGCCAGTCGACGCACTCGTCGGAGCAACGTCGAGGTGTTGCGCACACCCGTCCTCAACCTGGGTGCCGCCTCCAAGATAGCCGATTCCCTCCAACCGACTGATTCAGAGGCTAGTAGAGGGACCGAGCAGATCCGTGCCCTATTGCACACGGCGCAGCAACAGAATTTGGCGGTCTCCCAGTCGCACAACAGGATCCACAACAGTTCTGTTCACGCGAACATGCATCGGTCGGTTTTCAGCCCCAACTCTCATCAGCGACGCAGAGGGGGCAGCCGTTCCATGAATCCCGAAGATCATCGCCGTTCACGCACCCCTCCGCGGGGTGGGCCTTACGGGCCCCGACATCACGATGATCGGCGTTCAGTCGGTGACACGTATGATCCAAGGCCCGACGCAAGAGGGTACATCGCCCAGAGGAAGGTTGACAGGAGTCGAGCCCACCGTGATGGTCACGATAGAGACCGTCCGAGTGGAAGTAGGACCATCGTCTCTGGCCCCGAGTGCTTCAGTCGAGCCATCCATTCAGCTGACATCCCTCCCAACTTCCGATTGGCGACGGGGATCAACAAGTTCACAGGAGAATTCAAGCCAGAAACGTGGTTGGACGACTACCGAGTGGCGGTCCAGATCGGTGGCGGAGATGACCAGGTCGCCATGAAACATCTTCCCCTGATGCTCGACGGCTCGGCACGAGCGTGGCTGAACTGGTTGGCTCCATCAAGCATCTACAGCTGGGCAGATCTCTCCCGAGTGTTCATCAGGACCTTCGAGGGCACGTGCAAACGCCATGCTGGTCTTGTGGAGCTCCAGCACTGTGTCCAGAAGCAGAATGAGCCCCTGCGCGATTTCATCCAGCGCTGGATGACCCTCTACCACACGGTGGAGAACGTCATAGAGCATCAAGCAGTCTGTGCCTTCAAGGCAGACGTGCGGTATAGAGATCAGTACCTGAAGTTCGGTCGGACAGGCGACATCTCCATGAGCAAGATGATGGAGATAGCCACATGCTATGCAAATGGCGAAGAAGAGGACTGCATACGTAGCGGCAAGCACAAGGCAGTCGCCGACGAAGATGGGAACAGCAATCGGAAGCAAAAGCAGAAAGCTCCGTCCACTCCGCAGGCAGAGGCAGCTGCCGTTACAAATGCCAAGTTCAAGGGCAAGGGGAAAGCTCAGTACACCCCCAAGAAGAAGCAGTTCGGGAACTCCATCCTGGATCAGCCATGTCCAATCCACACGAAGATGGATGAAGAAGGCAACGCCATATTCCCGAAGCACACCACTCGGCAATGTCGCCTCCTGATCCATGGGTTCGGCGAAGGGCAGCCGAGTGAAAAGGACAACGAGCAGGATGATGAGGACAAGGAGGATCCGTTCCCCCAAGTCCATGCAACATTGATGATTTTTGCTGACGTGGAAAGCAAGAGTCGACTGAAGCTGATGAACAGGGAGGTGAACATGGCAACACCAACCAACCCCACGTTCCTCAAATGGTCTCAGACTGCGATCACCTTTGACCAGTCGGACCATCCAGCACATGTGCCCACCCCAGGGAGGCAGGCTCTGGTTGTCGACCCGGTGGTGGAAGGAGTCCGACTGCGCAAAGTCCTCATGGACGGCGGCAGCGGCTTGAACAGCATGTACGCCGACACTCTCAAGGGGATGGGCATTCCGATGTCCAAACTTAGCGAGAGCAGCATGCAGTTCCACGGAGTCGTCCCACGACGAAAGGCCAAGTCACTCGGCCAAATCGCGTTGGACGTCGTTTTCGGCTCCGACAAGAACTTCCGCAAGGAAAAGCTGACATTCGAGGTGGTGGACTTCCAGAGTGCATACCATGCAATTTTGGGCCGTCTGGCGTATGCACGTTTCATGGCCCGTCCATGTTACGTGTATTTGAAGCTGAAGATGCTGGGTCCCAAAGGTGTGATCACGATCATAGGCAATCGGCAGCGGGCCGAAGAGTGTCTGTAGCAGGGGTCGCGGATTGCCGATCAGCAGATGGCTATCCTCGAGTTGGATGAGTACAAGAAGACAGCCGACCCCGCTCACTTGATGCGTTCGAAGAAGCCAGCTTCGGAGTCCGCATTCCAGTCGGCGGGCGACACGAAGAAAGTCAGCATCCACCCGACGGACGACACCGCCGCCCCGACGAACATCTCCACCACCCTTGATCCAAAATAGGAAGCCGAGCTCATCCAATTCCTCCGTGAGAACTGGGCCATTTTCGCATGGAAGCCCGATGACATGCCAGGTGTACCCAGGGAGTTGGCTGAGCACCGAATGCATGTGGATCCTACCGCTCGGCCCGTCCGAGAACGCCTGCGTCGGTCCGCCGCACACAAAAGGAAGGCAATCGGAGAGGAGGTGGCTAAACTTTTGGCAGCCAACTTCATTCGCGAGGTACACCACTCCAAGTGGCTCGCCAATGTTGTCATGGTGCCCAAGAAGGACAAGTCCCTCCGTATGTGCATCGACTTCAAGCATCTCAATAAGGTCTGCCCGAAAGATCATTTCCCGCTCCCCCGCATTGATCAAATTGTTGATTCGACTACGGGCTGCGAGCATTTATCATTCCTTGATGCCTATTCGGGCTATCATCAGATCCGTCTGTATGGTCCGGATGAATTAAAAACAGCCTTCATCACCCCATTCGGGTGTTTCTGCTACATCACTATGCCATTCGGTTTGAAGAATGCAGGAGCAACTTTCATGCGCATGATCCAAAAATGCCTCCTTGACCAGATCGGTCGAAATGTGGAGGCATATGTGGATGATATCGTAGTCAAGTCACGCAAAGGTTCCGACCTGCTGACTGACTTGGCACAAACATTCGCCAACCTTCGTAGGTACGATATCAAGCTCAACCCTGCCAAGTGTTCATTCGGTGTTCCCAGCGGAAAGTTACTCGGTTTCTTCGTTTCCGAACGAGGGATAGATGTCAACCCCGAAAAGATCGGGACCATCGTCCGAATGGAGCGGCCGGTCAGAATACATGATGTTCAAAGGCTCACAGGTTGCCTAGCGGCTTTGAGCAGGTTTATCGCTCGACTCGGCGAGAAGGCGTTACCTCTATACCGACTCATGAAGAAATCAGATACTTTCGAGTGGACAGACGAAGCCCAAATTGCATTCGATGACCTCAAAGCCCTGCTTTCCACCCAGCCGGTTCTTACTGTCCCGCTCAGTAAAGAACCCCTTCTTCTGTACATCGCGGCTACAAATCAAGTCGTCAGCACTGTTCTCACAGTCGAACGCGAAGAAGAAGGCAAAGCATACCAGGTTCAGCGGCCAGTATATTATGTCTTCAAAGTCCTGACTCCTTCCAAGCAGAGGTATCCCCATTATCAAAAGCTTATTTATGGGATCTACATGACTGCAAAGAAGGTGGCTCATTATTTCCAAGACCACTCGGTGTCTGTCGTTTCTGATGCTCTGTTGTCGGAAATCCTCCACAATCGAGACGCATCAGGCCGAGTGGCGAAGTGGGCTATGGAGATGTTATACTGCGACATCAAGTTCAAAGCCAAGAAGGCTATAAAGTCTCAAGCTCTGGCTGACTTCATAGCAGAATGGGTAGAACAACAGCAACCGGCTCACATCTACTCGGCTCATTGGACTATGTTCTCCGATGGGTCCAAGATGTTGAATGGCTCCGGCGCTGGCATAGTGATCATATCGCCAAAAGGTGATAAACTTAAGTATGTGTTGCAGATACATTTCGACTCTTCCAACAATGAGGCAGTGTATGAAGCTCTCCTTTATGGATTGCGCATGGCCATCACACTCGGCGTCCGTCGCCTGATGGTCTATGGCGATTCAGATTTGGTGGTTAATCAAGTGATGAAGGAGTGGGATGTCAGGAACCCCACCATGACTACATACTGCAACTCAGTAAGGAAGCTCGAGAAGAAGTTTGAAGGTCTGGAACTCCACCACGTTCCGCGACTAAAAAACCAAGTAGCTGATGAATTGGCGAAACTTGGATCTACTCGGAGACCTGTCCCGAGTGATGTCTGCCTCAAGCACCTACACCTTCCCTCGGTAAAAGAAGATCCTTTCACAGAGGAACCAGTACAACCGAAGAGCTCGACACATCCGACTGAAGTCGAGGTCCCCGTTGTGGTTGATTTGGTCATGGAGATTCTTGCTCTCATCCCCGATTGGACTGTGCCGTTCATTGCGTACATCCTGAGGCAAGAATTACCAGAAGACGAAGTCCAAGTGAGGCAGATCGTCCGCAGGTCAAAGACCTTCACCGTCATTGATGTCCAGTTGTACAAGGAAAGTGTTTGAGGCGTCCTTCAGCGATGCATCTCCCTCGAGGAGGGACAGTTAATCCTGGAAGAAATTCACTCGGGAACCTGCGGCCATCATGCCTCCTCAAGAGCAATCGTCGCCAAAGCATTCAGAGCTGGCTTCTTCTGGTTGCAGGCGAATGAAATGGCAAAGGATAGGTCGACCGATGCGAAGGCTGTCAGTTCTATTCGAACAAGTCCCACAAGCCAACATCTGCGCTGAAGACAATCCCTCTTGTTTGGCCGTTCGCGGTGTGGGGATTAGATACAGTCGGTCCATTCAGAACAGGCCAAGGGGGGTTCACTCATCTGTTGGTAGCAGTCGACAAGTTCACCAAGTGGATTGAGGCCAAGCCCATCAAGAAGCTCGACGCCCTTACGGCCATCAAGTTTGTCAGAGAAATCATCGCCAGATTCGGGGTCCCGCACAACATAATCACCGACAACGGCGCAAACTTTGACTCGGACAGATTCAAGGGTTTTTGCACAGGCCAAGGTATCCGAGTAGATTTTGCATCTGTGGCGCATCCCCAAACAAACGGGCAAGCGGAGCGGGCAAATGGACTTATTCTTCAAGGATTGAAGCCTCGACTCCTGCGAGAAGTTGGACATGCCACCGGCGCATGGGTCACCGAGCTGCCTTCGGTGTTGTGGGGCCTCCGCACAACTCCGAATAGATCTACAGGGCGATCCCCGTTCTTCCTCGTTTATGGAGCAGAGGCGGTCCTCCCGAGTGACTTGCTTCACAAATCTCCACGAGTCGAACTCTTCTCCAAAGCCGAAGCAGAGCAAGCCAGGCAGGACGGAGTGGATCTACTAGAAGAAGAGCGCGAGATGGCACTGACTCGCTCAACAATTTATCAACAAGATCTGCGGTGTTTTCACGCGTGGCACGTCAGGAGTCGCACATTCCAAGCAGGCGACCTGGTGCTCCGAGTGGACCAACAGAGGCCTCACAAGTTGGCTCCCGCCTGAGAAGGACCCTTCATCATCTCTAAGGTGCTGAACAATGGAGCATATCGACTCTACAACCTCGACAGGGAAACGGACGAGCCGCGAGCATGGAACGGAGATCTCCTGAAGCGCTTCTACACGTGACCGCCGACGGGAGTAATGTAAAGAACAAGTATCATTGAAGTAATACAAAGCAGATTGATTTCTTGCAGGTCCAAAATTCTTCCGCGTTTGCAGACTCCGGTCTAAAAAACTCTCTCCGAGTGTGCACTAAAAGTCGCACTCAGAGGCTGAGCTGCGACCCAGAATCGCCTAAGTACAAACTCTCGCTCCGAGTGCGCACCAAAAGCCGCACTCGGGGACTTAGCTACGACCCAGAATCGCCTAAGTACAAACTCGCTCCGAGTGCGCACCAAAAGCCGCACTCGGGGACTTAGCTGCGATCCAGAATCGCCTAAGTACAAACTCACTTCGAGTGCGCACTAAAAGCCGCACTCGGGGACTTAGCTCCGATCCAGAATCGCCTAAGTACAAACTCGCTCCGAGTGTGCACTAACAGCCGCACTCGGGGACTTAGCTGCGACCCAGAGTCGCCTAAGTACAAACTCGCTTCAAGTGCGCACTAAAAGCCGCACTCGGGGACTTAGCTGTGATCCAGAATTGCCTAAGTACAAACTCGCTCCGAGTGTGCATTAACAGCCGCACTCGGGGACTTAGCTGTGATTCAGAAACGCCTAAGTACAAAACTCGCTCCGAGTGCGCACCAAAAGCTGCACTCGGGGACTTAGCTGCGATCCAGAATCACCTAAGTACAAACTCGCTCCGAGTGTGCACTAACAGCCGCACTCGGGGACTTAGTTGCGATTCAGAATCGCCTAAGTACAAAACTCGCTCCGAGTGCGCACCAAAAGCCGCACTCGGGGATTTAGCTGCGATACAGAATCGCCTAAGTGATGGAATTATGCCCTAGAGGCAATAATAAATGTATAATTATTATAATTCATGTATCAAGATAATAGTTTATTATCCATGCTATAATTGTATTGAATGAAGACTCATTTACATGTGTGGATACATAGACAAAACACCGTCCCTAGCATGCCTCTAGTTGGCTAGCCAGTTGATCGATGATAGTCAGTGTCTTCTGATTATGAACAAGGTGTTGTTGCTTGATAACTGGATCACGTCATTGGGAGAATCACGTGATGGACTAGACCCAAACTAATAGACGTAGAATGTTGATCGTGTCATTTTGTTGCTACTGTTTTCTGCGTGTCAAGTATTTATTCCTATGACCATGAGATCATATAACTCACTGACACCGGAGGAATGCTTTGTGTGTATCAAACGTCGCAACGTAACTGGGTGACTATAAAGATGCTCTACAGGTATCTCCGAAGGTGTTAGTTGAGTTAGTATGGATCAAGACTGGGATTTGTCACTCCGTGTGACGGAGAGGTATCTCGGGGCCCACTCGGTAATACAACATCACACACAAGCCTTGCAAGCAATGTAACTTAGTGTAAGTTGCGGGATCTTGTATTACGGAACGAGTAAAGAGACTTGCAGGTAAACGAGATTTAAATAGGTATGCGGATACTGACGATCGAATCTCGGGCAAGTAACATACCGAAGGACAAAGGGAATGACATACGGGATTATGCGAATCCTTGGCACTGAGGTTCAAACGGTAAGATCTTCGTAGAATATGTAGGATCCAATATGGGCATCCAGGTCCCGCTATTGGATATTGACCGAGGAGTCTCTCGGGTCATGTCTACATAGTTCTCGAACCCGCAGGGTCTGCACACTTAAGGTTCGACGTTGTTTTATGCGTATTTGAGTTATATGGTTAGTTACCGAATGTTGTTCGGAGTCCCGGATGAGATCACGGACGTCACGAGGGTTTCCGTAATGGTCCGGAAACGAAGATTGATATATAGGATGACCTCATTTGATTACCGGAAGGTTTTCGGAGTTACCGGGAATGTACCGGGAATGACGAATGGGTTCCGGGAGTTCACCGGGGGGGCAACCCACCCCGGGGAAGCCCATAGGCTTTGGGGAGACACACCAGCCCTTAGTGGGCTGGTGGGACAGCCCCAAGGGGGCCTATGCGCCAAGAGAAGGAAATCAAAGGAAAAGAAAAAAAAAGAGAGGGAAGAAGTGGGAAGGGAGGGGGACTCCTCCCACCAAACCAAGTCCAACTCGGTTTGGGGGGGGAGTCCTCCCCCCCTTGGCTCGGCCGACCCCTTGAGGGTCCGTTGGACCCCAAGGCAAGGTCCCCCTCCCTCCTCCTATATATATGGGGCTTTTAGGGCAGATTTGAGACGACTTTCTCACGGCTGCCCGACCACATACCTCCATAGTTTTTCCTCTAGATCGTGTTTCTGCGGAGCTCGGGCGGAGCCCTGCTGAGACAAGATCATCACCAACCTCCGGAGCGCCGTCACGCTGTCGGAGAACTCTTCTACCTCTCTGTCTCTCTTGCTGGATCAAGAAGGCCGAGATCATCGTCGAGCTGTACGTGTGCTGAACGCGGAGGTGCCGTCCGTTCGGTACTAGATCGTGGGACTGATCGCGGGATTGTTCGCGGGGCGGATCGAGGGACGTGAGGACGTTTCACTACATCAACCGCGTTCTCTAACGCTTCTGCTGTACGATCTACAACGGTACGTAGATCACTCATCCCCTCTCGTAGATGGACATCACCATGATAGGTCTTCGTGCGCGTAGGAAAATTTTTGTTTCCCATGCGACGTTCCCCAACAGTGGCATCATGAGCTAGGTTCATGCGTAGATGTCTTCTCGAGTAGAACACAAAAGTTTGTGTGGGCGGTGAAGTGCGTTTTGCTGCCCTCCTTAGTCTTTTCTTGATTCCGCGGTATTGTTGGATTGAAGCGGCTTGGACCGACATTACTCGTACGCTTACGAGAGACTGGTTTCATCGTTACGAGTAACCCCCTTTGCTCAAAGATGACTGGCAAGTGACGGTTTCTCCAACTTTAGTTGAATCGGATTTGACCGAGGAGGTCCTTGGATGAGGTTAAATAGCAACTCATATATCTCCGTTGTGGTGTTTGCGTAAGTAAGATGCGATCCTACTAGATACCCTTGGTCACCACGTAAAACATGCAACAACAAAATTAGAGGACGTCTAACTTGTTTTTGCAGGGTATGATTGTGATGTGATATGGCCAACGATGTGATGTGATATATTGGATGTATGAGATGATCATGTTGTAATAGAAATATCGACTTGCACGTCGATGGTACGGCAACCGGCAAGAGCCATAGGGTTGTCTTTATACTAAGGTTTGTGCTTGCAGATGCGTTTACTATTTTGCTAGGATGTAGCTTTAGTAGTAATAGCATAAGTAGCACGACAACCCCGATGGCAACACGTTGATGGATGATCATGGTGTGGCGCCGGTGACAAGAAGATCGTGTTGGTGCTTTGGTGATGGAGATCAAGAAGCACGTGATGATGGCCATATCATGTCACTTATGAATTGCATGTGATGTTAATCCTTTTATGCACCTTATTTTGCTTAGAACGACGGTAGCATTATGAGGTGATCTCTCACTAAAATTTCAACACGAAATTGTGTTCTCCCCGACTGTGCACCGTTGCTATAGTTCGTCGTTTCGAGACACCACGTGATGATCGGGTGTGATAGACTCAACGTTCACATACAACGGGTGCAAAACAGTTGCACACGCGGAACACTCGGGTTAAGCTTGACGAGCCTAGCATGTGCAGACATGGCCTCGGAACACATGAGACCGAAAGGTCGATCATGAATCATATAGTTGATATGATTAGCATAGGGATGCTTACCACTGAAACTACTCTCGACTCACGTGATGATCGGACTTGGGATAGTGTAAGTGGATCATGAACCACTCAAATGAGTAGAGAGATGTACTTTTTGAGTGGGAGTTTAGCATATAATTTGATTAAGTTGAACTCTAATTATCTTAAACATAGTCTAAGTCCACTTTGAATATATTTGTGTTGTAGATCATGGCTCACACAAGTGTCATCCTGAATTTTAATACGTTCCTAGAGAAAGCTAAGTTGAAAGATGATGGAAGCAACTTTGTAGAATGGGCTCGTAATCTTAAGCTAATCTTACAAGCTGGAAATAAGGATTATGTCCTTAATGCTGCGCTAGGAGATGAACCACCCGCTACGGCTGATCAGGATGTTAAGAACGCTTGGTTAGCGCGTAAGGAGGACTACTCAATAGTTCAATGTGCAGTTTGTATGGCTTAGAACCGGGACTTCAACGTCGCTTTGAGCGTCATGGAGCATTTGAGATGTTCCAGGAGTTGAAGTTTATCTTTCAGAAGAACGCCCGGATCGAGAGGTATGAGACCTCCGATAAATTCTATGCTTGCAAGATGGAGGAAAACTCGTCTGTCAGTGAACATGTGCTCAAAATGTCTGGGTACTCAAACCGTCTAGCTGAACTGGGGATTGAACTTCCGCAAGAAGCTATCACTGACAGAATCCTTCAATCACTGCCGCCAAGCTATAAAGGCTTTGTGTTGAACTACAACATGCAAGGGATGAACAAGTCTCCCGGCGAGTTGTTTGCGATGCTGAAAGTCGCAGAGTCTGAACTCCGTAAAGAGCATCAAGTGTTGATGGTGAGCAAGACCACTAGTTTCAAGAGAAACGGCAAAGGCAAGAAGGGCAATTCGAAGAAGAGCGGCAAGCCTGTTGCCAATCCGCCGAAGAAACCCAAGGCTGGACCTAAGCCTGAAACAGAGTGCTTCTATTGCAAGGGTATGGGTCACTGGAAGCGCAATTGCCCCAAGTATCTGGGAGATAAGAAGGCGGGCAAAGAAAAATCAGGTATATTTCATATACATGTTATTGATGTGTACTTAACCGGCTCTCGTAGTAGTGCCTGGGTATTCGATACCGGTTCTATTGCTCACATTTGCAACTCGAAGCAGGAACTGCGGAATAGACGAAGGCTGGCGAAAGACGAAGTGACGATGCGCGTAGGAAACGGTTCCAAGGTTGATGCAATCGCCGTCGGCACAGTGTCACTTCAACTACCATCGGGATTAGTGATGAACTTAAATCATTGTTATTTAGTGCCTGCGTTGAGCATGAACATTATATCTGGATCTTGTTTATTGCGAGACGGTTACTCTTTTAAGTCTGAGAATAATGGTTGTTCTATTTCTATGAGTAACATCTTTTATGGTCATGCACCGAATGTGAGAGGATTGTTCATATTGAATCTCGATAGCGATATGCATATACATAACATTGAGACCAAAAGAGTTAGAGTAAACAATGATAGCGCCATATTTTTGTGGCACTGCCGCTTGGGTCATATTGATGTAAAGCGCATGAAGAAACTCCATGCTGATGGACATTTGGAGTCACTTGACTTTGATTCACTTGACACGTGCGAACCATGCCTCATGGGCAAGATGACTAAGACTCCGTTCTCCGGAACAATGGAGCGTGCAAGTGACTTGTTGGAAATCATACATACCGATGTGTGTGGTCCAATGAGCGTGGAGGCACGCGGCGGATATCGTTATTTTCTCACCTTCATTGACGATTTAAGTAGATATGGTTATGTCTACTTGATGAAGCACAAGTCTGAAACATTTGAAAAGTTCAAGCAATTTCAGAGTGAAGTGGAAAATCATCGTAACAAGAAGATCAAGTTCCTACGGTCTGATCGTGGGGGTGAATATCTGAGTTTCGAGTTTGGTACTCACTTAAGACAATGTGGAATTGTTTCGCAGTTAACACCGCCTGGAACACCACAGCGTAATGGTGTGTCCGAACGTCGTAATCGTACTTTGTTAGAGATGGTGCGATCTATGATGTCTCTTACTGATTTGCCGTTATCATTTTGGGGTTATGCATTAGAAACAGCTGCATTCACTTTAAATAGGGCACCATCGAAATCCGTTGAGACGACACCATACGAACTGTGGTATGGCAAAAGACCAAAGTTGTCGTTTCTTAAAGTTTGGGGATGTGATGCTTATGTCAAAAAGCTTCAGCCTGAAAAGCTGGAACCCAAAGCGGAAAGGTGCGTCTTCATAGGTTACCCAAAAGAGACAGTTGGGTACACCTTCTATCTCAAATCCGAGGGCAAAGTGTTTGTTGCTAAGAACGGAACTTTTCTCGAGAAGGAGTTTCTCTCGAGAGAATTGAGTGGGAGGAAGATAGAACTTGACGAGGTTGTCGAACCTCTCATCCCTCTGGATGGTGGCGCAAGGCAAGGGGAAACCTCTGTCGTTGCGACGCCGGTTGAGGAGGAAGTTAATGATGATGATCATGAAACTCCAGTTCAAGTTTCTGTTGAACCACGCAGGTAGACGAGATCACGCGCTGCTCCAGAGTGGTACGGTAATGCCGTCTTATCAATCATGTTGTTAGACAACAATGAACCTGCAAATTATGAAGAAGCAATGGTGGGCCTAGATTCCAACAAATGGCTAGAAGCCATGAAATCCGAGATAGGATCCATGTATGAGAACAAAGTGTGGACTTTGGAGATACTACCTGAGGGCCGCAAGGCTATTCAGAACAAATGGATTTTTAAGAAGAAGACGGACGCTGACGGTAATGTGACCGTTTATAAAGCTCGACTTGTGGCAAAGGGTTTTTCACAAGTTCCAGGAGTTGACTACGATGAGACCTTCTCACCCGTAGCGATGCTTAAGTCCGTCAGAATCATGTTAGCAATAGCTGCATTTTTCGATTATGAAATCTGGCAGATGGATGTCAAAACGGCGTTCCTTAACGGTTTCCTTAAGGAAGAGTTGTATATGATGCAACCCAAAGGTTTTGTCGATCCTAAAAATGCTGACAAGGTGTGCAAGCTCCAGCGATCCATTTATGGACTGGTGCAAGCATCTCGGAGTTGGAACAAACGCTTTGATGAGGTGATCAAAGCATTTGGGTTTATACAAGTGGTTGGAGAATCTTGTATTTACAAGAAAGTGAGTGGGAGCTCTGTGGCGTTTCTAATATTATATGTGGATGACATATTACTGATTGGAAACAACGTAGAGCTTTTGGAGAGCATAAAAGGTTACTTGAATAAAAGTTTCTCTATGAAGGACCTAGGAGAAGCTGCTTACATTCTAGGCATTAAGATCTATAGGGATAGATCAAAACGCCTGATAGGACTTTCACAAAGCACATACCTTGATAAATTTTTGAAGAGGTTCAAAATGGAACAGTCCAAGAAAGGGTTCTTGCCAGTGTTACAAGGTACGAGATTGAGTAAGACTCAGTGCCCAGCAACTGATGAAGATAGAGAGCATATGCGCTCCGTCCCCTATGCTTCAGCCATAGGTTCTATCATGTATGCGATGCTGTGCACTAGACCGGATGTTAGCCTGGCCATAAGTATGGCAGGCAGGTTCCAGAGTAATCCAGGAGTGGATCACTGGACAGCGGTCAAGAATATCCTGAAGTACCTGAAAAGGACTAAGGAGATGTTTCTCGTGTATGGAGGTGACGAAGAGCTCGCCGTAAAAGGTTACGTTGATGCAAGCTTTGACACAGATCCGGACGACTCTAAGTCGCAAACCGGATACGTATTTATTCTTAATGGGGGTGCAGTAAGCTGGTGCAGTTCCAAGCAAAGCGTCGTAGCAGATTCTACATGTGAAGCGGAGTACATGGCTGCCTCGGAGGCGGCTAAGGAGGGTGTCTGGATGAAGTAGTTCATGACGGATCTTGGAGTGGTGCCAAGTGCACTGGATCCAATAACCTTGTTCTGTGACAACACTGGTGCCATTGCCTTAGCAAAGGAACCAAGGTTTCACAAGAACACCACACACATCAAACGACGCTTCAACCTCATCCGCGACTACGTCGAGGAGGAGGACGTAAATATATGCAAAGTGCACACGGATCTGCATGTAGCAGACCCGCTGACTAAACCTCTTCCACGGCCAAAACATGATCGACACCAGAACTGTATGGGTGTTAGATTTATTACAATGTAATTCACATGGTGATGTGAGGGCTAGATTATTGACTCTAGTGCAAGTGGGAGACTGTTGGAATTATGCCCTAGAGGCAATAATAAATGTATAATTATTATAATTCCTGTATCAAGATAATAGTTTATTATCCATGCTATAATTGTATTGAATGAAGACTCATTTACATGTGTGGATACATAGACAAAACACCGTCCCTAGCATGCCTCTAGTTGGCTAGCCAGTTGATCGATGATAGTCAGTGTCTTCTGATTATGAACAAGGTGTTGTTGCTTGATAACTGGATCACGTCATTGGGAGAATCACGTGATGGACTAGACCCAAACTAATAGACGTAGCATGTTGATCGTGTCATTTTGTTGCTACTGTTTTCTGCGTGTCAAGTATTTATTCCTATGACCATGAGATCATATAACTCACTGACACCGGAGGAATGCTTTGTGTGTATCAAACGTCGCAACGTAACTGGGTGACTATAAATATGCTCTACAGGTATCTCCGAAGGTGTTAGTTGAGTTAGTATGGATCAAGACTGGGATTTGTCACTCCGTGTGACGGAGAGGTATCTCGGGGCCCACTCGGTAATACAACATCACACACAAGCCTTGCAAGCAATGTAACTTAGTGTAAGTTGCGGGATCTTGTATTACGGAACGAGTAAAGAGACTTGCAGGTAAACGAGATTGAAATAGGTATGCGGATACTGACGATCGAATCTCGGGCAAGTAACATACCGAAGGACAAAGGGAATGACATACGGGATTATGCGAATCCTTGGCACTGAGGTTCAAACGATAAGATCTTCGTAGAATATGTAGGATCCAATATGGGCATCCAGGTCCCGCTATTGGATATTGACCGAGGAGTCTCTCGGGTCATGTCTACATAGTTCTCGAACCCGCAGGGTCTGCACACTTAAGGTTCGACGTTGTTTTCTGCGTATTTGAGTTATATGGTTGGTTACCGAATGTTGTTCGGAGTCCCGGATGAGATCACGGACGTCACGAGGGTTTCCGGAATGGTCCGGAAACGAAGATTGATATATAGGATGACCTCATTTGATTACCGGAAGATTTTCGGAGTTACCGGGAATGTACCGGGAATGACGAATGGGTTCCGGGAGTTCACCGGGGGGGGCAACCCACCCCGGGGAAGCCCATAGGCTTTGGGGAGACACACCAGCCCTTAGTGGGCTGGTGGGACAGCCCCAAGGGGGCCTATGCGCCAAGAGAAGGAAATCAAAGGAAAAGAAAAAAAAAGAGGGAAGAAGTGGGAAGGGAGGGGGACTCCTCCCACCAAACCAAGTCCAACTCGGTTTGGGGGGGGGACTCCTCCCCCCCTGGCTCGGCCGACCCCTTGAGGGTCCCTTGGACCCCAAGGCAAGGTCCCCCTCCCTCCTCCTATATATATGGGGCTTTTAGGGCAGATTTGAGACGACTTTCTCACGGCTGCCCGACCACATACCTCCATAGTTTTTCCTCTAGATCGTGTTTCTGCGGAGCTCGGGCGGAGCCCTGCTGAGACAAGATCATCACCAACCTCCGGAGCGCCGTCACGCTGCCGGAGAACTCTTCTACCTCTCTGTCTCTCTTGCTGGATCAAGAAGGCCGAGATCATCGTCGAGCTGTACGTGTGCTGAACGCGGAGGTGCCGTCCGTTCGATACTAGATCGTGGGACTGATCGCGGGATTGTTCGCGGGGCGGATCGAGGGACGTGAGGACGTTCCACTACGTCAACCGCGTTCTCTAACGCTTCTGCTGTATGATCTACAAGTGTACGTAGATCACTCATCCCCTCTCGTAGATGGACATCACCATGATAGGTCTTCGTGCGCGTAGGAAAATTTTTGTTTCCCATGCGACGTTCCCCAACACTAAGTACAAACTCGCTCCGAGTACGCACTAAAAGCCGCACTCGGGGACTTAGCTGCGATCCAGAATCGCCTAAGTACAAACTCGCTCTGAGTGTGCACTAACAACCGCACTCGGGAACTTAGCTGCGATTCAGAATCGCCTAAGTACAAAACTCGCTCCGAGTGCGCACTAAAAGCCGCACTCGGAGACTTAGCTGCGATCCAGAATCGCCTAAGTAAAAAAGCTTCCTTCGAGTGTATCCTAGAGATCCACTCGGAGGCTTAGCAGACCCTCATTGAGGCTCATGTGGATGTGAAGACAACTGACAACTACATGAGTTCAAACTCGCTCCGAGTGCGCACTAAAAGCCGCACTCGGGGACTTGGTTGCGATCCAGAATCGCCTAAGTAAAAAACTTCCTTCGAGTGTATCCTAGAGATCCACTCGGAGGCTTAGCAGACCCTCATTGAGGCTCATGTGGATGTGAAGACAACTGACAACTACATGAGTATCAAGTCACTCCGAGTGCGTACGAGATGCCGCAATCGGGGACTTAGCTGCGATCCAGAATCACCTAAGTAAAAAGCTTCCTTCGAGTGTATCCTCGAGACCCACTTGGAGGCTTAGCAGACCCTCATTGAGGCTCATGTGGATGTGAAGACAACTGACAATTACATGCTCCGCATGTTTGCCATTGGCTTCACCAAGAAACGCCAAACAAAAACCACGAGCCAAAATCGTGTCAAAAAAAAACTTGGCGAAAGAAGAGCAAAATATTCGATTCGAATTCAAAGTTGGATCGGCTCGGTGTGGATCAAGCTTATCCACACCGAACCACAAATGTGATGGCCAACAGCAGTGGCCAAAGTTTGATACAGATAACACTCGGCATTCCGAGGCAAAAGTACGTTCACCATAAAGTTTTTCAAGCGTCACCAGGATTGGCAGGCTCCACAAAGGTGTCAAGGTCGATCCCGTCTGCGATACGAGTGGCTGTGTCGATGAAGGTCTCCATGAAATCTTCGAATCGAAGCTTCTTGGTGTTGGCGACCTGCAACGCCTTCAACTTTTCTTCACGAGCTTCTTTGCAGTGCACTCGGACCAGAGATAGCGCCACGTCCGCACCACAATGAGCAGCAGACTTCTTCCATGCCTGCACTCGGTTCGGGACGTCCTCCAGCCAAGTCATCAACCCTTCTATTTCTTGACGGGAATCCTCTTCGGGCCACAGCTCCTTGTCGATCCGGCCGATGACTTCTCTCAAGCAGCCAATGAAAGGTCCCACTCTGCCAAGGCGAATATGCGCTCGGAGCATGTCCCGATTGGCTTCATCGCCGAGTGGAACGTTCGGAACAACCGACCGCTCAATGTCAGCTGCTTCAGCCTCAGCGTCCAGACAAAAACCTGCAAAAGAAAGACGAGCAGAAAGTAAGCGCAGAATGAACTACAAAGTCAAGAAGCACTCGGCAAAAAGCTTACCACCGAGCAGTGCAATCATCTTCCTTGCCCACTCGCTGACGTACTTCTCCTGCGAAATGCACCCACTGTTCATCAACTTCATCTGACCCATCAGTTCAGTTCTTTGCTTGCCCATTTTCTCAATTTCGGCCACCAATGCCTTGTTGGTCTCCCGGGACTCCTCCAAATACTTCTCTCGGTCAGCAAGAGCCCCCTTCACACCAGCCAAGTCATTCACAGCCGCCTCCAATTCCGCAGCAAGCTGAATCTTTTCAGCCTTCAGAGCATTGTACGCGGACCCCATTTCGCAAGTCTTCTCCCAAATCAGCGCAAAGGGAAGACCAGACACATTCAACAAGGAAAACAAACAAAGCTCAAAGTTCTTCAGACCCCTGCCGATGCAAGCAATCGACAACGGTCTCGGGGACTACACCCAGTGGGTTCACTAAGAGTGACCCCACTGACATGAAGCTCGAACAGGCCGGCCCTATTGAGCTACATGACAAACAGACAAGCCTATGAGACTACTATTACCCGACCTGAGTAACACTACTCTCGGGGACTACACCCAGTGGGTGCACTCGGAGTGCCCCCACTAGTACCATTCGGGCAGATCAGCTCTGATCTGATCAGGTCACGGAAAATGCATATAAAGACAACTGCCGGTGCAAGCACTCGACAGAAGTCTCGGGGACTACACCCACTGGGTTCACTCGGAGTGAACCCACTGCAAAATAATCCTACTGTATCTGAGTATATCACTTAAACCCCCAGTGGGTTACAAGAGGAAAGTAAACACTTACTAGCGCACTTACTCGGATATCGTCCCGGAGCTCTAAGCTTCTCTTGTACAAAGACGCGATGGAGTCGTACGCTCCCTTGGCATCACCCACCATCAACTCCACCAGCACCATGGCCTCCTTGGCGGCTCCCACTTGGTCTTCCAGGAGGTGTCGGGCGTCGTACTGGACGGTCGACGGACCTGGCACGACAGAAGACTCCTTCGGCATCCCAAGTCCCGCTCCAGTCGGTTCCGCCGCGAGGGGCACCGCCTCAGTCGACGGCATCGTCTCGGTCGGCGGCGCGTCCATGGTGGGAGCAGCAGCAGATGGAACAACCTCAAGGACAGACGCCAAAGTTGGCCCTGATCCCCTTTGGTCGCCCTCCTCCAGATGAATCACCTCCGAAGGAAGCCCGACTCAACAACATGAGGTTACAGGAAAAGGGCAATATTAAAGGCAGCACTCGCGAAACAATAATGCAAACTCTCGGAGTCGTCACAACATACCTTGATGGGATGTGGCAGCGTTATCCGTATCCATGGGATCATCGTCCTGGCGCGGCAGAGAGGTGGCAGAGGTAGCAGCTCTGTCGAGTAAAATCCACTCGACCGATAAGCATGAGTTCAATCAAATACTGAAAGAAGATGGGAGAACAAGACACTTACACTGAGGCAACTGGAACTGCGATCCTCATCCGAGGCAAAGCTTTCCGAGGCTTGGACCCACTCGGTTTGGCCACCTTGGACGGTTGGTCCGTGGGCTCGGCAGCAGCATCCCTGGTCCTCTTCACACTCCGAGCACTCAGAGCCACGGGAGGAGCTGGCGGAGCACTCGGAGCCACGGGAGGAGCTGGCGGGGCACTCGGGGCCGCTCGAGGAGCCGGCGGTGTCACGGGTTCGTGACGGCGCTTAGTTCGAGGCTCTGATGGTGGAGGTGGCGAGATCTGCTCCCCAACCTCCCCCTCATCCTCTTCGGTCTCCTCCTCCGTCTCCCCACTGTCGGAGACGTACTCGGCGCTGTCCACGCTGCCCTCCTGGCTGCCCTCCTCTTCCTCAGCTGGATTCCCGTTCGAGACAGGAGAATACCAGTTGGTCCACTCCTGCACAAAATACAGTCGACAACGTCAGACGTCAGGCGGTGGTACAAGAAAAGCGATAAATCTAAGAAGATTGAAAGCACTCGACAAGAGGTGCTCACCTCATTCGGAGGAGGATTATCGGCGCGGAAGGGCTTCACCCGCCGGGCTCCTCTGGGGTTGTCGCATGCGCCTGTGATGCCGCGGACCCACGCTGTCACAACCTCCCCGGTCACACATTCCGGATGAGTCCGAGTGGAGTCCTCAGGCCCCGTGTAGTGCCACATGGCATGGTGTCGGGCTTGCAGCGGCTGGATGCGCCGACCCAGAAAAGTCTCCAGCAAATTTGTGCCGGTGACTCCCTTGCGGACGACAGCTATCAGCGTGTCGACCAGAGGTTGGATCTGGATCTTTTCCACCTTTGAGAGCGCAAGCTGCCTGGGAGGGGCCGGACGGTCTAGGCTAAAGGGCGGCAACCCAGTCGTGGCATTCGGACAAGCTATGTCGTGGCAGTAGAACCAGGTCGACTACCAGTTCCTAACTGACTCAGACAACTGGAGAGGAGGGTAGCTACTCTTCGTTTTCTTTTGGAAGCCTAAGCCCCTATAGAGCTGGAGGAGATGGGTTTTATCATCCGACTGGCTAAGTTTTTGACAGTCTGGGACCTAGCGGAGAAGATGTACTTGAAGAGCCCCCAGTGGGGGGGACATCCGATAAAGCACTCGCAAAGGGTGACGAATGAGGCAAGATGGGCTATCGCGTTGGGAGGAAAATGATGGAGCTGCGCCCCGAAATGATTCATAATACCTCTAAAGAAGGGGTGGGGAGGCAAGGAGAAGCCCCTGAACACGTGGCTGAGCAGCAAGACGCGCTCCCCCTCCTACGGCGCCGGCTCCGTCTCGCCCTCCGCCGGCAGCCTCCACGACTTGTTGGCGATCATGCCGTGCTCCACCAGCTCTAGCAAGTCATCCGCCATCACTGTGGAAGGGAGGAAATCCCCCTGGATCCAACCCGCCGGCAGTGCCCGCTATCGCCGCTGAGCAGGGGCCGCCCCCTTCTTCTTCTTCTTATGCGACTCGAGCTTGCTGGTCTGTCCCTTCGTCGTGGTGAAGGCGACAGATCCGGCGAGGAAGAGAGGAAGGAGGAGGCTTGGAGCGCGCAGGGAGCTACGGGAAGAGCGGAGTGAATGCGAGTAACAAGGGCAGCGCAACAAGAAACCCCCGCCGGAGAGGCTTAAATAAGCTTCCGACTGGGTCACTAACAGGTGGCCCCGAAATCTTATCTCCCGACCGGCTACTGCGATGTTAGTGGAGAAGATAACGACGCGGTAATCGAGGCGGCAGAAACTACTCGATGGCGATGTCGACATCCCCGCTGAGCGCACGACTACCGAAATTTGAGGACCCCAGAAAATCCGCCGCTGTCAGTTTGACCGGTCACATCGAAAGATTCCGCGGAAGCACTCAGTCCCTGACGGTTCGTTTCACTTGTATATTCACTCGGATCACTGGTCAAAAGGATAAAATGGATCAAGGCAAACAACGCCAAAGTCACACCCATACCAGTCGGATCCGTACTCCAGGCACCACTTCGTCATTCCAACCCCGATCCATTTGGGGACTAATGATGGGGTTATAGTCCCAGGGTAGGGTCATAGGCCTGCCCTATAGGTCCTACCCAAGGACTACCCTTCATAAAGGGCAAAGCCCTTAGACAGTTCCGACTGAACTAAGGACCCCCCATCATCCAGTCGGTGACGAGCATTCGGAGCATATTTATCGTACCGACTGAATTCCACTCTGTACATCGTAACCTCCCAGGAGGGCAACGGTCATACGTTTTCATACACCATTATTAGCATTTAAGGCATACATTACCTGTAACGTAGACATTTATTCGCCACTATTCCACCCCTGTCCACCGGGCCGTTGTGGAGGGCAGCGCACTCTATATAAGCCGCCCTTCCCCACTGGTGCAGGGGTTGGCATTTACTGTAATCCTATATTCCACTCGACACTAAGCTCCCAAGAGCACTGAGACGTAGGGCTTTTACCTCCACCGTAGAGGGGCCTGAACTCATACAACCTCGCCGTAGCTAAGGCTCTGCCCATCCTTTCGTACCCTACACATCTACTGTCAGACTTATACCCACGACAGGGGGTACTAGCCATGGAAAAGTGATAATACAGTAGCCCAACACCAATATAGTTGGAATTCAAGTTTGCTACAGTACCAAAAGAAGTGGTAGTTTGTTTTCTTGTACTAACGTTATCACGAGTGTCTGTTTAAGTTTTGTGTTGTGAAGTTTTCAAGTTTTGGGTGATGTTCTCATGGACGATGAGATAAGGAGTGGAAAGAGCTCAAGCTTGGGGATGCCCAAGGCACCCCAAGCCAAATTCAAGGACACCAAAAAGCCTAAGCTTGCGGATGCCCCGGGAAGGCATCCCCTCTTTCGTCTTCAATCCATCGGTAACATTACTTGGAGCTATATTTTTATTCACCACATGATATGTGTTTTGCTTGGAGCGTCTTGTATCGTAGGAGTCTTTTCTTTTTGTTGTGTCACAATCATCCTTGCTGCACACCTTTTTGAGAGAGAGATACATGCACTCATCGTGATTTTGCTAGAATGCTCATAGTGCTTCACTTATATCTTTTGAGCTAGATACTTTTGCTCTAGTGCTTCACTTATATATTTTAGAGCACGGCGGTGCGTGATTTGATAGTTGTCTTATGCTATGAAAGTAGTTCCAAATGTGGTACCCAAAGAGGATACAAAAACCTCCATCTTCAAGTGCATTGAGTAGAAAGAGAAGTCTTGATTCCTCTCAATTAGTTTTGAGACGTGGATTCGGTAATATTAAGAGTTATGTTAGTAGGGTGTTGTGAATCTAGAAATACTTGTGTTGAAGTTAGTGATTCCCGTAGCATGCACGTATGGTGAACCGCTATGTTAGGAAGTCGGAGCATAATTGATCTATTGATTGTCATCCTTTGTGTTGAGGTCGGTATCGCGCGATGGTTAACACCTACCACCCTTCCCCTCGGAGTATGTGTTTAGCACTTTGTTTCGATTACTAATAAAAACTTTTGCAACAAGTATGTGAGTTCTTCATGACTAATGTGAGTCCATGGTATAGATGCACTTTCACCTTCCACCATTGCTAGCCTCTCTAGTGTCGCGCAATTCTCGCCGGTGCACAAACCCACCAAATTCCTTCCTCAAAACAGCAACCATATCTACCTACTATGGCATTTTCATAGCCATTCCGAGATATATTGCCATGCAACTCCCACCGTTCCGTCTCATGACTTGTGTCGTCATTCTCGTATTGTCATTGCATGATCGTAAGATAGCTAGCGAGATGTTTTCAACGTCATACGCCATGCTAGATCGTTGCATCCCGATACACTGTCGGAGGCATTTCCTATGGAGTCATCATCATTGTGATCTTTGAGCTGTGAGTAAATAAAAGTGTGATGATCATCATTATTAGAGCATTGTCCCATGTGAGGAAAAAAAAGAGGCCAAAGAGCCCAAAAACAAAAAAGAGAGAAAAGAAAAGAAAAAAGAGAGGCCTAAGAGCCCAAATGAAAAAAAAGAGAAAAGAGAGAAGGGACAATGCTACTATTTCTTCCACACTTGTGCTTCATGATAGCACCATGTTCTTGATGATTGAGAGCTTCTTGCTTCGTCACCACCATATGCTAGTGGGAATCTTCATTATATAACTTGGCTTGTATATTCCAATGATGAGCTTCCTCAAAATTGCCCTAGGTCTTCGTGAGCAAGCAAGTTGGATGCACACCCACTAGTTCTCCTTTTGAGCTTTCACGTACTTATAGCTCTAGTGCATCCTTTTGTATGGCAATCCCTACTCATTCACATTGATATCTATTAATGGGCATCTCCATAGCGTATTGATACGCCGAGTCAATGTGACCATCTCCTCTCTTTTTTGTCTCACAACCACCACCACACTCTAATCCACCTATAGTGCCATATCCATGGCTCGTGCTCATGTATTGCGTGATAGTTATAAAAAGTTTGAGAAAGTAAGAGTGCGAAAACAATTACTTGGCCAATACCGGGGTTGTGCATGATTTACATTAGTTGTGTGAGGATGATGGAGCATAGCCAGACTATATGATTTTGTAGGGATAACTTTCTTTGGCCTTGTTATTTTGAAAGTTCATGATTACCTTGCTAGTTTGCTTGAAGTATTATTGTTTTCATGTTAATAGCAAACTATTGTTTTCAACCTTACGGATCTGAACATTCATGTCACGTGAAAGAAGTTGCAAAGTACAACTATGCTAGGTGGCATTCCACATAAAAAATTCATTCTTTATCACTTCCCTACTCGAGGACGAGCAGGAGTTAAGCTTGGGGATGCTTGATACGTCTCCAATGTATCTATAATTTTTGATGGTTTCATGCTATTATCTTGTCAAACTTTGGATGTTTCGCATCCCTTTTATATCTTTTTTGGGACTAACTTATTAACTCACTGCCAAGTGCCAGTTCCTGTTTTTTCCGTGTTTTTGACCCTTTTCAGAGGAGATTTTGAAACGGAGTCCAAACGGAACGAAACTTCCAAAAAGATATTTTCTGAAACAGAAGAAGATCGGGGAACTTGAGAACCAAGGCAGGGGGCCACCAGGGACCCCACAAGCCCCCACCCCGCAGACAGGGGGAGGCCAGGCCCACAGGCTTGTGGCCCCCCTGAGCGCCCCCTGACCTAGGGGTTGCGCCTATAAATTCCCTAAAAATCCCCAAAAAATCAGGAGATCAGCAAAATCACTTTTCCGCCGCCGCAAGCTTCTGTCTCCGCAAGATCCCATCTGGGGCACGTTCTGGTGCCCTGCTGGAGGGGGGATTTGGACACGGAGGGCTTCTCCATCAACACCATGACCTCTCTGATGATGCGTGAGTAGTTCACCATAGACCTACGGGTCCATAGCTAGTAACTAGATGGCTTCTTCTCTCTCTTGGATCTTCAATACAAAGTTCTCCATGATCTTCATGGAGATCTATCCGATGTAATCTTCTTTTGCGGTGTGTTTGTCAAGATCCGATGAATTGTGGATTTATGATCAGATTATCTATGAATCTTATTTGAGTTTCTTCTGATCTCTCTTATGATGATTTCATATCCTTGTAATTCTCTTCGAGTTGTGGGTTTTGTTTGGCCAACTAGATCTATGATTCTTGCAATGGGAGAAGTGCTTGGTTTTGGGTTCATACCGTGTGGTGACCTCACCCAGTGACAGAAGGGGTAGCGAGGCACGCATCGTGTTGTTGCCATCAAGGGTAAAAAGATGGGGTTTTCATCATTGGTTTGAGATTATCCCTCTACATCATGTCATCTTGCTTAAGGCGTTACTCTGTTCGGCATGAACTCAATACACTAGATGCATGCTGGATAGCGGTCGATGTGTGGAGTAATAGTAGTAGATGCAGAAAGTATCGGTCTACTTGTCTCGGACGTGACGCCTATATGTATGATCATTGCCTTAGATATCGTCATGACTTTGCGCGGTTCTATCAATTGCTCGACAGTAATTTGTTCACCCACCGTGATATTTGCTATTATGAGAGAAGCCTCTAGTGAAAACTATGGCCCCAGGGTCTACTCCACACCATATTTTCAGCCTTACACTTTTCACTTCGTTGCACTTTCCGCCTTCAAATCTCACTTTGCAAACAATCTTGAAGGGATTGACAACCGCTTTGAAGCGTTGGGTGCAAGCTTGTTTGTGTTTGCGCAGGTACTCTGGACTTGACGAGGCCCTCCTTCTGGATCGATACCTTGGTTCTCAAACTGAGGGAAATACTTTCTGCTCCTGTGCTGCATCACCCTTTCCTCTTCAAGGGAAAAACCGACGCAAACCAGAGAAGTAACAAGAAGAATTCCTAGCACCAAGGAAGGACTTTTGTTGCCGCACCACACACCCACTAGTTCTCCTTTTTGAGATTTCATATACTTATAGCTCTAGTGCATCCTTTGTATGGCAATCCCTACTCATTCACATTGATATCTATTAATGGGCATCTCCATAGCCCTTTGATACGCCGAGTCAATGTGACCATCTCCTCCTTTTTTTGTCTCACAACCACCACCACACTCTATTCCACCTATAGTGCTATATCCATGGCTCACACTCATGTGTTGCGTGATAGTTATAAAAAGTTTGAGAAATTAAGAGTGCAAAAACAATTACTTGGCCAATACCGGGGTTGTGCATGATTTAAATTAGTTGATGATGGAGCATAGCCAGACCATATGATTTTGTAGGGATAACTTTCTTTGGCCTTGTTATTTTGAAAAGTTCATGATTACCTTGCTAGTTTGCTTGAAGTATTATTGTTTTCATGTCAATAGCAAACTATTGTTTTGAATCTTACGGATCTGAACATTCATGTCACATGAAAGAAGTTACAAAGGACAACTATGCTAGGTAGCATTCCACATCCAAAATTCAGTCTTTATCACTTCCCTACTCGAGGACGAGCAAGAGTTAAGCTTGGGGATGCTTGATACGTCTCCAACGTATCTATAATTTTTTATGGTTTCATGCTATTATCTTGTCAAACTTTGCATGTTTTGTATGCCTTTTATATCTTTTTTCGGACTAACTTATTAACTCAGTGCCAAGTGCCAGTTCCTGTTTTTTCCGTGTTTTTGACCCTTTTCAGAGGAGATTTTTAAACGGAGTCCAAACGGAATGAAAGTTCCAATTTTTTTTTCCAAAACAGAAGAAGATCAGGGAACTTGAGAACCAAGGCAGGGGGCCACCAGGGACCCCACAAGCCCCCTAGCCGCGGCCAGGGGGGCCCGCGCCTCCCAGGCTTGTGGGCTCCCTGGGCCACCTCTGCCCTAGGTCTTTCGCCTATATATTCCCAAAAAATCCAGAAAAAATCAGGAGATCATCGAAAGTACTTTTCCGCCGCCGCAAGCTTCTGTCTCTGCAAGATCCCATCTGGGGCATGTTCTGGTGCCCAGCCGGAGAGGGTGTTCGGATACGGAGGGCTTCTTCATCAACACCATGACCTCTCCGATGATGTGTGAGTAGTTCACCATAGACCTATGGGTCCATAGCTAGTAGCTAGATGGCTTCTTCTCTCTCTTGGATCTTCAATACAAAGTTCTCCATGATCTTCATGGAGATCTATCCGATGTAATCTTCTTTTGCGGTGTGTTTGTCGAGATCCAATGAATTGTGGACTTATGATAAGATTATCTATGAATCTTATTTGAGTTTCTTTTGATCTCTCTTATGCATGATTTCATATCCTTGTAATTCTCTTCGAGTTGTGGGTTTTCTTTGGCCAGCTTGATCTATGATTCTTGCAATGGGAGAAGTGCTTGGTTTTGGGTTCATACCGTGCGGTGACCTCACCCAGTGACAGAAGGGGTAGCGAGGCACGCATCGTGTTGTTGCCATCAAGGGTAAAAAAGATGGGGTTTTCATCATTGGTTTGAGTTTATCCCTCTACATCATGTCATCTTGCTTAAGGCGTTACTCTGTTCGTCATGAACTCAATACACTAGATGCATGCTGGATAGCGGTCGATGTGTGGAGTAATAGTAGTAGATGCAGAAAGTATTGGTCTACTTATCTCGGACGTGATGCCTATATGTATGATCATTGCCTTAGATATCGTCATGACTTTGCGCGGTTCTATCAGTTGCTCGACAGTAATTTGTTCACCCACTGTAATATTTGCTATTTTGAGAGAAGCCTCTAGTGAACACTATGGCCCCCGGGTCTACTTCACACCATATTTTTAGTCTTACTCTTTTACTTCGTTGCACTTTCCGCCTTTAGATCTCACTTTGCAATCAATCTTGAAGGATTGACAACCCCTTTATAGCGTTGGGTGCAAGCTCATTTGTGTTTGCGCGGGTACTCTGGACTTGACGCGATTCTCCTACTGGATTGATACCTTGGTTCTCAAACTGAGAGAAATACTTACTGCTCCTGTGTTGCATCGCCCTTTCCTCTTGAATGAAAAACCAACGCAAGCTCAAGGGGTGACAGAAAGGTTTCTGTCACTGTAGCACGGTTCTAACGTAGTTTCCTTTAATGGAGCAAGGTATAGTGGGCACTCCGGGATCACCTAGTTTCTTAGGAGTTCCACCCTTGAAGGTGTAATTGGCAAACATGGTGGAAATCTCAACCTCAGGTATCCTCCTCTTATTAGTCACAATATCCTTCATGTACTTAGCATAAGGAGACATTTTGAGCATATCTGTCAAACGCATTTGCAGAAAGACAGGTCTAATCTTTTCAACAAATCGCTCAAAATCCTCATCATCCTTTTTCTTGGATGGTTTGGGAGGAAACGACATGGGTTTCTGAGGGTTTTAGGAGGTTCCCCATCTCCATGAGTAGCAAGTACACCTAATTTTTTTGGTATTTCGTGTTCCATATCCATAACTAAAGATAGAGAACAACTTAGAACAGCAAATAAATCTACTTAGTGATAAAGCAAACAAGCACACACGAGGATATTCACCCCACGCTATTGCCCCCCGGCAACGGCGCCAGAAAAAGGTCTTGATAACCCACAAGTATAGGGGATCAATTGTAGCCTTTCTTGATAAGTAAGAGTGTCGAACCCAACGAGGAGCTAAAGGTAGGACAAATATTCCCTCAAGTTCTATCGACCACCGATACAACTCTACGCACACTTTATGTTCGCTTTACCTACAACAAGTATGAAACTAGAAGTACTTTGTAGGAGTGAAAGAATAGGCTTGCAAGAAAGTAAAGAACACGTAAATAAAACTAGGGGTTGGTTAGATAAAGAAACAACTACGAGTGTCTAACGAGTGTGGAAACGTGGTGGTAGGAGTTGCGGAATTGTCCCTAAGCAATTGACTATGTTACTAGATCGATATCAAGTATCATGTGGGAGAGGCCTCTGCTAGCATGTCATCCCTTACTTGGAATTCTATGCACTTATGATTGGAACTATTAGCAAGCGTCCGCAACTACTAACGTTCATTAAGGTAAAACCCAACCATAGCAATAAGATATATTGGTCCCCCTTCAATCCCATATGCATCAATTTCTATGCTAGGTTTCAAGCTTCTGTCACTCTAGCCTGCCCATACATAGTCCTATCAACATACAACTAACCCTATGGTGTGATCCACGCGTGCGATCGTATGATGGGCACCAAAGGACAGCAACGTAACCACAAGCAAATTAAACCAACCATAGCAATTCATCAATCACCGATAAGACAACGATAATCTACTCAGACATCATAGGATAGCAACACATCATTGGATAATAATATGTAGCATAAAGCACCATGTTCAAGTAGAGGGTACAACGGGTTGCGGGAGAGTGGACCGCTGAATATAGATGGGGGAAGGTGATGGAGATGTTGGTGAAGATGACAAAGGTGTTGGTGTAGATCGCCGTCACACGATGATGTCCCGGGCGGCGTTCCGGCGCCGTCGGGAGAGAGGGGGAGAGAGCCCCATCCTTCTTCTTCTTCCTTAACCTACTCCCTATATGGGAGAAGGGTTTCTCCTCTGGTCCATGGTCTCCATGGCGGTGGAGGGGCGAGAGCCCCTCCGAGATTGGATCTCTCTCTGTGTGTCCTTCTGTTTCTGCGCTCCCAGATTATGCGTTTCACCGTTTCTTAAATGCCCGGAGATCCGTAACTCCGATTGGGCTGAAATTTTAACACGATTTTCTTCCGGATATTATCTTTCTTGCGGCGAAAGAAGGGCTCCAACCGCCTTAAGGAGTGGCCACAAGCCTGCCTGCCACAGGCCCACCCCCTGGCCGCGGCGACAGGGATTGTGGGCACTCCGTGCATCGCCTCGCGTTGATTATTCTTACCAAAAATCATAAATATTCCAAAAAAATCCCCGTAAGTTTTTATTACGTTTGGACTTCGTTTGGTATGGATATTCTGCGAAACAAAAAACATGCAACAAACAGGAACTGACACTGGGCACTGGATCAATATGTTAGTCCCAAAAATAGTATAAAAAGTTGCCAAAAGTATATGAAAGTTGTAGAATATTGGCATGAAACAATCAAAAGTTATAGATACGACAGAGACGTATCACATATCTTCAGGACTAAGGAATAGGATACCTCTTTTCTTCGGAGGTGGTTCGGAAATAGTCCAAGCATTCTCATTGCACAAGATATTATTCAATAAAATCTCAGCTTGTTCCATAGTTCGTTCCCTGAAAACACAACCAGCACAACTATCTAGGTGGTCCCTAGAAGCATCGGTTAGTCCATTATAGAAGATATCAAGTGTTTCATTCTTCTCAAGAGGGTGATTAGGTAAAGCATTCAGCAGCTGGACAAGCCTCCCCCAAGCTTGTGGGAGACTCTCTTCTTCAACTTGCACAAACTTATATATTTCTTACAAGGCAGCTTGTTTCTTATGGGCAGGAAAATATTTTTCAGAGAAGTAGTAGATCATATCCTGGGGACTACGCACACAACCAGGAGCAAGAGAAGTGAACCAAGTCTTAGCATCATCCTTTAGCGAGAAAGGAAACAACTTAAGGATATAGTAGTGGCGGATCTTTTCCTCACTCGTGAACAGGGTGGCTATATCGTGCAGCTTAGTAAGATGTGCTACAACCGTTTCAGACTCATAATCATGAAAAGGATCAGATTCGACCAAAGTGATTAACTCAGGGTCGATAGAGAATTCATAATCCTTATCGGTCACAAATATAGGCGAAGTAGCAAACTTCGGGTCGTATTTCATCCTAGCATTCAGAGATTTTTCTTTCCACTTGCGCAGTAATTTCTCAAGATCATGGCTATCCTTACACGCAAGAAAGTCCTCAGCTATCTATCCCTCCATAACATAACCTCAGGTATATCAGACAATTCATATATAGGAGAGCTAGTTCTAACAGGTGAAATAACAGGTTCTACTTCAATAATCTCAGCAGTCTCAGAAGGGTTTCTCCTCTGGTCCATGGTCTCCATGGCGGTGGAGGGGCGAGAGCCCTTCCGAGATTGGATCTCTCTCTGTGTGTCCTTCTGTTTCTGCGCTCCCAGATTCTGCGTTTCACCGTTTCTTAAATGCCCGGAGATCCGTAACTCCGATTGGGCTGAAATTTTAACACGGTTTTCTTCCGGATATTATCTTTCTTGCGGCGAAAGAAGGGCTCCAACCGCCTTAAGGAGTGGTCACAAGCCTGCCTGTCGCGGGCCCACCCCCTGGCCACGGCGATAGGGCTTGTGGGCACTCCGTGCATCGCCTCGCGTTGATTCTTCTTCCCAAAAATCATAAATATTCCAAAAAAATCCCCGTAAGTTTTAATTACGTTTGGACTTTGTTTGGTATGGATATTCTGCAAAACAAAAAACATGCAACAAACAGGAACTGGCACTGGGCACTGGATCAATATGTTAGTCCCAAAAATAGTATAAAAAGTTGCCAAAAGTATATGAAAGTTGTAGAATATTGGCATGAAACAATCAAAAATTATCGATACGATGGAGACGTATCAGCATCCCCAAGCTTAATTCATGCTCGTCCTCGAGTAGGTAAATGATAAAAAAGATAATTTTTGATGTGGAATGCTACCTAGCATAATCTTGATCATATAATCTAATCATGGCATGAATACTAAAACACGAGTGATTCGAAGCAATAGTCTATCATTTGACATAAAGACAATAATATTTCAAGCATACTAACAAAGCAATCATGTCTTCTCAAAATATCATGGCCAAAGAAAGTTATCCCTACAAAATCATATAGTCTGGCTATGCTCCATCTTCCCCACACAACATATTTAAATCATGCACAACCCTGGTTTTAGCCAAGCAATTGTTTCATACTTTAGTGTTCTCAAACTTTTTCAACTTTCACGCAATACCTGAGCGTGAGCCATGGACATAGCACTATAGGTGGAATAGAATATGGTGGTTGTGGAGAAGACAAAAAGGAGGAGATAGTCTCACATCAACTAGGTGTATCAACGGGCTATGGAGATGCCCATCAATAGATATCAATGTGAGTGAGTAGGGATTGCCATGCAACGGATGCACTAGAGCTTATAAGTGTATGAAAGCTCACAAAAGAAACTAGTGGGTGTGCACCCAACTTGCTTGCTCACGAAGACCTAGGGCAATTTTGAGGAAGCCCATCATTGGAATATACAAGCCAAGTTATATAATGAAAATTTCCCACTAGTATATGGAAGTGACAACATAGGAGACTCTCTGTCATGAAGATCATAGTGCTATTTGAAGCACAAGTGTGGAAAGAGGATAGTAGCAATTGTCCCTTCTCTCTTTTCTCTCATTTTTTGTGTGGGCTCTTTGGCCTCTCTTTTTTTAGTGGTCATCTTTGGCCTCTTTTTTATAAATGGGCTTCACTGGCCTCTTTTATTTCCTCACATGGGACAATGCTCTATTAATGATGATCATCACACTTACAACTCAATACTTAGAGCAATGATGACTCTATATGAAATGCCTTCGGTAGTGTACCGTGACAATGATCTAGCATAGCAATGACATCAAAAAATGGACAAGCCATGGAAACAACATGCTAGCTATCTTACGATCATGCAATGGCAATATGGAAGTGGTCGCACATGTCATGAGACGGAACGGTGGTAGTTGCATGGCAATATATCTCTGAATGGCTATGAAAATGCCATAATAGGTAGGTATGGTGGCTGTTTTGAGGAAGGCTATATGGTGGGTGTAATGTGTTGATGCAACAAAAGACCTTCCAACGGCGCCAGAAACACTCCTCAGCAACGGCACCAGGAATCCTTCTGCTACGGCTACGCCTTTAGGGACTTCCTAGGCAAATATGCAAAGGATTTCCCCGCGGCCTTGGAGCCTTGCGTTGGTGTTCCCTCGAAGCGGAAAGGGTGATGTAGCGCAGCGGTGGTAAGTATTTCCCTCAGTTTTGAGAACCAAGGTATCGATCCAGTGAAGGAGTATCACAAGTGCCTGCACAAACACAAAAAGCTTGCTCCCAACGCTATGAAGGGGTTGTCAATCCCTTATAGATTGTTTGCCAAGTGAGAACTGAAAGCAACAAAGTAACAAAGCAAAGTAAAAGCAGAGGTGTAAATGATAGGTGAGAATAGACATGGGGGCCGTAGTGTTTACGAGTGGCTTCTCTCATGAAAGCAAGTAGACGGTGGGTGAACGAATTACTGTCGAGCAATTGATAGAACCGCGCAAAGCCGTGACGTCATCTATGGCAATGATTATATCAATAGGCATCACGTCCAAAACAAGTAGACCGATACTTTCTGCATTTACTACTATTACTCCACACGTCGACTGCTATCCAGCATGCATCTAGTGTATTAAGTCCAAAAGAACAAAGTAACGCCTTAAGCAAGATGACATGATGTAGATGGACAATCTCATATCTACGACAAAGCCCACCTTGTTACCCTTGATGGCAACTACACGATGTGTGCCTTGCTGCCCCTACTGTCACTGGGAAAGGTCACCACACGGTAAGAACCCAAAACCAAGCACTTCTACCATTGCAAGAATCATAGATCTAGTTGGCCAAACAAAACCCAAGACTCGGAGAGACTTACAAGGATATCAAATCATGTATATAAGAAATCAGCAAAGGCTCAAATATATATCATAGATAATCTGATCACAAATCCACAATTCATCGGATCTCGACAAACACACCGCCAAAGAGGATTACATCAGATAGATCTCCATGAAGATCATGGATAACTTTGTATTGAAGATCCAAAAGAGAGAAGAAGCCATCTAGCTACTAACTACGGACCCGTAGGTCTGAAGTGAACTACTCACGAGTCATTGGAGGGGCGATGATGTTGATGAAGAAGCCCTCCAACTCCAAAGTCCCCTCTGGCAGGGCACCGGGAAGGGTCTCGAGATGAGATCTCGCGGAAACACGAACTTGCGGCGGCGGAACTCCCGATCTAGGTTTCTTTCTGGAGGTTTCTGAATTTATAGGACCATATGGTGGTGGAGTTGCATCAAGTGGGCCCCTGAGGGGCCCACAAGCTTGATTGGCGCGACCTAGGGGGTGGTCGCGGCGACAAGGCTTGTGGCGCCCTCGGGACCCCCCTCCGGTATCTTTTTCTTCCGGTATTTTTGATATTTTCCATAAAAAATCATCGCGAAAGAATTATTCCATTTGGACTCCGTTCCAAAATCAGATCTGAAAAGAGTCAGAAACACAGAAAAAAACAAGAACTGGCACTTGGCACTGAATTAATAAGTTAGTCCCAAAAAAGATATAAAAGGTAAACAAAACATCCAAAGTTGACAAGATAACAGCGTGAAACCATAAAAAATTATAGATACGTTTGAGACGTATCATAATGCACCGGCGAAAGTTGCGCAGTACTAGAGAGGCTAGCAATGGTGGAAGGGTGAGAGTGCATATAATCCATGGACTCAACATTAGTCATAAAGAACTCACATACTTATTACAAAAATCTATTAGTCATCGAAACAAGGTACTACACGCATGCTCCTAGGGGAAAGTTGGTAGGAGTTAACCATCACGCGATCCCGACCTCCACACAAAGGATGAAAATCAATAAATAAATCATGCTCCGACTTCATCACATAACGGTTCACCATACGTGCATGCTACGGGAATCACAAACCTTAACACAAGTATTTCTAAAAATACACAATTACTCACTAGCATGACTCTAATATCACATATTCATACCGCAAAACTGTTGCAAGGAATCAAACATATCATATTCAGTGATCTACAAGTTTTATGTAGGATTTTATGACTAACCATGTGAATGGCCAACTCCTGTTAACTCTCTAAATAGGTATAAGTGAAGCATGAGAGTTTAATTCTTTCTACAAAAGATATGGCCCGCTCTAACAAATATAAGTAAAGCAAAAGAGCATTCTACAAATTGCGGTTTTCTATGTGTAGGGAAATAGGCAATCCAAACTTCAAATGATATAGTGAAGCACATGAAGCATTCTATAAAGCCAACCAAGGACTATCTCATACCAGCATGGTGCATAAAATAAAAAGGGAAAATAAACACAAAAGACGCTCCAAGCATTTGCACATATCATGTGACGAATTAAAATATAGCTCCGAGTAAAATTACCGATAGATTGTAGACGAAAGAGGGGATGCCTTTCGGGGCATCCCCAAGCTTAGACGCTTGAGTCTTCCTTGAATATTACCTTGGGGTGGCTCGGGCATCCCCAATCTTAGGCTCTTGCCTCTCCTTATTCCTTCATCCATCGTGCTCTCACCAAAAACTTGAAAACGTCAATCACATAAAACTCAACAAAACTTTGTGAGATCCGTTAGTATAATAAAATAAATTACCACTTCAAGTACTGTTGTGAACTCATTCTAAATTCAAATTATCATTATATCTACTGTAATCCAACTTCACCATGGTTCATACCCCCCCCCCGATACTACCCATAGATTCATCAAAATAAGAGAACAATGCATAGAAAACAGAATCTTTCAAAATAGAACAGTCTATAGCAATCTGTATATTCCGTATACTTCTGATATCTCAAAAAAAATCTTAAAAATTACGAACGACTGGAAAATTTGCATATCAATCAGTAGAAAAAAGAATCAACTCAAAAGCTCTTCCAGAATAAAAATGAAAATTAATTTCGCGAGCAGAAAGTTTCTGTCTTTTCTCAGGGTGATCAAACAACTATCACCCAAACTAATCGTAAAGGCTTTGCTTGGCACATTATTTTTAAAATACAAAGGAATTGTACAAGGGGATAATTATTTTTGTGAGAAACTTCCATGAAAAATTCTACATTGTTTCCATGAGCATGAACACAAGTGTTCAAGGTCGACCCTCACTTCCACAATGCATCACCTTTCAATCACTTCTCTTTTTGAAAAAGTTTTAAGTTCCCTCTATATTTTTTTGTTTTTAAACTAAATAAAAGCACTCAACAGAAATAAATGACTCTCTAAAACTTCCGGGTTGTCTCCTAGGTAGCGCTTTCTTTAAAGCCATTAAGCTAGGCATAAAGTGCTCAAGTAATGGATCCACCCGGATCTCAAGGTATATCAAAGCCAATTTTAATTAGCAATGATTTGAAATTTAGTAATGAGCACAAGGTAACATATATCATGCAATGACGAAGTCTAACTCTCTTCCTATGCATTGGCATGTCATAAAAGAACAATTCATGCACATCAAGTAAAGGCCAATACATAGCATAAGTAGTTTCTTGCAATTTTATCGTATTGGAAACATAGAGAGGTGGAGATGTAGTTCCTCTCTCATAATAATTGCAAGTAAGAGCAGCAAGCACATTCATATTATATTCATAAAAATCATCATGTGTAACATAAGGAACTATAGCTAGCTCATCTTCATAAGCATCATTCATATTGGCATCATGGCCACAAGCATAGCAAGCATCAAGTTCATCAAAAAGGGTTATTTCAAACGAATCCAAGGGATCATAGCATTCGTACGGACGAAGGGAAATTGAATAATGTATGAGTAGAAGAGTTACTCTCATTAGAAGGTGGACATGGGTAGCTAGTCCGTTCTTCCTCCTTTTGTTCTTCGCTCTCCCCGTCATCTTTTTCATCTAATGAGCTCACAATTTCAGCATTTTCTTCTTCAATAGTTACCTGCAAAATAATAGTCTCTTCTTGGGCAGCATATAATTTCTCCTTAAATCGTTTAATATGGGCATTATATTCATAATTAGTATAACAATAACGAAGCATAGCCAAATTTTCAGATCCGCAAGGAGCATCATCATTATCATCACACCTTTTAAACAGAGCCTCAATTTCATAAGCACCCATAAAAGCAACACACTCTTCTATTTGATCCACATCATAGTAATCATATATACCATTAGCATAAGAAGCCAAGGTTCTATGATCATTAAACTCACAACAAAAAGGGAAGGTGTGGAGCCTTCACCCTAGAGCAACAAGTAACACCATGTCTCTTGCATAGTTCCCAAGCATACCATTACAACAAATGGATTTGATCCCATAAAAGTTTCCCTTTTTGAGCCAAGCGATAATCCCTAAAGTATTCACGTTGATCCAACGTGTATCCCATTATATAATTGAATGGGGCTTTCTCAGGATTATTAAAGAAGTATATAATATTTTCCACGTAACAAGCATCGAGGGTTTTAGGAGGTTCCCCATCTCCATGAGTAGCAAGTACACCTAATTTTTTTGGTATTTCGTGTTCCATATCCATAACTAAAGATAGAGAACAACTTAGAACAGCAAATAAATCTACTTAGTGATAAAGCAAACAAGCACACACGAGGATATTCACCCCACGCTATTGCTCCCCGGCAACGGCGCCAGAAAAAGGTCTTGATAACCCACAAGTATAGGGGATCAATTGTAGCCTTTCTCGATAAGTAAGAGTGTCGAACCCAACGAGGAGCTAAAGGTAGGACAAATATTCCCTCAAGTTCTATCGACCACCGATACAACTCTACGCACACTTTATGTTCGCTTTACCTACAACAAGTATGAAACTAGAAGTACTTTGTAGGAGTGAAAGAATAGGCTTGCAAGAAAGTAAAGAACATGTAAATAAAACTAGGGGTTGGTTAGATAAAGAAACAACTACGAGTGTCTAACGAGTGTGTAAACGTGGTGGTAGGAGTTGCGGAATTGTCCCTAAGCAATTGACTATGTTACTAGATCGATATCAAGTATCATGTGGGAGAGGCCTCTGCTAGCATGTCATCCCTTACTTGGAATTCTATGCACTTATGATTGGAACTATTAGCAAGCGTCCGCAACTACTAACGTTCATTAAGGTAAAACCCAACCATAGCAATAAGATATATTGGTCCCCCTTCAATCCCATATGCATCAATTTCTATGCTAGGTTTCAAGCTTCTGTCACTCTAGCCTGCCAATACATAGTCCTATCAACATACAACTAACCCTATGGTGTGATCCACGCGTGCGATCGTATGATGGGCACCAAAGGACAGCAACGTAACCACAAGCAAATTAAACCAACCATAGCAATTCATCAATCACCGATAAGACAACGATAATCTACTCAGACATCATAGGATAGCAACACATCATTGGATAATAATATGTAGCATAAAGCACCATGTTCAAGTAGAGGGTACAACGGGTTGCGGGAGAGTGGACCGCTGAATATAGATGGGGGAAGGTGATGGAGATGTTGGTGAAGATGACAAAGGTGTTGGTGTAGATCGCCGTCACACGATGATGTCCCGGGCGGCGTTCCGGCGCCGCCGGGAGAGAGGGGGAGAGAGCCCCATCCTTCTTCTTCTTCCTTAACCTACTCCCTATATGGGAGAAGGGTTTCTCCTCTGGTCCATGGTCTCCATGGCGGTGGAGGGGCGAGAGCCCCTCCGAGATTGGATCTCTCTCTGTGTGTCCTTCTGTTTCTGCGCTCCCAGATTATGCGTTTCACCGTTTCTTAAATGCCCGGAGATCCGTAACTCCGATTGGGCTGAAATTTTAACACGATTTTCTTCCGGATATTATCTTTCTTGCGGCGAAAGAAGGGCTCCAACCGCCTTAAGGAGTGGCCACAAGCCTGCCTGCCACAGGCCCACCCCCTGGCCGCGGCGACAGGGATTGTGGGCACTCCGTGCATCGCCTCGCGTTGATTATTCTTACCAAAAATCATAAATATTCCAAAAAATCCCCGTAAGTTTTTATTACGTTTGGACTTCGTTTGGTATGGATATTCTGCGAAACAAAAAACATGCAACAAACAGGAACTGACACTGGGCACTGGATCAATATGTTAGTCCCAAAAATAGTATAAAAAGTTGCCAAAAGTATATGAAAGTTGTAGAATATTGGCATGAAACAATCAAAAGTTATAGATACGACAGAGACGTATCACATATCTTCAGGACTAAGGAATAGGATACCTCTTTTCTTCGGAGGTGGTTCGGAAATAGTCCAAGCATTCTCATTGCACAAGATATTATTCAATAAAATCTCAGCTTGTTCCATAGTTCGTTCCCTGAAAACACAACCAGCACAACTATCTAGGTGGTCCCTAGAAGCATCGGTTAGTCCATTATAGAAGATATCAAGTGTTTCATTCTTCTCAAGAGGGTGATTAGGTAAAGCATTCAGCAGCTGGACAAGCCTCCCCCAAGCTTGTGGGAGACTCTCTTCTTCAACTTGCACAAACTTATATATTTCTTACAAGGCAGCTTGTTTCTTATGGGCAGGAAAATATTTTTCAGAGAAGTAGTAGATCATATCCTGGGGACTACGCACACAACCAGGAGCAAGAGAAGTGAACCAAGTCTTAGCATCATCCTTTAGCGAGAAAGGAAACAACTTAAGGATATAGTAGTGGCGGATCTTTTCCTCACTCGTGAACAGGGTGGCTATATCGTGCAGCTTAGTAAGATGTGCTACAACCGTTTCAGACTCATAATCATGAAAAGGATCAGATTCGACCAAAGTGATTAACTCAGGGTCGATAGAGAATTCATAATCCTTATCGGTCACAAATATAGGCGAAGTAGCAAACTTCGGGTCGTATTTCATCCTAGCATTCAGAGATTTTTCTTTCCACTTGCGCAGTAATTTCTCAAGATCATGGCTATCCTTACACGCAAGAAAGTCCTCAGCTATCTATCCCTCCATAACATAACCTCAGGTATATCAGACAATTCATATATAGGAGAGCTAGTTCTAACAGGTGAAATAACAGGTTCTACTTCAATAATCTCAGCAGTCTCAGAAGTATCATCACATTCAGTAGCAACTCTAGCAATTTGTGCATCAAGGAATGCACCTAGTGGCAAAGCAGTATCAAGCAAAGCATCATCACAAGCATCATGCATAGCAGAAGTAGCATCATCAAGCACAGGCGACATATCAAAATTTCTAGCAGGAGGTGGTGTCGCAAACTTACTCATAACTGAAGGTGAATCAAGTGCAGAGCTAGATGGCAGTTCCTTACCTGTCCTCGTAGTTGAGGGCAAGACTTTAGTTTTTGGATCTCTCGGATTCCTCATAGTGATCAGCAGACGTAAATCCCAAGTGACTCAGAGAATAGTGCTATGCCTCCCCGGCAACAGCGCCAGAAAATAGTGTTGATAAACCACAAGTATAGGGGATCGCAACAGTTTTCGAGGGTAGAGTATTCAACCCAAATTTGTTGATTCGACACAAGGGGAAGCCAAAGAATATTCACGAGTATTAGCAGCTGAGTTGTCAATTCAACCACACCTGAAAGACTTAGTATCTGCAGCAAAGTATCAGTAGCAACAGTAGCAACGGTAATAGTAGCAGAAGTGACAACAGTAGCAGTAACAGTAGCAGCAGTGACAGCAGTAGCAGTAACAGTAGCAGTAACAGTAGCAGCAGTGACAGCAGTAGCGGCAAAGTAACGTAGCAAGGACGAGTAGAAAAAACTCGTAGGCATTGGATCGGTGATGGATAATTATGCCGGATGACATTCATCATGCAACCGTTATAACATGGGGAGATATGTAACTAGCTCCAGTTCGTCAATGTAATGTAGACATGCATTCCGTATATAGTCATACGTGCTTAAGGAAAAGGACTTGCATGACATCTATTGTCCATCCCTCTCGTGGTAGCGGGGTCCTAACGGAAACTACGAGA
This sequence comes from Hordeum vulgare subsp. vulgare, assembly GCF_904849725.1. Classification (NCBI taxonomy): domain Eukaryota; kingdom Viridiplantae; phylum Streptophyta; class Magnoliopsida; order Poales; family Poaceae; genus Hordeum; species Hordeum vulgare. The sequence continues at coordinate 581,699,255 of NC_058522.1, forward strand.
TATTAAGGTTCTCCTTTTAATAGAGAACCGGAACAAAGCATTCGCACTTGGTGAATACATGAACTCCTCATACTATGGTCATCTCCGGGAGTGGTTCCGGCTATTGTCACTCCGGGGTTACCGGGTCATAACACATAGTAGGTGACTACAACTTGCAAGATAGGATCAAGAACACACATATATTGACGAGAACATAATAGGTTCAGATCTGAAATTTTGACACTCGGGCCCCAGTGACAAGCATTAAGCATGGCAAAGTAGTAGCAACATCAATCTCAGAACATAGTGGATACTAGAGATCAATCCCCATCAAAACTAACTCGATTACATGATAGATCTCATCCAACCCATCACTGTCCAGCAAGCCAACGATGAGATTACTCACGAACGATGAAGAGCATCATGGAATTGGCGATGAAGGAAGGTTGGTGATGACGACGGTGACGATCTCCCTTCTCTGGAGCCCAGAACGGACTCCAGATCTGCCCTCCAGAGGAAGAACAGGTGGTGGCGGCGCCTCCGTATCGTAAAACGCGATGAACTCTTCTCCTTGATTTTTTTCTGGGCGAAAGGGACTAAATAGAGCTGGAGTTGGAGGCGGTGGAGCCCCGAGGGCCCCACAAGCCTGCTAGCCACGGCCGGGGGGTCGCGCCTCCTGGGCTTGTGGGCTCCTCGCTCCACGTCTCCGGTTGATTCTTGCGCCAGTATTTTTTATATATTCCACAAAAAAATCCTCGTAAATTTTCAGGTCATTCCAAGAACTTTTATTTCTGCGCAAAAACAACACCATGGTAATTCTGCTGAAAACAACGTTAGTCCGGGTTAGTTCCATTTAAATCATGCAAATTAGAGTCCAAAACAAGGGCAAAAGAGTTTGGAAAAGTAGATACGATGGAGACGTATCACCCCCATCTCTCGGTGTTGTGTGCAGAGAGGCTACCAGAGAGGCAAGTCGGAGAAGGTGTGTCACCAGCAAGGGGTTATGAGTCTCGTGCGTGTTGCCGACTAGAATAACATGAAAGCTGCAACCTCATGCGCCAGAGCTGCAACCGACCGCGAAAAGGCTACAACCGACGGTCAATTTTGTTGCATCGGCGAGGGCGGACGACTACAACCAGGTTGCCAAGAAGATGCATTCCGCATACCAAAATGCTACAACGGCAAGAAGAAAAGCTACGAGTCGGGGAGCAATAAGTTGCAAGCGGCGATGGTGAACTTGTGGCCATTGACAATGAGCATCGAGGCTTCACCGTTAAGTGGTGGGGCGTGGAAGCCGCAAGCTCATGCGCCAAAGCTACAACCGCCCGTGAAAAAGCTACAACCAGCGTCGCTTTTTGCTACAACCTGCATCACGTTTTGCTACATCCTTCATGGTTGATTTGTGGGTATGACTTTTTTGTTGCAACCATCATAGTTTGTTGCTACACCCGACAACGAAGTTTGCTGCATCCATATTCATTCAGACGCAAAAATGCTTCTATCTGCAATGGGCGATCTACAAGCGAAATGACGGCTTTTGCCGCAACCTTGTTTAAGAAAGCTACATCCGTTGATGTAAAAAGCTTCAACTGACAACAAAAAAATTCAACTCGTGAAAATAGCTTCAACCAGCGTGAAAAAGCTTCAAGCGACATGAAAAAAAAGCTTCAACCGATATAGAATGCCGTCGATGGTGGAAGCGGTGACACCGGGGAGTTGCGGGCTGACGACATGACGGTGCTGCATCCCAGAGGGGAAAAAGTTTCAAGAAACACGCGGAGCTACAACTCAGAGGGCACAACCGTTGCATGGGCAGAGCTGGGGACGAGGACGGCCGACAAGGAGGATAGTTGGCGAGTGCGCCGACCGACGACGAGGACGGTGCGGTGGTGCTTCAAGCGCGTGGCGAGGTGTTGACGTCGTTCGGGGCGTTGACTCGCCAGAAGGACGAATCGATGGGAAAGATCAAACGTTTTTTTTAGGCTAGATCTAATGGTCTTTAGTCGTTGCGTCGAATGATTCGGACTAGACTTGCCCAACTGTTGGGCCGACGCGCCGGCGCCTCGCGTTCGGTAGACCCACCGGAACAGAACACTTTTACTAAAAAGGAAAAGAAAAACAGAACCAACTTGTCCCCGATTAGCAGCACCCTCAAAGGAAGAAAAAAAAGAAAGAAAGGAAATATTGGGCGAAGAATGCGGCGAGACCTCCAAATCGAGGGAATCACACGGGGAACGACTCGTCTCTCTCCACCCCCGCAACCCTATCGCTCGCTCGCTCCTCTCCGGTGCGCCGCGCCGCGCCGCGCCGATCTCCTCAGGTGCGCCGCCGGCCGCCCGGCCCTCTCCCTCCCTCCCTGCTGCGCCCGCCGCCGGCCCTCTCCCTAGCCCCAGCTCGTGCACGCCGCGGGCCCTCTCTCTCGCTCGCTCCACATCTCGCGCCGCCGGAGCCGGACCTGTCCCTCGATCCATCTCCCGCGCCACCGGTTTCCGCCCCCCCTGCGCCGCCGGCGTGTGCGCAGGCCTCCAGCCCTCTCTTCCTTGGACCCCCGTCCACGCAGCCGGGCTTTGGGCGACCCCCTGCTCCTCGGACCGTTCGGCGCCCCCCATCTGCTCGTCGGAGGTACGCCTCCCCCTCCCCCTCCTCCCCTCACGATCCCGCGCCTACTCCCCACGCACGTCCGCGCCCGCTTTTGCTTTCCGCTCTGGGTCAAATTGGTGCGCTGGATCTGAGCTGCCGCGGCCGGCCCTGCCGCCACAATTCGGGTGCGAATCGAATCGGGGGATGGCCTGCGGCGCCCCGCCCGCCGTCTGGTGATTGCCGGGACGCTGCCGCGACTCCCCGCGGGTTGGGTGGGAGCTAGGAATTTTGTTGGCGGGTCTGTTTGCTCGGGGAATTGCGGAGGGGCGTGGTCTTGGCCTTCTTTTGCGTTACCGCATCTCCCCGTGCATGCAACGTAGGATTCTTGCCGCCCTAGCAATGCTTTTGTTTCGCCCTTGATTTATGTCGTCTCGTTCAAGCATCGGCGTTCATTTCTAGCTTGTTGCTGAACCGTGTTTTGCCCTTCGCAGCCTAGCTGTTGATCTATGCCTGCTTTAAATGTCTGTAATTCTACCAGCACGGACAATCATCAAATTAACTCAAGCCAGATCCATGCGCAGGTGATTCTCGCGAGGCAAAAAATCAATTGGAAAGCTCGCTTGAGCTGCTAGGTTAGGTCATTCAAATTCCTTGCGCAGAAACGTTGGTCCAAGAAATTTCTAGCTTGTTGCTGAACCGTGTTTTGCGGTTCGCTGCCTAACTGTTGATCTATGCCTGCTTTAAACGTCTGTAATTCTACCAGCACGGACCATCATCAAATTAAGTCAAGCCAGATCCATGCGCAGGTGATTCTCGCGAGGCAAAAAATCAATTGGAAAGCTCGCTTGAGCTGCTAGGTTAGGTCATTCGAATTCCTTGCGCACAAACGTTGGTCCAAGAAATAGCCGGCGCAAAAGGATAGAAGTTTAATAATAGCCAATGTGTCATTCTTTTTTGAAGCTCTGATGTAATTCTAGGTGCTATAGCTCGACGTTCTCAGCTTCTCATGTGCTAGCCTGTTGTGATTTTTGGGTTAGCATTCCAGTGAGTCCCAAGTTGTTTTGCCTAAGTAGCAAGTTTTTCCAACTTCCCAGGCAGTGTCATAGTCTGTGGGCAAAAGGATTCCAGCCGTGCGCCCTAAAAGATGTTCCCTTAACTTTACCCTTTCATAGAATTTCATCAGTATCTAAAATTATTGTTTGGTGGTTAGTTTTATTTTAGGTGAATATAAAGGACTGAAATGGCTGAAAATTGGGTAGAAGGCTCAAAAAATACTTCTGCTCCGACGTCATTCTCTGGATCGCCCCCTGGTTGTCACACCGCTTCAACAAGAAGATCAAGGCAAAGGTAAATAGTACATTAGTACTTCATGCCATTGTTATCTATTTTAAGTTTTAGCTAGACAAGTTAGCCAATATCACAAAGTAGCAGATTAGTTTCATTGTGAGCAAGTGTCAATTCACTAGCTAAAACAAGTTGCATGTTCTAGACCAACGTGTATGTTCAGTTCTGTAGCTTTTGATTGTATGTAGAACTCTCGTTAACCAATGTTGCATGAATGTGCAATATTTGACGTAGAAAATGAGGAGTCTACTGAGTTTGATTGTAACTTCAGAGTTTTGTTTGTTTTTATATTTTTAATGATTTTAACTTTGCTACTAAATCAGCGACAATTAATATGGATCCAACGGAGTAGCAATCATTGTTATTAGACAACCACTATGAAATAATATTTGTAGAATGGAACTTATATCTTATTCTGACCATAAGGCTAGCACAATAAGGGCTGGCATGGTGCCAGGCTGCTGACTCCACTGAATTTAAAATACAATTCTCCACCAGAAAAAAGGCTGCTGACCCTACATGCCTGCTGTGTCAGATGATCTGCTGTCCATTGTCCTCTTCGACATGAATTGCTGTTAGTGAGTTTGGGACTAGTGTCATGAGCTATGGCATTAGCATTTATGCTAAACAAAGTTTAGGACAATACTGGGCTTGAATGTCACCAGAGCAAAAGCTTGGTTCTACATTTGCTTATGTCCCGACTCATGAAAATAAGCCCTGCCGGGCATCTATCCTTTTGGAAAAGTGATTTAGTTGCTAATGCCAACCTGTGATTTTACCTCTGACATTGTTAATGCCGCTGTTTCTTTTTTCTGCTAGTATCCTTCGATATGTCTGCTATAGGGTGATCATGATGCTATCCTACATGGCACCAACTCTTAGTGCCTCAAATGGTGCTACTATTTCTTCCTCTGTAACCAATTCTGTGAAAAAAAGTCCTGCATGAGACTATTTTCTGAATATTGTTGCAAGAAGTTCAGTAGTAGTATTGTATAACATTGTCAGTTTGTCACTTATTGAATATAACCTTTGCCTTGTCCATTATTATCAGGAACATATTTCATCTATTAAGTCATCGAGAGGTGTCTCCTCGAACAAAACACCAAGCTAAAAGGCATTGGAATAAGCCTCCGGCTTGCGGCGCTGGTTACAGTGAGTTAAGATATTTAGCTACAGATGCCAAACATGATTTATTTTCATGGTAAGGAAGCTCTCTTTTCACCAACAAATGTTTCTGTTGACTCCTGGGTTGCGAATGTTATACTTCCAGTTTGACGTTTTCCGTTCACTGGCTAAGATTTTTGAACTTACTGTGCACAGGGCAGAATCACAGTCCCTGCATCGTTGGTCTGCAAAGTATTGCCCTCTTATGCCACCCCCTAGGTCAACTATTGCAGCTGCATTCAGTTCGGATGGGAAAACACTTGCATCAACACAGTAAGTTAATTTACTAGCTGAATATATGAACTAAACATGGTCTGAGAACTGACTATCTCTTTTCTCCAGTGGTGACCATACTGTTAAAATAATTGACTGCCAAACAGGGAAATGTTTGAAAGTGTTGGGTGGGCATCGGCGCACACCTTGGGTGGTATGTTTTTTCTGACACTGGCACAATTTGGTAGTGCATTTGAACAGGGAGTAAGCTATTGAATATATGGCTCTAATAACGATGTGATGCATTGTTTTTGTAATCATTGGACCAAGCAGCATCAGTTTGTCTTTTTTTTTTTTGCCTGTCTAAATAAAATATGAAAATGAAGTTTAATAATTTACAGTTCTGTTTATTGCCAGCCGATATTATAGCACAAGTGTGTTTATGAAGCTACTGTTCTATTGCAGGTTAGATACCATCCCTTACATCCTGATATACTTGCCAGCGGGAGTTTGGATCATGAAGTCCGTCTTTGGGATGCTAATACCTCAGATTGTATTGGATCTCAGGATTTCCGTAATATCCTTTAAACAGTCTCTAGCCCCATTCATCATTGTTAGCTTCTGTCTGTTGGCATTTCTGAAGCAACACTAATTTTGTATTATGTTCCTTTGGCAGAGAGGCCAATTGCATCCATTGCGTTTCATGCAAGGGGGGAGATTCTGGCAGTTGCATCAGGTCACAAAGTAGGACTCCCAGTGTTAGACTCATAGCAAAATATTCTTTATGTAATTATTCCATGAACAGTTGAAATAACGTGCACCTAATTTATGTGTCAGTTGTTCATATGGAACTACAATAGGCGAGGGGAGTCTTCTGCCCCACCCATTATATTAAGAACCCGCCGTTCGTTGAGAGCTGTGCATTTCCACCCTCATGGTGCTCCATATCTTCTTACGGCAGAGGTAGAAGATGTAGAATATGAATATCCTTTGTACTTCATTATGCGTTCCTGTTAAATATTTTTTGTTTACTCATCTGTACCTTGAATTTCAGGTTAACAATCTTGACTCCGCAGACTCACAGCTGACCCATGCAACATCTACTGGCTATTCGAACTATCCCTCAGCTTTGTTTTTTGCAAACATCAACTCTAGAGGGTATCCACATCTTGAGTCTAATATGTCATCACCTTGCCTAATTTGGCCTGCATTCCTCAGAGATGATGGAAGTCTATATATTCCTCGAAATGACTTGGCTAGTGGTTCAACCAATGTGCAGCAGAGTTCATCATCTTTAGCTCAAAATGTATTGGCGTCAGATGCTGAAAACCAGCAGTCTGACCACTTTGTAACCCCTATGGATGTATGTCCAGGGGAACCATCTGCGTCTAGTGATGTTCAAATGCCTTCCACGAGCAACAGCCTGCCACTTCCGGCAATAGCCAGGCCTTCAGGATCTGCTGTTGATCGTATGCCAGTGAATTCATTCACCACTAGCGGGTTAGATGTTCAAATGTTTCTAAGAAATTCAGAGGGTGGAAATCACCATCACGATCTCTTGAGTGACTCGCGTAGCTGGGAGCTGCCTTTTTTGCATGGTTGGTTGATGGCCCAAAGTCAGACAGGTTTGCATCCTGCATTTCTGAACAATACTGTCCTTAAAATCCTGCCTCTTGGTGGTGTTATTGTGATTAACTTTACTAGGGAATCACAACGCATGAATTGTCCTACATCCAGGTGCTTCTTCATCGATACCGATTCCCGCTGGCAGTACTAGAGGATCAAATCGACACTATGCCTCACGCCCTCATGCTTTGGCCTCTGTACCAGGGGTTGGGAATTCACTTTTGGGTCCACACGATGAAGCTGAGGCTCGTGCTGCGTCCTTAGGTGTTGGATCAGAACTTGCTACCTCACTGTTTTCTGCCGGCGCTGCTGAATTACCTTGTACGGTGAAGCTTAGAGTATGGCGGCATGATATCAAGAATCCATGTGTTGCATTAGAAACCAAGGCGTGCTGCTTGACAATCTCTCATGCCGTTCTTTGCAGGTGATCCCTTGTGCTTTGGTCACTTTTTTTCTCTTTCCTGTAGAACAGAAGTTGTTGTTAGTCTCTTCATAGTATTTACCAGTGCCTTCACTGTTGTGTATACAAAAGATGGATCTATGCTCCATTCTTACCTTATTTCTGAACTTGCTTAGTAATGCTACTAAATAGTTCCAAGTAGAATGTATATGTGGTAGATTTTCTTGACGGGGATCGTGCTTTTATGTTTGACGGAGTTGGGACTTCTGTATTTACAAGTTATTAATTGTTGCAGTGAAATGGGTGCCCATTTCTCCCCTTGTGGACGATTTCTGGTCGCTTGTGTTGCATGTTTGCTGCCTCAAACAGAAGGTGACCAGGGTAGCCAATTACCTGTGCAGTATGAGTCTACAGGAGCTGGAACATCACCAACTCGTCACCCACTTCCCTCCCATGGAGTGATTTATGAGCTTCGGGTTTATTCTCTTGAGGAGGCAACGTAATTTTCTCACTGTTGACTGTTCTATTACTGTAGTTTGTTCTTTATCAGCCTATCAGGTTACTGTTTTGTAAATGATATCCTTTAAAGTTGTGAATGTGTTTCTTGCAGATTTGGAGAAATTCTCACGTCCAGAGCAATAAGAGCGGCTCATTGTTTAACTTCCATTCAGGTTATTGTGTTCACTTTTGTTTGTGTGTGTGCTTGCATCAATTTTTCTTTTTTATGCTGGGAAAATAACTTGTGGTTTGAGTCTCAAGTATCATAATGCAAGTGAGCCTCTTTGGCGTGGCCGACCACGTCAGTGTAATGCAGGTTTAGAGGGTGCGCACTTGCCGCATAACCACGTGGACAAAGCAGGCTAAAATTCAAAGCCACATATTAGTTATGTAGTCCTTTTTAACCCAAACAAACAAGGACCCTCCTGTTTCTCCAAGACACAAACAGGAATCCTTGTCAAAGGATAACAAGAAATACAGAACAATTGAACACAGCACAAGCAGCAAACTGCCCTCTTCTTTAATTCCAAATACTTCTCCCATTTCTAGTATGACTTTTTCCTCTGTTCTTGGTTCTGCACCCAGCAAAGCAAAGAGCAAATCAAGTAAAACTAACTCACGTAACATGGAAAGCACAAAGTATTTCAGTACATGTGAGATGTGACACATATTGATGATTTAACACGCATGGTTTATTCTTCTCCTTTTGGTGAATAGAGCAGTAGTCATAACAAATGGATTTGGTCAGGTGTTATGATAAGATATGTGCTTACTTCTTTTTTACATTCCCATGGTACTAATCACTATGAAAGCACAGAGCTGATAACATGGTCCCACTAAAGCAATATCTGAACTTTTTTCATTTGGAAGCTCCCTGCCACCTGCATCAGGGCATATGCCATTATAATGTTTAATGAGGACACATGTGTGCAGTGTACTGCCATGCAGTGTGAGTCCAGGATCTGTGGGAGTTCCAGCTGTTGACCCCAAAATTACAGAAATTACCAATCTCGTTATTAATTCAGTATTGTAGATTTTTAGCAGACTTTTTTTGTGCATGGTGAAGGGGAGCCTTGGTGCAGTGGTACCTTGTGACCATGAGGTCACGGGTTCAAGTCCTAGAAACAGCCTCTTGCAGAAATGTAGGGAAAGGCTGCGTACAATAGACCCAAAGTGGTCAGACCTTTCCCCTGACCCTGCGCAAGCGGGAGCTACATGCACTGGGCTGCCCTTTTTTTTTGCATGGTCTTCTGCATTGCAGACCCATCTCTGAGACATATCAGGCTGCAGTTATGCAATTCTCAGAATTTAATCTGACCCTATATCTTTTCTTTGATGCAGTTCTCTCCTACTTCAGAACACATACTGTTGGCATATGGACGTCGTCATAGCTCGCTGCTCAGGAGCATTGTTATGGATGCGGAGACGACTGGAATTCCTGTATATACTATCTTAGAGGTGTGTGCTGTGCTCACCCCATAGCATAGGTTGCACATCATAACGATAGGCTGGCTATACTTTTTTTTTGAGGCAATATCCTGTCTATGCTGGCATTGCAGTTACATATATCTTTTCTATACCTGGGATTCAAAACCATTTGCTTATTACAGTTCATAACTCTGTATGTCCTGCTATGATGTAATGCCATTGTTCTTTCCATCAATTTAGGTTTACAGAGTTTCGGACATGGAGCTGGTAAGAGTTCTTCCTAGTGCTGAAGATGAAGTCAATGTTGCATGCTTTCATCCTTCCCCTGGAGGTGGTCTTGTTTATGGGACTAAGGTGAATCTACAACTAGCTCATGAACAAAGGTTATGTATTATTTTCATTGCTGACGCTTCCACTGGTTTTGAACTATAGGAAGGGAAGCTCAGGATCCTACAACACAATGGCGCAGACGCTGCAAGCATGGGGCTGAATTGCTTTATCGAGGAAAATATGCTTGAGGTAGCAAGCTTCCTTCCAATCAGCATGTGCATCTATGATTATGTCTCTTGTTTGCGTTTTCCGCTGTGTCAGTCTGCATAAGGCTCAAGCATATTTTAAGGAGGTTGTAGAAACCTGCATGGAGGTGTTTGTTCTGAGCATATCTGCATATGAGTTGTTTGTTCTGAGCATATCTGCATATGAGTTGTTTGTCTTTGATCTATATATGCACTTTTTTCAGAGCTGAGCAAAGACAGAATATGGTCTTCTGTATCTTGCCAGAGCGTTGACCAAGTGTCGTGTGAATTGATTGTTTACATCTCTAGTGTCATTTACCTGCTTCACTTGTGTAACTGCTAAGATACTCTTCGGCCGCTTTTATTTGTTCTGTTTAGCGTGATATAACACTAACACTGTTATACCTTGCAGGTTCAGAGGTATGCTTTGGAAGGCTGAATGTTCATTTGTGTCATGAGCTTATATGTGTACCTTCCCTGGTAATTACTGCTTGCCAACTTTTCATTTGACGCTTGTTGAGCTGTGGTAGTTGCATTCCTGGTCCCAGATATTATCCCATTGACCTCTTGGATTCGATATTTAATTCTCTACTAGTTCTTTCTTCTTTTGCATTCGAAGCCTACAATGAAAGCTTGCTTTAAAGTTTTATTTGGCATTGAAGTCTACTATGAAGTTTTTGATATTTAGTTTGCTAGTTTTTTTTTAGTCCTGCTTTTCGAGTGGCTTTGCTGATATGACTGAAAAAATGATTGTCCCAGCAGGAACTTTTGTCTGCAAGCTCCATTTTTGTTTAGGAGAGCCTCATGGACTAAATCACCAGATATCAGCAGGGGCCTCCGACTAAATCTTTCAAGAGGCAGATGACTCTCCATGAGTTTGTTCAAAGGCAATGTACTGATCTATTGCTGGTTTCCAGAGAATGCTGTGGGCCTACTCTAATCGTGCATCGTTTTGCAACTTTTAACTCAGGTCTGTGCACAGGCGGTGTGAAGATGTAAATTTGGCATGGTCATCGTTGCTGTCAAGTTCCCACGACCCTGTAATTATAAAACTGTACATGTAATCTCCAATGAGCTTAAAACAACCGCTGTTGTATTTTAGAAAGCTCGCAATACTAATCCTTGAGTTTTTTTTTGTGGGAAATGTTTGTAGTATTTCTGTCGTGACCAATGCCAGTGACTTGCATTAACAAATCTTTGTATTGTGTCAGCGTTATTTGGTTCCCCTTTTTGCTTGCAGAAAATTCCCTTCGAAGTTATGAATGACTTTCTAAAAGTTACTCCCTATGTCCCAAAATAAGTGACTCAAAAATGACTTATTTTATACTAAAATTAGTACAAAAGTGAGTCATTTCTGAGTCACTTATTTTGTGACGGAGGAAGTAGTAAAAACAGTTTATGAGGATAGGCAGCGAATAGGGCTTTGCCTTGTTCTCTTGGCTTCAATAAGCCATTACTTTGACCTTGTTCTCTTGGCTTTGCCTTTGGGCTTGTTCTCTTTGCCTCCTTGGAAAGAATCAGCATTTCACTCGCGGTAAATGAGAAGCAATATTTTTGGTGATTGCTGGGTAATCAAGGCACTGTTCAAAATATTTTGTAGAGGCACAGTATCAAAATATGTGCAGCACTGAAGCAGGTCTGTGTTTTCTGCAACATCGTCTACTAAAAGTTAATAGTGTTGAATGTATCCCACGGAATGATGATGAAAGCTCAAGAAATATGTCCACACGGCGAACTTTCTCTAGAGTCCAAAACACATCATACATAAAGTTGAAGAAATATGTACAGAGGGCAATTTTTTCCAGAGGCCCAAACAGAAACAGGTCTTACATAGATTTCTGTTCAAGAAATATGTCCACACGGCAAACTTTTAAGTCCCAAATGAAACCTGTATGCTCCATCACTAACGTAAAACGAGCATGTGTAAGAGTTTGGACCTAGTTCAGTGCTGGTTTGAACCTATATAAGATGTGTTTGGGACTTGGAAAAGTTTGGTGCTCATTTGGACCTATATAGTTAACAAGTTCAATAACATATCCTATTTTCCAAGTCCCAAACACATCCTATATATGTCTAAACTGAACTAGTCAATATAGTGCTCGCTTGGACCTATATACTACCTCCGTCCCAAAATTCTTGTCTTAAATTTATCTAGACACGGATGTTTGTATTTAGACAAATCTAAGACAAATTTTGGTAGGGAGGGAGTTGTTAACAATAACAGATCCAAACGAGCACTGAACTGGTTGCTAGTTATTTTCCACACAAAGAACACATTATCACACTTGAGCGGTGCTTTCGTGAAGAGAACTCTTACCCGTTCACTATGGCGTGGCTGATGCAATCCAAGGAGTTGACAAAGCCCTCCTCCTTAGTAACATTGGACCCACCGTTGATGAATTGCTGTGCCTGATCTACGGTTTTCTCTTCCCCTACTCCATCCCGAGGAACTAGAGCCTCACTAGGCTTCGATTACCAATCCTTGTGATCACCTCGAGGCAAGCTCACAATGGGAATCAAATTAGCAAAACCTTCCCGATCATCACATACCTTCCTGGTCCACTCTGATTGTAGTTGGATCGTGAAGGGTCCAGCTACCATGGTCACGAAAATGGCACGTGCTCCCTTGACAAAGCCCAGAACTTGCACTCTAGTCTCTGCATCCACGAGAGCACCAATTGGGAGAAAATTGCTCATGTAGATGACCCGGCTCAACACCCATTGTGCTATCACTCGCCTCCCTAGCCCACAATCTGAGATGTGAATTCATGACTTCGTTAACACCCAGTCCACCATCCTCCGCCAGCATGTGATGTTATATCGGTCGTCGTCATAGTTCGACTCATAGTTTGGTGGGTTAAACACAATCAAGCTATGTCATGTCAAATCATATGCTAGGATGAGCCCATCATCAGCCATGAAGCAGAGTTGAGACCACTCTCAATGAGAACTCTGGAAAAAATGTAAATCACATGGGCCAGCGGTGATGCAAAGAGGCCAGCTCACCCCAGGTGCTAGTCTCCGCACTAAAATGCCCCTCTACGCAGTCGCGGTGGTCGCACCCATCATCCGTTGCGTAGAATACGACGGCGGTCGTGTGTGTTGGAAACCGACTCCTGGATAACTCCCACGACCTAGTCTCTCGGCTCCTGGACAGCTTCCTTCGGCACTACTCCACCAGCCGTCCTAGTCGTGCTCCACTTCCCCGCATGCACGACATGCATGGCCCTTGGCCGTTGTACCACCGCCCTCTTGGCGTATACTCCCTTCTTTCTTTAATACAAGACCTTTTAAAGATTTTACTATAGACTAGATACGAAACAAAATGAATGAATCTACATCTTAAAATATGACTACATACATCTATATGTAGTTCATAGTAAAATCTCTAAAAGGTCTTCTATTTAGAAACGGAGGGAGTACTATATGTAACTGACCCTGATGCAATACAATCATCTGATCTAAGCGATCTATCCTCTAGTCCTCCTCTGCTGCACCCGCTCGACCGAGCTGGACTCTGCATCCCCACCACCCTCCGCTCCCATTCCCTTCGCCGCAGCACCACCTGCCGTGCCCGTGCCGCGTCCATCGACTCCCGCTGCTGCCCCAGCACCCCGTCATGCGCATCCTGACGCACTGGGCAAAACTCCAGTACGGGACGACGACCTGACACCCTCTTCATCGACACTTGCCCCCGCCATCACTCCACCTGCCGTCAGCGCCCTCTGCACCGCTGGCAGCGTCGCCGTCCCGCGCCTTCTTCATCTTGGCGGCCCGGACCGCGCCCTTGTCCCGTCCCTCGGCCTCGGCGATGGCGACGTCGGCCCTTCCTGCACGGCGACCGACCTCCCTTCCTCCATCGCCCACTACTTCGCCGCCAAGCTCCAGCTCGAGTCCGGCAACTACACCCGATGGCGCCGGCTCTTCTACCTCATCGCCTGCAAGCACGAAGTCCAACACCACCTCGACGTTGCTGCCGAGCCTCTCGCTCAGAGCGCCCTCTGGCGCAACGACGATCTGACCATCGTGCTCTGGCTGCACGGCGTCGTCGACGACGACCTCCTGGCCGCCGTGGCCACCCCCGCCAGCTCTGCACACCACATCTGGCTGCAACTCCACCTCCTCTTCACGGACAACCAACCCGGCCGTGCCATCATCCTCGGCGCCGAATTTCGCAACCTCGTCTAGGGGGACCTCTCCATCGCCGAGTACAGCCGGCGGCTCAAGTCACTCGCGACGCTCTTGCGGACGTCGGCGAGCCTGTCTCCGACCAGTCGCTCACCCTTCAGCTGCTGCGCGGCCTCAGCCGCAAATTTCACGCCATGGCCACCCTTCTGCCGATGCAGTCATCGTTCCCTTCCTTCGTCCAAGCTCGCTCCAAGCTCCTCATGGAAGATATCTTCGCCAACGAATGCGCCCGCCTCGACGGGCGTCCCGAGGCCACTGCCACCGCTCTCGCCGTCGGCCACACCCCCGGCAGCGCCTCCGCCGATAGGAGCCCCTCCGGCGATCGCGCCTCCACCGACCGGGGCAAGAGCCCCACTACCTCTCCCACCGGCGAGCGCGACAGAGGAGGTCGCGGCCGTGGACGCGGACGCGGGCGCGGCTCCAGTGCCGGGCGCGGTGCACCCCCACCAGGACCTGCAGCCCCACCGACCGGCTTCTTCGCCCCCTACGGCGCCCTCCTCCCCAACATGCTCGGCACCCGCCCACCCTTGGCGGCCCCCAACGTCGCGGGCGTCCTCGGTTCGCGACTGCCACCCTCCCACCAGGCCTACCCCGTGGCAGCTCCTCCCACTCCCGGTCTCGGGCCGTCCTGGGAATAGTATCACCAGCTGTATACGGCGCTCCAAAACTTGACGCTTCAGCAACAACACGCCGGACTGGTTCCTTGACACGGGCGTCACGTCGCACGTTGCATGTAACGCGAACACTCTCACCTCGTATGGTTCCCCTTCTTTGCGTCATTCCTCTGGCATCCTCGTCGGTGACAGCTCACGCCTACCCATCATCGCCGTCGGCTCCACCTCTCTCTCTCCAACTTCACTCTCAACGACGTGTTGATCTCTCGTTGGACGGGAGAAGTGCCCTTGATGAGGGCGCCATGATCAGAAATGACCCGGCCAAGATCATCAGCGGGCTCATCTGGTTCCCGTTCTTCATCCTGATCTTCTTCTTCATTGTCTTCCATTGCGGTATCAGCATACTCAGGGAACATAGATCGGTAGTTGTCATCATCGTTCTCTTCTTCTTCATCGTCGTCTTCCATCATAACCCCTCTTTCTCCGTGCTTGGTCCAAAACATTATAGCCCGACATAAAACCGGACCAAAGCAGGTGGCTCTGAATGACTCTTGAGGAAGTGTAATCCTTCTCATTCCGACATTCAACACATGGACAAAACATATAGCCACCACCATGCTTGTTCGCATCGGCTGCATCTCGAAAAGAATGCACGCCTTCTCTGTAAGCGGCAGTGCGTCGATCACCGTACATCCATGGATGGCTCATCTGTGTTATACGACAGTATATCAAATACAATCACGATCCTAAAAATTAGTACCTCACGGTCTAAACGAGGAAATATAGTTGCTAACCTTTTAGAACAAGTAGAAATAAAGAGGAAGAGGTTTAAGCGTGGCTCAGGCATCTCATATCGTAGTTGTGTTCGGTGAACTGAAGCGGCATCTCTCTAACACACATTTCAACAAACACCTCTAGTGCATAAAAAAAAAGTGGAGAGCTAGCACACACCCACAATCCTCAATCCAAGAAAAATGCAAGGAAGAGGGGAGAGGGGGGCTGTGCTATATATAGGCAGAGGACTTTAGTCCCGGTTTGAGACACAAACCGGGACTAAAGGTGGCGCACATGCGGGCTGCCCACCGCGTAGCCCTTTAGTCCCGGTTTGGGACACGAATCGGGACTAAAGGCTCCTTACGGGCCGGGACTAAAGCCTCGAGGGAGGCATTGAGAATTGGGGCGACGTGGCCGGGCCTTTAGTCCCGGCCCAGAGGCAGGCCGGGACTTAAGGGTCCCGGCCAAAGGCCCGTTTTCCACTAGTGAAATATAAGTCCTTTTAGAGATTTTACTAAAAGACTACATACGAAGCAAGATGATTGAATCTACACTCTAAAGTATGTCTATATACATCCGTATGTAGTTCTCTAGTGGAATCTCTTAAAAGACTTATATACATCCGTCTGGAGTAACAGTGGCCGATTAGTATATCTGAAGTACAACATGCCGGTGATGCTGGACGGGTTTAAATGTGACAAGTACGTAGGTCGCGGTGGGTGCTTGGCATCATGGCATACGATAGGAATCGGGTTAGAGACGTCAAGGATGATCCCGTTGTGGTGGCTGTCAGGGTCCGGAAGGAGATCTAGGACCACGGATGAGGGTGTTTGTGAATGGGCTCCCATAATGTGGGCGATGGTGTGGACAAATCGGATCTGAGGCCATGGAAGAGTGTGTCGGTGAAGCTGCTCTGGGAGGGTTGAGGATGGTGTCGACGAAGCGGATCTGCAACCATGGATGAGGGCGTCGGGAAGTTGCTCCGATAGGATGGATAACCATATCGACGAAGCGGATCTAAGGTCGTGGACGAGAGCATCACTGAAGTTGGTTTCGTAGGGATGAGGATGGTGTCTACGAAGCGGATCTGGGACCGTGGACAAGGGTGTTGGGAAGATGCTCCGGGAACGGTGGAGTTATGTGTAGTGGGGGGGGGGGGTTGTGGCCCCCCAACTTAAAATATTGGAAGGACTTAGATGAGAACATTTTTAGTATTTGACCTTCCAGACACTCGTATTTTCTTTTTCACCCCCTGTGCATTCTGTCTAGCTCCGCCACCGTGCTCCGGTACAATGGACGACGGTGTCGACGAAGCGGATCCGAGGCCATGGACGAGGGAGTTGGTGAAGCGGCTTCGCGAGTGTGGATAATGGTGTCGACAAAGCGGCTCAGGTGCAGTGTAGGAAGGCGTTGCGGTTGACGAGAGCACCAACGAAGCAGATTCGGCATAGTGGACAAAGCTAACACTGGATGGGCTATGGTACAATGGTTGATGAGCAGTCTACGATTTCTAAGGGAGGTGGGAGGGCTATATGCGGCCGCAGAAGAAGATCTGACGTGGTGGACGACGCCGACACTGACTAGGCTTTGGTACGCCGGTGAATGAGTTGTCTAGGATTTCTAGAGGGGGAAGGGGTAGAATCGCCGATGAGGTACCTACGTCATGATGTAAGGTTCTCTGGTGTTGTGGGGTAGTTATTTTGCGAGAGGGAAGATAAAATGGGGGTGCCTTGTGGTGGGTGAACCAAAAGTTAACAAAGCAGCCCCAACCTTTTATGTAAATGAGGGCCATGCTGTTCTCCGTGCACCAAGGACAGAAGGGGAACTTCGCATGTCTCCAGACTAGATCGCGAAAAATTTCAAAGGAGGCGGGAGTTTTTGCCGCTCGTGGGATCATTCGTATCCAGTTCAACTAATTCTGGACAGTGCTAGCGGGAAGCTAGTGATGCGCGACTGTGTACATAAACGTGAGAATGGTTATTAAAAAACCGGGTGTAACGGTTCGGTTCTTACTTTGGGTTTGATTGGTTTATGTTTTATTGGGTTGAAATTTTTTTAGTTTGGTTTTGGTTTGGGTATGTGGAGAAACCAGTTTGGGTATAGTTGGTTATGGGTTTAAACGGTTTGGTTATTAGCGGCTATAAACTATGGGTCCAAACCGATTTCTAAGCATTGGTTATATGCAATAATCAACTACGACCGAGAACGAGTATCTTTGATCCGCGTGCATGTTGTAATGCACTATGTAATTATGTATTCTGGGGAAACAGCAGATGAAAATCGGAAGTGTTTTCTTGTGCTTTCGCTAAGCAATTTGGTTTTAATACACTTGTTAGTGAGCTTATCAGCCACGGGCATGTTCTTTTTGCCTCTTAGTGTGTGTTGACTGTATCTCAAGATTACTTTGTTTCTAAACTATAGTAGATGCACTTGTCTTTTCATATTATTTGTTTCTTAACATGTCAATTTATGCAATCATATGTACATTAAACAAACCCATGGTTATGTACTGGGTTTAAACCCATGGTTATGTTTTACGTTTAAATTGGTTTGGGTGGAAAAAATAGTGGGTTTGGTTTTGGTTGGGCTAAGAAGACACTAAATGGGTATGGTTCAAGTATGGTTTTGAAAGATAAATGAATGGGTATGGTTCAAGTATGGTTCAAGTATGAAACCATTCTCAGGTTTGTGTGTACACGGAGCACATGTCAGCAATAACTGGTATCAAGTGGACCCCAAAAAACACAATAACCCTGGATGATGCACCGATAACTTGTTATAATCACACGAGCGCGGCCGATCGTACGATTGTAACTGAGGCACGTTCGTAAACAACAAAGCAAATGCATTGACATGGTAATTTCTCGTAAAAATATATAATGTTGTGCCATTGGTTATTTGTTTTAAACACAATGAATTGGGATGGTAATTTCCAATACATTATACAATAACAAATGGATATTATAGATACGAAAAGAATGGATATTATAGCCCGCTACTTAAAAGTGTTACCTCATATGATTACATCGCCTCCATTTAATAAATTGCAGTATCCGTTGAATTCGATTATGAATATTATGTATATTACTTCATAATAGAACCTTAAGTCATTCAAACTAAATTAATTAATCGGAATGCAACACTATCAATGGTGCATGTACATGATAACTACAGTGGTTGTTTGAAGAAATATCGCTATAACTTTCATATGCACGATTGAAACAAGACTATTTGAAAAAAAAAAGTATAACTTATGTGATATGTGAGTGTTAAATCTTATAGCGTTGAATCGATATTATATCTTTGGCCACGATATGAAGAAGACATTCAAAAGCGCAGGTTATCTCCAGGGGGGTGAATAGGACATTTTTAGAAATTCATCAAAGTCTGGCAATTTTGACGAAAATCGGAGTGACGAAATAGAAACAGAAGCGAGACTAGGACATCACAGAGAAGTTAAAACATGCATACAATATAGACAAAGATGAAGAACTTGCAGTCATACAAACATTCAAGCATAAACATGATAAATTGAAGAAATGAAACACGCCACGTTGAAAGTCTTCAATTCAAAGTCTTTAAAATGCAGAACACAAATTCTTCAAAAGAGGATGTGCTGAAAGTAAAGGGTTGAGGAATTTGAAACCAGATTGGCTCGGTGATGACGCGATGATTTGTTTAACCAGTTTCAGTTGATGTATCAACTGTACATCTGGTTTGTAGCAGCTTGAGTTTTAACACAGAAGACACTCAGTCTTCACTGCATTCTCCTTAAGCCAAGAGCACTTAGACCTCGCCTAAACACTCGTGGTAAGTCTTTAGGGCAAACTTCCGGAACCCTCACAGACTTGTTCTTTGGCAGACCACCATTTCTTCTTGGTTACCCAGAACTTGACACCCAACCGACTGGAAGAACGACAGTCTTCAAAGGTAATAAGCGTCGGATCAGTCAGGACAATCTCTTCACTGATGCTCGATCACTTTGGCTCTGGCTGGGTTTTTCCTCGGTTGGGTTTTCTCATAGTCGTGAGAGGATGAGTTGTTCTCAAATGACAAGTGTCAGTTTCTCTCTTGGAGCAGCCAAGCAACTAATGGTTGTGGGTGGCAGCAATTTATAGCCAGGGGCAACCCGACATGAATTGTCATAATTGCCCATCAGACATGTATGTTCTCAGGATAAGGATCCACTCGAAAGATGGTGCTAGCACAACAAAGGTGAGAAATTTGAAGTATAAAATTCGCCGGGGCACTCAATTCCCTCACGATGGAAAAAAACACCGGCAAAATTCTAACTCTTCAGTCACACCAATTTCATCAACAACGAGAAGAACTTTGTCTCTATCGCTAAAGACCTCGACTGCACTACAAAGAGATGTCCAAATTCTTCAATCAAATAAATAGGTTGTGTATACGTTTTGAGCATTTGGTCTAACCGAAAGTTCCTGTTCGGTTTATAGCAAATTCGGTTTCCGGAAACGATGACCGATTGGTATTTCAAAATCTTGCTAACCGAGAGTTCGGGGCACCGTGAGTTCGGTCTCTTTCGGGTATAACCAAACAAGACCAAAATTGTTTGACAGCACGCATCCTTCTACAATATACCTTGGAAGTTTAAGCAGCACCACGATCGAACAGAGAAAGAAAATGCCGTCAATCAAGGCAATCAAATCTAAAGGCAAGAACTTCTCATCTACCTAATCAGTTTCTCAAGAAAACGCGAATTCATCAAGGAATAATATGATGGGATGGTAAAATAAATTATAAAGGAGAGAGGAGATAAGCCCCGTTGTGAGTTCACCAGGACGTCGTCGCCGGTTGGGGAGGAGAGCAGAGCGCCACCGCCGGCGGGGGAGTGGACAAGGGAGGAGAGCATAGCGCTACCGTTGGCGGGGGAGCAGACAGGGGAGAAGAGCATAGCGCTACCGTCGGCGGGGGAGCGGACCAAGGAGGAGGGTCAGAGAGAGCGGGGTCTCCATAAAAAGACACAAGCACCATCATCAGGTTTTTTAAAGGGAGAAAGATTTGCTTTGCTCATTTTTTTGCGGGAAAGATTTTCTTTCCTCATTAATTGTTGATTAAAAAGAATATTATAATTGTTCAATTAATTAGCAAAAAAAAAACCATCAATACTCGTTGACCAGGCACAGTCAAGATAAAACACACCCCACGACGAAGAAATTCTGAAGACCTAACCCTCCCAGCCGCCCCCGTGAGGCGACGAGGAGGGACCTTAGATCTCTACCGTCGATCTCCTTCTCTTGCCCCCCTCCCTCGCCGCTGCCCATGGGCGCGGACGGGCGAAGCCCGACCACCGCGGGCGTCGGAGGGGCCTCTTCTACCTCTCGCGCGATGGGGCCGCACGAGGGTGTCGCGACTTGCCGGCGTGGGGTGCTTGCGTGAGTGATGCAGCGGCGTGGAGGACTTCTTGGCAGTGGTGACCCGAAGCGGCGACCCTGGATGGTGGTGGCAGGTGAAGCACATGCCTCTCGTGGTGGCATGCCGTGGCAATGTCCCCGTCCAAGGCGGATATGTGCCGGCAATTTGATTACTATGGCTCCAGATTAGATCGGATCAACGACGGTGATGAGCGCGCGGGATTCCTCTCGACGGTTCTCGCGGTTTGGCGCGGTGGGGTGGCGTCCCTCCTCCCAAGCTCCAGTGGTGGCACACACCGGCTGTAGCCGGTGTGCCAGAGCTCCCATGGTGGTAATGTTGTTGTGGATGGTCACCGGATCTGGGTGGCCAGATCTAGGGCTTTGAAGGCAGTCTGGACGATGCACATGTTGTCTGTTGGATGCTCATGAGACAAATACGGGTGAAAACCTGATCTTCGACCGGTGGCCGGAGCCGGTGATGATGACGCTCTCGACATCGTTTCCTTCTTGAAGGCATCATCGAGGTGAAGCTCCCAACTCCTTTCGCTACCTCCGAGGGAAACCCAATATCAGTCCATCGAATGAGGGTGGTGCACTTGTGTCGTTTCCTCCTTGGGGACGACAAGTAAATCAACCCGTCCATGCATAGCAACAGAATGCTAATGGTACGCACAAACTTATCTTCTTTCCCGTTCTGGATTCTCCCGGCTGGCCGCTGCCTAGCTCGCGTCTCCTCGTCGTTTTTGGAGGACCTGGCCCTTGTGGCGGCCGCATCGCTGTGTCCTTCGACCGCGCCGTCGTAAAATGGTATCTTGCACTTCTTCCTATATATTCCTCCATGTTCCCTCCCACAGGTTCCAACTGTGGCGGTGGTGGGGCGAGCAGCTGCCGTCTGGTGTCCTTGCCTTATTGTTGAATGAATGATTTACGACATTATATATGAGAATTATATCATGAATGATTTGTATATACACAAATGAGGTAGTCTCCTTCATGAAAAGCAAGTTCTGAATTGTAACTGCCAAGTTATCACTTGGCTGCAATGTCTGTGTAGAATCCAAGCAGTAAATTTAAGGTTAGGAAACAAGCAATGCAATGTGAAGCATAAATACTTCATTTTTTCTTAAACCATGATCCTACCAAGTAGAAACTGAAATTTTGAACAAGAATTTTTCACATATAGTTGACCATGTGCGAAAACCGGTTATGGTAGGTAGCCGCCGATATTTGGTATTGTCTCACCTTGTGATTTGTTTATTGTTATTCCAAAACTAAGTCTGAACTCTGCCTATGTTGTCTCAACATAACCTGCCCCAAGCCCGGGTAAAGAAGGTGAGTTGTGATAGGCTTGGCAAGCTAACGTGAAAACTCAGCCACTCTAATAGAGATGAAACCCGAAAGATTTTCGTTGGGGCATAACCCTCTCAACGACGCGCCACATCGGAACCCAGGTGTGGTCTCAAGTGGGCAAGGGCTGGGATGTCACCCCCTTGGTGGCACGCCGTATCTTGATCTGGATATGGTGGCAAGTGAGCACGGATCAAGTCGTCACATCCTTAGTGGCACGTTGCATCGACGCCCTGGTGTAGTGGAAAATGTTCAAGGATCTTGTCATTTGACTCGATGAATGCAAAGGGTAAAGAAGTTAGCCGAGCCTAGGAGGATCCGCTTAGGTAGTTGGAACGTAGGCCCCTAACATGTAAGCTTCGGGAGCTAGTTTATACAACGGGGAGGAGAGGTGTTGATATCCTTTACATCCAAGAGACCAAATGGAGGGGACAAAGGCGAAGGAGGTGGAGGATACTGGCTTCAAGCTGTGGTACACAGACAGTGGCGGAGCATGGTAAGATCCCTTGGGGGGGGGGGTAATTACAAAATGGAGATGTTTGAAGGGGTCAAAAGACTTTATTTCTCCTAATTGTCTCCTCCAAAAAAATGATCTTTCACATATTTTAACCAGGCTGGGGGGCCATGGCCCCTGCAGCTATCAACGTAGCTTCGTCGTTGTACACAGGGACGGCTACAAACAGAAATGGACTAGGCATCTTGCTCAACAAGAGCCTCAAGTATGGAGTGGTAGATGTCAAGAAACATGGGGACCAAATTATCCTAGTCAAGCTAGTAGTTGGGGACATAGTTCTCAATGTTATCAGCGTGTATGACCCACAAGTAGGCCACAATGAGAACACCAAGAGGGAGTTCTGTGAAGGCCTGGACGACATGGTTAGGAGTGTGCCAATTGGCGAGAAGCTCTTCATAGGAGGAGACCTCAATGGCCATGTGGGTACATCTAACACAGGTTTTGAACAGGTGCAAGTGGGCTTTGTCTATGACATCAAGAATCATGAAGGATAAGATGTATTAAGCTTTGCTCTAGCCTACGGCCTGATCGTAGCTAACACCCTCTTTCAAAAGAGAGAATCACATCTAGTGACTTTTAGTAGTGGTCAACACTCTATCCAGATTGATTTCATCCTCTTGGGAATAGAAGATGGGCGTGTGTGCCTAAATTGTAAGGTGATACCTAGAGACAATGTTATCCCTCGGCATAAGCTCATTGTGGCTAACTTCCACTTTTGGATATGTGTCCAGCAGGATAAACGTGCCAAAGTCACTAGAATAAAGTGGTTGAAGCTCAAGGGGGGTAGCTCAGGCATTCATGGAGAGCGTCATTAAGGAGGGCCCTAGGAAGGAAGGAGGAGAAACAAACAATATGTGGATGAAGACGACGACTTGCATTTGTAAGGTGGCCTCAGAAGAGTTTTGAGTTTCAAAGGGAAGTAGAAGATAAGCTAAAGGTAGCTGGTGGTGGAATGATGATGTCCAGAAGGCTATTAAGGAGAAGAAATATTGTTTTAGACGCCTCTACCTAGATAGGAGTACAGACAACATAGAGAAGTACAAGATGACAAAGAAGGCCGCAAAGTGAGTTGTGAGAGAAGCAAGGGGTCGGGCGTATGAGGACCTCTACCAGAGTTTAGAAATGAAGGAAGACGAAAGGGACATCTATAAGATGGTCAAGATCCAAGAGAGGAAGGCAAGGGATGTTGACCAAGTCAAATGCATCCAAGACGGAGTAGACCAACTCCTGGTGAACGATGAGGAGATTAAGCATAGATGGCGGGAGAACTGTGACAAGTTGTTCTATGGGGGAGAATGAGAGCTCTACCATTGAAATGGACGAATCCTTTGATGATACCAGCAAGCGTTTTGTGTGGCGAATCCAGGAGTGAGGGATCAATGAGGCTTTAACAAAGATGAAAGGAGACAAGGCGATGGGCCCCGATTGTATCCCCATTAAGGTGTGGAGAGACGTCGGAGACATAGCTATAGTATGGCTAACTAATTTTTTCAGCCACATTTCTCGGGAAAACAAGATACCAGAAGAATGAAGATGGGGTATATTAGTACCAATCTTCAAGAACAAGGGGGATGTTCAGAGTTTTACTAATTACCGTGGAATTAAGCTGATGATCCATATAAAGCTACGGAGAGTCGTTGAGCACAGATTGAGAAGTATGACAAGCGTGTGACAAAAAATTAGTTTGGTTTCATCCGTGGGAGGTCGACCATGGAAGCCATTTTCTTGGTACCGCAACTCATGGAGAGATACAAGGAGAAGGACCTGCATATGGTGTTCATTGACTTAGAGAAGGCCTATGATGAGATATTGTGGAATGTCATAAGGTGGGCCTTGGGAAAACACAAAGTCATAATAAAGTACATTACCCTCATCAATAACATGTATGATAATGTTATGACAAGTGTTTGAACAAGTGATGGTGACACTGATGAATTTCCAATTAAAATAGGACTACACCAGGTGTCAACTTTGAGCTATTATCTTTTCGCTATGGTGATGGATGAGGTTACAAAGGATATATAAAAAAACATCTCCTGGTGTATACTCTTTACGGATGATGTGATGCTAGTCGATAATAGTCGGACGGGTCAATGAAAAGTTAGAGCTATGAAGACAAACCTTGAAATTCAAAGCCTTGAAGCCACTAATAATTACATTAGTAGTGACGTGTGCGTTTAGGGTGCACGTACTAGTTAGTAATTGTTGTCAGGTTAGCTTCTTGGTCACACTTGCTAGTAGTGTGCCCTTTGGCCGGCCCGCCACTCAGGCTTCTTAGTGGCGTGTGGCATGTCTTTCACGCTACTAATAGCTACAATCAATAAATGAGCTCAGCTCATTATACATATGTGAGCCTCCCTTATCTCCTTCTTCCTCCTCTATCCTTGTTCCTTTCTTAAACTTTTCACACATTTTTGCACATTTGTATATCTAGCCAATTAATTGAGCCCTATATCTAGCTACCTATATCTACTCTCTCTCCTCCACCCTCTCTCATGCGTTAAATTAACTCTCTCTGTCCCCGTTAGTCCTTAGCTTGCTAGCAGTAGAAAGTATCATATACTAGTATCATGTATATGGTCTAGCTTATGATATCATTTTTATAGTATATAGTATCATACGTTGATATCATAGATGACCTTATTTATTGTCATGCAAGATACATAGTAGTGCATTATTTAATACTCCCTCTGTTCCTAAATATAAGTATTTTTAGAAATTTTACTAAAGGGCTACATACGAAGCAAAATGAATGAATCTATACTCTAAAATATGTCTATATACATCCGTATGTAGTTCCTCTAGTGAAATCTCTTAAAAGACTTATATTTAGGAACGGAGGGAGTATGATATTGTATCATATCATGATACTCAATCATCTATTTCCTCGTTTAATTGTGTCCCACTTCAACAAAAATGTCTAGTTGGTATACATGATACTTTCTATGACGCTTTCATTGTAACCAGTCTTGACGTCGGTTAGCGGCGATCCTTTGTCGAACTTAAGAAGATAATGCGTGGCAATTTTTCTATGATAATCATGTCCTTGGCGAGACACTGATAGCTCGTAGTCCCTTCATTATTAAATATAAGTCTTTTATAGATTTCATTAAGGGACTATATACGAAATAAAATGAACAAATCTTTACTCTAAAGTATGCCTATATACATTCGTATGTAGTTTTCTAGTGAAACCTCGTAGTGTAGTATCTTGGGTGCCTAGACTTGCCACTAACGGACACTCGCGATGGAAGCGTGGGATTTAGGTGGTGGCGTCTTCTCTCCCTCCGCGATTAATGGCTCCGTGACTGGCTATTCTTTGGTGTGTGTATGGTTTTCAGCTCGCGTCGTTATTATGTCTCGACCATATGCGCTTGCATCATTTTCAGTGTTTGCAATTGCAACTGCTTGTCCAAGATCAATGTTGCTCTCTTTTTTTTCCTTTTTTTTTATCTTCCTAGGCATAGCGTTGATCTTTCATGGCTTTACTGGTACTTGCCGTCATGATTCTTTGCGTGTTGGTGTTGGTTGTGTGCATTCTAGCTATGCTTAGGCCGAGGCCGGATATATACTCATTGTGTTTTCTATCCCCTTCATTATGAGTTAATAAAAATGACCTTTTTCAAAAATTAATTATTTGGTCCACAATTACACAAATTATGTGTTGACGTGAAACTATGATAAGTGGCTTGTTAACGAATTTGCAGAAAAGGAGAAGTACTAACGTTTTTCTCAGCAAGACTTGTACGCCCGCTTGGATCAAATGGCTTCTGATCATGCATTCTTGATGCAGGATCGCATACGATAAGCATGGATATGTTGTTGCGTACTGAGGTGACTATTTGTAGCTTCCGAAGCACGAACCACACTATTTCAGTTTGCAAGCATCCCAGTAATCGAAAACGTCCAACTATGCACCTGACGGCACCCCTGCCTTCCTGCCGCGCCTTCCAAGCACCTTTGTGGTGTTCTTGCCTGAGGAGCAAAATCACGGTGATGGCCACGGCTTCCAAGGCCAAGTGAGTTCTGAACCAAGGAAGATTCTTATGCCTATCTTTTCCTTTAATTGACATTTACATTGTCTTGGATATTACAAGGGATGGAGTTCCCGGAATGGCCTTCAGTCCTCGCAAGGCGCCTCATAGAGACCGAGTCGCTCACACATTGCCACCTGAAAAGAGAGAGATTTTTGATTCGCTTAACAGTTGGGCAGAGGACAACCTCCTGGTGCTCTTGAAACCGGTTGAAAGATCCTGGCAGCCACAGGACTACCTGCCAGACCCATCCTTGGATAGATTCTATGATGAAGTCAAGGAGCTGAGGGAGCGAGCCGAGGAGATCCCGGACGACTACTTGGTATGTCTGGTTGGAGACATGGTCACTGAGGAAGCACTCCCTACCTATCAGAAAATGCTCAATATCCTTGATGGCGGTGTCCGCGACGAGACCGGTAGCAGCCCAACCAGCTGGGCCATCTGGACGAGGGCATGGACGGCGGAGGAGAATCGACACGGTGATCTCATGAACAAGTATATTTATCTCACCGGTAGGGTTGATATGAGGCAGGTGGAGAAGACCATACAGTATTTGGTTGGTGCTGGAATGGTATGCACTTGTTTGAGACTGTCAACCTTCTTTGTCAGAGCTTCCATTTTTCTCGATTGATTGTTTTATTTCTCACAAAAACAAAATGGAGGGAACACAAATTTTGTCATTTTCAAAATGGTATATACTTCGTTCATCACATGCCGTTTTTTGGGAGGGCTAAATTTTCACAAATAGTTGTAACCTTCAGCAGCATACACATCTTTTGGCTATATAGTTAAGAGTACGCCAGTTTGTTGTAACTACCATGTGTTGTTCTTACTTGTTGTAGGATCCAAGAACCGAGGCCAACCCCTATGAGTTTTTCATTTACACGTCATTCCAAGAGAGGGCAACCTTCATATCTCACGGCAACACAGCAAGGCACGCCAGGAAGTACGGGGACCAAAAGCTGGCCCAGATATGCGGCACCATCGCCGCCGACGAAAGGCGACACGAGCTGGCCTATACCAAGATAGTCGAGAAGCTCTTCGAGGTCGATCCGGACTACACGATCCAGGCCTTCGCCAGCATCATGAAGAAGAAGATCACCATGCCTGCCCACCTGATGTATGATGGGGAGGAGGACAACCTGTTTGAGCACTTCAGCGCGGTGGCACAGCGGCTGGGCGTCTACACCGCCGTGGACTACGCCGACATCCTCGAGTTCCTCATCCAGCGGTGGAACGTCGCCGGCCTCATTGGGTTGTCCGGCGAAGGGCGGCGCGCTCAGGATTACCTATGCTCCCTAGGACCAAGGTTTAGGAAACTGGTTGAGCGAGGTCAGGGGAGCGGGAAGCAGTTGCCGGTTGTTCCATTCAGCTGGATTTATGGCAGGCAAGTGCAGCTTTGAGTTAGATTTCAAGACTCTTTTTTTTTTCTACTTCTCTTCAAAATCTGTAATAAACATTGAGTAGTGTAAACACATCTACACTGCATATGCCAAATAAGCTTAAAATGACATAATTGTACGAACACATCTTTATATGTATTCTTTTTAGGGAAAATCTATGTTACGACGCCGCACAGCAGCCTTCCCGTGCGGCGGGATCATGGACGCTATATTCTTACTTAGTATCTATCCCGCTACAGTGTTGCACAGTGTTGCAACACTATTTCGCTACAGGAGAGCTATATGTCTACATCCGCGCACATATTACAAGCATGGTACAGATCTATAGGCTACAGTTGGCATGCATGCTACAGTGCTACAGATTTTTTGCTATGAAAGGGAGCCCACGCAACATTATTATGTTTTTCCTAAAACAAGAAGGAAATAATAGTGGAATTTGCTGAAGGTACATCAACCAGTGGTAGTGATTACTTTTTCTGCAGAAGCCTATAGTGATTTGATTTTGCAATTAGTACACGTACGTCTTCTATTTACAAGACAATGTTTGTCTCAAGACCAGACCAAGTCACCATTTATCTGAGAATGCATAGAGAGTAAGTATGAAGGATGAGATGTGGGTGTTTATTCTGCCTCCTCCTCCTGGCCTCCTCTCTCTGGAACCTTCCTCCTTATTTAGCAATATAGCTGAGATTCTAGATCGAAAGCTGTTTGGTGTGTTGCCGCCGTGCCTAGAACGTTACAGTTTAACTGTATGCTATCTATTAAAAAAATCAGTTGGGGATAAACAACACGACAAGTTTCATGGCAACTTAAGGCAATTAACCATGTAGGCAAGCACAACAAATAATTTGGCAATTGGACACAGTTTTTTTGGCAAGCTATATAAACAAAAATGGACACTCGGAGCGACAACTAGAGTGTGAAATAATTGGCAACCTATATGAAATAAAAATTATAACTTGGCACAGTTAAAACTGACAGCTAGAGTGTGAAAATTTTGGCATGCTATATGAAATAAAAATAAAAACTCGACAGGGTTAAAACTGACAACTAGAGTGTAAAAATATTGGCAATCTATATGAAACAAAACTGACAACTCATCATAATTAAAACTGACAACTAGAGTGTAAAAAAATTGACAAGCCATACGCAATAAAAATGACAACTCGGCAAAATTAAAACTAACAATTATAGTGTAAAAAAATTGGCAATCTATATGAAACAAATGACAACTACGCACAATTAAATCTGACAATAAAGTGTAAAAAAATGGTTAGCTATTTGAAATAAAAATGGCAACTTGATACAATTAAAACTGACAACTAGAGTGTGCAAAAGGTTTGCACACTATATGAAATAAAAATGAGAACTTAACTGACAACTAGAACAAATTAACTTGACAATTGGATATAAATAACATGTCAAGTTATAAATATAGGTGTAAATAACAGCATTAGTTGAATATATAAATATAATTTCCAATTTTTTGTGATTAGGCAAACAGTAACAAAAATCGGCATTAGAGGGTATTTTATGTAAATTGCATGCATATGCATAGTCCTAGCCATTGTGAGAGAAGGTGAATGTGGCAAGAGGAAAGTAGGTGGCACGTTTCTTCTAAATAAGAGTTGAAAATGACGTCCACACTCATGACATGAAGCGCATGGAACTTTTCTGTCTCATGCACGTGCCTCGTCGGGCCCAGTAAGTCTTTTTGGGCTTTGAAACACAGGCTTTTGTGCTTTATCACATAAGGGCGCCCACACGAACTTAATTTTAACCACTGAATCCACGATTAGAGGAGTGGTTAGCGTGGCCGCTGCACGGAAAGCCTTGCATGCGGCGCCGTTATGTCCTTCTTTTTATTTTGGTCTCCTTGAGCTTTCCTTGGATAGTTTTCGGCAGCAGCCATCAATGTTGCATTCACCGTTCTCTTCGTTGGTGAAGATGGAGTAGGGCAGGCAGCCAGACACCTCAACGCTTCTTGATTTTTTCGATAAAAAATATATTAATATCGCGAAGATACTAGTTACATCCAGCTTCTGCATCAACAAGATATCAAAAGACATCAAGAATGCACACAACTAAGAACAAAATAAAAAAGAGGAAAAATATAAAAAACAAAAACTGTTGCAATGATGAAACACTCGCAACAACAACACTCTAACCACCACCAAACGCAACATCTGGACCACATAAGAGGTTCTCCAAAAGCGACGCCTCCAAGAAGGAAACAATACATAAGCATTGTCGTCGCCTGATCAAGGATCTTGAGTTTTCACCCTGGAAAAAGTATGAGATCCCAAAAAACAATACCTTCAGCAAGGCCATTGCCAAGTATAACCAATAAAGACCAGACCTTGGGCTTTCACCCTGGAAATCACAACTCGATAGTCGAAAAGTACCACCAAAAATATTGTACACTTGTGTTGCTGCGCCCACTTGCCAAGGTTGTCATTGCAAATCCTCAACACCCGACACACAAAAAACATGTGTGGCCATTCTTCATCGCAAGCAAAGACTCTTCTCCGCCATTACAAGCCTCCAATAGCTATCACCATGACTTTCTTCACCACTATCAATACCATGGAAATCTATACTTAGACATGTCCTATTACATCGACAAGGCAACGAAGCTTCGTGCAACGTCCTCTAAAACTTCTCTCGCCAAAGATGAGGGCGCACCTGACCGAATCAATTTCAATCTAGATATCCAGTGACGCCGTGCGTCAAAAGCTGAGATCTTTGAGGGGAATACCGGAACCATCAGTATTCAGATCGAGGGACCAACATGAAGCAGAACGACATTTTGGAGCTAGAAGAACAGCAGGGCCGACCATCTCTATTCCAGCCAAGCAAGCCCACCGGCCATCCACCGGATAAACGGACTCTGGCCAGCATGCTCACCGACCAGTTGCTGCTGCACCACCATCACGAACTCAAGATGTATGCTGCCCGGATCTTGCAGGTCCACAGCGTCGTGCGCCAGATCTGGAGACAAATTAGTTTGCCCAAACGTGAAAATCCCATGTGATGCCGATCGATATCTTCTCAAACAATATGAATGCAATCCTGTATATTCACAAAGCTTAGCGGTAAGAAAGGACATATGTAGAAGGGGATTGGATGATTTGCCCCACATTACAAAAGGTTGGATGATTTGCTCTGGGATTGTTTCAATGACTAGTGACCAACCCGACAGTCTAGGGAGGTGGCAAGTTATCAAATGAAGAAGTAAAGACCCAATTTCTCGTAGAAGACAATTATCGTGGTTATTAAATAAAGGCAAGACTATTCTCGTGTATGCATTGACAGCAGGTGAACTTGAGAATGCTTTGCGATGAACCTTTACATCCATGATTCATATCCATGCCAAAACATTGACTTAACTAAACTTGCGTGGAATACTAATATTGTTTTCTCAACGACCATGTACCTTATCACAATGATGCACATGGACCTCGCCTGGCCTAGAATGGCTACCAGAAACGATGCCCCTCTCTGTTGCTCCTCCTCCTGTCACCGAGAGATGGAGGAGATGCGCCCGAGAGAGAAGGCGGGGGTCGGAGGCCGGTGATGGGGTTCAAGGGAATGGGTGTGTGAGAGGTCGCGGGGAGGAAGAACACTCGCGGCTGAGGCAGCAAATGGAAGAAAAGGTCAAAAATTGCAAATGGTGCACGGGCACCAAATCATTTTCTACAATATAAAAAATCTGAAATTTTTTGTAGACACACAGAAACATCTATGTTATGTATCTGTAAAATTTCAAATCATTTTACTTTCACACGTGGCATACAAAAAAATGACAAATATGTATTTATAACTGGGCTTCTTTTTTGTGTTATTGGACCAAATTTTTTTTATTATTGTACAGCTTATAAATTACATTTTTTCAAAACTAAATTTCACTGATTCGTAATGAATACATAGAAGTTTCCACAAAATTATTTTTGAATTTTTTTGAAACTTTAAATATGCTTTTTGAGTTTTTTTCAAAAAATGCCCGGGCACACAAACTTCGCTCTCAGAAAAGGTGGTTGTTTTATAGGCTGGTGGCTACTCTTTTGAACCCGGCGCATTTACTATTTCTGTTTTATTTTGTTCTCTTTTTCTACTTTTTGTGAAAGCAAGAACTTGAACATCTTTTCAACGTGAAAAATGGATATAGATATCCGTCTGTATTTTGAAATACATGAACTTTATTCTATTTACTACTCTCTCCAATGCATATTAATTGTTGTTGATTTTCTTAGATCGGCGACAATTAATATGAATCAGAGGGGGTATTATTTTCTTTGGAATGCAAATTTAGCTGCTATGTGTAAAAAGCCTTCCCATAATACTTATCGAGAAAAGGTTTCAAACTTCTTCTTATGTAACATACAATTCCGTATATAAACAAAATATATTTGTTTACCAAGGGAGTACATTGTTTTGTTGTAGTAAAATTTTATCATTTTTTTCAAATTCATTTTCCATTATTCAGTCATCAAATGAATTTCTGATTATTTGTTGAACATATTGCAAATTCAAACTACAGGTATAATAGAAATGTCTAAAATTTGGAATAAAAATATATTTAAGTTCTTGAGTACCCTGTAGATGTTCTCCCAGAAATGCATAATAACTTGAACATTTAGTTTGGAAAATTCAAATCTTGCATGCATTTATTAATTTGTTTTAAAATATTTAAAATAAAAACTCTGATAATATGAATTTTGTGCATGATGTCATTATATGACCTCAAGAGTTTGTGTTTGAAGTTTCAAACAATTTCACAAAAGTTCGACAATACATTGCTCTGCAACTGGAGCATCTCTTATTATTCAAAGGGAAACTACGATGATTGAATTCAACATTGAAGTTTATTCAACATTTGAACTTGAAATTATTATTGTACTCCATCCGTTTCTAAATATAAGTCTTTTAAGAGATTTCATTAGGAGTCTATATATGGAGCAAAATGAATGAATCTACACTCTAAAATATGTCTAAATACATGTGTACATAGTCTACTAGTGGAATCTCTAAAAAGACTTATATTTAGGAACGGAGGGAGTATTAAAACAATAGTCATTATTGTACAACATCCGTCTTTGGACTGAAATCCTACATATAGGCCATATTGCAACGCGAGGGCCATCTATTACCCGTTCTTCTGCCTCGCTTTTAAGGAAGCGTTTGAGGAAGGTTCTTTTTTTTAAGGAAGGTTCTATGGGCCGGTTTAGAACAGTTTTATCCTCTTGTGTGCTTTTTTTACACATTTTTCTATCTTTTATTTTTTGTTTTCTTTTGTTTCTTTCTCCAGTTTCACTAATTTTCTGATTTTTTTTTCTTGTTTCTTTTACTTTCTTTTATTTATGTAGATAAATTTCTAATTTATTCAATATATTTGTTAGATTTTTCTTATGCATGTGTAAAAAAATTTATACACTTTGAACATTTTTAAAATACATGATGTGTCTTGTTTTAAACACATGCCTTTGAGCATTTTTTTAATACATGTCAGCCACTTTTTGAATAAACGTCAAACATTGGTTAATGATACTAAACTTTTTATATACTATACAATTTTTTTTTACATTATACTACATAATTTTAAAAAAAAATCATGAAAATATTTTTGAAACACGTGGACGTTTTAAAGCGACGCTTTCGCCCACGCACTAAGCAAAACAGAGAACTCGTGAATGTTACTCCTTCCGTTCCAAATAAGTGTCTTGAGCTTAGTATAACTTTGTATTAGAGCTATTACAAAGTTAAGATAGTTATTTCGGGACGGAGGGAGTATGTTTATAGCGAGACTAGCAATCGTCTTGCCTGAAGCATTCTTGAATCGTGCACGCCAATGGGCCGGCCTGATACACGGTCACTCTTTCATTCTGTCGTCGGTCTATTCCCTGATGTGTTTGTTAGGTTTTCTCTTCTTCTTTTTTCTTTTTTCATTTTTCTCCAGTTTTCTTTTTTTTCTTTGTTATACATTGTTTTTTTTCTTCGACTTCTTTCATGGTTTTCTGCGGTTTTTATTTTCTTTCATTCTTTGTGTTCAGCAGTTTTCTATTGTTTTCTCTGGTTCTTTATCGGCATTCACTGTTTTCCATTCTTTGCAGTTGTTTTTTCGGGTTTTTTTTTCTTTATTTTTTGGCTTTCATTCTACATTTTTCCTGTACTTCAAGTTTTTTTAATACATGATCAATATTTTTTATACAGATTTTAAACATTTTTCATAGGCGTAAACGAAAAAATGGATGCATGGTTCGAGGGATAAATCAGTTTAGTGGACACATGGTTCGAAGGATCCTTGACCTGCAGCAGATTACTGGACGCGTGGTTCGGGGGATAAATCAGTTTAAAAAATAGATCTATGAGAAAAGCACAAATAAACCCAGCCTATCTTCGGAAAAATCTAAGAAAAAATCTTTAATTACGACAAATGACGCACATGCACTGGCTTATTTGTCACCGCTAGAGAAGATGAAAATGACCTTTGCGGGAAGTAGCTCTTAACTAATAATTTCGATCAACCAAACATGTACGCCCTTTGTTGTATCTGTGCGTAAGGATGGACGAGATTATGTCATGGCCGGACTTAATTAATCCTGCACGCGTCATAATCCCCAGCCGGTATGAATGTTAGGTCCATGTCCCCATCAAATGCCATCGTGCATACTCCCTTCGATCTTAAAGATATAAAAAAAAAGAGACTGCAATATAGACTACATACAAAGTGAAATGAACAAATCTACATTCTAAACTACTCCTTATGTACCAAAACAATTGTATAGAAAAAATATATTTATAAGCATCCACCTGTAGTTTATATTAAAATCTCTAAAAAGACATATTTAGAAACGGGGTAGTGTGTGTCACCGTCACTGTAGTTTTGTTCTTCAGTGGCCATGACGACGTACGTACTGCGTACGGTGGGGCACCAAAGGACAGAAAGAACAGACGCTATTTGGTTGAGCAGCAACCCAATTTTGTCTCCTTTATTTTTCAAAAAACCTCGTAGAAAGAAGAGACGCTAACAAATTCCTTAATAATTTCAAAAGGTGGTTTTCCTGAAATGACCCCCCTTCCCCCTCCCTTAGGTCTTGTTTTGTTAAGGGGGATTGGGGAGGTTTCGAGAGGGAGGGATTTCAGGGGAATGGGTGAATCCTTTTGTTCCACCCATTCCTCTCAAATCTCTGGGGTTTTGCTTTCACTAGTCCCCCGAGGAGGGTTTTGAAACATATGGATAGGAAGGGATTGAAGGGGAACGGAGGGGATTGCGCTAAGCAAACCCCTCCTACCAAATGGGCGCCCGAGGATCTGTGGGGTTTCTGCCCCCCCCCCCCCCCCCCCCGGGGGGGGATTTTCCTCTCAAACCCTTCCCAATCCCCCTTAACCAAATGAGGCCTTAAGGGCTTGTTCGGTTAATCCTATCGAGGAGGGGATTGAAGGGGATTGGGGTGGAATTTGACTTGTAGGGGATTTAATCCCTCCAAATCCTCTCCAAACCCCTTTAATTTTGAAGAAACCGAACAAGGCCTAACAGAAAGATCCCAAATTTCATACTAGCATTCAACAAGTTCAATGACAAGGAAAACAAATATTCAGCCAGTTTCTCGGCACCAAAATCGCCTTTTCCGGACTATTCGGGTTGCGTATCTGCACAAGAAAGGTTTTCTTTTCCTCTTTTCTGAAAAACTGTCAAAATGCATTCTTGAACACAATCAATCCATCAACCTTAAGTTGCTTGCGTATATACAATCTATCTATCAATCATAAGTCGCTAGCACCTAACTACGATTTCATATACAGATACTGACGGTCTCACGAAACTGAACATCTGACTTGCACCTCGACCTCGCCCGTCTCTGCTGCTGCCGCTGCAGGTAAACACGCCTCATGCGGGGAGGGCCTCGCGTAGAACTTCGCGATGTTATCCCCGGGCATGATCACGGGCAACCCGCACTCTTTTCCAGCTTTCTCGCTCTGCAAACAACAAACAAGCCAAGGCGCCATCAATCATCAGCTCAAGTTTGCAAGAGAGAGATGATTCATCCTCCAGAACGGTGTCAAAACCTCAAAATAAGTTCTACAACAGAGACATCAGTTGCTGCTGCTACCTTGTGCTCGGACGCTGCCTTGCTCGGCGCCGATCCGATGGAGATGACGGTGTGCGGGCCTTCCTGGAGCATCCCAGGATGCCGAGACCAGAGGAGGGAGCGGAGCCTGTCCCAGTGGTAGCAGCAGGAGAAGATGCCGCTGAGGGAGAAGATGACGAGGAGCAGGAGCGCCGTGCCGAGGGGGAACCCCAGCGTCGGCCGTGAGGAATGCGCCATCGGGATCGTCATGGATGCAGGAGCAGGCGTGAGACCTTGTGGCATATTCATACGCATCAGGTGGCCTTCTGGTAGGTGCTTCGGTCAGTCACTCCTGCCTGCTAGTCGGTTAAGAGCCCAGGCTTGCAAGCTAAGGAAGGAGACTGGCTACTTATACCTGAATGATGTCGTACGAAATGGACTGACTTGCACGGCCAGCCATCCGTCCGTCCGTGGTACTGGATGATGATGGTGCTATATATGGTCCACATGCATCTGTTCGTGGCCGCTACCCGCTAGTGCTCGATGCTGACCTCACCGCCTGTCTTCTCCAATAAAAAAGAAGCTGCTTAAATCACCTAAATATATGGCTTTAGAAGGTGGGACGAAAGGTGGCGAATATAAAATGGGATAGAAATTATAGGTATGTCTCACCACAAGCAAATGTTTGTTAGGTAAAGTATGATGAACTGATGCACAGGTAATGAAGTGCCTGAGCTTCTGAATGAGAAAGATAGCAGGTTGGTGATGCAACACCGCATATATATGTTATTCTTTGAACAAAACCAACAGTAAAGAATGATTGTAATTGAGTTGGGGGTGGAGGGACCCAGAAATTTAGGTCATATTAACAGTGGACATGAAACAGGTGAGATGAACATGCAGCACTTTCTCTCAGTGTGCATCATCATTTGCCTTTTGAAAAGTAATAATATGCTTTTCCATAGATAAAGTGCCAATATAGCTTGAGTATCCTTGACGAAATCCACAGATTTGTACGGACAGTACAGATGCAAAGTTATCAACGAAAATATGGCTGTTAGTATAAAAAAAAAAGTTGTGACTGCTAGCTATATAGGCTTGCCAAGCCTGGAAGCTATGCATGAAAGCAGCTGAAAGACACAGTCTACCACTAGTCAATTACTAGGTGTCATTAGCCAGCTTTTCTATCTTCAAAGACAGCCATGGGTCATGCTTTTCACAGTGTTCAGTAACTTCAGAACTCTATGAAAGGAGCTTAGTGCAGGAAGCAAAAGAGGAGTAATCTTGCCTAACAAACAGATCAGCATGAAGCAATTTTCTCTCAGTGGTACCATTTCCTAACCAGGAAGATATACTTATAAGAATGTCTATATTATCTTATATATAAGCAGCCAATGTGTGGTAATATATATGTTTCCTACCTAGCCTCAACTGATGACGAAAGATGAGTTGCATGACAGCATGAGCTCTCTGGATTACCTGTTTTCCACTTGGAGGCTCCCACCTGCAAAGGTAACAATGGATACCCTTTTATGCCCGCACTTCCTCCTGTCGGCCAAATTTCATGCAGTGTCTGTGTGCTCCCATCCTGGGATGAATGTTATTCCTTCAATGGTTCACAGACTGGTATGGACTCAGGAAACGCACACACTCTTCAGATATTTGTAGAAGCAGATCAAGGAATTTGGTACAGAAAAAGTAGTGATGGAAACAAATAAATTTAGTGGTCAAAACAAGCATACTGCAATGAGAGGGCCGTGAAGCACTGTCCAGTGGTTGAAATTGGTCGTGGATAGTGCCATCAGGACGCATGTATGATTTGACAGATTTCAGGTCAATTTGTGGAGGTAAAATGTAAGAATTGCATGTGCTGAAGCTAAATATCTTCAGAATTGCATGTGTTGAAGCTAAACATCTTTAGCTAGTGCAGAACGCAAACACCATGTGTTGGAGAAATTAGGTTGATAGAATCACTTAAACATCAGCCAATAAGCCATCTGTAACGAGACCTAGCATGCATCACTAACAACAGTGATGCCTGCTTGGCCAGCTACAACATAGCTTTTTTTTTTGAACCGGGCTTCTCCCCTTTCCATTAAATGCATAACGGAAATACACAGATTTGTTCCAAGACCAGAGAGAAGAAGGGAAAGAGAGAGAAGCGAGCTCAGAGCAATGCTAGGAAACCCACCGCCTTGCGCCTGTCATCAGGAACACAAGGCTATGGGGCGAAAACCTAGCATCACCCAAAACCTCGCCGCGACTCTAAGGAGGATAGAGCAACATCCAGTACCGCGATTAGTTCGACCAAAACATGAACCAGAAAGGTGCTAGAACTACGACATGCCACACAAGGCCGAATTAGGGGTAAACACCTCATCACCAGAATTATCATACTCCGAGCGCATCACCATTCGTCCCAGTTGTCGTCCCCCTCATCCTGCTTGCTGGTATCTGGCATTGGAGGCCCACAGAGCAGCAACATCTGCGAAGCATTTGCTTTCAGCATCTCAGCACCTTTTTTCATCACCTCAGCCATCTCCGGCTTCTGCAACCCTGTCCAGTATAATATAAAAGCACAAGCTGTGAACACGATTTCAAACGGATTATTAATCCATTTCTTTTCAAATGTAGCACGATTGCGTGCAAGCCATATTGCCTAGCATATAGCAGCCATTCCAATAGTATATACATCAGGACAAGAAGGTAAGAAAGAGTTGATCCAAGCATAATATTGCCACATGGAATTAGGGACATCTTCAGTACCCAGCATCGAACCCACTGTCCTCCAAACAACTCTAGCAACAGGACAAAGAAACATAATATGTTGAGCAGATTCCTTCTGATCACAGAAAGAACATGTAGGATCCCCTTGCCAGTTTCTTTTTTTGAGATTGTCTCTCGTTAAGATAGCATCCTGGCACATCTGCCACATAAAGATTTGAATTTTCAAAGGCATCCTAGATTTCCAAATCCATCTATGATTAGACCCAACCAAGTTTCTTTCTAACCAACGATACATAGACTTGGTAGTATATTCATGAGTACTATCTAGTTTCCAGAATATTTCATCACTTTTCTCCTTGTCCAACTTACTTACAACATAATTTTTGAGCTCATCCCACCTCATTTGCATATCACTATTAAACCTTCTACGAAAGGAATTGCAAGGGTTCATCGATTCAATTTTATCCACGGTATTATTTTGCTCAATGCAAATCTCAAAAAGATCAGGAAACTTATCTTTCATACTAAAATTGTCACCCAGATCATCAGACCAAAGATTGGCAACATCACCCTTATTCATCCTGATTCCCCTCCCAGCTATATAATTTTCTCTAACTTTCAAAAGAGCTTTCCAACAGGGGGAATCATTTGCTTTCTGCTTAATCATCATAGCAGGTGATTTTTTGAGATATTTAGCTCTCACTATGTCTTGCCATAGCCCCTCTTTTTTCTCTAATTTCCACCACCACTTAGTCAACAAACTAATATTTTGTTTTCTCAGATCTTTAACACCAAGACCTCCTTTATTTTTTGATCTACAGATTTTCCCCCATTTTACCATATGATAACCTTTTTTGTTACCATTACGATGCCAGAAAAATTTCCTTCTGGGCTTATCCCATCTCTCCAGGGTAGATTTATTAATCAAAAACATAGACATATAATAAGAAGGGATATGTGAGAGTACAGCATTAACTTTGATCAATCTACCCCCACTGGACAGTGTTTCACTGATCCATGATTCACCATGACTAACAAATTTATCATCCACAAACATCCAGTCACAGCTTTTGAGACCAGCATAGCTAACAGGAACTCCCAAGTATTTAATAGGAAAACTACCAATCTCACAGTTGAACAT
The DNA here is from genome assembly GCF_904849725.1 of Hordeum vulgare subsp. vulgare. NCBI lineage: Eukaryota > Viridiplantae > Streptophyta > Magnoliopsida > Poales > Poaceae > Hordeum > Hordeum vulgare. The sequence continues at coordinate 581,739,188 of NC_058522.1, forward strand.
CTCAGAGTATTTCCTCACAGTATTATCATCAGCCCCTACTGAGAAGATTTCACTTTTTAAGAAGTTAATCTTCAAACCCGACATGATCTCAAAGAGATATAACAGGAGTTTAATGTTCAGCACTTCCCTAGGGTTATCTTCAAAGCAAAGAATAGTATCATCTGCATATTGCAAAATAGCAACCCCATGTTCAACCAGATCACATGCCAGCCCTTTAAAAAGACCATTTTCCTGCGCATTAAGGACCATCTTGGTCAGGCAATCAGCTGCTAGGTTAAACAAAAAAGGGGAGAGGGGATCCCCCTGCCTCACACCTTTAGCACTTTGAAAATATTCCCCCACTTCATCATTCAGTTTCACACTAACAGTTCCTCCTACCAAAATGCTTTTAATCCAGCCCACCCATTTGGGATTAAAGTTTCTCTTAACATGACATTCAAGCAGGAAGTCCCAGTTGACTTTATCATAGGCTTTTTCAAAATCGAGCTTAAGCACTATCCCAGGTTTCTTACGACTATAAGAATAGTGTAGAATTTCATGGAGAGACATAATACCATCCATAATATCTCTACCTTTAATAAAAGCATTTTGGTTTCTGCTAAACAGCATATCAACAAAAGGTTCAAGCCTGATGGTAAGCACTTTGGTGATTAGTTTATAAGTGCATCTGAGCAAACAAATCGGCCTAAACTGCTGAATCTTATCAGCCCCAACCACTTTGGGCAGTAAAGTAATAATCCCATAGTTGAGTCTTTCCACATCTATTTCATCTTTATAAAACCAATCAAAAAGCATTTTCACATCATCCTTAACTATACCCCAGCAGCTTTGAAAGAATTCAATTGGAATATTATCAGGGCCTGGAGCTTTATTATGTTTCATAGAAAATAAAGCATTCCTGATCTCCAGCTCTGAGCTACAACATAGCTATTTGAGAGGGACCCATCAGGTAGGATGTTAGGTAAGTGTCCTTCCAAGTTACTACAGAACAAAGGAAAAGTATCATGCACACAAATCATGTTTCAGCAAAGCGGGTAGTGGATATATTGTCTGGTAGCCTTTAGCTGGATTCCAAATGCCAAAAGACATATTGGGTCGTACATTTTCCATATAAGATAATTAAAGTTGTAGATATTATTTCATATTTAAAGTAAAAACATGGTATTATGGTTATTATCCTTTCTAATTTCATGCTTGTAACAGCTAGCTTAGTTTGAATATATAAGAACAAAATAGTACTCCCTCCGTCCCAAAATAACTGTCTCAAGCTTAGTACAACTTTGTATTAGAGCTAGTACAAAGTTGAGACACTTATTTTGGGACGGAGGGAGTAGGTTTCTGTAGATTTTCCATACGAAACTCGTGTTAAACTTCCATGCTGCCACCAATATATTGAACAGCAAAGTGCAGCAAACTGATTGACACCAAATGCAATAAGACGTTAGAATGTATGGTAGAACCTTCCTTTACAAATTAGAATATCCTTGCGGCAGATGAACATTTCAATTTTGTTATTAGCATCAGCACAAAACTAGCTGAAGCTAAACAGTACTACAGTCCACGAACTGTTTCAAAGAGATAATAACTTACAAAATATTATAAACTAGGACTTGCTATCTTCAAACAACAAGCTGAACTGACTGACCAAACGAGAAGTACAATGTGGTTGTATTATATATCCCTACAATGATCTATTCTGAAACTAAATATGGTTAAAAGCTAAAGGAAGGATATCAGGGATCTTGCCCGCTGCACCTATTTGACTAGCCTTCTTTATATCAGTTTTCCAATAAGACGTGCCTTTGGTAAAGTAGCACCAATGCTAGCATCATATCCACTAACAGAAAAAGGCTAGTAGAAGTCTCGTTGGAAAGCTAAATATAGTTCCTCGGTCCGTAGAAACTGACATAAGATATATTAGTTTAGCCTCATAATAAAGAATCACAATGGTTCAATGCACCGATGTAATTAACCTCAGTAAAGTTAATATCCACTGACAGCAATGTGGATTGTGACAACAATGTACATAGCAATTTAGAGCCGAGTGGCATTAGATAGTTGCAAATACCTACTGCTTTGCTGAAAATCTTGTAAGAATAAGAAACAGTATATATATAGTTATGTTTCCTCTACAGTCCTTTGAACTGGAATTCCATTGTAAGCTGATGCATAAAATTGTAAAAGAATATAAATTGTTGTAAAATACATCCAATGTCAGATTGAAAAATGATGCATAAAACTGAAGTAGGAAATGTGTAAAGAAGATGGTAATAAGATCAGGCTAGGACTGAACTTTGATAATTGACATGGCTACTAACAGGGTAATGGCTTCTTTCCAGCATTCCCAGCCGGAAATTTGATGTTTATGCAGGATTTACAGTTGCACTAAGCCACGGAAAAGCTTCTGCTGCATTTACAATCAGGCCAGGTTCAAATACAGCACATTCTGATAGATGCTACTCCCTCCGTCCTAAAATTCTTGTCTTACATTTGTTTAGATATGGATGTATCTAGTCAAGTTTTAGTATTTAGATACATTCATTTCTAGACAAAGCTAAGACAAGAATTTTGGGACAGAGGGGGTATTAACTAAAAGTAGTGGTTCAAGTTCAGGTTCAGGTTCAAGTACAATCAGTCCAGATGCTATTAACTAAAAGTAGCGGTGTTCTACTGAATAGACCCTCCAAAAAGAAAGAGATATTGGGATACCCCGCTTACATTTTCATGGACATAGAAATTGTGTATCCAAATAAACTTTGTTCTGAGTGATCAAAACTCCCAAATGCAGCAAATGCGAACCTCCTTCAGACAAGTTCACTGCAGCAAACAAATAAGTCAGTACATTCATGATTTGACTAAGACCAAAACTGTAAAAAAAAAAGGACTAGAAGCTTGGCTGGTACAGACAAGGAAGTGGTTGAAAAATGAATTTATTGGACATGGTCAAGTCTCTGATACCTTGACTTGCGTTGTATCGTCCAACTGCTTCCAGGTGAGCTCTGCAAGCCTCGTTGCTCCATGTCCCTTCTCACCCGCTCTGCCTCCTCATGCATACCCAAGCCCGAATAGATATTTGCAAGCGAAACAAAGTTCCCTGCATTCTTCGGTTCAATCTCAAACAACGCTGTCGCTGCAACTTCTGCCAGCCCTACCTCCCCGTATTTCCTGCAAGCAGCAAGGAGAGCACCCCAGGCCTTTGCGGTAACTCTAACCGGCATCATCCGTATAACATCATAGGCCTGATGCAACCTCCCTGCCCGTCCCAAGACATCAACCAAGCACGAATAATGATCTCCGCATGCTTCCACTCCATATGTTTTGGTTAACACATCAAAATACTTCAAAGCGTCATCTGCACGACCAGCATGGCCACACGCCTTCAACACGCCGAGGAACATGATGCCATCAGGCCGGACCTTATCCAGCTCCATACGCCTGAAAAGCGACATCGCAACGTCTCCATGGCCATGGAACGCATACGCCGATACCATGGAGCTCCAAACAACCACGTCGCGCCCTTCCACCAGGTCAAAAACCCTCTGCGCTCCGACCAAAGAGCCGCACTGACCGTACGCCTCGATGAGGGAGCTCCCGAGGTGGCAGCTCGTGAACATGCCATGCCGCACCGCGAAGCCATGCACCTCCCTGATTGAGCTCAGCGCGCCCAGCGCCGTGCACACCGGGACGAGCGCCAGCAGAGTGATGAGCGAGGGCTTGACGCCCATCCCTTGCATCCGCCGGTAGAGCTCGACGGCACGGGCCGGACATTCCCCGGACTCTACCACTGCCGCGATCACCGAGTTGAAGCACGAGTCGGTGGGCGCGACGTCCATGTCCCCGAGCGCCCGTGCGGCCGCGGAGACGTCCCCTGAACGGACGTAGGCGGAGATCATGGCGCTCCAGACGACGGCGGTGCGGCCGGGCAATTCATCGAACAGGCGGCGCGCGGCCTCGGGGGAGGAGCCGGCGCATGCACCGTAGGAGGTGACGAGCGCGGAGGCGACGAAGGGGTTGCTGAGGAGGCCGCTGCACTTGCGCGCGAGCGCGTGGATGGGCGCGACGGAGGAGGAGGAGGGGAGGCGGAGCGCGGCGGCGGACTTGAGCGCGAGAGGGAGGGCGTAGGCGAAGGACGGGTCGGCGAGCGGCGGGAGCGCCGGGTCGGAGGCCATGCGCGCGAAGAAGGCGAGCGCTTCGCGGTGGCGGCCGGCGTTGACGTGCGCGGTGAGGGCCTTGGTCAGCGTCGCCAGCCGCTGGTGGCGGGAGTCCATCGCTTCGCTCCGTTGGGATTTCGGGTTATGGCACAAGGCCCCAAGCTTTTACGAATTTTGGTTTGAACCACCGACTTTAGGAGGCCGCTTTGATTCAAATGATTTTCAAAGATTCTAATCATTCTCTTTTTTTTTCAAACCCATTCTTACGATGGTTGTTTGATTCGTAAAATTGCATGTTTAAGTCCTATATTATTAATCTCATATCAAGATTTGTGTGAGTATTTTCCTTTTTTATTTTTTATTTTATACTTGATTTAAACATTTAGATGTGCAATAACTATGTCACATCTATCTAGATGTGCCCCAGACACATCCAAAAAAACCATCAATTCAAATCTCATATGAACATTTTTCTTAGTTTTCATAGGAAAAAAGTTCACCAACTCCAACCTCATATGAAGGATCTTACGCACAATCAAACTTGCATAGAAGTATTGAAGATGAAATGTCACTCCATTCCTTTGTTTTTTTTCTCTTCCCGCGTTTGAAAACAATCATCCAATCAAATCAAAGAAGCCCTTAGTATCTCTCCTTCGGCTTTACTAGTAGAAGCAACGTTTAGATATTTGTTATATGTTCTTTCTCCTATTATGTTTCTACATTTCGCAATACCTCATGCTTCATATTTCATCAGCATTTTGAGTTGGAACTCAATGGGCAGCTCTTGTTGAAGGCTTCAGGATGTTTTTTCGCCTAATTAACGAAATGTCACGCGACGCAAGATGAGAGAGACAAGTACGTCGATTCAAAGTTAACCAACAACCAAACGGGCCTCACAAGCCCAGCTACATACACTTTTGGTTAGCAGCGCATTGGCATCAAACCCAACCCCCTAAACTGAGAATTATACTGTGTATATATTTTGCACATATCATCACGGACACGGGTGTACAAAATTATATCCAACAAACTGCATGTCGGTCATCACTGGAACTGGGGGTCTGCTGCTAAACCCCCACCCCCAAACCTTGCAGCCGCGCCGACACCGGCGTTGGGTGGCCGCGCCGCCACGACCACGTTGTCATCAGCGAACAGCGCCTTGATGAAGGATGGGGTCTTCAGGGGGCGCCGGCCGGTCATCCGAGGGTACACGTCTTCAAGGAAGTAATACACATGACCAGCAATCATACCCTGAAAGAAACATGGTTTAGCAGTTATGAGCTATAGTCACTGATCCACAAGGGGGGAAATAATACCTGCAGATTTATAATTTGATTATTTTGTCCAACAATAAAGAACGAAAAATAACAATCAGGATTATTGAAACAAAAGGTGTCTATGTCAATACAGATGTGATCCATTTTATTTTCAAAATTTTGAACATTGAACAATTTGTAATGAAGCTGACAGAAACATGTTGACAGACAGCACAATGACAGTCACTCCACTTTCTTGGCGTCAATACAATCTGCTAGATCGACCAGAATCAACAGTCGCATAAAATCCCGAGCACAACCTCTAATAAAATGGTTTTTAGGTGTGGCACTAGCGACACACATATAAACAGTACAAGACTAATGGACTCATTCTGCTAAGCAGGGATAAAATGCTATCGGTTTCTGTAGACTTGAACCATGTTAAAACTTCCTAAAGTGTCCACTATCATCCAGTAGCTGGTTAAAAGTAAAACCATCACCAGATTTTGGATAGGCATGGGATAAAAGAAGGCAGGTACGTCTACGGGAAACCAAAATCAAGTATGGCAGCCTTTAGGCAGAGCGGCTAAAGAGAAATATTGAGTGGTTACCGCTTCACACATGATAGGTTCTCAGAGAGCAGAGAAAGATCTGCAGCTTATAGACCATGAGCACAGAAACATCTACTGGCAAATATAGCAACTGGCTAGGGAAATGCTGTTGGCATGCTACTTGCCCATTTCGTAAGTACTCATTGTCGCAAAGTAAGACATGCAATGTAATCAATGAAATCCTTTGCCTAGAGAAAGTGTCTCAAAAACATCCGATCGCAGGCTGGTAGCTCGCAGAAAATGGTACAAATAAACAACATTCCTACAAATCCACACAAAGAACTAAGCACTAACAGTTAATCACTTAATCCTAAATATTGTTCAGTCAGTTAGCAAACCATGGCTTACATGACCAGAAAAAATGTTTAAATCATAAACACTACAAAGATCACTACTGCAACCGTTACTCTGAAACATCAGTTGAGGAAAACATACCAAAAGATCAACCCATGTACTGCTCCCCACCAGAATAGAGAAGCCCAGAAGGACCTGCAAATTACAAGAAACGATTCATGCCGCTGTTTTTCATCTCTGTTACAATAATACAAGCATGAATAAAATTTCACTAATTATGTCATGGTATGAGATGACCAAGTAAGGATCACAGGAAAACACAATAAGAGCAAGTTGTGCCAGTTTCTTCAGCTTGTCATGTTTTCTCACAATGATATGCCATCCTGTGTGATAGGAGGTTAGCCAGGTGTCTTCTTATTGTAGTCGTGCATATTACACACCAGCTTACAGGGTGCCCCAGTGATTGCCAGGTTTTGCCTGGTTTGAGTTGGAGGAATCTTTTTAACTTCAACTATTTGTCCAATTCTCTTTAATTGGAAGCAAATTATTCCTATTCCACAGGCAAATGGAACATTCAAGATACTTCCATTTCCAGAATATAACTTGCTAGTTTTTACATTTTCTATGCTCGTTAATTTACATTTTCTAGGCAGATTTATCACAAGCTATCTCACATACACATTCCAGCGTTTATTTACTCATAAATGATCTATCCAGGATTTATTCCATGACGACTAAATGGATTAAAATGTAACGTCATTCACTTTATCTTGCGCCTCGCCCAATCTAGAACAAAACGATTCCATAGTAAAAGAAAGATCCAGCCCTTTCCAATGAAACTCATGTGTACTCCCAGTGCACTAGGCCCTTCTTTGAGACAAAACCTGAAGTTACTTATATATGCTGTGAAACCAAGGAGGCAAAGGAACTAGGTTTAGTAAATGGAAATGAAACAGCCCGAATCGATACATGTGCCTGCCAGATAGAGATTCACGTCATTACAATAAGTTATGCATTTCCCCTATACACAGATTTTGAGGTCTTGTGCAACAATACTAGGGCATGAAAAAATTATCAGTTTTTTATATGCGTAAGATCAAAGTCGTTGAAATAAGTCATGCTTTCTCCCTATATGCAGATCTTGGATCTGGTGAATCAATACTCAGGCATGAAAATTTATCAACTTGCATGCCTACACTGGTCAAGTAATTTTAGAGGAGTATCAATTGGACAGATGCAACGCTTACCCAAGGTAAGTAGGCAGCAGTGAAGGTGAACAGACCCAAGAAGCTCATGTGAATGAAGGGATTGTGCTTGCTCCAGACATAAACCTGCAATGCCATTTCAGGGGTATCACTAATGTTCCGGCTCAGGCACCCAAAAAGTACAAATCTTAAAGACAAGACTTCTCTACTATGTGTCCTAGCATTGGTAACATTTTATATAAAATAGTAAATGCTTGAAGCCTTTAAATTAATCTCATACCATCATAAACGTCAATGAATTGCTGAGGAACAGAATCCTGGCAAACGTCTCAGAAATGTAAGGTATTGTCCCACCAATCAGAACGATGCTAGTTAGGACAGTAGCACCAAACAAGAGCATGTAGAAAAAATCAGCTGTTCTTCCTCTGAATGAGTTCTCCTCGAGAAGTTTGCAGTAGCGTGCAAGAAAGAACATGTGGAACAGGAAATCCAAATCTGGAAACAAGAGTAACCAGGTTCAGCAATAAGAGCGAAGGGCTTCAGCTATACGTAAAATTTACCCTGTGATGGTACAATAAACAGTAGAGTAAAGTAAAGGGCTTCCGATGAGCATGCGAATCAAACACGTGAAACAAGCTAGGAAACATGTATGCACTTGCGTTTAGCATGAGCACAGACAAATTAGTAGCGTATCCGAGATAACGACTCTACATGTCGGATACTCAACGGCAAGGCAACCTAGATTCTGCTCATTCATGGCAACATATTATATTGGACAAATCATCAGTTACCCATTCTCCGTTACCACGCACAATATTAACTTTACAAATCTGCGCATATTGTTTCGTGCTGACTTTGATACGGCAACGCAATACGACAAACAAGCAGGCCGTGTCCGTTTCCAATGCAACAAATTGCCATATGCGCATCGCCACAAAACACAAGGGAGGCAGTAGCTCGGCATCATGTAAAGTGAACAAGCCTTCGCCGATTGGTCCCACGTACACAAAACCCTAACATATATTCTAGCATATCTCCCTAACCGACTCGGCAAACCATACTCTGGGAGCACATGAATTGGATTCCCCTGGTGCGGCTTCTATCCTAAAATGGCAAATGGAGTGGCATGTGCGCAACGAATCTCCGCAGCCTCGGGCAAACCGAGCCCCGCGCCATGCCGGCCTAGCGAATTTCGACAACGCGTTGCAACTTGGACCAGGGATAGGAGGCGAGCATCGTCGTTGGTTCATGGACATACCCATCTTGCGGAAGTAGAGGAAGTTGGTGACGAGACGCCAGATCTCGTAGTGCTGCACCACCAGCTTGGGGTTCAGGTACAGATGGTACGGCGAGATGATCTGCAACCAACCAATCAATCACTAGGTCATCGAATCGACTCGACTGGGCAGAAGAAGCAGCAGCAGATCGCGGCCCCCCGGGGACGGACCACGGTGGGCGGGCGCATGGGGGAAGGAAGAGAGGGGTACCTCGAGGGTGCAGCCGACGGTGGTGAGGACGGCGGCGGTGAGGTAGGAGCGCGTGATGATGGGCATCTGCCGGTACCACTCCTCCACCGCCTGCGCCATCCCTGCGGACTCCTCCCCTACCACACGCGGAAACCCTAGCTCCCGGCCGCGCGACCGCCGGTCACTCTACCGCTCGCCTCTCCCTGGGCTGGGCTGGGGTAGACGGATCGCCGGCGGAATCGAGGAGGGCGACGGGGATGGGGGAGGAGGGTGGAGAGGGACTGCGGCGTGGTCTCGATCTCTGCCTCTTTTTTTTTTCTTCTCTGCTGCTTCGGAGTGGATGAGGAGGCTGGGTCGGTCGTGTGGCTGGCATGTGGGGGCCCGCGGGAGGGACCCAGGGGCGGGGCCGGCGCGTCGGTGGCGGTGACGTGGTGCGCGCCAATGGGAATGTGCCACGTCGGAGGAACACGTCGGAGCATGGTGGTGGGCGTCGCCCGCCGCCTGCCGGACTGGACTTCCACGCCACGCCCGCCGCCACTTGTACTATCCGTTATGAATCAATTAATTACTTTACCTACTAATAAAGCAAATAGTGCTTCTTCCGTACGTTATCCAAATTATCTTTAAAGTTGATTAAAATTAACCACCAATGCCACCTATAAGTCATGAAAAACGTTTCAAACAGGAAAATCTTCGGACTGGGCCGGCCCATGTAGGCACCTCTTATATTACGCTCCGGACGTTGAAAAAAGATGCAGCACACCTGTTTGGGCCGACCCATGCATGGGCGCCTGTTTTTAGTTCAGTTTTTATTTTTATTTTCAGTTCCATTTTGTTTTTCTACTTTAAATAATTTAGAACTTCAAACAACTTTTCTCAATTTTAAGAAACTGAGAATTTCGACATAAAATATTAAAAAAACATTTTTTTTAGAATTCAAAATTTACTCAGGAGTTTTGAAAAATGTTTGCATATAAAAAATGTTTAAACTTTGAGAAAATGTCCATAGAATAAAAAAGTCAAAGATTTTAAACAAAAGTCCGTGTAAAAATTTTAAAAATAGTTTGTGTCTCTGTTTTTAGTCTCATTTTTTATTTTCTTTTTTCTGTTTCATTTTTTAGTTTAAATAATTTAGAACTTTGAAAAACTTTTGCAATGTATAAAACTGGAAATTTTGAAATAAAAGTTTGAAGAAAATATAAAATGTTTGTGAATTCAAAAAATGCTCAGGATTTTTGTAAAAATATTCGCATATTCAAAAAAATGTTCATAATTTTGAGAACAATGTTGGTGAAAACAATAAAAGTCCATGATTTTAAAAAAAAGTTTGTGTGTTATTTTTTGAGTTCAATTGAAAAAAAAAATTGCTAATTTTAAAAATGTTCATGCGAAATGTCCTAAAATTTTAAAGACATAATATGATCAGCATCATTGGAGATTATAATAGTTTTTCTCCCGTTGCAACGCACGGGTCTTTTTGCTAGTGTTAATTAATGGGTTAATCCCTGCTTATGTCGGTTCCACTTTTGACAACCCCTCCTTTGTAACCGTCTTTGTACTAGGGTATATATACCCAGAGATTCATCAATGAAAGCAACTGTTTTATCATTTGCTCTTCCTCTCTTAACACGTTATCACGCACTCTGCTCGCGATTAGAGGAATAGGCCACAGCGAAAGAATGACCGTGGATGCATGTATCGCAACTAATCGCCGCTGAAGAACTCACGCCGCCCCGGCTAGACGCATGGCCTGCAGCCTGCACGGGCAGGCGGCAACCTCGCCGCCGACAGCGCGATCACCAGCAGCAGCACCCTTCTACTCGTCGTCGGCGGCAGCAACGCCAGATGATTGAAGCATCAACCGGAACGAAGAAAGGCAGAGAAAGCCTCGATCAAAAATGAATCATCCAATCATACAAACGGAAGAAAAGGTACCATGTCTTTTTCTAATTTCTTGAACTGAAACTAGCAGCCATGCCACTGCCTCTTGGTTTGTCGCCATCTCTGCAGCGGCAACAACCTCGTCGAGGAAGCGCGCAGAAGCATCAGTCCTTTGGGCGCGGAAGCCACAGCCACCACACGCCGCTCCTTCGAGCGGCCCTCGGCCCGGCTCCCTGCAGCGCAGCCGTGCCCCGCGCTCAAGTCCGAGCAACGACCGCAGTCGACGTTGCTCTAGCGCACAGCACTGCGCGCACCTGGAGGCCATGACCCGAACGACGACATCGCCTTCCGGCGCGGCCACCTACTCCACACAACGACGTCGATCCAACAGCCACGGACGCAGCCATCTAGCCCCCCAGCGCGCGCGGACCTTGAGCGGCTGTGGTGTCTGTTGCGGCGACGCCCTCAGGCGTGGCAAACGACGGCGCTAATGTAATCAGCGCACGGTGCTGCCTATCATGGCATTGAAAAATTTCCCACTGAAATGTGCAGCAACACGGGAGATTGATCTGGAAAGGAGACCTTATCCATTCACATTTTTTTAGTACTAGTCCATAGAATTTTTGAGAATTAAGTACTGGACTTTGACATCTGCACCATAGCCCTTATAGGCTATAAAGTTATCTGACATACACAATTAGATCCTTTAAATTTGTGTTCTAACCTTCACGTTATGCACATCATGTGCAATACATATTTTCAGCAGTAAATATGTGCACATCAGACCCTTAGTTCATTCTAATTACATACCACACAAGTATACACCCTTTTGAAATGGGTAAAAATTGTCATTTGAAGATCTTATGTCTTCATATATTTGTGTAAGTATGTAAATTAACTTTTCAAGATATACATATATTACCCCGGTAATGTTGTTGAAAAGAATGTTTTGCTTACATTTCAGATCATATTCCTTCGGAATTTAAGACATCTTCTGTCTCTACTCCCTAGCATTACATGCAATTTGTGACAACAACTACGATTTTGCAATAGAAATATATTTTCTTGCAAATCTTAATGAAGTTCTAACAAGAATTATGAAGTGCCATACTTAATATGACTAGCCCAAATTTTATTTGTGAATCACAAGGTATTGGTGGCATCTACTGCACCATTTGCAGATTATCCATCATTACTGTGAGGTCTACGTCTTGTCAAATTTACAAGATGGTTACCTTCAAAGCGCTCTTCCAAATATTAATATTTGGCGTGAGTACCTCAAGAAATCATAAGGTATTGGCATCTACTGCAAATTTTGCAGACTATCCATTATTACTACAAGGTCTACATCATGTCATTCTGACATATGATTATCTTCAAAGTTATTTTCTTAAATATAGCATAACATAAGGTAATAGAATTATGAACATCTACTGACAGAAGTCAGACTATGTTTTCTATTACTGCGAGATCTACACCATATTGGTGATTATCTTCAAAGTGTTATTCTATATCAATTGAGGTCTACACATACAAGAAATCAACCAAACAAGAATTTGCTCCTCCGAAACATTTATTGTTGTTGTTCACTAAAATATTTTACTCTCATAGTAAATATTGTTCTTGCACACTTTGCTTGAATATGTAATAGCAAAGTACGTAAATATTTGCATATACGTATGATTACCTTCTACTACATTCGTAAAATGCATGGCAATGAAGCCTGCGTCACTATTTCTAATTATAGTGTCATCCATCCATCAAGATGGATGCCATAATTTATAACGAGTGTCTCAAACACTATTGCAAGATCCACATCACATCGTGGTTGTTATTTTCATAGTTAAAGTAGTAAGCACATGGTGTTCCATCTCATACAATAAACTAAGACAACTCCTATGGCTCCTGCCGGTTGTCATACTCATCGACATGCAAGTCGTGAAACCTATTACAATAACATGATCATCTCATACATCATACATGCAACACCACAACTTTGGTCATATCACATCACATGTCAAACCCTGCAAAAAAAAGTTAGACGTCCTCTAATTGTTGTTGCAAGTTTTACGTGGCTGATTTGGGTTTCTAGCAATAACGTCTTCTTACCTACGTGACAGCCACAACGATGATATGCCAAAGCTATTTACCCTTCATAAGGACCCTTTTCATCAAATCAAATCCGACTAGAGTAGGAGAGACAGACATCCGCTAGCCACCTTTATGCACGGTGTGCATGTCTGTCGGTGGAACCAGTCTCACGTAAGCGTACGTGTAAAGTCGGTTCGAGCCGCTTCATCCCACAATACCGCCGGAAAAGAATAAGACTAGTAGCGGCAAACAAATTGACAAATCATCGCCCACAACTTTTGTGTTCTACTCGTGCATAGGATCTACGCATAGAAAACCTGTTGAGTAACGTAGCATAAATTCAAAATTTCCTACGCATATTCACATCTTCCTATTGAGAGACCAGCAACGAGAGAGGGGTAAGAGCATCTTCATACCTTTGAAGATCGCTAAGCGGAAGCGTTGCTAGAACGCGGTTGATGGAGTCGTACTCGCAGCGATTCCGATCTAGTGCCGAACTACGGCACCTCCGCGTTCAACACACGTGCAGCCCGGTGACGTCTCCCGCACCTTGATCCAGCAAGGAGGAGGGAGAGGTTGGGAAGAACTCCAGCAGCAAGACGGCGTGGTGTCAATGGAGAGACGAGGTCTCCCGGCAGGGCTTCGCCAAGCACCGGTAGAGAGGAGGAGGAAGAAGGGCAGGGCTACGCCGAGAGAGAGGCAAAAGTCTGATCTCCAATGGCCAAAAGTGCCCACTATATATAGGGGGAGGGAGGGGCTGCGCCCCCTTGAGGGTTTCCCTCTCCGGGGGGGGGGGGCAGCCCTAGATGGGGGCTGGTGCGGCGGCCAAGGGGGGGAGGAGGGGTGTGGCGCACCCCTGGTGGGCCTTAGGCCCACCTGGCTTAGGGTTTGCCCCCCTTTTCTCTCCCCCACGCATTGGGCTGAGTGGGGAGGCACACCAGCCCACCTAGCGGCTGGTTCCCTTCCCCACTTGGCCCACCTTACCTCCCGGGTCGTTGCCCCCTTCAGTGGACCCCCGGGGCCACCTCCGGTGGTCCCGGTACGTTACCGGTGATGCCCGAAACACTTCCGGTGTCCGAAACCATCCGTCCTATATATCAATCTTTACCTCCGGACCATTCCGTAGCTCCTAGTGACGTCCGAGATCTCATCCGGGACTCCGAACAACTTTCGGTAACCTCGTATAACAATTCCCTATAACCCTAGCGTCACCGAACCTTAAGTGTGTAGACCCTACGGGTTCGGGAGACACGCAGACATGACCGAGACACCTCTCCGGCCAATAACCATCAGCGGGGTCTGGATACCCATGGTGGCTCCCACTTGCTCCACGATGATCTCATCGGATGAACCACAATGTCAAGGATTCAATTAATCCCGTATACGATTCCCTTTGTCTGTCGGTATAGAACTTGCCCGAGATTCGATCGTTGGTATACCTATACCTTGCTCAATCTCGTTACCGGTAAGTCTCTTTACTCGTTCCGTAGCACGTCATCGTGTGACTAACTCCTTAGTCTCATTGAGCTCATGATGATGTTCTACCGAGTGGGCCCAGAGATACCTCTCCGTCACACGGAGTGACAAATCCCGATCTCAATTCGTACCAACCCAACGGACACTTTCGGAGGTACCCGTAGTGCACCTTTATAGTCACCCAGTTACGTTGTGACGTTTGATACACCCAAAGCACTCCTACGGTATCCGGGAGTTGCATAATCTCACGGTCGAAGGAAAAGATACTTGACATTAGAAAAGCTTTAGCATACGAACAATACGATCTAGTGCTATGCTTAGGATTGGGTCTTGTCCGTCACATCATTCTCCCAATGATGTGATCCCGTTATCAATGACATCTAATGCCCATGATCAGGAAACCATGATCATCTATTGACTAACGAGCTAGCCAAATAGAGGCTTGTTAGGGACACATTGTGATCTATTTATTCACACATGTATTACAGTTTCCTGTTAATACAATTATAGCATGAACAATAGACGATTATCATGAACAAGGAAATATGATAATAACCATTTTATTATTGTCTCTAGGGCATATTTCCAACAGAGCTTCCGTCCAGGACGACTTCAATTCAAGAAGGGGAGGATGCTGAGGACATCAACACCATTGTTACACCCACAGCCCCAACTGCTATACATACTGGACCAGTTACTAGAGCTCGTGCACGCCAATTGAATTACCAGGTACTTTCGTTTCTTAGGAATACTTGTAATGTTCATGAACATATGATGCTGCATAAGTTAGATACTTTTGTTGTGCTCATGAATGAAGGACCTAGCATGGACAAGAAGGATATCCGTTGGAGCGAGATCAAGCATGGAGAAGAAGGTGCACGCGAGGGAGAGGACAATGGAGCTTCCACTGGTGATTTTCGCACTTTAAAGCCACCATAAGGAGAGCGTGAAGGCTTTGGACGAAATATTCAAGACGTCACTTTATAAATTTCGTCCGTAGGCTATTATAGGTGTTGCGCCACCTTATTTTTGGGCTAGGCCCATGTAATTTCAAAATACCATAATATATGCTATTTTAGAGTCCGTATGTGTGGGGAAATCGAGTTTAGGGCTGTTTTCGGACCCCTCCTCCAAGGGTCACGAAATTGCCTCTCTATTCCCTCATATATACATCCCTTAGGGCACCGTTTAGACTTGGGTTTTGTTTAGATTATAAGTTCGCTATAGCTGCAACTTCGCGTTCTTCGTTTGTGTTCTACGACCAGACAAAGGTGTCACAGAACCACCTTCACTACTGGAATCCAGAAATTTGCCGTCAGCCAGTTCTTTACCGTCTGCTGACGCGTGGGTCCCATGCCTGCCGTGTCCGAAATCCGGGGGCCTTTGCCGTCTGCCATACGGCCCTTTGCCGTCGGGGGGCGGACGGCAAAGGGGCAGCCCTATAACGGCCGTTACCCCCCCCCTCGCTCACTGTCTCTCTCTCTCTCTCACCCCGACCACTCTCTCTCTCCACGGCGGCGACCCCCTCCCCGCGAGATCCCCTCCCCGCGGCGAGCCCACCCCCCCCCCGGTGAGCCCACCCCCCCGGCGACCCCCTCCCCGTGGGATCCCCTCCCCGCGAGGGCACCTCCCCGCGGCGACCCACCCCCACGGTGAGCACCTCCCCTGCGGCGCGCCCCTGCCGCCGCCGCCCCCTGCCGCGCGCCCGCGCCACCTGCATTGCGCCCCCTACCGCCGCCGCCCCCTGCTGCGCACCACCTGCATTGCGCCCCCTGCCGTCGCCACCCCCTGCCGCCGACGCCCCCTGCGGCGAGCCCCCAGCCGCGCGCCCCTTGCCGCCGCCGCCCCCTGCCGGTGAGTTTTTCCTGTTTTTCTTTTTAAAAAAGTTAATTACTTTAGTTAGTTTATTAGGTTAGTTTTTTTTATTATATATAGGGTAATTTAGTTAGTTTATTTGGTTAGATTATTAGGCTAATTAGGTTAGTTAGTTAGGTTAGAAGAAAAAAAGCAGGAGAAGAAGAAGAAGAAGAAGAAGAAGAGGAGGAGGAGGAGGAGAAAAAAGAAGAAGAAGAAGAAGAAGAAGAAGAAGAAGAAGAAGAAGAAGAAGAAGAAGAAGAAGAAGAAGAAGAAGAAGAAGAAGAAGAAGAGAGGAGGAGGAGGAGAAAGAGGAGGAGAAAGAAGAAGAAGAAGAAGAAGGAGAAGAAGAAGAAGAAGAAGAAGGAGAAGAAGAAAAAGAATAGAAGGAGAAAAAGAGGAGGGGGAGTAGGAGGAGAAAAAAGAAGAAGAAGAAGAAGAAGAAGAAGAAGAAGAAAAAGAGGAGAGAGGAGAAGAAGAAAGAAGAGGAAAAGGGAACCCCGGCACCCCGAAACTGACCCTCTATGGGTATGCTGCGAATCTAAAGAGGGGAGTGAGTCTTGAGAAATTGAAAATATTTGGGCTCAAGAGTCATGATTGGCACATATGGATTGAGCGGGTAATGCCGGTGATGTTGCGTGGCTTTATCCCTGAGGATGAATGGCTAGTACTGGCAGAGCTGAGCTATTTCTTCCGTTCTCTTTGTGCGAAAGAACTATCGCCTGGCGTGCTAGATGAAATGGAAGAGTTGGCGCCGGAGTTGGTCTGCAAATTAGAAAAGATCTTTCCACCGGGCTTCTTTAATCCAATGCAACATTTGATTTTGCATCTCCCGACCGAGGCAAGAATGGGGGGGCCCGTTCAAAATCGATGGTGCTACTCAACTGAGAGGATGCAGAAGACGCTTCGAGCTAAGTGTAAAAATAAACGTAGAATTAAAGCATCGATGGCCGAGGCATTCATTACTGAGGAGGCGGCAAACTTCGTGACAGCACACTACGAAGCCAAAAATTATCATTTGCATAACCCGAAGCCTCGGTACAATGATGGCGATCGAGAAAAAGTTTGATCCAACCTCAGCCTATTCAAAGGTAAGCTCGCACCATCCGGTGCTTCGAAAGGGAAATCGTTAGATGTCGAAGAATGGCGGACCATTTCATTGTATATCTTCACCAACCTAACAGAAGTGCGGCCGTACATCGAGTAAGTTCTCGGTAATTTATTGTTCCGCAACTTCTAATTGCTTTGAACCACTCTTATTCCCGGATATTTGATATAGTCGATACGTCGCCGAATTCTCGGGTGGAGCGGTCATCGAAAAGGATTCCGTCGAAGAGTATGAGCTTCTCGCAAAGCATGGAGGCGACTATCCTGGTTTCATCTCTTGGTTCAAACAAAGGGTAATTAATTACCATTAAAGGCCCATTTGACTTATTGGTCTAATTTGCGGCTAATGCATCCATTCTTTCGTATTAAACTTGTAGGCTGATGCAGAGTCTATGGACGCCGAGTTGAGACAAGTCGCTAATGGTTTTGACTATAAGGTCCGTTCATTTGACAAATACAACATCAACGGGTATCACTTTCGTACCTTTGGCAAAGAGCTATCTATGCCCGACCTAAAGACTACAAATTGTTCTGTCTCTGCTATCGGCGAAGGAGACACCGAGTATTATGGAAGGGTTGAAGCAATTTATGAACTTCTATTCTATGGTGAAAACCCACCGACCGTCGTAGTCTTCAAATGTTATTGGTTTGAGCCGAGGGAGACTAGAAGGACTCATGAACATATAGGACTAGTCGAAATCAACCAAAACACCCACTTAGATGTTCCCGATGTCTATATTACGGCTCAACAGGCGACACAAGTTTTCTATCTACCGTGGGCCTGCCAAACTGATCCAAATCTCAAAGGTTGGGATGTCGTTTATGAAGTGCCACCACATTTTAGACCACCTACCCTCAATGAAAAGGATTACGAACCTCACATTAATCCAGACACATATGAAGGAGAATTCTTCCAAGAAACACGTATGTCCAAGAAACGTTTCAAGAACCGCTCTACTTCACCCCAGAACATTGAAGTAGACAGTGACAGTGAATCTGTCTTAACCCCTGAGCCCGAAGAGGAAGAGCTGGAAGAAGAAGAGGTTACTGCTGCGGATGACCTGTCACTTCTTGACCGATTACATAATGGTGGCCTTCCACATGTTCTTCTAGATAGTGATGATGATGATGCATTTATTAATGATAGTGATGATCATGATGCATTTATTGACCCCGAAGCATATATAGACGAGGACGATTGTTATTAGTTCATGTCAGGTATTCAACTATTATACTATATATAAATTTTGAGTTCATGTTAGGTATTCAATTTTTATTAGTCATGTTGGTATTTATGTTGTACTAATTTCATTTACTCTTTGTCATGACAGGTGTTGAAAGATGGTGGGAAAGGGTCGAAAGCATGCCGCGGCTGCTTCTTCGTCGGCGGGTGATGGGATGGGTACTTCCATTCCTGCCTCGCCTCTTCGGAGAGTGTTGCTCTCTACTATGCAAGGAGCGGCCCCCGTGAGAGGAGGTCGACCACCCGCGAAGCCGAGAGGCACTAAAGGTACATGTTGTATTCATGTTGGTATTTATGTTGTACTCATGTTGTATGCATATTGGTATTTATATACATTTTATTACTCATGTTGGTATTTATGTTGTACTAAAGGTACACGTGGCCGCGGGAGAGGTAGGGCTACACGGTCTCCGCCACCACCCCAAGCTGATTCACCTGAGCACAGGAGGACTTCTAGGGTGGATTCGTCTGAGGTGGAGGCTACACGGTCTCCGGTTCACGAGCCTCGGGTCGACGAGCCTCAGGTCGACGAGCCTTTGACCCACGAGACTCGTGTCCCAGAGGCTTCCTTCCACACGACTGCGGAGCACAGCAGGGATGAGGGTACGTCCCAAGAGACCCAGTGGGATCCCTGGCCAGAGCCAACTGGCCATGCTGGTAGCGACGAGGAGCTGGGTGAGGGGGATACCGTCTACCAGCATGGTAGTTCGGGGCTCCCGCTCGTGCCAGCGACCCCCGAGCAGAGGTGCTCGATTAGGCCAAATGGGGACAAGTAAGTTAATTTACTCTTATTTAACCTTTTGCCTTCACGTTTTCTCAAATATCTAATGTTTTGGCTTTAATTTGTCATACTGTAGGGGTTGGATTGTTGCCAAGGGTGTCCGCAAGCCCAACAGCGTCCTCGGTGTTCTTTGCCGTCAAAACTTCCCAGGGTTTGTTATGTTGCCCGGTCGGGAGCGAGAGGTAGGGATGACCTGGGAGCACTACTTGGGTGCCCCGGCCCCGCCGGAGGTGGAGATCGACGGTGTTTTGTGTGACACGAGGGCGGACATGGTGATCCGAAAGTTCTGGGTAATTTCTCTTTCACACAATTATAAATTAACCATAGCTATTTATTGTACTAATCGGTGTTGTCTCGTTTGCAGACCTTCTACAGGTGTGAGGAGGGATACGAGGACGACGCGGCAAAGGTTATCGAAACCGAATGTCGCCGCCTACTTCAAAACTTTCGGCACGAGGCTCGGGTGCAGGCTGTTCGAGACTACTATGCCACGCGGCGTATTAGGATTGATAAGGCGAAGTGCCATGATGCTAAGATGGAGAAGGAGCATTACATGAAGGTAATTACATATTATTAAGGCTTTGTAGTTAGTTTCCTTGATTTGGTTCTTACGCACTCAAATTTCTCTTTATTAACTTAGGTGCCCCCTAGATGGTGTGTGGATAAGATGGATTGTTGGGAGGCCTTGGTGGACCAGTGGTGCTCCGAAACGTGGGAGACCAGCCACAACAACGCCAAGGAGAGGCGTGGCAAAATGGTTGGCGTGCCACACCATCAAGGGAGCGTCAACTTAATCCAATTTGGCGAGAACTGGGTATGTGGTTTGCTTCATGCCTCATGCAATTCATTCTTAATGCTATCTTGAGCCCTTTACCAATACAATTTTCTGCTCTCTCTCTTTTAGGCGCGTCACAATAAGACGGAGGCGCCACAGATGTACGACCTGTATGCGATGGCCCATACTGCCTCGTACAAGAAGGTCAAGGCATTCTGTGAGTCTGACCTCGAGCATCCAGAAAACTTCACCAACATCTCCTCCCACGACAAGCTCGTGAAGTACAGAGATCACGGGAAGGCGAGGAAAGGGGAGGACTTTAACCCGAGCGAGGGGCCTATTGATCCAGAGCTGGTGATAATAGCTGGCAACGGGAGGCCCCATGGCTCGATCGCCATTGGAGACGGCCTTATACGTTGTCCTAGCACTCTCCGGCAGATAAAGGCACGCCAAACGAGCTCTTGTCCGGAGATAACACGTCGTCCACGGCCAGTCGAGCTCGCCATCGAGGTTAGTTTAATGGACTCAACTATCTTTCCGCATTATGTTGTGCGTTGGAACCAATATGATTACATTGCTAACAATGAGTTGTGTTGCAGGCTGCTATTCAGAAAGAGAGAGCGGCAATGCAGGCGGCTATGGCGGAGAAGGATAAGGAAATTAGGGAGCTGGAGGAGAGGACGACTGCATTGGTGGAGGCGGAGAGGGCACGGAATGAAGCGTCTACCAGGGCCATATACGAGCTCTTCGTGGTAAGTTTCTTCTTCATGTTATTTCAAATCTTGCATTTGAATGTCCGTTTCATTAATAAATAAAAAGTTTGACTTGTCAAAACCAAATGTACAGTCTATGTGCGAGAAGAACGGCCAAGTCCCTCCGCCGATGCCAGTCATTAACGTGGCGGGGACGGTGAGTTTCATTTCAGTGGAGTGATCTTAAGAGTGTCCTCATGCTAACTACACATTGCAAACGATGTTTGGTGCAGAATATGTCCCGAAACGCATCGCACGACCCTTCTACAGTCGAGCCTTCTCCAGGTGAAACCAGCCAGAGCCACCGTGCTTCACCCTAACTTAGGTATGTTATTTCTAGTGTTTTAATAAAAAATAGCTAGACTTCCATCTAATGACATAATTAGCTTAGTTAGCTCCAAAATAGCTAGACTTCCATCTAATGACATAATTAGCTTAGTTAGCTCCAAAATGGCCTATTTAATAAAAAATGACCTATACTTAGCTAATTATCCTCGAAATAACATAATTAGCTCCAAAAAGGCATTCTTAGCCAATTTAGCCCGAAGAAGGGGACAAGAAGAGAAAAAGAGGAAAAATGAAAGGAGGGAAGAGGAAAAATGAGGAGAAGAAGGAGGAGAGGGAGGAGGAGAAGAAGAAGGAGAAGAAGGAGAAGAAGGAGGAGAAGGAGAAGGAGCTCCTCCTACTCCTTCTTCTTCCTCCTTCTCCTTCTCCTTCTTCTTCTCCTTCTCCTTCTTCTTTTCTTCTTCTTCTCCTCTTCCTTCTTCTTCTTCTCCTCCTCCTCCTCCTTATTTTACTTCTTCTTCTCTATCTCTTCTTCTACGTAGCTTAGACTCATCCAAGAAAGGCTAAATTAGCCAATTGTCCTACGAAATGACATAATTAGCTTAGTTAGCTCCAAAATGTCCTATTTAATAAAAAATGACCTATACTTAGCTAATTATCCTCGAAATGACATAATTAGCTCCAAAAAGGCATTCTTAGCCAATTTAGCCCGAAGAAGGGGACAAGAAGAGAAAAAGAGGAAAAATGAAAGGAAGGAAGAGGAAAAATGAGGAGAAGAAGGAGGAGAGGGAGGAGGAGAAGAATAAGGAGAAGAAGGAGGAGAAGGAGAAGGAGCTCCTCCTTCCCCTTCTTCTTCCTCCTTCTTCCTCCTTCTCCTTCTCCTTCTTCTTCTCCTTCTCCTTCTTCTTTTCTTCTTCTTCTCCTCTTCCTTCTTCTTCTCCTCCTCCTCCTCCTCCTTATTTTACTTCTTCTTCTCTATCTCTTCTTCTACGTAGCTTAGACTTATCCAAGAAAGGCTAAATTGGCTAATTATCCTACGAAATGACATAATTAGCTTAGTTAGCTCCAAAATGGCCTATTTAATAAAAAATGACCTGTACTTAGCTAATTATCCTCGAAATGACATAATTAGCTCCAAAAAGGCATTCTTAGCCAATTTAGCCCGAAGAAGGGGACAAGAAGAGAAAAAGAGGAAAATGAAAGGAAGGAAGAGGAAAAAGGAGAAGAAGAAGGAGGAGAGGGAGGAGGAGAAGAAGAAGGAGAAGAAGGAGGAGAAGGAGAAGGAGCTCCTCCTTCCCCTTCTTCTTCCTCCTTCTTCCTCCTTCTCCTTCTCCTCCTTCTTCTCCTTCTCCTTCTTCTTTTCTTCTTCTTCTCCTCTTCCTTCTTCTTCTCCTCCTCCTCCTCCTTATTTTACTTCTTCTTCTCTATCTCTTCTTCTACGTAGCTTAGACTTATCCAAGAAAGGCTAAATTGGCTAATTATCCTACAAAATGACATAATTAGCTTAGTTAGCTCCAAAATGGCCTATTTAATAAAAAATGACCTATACTTAGCTAATTATCCTTGAAATGACATAATTAGCTCCAAAAAGGCATTCTTAGCCAATTTAGCCCGAAGAAGGGGATAAGAAGAGAAAAAGAGGAAAATGAAAGGAAGGAAGAGGAAAAAGGAGAAGAAGAAGGAGGAGAGGGAGGAGGAGAAGAAGAAGGGGACAAAAGGATAAGAAGAAGAAGGAGAAGAAGGAGAAGAAGAAGGAGAAGAAGGAGAAGAAGAAGGAGAAGAAGGAGAAGAAGAAGGAGAAGGAGCTCCCGCTTTTTCTTCTTCTTCTCCTTCTTCTCCTTCTTCTTCTTCTCCTCTTCCTTCTCCTCCTCCTCCTCCTCCTCCTCCTCCTTTTTCTTCTTCTCCTCCTCTTCCTTCTCCTTCTCCTCCTCCTCCTCCTCCTTCTTTTACTTCTTCTTCTCTTTCTCTTCTCCTATAGTTAGCTAGGGTTCCACCTAAATGACATAATTAGCTTAGTTAGCTCCTAAATGGTCTATACTTAGCTAATTTCTCTCCGAAATAACCTATATATACACTACTTCATCTAGTATTATTTTTCTAACTTTCTTATTTGTCATTTTGCAGATTACCTTCACTTCACGGGAAGCTTGGTTGATGGAATGCTTGAAGATAATTTCTTGTACCATGGGTTGTATTGAAACTATTGTAGTATATGAATATATGAAACTTTGTATGCACGTGGATGAAACTGGTGTAATATATGGTTTGGTACGGATGTAACTTCCATAATATGTATGCACTATGGATGAGAGTTATTTTAATATGGTTATGAGTACGGAAAGAAATTTATTTATGTCAAATATATATATATCCTGATTATTGTTAAAAATGCTGGATATAACAAAAAATAAATAAATAAGGGGCTGGTTCTCCTCTTTGCCGTCTGCCAACACATGGCAAAAGGGGTGGAGGCAGACGGCAAAGGGGGAATCTGCCCCCTCTCTCTCCCCTCTTTGCCGTCTGCCCCCACATGGCAAAGGGGGGGAGGCAGACGGCAAAGAGAGAATCTGCCCCCTCTCTCCCCTCTTTGCCGTCTGCCCCCACATGGCAAAGGGGGGAGGCAGACGGCAAAGAGAGAATCTGCCCCCTCTCTCTCCCCTCTTTGCCGTCTGCCCTCACATGGCAAAGGGGGGGAGGCAGACGGCAAAGAGAGGAGGCCTGCCGTTAACACTTAACGGGGACGTTGCAATATATGCCGTCCCACTTATTTTGCCGTCTGCCCCCTCATGGTAAAGATTCTTTGCCGTCCGCTTTGTGAAAGCAGACGGCAAAGAGCCTCTTCACCGGATTTTTTTTTACCGTCTACTTTGCCATGAGGGGCAGACGGCAAAGCCTTTGCCGTCCGTGGTTGCCCCCTTTGCCGTCCGCCTTGGCAGACGGCAAATTTCTGAATTTCAGTAGTGCTTCATCAATAAAGCTTTACTCTTATATTCGCAATATCTTGATTGCATCTTAGTTTCTTGCTTGTTCTTCGTTTGCGTGCAAGAAACATACCTTCGTGGTCAGGTTGATCGTGCTCCGGCGTGGTCAATAACCTTTCGGAGTTGGTTTAGCGATTGCTAAGGCGCACGTCCTCACATGTTCGTAGTCGGATTGTCAAAGTCGACTCTACTAAAATGATACCCACGATCTCATCGAAAGACAGGGACAACTTCGCCTCTATCAGTTTCGGTGGTTCAGGACATTTTTCATGGAAGGTGCGGCCGGCCTTTATATCGACTCGACTGTTGGGATACCCTGACCGGTCGAAGAAGGATAACGATTATTATCGTTATCTGTCGTTAGTGATCATGGCAATACAAAACACGATAGCAAGATAATCAACTGTACATAAGGTGCATGTGAGGCACAGTGACTATGTTTATTTGCGTTTTTATCTGCCGCGTGTTCACTAATGGCAGATCCTTTATATTATATTGAAAAGAAGGCTGTAACGTCTTGTCTTTGATCATTGAAGAAGCCTACTTTTACTTCCCCCAACCAAACAGGCAGTAAAGATAAACCAAACCTTTTCGCTTTTGAATTTGAAATGGTAGCTCATTGAAGACGAGGCCGTTTGTTTGAAACGCAACCAGTCCGTCGGGTTTGGTTTGTGGAAACAACCGTAGTCTAGGCCATATTTGGCCAAACGGGTCGGGTAAATAGGCCGGCCTGACAGCCCGCGTGCCTGGTTCAGCACGGGCTAATCGTGCTCCGACCCGGCACGAAGCACGCCTCGGACCGGTGCCTGGGTCTGAAGGCTGGTCACGCGGGCCGACGACACGACCCGTTTATGTACTTTTATATATTTTTAGATTTTTTAACATATATATATACTAGTACAAATGTCCGTGCGTTGCAACGGGTGATTTTTTTTTGCACTATATGCCTTTACACGTCGCTTCTTATATTCAGTTTTGACAAACTTACAAAATAAGATTACACTGAACTACCGCTTTTTGGACCATATAATTTAGACGTGCATAAGACATCCGAATCGTTTGTTTGGACCTACTTCAGCTCGCCACTTTCATCTCATGAAAGAGTTTGGGTGCATATAATACATGCTAGATGAACATGATTTTTATTTGTTTTGAAAGATGTTATTCTTTTGTAAATTTGAAATATTTTTTGGATTTTTTAAAATGGATTTTTTTTAGAGATGAACATTATCTGGTTGGAAAATTGCATGGTGCTTTTGTGTTCTTATATCTAGTTTGCAGATCCAACAATTATTAGAAAAATGAAATTATGTATGATGTTATGCACGAGTAAAAGCAGCAGACTGTTGGCGTAATTGTCCTGACATTGGAGAGTCGATATCTAGGTCAAAATTACATTGTTATATTTTTCTACATCGAGTATACCGGCTGCTACCACACACGAACATAGAACAACATTGCATCACTTCAGTTAGAGAGGCGAGATGTACAGTACAATACATCAGCTAGACAGGTGAGTTAAAACGTCATAAATACCAAATTAACATATTATTTTACACAATTGATGCCAGCAATAGATCTAGCATCAGAATAGGTGGATCTATAATCACTCTTGTAAAATATGTGTTCACTTTTATCAAATATATAAACTCATTATGCAATGTTGATAGTAAAAACCAATAAAAACCAATCATAAATTCAACGCACATTTAGGGCCATCCTCGTCGATAGCTTACTGTTAAAGAGTACATATGTACTCCCTCTGTCCCATAATACAAGAACGTTTAAAAAAAACATTCTTAAATTATGAGATGGAGGAAGTAGATTTTATGAAAGCTAAATACTCATGTCATTTACCACCAACGATATCTAACTGGCCCTATTGGTTTACATCTAATGAATTATGAGGCGCACTTTCCTTAGCTTCATATCTGAAACCACCATCACGGCTGCCATCCAAAAAAGAAACTCCTTTTTCATAATAGCACATGTCCTGTTGAGAGAAAATGGAAGTTAGCACGAAGTAAATAAACCTTGAAAAAATAATAAAGTTTCCAGAGTAGCTTACATAATCAATTTACACAAAAATCTGAAGATTTTACATAGTAGTTTTAATTTTGATTTTCTTGATACAACTGAGGAATTCTAGTACACCGGCAGGTATGTTGTCTTCAAATTCGTTGTCGTTGAATGTTAGCAGTTGTTCTATAATTATTTTTTGGAGTTCGCATTCATCCTGTACATCCATATTTTTGCAAACAAATAAGATTTACATCACATTTGTAAAATATAATATGCTGGTATTGTATGACAAGACGCACTATGACAGGTAACATTCTTTTCTTGAATAATAATCGGCGTCAATTCCTTTGGATATATAGAACCATATAATAGATTGAAAATATCACCATTTTTCTGTTCACATATATTGCTGCCAAATATTCTGGATGGAACTTTAGAAGTTCTCATGGGGGAAAACTGTAGCTGCAATGAACTAACCATCCGACTTATCATGGTCGAAACTGGCAGTGACATGAATGCACTGCTATGGATATCATACAGCCTTTGTGCAGTTAAGCCTAGTGAACATATAACAATCCAACGAAGTCTTCCTCACAGACAGGGAACTTAAACTAAGAATCACAAGTGTGCAGTTGCTCCTACCCAGCCATAAACAAATCAGAGTAGATCATCGAACGACCCAAAGCTGCACTGATTGATCGCTGTTGGGTTTTCACGTGTAGATAAATTAATGTGCGTCCGAACAAGAACAATCACACCACGGGATCTATGACAATCGGTCACCCGGTCACAGGTCTGAACTCTGTTCATCAAAATTTACATTCATTATTCCGAACGAATTACATGCTCCATCGTGTGAAGTCTGAACTCTGAACTATCGGGGACATGCAGTAACACACGGCAGAGGATCTAGAGTAGTTCAGAAGATGTGGAGGATGTCCTGGATGAAGACGTTGCAGAGAGGGCAGTTGCCGCGAGTGTGCTGGAGCTCGCGGGAGCAGAGGCGGCAGAAGGTGTGGCCGCACGGGATGAAGGCCGCGCCCTTGTGCCGCACCATGCACACGCAGCACACCTGCACCTCCTCCTCCTCTTCCTCTTCGTGCCGCTCGCGGTGGCCGTCCTCCTCGTTGTCGTCGACCGCGCCACACCGGGACGCGCCGCCGAGCTCGCCCGATTCGTCCAAGTGGCTGTCGGCCCGCTCCAGCAGCGTCATGAGGGACGTCGACGCCGTCGCCGCCGGCCGCCCCTGCGTGCCAATCCGCCCGCCCCGTGCGCCACTTCGTCCGCGGTCGGTGCTAGCGCGCCCCGCACCGTCCCGGTCGTCCGCGCCGCCACGCGTCGGCCCGGCTGTTCGCGTCGCCACGACTGGCCTTCTCCGCCTCCGCGCGCTCGCGTCCCCGTACTCTGCTCGCCCCCTCGGCCTCATCTCGTCGACGACAAGGCCCCTCCGAGGCTCCTCGAGCTCCCCCGCCTCCAAGCTCCATTGCCTTCTCGTCCGTCAGCGAAGGACATGAATGGATAAGCCATAATGCCATATAATGACTGCGAGGGGGTTTACCTAAAAGCGAAACGTTTTTTAACTAACAAAAGGACCGCGGGTTGAATACACGAAAACAGAAGGACTTTTTTGCAAAACTACCACGACGTACGACAGAAACCATCGCCGCTTTATTATTAGGGAGATATATATATATATATATATATATATATATACAAAAATATGGCTCAATAGACCCAAAAATATACCCATAAGACTAAAAAAATACGGCACAACGTGCTAATCGGACCAACATGCCGACCCGTTTAATAATCGGACCGTGCCTGGGCTTAGAGGCGCAGCCCACGGGCCGACACGGCATGGCCCGACTAATAAACGTGCCTGGACGGGCCATGCCGTGCCAGGCCCGATTACCACGGCCCGTGTCGGCCCGTTTGGCCAGGTCTGTCTAGGGGTGGTAATGGGTACCCATTACCCACGTACTATGCGTGTAAAAACCCTATTAAGGTAAGGGTATGGGACAAAAATTTACCCATAAATATATAAATAAAAAAATCTGAAACCCATTAGGTAGAGCGAGTATGGGTATGAGATCATATAACCCATATTCGCATGCCCATGTACCCATATAAAAGCAATGTAAACTGAAAATTATCTCTAGAATCTACATTATGTCAAGAATTTGCGAACTAAAAGTGTATGCATATTTGTTGTTGTTTATGACTATATGATATTGTTTATAAGTATATGTTGGTGTTATAATCTATTTTTATAAACTCTATTATATGACGTTGTTTATGACTATATGTTTTTCAAATTGATACTTTGCAAACATGGGCAATTTTACCCACGGATACCCGTCTACCCTGTCGGGTCACGAATATGGAAAAAAATTATATGAATATATGTAAGGGTAATGGGTAAGCTTAGATGAGACGTGTAAGGGTATGAGGAGGCTTCACCCGTACCCATGCGGCCTGCGGGTGCCATCCCTAGGTCTGGCGTGGCAAAATGAAAAAAAAAAAGCTCCCTTTTCTCCGTCGGTTCGCGAAGCTTCCGCGCGGCCCCGAAGTATTTTGAACTCCACTCCACAGCTCTCGGCGAGGGTTTCGGCGGCGGAGAGGAGATGGCCGGGAAGAAGAGCGCCGCGGTGACCCCCGCGCCCTCCGACGGCGAGGAGAGCGCCGTCGTTCCCAGCTCCGCTGCCAAGCGCCAGTCCGGCAGACATAAGAAGGACCCCGCCGCCGCCAGCCTCGGCTCCACTGCCAAGCGCGTGGCCGGGAGGCCTAAGAAGGTCGCCGGCCCCGCCGAGTCCGGCGAGGGCTCAGCTATGAATCCCGCGAAGGGCGACATGGGGGACGAGGAGAAGGGGGCGACTCCGAAGAAGAAGGAGAAGGGGGCGACCCCGAAGAAGGGGGAGAAGGCGGCGACCCCGAAGAAGACGGAGAAGAAGGGGGAGAAGGCGGCGACCCCGAAGAAGGCGAAGAAGGGGGAGAAGGCGGCGACCCCGGAGAAGACGGAGAAGAAGGGGGAGAAGGCAGCGACCCCGAAGAAGGCGGAGAAGAAGGGGGAGAAGGCGGCGACCCCGAAGAAGACGGAGAAGAAGGGGGAGAAGGCGGCGACCCCGAAGAAGACGGAGAAGGCGGCGACCCCGAAGAAGACGGAGAAAAAGGGGGAGAAGGCGGCGATCCCGAAGGAGGAGAAGGCGGCGACCCCGAAGAAGGAGGAGGAGGAGAAGGCGACGGCCCCGAAGAAGAAGGAGAAGGGGGAGAAGGCTGCTGCCAAGAAGAAAAAGGACAAGGGGGAGATTGCGGCGTCCCTGGACAAGGAGGAGATGGGGGACACGCTGGCCAACCTCAAGAAGAAGAAGGAGGAGGAGGAGATGGGGGACACGCTGGCCAACCTCAAGAAGAAGAAGGAGAAGGAGGAGATGGGGGACACGCTGGCCAACATGAAGAAGAAGAAGAAGGAGAAGGAGGAGATGGGGGACACGCTGGCCAACATGAGAAAGAGGAAGCACGGCGATCTGGAATCCCCAAAGGCGGCGAAGAAACACAAGGGCAAGGCGGCAGGAGCGGCGCCGGCGGCAACCGAGCCCGGCACCTGCAGCTTCCCGATGGCGCGGGTGCGGGTGCTGATGCGGGACAAGGACGCCACCATCCGATCTAACACCGAGACCGTCTTCCTCGTCAACAAGGCCTCGGTGCGACTTCTTCCCCCACCTTTTACTCTGAAAAATGCAAGTTATGCAGTGATCTCTGTTGGCAATTAGAAATTTCAGCACTGAAGCTTGATGTCAGAGTCAGTCTACCAGAATGCCATGATTTTGGGTGGAACCTGTGTTAGCTAGCGAGATTCACATTGGTGCTTGCACTGTCGAATGCTTTATCTCTACCCTTGTCAGTATGCTAGATTAAACTTGTCTGAGATGTCAAAAGCTTGATTTTGTGTTGAGCCAAAATTCAGCATAATGAGCTCTCTCTACTTCTGCTGCTACCGCCTACCGGTACTAGACTGTCGACAAGGGATCTGGGAGGACTCCTTTCTTAATTAGTATGTTTTGCACTCACCTCTGTAGAATGCAAGTTATGCAGTGATCTGTGTTGGCAATTACCAATTAGAAATTGGAGGACTGAAGCTTGATGTCATTCTATCCGAATGCCATGATTTTGGGTGGAGCCTATGTTAGCTAGTGAGATTTAGGACGATCATGCTATTAACCTGTCAGTGCACACTAGGTGTTCGATGAGTTGCCTGTGGTGATCGCACTGTCAAATGCTTTGTCTCTACCCCTGTCAGTATGCTAGAGAAAACTTGTCTGAGATGTTAAAAGCTTGATTTGTGTTGAGCCAAAATTCAGCATAACGAGCTTTGTCTACTTGTGCTACCGGTACCAAACTATCAACAAGGGATCTGTGAGGACCACTTTCTTACTATGTTTTGCACTGACCTCTGTAGATAGTGTTGTCTATTTCTGCTGTATATGCGCACATTTGGTCCATGTTGTTGGCTTCGGTTTTTTCGTAAACTTATCCACTTGAAATATCTTAGTCAGCACAGTGATTCTAGTTAAAGTGGTTTATTTAGGAAAACCGTGTTATCTAGAGAGGAAACTGGTTCTTTTTTTGGATGGAAGAATATGACCGGTGTTAGTAACATGGTATTGTCTTTCCAGATTTTCTACTACTGCTGAACTTGTACGTGATTGTTAGTCAATCATGGATGAGCTAGATTTATGAGATTGCTCATTATGTAGCTTAATTAATATTCCCAGGCTTACCTTAAGCATATTGTTTGTTGTAAATTCATAAATGTCATAGATGAGCTAAATTAGTTGATGAAACGTTCGTTTTGAATTTAATTTATATGTAGTAAGATTTGCACTGGAAATATTAAGATTCTGCCATCATCCAAAAGACTAGTAGAAGGAATCCTAGATTACCCCAACCAGCCAGTTTACTTTGTGTTAGATGCATCTCTACCCCCAATCAGTTGTGCAGTGCTGCCAGCCTGCTACCATTGTTCTGAAAGCTAGCTAATGCTACCAGCTGTAGTGGTTTTGCCTGTAACCAAGGCAACAATAGCGTTATGCACAAGTACATAGTCACTGCACTGCCCACCTCCTATTCCCTCTGTTTGCTCCAATAGTTTGATTCATCTTGGTGCTGTCTCTTTCTTTATCTTGCGAACTCAGGTGCTTATTCTTCCAGCAAAATTTAATTTGTTTTGTACAAATTTTTTCGAGCACCAAACAAGAAGACTATATATGCAACTGATTCAAATTTCAGATCTCCAGCCTGGCAAGTGAACTCTGGGGCTTAGACTTCTGTAATGCGCATGGATTTCAATTTGTCTCTTGTCCTGCTGAAGTGGTCACAAATTTGTTTCTTACTTGTCCGCCTATAATTCTTCACTCACTGACGAATGGAGGATTTGTTTTGGTTTAGTATCTGACTGGAAACAATGGCTGGTGTACCTAGCTTATCTTCGTTGCAATCTATTTATGTACTGATGCCATTCTTTCGGTATGCAGTGATTATGACATCTACTGATTCTTGAACTGGATAGTGTTTTGCAGTGACCTCTGTAAATAGTGCTGTCTATTTCTGCTGTGTACGCGCAAATTTTGTCCATGTTTTTGGCTTTGGCTTTTTCTTGACCATACCCACTTGAAAATGCTTAGTTGAGAAATTCATAACTGTCATCGATGAGCTAAATTAGTTGAGAAATGTTCATTTAATTTTTTTAAACGTAGTAAGATTCCCATTGGAAAAGTCAAGCTTCAGCCATCAGATCCTCAAGAG
The DNA here is from genome assembly GCF_904849725.1 of Hordeum vulgare subsp. vulgare. Classification (NCBI taxonomy): domain Eukaryota; kingdom Viridiplantae; phylum Streptophyta; class Magnoliopsida; order Poales; family Poaceae; genus Hordeum; species Hordeum vulgare. The sequence goes on from NC_058522.1 coordinate 581,771,221, forward strand.
TAGTAGGCAAAATTATATATTACCCCAACCAGTTTACTTGGTGGTCGATGCATTTCACTCTTCCCCATCAGTTTTGCCATACTGCCACCATTGTTTTGACAGCTGGCTTATGTGGTACTGTCCATAATCAAGGCGGCAACATCCTTATGCACATGTACATAGCCACCACACTGCCCACCCCTCATTGCTCTTCTTGCTACAATAGTTTGATCCGTCTTTCTGCTGTCTCTTTCTTCACCTTGCGAACTCAGGTGCTTGCTTAGTCGTCCAGCAAAATTGTAATTGGTTCTTGTAAAAAAAAATTGAGCACCAAAGAAGGCTGCACATGGGAATGCAGCCGATTCAAATTTCAGATTTCAATCTGCCAAGTGAGCTCTGGTGCTTAGACTTCTGTAATGCGCACGGATTGCAGTTTCACTTAGGAAGTTATTTTGATTTGCAGTTTCACTGAGGAAGTTATTTTGGTTTGGTATATGCACAAAATAGAGGTGTTTTTTCTTTCCAGTTTGGCATTTGTAATTATCCATTCTTTTGGTTTGGCATATTCGTATATATGCAAAAAAAGAGAAGGAAGTTTTACTTTCCCCGGACTGGTATATGTACCTATCTGTTTGTTGCTCAATAGATGAAGTTTTTGGTTCAAGACAATTAGACGGTACTGGCAGCATAGCAGATTGATGAGGAAGTTGATCTGTGTAAGCTGACTGTGGTATAACAAGTGTGGCCTGATTGCATGGTTTCCTTCCTGTAGCACACCAACTCATGTAGATTTTAATTGTCGACTTAAAAAGTTGTGTGAGGCTAATGATAATTTATCTTTACTAAGTATTATAAGCTTGATGAGGTCATCCAAGTGACTTGGAACATATTCTTATTAGAATGGCATCTTCTTCTAACAAGTTCAGTTCAAATAAAAATATAGCCTCTTGAATTTTATGCAAGATAATGTGAGCACGACAGGGAGTACAAATTAATCATGAGAAGTTAGAACTACGGGGAGTAAAAATTAATCATGAGAAGTTAGAACGACAGGGAGTATTTACGGCATGCATGTGACAAGAAAAGTGACACCAAGCAAGGATAAGGTTGTTGGAGTGACCTCCTTGTAATTGTTAATCCAAAAGTTGCTTCTCTTTCCTTGCACGATATTGCAATGGGGAAAAGTGTCTGGTGTACCTTGTTTATCTTTGTTGCAGTGATTATGACAGTGTTAATATTCATGTTACACATACACCTGCAGGAGTTATTCTTGGAGGCATTTGTGGAGGATGCTTATCAGAATGCCCTGAAGGGACGCAAAAAGTCAATTGCCTACGATAACCTTTGTAAGTTGGTTCTTAGTCAACTAATCTGGGAACCCTTTCATCCTTTTATCGTCTATGCTGCTTGAAAGATAGTTGATGTCGAAATGAAGAGCCTTTCTAGACCACACAGTGGATACGATACATTTGATATGATACCCATTAGTTAAGAAAGACATTACACTTGCTTACCCTAGTGTTTGATACATTGGACATATTGTTTTCCCAAAGAACCAGATACACCGGTCTCTGCTCGATGCCCAATCTTGTATACCAAAGATGAAATGTTCTTTATTAATTTTTCTACGAGTACCCTAAAGTTAATCATTATTTCCTCAACTGGTGGTTTTGATAAATCATTAAATCTGAATCGTTCTCTTGTCAATTCCAAGTAAATGTAAACCCATGGGCATGTGCGGCTGCAGTCTGAAAGTGGTTATATTTGATATAAACATGGATAATCATCGTATCAGTTGTTATTCACCCATCAAAGTCCTGGACATGCATATACTTCTCCGATGGATGGATGGATGGATTGCCCCAATGACCACGGCAACTATAACTGAAACCCCTGCTCTTTGGTTATCCCTTCCATTTCCGTATTCATTTTTTTCTACTTGTGGCAGTAGTAGGTACTTGTCAATTGACATGAAATGTATTATTTACTCATGTTTGCAGCGGCGGGTGTGTGCAATGAGAAACGGTACAAGTTTCTATCAGGTGAAGCTTATCCTATGCTACCGTTCAAATGTGCATACGTTTTTTGGATGTAGCAAAGACTGGGTGGTGCTGACATACATTTGTGTGTGTTTTGCCTACAGATTTCGTGCCGCTGAGGGTGACCGCTGGAGATGCACTCAAGGCTGTGGTGGAGCGGTCTTAGACAGAGGAGGTGTCAGTCCTAGACCATGAGGGAGACACGCATGATCGCCATAGGTTCTCTTGTCGTGCGCTAAGCTAGCCTGTGCTGTTTTGTAGGGAGGGAGACGGTGGAGGTAGGGTTGTCTGGGCTACTATGTTCTTCTATAGTAGGTTAGGTTGAGACCAGCGTAGTTTATGGAGAATGTATGTTGTGCGAATTTATGGAGAATGTAGGCTGAGACCAGCGTAGTTCATGGAGAATGTATGTTGTGCGAATTGGAGTAGTTCATGGAGAATGTATGTTGTGCGAATTGGAGCGGCAACCCACCCACCCCTTGTGGCAATGCATGTTGATGTGTGTCTGGTCTGAATTACCTGCAGCTCGCTCGCTTGATTTTGTTTGTTGCGAATTGGAGTACTTTTTACTGTATCACGATACGAAATCTGGATGTGTCTTGTCCTGTGGGAGAAGCTAAAAATTGACTTGTTTTGTTAGCCGGAACCTGCTTCGTAATACATATGTTTGAGGGTCAACTAATTCTGGACTGCGGAGGTACTAAATAAAGTACATGCTTAGTATGTACTCCTACATGTTTAATACTTTCTTCGTAAACTAATATAAAAGTATTTAGAACACTACTTTAGTAGTCTAAACACTTTTATATTAGTTTACAGAGAAAATACGAAACAAAGTATGTACTTATACTTCATAACATATGTTGAGTATGTGGTTTCGTCTTAACTAGAAGGATTAAACGAGCGTTGCTGCGCCGTTGGTGTTGTTGTGTTTTTATAAACTAGTAATCTGACACGTGCAACGCATGTATAACCATAAAAGAATATACTCATTCATTCTTATTAGTAGGTATTATTAAATAAAAACCAAAAGATAACATAATAATGTATTAATATAACAGAATCCATTACATTATTGTCTGTGAATCATTTTTTACAGAGCCTAACCTGTACATCAGGCATTTGTCAAACATAGCTCCCGTATGCTTCTCTACAAACGCTTTATAGGATTTTCCATTCAGGTAGTGTTTGCAAAACAAAGACGGCTCTTCACTCAAAAGATAATAAAGTTTCAAGCATCCCAAATGTCATGAGAACCAGAGATATCATCCTGCTTGACCTGATAAAAATATGTAAATCCAAAAATTGAAAAAAAATATGGGGGTACTAATTAGTTTAAGAAAACATTCAAAAAGAGAGCGTACATACTCCATGCTACTAAGGCATAGTATGAAAGTGCATTCAAAAAAAAGCATGGTATGACAGTGTGTTCATGCTGACCATAGATAATTTTTGTTGTTTCCTTCAACTAAGAAACCTTCAGAAATTTTTTGGCTTCTTTATTACATTTCTCTTAACACAAAAGACAAAACTAAAAAGTCTGGTTGATTTGCTGGTCTGCACAAATATTATAAGCATGCTCCCAGGCAACTATTTTGAAATATGAACACGATTGGAGTCCTGCTAACGGATAGGAAAATTATAATTGATAAATAAAAGGAATTGTATGATCCAGCCACTAATGGTGGATACAAAGATATAATCCCGAAGCAGCACTTGTATGCAATTAAACTCATCTCTTAAAGTCTGAGGATATAATCATGGGAATCCTCCAAAGAATCAGTGGATTTCAGTCCAAGGATTTCACCAGCTAAGTCAACATTTCTATAAATTTCAGATTATAGAAAAAAAAATTCCTAACTCCAAACTGTCTCACAAAGAAGAAAGAAGAAAGCCCGAATAAATAATACGCATTCTTTTGGGCGGGCCAAGGTAAAGAATTGCACATACTTTTGGCCGCAATATTTCAGTAGACATTAGTTACTATTTACTCTGTAAATTAATATAAGAGCATTTAAAATATTACTTTAGTAATCTAAACACTCTTATAATAGTTTGCAGAGGGAGTACTTAGGTATTTCGGAAAAAAAACTCAATTCTGAACTTTTGGCAAAAAAACTCAATTCTGAACCATATATTTAAAAACCAAATCAATTCTTCGCTAACTGGGCTTGCCCATAACCAGTTATGTAGTAACTAAATTACAATGTGTAAACTTGAAACAACAATTGACTTGATAATTCATGTTACGAAATTGCTAATTCAAAAAAAAGGCATAGTATGAAAGTGTGTTCATGCTGACCATAGATAATTTTTGTTGTTTCCTTAAACTAAGAAACCTTCAGAAAATTTTGGGCATCTTTATTACATTTCTCTTAACACAAAACTAAAAAGTCTTGTTGATTCGCTGGTCTGCAGAAAGATTATAAGCATGCTCCGAGGCAACTATTTTGAAACATGAACACGATTGGAGTCCTGCTAACGGATAGGAAAATTATAATTGATAAATAAAAGGAATTGTGTGATCCAGCCACTGATGGTGGATACAAAGATATAATCTCGAAGCATCACTTGTATGCAAATTAAACTCATCTCCTAAAGTCCGAGGATATGATCATGGGAATCCTCCAAAGAATCAGTGGATTTCAGTCCAAGGATTTCACCAGCTAAGTCAACATTTCTTTAAAATTCAAATTAAAGAAAAAAATTCCTAACTCCAAACTGTCTCACAAAGAAGAAAGAAGAAAGCCCGAATAAATAATACACATTCTTTTGGGCGGGCCAAGGTAAAGAATTGTACATACTTTTGGCCGCAATATTTCAGTAGACATTAGTTACTACTTACTCCGTAAATTAATATAAGAGCATTTAAAACACTACTTTAGTAATCTAAACACTCTTATAATAGTTTGCAGAGGGAGTACTCAGGTATTTCGGAAAAATAACTCAATTCTGAACTTTTGGCAAAAAAAAACTCAATTCTGAACCATATATTTAAAAACCAAATCAATTCTTCGCTAACTGGGCTTGCCCATAACCAGTTATGTAGTAACTAAATTACAATGTGTATACTTGCAAACAACAATTGACTTGATAATTCATGTTACAGAATTGCTCGTCCGTGCATTCAATTAGGGTAACTATGAATTTCAGATTTCTAGGTGTGTGTGCCAGATTTCTTTTATGAAACCAGAACAAAGTTATTTATGTGAATCTCTAGTTAGAAACCAACTGAAATAAATAAAATGTCTAATGTGAAAACTCATAAAACTGAATGGAATAAAGAAATAGCAGGATTGAGCACCACATACCAAGTGTTAGATGTCGAAAAGAGTAGTCGTTATCACTTTAAGGTCGATCCATCATGAAGGAAAGCCTGAACAAATGGTCAAATTCTGTAAAGAAAAACAATCAATATTGAGAGGACTGTTAACTACACCTCAAGGAGCATTTTGAAGCAGGGAAATTATATATCATGATTAACATTATCCTTGCCAAGTCAAGAATTTTTCCTTTTACAAGCTTGATCTCCCATATGAAGTATCTTATATATACAACATAGCAAGGTAGCCTATATGAAATAACAACTGGGACAATAAACCGAATTACTACTCAAGGTGAACGACCAAAAACTAATTGAAACGTGCAATTTCAGAATCCACTCCATCTCCTGTGCTGGTACTACGATCCATAACACTCAATGAGACCTTGAGATCTACCTAAAGGCCTAAAACCCCTACCTCATACTTAATACTCCTTCCATTCCTAAATATTTGTCTTTCTAAAGTATATAGACATAATTTAGAGTTTAAGTTCACTCATTTTGCTCCGTATGTAGTCCATACTTGAAGCTCTAAAAAGACAAATATTTAGGAACGAAGGATGTACTAATGATGTGACATGCATCCTATGAAAAAAAGAACATGCAGAATACAAGCATGGTGGTGAGTGGAACTGGGAAAGGCAGCAAGGGAGCGTGTACCTATACAAGGGGGATGCTGCCATGCAACAATCCCTTGGCTCACTCATGGTCTGCTGCACCGAGCAATGCAAGTGGATACTCTGACCGTTTGAATGCAACGAACTTTCAGAATTTAATGTATCCGTCAAGCACTTCTCAAGGCGGAGTTCCTGGTCAATCACCTCAATTGAAGGCATCGTCGATGAGAGTGTCAACTCCATCTTCAGTTGCCTCTATACCTGCTGCATCCTCACCTTCTAATTTGATTATGATGAAGAACAGTGGTCTCCAGCAACAACAAGCAAAAGCTCTGCAGGCTCTCCCCATCCCAAATTACCAGTCACAAAGCATGAGTTCGTCAAAGATTGGGCACTCCCTTACTAATCTTTCTAGTGGAGGAGGAGGGGACCTATCTCGATCTTCAAATGCTCCTGTTGCTTTTGGTTCGCCATCTACTTCAGTCTCCAAAAGTATTGGTGGTAGCCCACCTGCATCTGGAAGTGCGAAGGGTGGCCAGCCAGTTGTCCAATTGTCATCGCCTCAACAACATGCAGCCAAGAACTCTCCTTCGACTTCTGGATCCAAGTCAGCCTCCACAAATCACTACAGCAGTATGCCTATGCCATCTATCCTTGGTCAGCAGCCAAACATGGCTCACTCTGGCGGTAAGCAGCAGTCCCATGGACCCTCATTGAAGCAACATCAACCATTCTCGCAAGGCCACTTCTTCATCTCCAATGCGTTCGCACCACCACAAGGTCCGCCTCAGCATGTAAATGCTGGAGTTGGTGCTGTCCTCTACCAAAAGCGCTCGACTGACAAGACGCGGCAGCAGCAACAGCAGAATGTTGTATCTGGTTTGTCTGCTATGCTCTCTCTTGGTTCCATGTCAATGTCCACAGCTGCGATTCCAGCTAATGCAGGGAAGGCAGCCGGCAGTAACATGAAGGCCAATCTTCATCCAACTGCTGGTGATTACCCTGACTAACATGGTCAATACAATAGTCATTTACAAAATATTTTGGGGATGGATGCCAAACAGTACAGAGGCATAACAACTCATCTGCTTAAAACTGGATTAAACAAAGGGAATTTGTACAAACATGATGGGTTGTGCCTGATTTTTACAAGATATAGCGGACATCGATCACCTGGGTTCACGGGGCCGTAGCTACCAATCCTCCGGTGTTCTGTAATCCTGCACGGGATGCAAAACTGCCGCTTAGACTCCTCATCCATGCCCTGAGTATCCATTTCCCCATTCTATACTATACATGCTTCATAACCAACATTGGGGCATTTACTAAAAAATATTATGCAGCAAATAATGGTAGAAGAAAACAAGTAGGGATTGTACGTAGTATACATAAAAAAAGAAAGCAAGGATAGAGATAAGATGTACAACTGAAGATGAACAAAAAAGGAGTTGCTGCAGGTAGCTGTCCATGGACAGGTTCAGTATTTGCAACTGAACATCGAAAGAGAAGGTTTCAGGGGTGGTGGAACTCACCTGGGCCTCGATGGCATGCCACGGGCTGCTGGCAGCAGAGCAAGCAACGCGGGCGTGCTGTGCGGGGACCCGAGGACCGTGGATGCCCGACTTCCTGCTGCTTCCCAGCGCTCGAGTGTAGGGGGTGAAGCTAATGACACCACTATCTCTATAAGCAAAAAAGAAAATAAAAGAAAAAAAAACAGCCTTAAAACATGCAAAAGAGTGTCATCATGATGTGCAAGGAGTTGGGTACTGATATGACAAGGGGGCAGAGTAATTTGGTAGTAAAAATTGATTCCAGAATCATGATTGCCAATGAGCATCAATATCAGACTTCTATTGCTGAACATGGGGGGGTGACCAATATCTTGATTTCTATTAGCAAGTACTCTGTATGAAGCAAACTGGATGCGATAAACAAGCATTAGATTGTAATCATTTTAAAACCTAAACAAAACTACACTGGCACGCCTGCAAATGAAAGCATGTTCAGTGATAGTGAACATGCATATATAAATAAAATGACAGTAGCATGCAAATGAAACTATGCTTGGTGGTGGTAGTAGTACCGGGTGATCCTGTTGTCGGTGCATACTGAACTCACTGGCAAAGAGCTGGGAATAGATATGCCTTTTCCTCTGTTTACAAACCTGGACATCAGCATTCTCCATGTTGACACGAAGCAAATACTGGGCATTGAACACCAGTCGACGGTCCAACACACTGGTATCATCTACGCGATGGCTCAGAATTGAAGATACACATAGTTTCGACTCCATAGTTTATAGAACAATAAGCCATATGTTCTGGTAAGGGTTATGAAAAGAGAGAGGGAGAGGTTCTAAAGCAAAGTTTCAGACAACACCTACCGCTTCTCCTCCTGAGAATGTTGCGAAGGCTACAGAGAGGCAACAAAAATACACCATTATTGCTCCACTTCACCGGAAGAGTAGCATACTCATGAAGCCCCATAGAATAAATTACCCAGAAGATGCATATTTTAAGCATGTATATAAGCCATTACAAGAAGCTGGTAATAGATCGAGAGGAAAACTAAGGAAATGCCAAGAACCGATGGGTTTGTTCGCTTTGCTGAGCCCAAAAATATAATCTTGAACCAACCAGGACGGGAACAAGTCCCGGACCCTTTCAACGCCTGACATCGGCTTGCAAACCCTAACCAGCAGCCCACCCTAAGCCGCCAAGGGAAGCAGAACAGAGCAAATCGCCAACTACATCCGACGCCACGAACAGACGGGCGCCGATTCGGCGTCGAATCCCAAGAACCCGCCGCTACGCGCCCCCGCCGGGGGGCGCCGGGATTGCTTGCGCGCAAGGGGCGCGGGGATGAGATTCCGCGAGGGGAGGCGGGGGAGGGGGGACGGCGAGCGCGCGTACCTTCTCCTCGCCGCGCGAATCCGTGGAGATCGCCATGGCTGGCTGCGGAGCGGGGGAGGAGCGGTCGGGCAAGGGCAGGGCGGGTTTGGAATTGGGGCTTATCCGGATCGCGGATTTTGTAGGTTTACAGGCTCAACGGTCGGAGGAGGGGAGGCGGCGAGGTCGGAGGTCCGGGGGAAGGGCCATCGGGGAGGGAGAGGAGGGTCGGCGGGGAGGGAGAGGACGTCCGGCGTGCTGCGGGGCGCGGCGGTGGTGGAGAGGCGGAGAGGGTGGCCGATGGGGAGGGAGAGGAGACCCGACGGGGAGGGAGAGGGGTGCGGGGCGGGCGGCTTCGGGCGGTGCGGGGGCGGGCGAGCGAGCGATGCGGGCGAGGCGGGTGGCGGCGGCGGCGCCCGTGCTCGTGTCGATTAGAGGAGGAACGGCGGGGGCGGCTTCCTTGTCTCGCGTGTGCCAGAGGAGGATCGACGATGGCTCGTCCGCGCGGCGGCTACTCGCGTCCATCAACAGGCACGGTGGTGCATGGTGTGCACGGGTAGATTGGTTAGGATCTGATTGCAATCAGTTTTTTTCCCTTGCGTGATCGTAGGTAGGACGTGAACTTCCATATTTTTTTCAGCGGTGAAGTATGGTCAGTCAATGTAAATCACTAAGTGCACACAAAGAACGGGTTAGATCAAGGTTAGCGGTTGGATTGAGTTTAGTGGGCCTAATCATGCGGTGGTAATGGGTCCATGTACATTTATGGGGTATGTTTAGAAAAATTTATGTTCGATCTTTTATTAGTAGTATAGATTAAATCAGCCTATTTGTTTTTAAAATATAGGTGCATCACATTTAAAAAAAATCAAAGCTCTTCAAGTTGACCAAATTTGTAGAGAACTATATTAGTATTCATAATATGAAGTTGCGATCATTAAATTCATCATGAAATAATTTTTCATATTTTATGCTAATGTTTTTTACTTCGAACTTAGTCGAAGTTAAATAAATTTAATTTTTCAAAAGAAAAATATACCTTATATTTTGAAACCGAGGAAGAATTTGATTTGGTTAGTGTGAGAGGTGATGGCTTATGTTTTTCTATTTTATTTATAATGCGGTGTTTTGATGGGGTTTTCGTGATGTGATTCCGTGTTATGTGCTAATCAATCGATATTTACTGCATATGCTATTTTGATGTTACAATAATATACTTTTAGGTGACGATGGGTGCATGGGACTGATGTATTATTATAAATCAATTGTTAATGATTAATTATAAAAGTCGTTGACCACAAATCATGAACCCAATCCTAAATCGAATACCTCAATCGAATCAATAGCTTTAAAATTAAGGTGCATAGTAAACTAAAAGAATTGAATAGTCAAGCTTGTTGAGAAATTATTGACCGGCCAAAATTGGGTAATCAAATTCTAATTGGAAACTTCAATTGATTGTGAGGCCTTTAATCCTAGAAAGATTAGTCGTATGGTATATAGGGTGTAATTACTGCTATCTGAACATTTGATCAATTTATTCTTCTTACCAATGCTAACCAATCAATCAATCAACGAAAAATTACACCCTACCACCAAACAGGTTGACGGTAGCTGAGGGAGTTTCATATTAAGAGGTCCTCGGACAGTCGGGTTGTCCCTCATGGGCCGATCATATAGGTTGCGTTATTGAAGAACTGGATTGTTTGACGACTACGTGATCAGGATGGAAAGCTCCGAAGACAAGCGTGCACTCCAAGGCAAGATGACCTGTTCGGCCCGTCTACTATCGATCTATGTCTCTAACATGTAACCCTAGGGGTTCTGGTGTCTATATAAACTAGAGGCCCTTGTACGTAGAGGGGGATTATCTCATCTAGGGGTAGCTTATACGATCTTGAGGTAGATCATCTCTGCAATTATCGTTTTTCATCAATATAATCAAGCAGGACGTAGGGTTTTACATCTTCAAGAGGGCCCGAACCTGGGTAAATATTGTCTCTTCCTCTCTCCTGCAACCCAACGATCTAGGCTCCATAGTTCGGGACCCCCTACCCGAGATTATTGTTAGATCCAAGTTTCTATCAATTGTCCAATGTAATTTATTTACCCACCGTTGTTATGCTCATGAGATAGATGCCTCTAGTGAACGCTATAGCCGGCAGGTCCATTCACTTTGTATAAGGTTTACTACAATTTATTTTATACTTATCTATCTATCACTATCACTATTGATCCTTGCAATTAACGCGTACAAGGAGATTGATAAACCTTTTGTCTGTGCTGGGTGCAAGTATTTTATGTGTGTGTGCAGGTATCGTTGACGTTCGTTTGCGTGAGTCTTTTACTGGTTTGATAAATCTTGATTCTTAAATGAGGAAAATATTGTCTACTACTATATTACATCATCCTTCTTCTTCGGAAAAATCGCAATGCCTATCACAAGTAGGATTATGACGGAGGCAAGGTGACCATCGCGCGCGGCAACCGAGGAGATTGTAAGCTTTTTCTTCTTCTTGCTCAACTTGTTGACTAATTGATTCGTTCATTCAATGTTGTTCAACACATTGTGCAACCCGCACGCGCTGTCGTGATGTACCACATGATAGAAGGACTCCATTTAGACACACGCCCTGTTGGATAAAGCTGAAGGGGCAGTATGTGTGGGACGAGATGATCCGCTCATGAAAACTTCTCGAACATTAGGTTAATCTTGCAGAACTTGAAATATTATTGTGCCGACTTATTTACGTGCTATGTATAGATGATTTGAACTATTTTCTATCCAAACTCTGATGAAAACCTTGGTGTTTGCATGGATTTTATTCAGTTAATTAAAACCTGGCTTGAGATGTATGCGAGCAGCATTGGATGGCCGTCTCTTGCATATGTGTTCACACGTTGGTCCTTGTAATGCAGGAGCAAATTTATGGATCAGCGTTGAAAGCGTTCGAAAAATTTATGGATTCGTGCTTGCAGCACAATCTACGGCTACGTTTAGGACTATACATTTATTTTTCCGAATAGACCAGGGCTATACATTATGCCGATTAGGAGTTGGTAGTGTTGCTTTTCAACGTAGCGCGCCGGCCGGAGTTCCTTCCAAGCGTCAACGCCTCGATCGATGCCGTGCGGTGAGCACGGCTGCCGTCCGTCGCCGACTCCGACGGCGTCGCGCAACAGCCAGAGTACCGTATATGATTATTATATCAAGCCGTTGGTATCAAGCTGGCTGTCTGCATGCACTTGTCACTTTCCGTGAGTACAAATTCGATCAGTACATAGTCGTTGAATTGTACCTGAATCTTGTTTGGTTGGCACTTGGCACCGTCAACAAGCGTGCCAAACATTGATTGATGTGCGCAACCGCCAGAAGAAGGACGGAGAAGCGCAGCTCGTGTCGTGTCGTGTCGCAACTCGCATGTGTATACATGGGCAGGCAGATAGAACGTCAACGCCGAAAGAAAGAAGGAATTGGTTGGTTCTCGACGGACCAATCTTTCTTGCGTCCACCTCGTCTGGTCCATGCAATGCAATGCAGTTTGCAGTTGGCCTTGTGTGATCTACTGATTTCTTCATTGATCATCAATAGGGTATTTATACATGGATTGCCGCCTCTTAGCAGCGTCGGTTACAAAAGAGATGACGCCTGTAGGAGGCGCCTGTTCGGGGGTGAACAGACGTCTGTCACACTTGATAGCGTCCGTACGGAACGGTATGGTTTTGGACAGAAAGTTAACTGCCATAGGCAGCTAATATCTAATCCTAACAGGCCTGTACCATCACACTAGTATCTCCTTGGGCTCTGTGGCCACATATATACATGATTTAATCGCAAAGTTGGGTCCAAACACACACAAATCAAACGAGGTTTTTTCTCAATAAATAAATAAATAAATAAGAGGTCGCTTCAAATGGAGTAAGTAGCGTCCAAGGCCACAGCTTTGAGTAGAAACGACGGGTCAAAACAACATGAGCAAGAAATGCAGAGACGCGTTGCGCGCTTTGCATTCTCATGACTGACGACGCTTCCTTCCTTCACGCGGCCGACAGACACCCAGAAAATAAACTAAGAGAAAGAAGACCATTTGTTTGTTATTCAAGTCTGTCCCCAGCTAAGCTGACGCAGGCAACCACGCAGCTACATGGAACAAAATTCACTCCTACTGTCTCCACTGAACCCAGATCTGGGGTTTACCAGCTACCTGTATTTTTTTTCACACTACCGTCCCATAATATAAAATCATTGTTCACACTAGTTTGTTTATATTATGAGAACAAGGAAATAGTGTATATTGAGTTAATTACATCGGCGATACAACTATTTACTTGAAATTAACAGATTCATAAACAAACTTGAAAACCCCACAAAACTCATACACAAACTTATTTATTTTAACAGTTGACTATAAAACAACCCCGACTGTGACACATTGGCTGCGACGTCGCAAAGGGCCGCACCTGAATATTTGCACAAACTCGTCTATCATACAAAGAATTCAGAACACGTTCAACTGAAAAATCAGTACTACACACTGTAGTTTCATGTACAAATAAATCGGTAATATTGCACACAAAATTCAGACAAAATTACTATTAAATTCAGTAAATTTCAGTCACAATTCAATCAAAGGTCACAGTTTTGTCCAAAAATTCATACTTTTCATATATGAATACTAAATCCAGAGCATCGGTGTTCATATGATAGTCACGCATTGCACTGTGCAACATCAATCTACTTCGCCCTAAAATCAGGCATTCTTCACACTGCACTAATTTCTCCACTCAAATCTCCAGAATAACCAATGAATGTGCTCACGTGTTGGCCAATTCATATGATCAGTAACCCCTCAATCCTTTCCTCAAAAACATCCCCATTCATTGAATCCATGCGCCAAAACGGATGATCGGTGCTGCCAAAAAACCTAGCGAAAACAGGGGAAAGAAACGATCCCAAATATGACCGGACACATACCGCTTCCCTTGCCTTTGACGGGTTCACACCGGTGCACTGTTGATTGCCCCAAAGAGCTCAAGGAGATACCAAGGAAGACGAAAAGGCAGGGGTTACGGAAGGGTTAGCGAGGCCGGTTGACGAATATGTGACAATATGGGTATCCTCTTGAAATATGTCCATCCGCACACTTGACAAAGGACCAGTACGCGCTAATAATGCACATGGCCCGTGCCACATTCGAACGTAGGCCGATTCAGGCTGTTTTGTAGTCAACTGTCGTAGCAAACAAATTCATGTATGAGTTTTGTGGGGTTTTCAAGTTTGAGTACGAGTCTCTAATTAACTCGTGTATGCTGTACTAGTGACAAATGTGTTCAGTTCGAAATGCAATATGTCTATCTGTACTATAGTAGGAGTAGTCGTATACAAAAAGAAAAAGATAGTAGAAAAACTGGTGTAGTATAAAATCTTGTCTTCCTCGATCCATCGATCGCCTCCACCTCCACATCAATCAACACTAATCAAAGAATATTTATGTAATCATATCGGAGCCCCAACCCAAGAATGGATCTAAGTGATCAGGGTAGTAACACGGATCAAAACGAGGATATGTGTGTCGGGCATTGCATCTCCGATCGATCGACCGGTCTCTGCACGCCGTTGCACGGATCTCAAAACCGATCAGACGAGCTCGAGGCGCGCCGAGTAGTCGGCGTACCTGGACCGCCGGATGTTGGCCTGCCGCTTCCGGTACACCACGGCGGCCAGGCAAAGCACGGCGGTGGCGGAGAAGACGCCCACCACCACGCCAGCCTTCTTCCCGCCGTTCATCTCGCCCTCCCCGTGCCGCCTCTCCTCGTCCACCGCCCGCTGCTCCTCCGCGCCGCCCGTGCCGGCCTTCACCTCCATCGCCGCCGGGGCGGGCGCAGGGGACTTCACCTTCTTCTTGTCGTAATCCTCCTCGTCGTCGTCGTCGCCTTCCTTGTCGGCGGCGCCTGGGGCGGGGGCGGGCGCGGCGGCGGAGCGCAGGGGCGACGACGGCGCCGGGGAGTGCGCCGAGGTGGGGGCCTCGGCGGGGGACGTCTCGGTGGGCGCCGGAGGGGACGCCGCCGTCGCCTTCTTCTTATCCTCGCCGGAGGAGAGCGCGGGGGCGGGGGCCAGGGAGGGGGACGCAGCGGATCCGTTGCTGTCGTCGTCGTCGGAGTCGGCCTCGGGGCGGAGGAGCGGGGACGCGGCGGGCGCGCCGGACGACGGCGGCTGCGAGATGGGGCTCTGCGCGGCCGCCGCCGCCACGAGGAGCAGGAGGCAGATCAAGGAGGGCAGCGGCAATGCCATCATGTCGCTCCTGGAGACCGAGATCGAGGGAGACGGTGGCGTCGGCGGCGAGGCGGTGCGGATCTGGGAGCGGCGGCGAGGTGGGCTGGGTTGGTGGTGCGGTGAGGAGGATTATATAGGTGGTTGGTTGGGGCTGGCGGCCGGTGGCAGGAAAGGTGCGTGTGGTGGATCCGATCATTGGTTGGACTGCGACGGATCAGCGGCGGCCGACACCAGTGTGGTGAAAGGAAGGACACGTGGACGGCTGGGATGCCGCCAAAAACACCAGCCTCAACGATGCCCCATGTGAGTTTTGATTTGCTTCCAAGGAATTCAGTTGAATTTGGCTCACAAGCCGCGTGAGATGGCCAAATTTTGTCTGTCAAGCAACTCATTGCTGCTCATGGCCATGTCCATACGCCGTGCCTAACTTGAGACGTCGAGGCATAGCAAAGGCCCGCGGCACCCATCTTCTCGAGGCACCAGGAAATCTTACGCGATTTAGATTTAGCAATTCAACCGAGGTCATCGATGAGTGCTTATAAACCTGAGAGAAACACCTAGATATCAATACAATTCCGTCGAGAGCTTTACTAAATTTTGGCTCTGATCCGACGAACCCCTTACGGCTACTCCAACATCGTCCATCACCGACCGTGACGGTAATTCAATGGGTGATGCTCATGCTTTCGCACACATATGATGAATGTAGCGGTGTCCAAAGAAGTTAGAGCTTGCTTGGTCTGGAGCCAAACTTTTTTTGGCATCCCTAATACACCTTGCGTGTGGAATTACTTGTCGCTTAAATGAATATATCTAGAACTAAAATACATTTATATACATTTATTCCTATGACAAGTATTTTTAAACAGAGGGAGTAGTAAATTGTTAACCGATTTGGTAGGCTAATTTTTTCTTATAATCAAACACTTGCCATAATTGTCATATGTTGCCAATTATGAGCTTTACTAGAATTTGGCCGGAATCCAATCAAATCCGTTTTCGTCGGACATGATGAAGTTTCTACACATGAGCTCATATGCACCCTTGTGAATAGTAAAACCAATGCACCCTTGTGAACCCCTTAGGGCAACTCCAACATTGTCCATCACCAACGGTGACAGTAGTTAAATGCGTTACCGTCGTGCTTTTGCACGCACATGATAAATTTATCGATATCCAAAGAACTTAGAGCTTGCCTGGTTTGGAGCCAAACTTTTTTTGCCAACCCTAATGGTAAATTATTACCCGATTCAGTGGGCTCAATTTTTATGACAATTCATCTAATCAAACACTAGCCAAAATTCTCAAATGTTGCCAGTTATGAGCTTTACCAAAATTTGGCTCGAATCCAATGAAACCCCTCTGACATGAAGGCCGAGTTCTTTTCAGCTTTTGATTCTTCAGAATCAGCTTTTGGGAAACTTAGTAGTAGCGATGCAAATTTGCACGCACTGTTGCTACTTAGCAGCAGCGCCGGATTGGACAAGCGCTACTAATAATACTCATAGCAGTAGCGCTAGATCTGTAAAATGCGCTACTGCTAAACGTGGACCGATGAGGCCATCGACGGCAGCGGTAGCAGCAACCCTCAGATGAAAAAAACGTTACTGATAAGTTCAATAGCGGTAGTGCTGCATTACAAAAAGCACTACTGCTAACTTATCAGTATCGCGGTTCTAACCAACGCTACCGCTACTTTAGTTAGCTGCCTCCTAACTCCCCGGATCCCCCACTCCTTCCCACTCTGTTCGATCCCCTCTCTCCCTCTCCCCCGATCCAGCGTGCCGCCCTCGCCTCGCGACCCGAATCACAGCCCCGTCGTGTGCTCGTCACCGCCAGACGTCGTCGCCCCCCTCTTGTGCTCAACGCCGCCGCCCCCTCCAGACACTGCCGCCCCCCTTCCAGACACTGCTGCCCCCCTCCAGACGTCGCCACCGCCCTCCAGGTAGCACCGCCGCCCCCTCTCCCACTCGCCCCCAACCCCCTCCAGAAGAAGAAGAAGGAGAATAAGAAGAGGAGGATAAGTAGAAGAAGAGGAGAAGGAGAAGAAGAAGAGAAAAAAAGACTCTATTTGTTTATTTTATGCTAGGTTAATTCTGTTTTTTAATATTTTTTGTCATTTAATTGCTATTGTTATTAGGTTACTGCTATTGTTCCACTAGGTTGTGGAGATTGTGTTGGAAATATGCCCTAGAGTCAATGATAAATATTTACTATTATAATTCCTGTTTAAAGATAATCGTTTATTATCCATGCTATGATTGTATTGAATGAAAACATAGATACATGTGTGGATATATAGACAAAACAATGTCCCTAGCAAGCCTCTAGTTGGCTAGACCAGTTGATCAATGATAGTCAAGGTTTTCTGACTATATGTAAGTGTTGTCACTTGATAACTGGATCACATCATTGGGACAATCATGTGATGGACTAGACCCAAACTATGAACGTAGCATATTGATCGTGTCATTTTATTGCTATTGTTTTCTGCGTGTCAAGTATTTATTCCTATGACCATGAGATCATATAACTCACTGGCACCGGAGGAATACCTTGTGTGCATCAAACGTCGCAACGTAACTGGGTGACTATAAAGGTGCTCTACAGGTATCTCCGAAGGTGTCCGTTGAGTTAGTGTGGATCAAGGCTGGGATTTGTCACTTCGTGTGACGGAGAGGTATCTCGGGACCCACTCGGTAATACAACATCACACACAAACCTTGCAAGCAATGTGACTAAGTGTAAGTCATGGGATCTTGTATTACGGAACGAGTAAAGAGACTTGCCGGTAACGAGATTGAAATAGGTATGCGGATACCGACGATCGAATCTCGGGCAAGTAACATACCAAAGGACGAAGGGAATGACATACGGGATTATATGAATCCTTGACACTGAGGTTCAACCGATAAGATCTTCGGAGAATATATGTAGGATACAATATGGGCATCCAGGTCCCGCTATTGGATATTGACCAAGGAGTGCCTCGGGGCATGTCTACATAGTTCTCGAACCCGCAGGGTTTGCACACTTAAGGTTCGATGATGTTTTAGTATAGTTGAGTTATATGTGTGGTTAACGAACGTTATTCGGAGTCCCGGATGAGATCATGGACGTCACGAGGGTTTCCGAAATGGTTCGGAAACGAAGATTGATATATAGGATGGTTTTATTTGGTCACCGGAAAGTTTCGGACAATTCCGGCAGTGTACCGGAAGTGACGAATGGGTTCCGGGTGTTTACCGGGACAGGCCCACCCACCCGGGAGTGAGCCCAAGGCCCTAGAGTGGCGCCACAAGTCCTTAGTGGGCTGATGGAGTCAGCCCAAGGAGCCCATGGTGCCACATAAGAAAATACCAAAAAAAAAAAGAAAAAGAAAAAGAAAAAGGGAAAGAGGGAGGTGGGAAGGAAGAGGAGGACTCCTCCTTCCCAAACTAAATTGGAGGAGGAGTCCTCCTCCTCCTAGCGACGGCGCACCCTTGAGGGCCTTGTCCCTCAAGGCTAGCCCCTCCCCCGCCCTGTTGGAATTATGCCCTAGAGGCAATAATAAATATAGTTATTATTATAATTCCTGTATCAAGATAATCGTTTATTGTCCATGCTACAATTGTATTGAATGAAGACTTATATACATGTGTGGTTACATAGACAAAACACTGTCCCTAGCAAGCCTCTAGTTGGCTAGCCAGTTGATCAAAGATAGTCAGGGTCTTCTGATTATATACAAGGTGTTCTTGTTTGATAACTGGATCACGTCATTAGGAGAATCACGTGATGGACTAGACCCAAACTAATAGGCGTAGCATGTTGATCGTGTCATTTTGTTGCTACTGTTTTCTGCGTGTCAAGTATTTGTTCCTATGACCATGAGATCATATAACTCACTGACACCGGAGGAATGCTTTGTGTGTATCAAACGTCGCAACATAACTGGGTGACTATAAAGATGCTCTATAGGTATATCCGAAGGTGTTCGTTGAGTTAGTATGGATCGAGACTGGGATTTGTCACTCCGTGTGACGGAGAGGTATCTCGGGGCCCACTCGGTAATACAACATCACACACAAGCCTTGCAAGCAAAGTGACTTAGTGTAAGTTGCGGGATCTTGTATTACGGAACGAGTAAAGAGACTTGCCGGTAAATGAGATTGAAATAGGTATGCAGATACTGACGATCGAATCTCGGGCAAGTAACATACCGAAGGACAAAGGGAATGACATACGGGATTATATGAATCCTTGGCACTGAGGTTCAAACGATAAGATCTTCGTAGAATATGTGGGATCCAATATGGGCATCCAGGTCCCGCTATTGGATATTGACCGAGGAGTCACTCGGGTCATGTCTGCATAGTTCTCGAACCCGCATGGTCTGCACACTTAAGGTTCAATGTTGTTTTATGCGTATTTGAGTTATATGGTTGGTTACCGAATGTTGTTCGGAGTCCCGGATGAGATCAAGGACGTCACGAGGGTTTCCGGAATGGTCCGGAAACGAAGATTGATATATAGGATGACCTCATTTGTTTACCGGAAGGTTTTCGGAGTTACCGGGAATGTACCAGGAATGACGAATGGGTTCCGGGTGTTCACCCGGGGGGGGGGGGCAACCCACCCCGGGGAAGCCCATAGGCCTTGGGGGTGGCGCACCAGCCCTTAGTGGGCTGGTGGGACAGCCCAAGAAGGCCCTATGCGCCAAAGGATAAGAAATCAAAGAGAAAGAAAAAAAAAGAGGAGGTGGGAAAGGAGAGAAGGACTCCACCTTCCAAACCTAGTTGGATTCGGTTTGGAAGGGGAGGACTTCCCCCCTTGGCTCGGCCGACCCCCTTGGGGCTCCTTGAGCCTCAAGGCAAGGCCCCCCCTCTCCCACCTATATATACGGAGGTTTTAGGGCTGATTTGAGACAACTTTTCCACGGCAGCCCGACCACATACCTCCACGGTTTTTCCTCTAGATCGCGTTTCTGCGGAGCTCGGGCGGAGCCCTGCAGAGATCAGATCACCACCAACCTCCGGAGCGCCGTCATGCTGCCGGAGAACTCATCTACCTCTTCGTCTCTCTTGCTGGATCAAGAAGGCAGAGATCATCGTCGAGCTGTACGTGTGCTGAACGCGGAGGTGCCGTCCGTTCGGCACTAGATCGTGGGACGGATCGCGGGACGGTTCGCGGGGCGGATCGAGGGACGTGAGGACGTTCCACTACATCAACCGCGTTCACCAATGCTTCTGTTGTGCGATCTACAAGGGTACGTAGATCGGAAATCCCCTCTCATAGATGGACATCACCATGATAGGTCTTCGTGCGCGTAGGAATTTTTTTGTTTCCCATGCGACGTTCCCCAACAGTGGCATCATGAGCTAGGTTCATGCGTAGATGTCTTCTCGAGTAGAACAGAAAAGTTTTTGTGGGCGGTAATGTGCGTTTTGCTGCCCTCCTTAGTCATTTCTTGATTCCGCGGTATTGTTGGATTGAAGCGGTTTGGACCGACATTACTCGTACGCTTACGAGAGACTGGTTTCATCGCTACGAGTAACCCCGTTGCTCAAAGATGACTGGCAAGTGTCGGTTTCTCCAACTTTAGTTGAATCGGATTTGACCGAGGAGGTCCTTGTATAAGGTTAAATAGCAATTCATATATCTCCGTTATGGTGTTTGCGTAAGTAAGATGCGATCCTACTAGATACCCATGGTCACCAGGTAAAACATGCAACAACAAAATTAGAGGACGTCTAACTTGTTTTTGCAGGGTATGCTTGTGATGTGATATGGCCAATGATGTGATGTGATATATTGGATGTATGAGATGATCATGTTGTAATAGATAATATCGACTTGCACGTCGATGGTACGGCAACCGGCAGGAGCCATAGGGTTGTCTTTAAACTAACGTTTGTGCTTGCAGATGCGTTTACTATTTTGCTAGGATGTAGCTTTAGTAGTAATAGCACGAGTAGCACGACAACCCCGATGGCGACTTGAAATATTTGACCCGCCTTTTTATAAGAGTCTTTCATAGCGCTTAATTTGCCATGGATGAAACAATTCTTATCACCCTCCTGTCTTAAGCTTTGAGAATAGCATATGTGAAAACAAACAAACTATAGATATTTTCACCAAGCATCAGAAAGAAAAGGCTTAAAACCTTCAGGGCTATGCCACAACGAAAAATAGCAGCAGTGATTTCGTCGGCTCATAAGGTCGCGACAGGGGGAGGCGAGTCAGAAAACTCGTGACCCCATCCTAAATGCAGGTTTCGTCGGCTCATAAGGTCGCGACAGGGGGAGGCGAGTCAGAAAACTCGTGCACCCACCCTAAATGCAGGTTTCGTCGGCTCATAAGGTCGCGAGAGGGGGAGGCGAGTCAGAAAGCTCGTGCACCCACCCTAAATGCAGGTTTCGTCGGCTCATAAGGTCGCGACAGGGGGAGGCGAGTCAGAAAGCTCGTGCACCCACCCTAAATGCAGGTTTCGTCGGCTCATAAGGTCGCGACAGGGGGAGGCGAGTCAGAAAGCTCGTGCACCCACCCTAAATGCAGGTTTCGTCGGCTCATAAGGTCGCGACAGGGGGAGGCGAGTCAGAAAGCTCGTGCACCCACCCTAAATGCAGGTTTCGTCGGCTCATAAGGTCGCGACAGGGGGAGGCGAGTCAGAAAGCTCGTGCACCCACCCTAAATGCAGATTCTGTCGACTCAGACGGTCGCAATAGGATGACACAATTTGCTTTTTAATAGAGAAGCCCCCAAGTCGGGGAATATTTTATTACTTCATAATTAAACTGAAAAACTTACAAAGTGTAAAGCTTAAGAGCTTAAGTGTAGTAAGGCCGCAAATGAGCAATATTCCAGGGGCGAGTTGACTCAGCCTCCGTGGTCGGTCGATTAGGCCGAAGATCCACCAAATAGTAAGAGCCATTGCGGAGGTTCTTGCTGACGACGAACGGCCCTTCCCAAGGGGGTGACAACTTGTGCATGCCTGCTCGATCTTGTATTAGACGAAGCACTAAGTCGCCTTCCTGAAAGGTCCGACTCTTAACCCGGCGACTATGATAACGCCGCAGATCTTGCTGGTAGATAGCCGAACGGGCCGCAGCCAGGTCACGCACCTCCTCCAAGGCATCCAAAGAATCTTGACGCGCCATCTCATTATCTTGCTCCACATACGCGGCGACTCTAAGGGAGTCATGCCTTATGTCCGTAGGAAGAACAACCTCTGCTCCATAGACCAAAAAGAAAGGGGTGAATCCCGTGGACCGGTTCGGGGTGGTCCGAATACTCCACAGTACCGAAGGTAACTCTTCAATCTAACACCCTGGAGTCCTTTCCAGGGGAACCATGAGTCGGGGCTTGATCCCTCGCAAGACCTCCTGATTCGCCCGTTCTGCTTGCCTGTTAGATTGCGGGTGAGCGACCGCAGAAATATCCAGTCGGATATGTTCTCGACGACAAAAATCCTGCATCGCCCCTTGGGACAAGTTAGTACCATTATCAGTAATAATACTGTGCGGATATCCAAACCGGAAAAATCAGCTTCTTCAAAAATTTGACCGCTGTCTCCGGATCGCAAGCTCCAACAGGTTCCGCCTCAACCCACTTGGTGAATTTATCAACCGCCACCAATAGGTGGGTCTTCTTGTTGGAGGACATTTTAAAGGGACCAACCATGTCCAGCCCCCAGACTGCAAAAGGCCAAGTAATGGGAATCATTCTCAATTCTTGAGCCAGCACATGAGCCTGCCTCCCATAACGTTGGCACCCTTCGCATCGACGAACTATGTCTTCTGCATCTGCATGAGCCGTCAGCCAAAAGAAACCATGACGAAAAGCCTTTGATACCAAAGAACGTGACCCGGCGTGATGTCCACAGTCTCCGGAATGAATGTCATTTAGGATCGCGCATCCTTCTTCGGGGGAACACATCGCTGAAAAACCCCAGAAGCGCTTCGTTTATACAACTCGCCATTAATGATGACCATGGATTTGCTGCGCCGAACGATCTGGCGAGCCAAAACTTCGTCAGTGGGTAACTCACCACGAGTGAGATAAGCCAGATAAGGGAGAACCCAATCCAGAATGACATGGAGAGCTGCCACGAGCTGAGACTCGGGATCTGGTATCGCCAATTCCTCCTCTGAGGGTAAAACCACGGATGGTTTATGCAAGATATCCAGAAAAACATTAGGGGGAACCGGTTTTCTCTATGAGCCGAGTTGCGAGAGGGCATCAGCTGCCTCGTTGAGGCGCCGGTCAATATGGTCCACCTGATAGCCATGAAAATAACCCGCCACGTCAGACACAGCTCGCCTGTAAGCCGCCATCATGGGATCCCGAGAGTCCCAGGTACCCGAAACTTGTTGCGCCACCAAATCGGAGTCGCCAAAACACCTGACTCGTGTTAGGTTCATCTCTTTTGCGAGTCGCAAGCCATGAAGCAAAGCTTCATATTCCGCCGCATTATTAGTGTAGGGAAACATGAGTCGGAGAACGTAACAGAACTTATCTCCTTGAGGGGATACTAACACCACACCGGCCCCCAAGCCTTCCAGCTGCCTAGATCCATCAAAGTAAATAGTCCAGTAGGTAAGGTCAGGCCGGTCTTCCGGAGCCTGTAGCTCGGTCCAGTCGTTAACGAAATCAACTAGTGCCTGGGATTTGATAGCTGTGCGGGGAGTATATTGTATGTGATGAGACCCAAGCTCTATCGCCCATTTGGCGATTCGCCCTGTTGCCTCCCGATTCTGGATAATGTCACCAAGGGGAGCAGAACTAACCACTGTGATCGGGTGCTCCTGGAAGTAATGCTTAAGCTTTCGACTCGCCATAAACACCCCATAGACCAGTTTTTGCCAATGCGGGTATCGCTGTTTGGAAAGAGTTAACACCTCGCTGATAAAATATATTGGGCGTTGCACTGGGTATTCCTTCCCTTCTTCCTTTCTTTCAACGACCACGGCCACACTTACTGCTTTGGAATTCGCCGCGATATACAGAAGCATAGGCTCCTTTTCAGTCGGGGCTGCCAGGACCGGCGGGTTAACCAATTGGCGTTTGAGGGCCTCAAGCGCCTGGTCTGCCTCATTTGTCCACACGAATCGATCAGACTTCCTTAATAATTGATAAAGAGGAATCGCCTTTTCCCCTAGGCGACTCACAAAACGACTTAAAGCCGCAATGCGACCTGCCAACCGTTGAACTTGATTAACATTCGCCGGCTTTCCGAGAGAGGTAACCGCTTCGATCTTGTCCGGGTTAGCCTCGATGTCGCGCTCCGATACCAAGAAACCCAGCAATTTTCCTGCAGGTACACCAAAAACCCACTTGGTAGGATTTAACTTCATCTGATATACCCGTAAATTATCAAAAGTCTCCTTAAGGTCTTCCAATAGCGTCTCCCCCTGGCGGGTCTTGATCACAATATCGTCGACATAGGCATGGACGTTGCGACCAATTTGGTTACGAAGACAATTCTGGATACAGCGTTGATAAGTCGCCCCCGCGCTTTTGAGTCCGAAAGGCATGGACACATAGCAACAGGCCCCGAAGGGGGTTATGAAAGCCATCTTCTCCTGATCTTCCACGGCCATCTTGATCTGGTGATATCCTGAATAGGCGTCCAGAAAACACAATCGTTCGCATCCCGCCACCGAGTCAATGATTTGATCGATGCGGGGAAGAGCGAAGGGATCTTTGGGACAAGCCCTGTTGAGGTATGTATAGTCAATGCACATACGGAAAGTGCCATTCTTCTTGAGTACCAACACCGGGTTAGCCAACCATTTGGGGTGAAAAACTTCCACGATGAAACCGGCGGCTAAAAGGCGGGCGACTTCTTCTCCAATCGCCTTGCGTCGTTCCTCGTTGAATCTGCGAAGGTACTGCTGGACAGGTTTGCATTTTGGGTCAACGTTAAGATGGTGCTCAGCGAATTCTCTCGGTACACCAGGCATGTCAGAAGGTTTCCATGCGAAGATGTCCCGATTCTCACGGATGAATTCGATGAGCGCGCTTTCCTATTTGGGGTCCAGACCCGTCCCAATTGTGAACTGCTTGGATGAATCTCCAGGCACGAAATCGATTGTCTTAGTGTCATCCGTCGGTTTGAACTTGAGGGGCGACTCAGAATCTGTAGTCGGCTTCTTGAGTGGTGACATGTCCGCCGGGTCAACATTGGCCCGATGGTGCTTGAGCTCTTCCGCCGCACAGGCGACTTCCGCATAAGCCGCGTCCCCTTCTTCACATTCCTTTGCGATCCTTCTATCTCCATCAACCGTGATGGGTCCTTTAGGACCTGGCATTTTGAGCTTGAGGTAGACATAGCACGGGCGGGCCATGAAGCGGGCGTAAGCCGGTCTCCCGAACGGCGCATGGTATGGGCTTTTCAGCTTGACCACCTCGAAGATTAGAGACTCCGACCTGTAATTCTGCGCAGTTCCAAATGCTACTGAGAGCCTGACCCGGCCTATGGGATAAGCCGACTTGCCCGGGACAATTCCGTGGAAAACTGTGGTCGAAGGCATCAAGTCTTTCTCCAACAGATTCATCCTCTGGAAGGTGTTGAAGTATAGGATATTAATGCTGCTGCCACCATCCATTAATACCTTTGATAGGGTGTAACCCCCCACTTGGGGAGCCACGACCAACGCCAGGTCGCCCGGGTTATCTATTCTTGGCGGGTGATCCTCCCTGCTCCATGTTATGGTCTTCTCAGACCAGTGGAGATATCTGGGAATCGCCGGCTCAGTTATACTGTACGCCCGGTGACTTACCTTTTTATCACTCCTGCAAGCATTAGTGGTGAAAACATGGTACTGCCCATTACTTAGCTGTTTGGGATTGCTGCGGAAGCCCCCATTGTCATCCTGGTCCTGTGGAGCCCCCTGTGGGGGCGGCTGCTGGAAAACTCCCGGCGGGTTGTACCGCCGCTGGTGGTGCACCGGGTACTGGACGCCGCCTGGTTGCGGGCCTCCCTGAGCCCCCTGTTCAGGAAAGCCGCCGAAGGGGTTCTGTCTTTGGTTGGACGCGGCGAGTTGGTCCTGGCGCCGGCTTGGATCTTCGTTTTGGCTCTTCTTGATTGCCTCCGCCCGAAATTCTCGCATCACGAAACAGTTTTCCCACGAATGACTCGCCGGGCCGTCAGCCGTGGCGTGGTGCGGGCAAGGGCCCTTGAGTAACTCTTCATAGTTACACGGCCTTTTCCCACTGAAGCCTCGGTTCTTCTTTTTGCCATCATTAGCATTGGTGTTGGCGACCAAGTCCGAGGGCTCCTCCTGCGGTCTCCGCTTGCCATTGGTCCCCTGATTGTGACGGTTGCGCCCCTGGAAACGGGTATGATTTTTGGATGACTCGCCCTTTTTGGGCGAGTTAACCTTGCCATCCTCGCTGGGATCCTTAGTATCGTCGGCCTCGGCATACCTAGTGAGGGTGTCCATTAGTTCGCCCATGTCTTGGACCTTCCGTTTCAGTCGCCCCAACTTCTGTACTAAGGGCTCGTAATGACAATTGTGCTCGAGGATGAGCACAGCTTGAGCCGCCGTAATACCATCTGACGAATGAATAATTTCTGCCACCCGCCGCGACCAATGGTGGGCCTATTCGTCCGGGCGCTGAACACAGTGTTGTAGATCGACAATCGTCATTGGACGTTTGCAGGTTCCTCAGAAGTTTTTGATGAAACACTCTTTTAACTCGGCCCAGGACTGGATGGAATTGGGAGGCAAGTTTTTCAACCAGGTGCGTGCCGACCCCTTGAGCATCATCGTGAAGTATCGGGCGCAAACCGCCTCGTTCACGTCGAGCATGTCCATGGCAATCTCATAACCCTCAATCCATGACCTTGGTTCGAGGTCTGGTGTATAATTAGGCACTTTCCTTGGTCCCTTAAAGTCCTTGGGCATCCTTTCGTTCCGAAGGGCCGGGGATAAGCATGGTACCCCAACTCGCCCCCCGCCCCCTACGAGGGGGGCTGGAGCGTCTTGGATATTCGGGAGATCTCGGCCCGGCGGATTCCGTTCGGGCGGGTTGTCCTGCGAGAAGTGTCGCGGCCCACTGTTTACGGCAGGCTGGTCCTCCGGCCTGCTCCTGGTATAACTTGCCTGAGGGGTGGAGTGCAACCTCTCGAGGCTATGCGAGAACTGGGCATTTTGAACCACCGCTGTTTTCAACATCTCGATGGCGTTCCTCGCTTCAATCTCAGCTGGGGTGTTGCCATGAATCGGAAGGGACTCCAGGTGGTGAGTTGCGGCAAGGACGTTATCCACCGGGTTGGAGAAGTGGCCTTGAGGGGTCCGGAAACGAGGAATTTGACCCTCAATCGGCTGAACCGGCGGGTTAGGTGGGCGGCCCGGTCCTCCTGCCGGGGTGGCTCCCATCCCGGGGGTTCGGGGAGTGTTGAACAGACGGGTCGGGTTGAGGTCATGGGGCAAGCGACCCTGGTGTCTCTGCTGATGGACGGCGTCGGACGCGCGCTGCTGTCTTTCGAGCCGCCAGTTGTCAGTGTTTAATCGCATCCTTTCGGCCGCGATTTGGGCTTGTCGAGTCTCGATCCTGGCAGACTCCATCTCAGCATCCTGGTGGGCCTTTGCCACCGCCTCTCTGAGCTTTGCTAACTCTGCGTTTATCTCCTCTTGGTTGTCTGGCGTGAGGGGAGTCGCCATTAGTCTCGTGATTTCCGCCACTAAATCCACCAGGACTGCGGATGCACTTCTGGATGTCCCGCCGGTCGCATCGCCTCCGGTAGGGTTTTGTGCGGGTTGAGTTGCCCCAGCCATGTAGATGGCGATCTGGCGGCGGGTTCGGTCAAGGACTTCCGGATCCATGGCCAGCGACAAGCCTCCGAGACCGTCCCCATGGAGAGACCGGATGGAATCTGAGTCGCCCATGGATGATTCATCGTCAGAGTTGACCGGGGTAACTTCCTGAGTCGCCAAGTGTTCTGGTTCCTCCGATCCCTGCGTGAACCCCACAAAGACCGGGCGGGTTAAATTCTGTGTTACGACTGGGCGGACGTACCTGGCCGGCTCGACGATGTCGGTGGAGATGTCCGGCTCAGGAACGGATGATCCGATCAGGCCGACGAAGATGTTGATCTTGCCGAAGGGGACCCTGTAGCCAGATTCAAGCGAATTTGCTTCAGGTCCCCATCGCTGGTTGTCGATGTAGGTTATCCCGCGGCGGCTCCGAGTCATGAGCGCCGTCGTGTAACTCCCAAACCCTGGTAGGGCTCCCTTTGAGAACTCAACTCCACCGTGCGTAGGCCCCACGGTGGGCGCCAACTGTCGTGGTTTTTTCACGGCAGATGTCCTCGTGAAAGGACTTAGTACTGGAGCCATCGCACCTTGGTGGCGACTCAAAGGGGTTCAACGGGAGATACACGGTGATTTACCCAGGTTCGGCCCCTCTGAGGAGGTAATAGCCTACGTCCTGCTTTGGTGTGTATTGATATGGA
Source organism: Hordeum vulgare subsp. vulgare (assembly GCF_904849725.1). Taxonomy (NCBI): domain Eukaryota; kingdom Viridiplantae; phylum Streptophyta; class Magnoliopsida; order Poales; family Poaceae; genus Hordeum; species Hordeum vulgare. The sequence continues at coordinate 581,799,781 of NC_058522.1, forward strand.
TTCGATTACAAGGAAGGCGTAACTCGCCTAAACCTAGCACTCGATGATTTCTCACCCGTCCTCTGTCCCCCAGGACCTCGCCTTTATATACAGGTCGACTCCCTAGGGTTTGCAAGGATTCCTTCCTTCTTACAACTCGTGACCATTGCGATCTCTTAAATCACCATCTTCCAAAGCTGGGAGACCCGCCAAGAGCCATACTCGTCATGCGACCTTGATTCGACCAAAATGAGGCCCAACTAAACACTTAGATGAGTCGCCCAATGGATAACCCGGCCCAACTAGGGCGGGTCATCCACAGGTTACATCCCCAACAGGGTTCGGACGTCCGACACTTGTCGGACGTCCGGGCGTCCGCGAGGGGCCGGACGTCCGACAAAGGTCGGACGTCCGAGACCTGTAGGAGTGACTGGAATTTATCTGAGTTTATCAGCGGCCGGACGTACGACAGTGGCCGGTCGTCCGAGGCCTGTAGATGTGCCTGAACATGTTTGAACTCATCAGCAGCTGGACGTCCGGAGTGGCCCGGAAGTCCGTGTTATACAACACAATTTCTTCTGGTGGTGGCTTCCGGATTTCCGACGGGGGTCGGACGTCCGGAGCTCGGACATCCGGAGGGGGGCCGGATTTCCCAGATATAGTGCACACAAACTACTGGTGTTGACCTCCGGATTTCCGGAGCCTGGTCGGATGTCCGGCCCTCGGACGTCCGTAGGGAGCCGGATTTCCGATATATAGTGCAAACAAACTACTGGTGTTGACCTCCGGATTTCCGGAGCTTGGCCGGATGTCCGGCCCTCGGACGTCCGGAGGGAGCCGGATTTCCGAGATATAGTTCCTACAAACTACTGGTGTCTGGCTGCGGATTTCCGAAGCCAGCCGGACGTCCGGCCCTCGGACGTCCGGAGGGAGCCGGATGTCCGAGGTAATTGGACATATATTGAATTCTAGATAGTGGATAGTATGTGGTGTTTGATATGGTTGTAGAGATGTGGTATGAGCAAGTTTATCGCAAAGCCTATGATCCCCTCTTAATAGTGCGGGATCCCTATACTCAATATCAGTAAACTCAAAAGACTATTCTACATCATCTCTTCTTAATCCCGAGTCTTCTCGAAAATATGAATCACCAATCTTTTCAGGCAACCTTTGGCACATAAATCTTAATCTACTAAAGTACTTGCCGTCCTGAGATATACTCAACAAATAGGATTAGTTTCCTATGTATGTGTTGTCATTAACACCAAAAGACAATTAGGGGCATAGCATGCACTTTCAATCTCCCCCTTTTTGGTAGTTGATGACAACATATACATAGGTCTCAAAAATATTAACCATACATTATAGTCTAGGAGATATTTTAGTACGGAGCTCCCCCTTAGGATATGCATGATAAATAAATCGAAGCTCCAAATGGATCAACATGGAAGAATAATAGATCATCATAGAAATAAAAGAGCAAGACATAATAGTCTATGATGATATCATAGCAAATCACAACCATTCATAAGTAGCCATACATGAATTGTATCCATTACATTAAATCTCCAAAGACTAAAAATGACGAGAATAAAAAATTTAACTACGATACATTACTCCCCCTTTGGCACCAAGTACCAAAAAGGGAGCCATCAATAACACCAACCAAACTCAGAGCTCATCACCATCATCATCAGCATCATGAGCCAAACCACTGCCCCCAGCCTCGTCAAAGAACTCAGACCACTCAGGACCAGAAGGGAAGCCAAAATCAATGGAAGGAGCAGCAGGAGGGGCCTCATCATCACTCACAGTAAGATCGCCCGAGGCTCTCAGACGAGCCTTGAGGGCATTTTGAGAGGAAACTAAGCGGGAAACCACATCATGGGTTTGACCACACTGAAAGGAGACAGCCTTCATCAAAGCAGAGTGAGCTTTGCCAAGGAATTTGGCAATGCGACCGAGAGACGCGGAGCTAGATGAAGGGGTGGCGGCCCGTGCAGCAGTGCGGCGAGTGGTAGTAGAGGAAGAAGGGGCGTTCTTGGGAGCAAAATCATTCGCCATGTGAGCGGGAATGGTCCACTTGCGATGGATGTGAGTGGTAGCCACAGAGAAATCAGCAACGTGGTTAATAAGTGCCTGAATGAAAGGAGCATGAGGAAAGGCTCGCTTGAACTGAAAGCTAGCAAGCCGAATCTCATGCCATAGGAAATGGGGCACATTGATTTTGGTCTTGGGATTCTCGAACAAGTGGTACATGATATCGATACAATAGCCACTGCAAGAACCCTTATCACCCATCTTGGGGTAGATGGTGCGGATGACACACTGAAAGATAATGAAGAAAGGTGAGCGCCAGATGGATACCTGGTTAAGGTCCTTCTGGTGCTCATCCTCATCAAGCTCACGGAGTGGTTTGAGGAGGTGGCCACACACTTCAATATTCTTAGGTGCATGGTTAGGATCATCCTTATGTATTTTATGACCAGTATGGGGAAAACCCAGAGCAGCAAACAAAGTAGCATAAGTGGCTTTGAGGCGCACGTCAGAGGTCATCCAGGTGACAGTGTTGTCGGAGCCAAAATGACATGTGGCATAGAATTGGTGGATGGCAGCAGCATTATAGTCGCAATGAAAAGCAAACGGGGCAGCAAGCCCCGAAGACTCAATAAGCTCAATGGCACCCGGATATTTCGCCGGGTGCTTGCGAATATGCTCAATATCAATGTAAAGATGATTAGATAAGCCCTTAGGAACTATGACCGTGGAAAAGATGTCAGCCTGGACGTTTGTGCGAAAACGTGAATCCGTAGAATCACTGCCGACCTCGTATTGATTTACGTCGCGGCGGAAAGTAAAATAGGAAGCATCCCCAAGAGTGGTAAAGTTGGTGATATCACGACCTAACGTGGCAGGGGGCTCTAAAGAGATGCGGCGAGCTTCACCTTCAGGCTGGACAGGAGGCGGTTGTGGCATGTAGGAGGCCCTGCGAGACCCGAGCTTGGACCTGCGAGCGACGGGTTGAGGAAGTTCCTCGGCTGCAAGCTCCTCCTCGAAGTCGGGGTCAACATCATCAGACGGTGATGAAGACGGCAACCGCCGGGGCGGAGAACGCTGGGCAGCCCGTTTGAAGGGACGGTGTGGCTCATCCGATTCCGACCCCGTGTTCATAGGGATGCGAGAGGATGAGCCGGCCACGTTCTTCCGAGCGGTGTGCTTGGTCTTGCCCATGGAGCCCTATGCGGATGAAGAATCCCCAAATGAGGAACGAACAAGGAGAGACAAGGGATAAATCAAATCCACGCGAGAAGAGACGGAGGAGCAACCTGAGATGGATCCCGTGAAGGGTACAGACGGAGGAGTAGGGGATCCGCGGAAGAGATCGGTTCGATCTCGAGGAGGGCGGCTTTGGGGAGGAGCTCCTCGAGCTGCTCCCAGGGCTGGCGGCGGTGGCTAGGGAAAATGGGGTGCAGGGGATTAGGGCAAAAGGCCCAGCCCCGCGCCCAGCTTTATATAGGGGCCCCGAGGCGTCGGACATCCGAGAGGCGTCGGATGTCCGGAGGTTTTTCTGGCGCCGGACGTCCGAGAGGCGTCGGACGTCCGAGATGAGCCGGACGTCCGAGAGAGAGAGAGAGAGGGGCCAGTTCTGGTAATTTTGTTGTGATGATGATGACTTTCATGGTATATGTATATAAAACAAACTATGAGCACTGATTTTCTAGAAGCATTACATGCATGAAATGGTCTGTGCGTACGTGGTAAGCTTAAAAACACATAGAATTACGACGTACTCCCCCTTAATATATGCGCACATCAAGACACAACCATAATGTGAGTGTATGTATGTGTGCAAGATTTCAAGATATGTTGTCAAGCTCCAAGATACCAAGTTCACGCCTAAGTTGACAGAACCTAGCTATGCTAAGTGGCTTGGTGAAAATGTCGGCTAACTGCATGTCGGTACCCACATGGGTAATATCAATGTCACCCTTTTGCACATGGTCTCTCAAGAAATGATACCTAATATCAATATGTTTTGTGCGAGGGTGATCAATGGGGTTTACGGAGATCTTTATGGCACTTTCATTATCACAGAGAAGAGGAACGTGTCGATACATGATGCCATAATCTTTCAGTGTTTGCCTCATCCATAGCAGTTGAGTAGCACAGCTTGCGGCTGCAATATATTCGGCCTCGGCTGTGGAGAGAGAAACACAGTTCTGCTTCTTCGAGGACCAACTAACCAACAAGCGTCCAAGAAACTGACATGCACCGGAAGTGGATTTCCGTCCCACTTTATCACCGGCCCAATCCGCATCAGAATACCCAATAAGATCAAACTTTGCATCCTTAGGGTACCATAAGCCTAACTTTGGGGTGTGAACAAGGTATCTAAGAATGTGCTTAACCGCCGTGTGATGGCTTTCCATAGGGGAAGCTTGAAATCTAGCACATATTCCTACACTTAACATGATGTCCGGTCTAGATGCGCAAAGGTAAAGCAGCGAACCAATCATGGAGCGATAAGTAGATGGGTCAAAAGGAATACCGTTTGAGTCTTCATTTAGAACCACATCAGTGGCCATGGGTGTCTTCACTGGTTTAGCATTTGTCATATCAAATTTCTCAAGAATGTCCTTGAGATACTTAGTTTGAGACAAGAAAATCCCTTCTTGAAATTGTTGTATTTGAAAACCAAGAAAGAACTTCAAGTCCGTGTTGAGTGACATCTCAAAGGTCTTGGTCATGGAGGCCGCAAACTTCTTGCACAAATGGATGTTAGGAGAACCAAAAATGATGTCATCTACATAGATTTGGCATAAGATCAAATCACCATTTTCCCTCTTAGTAAAAAGAGTGGGATCAATCACCCCCACCACGAAGCCATCATCTAGTAGGAACTTCTTAAGATGATCGTACCAAGCACGGGGTGCTTGTTTAAGACCATAAAGTGCCTTGTGAAGTTTATATACATGGTCTTTGTGATGAGGGTCAACAAACCCAGGTGGTTGTGATACATATACCTCTTCTTGTAGAGGACCGTTAAGGAAATCACTTTTCACATCCATTTGATGCAAGGTAAAACCATTAAAAGCAGCATAGGCCAATAAAATGCGAATGGACTCAAGACGGGCAACAGGGGCGAAAGTTTCACCAAAGTCCAAACCTTCAACTTGGGAGTACCCCTGTGCTACTAACCTTGCCTTGTTGCGTAGAACAGTCCCGTTCTCATCTTCCTTGTTCTTGAAAATCCATTTAGTTCCAATAACATTATGTTCTTCAGTTGGTCGTTCTACCAATGACCATACTTCATTGCGTGTGAAACTGTTTAGCTCTTCTTGCATAGCAAGTAGCCAGTCGTTGTCACATAGTGCATCCTGAACCCTGTGTGGCACGGTACTAGAGACAAACGAAAAGTGAGCACAAAAGTTTGTTAATTGTTTACGAGTCACTCTACCTTCCGATACGCCTGTGAGGATTTGATCAATATCAACACGACCGGCCACACGAGGCATGATGGAGGTCAAGGTTTCACGAGGTTCAACTTCGTTTCCATCATCAATGTCCTCAACATATGGATCATTTATGTGCGGAGGAAGATATTCCTCTTCGCGTTGCACCTGTTGAGGTTCATCATCAAGCATATCCATACTTTGGTCTACCTCTTGAAGATCAACTTGTTCTTGAGTGTCATCTCCCACTTGATCCTCAAAAACTGGCATGATGGGTGTGCTAATATCTTGTGGAGGTACGGGTAGTGAACTATCTTGAGGATGCGAGATGTTCTCATCATCTTCATCATCATCATGGGGTCTTTGTTCCATAGGCAGAAGTGCACCTACACCCATGTTTAAGATATCTTGTGGAGAGTCTTCTTCACCTGCATCATTTAGATCAACTTGCTCCCCATGGGAGCGGTTAAATTCATCAAACGTCACGTCACAGGTTTCTATAACACATCCAGTGGATTTGTTGTAGACTCTGTAGGCGTGAGAGTTTGACCCATAGCCAACAAAAATCCCCTCAGTTGTTTTGGATTGAAATTTCCCTAACCGTTCTCGTTTGTTGAGGATGAAGCATTTGCATCCAAACACACGAAAGTACTTAACATTGGGCTTGTTCCCAGTTAGGAGCTCATATGGAGTTTTCTCCAATATTGATTGGAGGAAGAGTCGGTTTGATGCATGACATGCTGTGTTGACGGCCTCAGCCCAAAAGCTATGTGGTGACTTGTATTCATCTAACATAGACCTTGCCATTTCCACAAGTGTCCGGTTCTTTCTCTCTGCTACACCATTTTGTTGGGGGGTGTAAGGTGCGGAGTACTGATGTTCTATCCCCTCATCACTAAGAAATTCTTCCAGGGTGTAGTTCTTGAACTCAGAGCCATTATCACTTCTTACTGCCTTGATGTCCTTGTCAAACTTCCGCTGGGCTTGTTTGGCAAAGTCAATGAAAGTGACCTTCGTCTCGTCCTTGGACTTGAGAAAGAACACCCATGTATATCTTGAGTAATCATCAACAATGACTAGGCCATACTTTTTCCCTCCAAGACTTTCCCATGAAGGAGGCCCAAAAAGATCAACATGAAGGAGCTCTAACGGCCTCGAAGTGGATACAACGTTCTTGGGTGGATGTCTTGATTGATGTTGCTTCCCAGCTATGCATGCACTGCACACACGATCTTTCTGAAAAGACACATTTGTTAGTCCAAGGATGTGATTACCGTTTAAGAGATTTTGAAGATTTTTCATGCCAACATGGGCAAGCCGGCGATGCCACAACCATCCCATGTCGGCCTTGTCCATTAGACAAGTTGTATGGAAAGTGCTCTCTTTCGAGAAATCAACCGTGTAAAGGTTGCCATCCAACTCTCCAACAAAAGCCACTTCAAGAGTGTCTCTCTTAAAGACTTTCACATCCGTTAGTCCAAATAGTGTGTCATAACCGAGGGAAGCCAATTGACGAACTGAAAGTAAATGATATTGAAGAGATTGGACAAGCATGCCATTTGCAATAGACATGTCATTAGTGATGGCCACCTTGCCCAACCCAATTACCTGCCCTTTCGACCCTCCACCAAATACAATGCTCATGTATGGTCGAATGGCTTGCATGAAGTCATAGAGCAAGTTACTATCTCCGGTCATATGATTGGTACATCCACTGTCGATCACCCATTTTGCTCCACCGGAGAAAACAGCCTGTAACGAATTAAGACTTGGTTTGAGGTACCCATTTTGTCATGGGGCCTTTCACATTAGTTACAAGAGTCTTAGGGACCCAAATGGCATAGAATCGAAATGCATTACGGGGACCAACGAATTTAGCATAAACTTCTCCTTCCTTTGATTTGCGTAGTACATAGGATGGAGGCATGCATTCGGTTGTCTTGTTGTGAGTAGACGGACCCCTGGTGGCCGATCCACTCACAACCTTACCTTTCTCCGAGTGTCCCTCTGGTACAAATATTTCCTTAAGAGGAGTGGTACACTTCAGAGGAGATGCACTTTTCTTGGCAGTGCTTGAGTTGAACCCAAGCCCTTTCTTGGCGACACCTCCATTGTGTCGACTTAAGATCTCATTGAGAGTCTTTTGTCCTTGTGCACATGTCATGAGACCTCTGTCTAGCTGTGCCCTTAACGTACGGTTTTCCTCAAGGATAGATGTCAGTTCACTACTAGGGTTAGTAGTGTAGGTATCAACATTGATAATAGGTGAGGAGTAGGCCTTAGCTAGAGTGTCAAGATAAGTGACCTTAAGTGCCTCAAAGCTCTTTTTAAGAACAGTGAGTTTCTCTTCCTTGTCTTTGAGAGACAGGGATAGACGCTCACAGTCCTTAGAAAGAGAAGCATGAGAGTTCACAAGTCGGTCTTTATCATTTAGTAATTCTCTACACACATTTTCAGTCTTTTTCAAGGAGACAAGATCATTAGCATGTTTATCAAGGTTTTCACCTACTTTTGAACATAATACATCATTTTGTGCTTCCTCATAAAGAACTTTCTGCTCAAGGAGTTCATTTCTCTCCTTCTCCTCAGTGACGAGGGTTTCGAGTTCCTTGATGGTATTGGTGTGCTTACTCACCATTTCCATAAGTATGCGAAACATAGTGAGCTTCTTTCCTTTAAGAGAGCACACAAATTTGTTCATTTTAGCAAACATGGGATGATCTAAATCATCATTCTCATAATGATCTTCCGCATCAAGATACTCATCAGAGTGGGTAGAAGCTAGACTGAAAGAGTTTAACCGTGGGGTTACCTTAACCTTATCATGGGAGCTTTGGTCTTCCCCATCTCCCATGGCAGTCTTTGCCATCAAACACGTGTGAGAGTTGCCCTTGTAGTCCTTCATATAGTTGTAGTGAACAACATCACCACTTTTGTTGACTAGCCTCAAGGTACTCTGTGTATCTTGAGCTACTCCGCAACTCCACCAACATCTTCTGGATCCGATTCTTCTTGTGCAACCATTTCTCTTCCATCTGTCTTCTTGGACTTGGAGTTCATAGGGTTTGGTAACTTCTTCTTTACAAAGGTCTTTGGAAACCTTGGGTTGTCTTCTCTCTTCTCATAAGGGCAGTCGTTGGAGAAGTGGTTGGTTTCCTCACAGTTATAGCATTTCCTTACCTTCTTCTTTGAAAATCTTCCCTTGAACTTTCCTGCACTGAACTTCTTCACAAAGAGAGCAATGTCCTCAAACGATGGGCTTTCATCAGAGTCAACGTCATCACCATCTTGACAGTCATCATCACCTTCTTCTTCTTCACTTTCTTCTTCGTCATACTCATGCTTGGCTTTCAAAGCAAGATTGATCTTTGATGTTGAGGTGCCATGCATGGCTAGGTGCTTTGTTGCATTTGCCTTTGACTCTTCAAATAATTGGAAAGTGGATATGATGTCATCCGGAGTCATTTCTTTGAAAGCATGATGCTGTTTCATGTCCCATACCATTTGATGGTGATATGGAGCAAGAGCGTGAAGTAACTTGTCCACAAGGAATCTCTTGGTCAGATTGAAACCATCTTGCGTCTTGTCACAGTCACATGACTCAATGTCTGCGGCGAGAGTCATGAGCCGTTCTAGTAGCTGCTTGGGAGATTCACCCCTTTCCATACAGAAATTTTGTAATTGCCCCTTGGCAATTTCATATTGGGCAAGCCGAAGAGTGGAGGTACCGGTCTTGGTCCTTATGATGCTGTCCCACAATTCCTTGGCACTTGTGATGTGAATGTAAGGTCTTCGTTGCTTGTCATTCATTCCCTTTCTTATGCACATGATCGCAGTGTCATTGAGATGCTTGTCATAAGTTTCTCTAGGCGTGAGGCATCTTGGATCAACAGGATTGTACCCATGCTCGAGGATGTCCAGCATCTCATCATTGGCGTACCTAAGATGATCCTGCATACCAACTCTCCACAAAGCAAAATCGGAATTGTCATCAAGCAAAGGAGGTTTTCCTCCAGGATTGTACTTAGGTTTCTCAATTTGAGACTTAGCATAAAGCCATGGAACACTGGTTTGGTTCCTCTCCGGAGGAGGTTGGCCAAATGAAGTACCGTGCACGTGGGGCCCTGAGGCCCTCGGGGATGTGGTTGTCCCCGTGGTTAGTGCTGCTAGTCTCATTTGAATTAGGGACTCAAGAGAAGCATCATGCTCCTCTTTTTTCTTGGCAAGGGCCCGTTCCAGGTCCTCAGAGGTGAAAGACTTGACTTCCGAGGAAGTCCCGTCCCTCTGCACTAGAGCTACCGTAGCTGGATTCACGTCCATCTCGCTCTAGGGCGGTTAAGCCACACAAATAGAGCACGAGGCTCTGATACCAATTGAAAAGGATCGAGATGGACCTAGAGGGGGGGTGAATAGGTACAAATCCAAATTTTAACAATTACTTAGCAATTTTAGGCTAAAATGTGGAATATAAGTGTAAGCCTAATAATTGCTATGACAAGGAGTAAGCTATTAGGAGTGAAGCAAGGCAAGCGGTAAACAATAAGCAAATACAAGTATGTAATAAGGATTAACACAAGTAGAGAGTTAGGGTTAGGAATAACCGAAACTCCGAGAGAGACAAGGATGTATCCTGATGTTCACTTCCTTGGAGGGAAGCTACGTCACCGTTAGAGGGGCGGATGTTACCACGAAGGCACACCAACGCCACGAAGGCTCACCCTATTCTCCCTTTAAGATAACTCCACGAAGGCGTTTCTCAACCACTAGTGGTAAGCCTTGAGGTGGCTTCCAAACCTTCACAAACTTTCCGGGGGATATCACAATGGTTTGATTCCTCTCCGAAGACTCCTACCGCCTAGGAGTCTCCAACCTCCAAGAGTAACAAGATCACGGGGATTGCTCAAAACTTGCTCAAATCACAAATCACTTTGGTGGGAAGGAGGAGAGGGAGACGATCTATCTTTTGATTGGAACAACACTCTAAATGGCTCACAAATGCTCTTGGGATCTAGGATTTAGTGTAGACAAGAGTGAGTGAGAGGAAAGGTGTTCTTGGATGTATCTTAGCTGTGTTGAGCACCCTTTCACGAGGTGGGAGAAGAGTATATATAGTGTGGAGTGAAATCCAGCCGTTGGAGGTGCACTAAGTCACACAGGGTCCGGACGTCCGACACTTGTCGGACGTCCGGGCGTCCGCGAGGGGCCGGACGTCCGACAGAGGTCGGACATCCGAGACCTGTAGGAATGACTGGAATTTATCTGAGTTTATCAGCGGCCGGACGTCCGAAAGTGGCCGGTCGTCCGAGGCCTGTAGATGTGCGTGAACATGTTTGAACTCATCAGCAGCCGGACGTCCGGAGTGGCCCGGAAGTCCGTGTTATACAACACAATTTCTTCTGGTGGTGGCTTTCGGATTTCCGACGGGGGTCGGACGTCCGGAGCTCGAACATCCGGAGGGGGGACGGATTTCCGAGATATAGTGCACACAAACTACTGGTGTTGACCTCCGGATTTCCGGAGCCTGGCCGGATGTCCGGCCCTCGGACGTCCGGAGGGAGCCGGATTTCCGAGATATAGTGCACACAAACTACTGGTGTTGACCTCCGAATTTCCGGAGCTTGGCCGGATGTCCGGCCCTCGGACGTCCGGAGGGAGCCGGATTTCCGAGATATAGTTCCTACAAACTACTGGTGTCTGGCTGCGGATTTCCGAAGCCAGCCGGACGTCCGGCCCTCGGACGTCCGGGGGGAGCCGGATGTCCGAGGTAATTGGACATATATTGAATTCTAGATAGTGGACAGTATGTGGTGTTTGATATGGTTGTAGAGATGTGGTATGAGCAAGTTTATCGCAAAGCCTATGATCCCCTCTTAATAGTGTGGGATCCCTATACTCAATATCAGTAAACTTAAAAGACTATTCTACATCATCTCTTCTTAATCCCGAGTCTTCTCAAAAATATGAATCACCAATCTTTTCAGGCAACCTTTGGCACATAAATCTTAATCTACTAAAGTACTTGCCGTCCTGAGATACACTCAACAAATAGGATTAGTTTCCTATGTATGTGTTGTCATTAACACCAAAAGACAATTAGGGGCATAGCATGCACTTTCACCAGCAACTGATAAGGATAGAGAGCATATGAGCACCGTCCCCTATGCTTCAGCCATAGGTTCTATCATGTATGCAATGCTGTGCACTAGACCGGACGTTAGCCTGGCCATAAGTATGGCAGGCAGATTCCAGAGTAATCCAAGAGTGGATCACTGGACGGCGGTCAAGAATATCCTGAAGCACCTGAAAAGGACTAAGGAGATGTTTCTCGTGTATGGAGGTGACGAAGAGCTCGCCATAAAGGGTTACGTCGATGCAAGCTTTGACACAGATCCGGACGACTCTAAGTCGCAGACCGGATACATATTTATTCTTAATGGGGGTGTGGTAAGCTGGTGCAGTTCCAAGCAAAGCGTCGTAGCAGATTCTACATGTGAAGCGGAGTACATGGCTCCCTCGGAGGCGGCTAAGGAGGGTGTCTGGATGAAGCAGTTCATGACGGATCTTGGAGTGGTGCCAAGCGCACTGAATCCAATAACCTTGTTCTGTGACAACACGGGTGCCATTGCCTTAGCAAAGGAACCACGGTTTCACAAGAAGACGAGACACATCAAGCGACGCTTCAACCTCATCCGCGACTACGTCGAAGGGGAGGACGTAAATATATGAAAAGTGCACACGGATCTGAATGTAGCAGACCCGCTGACTAAACCTCTTCCACGGGCAAAGCATGATCAACACCAGAACTGTATGGGTGTTAGATTTATTACAATGTAATTCACATGATGATGTGAGGGCTAGATTATTGACTCTAGTGCAAGTGGGAGACTGTTGGAATTATGCCCTAGAGGCAATAATAAATATAATGATTATTATAATTCCTGTATCAAGATAATCGTTTATTGTCCATGCTACAATTGTATTGATTGAAGACTTATATACATGTGTGGATACATAGACAAAACACTGTCCCTAGCAAGCCTCTAGTTGGCTAGCCAGTTGATCAAAGATAGTCAGGGTCTTCTGATTATATACAAGGTGTTCTTGTTTGATAACTGGATCACGTCATTAGGAGAATCACGTGATGGACTAGACCCAAACTAATAGACGTAGCATGTTGATTGTGTCATTTTGTTGCTACTGTTTTCTACGTGTCAAGTATTTGTTCCTATGACCATGAGATCATATAACTCACTGACACCGGAGGAATGCTTTGTGTGTATCAAACGTCGCAACATAACTGGGTGACTATAAAGATGCTCTACAGGTATATCCGAAGGTGTTCGTTGAGTTAGTATGGATCAAGACTGGGATTTGTCACTCCGTATGACGGAGAGGTATCTCGGGGCCCACTCGGTAATACAACATCACACACAAGCCTTGCAAGCAATGTGACTTAGTGTAAGTTGCGGGATCTTGTATTACGGAACGAGTAAAGGGACTTGCCGGTAAACGAGATTGAAATAGGTATGCGGATACTGACGATCGAATCTCGGGCAAGTAACATACCGAAGGACAAAGGGAATGACATACGGGATTATATGAATCCTTGGCACCGAGGTTCAAACGATAAGATCTTCGTAGAATATGTGGGATACAATATGGGCATCCAGGTCCCGCTATTGGATATTGACCGAGGAGTCACTCGGGTCATGTCTGCATAGTTCTCGAACCCACAGGGTCTGCACACTTAAGGTTCGACGTTGTTTTATGCGTATTTGAGTTATATGGTTGGTTACCGAATGTTGTTCGGAGTCCCGGATGAGATCACGGACGTCACGAGGGTTTCCGGAATGGTCCGGAAACGAAGATTGATATATAGGATGACCTCATTTGATTACATGAAGGTTTTCGGAGTTACCGGGAATGTACCGGGAATAACGAATGGGTTCCGGGTGTTCACCGGGGGGGGGGGGGGGGGGCAACCCACCCCGGGGAAGCCCATAGGCCTTGGGGGTGGCGCACCAGCCCTTAGTGGGCTGGTGGGACAACCCAAGAAGGCCATATGCGCCAAAGGATAAGAAATCAAAGAGAAAGAAAAAAAAGAGGAGGTGGGAAAGGAGAGAAGGACTCCGCCTTCCAAACCTAGTTGGATTCGGTTTGGAAGGGGAGGACTTCCCCCCTTGGCTCGGCCGACCCCCTTGGGGCTCCTTGAGCCTTAAGGCAAGCCCCCCCCTCTCCCACCTATATACACGAAGGTTTTAGGGCTGATTTGAGACAACTTTTCCACGGCAGCCCGACCATATACCTCCACGGTTTTTCCTCTAGATCGCGTTTCTGCAGAGCTCGGGCGGAGCCCTGCCGAGATCAGATCACCACCAACCTCCGGAGCGCCGTTACGCTGCCGGAGAACTCATCTACCTCTCCGTCTCTCTTGCTGGATCAAGAAGGCCGAGATCATCGTCGAGCTGTACGTGTGCTGAACGCGGAGGTGCCGTCCGTTCGGCACTAGATCGTGGGACGGATCGCGGGACGGTTCGCGGGGCGGATCGAGGGATGTGAGGACGTTCCACTACATCAACCGTGTTCACTAACGCTTCTGCTGTGCGATCTACAAGGGTACGTAGATCGGAAATCCCCTCTCGTAGATGGACATCACCATGATAGGTCTTCGTGCGCGTAGGAAATTTTTTGTTTCCCATGCGACGTTCCCCAACACGCCCTCCTATATATAGTGGAGGTTTAGTGCTTTTTGAGACACAACTTTGCCACGTGCAACTCTAGCCTAAACCACACAGTTCCACCTTTAGATTGAATTTCTGCGGAGCTCGGGCGGAGCCCTGCAGGAGTAGATCATCACCACCACCGGAGCACCGTCACGCTGCCGGAGAACTCATCTACTTCTCCGTCTTGCTTGCTGGATCAAGAAGGCCGAGATCATCGTCGAGCTGTACGTGTGCTGAACGCGGAGGTGCCGTCCGTTCGGCACTAGATCGGAACGGATCGTGGGACGGATCACGGGACGGTTCGAGGGACGTGAAGACGTTCCACTACATCAACCGCGTTTCTTAGCACTTCCTGTTATGCGATCTACAAAGGTACGTAGATCCAAATCTCCACTCGTAGATGTACATCACCATGATAGGTCTTCGTATGCGTAGGAAAATTTGCGACGTTCCCCTGCGCTCGAGCCTGAGCCGCGTGCGTCGCCTCCTGCGCCGCCACCGCTTCCTCCGACCGACGCCTGGCCACCACAACCGAGTTGGAGCGGATGGAGTTGTGGATGGCCAACTGCTCCATCGAACACCTCCGATGCCTCCTCCTCCGACGTCTGTGGCTCCTCCTCGGGCTCCTCCCCTCCTCAAAATCCACCTCCGGCTTTGGAGGTAGCCCCACTTCCCTTCGAATTCGGGCCTGATGATGGAGGAAGAGACGATGCTGGATCGTGTAATGCAGATGGCGTATGTGGTGGCATGGCTGACGGGCTCGGAGAGGGAAGTATTTGTGTGACGGCAGAGAGAGAAAGGAGGCAGATGTGCTAGGGCTGGGGGCGCTGGCCGGGTTAAATAGCCGGCCCCGACCTGGAGCGGCGCCACGCGGCGTTTGCACCGCGCCGGCGACCTAGGCGCCCGTCGGACCGCCGGGTTTCCCAGCAAGTTCGCGTGAGGCCAAACAGTCAGTTTGGCGTGGTGGGTGTGGCCGAACGCACCCGGGCTCTCATATTTGGGCTGCAAATTGGGTGCCGGTCGGGCCTGACGTTTAAGACCAGTTTCAGAGGTCCGTCTGAGTCGAATTTTTGTAACCGGACGGCCTGACCAGACGTTTGAGAAGAGTTTAAGGGGTCCGTGTGTAGATGCTCTAATACTCATAATAATTTAGCAGTATCCAAAGAACTTGTTTGGAGCAAATTTGTCTGACAACCTTAATAACTCGGGCTCTAATATTTGGCAAGTGTTCCAATCAAACGCCAGCCAAATTTTGACAACTATGAGGTTTACCAAATTTTGGCTGCAATACAATGAACCTCCTACCGTCCATCCTCTAGCCGGAACACGAGGGGTTCAAGGCGATACACCTGTTTCTTGTAGCGGTAAAAGGAAGAAGAATGGAACGCGCCCGCCGCCTTGGTCCCGCCGGTCATCTCCTCGCGCTTCTCCGCCGCCTTCTCCTCGGCGCCGCCACTGCCGGTCTTCACCTCTTCCGCCGCCGGGGCCTTCCCCTTCTTCTTCTTCTGGTTGTAATCGTCGTTGTGGGCGGCAGGGGCGGGGGATGGAGTGGCGGCGGAGTGCAGGGCCGATGAGGACGTCGACGAGGGGGCCTCGGCGGGGACGTGTCGATGGGCGCCGGAGGGGATGGCGCCGCTGCATTGTCGGCGTCGGGGCGGAGGAGCGGCGACGCGGCGGCCGTGCCGGGCGACGGGGGCTGCGAGATGGGGCTCTGCATGGCACAGAGCACCGGCGCGGCTGCCACCACGACGACGAGGAGGAGGAGGAGGAGGAGGAGGAGGAGGAGGAGGAGGAGGAGCTGCGGTAATGCCATCATGTCTCTCCTGGAAACGGACAGTTGAAGAGAAGGACCCGATGCAGCGCAACGGAGGCATATCATGTCTCGAGGAAATTTTTTTGGCAACCCTAATAAATTGGCAGCCGATTTCTTAGGCTCACATTTTTTGAATTTCTCTAATCAGATGTTAGTACTTGCCAAAATTGTCAAATTCTGGCATTCCCTTCCCTCAAAAGCACTAGCCAAACTTGTCGATTCTATGTCAGAGTTTTACCAAATTTTGGCTCCATTCCAATGACGATTGTGTCAGAGTTTTATCAAAGTTTGGCTCTATTCCAATGACGATTATGTCAGAGCCTTACCAAATTTTGGCTCCAATCCAATGACAATTATGTCAGAGCTTTACCAAATTTTGGCTCCAATCCACTGGACCCTATGCCGTCTACTCCCTTCGTTCCTAAATATATTTTTTTTGTTACAGATGTATATACACATATTTAAAAAAAAACATTATATTTAGGAACGGAGGGAGTATCCTCTCGTGTAACCAAAGGGAACGCGCCGCATTCATTGTGGCACACCTATTACTTGTAATGGTTAAAAGAAGAGAATTGTTTCTCAAGGAAAAAAATACAAAAGAAAAATAGAAAGGGAAGTGATACAAATCAAACTACAAAGGGGAAGCAAACGGATGCACGTTGTACACACAAAGAGGAAGGACCCGTTTGTTCACCTTACGCTATCTGATCCTCCTTTCTGGCCTCAAATCTCACACAACGCATCTCAAGGATCATAGATACGTAGTATTAGATTTTGATGTCATCATTATTCTACCAGCGAGTCTACAACACAGAGCCCAGCAAACCAGCCTGCCAGCGAAATTTGCGGCAACCCAAATGGTCCATCACGAAATCTTTTCTTCTGTTCTAAGTAAAACAGAAAAGAAACAACGGCAGCAGGAAAATGCCCGAAGGAGTGCTTGCAGCGGACCAGAGTCAAGCCGCTGCCGCCGGCTGTTTCTTGGTCTGGTACTTTGGGTGTTTCCCCTTCCACCCTTTCTTCTTCGGCTGCTCCTCTGCTGGCTCCTCGGTCGCCTCGGCGTCGTCGGCGGTGAACGGGGAGTAGAGGAACTTCTTGGTGTTGCCCACCTGCGTGCACGAGAGCTTGATGATCCTCCTCCCCCACATCCACTTGAGCAGGACCTTCATGTGGGTCTTGCTGTTCAGGCCGTCGATCGCAGCATCCTGTCGCCATTGTCAGATAGTTTGCATCAGGCGCAAGCACTTGATCAGACATAAGCACTGGTATTACGTGATCTCCAAATCACAAGCTCTTGATTAGATACAAACAGTAGCATTGCATGAGCTCGAAATTTGGGAACGGTAAGCATGTCTCTAAACTGCCAAAGGGAGATTGCACAACAAGTACTCAGAATGCCAGAGAATGGAGAAACAGATGGTCAATATTCTCCAACTGTCATGAAGTGAGCAAGCAGTTAATCGGAATGCAGAGGCATGTTAGCCGCTAAGTCAGATTCAGACTAACAGCATGTCCAGAAGGACGGGCCATTCCCAAGCATTTCACTACGCTTTGAATAAACATATAACAAACTCATGCATCTAAAACAGAAGTGGCATGAACAAGAATCAATTGTTTACCTCACCACCAGGGGTCTACCATAGCATACACATTCAGCTTATTCCGTGACAATGTCATAAAAAAAATGCCCGATATACTAACCTTAACTACAGAAATTTCCCATTAGCACCCAAATACTCATGCTAAGATCACTGGGTTGAACATACTCCCCCCGTCTCAAAATAAGTGTTGTGATTTTAGTACAAATGTTAAAATCACGACACTTATTTTGAGACGGAGGGAGTACAATATATTGCATCTAATCGCAAGGCATGAGTGCAAAACTATCTAGTCCTACTTGATTTGCTCCCCAAATGCAAACTAAAAAGAGGGCAGAAACTACCATACCATCATCATGCCCTAAGCATCATCTGATCAAAGAAGGAAGCATAGGCAGACGCCAAGCCGTACTACTTGCTTCCATCAGCCTTACTAGTGTCGCATCTAGTGGGCGGCCATGGACAAAGAACAAAGTCGGAGCAATAATACATGAAGCTAGAGGTTTGGTGACAGGCACAGGGACGGGCAGGGCGAGTGGGGGTGAGGCGCGTACGGTACCTTGGCGTGGTTCCAGGTGTTGCCGACGGTGAGGGGCCCGTTGTCGGCGAGGATCTGGAGGAGGCGGCCGGAGATGGCCACGGCCTCCTCCTTGGGCACCTTGGGGTTGATCCGCCGGATGTCCACCGCCCGCTTCCGCGAGAAATGCCTCCTCAGCACCTCCCACGCCCCTCCTCCTCCCCCGCCGCCGCCGCCCACGCCTCGGACGAACTGCATATCGCCGCCGCCGCCGCCGCCGCTCGCTCCTCCGCTGGGGTTGGTTTCGGCCGAGAGAAGCAGAGGAGAAGAAGCCCAGCGAGTGGCCCACGATGGGAAGCCCTAATAATAATATAGCTAGACTCTGGCCCATGGATGCCACATGGGCTTGGCCCAGTTGTCTTCCCCTTCACTGTCTCGGCGGCCACAGTAGCCCGACCAACCATCCCATATCTCTCTCCGCCGATGGCAGCCGCGGTCTCCGGCGGCGGCCGGTGAGAGTGCCGCCGCCGCCGCCTGAAGAGCTCGCCTCCTCCTAGGTAATCCACCGGCACCTCCCCCTACTCCTCTTTACGCTCGGGCGCGAGCTTGGTGAGTGGCCATGGAAGGCCGATCGAGTCTGCCGACAGATGAGCTCGGTTGGTCAGGTCCGGTTTAATGTCTGATTTTTTCTTGGTCGAATTGGGCAGGGCACATGTCTGCTCTCCGTCTGTGCAAGGGAGCCGTCAAGCCGTCGCCGCCGGGCTGCCGGTGCTGGTCGGGGTTGTCGAGGTCGAGGAACCTTCTCGCTGCCGCGTCGTCCCGCGCTCCGAGAGGGGCTGCCGCCGTCGCGTGCCGCCGGAAGAAGCAACAGGGGAGCTTCCCCTTGGTGCAGGCGTCTCCTTCCTTCGGCAGAAGCACCAGGTAGCGTTTACTGTCAGTGTGTTACCACACACAGACCTCTGAATAATACCGGTATAAGTAGCTACAATCTACCAAGTTTTTGTGCGATGCGTGTCGATGAAGGTCGCTCCATGAGTACTGCAGTGTTCAGTCAGTTTTATGTGCAAAAAAAAAAAGAGGAATTGTTCAGTCCTGTGTTTTCTAGAGAACATGGGTGGCTGCAGATTGTTAAATCGGTTTGTTTGTTCGAATCAGATACTGCAGCATTTCCGTGTAAATACCGCTGACTATTAGTCCCTGTTGCGTGTCAGTTCCGATGACAAGTTATTTAAGTTTAGGTGCATCGTATTACTGAACTTAGTTGCAATGGCAAGGTAAGTGAATTGACTCAACAGTAGGCAGTGTGCCAAACATCACACCTAGGGAAGAAATTTGGTTTCATGCATGCCTCACATAGTATACACCATCCTCCCCCTTTTAGCAAGAGGCGCTCAGTTCAGCGACTTTACAGTTGGTCCACAATTCCAGAATTCTGTAGGTAGCGAGTCCTAAATATGGGCTAGCACGTTTTGTGCGCTGTAAGTGGTATGGATTCAGAGCTCATTTTTAAGTAAGTGCTCTCATTCCTTGGGGTGCCATCAGATGGCCAAAATCGATATCTTTGTTGCAACAGGAGTTACAGGACACTGTCTGGTATCTTGCATTTCATCTAGTTAGTATTCAGTCAGTTTTATGCAGAAAAATGAGAAATTATTCAGAGATTATTGACGAAAAATGGTCCCCCCCCCCCCCCCCGCTTTATATTACTTCCTCCGTTCCTAAATATAAGTCTTTTTAGAGTTTTCACTAAAAAACTACATACGGATGTATATAGACATACAATAGAGTATAGATTCACTCATTTTCCTCTGTATATAGTCTCCTAGTGGAATCTCTTCAAAGACTTATATTTAGGAACGGAGGGAGTATAAAGCAATTGCCACCACGATACATCCGAGCATGGCTGGAGATTGTGAAAGAACTAAGTTTTAATTAAGGGCCCGTGTGTTTTTTCATGCCGTCAGATGGTCTTTATTGCAAGAGTTCACTATCAGGTGCATTTGATCTAATAATCTGCTCTGCCTTCCTTTCCCGAGCTATTATTCTGTGTCTTCAAAGATATCATGCTTTCTTCTGACAATGTTCAATATTACCATATTAATCGGAACTATTTTGTTCTTTCTGTAGGGGGATGCAATGGGCCATCAAGACTATGGGAGACGACAATCCTGACAATTCAGGCAATAGCACTCGGCTGTTTAATGCAATTCAATCTTTTTTAAAGAAGTTGTCTGGCAAGCTGAAGAAAGTAAGTAGAGGGTTTCCAGTAAAGATCCTATGCTTTCTGATAGGATTTTACTGTGCCACGGCATTTGCTACCGTCATCGGGCAAACAGGCGACTGGGACATACTTTCTGCTGGCCTTGCTGTTGCCATCGTCGAGGTTATTGGCGCTCTCATGTACAGGGCTTCCTTTGCTCTTCTTGGCAGGATGAAGAATATAATCTCCATATTCAATTATTGGAAAGCCGGGCTCACACTTGGATTGTTCTTGGATTCATTTAAGTATGAAGTGGACGAACTCCTTGAATCATGTAGTCCGTTCAACTTTGAGATTATTATATTTACTGGGCTTTGGTAAATTTTTGCTCCAGATTTTAGCACGTTGGTTCATCCGCCAAATTTTGCCCAAATTACGCCTGCTCCTGCGTCCATGACGACCCTGATGGCGCATTTGCATCCATGATGATCCCAATGGCGCATTCCTCACGTCGGACGCTCCGCTCCCTCCTCTGGTCTTGGCATCCTGCCAAGCTCCAAGACAGCCTGCACACCATCATCTCCATTGGAATGGTGCTGAGCAAGGCAGCTTCTGAGCTCAAGGTAGTATCAGTGACCAATCTCTCTGTAGAACTTAATCTGAATTTTGACACCTTTCTGGAAGTTGTAAATTTCAGCTGCTGACTAATGGTCCAGGTCCATGCCTTGCTGTTTGCAGAGCGCGAAAGTGGGAAAAGAGTGCGGCTTGCGGGTATATACGCTGAAGTTCTTGGCGAGGCACGGCCCTCACAAGACGTGTTGACCTGCAGCAAAGGGTGAAGTCAAGGTGCAAGTCAGATGTTGAGAGACCGCAGCTGGTAGCTGTATATCAAATTGTAGTTAGCCATTGGCGACTTATGATTGAATGATATATTGATTGTATATATGCAAGCGGCTTATGATTGGCAGATTGGTTGTATACAAGCATGCGTGTTCATGGATTTTCATAGATGGCAAAAACACTTTTCATGCGCAGATAGGCAATCCCAGTAGGCTAGAAAACTTCTTTCTGTTCTCTGTACAATCCCAAAATGGATCGGGTTCCACTATCTTTTTTTTAAACGTGGGGCAAAAGATTTGCCCCTTTTCATTAATTAAGAGAGGAAGAAGTCAGGCAAGGCTACATTGATATAGAGAAATAACAGGCTCCCAACAGGGAGCAGACCACATGAAAAAAGACCCTATTGTCCTGGCAGAATGTTCCCTAGATGTTTCACACCCGCCCTAGATGTTTCACACCCGCAATAGCCCACAGTCCCGCCACACCCTCGATGGTGCAGGGAAGGATGGTTGGTGGTGTGGATTTGCTCCTTAAAACCCTTGCGTTCCTTTCATCCCAAATTGTATTGCAAACCAGCATAGTGAGGGAAGACATCGCCCTTCCATGGATCCTCTGGGTGCAGGCCATGTCAAACCATCAATCTTTGATGCTCCTGTAGTTTGCCCAACGAGAGACATCCAAGCTAATCATTTGGAGCCAATCCTTCACCAAGCCCCATAGCCTCGTCGTGTAGCGACAGTTGATGAGAAGGTGCTCGACGGTTTCCTGCTTCCTCCTACAAAGGGGGCAAGGGCCACAGTTTGGCCACCCCCTCTTGGCCAATCTGTTCGCCGTCCAGATTCCGTTTTGAATTGCCAGACATGCTAGGAATTTTACGTTGGGGGGTGCCCAGGTCTTCTAGACTACCTTGCACATGTTAGAGCGAGTGATGGGCATGAATTGCGCGACATATGCGGAGGAAGCAGTGTACTCCCCTGAGGCAGTATGCTTCCACAAGATGGAATCCTCAGCATGTTGGTCAAGGCGGAGATCGTGGAGGTGGATCGAAAGCGTGAGGAATTGTCTCAGTTTGTCAAAGAAGGGCTCGACCCCAATGTTAATTCTAGTAATCCAAGTGTCATTTGCATTGCTTCTCTAACCTTCCACTCTTGCGCGATGATGCCTCAAAGATCAGGGGGGCAATGTCCTTGGGCTTGCGCCCATTAATCCACGGTGATTCCCAAAAGGGCACATGGGCACCGTTGCCAATGGTGATGGAGGAGCAGGTGTAGAAGAAATACTTGTCCTTATCATCACATGGGTTACCCAAGCCCATCCACAACCTCGATGGTGTGGTTGTTGGGAAACATTGCATGGGAAACAAAAAAATTCCTACGCACACGAAGACCTATCATGGTGATGTTCATCTACGAGAGGAGATTAGATCCACATACCCTTGTAGATCGCTCAGCGGGAAGCGTTAAGAAACACGGTTGATGTAGTGGTACAACTTCGTGATTCAAATCACCGTCGTCCCACGATCCTTTCCGATCTAGCGCCCAACGGACGTCATCTCCGCGTTCAGCACACGTACAGCTCGATGACGATCTCGGCCTTCTTGATCCAGCAAGAGAGACGGAGAAGTAGATGAGTTCTCCGACAGCGTGACGGCGCGCCTGTGTTGGTGATGATCTATTCCTGCAGGGCTCCGTCCGAGCTCCGCAGAAATCTAATCTAGAGGAAAAATTACGAGGTGTAGGTTTGAGTTGCACGTGGCAAAGTTGTATCTCAAAAGCCCTAAACCTCTAGTATATATATAGGAGGAGGGGAGAGGCAGCCTTGGGCAGCTTTGGCGCACCAAGGAAGCCCTCCTTGGGTCGGCCGAAGTGGGAGGGAGGGAGGAGTCCTTCTCCAATCCCACTTGGATTAGGACTCCTTCCTTATTTTCCCACCTCTTTTGGTTTTTCCACTTTTTCCTCATGGACTTTCCTTGGATGACTTTGTCATCCCATTATACCTTATTGTACATCCAATAAACCCATGTGGACCCCTTGGGGCGTGTGGGCCCACCCAGTGGGCCCCCGGAACCCATTCGTCACTCCCGATACACTGTCGGTAATGCCCGAAAACTTTTCGGAATCCAAACACCAACTTCCTATATATCAATCTTTGTTTCCGGACCATTCCGGAAACCCTCGTGACATCCGTGATCTCATCCGGGACTCCGAACAACCTTCGGTCACCAACACATATAACTCAACTATACTAAAACATCATCGAACCTTAAGTGTGCAGACCCTGCGGGTTCGAGAACTATGTAGACATGACCCGAGACACTTCTCGGTCAATATCCAATAGCGGGACCTGGATGCCCATATTGGATCCTACATATTCTACGAAGATCTTATCAGTTGAACCTCTATGCCAAGGATTCATATAATCCCGTATAACATTCCCTTTGTCCTTCGGTATGTTACTTGCCCGAGATTTGATCGTCGGTATCCCTATACCTATTTCAATCTCGTTACCGGCAAGTCTCTTTACTCGTTTCGTAATACAAGATCCCGTGACTCACACTTGAGTCACATTGCTTGCAAGGCTTATATGTGATGTTGTATTATTGAGTGGGCCCCGAGATACCTCTCCGTCACACGGAGTGACAAATCCCAGTCTTGATCCATGCTAACTCAACGGACACCTTCGGAGATACCTGTAGAGCACCTTTATAGTCACCCAGTTACATTGTGACGTTTGACACACACAAGGTATTCCTTCGGTGTTAGTGAGTTACATGATCTCATGGTCATAGGAATGAATACTTGACACGCAGAAAACAATAACAATAAAATGACACGATAATATGCTACGTTCATAGTTTGGGTCTTGTCCATCACATGATTCTTCTAATGATGTGATCCCGTTATCAAGTGACAACACTTGTCTATGGTCAGGAAACCTTGACCATCTTTGATGAACGAGCTAGTCAACTAAAGGCTTACTAGGGACAGTGTTTCGTCTATGTATCCACACATGTATTTGTGTTTCCAATCAATACAATTATAGCATGGATAATAAACGATTATCATGAACATAGAAATATAATAATAACTAATTTATTATTGCCTCTAGGGCAGATTTCCAACAACGGTCCATTCCAACCAGAGCCACCGCAGATGAAATGTGTGGCAGAATTTGTCCAAGTGCAGCACCCCAAGCCCCCAAGGTCCTCAGGCCTGCAAACACGCTCCCAACTAACTTTGCACTCGGTCCCCTTCGTCGTGTGCAAGGGCGACCAGAGGAAGGCTCGCTCAATTTTTTCGATGTTGTCCAGGGTGCCACGAGGGATTTTTAGGGCAGTAGCAGTGAAAATGACCCGAGAAGTCAAGACCGACTTGACCAAAACAACCCGGCCCGGAGTAGCAATATCTCTCTCCTCCCATGGCACAAGCCTTCCCGCCACCTGATCCTCCAGGTATTGGAAGTCGACGCGTGTGAGATGCCACAACGATAGGGGTAGCCCCTAATATTTCAGCTGGAAGGAAGCACGTTTTGCAGGTAGCCCATGGAGGATGTCATCAAGATTGCGGTTTCGGCACCGAATGGGGACGACCGAACTCTTTAAGAAGTTTGTCCAGAGGCCAGTTGTGATAGCCTGGCTTATTAGGGATGATAGACTACTCATATCAATAAGAAATTCCTTCTTTTCCGGGAGCCCATTCAAACAAAACTCTGAGGTTAAGCGTGCTCGGCTTGGAGTAGTTCTAGGATGGGTGACCGACCGGGAAGTTGATCCGGGGTGCGCATGAGTGAGCACAAAGTGCGCAGAAAAGACTAGTATTGATATGTGGGGCGAGTCTAGATCCCGCCAGGAGTAACGACCACCGGCGGGTGTGTCCGGGGCGTTACAAGTTTGGTATCAGAGACGACCCTCACGGTTAAACGGATGTTTGCGGACAGGTGTGCGGTCATGTTGTTCATGACGTTTGTGACCCGTCGTGGCACACGACATGGCACATGTACTGGACTGGATGATCCCGTGAGGAGTAACGACCACCGACGGGTGTGTCCGGGGCGTTACACCAGTGATCTCCCGAAAACCTCTCAGAATAGTAGCAAGGTTGACCACGTCCTCCTTGATTGGTTTTACAAATACTACCGCATCATCGGAATAGAGAGAACAATGCGTGGTGGCCAAGTCTACAATCTGGTGCACCGGGTCGATGGAAATGACAAACAACAGGGGAGAGAGTGGGTCATCCCTGGCGAAAGCCCTGCCCATGAAGGATTGGTGGACCCGCCAACCCATTTTTATTTGAAAAGGGGAATATATTAATATCGCAAAGATACCAATTACACTCAGCCTCTACACCTACAAGATGTCGCCGAGACATCGAGGATGCACACAGCCAAATAAAAAAAGGAAAAGAAATAAAAAAATAAAAACCCAACACAACGATCAACTCCTCCCAACAACAACACTCATACCACCACTAAATACAACATCCAGGAAACATAACAGTTCTCCAAAAGCAACACTTTGAAGAAGGGAGCAGTGCACAAGCGCCATCATTGCCCGATCAAAGATCTTAGGTTTTCGCCTTGAAGAGAGTCCGCGCTCCCAAAACTATTCCTTCAACAAGGTAATCGCCAGGCACAACCAACGAAGGCGAGACCTTAGGTTTTCACCCTGAAAGTCACGACTCAGCAAGCCGACGAGTACCACTGAAGATGAAATCCTCCACTACTGCCGCCCCACAAATCATTGCTACTCCTGGGAGTCATCTAACACTTGGTTGTGTCCATCGCCTCCAAAACTCCGCCCGTGTAACTGATCCTCTGATCTCGGCCACCATGACTTTCTCCACTACTGTCTCCATCATGAAAATCGAGAAGTCGACATGTCCCAAGGTGTCATCAGTCAACAGAGCTTCACGCCACGCCCTCACAACCTTGTAGGCTGATATGGACGTACACGACCGGAATCTAACTGATCCAGAAATCCAGAGAAATTTTCCGGCGGCTATTCCGGAACACGTCAATTGCCAGATCAAGGAAGAACGATCAAGCATGGCATTGCCATGAGGCGAGAAAGCACGAGGACCATAACCCGGACTAGATGACGGATCATGAGATCTGCCAAACCAGCCACAAACCAACCGACCACCTCCGACAGAGGAGGAAATCATCACCACCATATCCTCATGATGGGTGGCAGAACCCGGGAACAATCGAGAACCGTCACTGGAGTCGATGAGAGCAATTTGTGATGGCAGCAGCCGCCTTTAGAGCCCACGCCGTCACCTCCTGCCTTCCCTGCCAACTGCAGCAGGCCTCCCGGCGTGCCTCGATCGCCGCTGCCCACCAACCCATTTAGGAGGACACGAGTGGAGGACGTGCAAAGGAGCCAGGGCTGGGCGGACAAAATCCAAGGCCTTGTGCCAAACTCTATAATGGGCCCTACCTTACTAGAAAAACAACACAAATATAATATAACTGTTAATTTTATTCACCCTCGACATTATTTTCTGTTTCTAGCCATCTCTAGTGCTAGGAGCATTGTCATCATTGTTATCATGTGAATGCTCTTGATCAAGTGACTAATTATATGAGGACTCTTGTGTCTTTTTTATAACAAACTTATCCATATCTCCTTTGTGAGAATGGATTAAAATCTCTAGTTTCTGTTTCTTCAAACCCTTTTGGTAAGTAGATTCATGTTTGCTAAAGAAAGACATGACTCAGATATTGTAGTACTACATGCCTAATAGAAAGAACAAAATTAGCTATACAAGATTTTAGAAAAACTATATCGGGAACGAAATCGGAAAACTCGATCAAGGGCTTACTGAATCACTGGTTATCGGAGATGAATTGATGTAAGCCTCCCTACCTTCCTGTGCCGGGTGCCGTTCTAGCGTCTCGGGTCCTGCTTGCCAATCTGACATGCCGTCTACGTCGTTGTGACGCTGGCCCTAGCCGCCACACCAAGAAACCCAAGAGTGACGATTCTCTCGCTCGGTTGTTGCTCTTGATCGCTATTTCTTTTTTCTGATGAGAGAAATCAATGGCTAGTTTTGGCTCGGGGTTGCTATAGTACGCGAGACGGGGAGGCGTCATGACTCGCGATGCGTAGGAGGGCCAGGACAACAGCGGTCCAGAGAGGAAGACTGGCAGAGTCAAAGAGCAGAGGGGTGCTATCCCACAGACAACATCGCCAGAAGTTGACACATTGACAGAGGTTGGGCTTGCGTTGGTTCTTCCCTTGAAGAGGAAAGGGTGATGCAGCACAGAAGCAGTAAGTATTTCCCTCAGTTTGAGAACCAAGGTATCGATCCAGAAGGAGGGTCTCGTCAAGTCTAGAGTACCTGCACAAACACAAACAAGCTTGCACCCAATGCTTCAAAGGGGTTGTCAATCCCTTCAAGATTGTTTGCAAAGTGAGATCTGAAGGCGGAAAGTGCAACGAAGTAAAAAGTGTAAGGCTGAAAATATGGTGTGGAGTAGACCCTGGGGGCCATAGTGTTCACTAGAGGCTTCTCTGAAAATAGCAAGTTTTACGGTGGGTGAACAAATTACTGTCGAGCAATTGATAGAACCGCGCAAAGTCATGACGATATCTAAGGCAATGATCATGCATATAGGCATCACGTCCGAGACAAGTAGACCGATACTTTCTGCATCTACTACTATTACTCCACACATCGACCGCTATCCAGCATGCATCTAGTGTATTGAGTTCATGACGAACAGAGTAACGCTTTAAGCAAGATGACATGATGTAGAGGGATAATCTCAAACCAATGATGAAAACCTCATCTTTTTACCTTTGATGACAACAACACGACGCGTGCCTCGCTACCCCTTCTATGACTGGGTGAGGTCACCGCATGGTATGAACCCAAAACCAAGCACTTCTCCCATTGCAAGAATCGTAGATCTAGTTGGCCAGACAAAACCCACAACTCGAAGAGAATTACAAGGATATGAAATCATGCATAAGAGAGATCAGAAGAAACTCAAATAAGATTCATAGATAATCTGATCATAAATCCACAATTCATCGGATCTCGACAAACACACCGCAAAAGAAGATTACATCGGATAGATCTCCATGAAGATCATGGAGAACTTTGTATTAAAGATCCAAGAAAGAGAAGAAGCCATCTAGTTACTAGCTATGGACCCATAGGTCTATGGTGAACTACTCACGCATCATCGGAGAGGTCATGGTGTTGATGGAGAAGCCCTCCGTGTCCGAATCCCCCTCCGGCAGGGCACCAGGACGTGCCCCAGATGGGATCTTGCGGAGACAGAAGCTTGCGGCGGCGGAAAAGCGATTGCGATGATCTCTCGATTTTTTCTGGAATTTTTGGGATTATATAGGCGAAAGACCTAGGTCAGGGGACCTCCAGGGGGCCCACAAGCCTGGATGGCGCGGCCCCCTGGCCGCGGGGTGGGGGCTTGTGGGGCCCCTGGGGCTCTTCTGGCTTGGCTCCCAAGTTCCCCGATCTTCTTCCGTTCCAAAAAAAATCTTTTCGGGGATTTTCTTTTGTTTGGACTCCGTTTCAAAATCTCCTCTGAAATGGATCAAAAACATGGAAAAAACAAGAACTGGCGCTTAGCACTGAGTTTATAAGTTAGTCCAAAAAAAATATATAAAAGGCATACAAAACATCCAAAATTTGACAAGATAATAGCATGAAACCATCAAAAATTATAGATACGTTGGAGACGTATCAAGGGGGCACAAATAACAAAAGCCTACTACTAGTAATGCATACAAAATTTGAGGCCCAAAACAGCTGTGCCCTGTGCGGGCGCACATGTTGCACCCCCACAGGCCCGGGCTTGGAAGGAGTGCTGTAATCCGGTCTCTAAAGATGCTCGGAAACCCTCTCCATTGAAGGAGGTCCAAATGTAGCCCCAACGCACAGAGTTGAAGTCCTTTCGGATATCAAGTTTGAAGAGCAAAGAAGGTGTCTTGCTCTTGGTTGAGCCGTCGAGCAAGGTTGCGCACATTGAACATATAATTGCCATGGATGCTTCTCATCTTAATGAACGCACTCTCCGCATTGGAAACCAAGTTGTCCATATGAGGCCCAAGCGGGTTCCACTATCAAAAGAGATAATTGAAGACAAAAGAGTATCCAATATCCATATAGTATCCAGATCCCGATGACATGGAAGTTGTTCTCGTGCTCTTCATGCTTCATCAGGTACTCCCGATGACATGGAAGTTGTCCTCGTGCTCTTCATGCTTCATCAGGTACTCCAAGGTTGCGGCTCCAACGTAGGGAGATGTCCTACCATACGTGTGTACGTCAGCTCTAAGGTCGGTAAATTTGTCATTTCAGCAAAACCGAAACAAGTTCGTAGTAGTTTCCTAACGTCGGTTCTTTCTGCAAAGTTTTTGAAAAGGAAAAAAGAAGAATAAATTAGATTGCCGCTGAATCAAATAGGAAATAGTGTCCCACTATACGTACGTGCCTTCAAGAACAACAGAAGTATAGTTGCATATACATATGCGCGATAGAGGAGGGGGACATGCATGGACCTAACATTCTTACCGGGTGTGTGATCATTGCAAGATTAATTAAGTCCAATTATAATCATCAAATAAGAAATAGAGGAAGAATAGCGCTTCCATCTTTATCTCCTGCTATAAGATTCGTGTCACAAGAATAACCCTATATTGGAAATACTACAAAAATGATTAAACCACAAGATAAGTGGAAAACAGCCACATTGATGTCACTCATCGATTTCACTCTACTTTGGGCTAATTGTTTAACACTGATATTTAAACACCTTCCTTCTGTCGATAAATAGATAATCACCAATTAGAGGTCACCACTTGCAAATGTTACTTTCAGTTGCCACCGGTGTCAACAAGTGGGCACATGAGGTGCATCACTTGTCACCACCAGTGAGTTTTGGAAGGATGGGATGCTGTCAGGTAATGTTATTCTTAGATCTATATTTCAAATCGAAATATCTCTTGAAGCGAGCGTTCAAATCAGGAATCAATTTCACCCTTGTGTTCCTTGCCTTTGATTTTACTAGAAATGGCACACCATTCTATAGAAATCATTTCTTAGGCATAGAGATCTACATATCTTTGGATTGCACAAAGCAAAGCGTAATGAGGATTGGGCTGAATCTCCAATATCATTCTCTTCGAGGTAGGAAACGAGGAAAGCAGGTTGTGAACATAAACAACCCCTCTTCGATGGCTTCTACCTAAATACCATACCTTCCTTCAATAGGAAAATGATACATAATTTTGTAGCAAATCATTTGCAAGGCACAGTAGAGCTACATATCTTCGCGTTGCACAAATTTAAGGTGCCTCGAACAAAAATATCGAATCCCTTCACGGAGGAAAAATCAAGCAAGCAAGGAGTGTACATGAATGATCCGTCTTCAATTTGCCAATGAAGCGAATACTTTGGACTGCCTTCTACCTAATTACCGAGACTTCAAGCTTCTCAAATGGCAAGCCAACGCATTATAAATATTATTATAAATAGTGGGCACTAGTGTATCAAGATTAGAGTGGCTCAAGAAGACAACCTTGTACGGATGGAAGCATAGGAAGTGGAAGCCCGAGCGACTCTGCTGCTCTTGATTACATTCATACTCTAGGACATCGTCATTGTCGGAGTTCCATTCAATCCTTTGTCTGTTCTCCTCATTGTTGTTTCCATCACCATCTACGATCCACGGCCTGTTGATCTCCTTAGAATATGGAGTGTTCATTTGGTAGGAAAAAGGGTTGAGGTTGACACCGTACTTTAGCACCCACTCTGGTGGTTCATATGACTTTTCGTAGAATATCCACACCCGAATTCTAGGGCAATCCAAACAAGCATAACACATCCCCTTCTCGGACCTTCCGAAGTTGGATTGCATGTATTCGCTTTCCTCCATGCTTGCTGGTGCTTTTATTACTTGATAGCTACGATCGAGACGTGCGAAAACTAGACAATCGAACTTGGATTAGTCAGATTGACTAGCACATGATCCCACTAGTATGGATCATCTCTGGGACCATTATCTTTGATTTTAGAGAAAATGACACATCATTCTGTAGTAAACAATTTCTGAGGCATAGAGAGCTATATATCTTTTGATTGCACGAATTAAAACATCTTTAACAAAGAGATCGAGCTGACTCCAATATCAGCCCCTTTGCGGAAGCAGATCAAGCAAGCAAGGAGTGTACATAAATGATCCCTCTTCGACTTGCCAATGAAAGACATCCTTTGGACGGTCTCTACCTAAATACTGAACCTTCAAGCTCCCCAAGTGACAGGCCACCGCATTGAAATAATAACAAGGTACCACAAAATCAGCGTAAGAGTGACTCAAAAAGAAGACCTCTTTGTATGGATGGAAGCCTAAGAACTGGAAACCCCAGTCACTCTGCTTCTCTTGGCTATATTCATACTCTAGAACATCATCATTGTCGGAGTTCCATTCATCTCTCTGTTGATTCTCCTCTTTCTTGTTGTCGTCATCTACGGTCCATGGCCTGTTGATCTCCTCAGAATATAAAGCGTTCATTCGATGGGAAAGAGGGTTGAGGTTGATGGCATACTTTAGCACCCACTCTGGTTGGTCATGTGATTCTTCAATGAGTATCCACACCCGAAGTCTAAGGTAATCCAAACTAGCATAATACATCCCCTTCTCAGATCTTCCGAAATGCGATTGTTTGTATTCGTTTTCCTTCATGCTTGTCGGCGCTTTTATTACTTGATAGTTACATTCGGAATTGCAAAACCTATAATCATTACAATGGAACTTGAATTAGTCAGCTCGAAATAGGACTTGATCTGTTGCAAATTTTTTGTACCACTCAAATTCAGGCAAATTTTACGCTCTCTTTTCAAGTATAGGAAGAATTGTCAAGTCCAATTTACATACCTGGATACAAATGCGCCGGCGCGGCAATGCACGTACAAGG
The DNA here is from genome assembly GCF_904849725.1 of Hordeum vulgare subsp. vulgare. NCBI lineage: Eukaryota > Viridiplantae > Streptophyta > Magnoliopsida > Poales > Poaceae > Hordeum > Hordeum vulgare. Next base: position 581,831,855 of record NC_058522.1, read on the forward strand.
CTCCTCCCCAATACTCGACGTAGCTATACTCCTTCCGTTCGATGTTGTGATCGTCCAGATGCGACCGCACCTCCTCCACGGTTCCGGCCGCCTCGCCTACGCGGACGAATGCCTTCTACTCCCATGTCCCGGTCGTCGACGAGAACACCTTCAGCTGATGGCACGCCGGTGGCCACTCCATCAAGCCCTCCGGGTCCTCTTCATAGTCATCGGTGGTTTTCTCCGGCACGTCTGGGATCACGAAGACCTCGTAGTGCAGCGACACGGCAGGGTTGAAGGCAAGGTAGGCGCCGGCGAAGCACAGACCTGGGTAGTAATGATCCCCCGGAACAGGCGGGAGGAGCGCCCAGCGCCGCGTGGCGGGGTTGCAGACGTAGAGGTTCGTCCAGTACCAACCGTCGTCGTAGAGGAGGAGGCCATTGCAGTGGTCCACGATCAAGCTGCCATGGCCGCGTCTGCCGTGCTGCACGCGGCGTCGATCCCCGGGCTGCAGGGACGGGCGAAGAAGCCCGGGCGCGATGAGCCCAAATAGTTGGTGAAGATGCCGCGGATGGAGTGCGGCAGCATGTGCGGCAGGAGCAGGTTGAGACCGTCAACGGCGGCGCGCCACGCCGTGCACACGCCACGGGAAGCCGCGAGGCTCCGACCGGGGAGACGCCGCAGCACCTCTCCGATCACGTCCTCCGGGAGCAGATCCATCGTGCCACACGGCGGCGCAGCACATAGGCAGAACATGTACGTATTCTTACCTTTTAATAAGTGTCAAAAGATTCTGAAAAAAAAGGGTCAAAAACAGGAGGTCAATCGTGTACTGATGGAAGGCTGAGATTTTCATCCCTGGAAAATTCTCGGTCAGCCATATATATATTCAGCCTCATTTAGGGGCGTATATATATATGCAGGGCCAAGCTGGTAAGAAATCGCCACTAATTGGCAGGAAAGAAGATGCTGGAGCTCTATATATACAGAGGTTGTGATCAGTGATGATCCAACAGGCCAAACGTTAAAGCCCTTTATCCCTCATCATCTTCTTCACCTTCTCGAGGTCCTCCAACCTATCCGTGTTTTCGTACATCTTCATCAGAGTGAAGAAATTGTGCACATTTTCAGGCTCCAGGTCGAACAGCTTTTCCGCGGAGATTTCTCCTATCCTGATGTTGCCATGTACTGAGCTAGCATGCAGCAAAGACCTCAAGACTGTTGGCTCGTTGCTGAGACGCCTCCTCTTTGACATGAACTCGTATGCCTCATTGACCATCCCTGCTTTGCCTAGCATGTTCACCAGGGAGGTGCAGTGCTGTACAGTAGGCTGAATTCTGTACTTGTTCTCCATCTCAGAGAACAGCCTCATGCCGCCCTCCACCAATCCTAGATTGTCGCACGCGGAGAGCACCGCCATGAAGGTGGCCTCGTCCGGCCGTGCTCCGGAGTCCACCATGCGGCGAAACAACATGAGAACTCTGAAGTCTTGGCTGTGCGCAGAGATTATAGCATTCCATGAGGCTAGCTCCCTGACCGGCATCGACTCGAACACGGACAGGGCATGGCCTAGCTCATTCTTTCTGGAGTACATTCCAATCAGAGCGTTTGCCACTGATAACTCAGTCTCGAGCCAATGACGGATCACCCAGGCATGAACCTCCCGTCCCTGTTTGCCATCACCAGGGTGATGCCAGAGCATCGCCGACAGCACGACGGAGTCGGGCTTGTGCCCTTCTCCGAGCATCCTCCTCCAGGCCTCCGTTGCCTGAGCAGAGAGGCCACCGTGCCCCAGCAAGCCACCAAGCAAGACGTTCCATGAGACGGCGTCCCTCTCCGGCATTGCGTCGAACACCTGGCACGCCATCTCCATGTCGCCGCACTGGGCGTACATCTCCACGAGGGCGTCGCACACGGAGACGTCGGCGGCGAGACCGGCTGTGAGGGCGTCGCGGTGCACGGCCCGACCGAGCTCGGCGGACCGGGCGCCGGAGCAGGCCCGGAGCGCGCTCTCGAAGGTGAACCCGTCGCGCGGCGCGCCCTCCTCGTCCATCTGGAGGTAGAGCGCGAGCGCGTCGTCGTGGCGGCCGACGCTGGCGTATCCGGCGACGAGGCAGTTCCACGGGAACGCGCGCTCCCGGCGGGTGCGCGCGGGGAGGAGGTGGTCGAAGATGTGGTGCGCGTAGGCGAGGAGGCCGAGGGAGGCGTGGATGTGGAGGAGGCGCAGCGCGAGGTCCGGGTGGCGGCGGAGGAGGGAGACCGGCAGGAGGCCGCGGAGGGCCGCGAGGCGGCGGCGCGGGGCCGGGTGGAGCGGGAGCGCGGCGAGGAGGGGCGCGAGGAGGGACGGCGTGAGGAGGCGCGGCTGGGCCTCCAGGCCGGAGAGCACGCGGTCGAGGGTCGACGGACGCGGCGGCGGTGGCGGCGTGGAGAGAGGAGGGGCGAGGTGGGTGGACGGAGCCGGACCGCGGCGGTGGCGCCGGCGTGGGAGCGCGCGGGAGGCGTGGGTGACAGCTGCGGTTAGCGCCATTGCTTGGTTATCGTTGCTTGTTCGGTTCAGCACGTGCTCCACTCAAAAATATCGTTTGGTTAGAGCCACTAGATAATTGCAGCACACTATCATACTTGAACACGTTGTAACGGATGACTAATTGTTGTAATACGGGCTGACAGGCGTATAAACGCGTATAAACACGTATAAACACGTATCTGACATACCTGACCCGCACGTCAGGCGACACGGTGGCGTACACGGACTGCGTCGCTGACCGAACCGGCTCGGTCGCTCACTGGGTCTCGTCCGAACCGGGTTGAACTGGAACGAACACGAGAACCCTAGCCTTGCTCTCCCCTCTCCATCTCTGCGCGGCTCTCCGGCGATGGAGGCGGCGACTCCCGGCGGCGGTGACGTTGCGAGCGGGTACGAAGACCTTCCCGGCCTCGAGCTAGATGACCACGTAGGTCTGGCTGTGGACGAGGCGGCTCCAGTTCGAACCACTCCTCCGACGATGATGAGGAATTGGAGGAGGAGGTGGCATTGTCCATGGAGGACAGGGTGAAGATGGTAGAGATCTGGGTGGCCAACCCTACCAGTAGCCATCACTGGACCAGTGGTGCTGGTGGCGGCGTGATGTAAGTGCCCCTCCACTATCCCTCTTTCTGCCTAATTATTTGCTTATCTGAATCCGAGAGCAGGGAGAAAAATCTATGGTTATTTGCTTATCTGAATTTATTTCTGTGAACTGTAGTTTGCATGATGCTGTTTGGGAACTTCGGATTCACTTTGATTCCCTATTGATATGAAGCTATGTAGCTCATATGTTACATTTCTGAACCTATATGCAGTGTTGCAAACATAAGGTTTTTATTTCTCTGATGAGCTATACCACATGAGGAATTTAGGAATAGGAGAGGAGAGAGAGCATGGCTTAGAATTGATTTACACAAACATCAAACTGCAACAACTCAAGAAGGAATAAAAGGACATTTTAGTTCTCAATTTGCTAGTGAGGGCAACACCAACATCAGATGTTAGTAATGGCATTAATGTCTATCATAGAGAGAAAAAAATAGCAGCAATAGTGTATCAACCACCTGTTCTGTATGATCTCAGTGAGCCTGCAGTTCTCACTGTTGATCGAGAAGATGTTGTTTTTCATAGTAGGCCTACTGAACCTACTACTTGTGCACCCAAGAGAGCATAAATTTCAGAAATGACAATCTCAAATTTGTAATGGAGGAAGAGCCCGTGTTTGAGCAGGCACATAATAGTAGTGATGAATCTGAGGATGCATATGACAGTGATAACAATTCAGATAACAACTCAAAATTAGCAGAGGAAGAAGAAGTAGATCAATCCGAGGATGAAGATTCAGATGAGGAACAATTACATTATGAGGGTGACACTAAGGTTGAGGATTTGTTTGAGCAGGAAGAGGAGGATGTCAATGTTTTTTTGTAAGAAAAGAGGCTTCAATGCAAAAAATCCTGCAAAAAGCAGGAAGAAACTTGAAGTTAGGAAAGGCCCCATGTGACAGCCCGATGCCGACGTTCCAGAAGATTCCCCTTCTATTCCGTTTTCGTCGTGTGTCTTATTTTTATTTGTTGCATCTTCATCGCATCATGCGCATCATCAGCATTGCATCGGCAACCCGTTGCCGCCTGTTTTCAAAACTTGCATTCGTTAGTAGTTGCCGGTTCTCGTCGTTGTCCGTTCTGAGTCCGACCGCACTCGCACGCGCCCGCGGCATCGTTCGAAACCCTGTTTTTAAAGTGCGTTTAAAACTTTCTCTGATCGGGGTGAAACTTGGCATGTGGTCGTAATTAGTTCTAGCTAGGCCGCCTGTCGAATTTCGTTGCGATCGGAGACCGTCTAGTACCCGAACGGTCGATCGTAGCGGCACCGTATTCGGTCTACCGTCGGACGTCTGTCGGTGATTTAAAAATCGTTGTCGGGTGCCCATTTCCCTCTCATCTTAGCCAACACCCCTCTACACGGCCTAAACCTAAAACACCTAACCCTAGGACGTTTCCGGAGCGTCCGATCTCAATCGGAAGGTCCGAAAACGCCCGAAACCGCTAAACCTAGCCTGTTTTTCTATATATATGAGACTCCCCTCTCTTCTCCTCGTTTGCTGTGCCCAGCAATCCTAGCCGCCACCTGAGACAGCCTCTCCCTCCTCTCGCCTCGAGCGGGCCCGCCAGGCCCAGATCCGGCCCGCCCGGGCCCGGATCGCCCCGCAGCCGCCGCCTGCCAGCAGCTCGAGGGGAGGAGCCCCCGAGCTCGTGCCGAGCACCATGGCTTGACGTCGCGTGCGCAGGTGCCCCCGCGCCTCCAGCTTCCTCGCCGCCTGCCCGAGTCGCCGCCGTGCCTCCCCGTGTCCCCGGACCTCGCCGGCAGCCGGAGCTCCTCCGCCGCGCCCCTGCAGCTCGCTGGAGGACCGCCTCACCTGGGACGCCAGAGCAGCGCCCGCTGCCATGGAGGCCTCGACGCGGCCGGCCGGCGAGCAGATCAGGTGGATCCCGCGCCGGATCCATCTCCCTGCGGTCTCCCCGCCGAACCCCAAGCCCCGCCGGCCATGCTCCCGCCGCCGCTGATCTGCCCTCGCCTCGACTGGGGGTCGGGAGAACGACGAGGAGCAGCGCCACTCCTGCGACGCCCTCCTAGGCCTTCCCCGCGCCTCGGCCCAGCGAGGCCGCCTCAGGGCCCCGACCGGCCTCCCTCCCCTTCGGCCTGCCACCGCCTCCTCATTCTTGGGCCGAGCCCACCCGGTGAGTTTTCCCCTGCCTCTATTCCCTGCCCGAGGCGGGATATGCTAAACTGCGCCCACGTAGTAGACTCGTTAGTTAAATAGGCCAATTTTCAGAATTATTTAAATTCCAGAAAAGTTGACGATATTAAAATGCCCGTAGTTTCTAAACCATAAGTCGGTTCGAGGTGATCTATATGTGTAAAACATGTAGTTTCTCGCGTAGATTACGTTTTTACAACCCGCATAAATGTTTGACGTCGTTTAACGTGCCTAACACCTAGTTTAGCGTGCTGTCTCGATAGGTTTATTGCCGAAGTTTATTTTCCACGCGTGTTCGAATTGATCGTATGCCGTAGATTAAATGTCCATGTTTTAGGGACCATTTTTCCATGTATCTTAGAGCGGTCATAGGTATTTTTGCATGTATGGTTTGCGGTAGTTTATTTTCCCGTATATAGGTTATTTTCCCGCATTTATGTGTGGTTTTATTTAGTTGTGCAACCCCACATATTTTATATGTTTCCGGGGTAGAAAAATCCATGGGATTTTTCTGTGCAATTAGTTTTAACTTTTGAGCAAGTTATTTCGCGCGATATTTTGCCATGTTGCCCTTTTGTTTAATTCGTAGGATTTATTCCGTGCGTCGTTTGACGGAGTTGTCAACTAGGGAGTTCTTCTTAGATGTTTTGTTTAGCCCCTGGTATTTTTGGTTGCAATAGAAATGCATGTTTATGTGTTGTTTGCTTGCTCTCAAGTTGCTAGAAATAGTGCTGATTTGGAGGAGCTGAAATATTTCTAAGTCTGGGATCTGTTATTATTTTGTTGCTGTGTTGTCTTGCTTGCATCTTGTGATCTGTAGCTCTTTTGAGGTTGGTCCAATGGAGTTAGTTGTACCCCTTGTGTTTCTCTAACATGCTGTATATTTTCATGCCATTTGGAGTCCCGTAGCTATAGGTTTTGCTGCTGTCAATATTGCTTCAGATCGAAAACTGCACTTTCATGAAGTTTTGTTTTCACTAAGTCTGAAATAGTGTGTGGGAAGCCATTTTGTGTCTTCTTTCCCTAGTGATCCATGATGCCATGCTAGTTGCTGTGAGTTGTTTGTAGTAGTGCTTCTTGCCCTCTTCCGTGCCATGCCTTGCTTGAGTTTATCGGAGTAGTGTAGCTCGTAGTTGTGGGGCGTAGAAAATGCTATGTGGCTGAATTTGGCAGATTGTAGTCATTTCTTGTTTTGCTCGTAGTTTTTGAACCGTAGTCCCGATTTGATCGTGTCCTACATGAAACTTGCTTAGAATCTCGTGTAGATTCATTTTCTCTTACTGGTTGTATGTTTTTAAGTGCTCGTGACCGTCGTTGCACACATATTGCATTCATGCCATCATATTTTGCGGTGCTTGTATCTTTTGATCCGTACCTCCGTCGGAGATGTTCTTTATGTGTAGATTGCTTGCCTGGACGCGCAGAATCACGGGAACCTATTTGTTTTGCTGTTTAACAACTAATTAAAAGCATTAGTTCAGATCTGGACAGAATTGTAAATTAAAATGTGAGGTCGCCTCGGAGGTGCTATATGTCATTTCCGACCTCATTTAAAATGCCTAGATAGGTAGATTAATTGCGCTTCACCTCTTTTCATGTTTAACCACATTTAATATTGTCGTGTAGATAACTGGGAGTGAACTAAACAATTCCTATGTGGAGTTTCGTCAATATGCAACTCGTTGCATATTGAACTTCACTTAATGTGTAGTTTTGATTGTGTGAAATGGTCATGCCGTGACTTGCATGTATTCAGCTGCTCATGCATCATTTTTGTTGTGCATTGTGTGGTGAATTCCGTGTGATGATGTGTGTTTCCGGTTTGCCTCGTCTCGATAGAGTTCCGCAGCGTGTCGGATGTGAGGACCCGTTCGACTATGTCGGTTCGTCTGCTTCACGGAGGCATTCTTCTTCCAAACGGGATCTCAGGCAAGATGATCATTTCCCCAGATACCATTACTATCATTGCCATGCTAGTTTTATCGCTTCTATCGATTATGTCTCGTTGCCTACCACATGTTAAATATCAGCCTCTCAACAATGCCATGATTACCTTCAACCTGTTCGACCTAGCAAACCACTGATTGGCTATGTTACCGCTTGCTTAACCCTGTTGTTAGCGTTGCTAGTTGCAGGTGCAAATGCTTCCATGTGATAACATGGGTTCCTTGTCATATCACCATATTAATGCTATTTAATTTAATGCACCTATATACTTGGTAAAAGGTGGAAGGCTCGGCCTTTCTAGCCTGGTGTTTTGTTCCACCTTTGCCCCCTTAGTTTCGGCTACCGGTGTTATGTTCCATAAACGAGCGCTCCTAACACGATCGGGGTTGTTATGGGGACCCCCTTGATAATTCGTTTTAGATTAAAGTTGGTTTGGCAAGGCCCAACATTGGTACTTTTGCCCAACATAATAACTTGATAATATTGAAATGCATAGGGAGTTAGCGCTACCCGAGGAGTAATTCTACATAATACAGGGAGGGCCAGTGCTGATGGTGCTGGTCCAAAACAGAGCACTGTGCGGGGCCACCGCGAGGAAACTCGAGGTTTGGCACTCGTACGCGTCGCTTATCCGTCGTGTCCTGAGAACGAGATACGCGGCTCCTATCGGGTACGTCGACACGTCGGGCGGCCTTGCTGGATTAGTTTTACCTTTGACGAGATATCTTGTGCATCGGGATTCCGGTGATGCTTTGGGTAATCTCAGAGTTGAGGTTTTCCACTAGGGAATCCGACGAGATCGCGAGCTTCGTGATTGAGGATTTCTGTGCGGCTTGTGGTAATTTGTGATGGACTAGTTGGAGCACCCCTGCATGGTTAAATCTTTCGGAAAGCCGTGCCCGCGGTTATGTGGCAACGTGGAAACTTTGTTTAACACTGGTTCTAGATAACTTGAAGTTAACTTAACTAAAATATGCCAACTGTGTGCGTAACCGTGACTGTCTCTTTCGTGAGTTCTTTCTCCGATCGAGGACACAGTGGGGTTATGTCTGACGTTGGTAGGTGTTCAGGATCATTCATTTGATTATCAGTAGTTCACGTCCGTTATGCGTAGATCTTCCCCCTTTTATTTCTTGTACTCGTAAGTTTAGCCACCAAATATATGCTTAGCCGCTGCTGCAACCTCACCACTTAACCATACCTCACCCATTAAGCTTTGCTAGTTTTGATACCTTTGGAAATGAGATTGATGAGTCCCCCGTGGCTCACAGATTACTACAACACCAGCTGCAGGTACATGTAAAGGTTACTTGACGCGAGCGCGTTGATTGTTTATTTGGAGTTGCTTCTTCTTCTTCTTCTTCATCGATCTAGGATGGGTTCCAGGCCGGCAGCCTGGGATAGCAAGGATGGACGTCGTTCTTATTTTTCTCGTTTGTTTTCGTCCGTAGTCGGACCCTGCTCTTACTCTTGATGATTATGTAATGTACTGATGTGACTCTGATGTAGCTTGTGGCGAGTGTAAGCCAATTCTTTATATATCTCTTCTTTTCAGTACATGTACTTGTAACGATATCCATTCTTGCGACACGACGAGATGCGCTTCTATCCCTGACGAGGTCTTCGTGCCAAATTGAGGATAGGGTCGCATCTTGGGCGTGACACCCCACTACTAGGTCACATTCAAGTGTGTTAGAGGAGGTGATACCTGATTTCATTCCTTCAGCAGATGAAGAAGATGATTGGTTGTTGTTTGAGGATGAAGATGATGGACATGAGCCACCCTCATTTGTGCTACCTAAAGGGAGGAAGAGTAGGGCCAAGAAAAGGAAACCAAGGATCTGGTACAATGACAAACTTGAGCAACCACATCAGCAGTTATGTATGTACATGTGCTTTAAGGATCAACATCAATTCAGAGAAACTTTGTTGAGCTTGCACATCACACGGGCCAGAGACTCCAGGCATCATAGAAACTCAAACCAAAGGATCATTGCTTGTTGTAAGCAAGAGCACTGCCAGTTTTGCATAGTTGCTGCAATTATCAAAGGGGAGAAGACTTTTGCTACTAAGAAAATGAGGCTAGAGCACACTTGCCCTACCAACACAGAGAAATCAAGGATTAGTGCAAAGTGGCTTGCAAAGACCTATGAGTCATTGTTCAGGTCTGATCCCACCACTAGCATACACACTTTGATGGACAACTGCAGGGAGAAGTATGGTGTTGATGTGGGAAGGCACATGGCCTATATGGCCAAAAACCTTGCTGTAGAAGTTGTGCTAGGAGAGCACAAGAAGCAATATCCCAGACTTAGGGATTATGCTCAGACCATCATGGATACAAACCCTAGTAGTAGAGTTGTAGTCACAACAGTTACTTCAAAACCTACTACAAATACACCACAACCAGGACCAAGGTTTCATGCTATGTTCTTCTGCATAAATGGAGCAAGGGAGGGATTTCTGAATGGATGCAGACCATTCATTGGTTAGTCATTCCTTTATTGTGCATCAGAAATTTAAATTGTTTACCAATGCTTTATATAGACTTAAATTGTTCTTTGCTCTGCATCAACAGGTGTTGATGGATGCTTCATTAAGCTAACCACCGGTGCTCAAATCCTTGCTTCCACGGGAAGAGATGGCAATAACAATATTCTCCCACTTGCATTTGCTATAGTTGGACAAGAGGACACAACTAACTGGTGTTGGTTTCTGCACCAATTGAAGATATGTCTAGGAGGTGAAACTGGGAAATTTGGTCCTTATACTATCATATCTGATAGACAGAAGGTATGCATGCATCTTCCTGTTATTAAGTTCTGCATTTGTAGTTGTATAGGAGCTAAGTTTAGCATGCTATGTGATCAGGGGCTGCTAAATGCAGTAAATAGAGTTTTCCCAAACTGCCATAAAAGATTTTGCCTTAGACACCTCTATGCAAATTTCCAGAATGTTGGGTTTAGGGGGGAAGATCTTAAGAAATGCATGGATAATGCCAGCTACGCTTACAAACAACACAATTTTAACATTTCCATGAATGATCTCAAAAATGAGAGTGAGGATGCTTGGAAGTGGTTGAGTGGAATACCAAAGCACACATGGGCTAGGCATGCTTTTGACACTAACTGCAAGACAAACTTGGTTGTTAACAACCTGTGTGAGGTGTTCAATAATTACATCCTAGATTTTAGGAAAAAACCTATCAGGATTATGATTGATGGTATTAAGGACAATCAGATGGTGAGGTGGCATAGGAATAGAGAGAAAGGAAAGAAAACTCTATGGGAGATTACACCACATTATGCTGAGAAGCTAGAGGTGGAAAAGGAAAGGGCCAGATTCTGCAAACCTATTCAAGGTGGTGTAAATCTATGGCAAGTGCCTAGTGGGCAGCAAACACATGTTGTAAACTTCGAAGTTCATACATGTGGTTTTAGAAAGTGGGACCTGTCTGGCATACCATGCAACCATGCAATATTAGCAATTAACAAGGAAAAAAGATTTCCATAGGAATATGTATGCAAATTCTTCAAAAAACCTTTCTACCTAGCTTCTTATCAGCCAATGATATAACCTGTTCCTGGTGAACATGATTGGACAAGGACAAGTGGACCAGACATATAGCCACCCACATTTCATGTGAAGAGGGGAAGAAAGAAAGAGAAGAGAATAAAGGGAAAATTTGAGGTTCCAAAACCAAAGGACAATTCAAGAATGGCCACTATAACATGCAGCAACTGTGGGCACCAACTGCAGACAACAGTTGAGACCAGAGTTGGCTCTTAGGAAAAACAAGCATGTGGTAAATCCTTTTGTGTTTATGTGCTTTGAACTTTTATATTCATGTGCTTTGCAACTTTTATATTCATGTGGTCAATCCTTTTTTTGTTTATGTGCTTTGCAAGGCACCTACAAGACCAAGGAGTGAAGCAAGATCACAGCCTCCACCTGCAAGATCAACAAGAAGGTCAACATGTAGTGCCAGTATTCATAGGCCTTTCACTACCCCAAGATTTGCTGCTGGAGGTTCATCATCTGTTGCTGGAGGTTCATCATCTGCTCCTACCCCAAGATTTGCTGCTGGAGGTTCATCATCTGTTGCTAGAGGTTCATCAGCTGCTCCTACCCCAATAAACCATTCTGACTGGATGTCATTTTTTACTGCCAGTGGTAACCATAACTGATATATGATGTGTACTAAGTGATCAGTACTAAGTTGGTTGTATGATCAGTACTAAGTGATGTGTGCTAAGTGATCAGTGCTAAGTGAATTTTCTGGTTGTATGATCAGTACTAAGTGATGTGTGCTAAGTGATCAGTACTAAGTCAATTTTCTGGTTCTATGATCAGTACTAAGTGAATTTTGTGTTAAATCCTTTTGTGCTTATGTGCTTTGCAATTTTTTCTGTTTATGTGATTTGCAACCTTTTCTGTTTATGTGCTTTGCAACTTTCCAGTGGGGTTGAACATATAAGAACCACAACATATAATGCAACATATATCCTTTTGTGTTTAACTTCATAGAATAAAGGTAAGAGCAGTATGTGGAATTAGTCAGCAGGTTCAAAATTAATAATGCGTGAATGCAAGCATATATCTGCTCTCTTTAGTTAGGAAAAAATAGGAAAGTGTGTTTCAAGTTTAAAAATTAAGAGTGGCTGTTGTATGTTGTATGTTGCATTTTGCATAGGAATGCCCTTTCCTAGATGCTTGATGGTCATGGTTCTGCTGTATGTTGCATTTCGAGTATGTAATTGGAAAAAAGGAAAGTGTTTCAAGTTTAAAAATTAAGAGGTAGCACATTTGTGGTCTGCTACTAACAAGACAAGGATGACAAGCTAAAATGGTGATTATTTGAGCAATGTATTTCTTCCTTTCGTGTAAAACACATAACTGTATTTCAAGTTATAGTTTTTTCTTCCAAAAAAACTTTTCGCACAATGGAACATATATCCTTTTGTGTTTATGTGCTTTCCAAGGCACAAACCCATCTATCAATGCAACATATAAGAAGATATTTCACATAATACAACATAGTGGGTTTGAACACAAATCAAGTCACTTAAACATCCATAATTCAGAGATTCTTACATTACAACATGGGTATAAACCTACTCAGTTATTAAGTTACAACCATAGCATAGTGGAGTTCAACCTGCATTAAAGAACAATAATTCACAAAAGGTCAGCACATCATACTTCTTCTTCATCATCTTCATCTGATCAGCAATCTAGCTTCAGCTCATCCATCCAAAATGTCCCTGATCATCTTCAACTTCTCTTGGTTCTTCTCCACTGCCTTCAACTGATTAGCAATCTGGAGCTTTTAGCTCATCCCTGCATTTAATGAGATTCTCAATTCCTTTCATCAGACCATCAATGTGAAGGTTGAGCACCACAATGTCATCATTAAGTTTTTCCTCAGAATTGGTCAGTTTATCAATATGAACCTTCAAATTGTAGTTCTCTTCACTTAGCTTCTCCTTCTCCTTCAAATGATTAGCCTTCTAGTTCCTAATGACCCTGCCTTGAGCTTCTGCAAGGTTCATAAGCACTTGATACTTCCCTTTAAGTTCCATTATCTCCGCCTCTTTCTTCACAATCTCAGTCTTCATGACAACCACATCAGCACTAGAGCTCTCTGCACCATGGGCATTCACCTTATCCTTCCAATAGCTCAAATCCATGACCCTCTCCTCCTGGGCATTAAGCAGTTGATTCACATCTTCTACTAGTTTTTCATAGTTTGCATCAAGAATTCTTTTCTCTTCTGTCAGTTGGTGATTTTTCAGTGAATTCTCCAAGTTATCATCCCTCCTAGCACTCTTGTTGCCTTCCAACATTTCCCAACGTGCCAACATATCTTGCTTGCGCTCATCCATTGCATGCGTGCTCAAAGTCAAAAGGGAGAGGATCATTTTGACTTGTGCCTGACTAGTGGTCTCGGGATGAGTCAAAATAAGATTCCGAAGGAGACCAAGTGTGAAGTTTTAGTAGATTGAGTTCTCAATTACACTTTATAATATTTTTTATGCTCTAAACCCGTCTCCCACTTCTTGCAGGCAAACACCATTTGGAGACATCCGAGTCACGGACAGCAAGAGCACTTGCACCTTTATGTTCTTAGTTTGCTATTTTCAATATTAAATATAGACTCTTGCTTGTTACTGTCTTGACTTGAATTGCATATCTTACTTGCTTTACTTTGAAGTTCTTATATGTGTGTTAGCATGTCACCACATAAATTATTTGTGTTATCATTTACCTACTCGAGGACGAGCAGGAATTAAGCTTGGGGTGTTGATACGTCCCAAACGTATCTATAATTTCTGTTTGTTCCATGATCTTTTGGGTGACATTGTTATATGTTTTGCTACACTTTCATACATTTTTACACATATTTGGACTAACCTACTAACTCAGTACACCCAGTGTCAGTTTCTGTATGCCGATGTCATTTTTGCAGGGACTTTTACCCCAATTTACAAAGTCCCAAAAATCCCGAGAAAAATATATAAAAATCAGCGTGACGAAAGCTTCACGCGCACCAAAGGTGGGCCAGAGGGGAGCCAGGGCTCGCCCAGGCGGCCTCCCAGCGCGGCCCACCTCCTGGTCGCGCCACCAGGTCGCCTGGGTGGGCCTCACCCCTCTGGTGCCCTCCTTCGGCCTATATTTACCTCTCCGATAGAAAACCCTATCAGAAGATCTAGAATCGCGAATTTCTCCATCGTTCCGCCGCCGCAGCGCTTCCGAGATCGAGAGTGCCAAAAGACCTCTTCCCGGAACCCTGCCGGAGGGAGGATTGACCTCCAGGAGCTTCTCCACCACCATGGACGCTTCTCGAACGTGCCGCGAGTATTCCTCCTTGGACCATGAGTCCATGACCAGTAGCTATGTGATGTCTTCTCTCCAATCTTGTGCTTCAATGCTTAGCCCTTGTGAGCTGCCCTACATGATCAAGGCATCTATGTAATTTACCTGCTGTTGCTATGCTTGGTTTGCTAGGATCCGATGGATTATGAGATTATGTTCAGATTGTGATGAGTTATATATTTGATTCTCCTTTTATATTATGTTCTTGATTAATTCATGCATGTTCTCCGTTGCATTTTATTGCTTTGGCCGAGTAGTAGATTGTAACTCCAAAAGGGAGCGTTATGCATGATTGTGGGTTCATGCCCCCTGATGTCTAGCTTGAGTGACAGAAACATGAGACTAGGGTATGTGTTGTTGCCACCAAAAAAACGGTGCTTGTGACCACGGTTGCAAGGATTGTTTACCTTACGCAAAGCTCGTTAATGCAGTTGTCCGTTGCTTTGAGTTTACACTTTGGGTGGGGCTCGCAACTTAATACCAGCGAGATGTTCTGGATAGATATCTCAAGGTGGATGATTAGAGACTAGATGCTGATAGATAAACGGTCTACTTGTCTTGGCGTACTGCCCATTAATTTTGAGCCTCTAACTTTCTAGTAGCATGATTAGCATTGCGGTGCGTTTATAATTCTGTCAATTGCCCGGTTGTAATTTGTTTACCCAGCATAGTTGTTTATGGTCTTTTGGGAGAGAGACATCACGAGTGAATGATACGTCTCAAACGTAACTATAATTTTTGATGGTTTCACGCTGTTATCTTGTCAACTTTGGATGTTTTATATACCTTTTATATCTTTTTTGGGACTAACTTATTAATACAGTGCCAAGTGCCAGTTCCTGTTTTTTCTATGTTTTTGACTCTTTTTAGATCTGATTTTGGAATGGAGTCCAAACGGAATAAAATCCCCGAAATAAATTTTTCCAGAACAGAAGAAGATCGGGGGACTTGAGGGCCAAGGAAGGGGGGCCCATAGGGAGCCCACAAGCCCTGTTGCCGCGGCCAGGGGGCCCGCGGCAACCAGGCTTGTTGTCTCCCTGGCGCTCCCCTGCCCTAGCTCTTTGGCCTATAAATTCCCTAAAATCGCAGAAAAAATCAGGGCATCCACGAAAACACTTTTTCGCCGCCGCAAGCTTCCGTTTCCGCAAGATCTCATCTGGAGACCCTTCCGGGTGCCCTGCCGGAGGGGACTTTGGAGTTGGAGGGCTTCTACATCAACGTCATCACCTCTCCAATGACTCGTGAGTAGTCCACTTCAGACCTACGGGTCCGTAGTTATTATCTAGATGGCTTCTTCTCTCTCTTGGATCTTCAATACAAAGTTCTCCATGATCTTCATGGAGATCTATCCGATGTAATCCTCTTTGGCGGTGTGTTTGTCGAGATCCGATGAATTGTGGATTTGTGATCAGATTATCTATGCATTATATTTGAGTCCTTGCTGATTTCTTATATGCATGATTTGATATCCTTGTAAGTCTCTTCGAGTCTTGGGTTTTGTTTGGCCAACTAGATCTATGATTCTTGCAATGGGATAAGTGCTTGGTTTTGGGTTCATACCGTGCGGTGACCTTTCCCAGTGACAGAAGGGGCAGCAAGGCATGCATCGTGTTGTTGCCATCAAGGGTAACAAGATGGGCTTTCATCATATATTTGAGATTGTTCATCTACATCATGTCATCTTGCTTAAGGCGTTACTCTGTTCTGTTGAACTTAATACACTAGATGCATGTTGGATGGCGGTCGACGTGTGGAGTAATAGTAGTAGATGTAGAAAGTATCGGTCTACTTGTTTTGGACGTGATGCCTATAGATATAATCATTGCCATAGATAACGTCACAACTTTTCGCGGTTCTATCAATTGCTCGACAGTAATTCATTCACCCACCGTCTACTTGATTTCATGAGAGAAGCCACTAGTGAACACTACGGCCCCCGGGTCTATTCACAACTATCGTCTTCACTTTCACTTTTACTTTGCTTTGTTTACTCTTTGCTTTGAGTTCTCACTTTGCAAACAATCTATAAGGGATTGACAACCCCTTCATAGCGTTGGGTGCAAGCTCTTTGTGTTTGTGCAGGTACTTGTGACTTGACGCGATCCTCCTACTGGATCGATACCTTGGTTCTCAAACTGAGGGAAATACTTACCGCCACTGTGCTACATCACCCTTTCCTCTTCAAGGGAACACCAACGCAAGGCTCCACGGCCGCGGGGAAATCCTTTGCATATTTTCCAAGGAAGTCCCTATAGGCGTAGCCCGTAGCAGAAGGATTCCTGGCGCCGTTGCCAGGGAAGGTCTGTTGACGCAGTAGCAGAAGGATTTCTGGCACCATTGCCGGGGAGAGATCAAGTCAAGATCTATCCAAGTAAGTGCCACAAACTCATCTCTTGCATTTACCTTTTTTGCGAGTTGCCTCTCGTTTTCCTCTCCCCCACTTCACATTTGCCTTTTTCGTTCGCCCTTTTCTCTCGTTTGCCTTTCCGTTGCTTGTGTGCTATGTGCCTTCAATATGCTTGCATCTTCGCTTGCTGAAAATTTAGTGATATGGATCCTCATCCACTTGCTAATCTCTTTAAGAGATCCACTTATGTGGAACCAATTGCTAGTGAATTGAGTGCACTTGACTATCTTTATGAAGTTTTGCTTGAGATGCATGAATGTGAAAATCGTGATGAAGAAACTTATGAAGTGATTCACGAGGGCTCCTTGAATGAAAAGCATGATTGCAATGGTTTCACTATAAATCCTATTAGTGACAATCATGCTAAAAATATGCAAAACCCTAAGCTTGGGGATGCTAGTTTTGCTATGTCCCCTACTTGTTGCAATAATCATGATTAAGGTGATGATCTTTCTTATGATCTTGAAAATTTGTTCAAGCCTCATGATGATTATGATATTTGCAACAATATTGAAAGTGGGATTGGAGAACTCATGACTTTAGTTGATGACAATCCCACTATTTTTGAAGAGCGTCAACTTTGCATGCATGTGGATCATGAAAAGAATATCCTTTGTGATAGCTATTTTGTTGAATTTGATTATGATCCCACATGTAATTGCTATGAGAGGGGAAAATATTGTGGTAGAAACTTTCATGTTACCAAATTACCCCTCGTTATGCGGAGATTGCTATTGTCTCTTTCTTCTTCCTTGCATATGGAAACTATTGGTTGTCTTGACAATCTGTTTTCCTATAAAATGCCTATGCATAGGAAGTATGTTAGACTTAGATGTGATTTTCACTTGCATACCTAGCTAAGGGCGTTAAACAATAGCGCTTGTTGGGAGGCAACCCAATGAATTTATCTTTTTCTTTCTGTTTTGTTGCGTCCACACTTTCAAAGTTCTGTTATGATTGTGTTTTTTGTGTTTCTTTTGCGTTTGTGCCAAGTGAAACCTTTATGATTAGTCTTGGATGATCATTTGGTCATGCTGGAAAAGACAAATACTTTCTGCTCACGAAAAGAATTTTCATTGTTTTCTATAAGAGCTTTTGAGTTGATTCTTTTTGCTGCTGATGTTGGAATTATGCCCTAGAGGCAATAATAAATATAGTTATTATTATAATTCCTGTATGAAGATAATCATTTATTATCCATGCTATAATTGTATTGAATGAAGACTCATTTACATGTGTGGATACATAGACAAAACACCGTCCCTAGCAAGCCTCTAGTTGGCTAGCCAGTTGATCAAAGATAGTCAGTGTCTTCTGATTATGAACAAAGTGTTGTTGCTTGATAACTGGATCACGTCATTAGGAGAATCACGTGATGGACTAGACCCAAACTAATAGACGTAGCATGTTGATCGTGTCATTTTGTTGCTACTGTTTTCTGCGTGTCAAGTATTTATTCCTATGACCATGAGATCATATAACTCACTGACACCGGAGGAATGCTTTGTGTGTATCAAACGTCGCAACGTAACTGGGTGACTATAAAGATGCTCTACAGGTATCTCCGAAGGTGTTAGTTGAGTTAGTATGGATCAAGACTGGGATTTGTCACTCCGTGTGACGGAGAGGTATCTCGGGGCCCACTCGGCAATACAACATCACACACAAGCCTTGCAAGCAATGTGACTTAGTGAAAGTTGCGGGATCTTGTATTACGGAACGAGTAAAGAGACTTGCCGGTGAACGAGATTGAAATAGGTATGCGGATACTGACGATCGAATCTCGGGCAAGTAACATACCGAAGGACAAAGGGAATGACATACGGGATTATATGAATCCTTGGCACTGAGGTTCAAACGATAAGATCTTCGTAGAATATGTAGGATCCAATATGGGCATCCAGGTCCCGCTATTGGATATTGACCGAGGAGTCTCTCGGGTCATGTCTACATAGTTCTCGAACCCGCAGGGTCTGCACACTTAAGGTTCGATGTTGTTTTGTGCGTATTTGAGTTATATGGTTGGTTACCGAATGTTGTTCGGAGTCCCGGATGAGATCACGGACGTCACGAGGGTTTACAGAATGGTCCGGAAACGAAGATTGATATATAGGATGACCTCATTTGATTACCGGAAGGTTTTCGGAGTTACCGGGAATGTACCGGGAATGACGAATGGGTTCCGGGAGTTCACCGGGGGGGGGGGGGGGGGCAACCCACCCCGGGGAAGCCCATAGGCCTTGAGGGTGGCACACCAGCCCTTAGTGGGCTGGTGGGACAGCCCAAAAGGGCCCTATGCGCCTAGGAAAGAAAATCAAAGAGAAAAAAAACGAGGAGGTGGGAAGGGAAGGAAGGACTCCCACCCACCAAACCAAGTCCAACGCGGTTTGGGGGGAGCCTTCCCCCTTGGACTCGGCCGACCCCTTGGGGCTCCTTGAGCCCCAAGGCAAGGTCCCCTCCCTCCCACCTATATATACGGAGGTTTTAGGGCTGATTTGAGACGACTTTTCCACGGCAGCCCGACCACATATCTCCACGGTTTTTCCTCTAGATCGCGTTTCTGCGGAGCTCGGGCGGAGCCCTGCTGAGACAAGGTCATCACCAACCTCCGGAGCACCGTCACGCTGCCGGAGAACTCTTCTACCTCTCCGTCTCTCTTGCTGGATCAAGAAGGCCGAGATCATCGTCGAGCTGTACGTGTGCTGAACGCGGAGGTGCCGTCCGTTCGGTACTAGATCGTGGGACTGATCGCGGGATTGTTCGCGGGGCGGATCGAGGGACGTGAGGACATTCCACTACATCAACCGCGTTCACTAACGCTCCTGCTGTACGATCTACAAGGGTACGTAGACCACTCATCCCCTCTCGTAGATGGACATCACCATGATAGGTCTTCGTGCGCGTAGGAAATTTTTTGTTTCCCATGCGACGTTCCCCAACAGTGGCATAATGAGCTAGGTTCATGCGTAGATGTCTTCTCGAGTAGAACACAAAAGTTTTTGTGGGCGGTGATGTGCGTTTTTCTGCCCTCCTTAGTCTTTTCTTGATTCCGCGGTATTGTTGGATTGAAGCGGCTTGGACCAACATTACTCGTACGCTTACGAGAGACTGGTTTCATCGCTACGAGTAACCCCGTTGCTCAAAGATGACTGGCAAGTGTCGGTTTCTCCAACTTTAGTTGAATCGGATTTGACCGAGGAGGTCCTTGGATGAGGTTAAATAGCAATTCATATATCTTCGTTGTGGTGTTTGCGTAAGTAAGATGCGATCCTACTAGATACCCATGGTCACCACGTAAAACATGCAACAACAAAATTAGAGGACGTCTAACTTGTTTTTGCAGGGTATGCTTGTGATGTGATATGGCCAACGATGTGATGTGATATATTGGATGTATGAGATGATCATGTTGTAATAGTAAATATCGACTTGCACGTCGATGGTACGGCAACCGGCAGGAGCCATAGTGTTGTCTTTATACTAACGTTTGTGCTTGCAGATGCGTTTACTATTTTGCTAGGATATAGCTTTAGTAGTAATAGCATGAGTAGCACGACAACCCCGATGGCAACACATTGATGGAGATCATGGTGTGGAGCCGGTGACAAGAAGATCGTGCCGGTGCTTTGGTGATGGAGATCAAGAAGCACGTGATGATGGCCATATCATGTCACTTATGAATTGCATGTGATGTTAATCCTTTTATGCACATTATTTTGCTTAGAACGACGGTAGCATTATGAGGTGATCTCTCACTAAAATATCAAGACTAAATTGTGTTCTCCCCGACTGTGCACCGTTGCTACAGTTCGTCGTTTCGAGACACCACGTGATGATCGGGTGTGATAGACTCAACGTTCACATACAACGGGTGCAAAACAGTTGCGCACGCGGAACACTCGGGTTAAGCTTGACGAGCCTAGCATGTGCAGACATGGCCTCGGAACACATGAGACCGAAAGGTCGATCATGAATCATATAGATGATATGATTAGCATAGGGATGCTTACCAGTGAAACTATACTCAACTCACGTGATGATCGGACTTGAGCTAGTATAAGTGGATCATGAACCACTCAAATGACTAGAGAGATGTACTTTTTGAGTGGGAGTTTAGCGAATAATTTGATTAAGTTAAACTCTAATTATCTTGAACATAGTCTAAAGTCCACTTTGAATATATTTGTGTTGTAGATCATGGCTTACGCTACAGTCATCCTGAATTTTAATACGTTCCTAGAGAAAGCTAAGTTGAAAGATGATGGAAGCAACTTTGTAGACTGGGCTCGTAATCTTAAGCTAATCTTACAAGCTGGGAAGAAGGATTATGTCCTTAATGCTGCGCTAGGAGATGAACCACCCGCTACGGCTGATCAGGATGTTAAGAACGCTTGGTTAGCACGTAAGGAGGACTACTCAATAGTTCAATGTGCAGTCTTGTATGGCTTAGAACCGGGACTTCAACGTCGCTTTGAGCGTCATGGAGCATTTGAGATGTTCCAGGAGTTGAAGTTTATCTTTCAGAAGAACGCCCGGATCGAGAGGTATGAGACCTCCGATAAATTCTATGCTTGCAAGATGGAGGAAAACTCGTCTGTCAGTGAACATGTGCTCAAAATGTCTGGGTACTCAAACCGTCTAGCTGAGCTGGGGATTGAACTCCCGCAAGAGGCTATCACTGACAGAATCCTTCAATCACTGCCGCCAAGCTATAAAGGCTTTGTGTTGAACTACAACATGCAAGGGATGAACAAGTCTCCCGGCGAGTTGTTTGCGATGCTGAAAGTCGCAGAGTCTGAACTCCGTAAAGAGCATCAAGTGTTGATGGTGAATAAGACCACTAGTTTCAAGAGAAACGGCAAAGGCAAGAAGGGTAATTCGAAGAAGAGCGGCAAGCCTGTTGCCAATCCGACCAAGAAACCCAAAGCTGGACCTAAGCCTGAAACGGAGTGTTACTATTGCAAGGGTATGGGTCACTGGAAGCGCAATTGCCCCAAGTATCTGGCAGATAAGAAGGCGGCCAAAGAAAAATCAGGTATATTTGATATACATGTTATTGATGTGTACTTAACCGGCTCTCGTAGTAGTGCCTGGGTATTCGATACCGGTTCTGTTGCTCATATTTGCAACTCGAAACAGGAACTGCGTAATAGACGAAGGCTGGCGAAAGATGAAGTGACGATGCGCGTAGGAAATGGTTCCAAGGTTGATGCAATCGCCGTCGGCACAGTTTCACTTCAGTTACCATCAGGATTAGAGATGAACTTAAATCATTGTTATTTAGTGCCTGCGTTGAGCATGAACATTATATATGGATCTTGTTTATTGCGAGACGGTTACTCTTTTAAGTCAGAAAATAATGGTTGTTCTATTTCTGTGAGTAACATCTTTTATGGTCATGCACCTAATGTGAGAGGATTGTTCATATTGAATCTTGATAGCGATACGCATATACATAACATTGAGACCAAAAGAGTTAGAGTTAACAATGATAGCGCCATATTTTTGTGGCACTGCCGCTTAGGTCATATTGGTGTAAAACGCATGAAGAAACTCCATGCTGATGGACTTTTGGAGTCACTTGACTTTGATTCACTTGACACGTGCGAACCATGCCTCATGGGCAAGATGCCTAAGACTCCGTTCTCTGGAACAATGGAGCGTGCAAGTGACTTCTTGGAAATCATACATACCGATGTGTGTGGTCCGATGAGCGTGGAGGCACGCGACGGATATCGTTATTTTCTCACCTTCACTGACGATTTGAGTAGATATGGTTATGTCTACTTGATGAAGCACAAGTCTGAAACATTTGAAAAAGTTCAAGCAATTTCAGAGTGAAGTGGAAAATCATCGTAACAAGAAGATCAAGTTCCTACGGTCTGATCGTGGGGGTGAATATTTGAGTTTTGAGTTTGGTACTCACTTAAGACAATGTGGAATTGTTTCACAGTTAACACCGCCTGGAACACCACAGCGTAATGGTGTGTCCGAACGTCGTAATCGTACTCTATTAGAGATGGTGCGATCTATGATGTCTCTTACTGATTTGCCGTTATCGTTTTGGGGTTATGCATTAGAAACAGCTGCATTCACTTTAAATAGGGCACCATCAAAATCCGTTGAGACGACACCATACGAACTGTGGTATGACAAAAGGCCAAAGTTGTCGTTTCTTAAAGTTTGGGGATGTGATGCTTATGTCAAAAAGCTTCAGCCTGAAAAGCTGGAACCCAAAGCGGAAAAGTGCGTCTTCATAGGTTACCCAAAAGAGACAGTTGGGTACACCTTCTATCTCAAATCCGAGGGCAAAGTGTTTGTTGCTAAAAATGGAGCTTTTCTCGAGAAGGAGTTTCTCTCGAGAGAATTGAGTGGGAGGAAGATAGAACTTGACGAGGTTGTCGAACCTCTCATCCCTCTGGATGGTGGCGCAGGGCAAGGGGAAACCTCTGTCGTTGCGACACCGGTTGAGGAGGAAGTTAATGATGATGATCATGAAACTCCAGTTCAAGTTTCTGTCGAACCACGCAGGTCGACGAGACCACGTGCTGCTCCAGAGTGGTATGGTAATCCCGTCTTATCAATCATGTTGTTAGACAACAATGAACCTGCAAATTATGAAGAAGCAATGGTGGGCCCAGATTCCAACAAATGGCTAGAAGCCATGAAGTCCGAGATAGGATCCATGTATGAGAACAAAGTGTGGACTTTGGAGGTACTACCTGAGGGCCGCAAGGCTATTCAGAACAAATGGATCTTTAAGAGGAAGACGGACGCTGACGGCAATGTGACCGTTTATAAAGCTCGACTTGTGGCAAAGGGTTTTTCACAAGTTCAAGGAGTTGACTACGATGAGACATTCTCACCCGTAGCGATGCTTAAATCCGTGAGAATCATGTTAGCAATAGCTGCATTTTTCGATTATGAAATCTGGCAGATGGATGTCAAAACGGCGTTCCTTAACGGTTTCCTTAAGGAAGAGTTGTATATGATACAACCCAAAGGTTTTGTCGATCCTAAGAATGCTAACAAGGTGTGCAAGCTCCAGCGATCCATTTATGGACTGGTGCAAGCATCTCGGAGTTGGAACAAACGCTTTGATGAGGTGATCAAAGCATTTGGGTTTATACAAGTGGTTGGAGAATCTTGTATTTACAAGAAAGTGAGTGGGAGCTCTGTGGCGTTTCTAATATTATATGTGGATGACATATTGCTGATTGGAAACAATGTGGAGTTTTTAGAGAGCATAAAGGATTACTTGAATAAGAGTTTCTCTATGAAGGACCTAGGAGAAGCTGCTTACATTCTAGGCATTAAGATCTATAGGGATAGATCAAAACGCCTGATAGGACTTTCACAAAGCACATACCTTGATAAAGTTTTGAAGAAATTCAAAATGGAACAGTCCAAGAAAGGGTTCTTGCCAGTTTTACAAGGTACGAAATTGAGTAAGACTCAGTGCCCAGCAACTGATGAAGATAGAGAGCATATGCGCTCCGTCCCCTATGCTTCAGCCATAGGTTCTATCATGCATGCAATGCTGTGCACTAGACCGAATGTTAGCCTGGCCATAAGTATGGCAGGTAGGTTCTAGAGTAATCCAGGAGTGGATCACTGGACAGCGGTCAAGAATATCCTAAAGTACCTGAAAAGGACTAAGGAGATGTTTCTCGTGTATGGAGGTGACGAAGAGCTCGCCGTAAAAGGTTACGTCGATGCAAGCTTTGACACAGATCCGGACGACTCTAAGTCGCAAACCGGATACGTATTTATTCTTAATGGGGGTGCGGTAAGCTGGTGCAGTTCCAAGCAAAGCGTCGTAGCAGATTCTACATGTGAAGCAGAGTACATGGCTGCCTCGGAGGCGGCTAAGGAGGGTGTCTGGATGAAGCAGTTCATGACAGATCTTGGAGTGGTGCCAAGCGCACTGAATCCAATAACCTTGTTCTGTGACAACACGGGTGCCATTGCCTTAGCAAAGGAACCACGGTTTCAGAAGAAGACCAGACACATCAAACGACGCTTCAACCTCATCCGCGACTACGTCGAGGGAGAGGATGTAAATATATGCAAAGTGCACACGGA
This sequence comes from Hordeum vulgare subsp. vulgare, assembly GCF_904849725.1. Lineage (NCBI taxonomy): Eukaryota > Viridiplantae > Streptophyta > Magnoliopsida > Poales > Poaceae > Hordeum > Hordeum vulgare. The sequence goes on from NC_058522.1 coordinate 581,856,437, forward strand.
TCTGAATGTAGCAAACCCGCTGACTAAACCTCTTCCACGGCCAAAGCATGATCAACACCAGAACTGTATGGGTGTTAGATTTATTACAATGTAATTCACATGATGATGTGAGGGCTAGATTATTGACTCTAGTGCAAGTGGGAGACTGTTGGAATTATGCCCTAGAGGCAATAATAAATATAGTTATTATTATAATTCCTGTATCAAGATAATCGTTTATTATCCATGCTATAATTGTATTGAATGAAGACTCATTTACATGTGTGGATACATAGACAAAACGCCGTCCCTAGCAAGCCTCTAGTTGGCTAGCCAGTTGATCAAAGATAGTCAGTGTCTTCTGATTATGAACAAAGTGTTGTTGCTTGATAACTGGATCACGTCATTAGGAGAATCACGTGATGGACTAGACCCAAACTAATAGACGTAGCATGTTGATCGTGTCATTTTGTTGCTACTGTTTTCTGCGTGTCAAGTATTTATTCCTATGACCATGAGATCATATAACTCACTGACACCGGAGGAATGCTTTGTGTGTATCAAACGTCGCAACGTAACTGGGTGACTATAAAGATGCTCTACAGGTATCTCCGAATGTGTTAGTTGAGTTAGTATGGATCAAGACTGGGATTTGTCACTCCGTGTGACGGAGAGGTATCTCGGGGCCCACTCGGTAATACAACATCACACACAAGCCTTGCAAGCAATGTGACTTAGTGAAAGTTGCGGGATCTTGTATTACGGAACGAGTAAAGAGACTTGCCGGTGAACGAGATTGAAATAGGTATGCGGATACTGACGATCGAATCTCGGGCAAGTAACATACCGAAGGACAAAGGGAATGACATACGAGATTATATGAATCCTTGGCACTGAGGTTCAAACGATAAGATCTTCGTAGAATATGTAGGATCCAATATGGGCATCCAGGTCCCGCTATTGGATATTGACCGAGGAGTCTCTCGGGTCATGTCTACATAGTTCTCGAACCCGCAGGGTCTGCACACTTAAGGTTCGACGTTGTTTTGTGCGTATTTGAGTTATATGGTTGGTTACCGAATGTTGTTCAGAGTCCCGGATGAGATCACGGACATCACGAGGGTTTACAGAATGGTCCGGAAACGAAGATTGATATATAGGATGACCTCATTTGATTACCGGAAGGTTTTCGGAGTTACCGGGAATGTACCGGGAATGACGAATGGGTTCCGGGAGTTCACCGGGGGGGGGGGGGGGGGGGGCAACCCACCCCGGGGAAGCCCATAGGCCTTGAGGGTGGCACACCAGCCCTTAGTGGGCTGGTGGGACAACCCAAAAGGGCCCTATGCGCCTAGGAAAGAAAATCAAAGAGAAAAAAAACGAGGAGGTGGGAAGGGAAGGAAGGACTCCCACCCACCAAACCAAGTCCAACTCGGTTTGGGGGGGGGGGGAGCCTTCCCCCTTGGACTCGGCTGACCCCCTTGGGGCTCCTTGAGCCCCAAGGCAAGGTCCCCTCCCTCCCACCTATATATACGGAGGTTTTAGGGCTGATTTGAGATGACTTTTCCACGGCAGCCCGACCACATATCTCCACGGTTTTTCCTCTAGATCGCGTTCCTGCGGAGCTCGGGCGGAGCCCTGCTGAGACAAGGTCATCACCAACCTCCGGAGCGCCGTCACGCTGCCGGAGAACTCTTCTACCTCTCCGTCTCTCTTGCTGGATCAAGAAGGCCGAGATCATCGTCGAGCTGTACGTGTGCTGAACGCGGAGGTGCCGTCCGTTCGGTACTAGATCGTGGGACTGATCGCGGGATTGTTCGCGGGGCGGATCGAGGGACGTGAGGACGTTCCACTACATCAACCGCGTTCACTAACGCTTCTGCTGTACGATCTACAAGGGTACGTAGATCACTCATCCCCTCTCGTAGATGGACATCACCATGATAGGTCTTCGTGCGCGTAGGAAATTTTTTGTTTCCCATGCGACGTTCCCCAACAGCTGATTGCTACGCAAATTCTTCAGACTGTCGTAAGTTTTCAGAATTTTTTAAGTACCAGAAGTATACGAAGTATACAGATTGCTACAGACTGGTCTGCTGTTAACAGATTCTGTTTTTGTTGAGTTGGTTGCTTATTTTGATGAAACTATGGATAGTATCGGGGGGTATTAGCCATGGAAGATTGAAAATACAGTAACCCAAAATCAACATAAGTAGAACTTAAGTTTGCTACATTACCTAAGGAAGTGGTGGTTTGCTTTCTTATACTAATGTTATCACGAGTTTCTGTTTAAGTTTCGTGTTGTGAAGTTTTCAAGTTTTGGGTGAAGTTCTTATGGACAAAAAGATAAAGAGTGGCAAGAGCTCAAGCTTGGGGATGCCCAAGGCACCCCAAGTTGATTCAAGGATGTCGTAAAAGCCTAAGCTTGGGGATGCCCCAGAAAGGTATCCCCTCTTTCGTCTTCAATCCATCGGCAACGTTACTTGGGGCTATATTTTTATTCACCACATGTTATGTGTTTTTCTTGGAGCGTCTTGTATCGTAGGAGTCTTTTATTTTCGTTGTGTCACAATCTTCCTTGCTGCACACCTAGAGAGAGAGACATGCACTCACCGTGATTTTGTCGAGCTTCACTTATATCCTTTGGTTAGACAATTCAGCTCACATGTGCTTCACTTATATCTTTTGGGCTAGTTGATTTTGCTCTATGTGCTTCACTTATATCTTTAAGAGCACGGAAGCGCGTGACGTGGTAGTTGATCTATGCTATGATAGTAGTCTCAAAAGGGGTAGTTATCCGAAGGGATATGAAAACTTCCATCTTCATGTGCATTGAATAGTTAGAGAAGTGTGATTCATCTCAATTAGTTTTGAGTTGTGGTTGTGGTAATATTGAAGTTATATTCGTAAGGTGTTGTGGATCTAGAAATACTTGTGTTGAAGTTAGTGATTCCCGTAGCATGCACGTATGGTGAACCGCTATGTGATGAAGTCTGAGCATGATTAGTATATTGATTGTCATCCTTTGTGTGGTGGTCGGGATCGCGCGATGGTTTATACCTACCAACCCTTCTCCTAGGAGTATGCGTTGAATGCTTTGTTTCGATTACTACTAAAACTTTTGCAACAAGTATATGAGTTCTTCATGACTAATGTTGAGTCCATGGTTTAGATGCACTTTTACCTTCCACCATCACTATCTTCTTTAGTGCCGTGCAACTTCCGCCGGTGCACAAAACCCACCATTAGCCTCCCTCAAAACAGCCACCATACCTACCTACTATGGCTTTTTCAAAGCCATTCCGAGATATATTGCCATGCAACTACCACCATGACATGTGCCACCACTTCTACATTGCCATTGCATGATCATAAGATAGCTAGCATGATGTTCCCATTGATGTCTATGCCATGCTAGATCATTGTCACGGTACACTACCGAAGGCATTCCATATAGAGTCATCATTGCTCTAAGTTTTGAGTTGTAAGTGTGATGATCATCATTGATGGAGCATTGTCCCATGTGAGGAAATAAAAGAGGCCAGCGAAGCCCATTTACAAAAGGAGGCCAAAGATGCCCACCAAAATAATAATAATAAAAAAAGAGGCCAAAGAGCCCACCAAAAAAATGAGAGAAAAAGAGAGAAGGGACAATGTTACTATCTCCTTTCCACACTTGTGCTTCATATTAAGCACCATGATCTTCATGATTGAGAGTCTCTCGTTTTTTCACCACCATATAGCTAGTGGGAAATTTTCATTATAACTTGGCTTGTATATTCCAATGATAGGCTTCCTCAAATTTGCCTTAGGTCTTCGTGAGCAAGCAAGTTGGATGCACACCCACTAGTTTTCTTTAAGAGCTTTCACATACTCTTAGCTCTAGTGCATCATTTGTATGGCAATCCCTACTCATTCACGTTGATATCTATTGATGAGCATCTCCATAGCTCATTGATATGCCTAGTCAATGTGACCATCTTCTCCTTGTTTGTCTTCCAACCTCCACCACACTCCACACCACTTATAGTGCTAAAACCATGGCTCACGCTCATGTATTGCATGAGAGTTGAAAAAGTTTGAGAAAGTAAAGGTGTGAAAAAAATTACTTGGCCAATACCGGGGTTGTGCATGATTTAAATTCGTTGTGCAAGGATGATAGAGCATAGCCAGACTATATGATTTTGTAGGGATAACTTTATTTTGGCCTTGTTATTTTGAAAGTTCATGATTACCTTGCTAGTTTGCTTGAAGTATTATTGTCTCCACGTCAATAGCAAACTATTGTTTTGAATCTAATGGATCTGAACATTCACGTCACATTAGAGGAGTTACAAAGGACATCTATGCTGGGTAGCATGAAAGCATCAAAAAATCATTCTTTATCACTTCCCTACTCGAGGACGAGCAGGAATTAAGCTTGGGGATGCTTGATACGTCTCAAACGTATCTATAATTTTTGATGGTTTCACGTTGTTATCTTGTCAACTTTGGATGTTTTATATACCTTTTATATCTTTTTTGGGACTAACTTATTAATTCAGTGCCAAGTGACAGTTCCTTTTTTTCTGTGTTTTTGACTCTTTTCAGATCTGATTTTGGAACGGAGTTCAAACGGAATAAAATCCCCGAAATAAATTTCTTCAGAACAGAAGAAGATCGGGGGACTTGAGGGCCAAGGCAGGGGGGCCCACAGGGAGCCCACAAGCCCTGTTGCCGCGGCCAGGGGGCCCGCGGCAACCAGGCTTGTGGCCTCCCTGGCGCTCCCCTGCCCTAGCTCTTTGGCCTATAAATTCCCTAAAATCGCAGAAAAATCAGGGCATCCACGAAAACACTTTTCCGCCGCCGCAAGTTTCCGTTTCCGCAAGATCTCATCTGGAGACCCTTCCCGGTGCCCTGCCGGAGGGGACTTTGGAGTTGGAGGGCTTCTACATCAATGTCATCGCCTCTCCAATGACTCGTGAGTAGTCTACTTCAGACCTACGGGTCTATAGTTAGTAGCTAGATGGCTTCTTCTCTCTCTTGGATCTTCAATACAAAGTTCTCCATGATCTTCATGGAGATCTATCCGATGTAATCCTCTTTGGCGGTGTGTTTGTCGAGATCCGATGAATTGTGGATTTGTGATCAGATTATCTATGAATTATATTTGAGTCTTTGCTGATTTCTTATATGCATGATTTGATATCCTTGTAAGTCTCTCCGAGTCTTGGGTTTTGTTTGGCCAACTAGATCTATGATTCTTGCAATGGGAGAAGTGCTTGGTTTTGGGTTCATACCGTGCGGTGACCTTTCCCAGTGACAGAAGGGGCAGCAAGGCACACATCGTGTTGTTGCCATCAAGGGTAACAAGATGGGCTTTCATCATAGATTTGAGATTGTCCATCTACATCATGTCATCTTGCTTAAGGCGTTACTCTGTTTTTTTGAACTTAATACACTAGATGCATGCTGGATGGCGGTCGACGTGTGGAGTAATAGTAGTAGATGCAGAAAGTATCGGTCTACTTGTTTTGGACGTGATGCCTATAGATATAATCATTGCCATAGATAACGTCACGACTTTGCGCGGTTCTATCATTTGCTCGACAGTAATTCGTTCACCCACCGTCTACTTGCTTTCATGAGAGAAGCCACTAGTGAACACTACGGCCCCCGGTTCTATTCACAACTATCGTCTCCACTTTCACTTTCACTTTGCTTTGTTTACTCTTTGCTTTGAGTTCTCACTTTGCAAACGATCTATAAGGGATTGACAACCCCTTCATAGCGTTGGGTGCAAGTTCTTTGTGTTTGTGCATGTACTTGTGACTTGACGCGATCCTCCTACTGGATCGATACCTTGGTTCTCAAACTGAGGGAAATACTTACCGCCGCTGTGCCACACCATCCTTTCCTCTTCAAGGGAACACCAACGCAAGGCTCCAAGGCCGCGGGGAAATCCTTTTCATATTTGCCAAGGAAGTCCCTATAGGCGTAGCCCGTAGCAGAAGGATTCCTGGCGCCGTTACCAGGGAAGGTTTGTTGACGCAGTAGCAGTGAACATCATGTGACTCTGGTCCATATTACCACCATTGTTTACACCTCCACCATTTACCGTTTTTATTTACTTTTCCGTTGCAATCACTATCGCTATTCCCGCTTGTGTTTTGATCCTTTGAAAACAAGGCCAGAGGGATTGACAACCTCTCTGAACTCATTGGGAGCAAAGTAATTTGTTGTATGTGCAGGTCCACGTCTTCTGCTAGCGCCAGAGTAGCGGACACCTACTTGTTGATCCTCGGAGTCCTCCTGGTTCGATAAACTTTACAGTCCCCGTGTAAGGGAAATCTGCCGCTGACTACATCTCCACCTTCCACTTGAGGTAACCAACGAGGGGCGAGAAGTATATCCATCAACTCGTCAGCAGAGGGCAAGTGCAGCTCGTCGAGGAACAGGCAGAGGTGAACCTCAGCACGGAAGACGCGTCACACGACGACCGGTGGTTCCTGGACAATGGCGCGTCCAACCAAATGACCGGCGACCGCGCGGCGTTCACGGAGCTGGACGAGAGGATCACCGGGAGCGTCAAGTTTGGGGATGGGTCTAGCCTGGCCATCCACGGGCGCGACACCGTCACCTTCGCCGTACGCATCGGCGACCAACGAGCGCTCACCGACGTCTACTTCATCCCGCGCTTCATGACGAGCATCATCAGCCTCGGGTAGTTGGACGAGCACGGCTACACCACCAAGATTCACGGCGGGGTCCTTACGTTGTACGACCGCCGCCAGCACGAGCTGGCTCAGGTACGCCGTAACGGCAAACGCCTGTACATAGTTCGTCTCGATATCTCGCATGATGTATGCCTAGCAGCACATGGAGGCGACGAGACGTGGAAGTGGCACGCCAGGTTCGGCCATTAGCACTTCGACATGCTCCGGCGCATGGGGTGCACGGACATGGTGCGTGGGATGCCACTGGTGGATCACGTCGAGGAGCTCTGCGACCTGTGCTTGGTGGGGAAGCAACGACGTGCGCCATTTCCCTCACAATCGTGCTACCGCGTGACAGGGGAACTCGAGCTCGTCCACGCCGACCTGTGCGGGCCAATCACTCCGGCCACCTCCGGAGGGAAGCGCTACTTCATGCTCCTCGTCGACGACCACAACCATTACATGTGGGCCCTGATGCTGCCCACGAAGGACGCAGCCGCGGCCAGCATCAAGCACTTCGTAGCCATAGTCGAAGCAGAGAAGCAGAGCAGGGACACGCCTGCGCACGTTCCGGACATACCGGGGCGACGAGTTCACCTCCGGACGCTTAGCGAGTACTTCGCGGACCAAGGCGTAGAGAGGCACCTGACGGCACTCTATTCGCCACAGCAGAACGGCATGGTGAAGCGGCACAACCAGATCGTCTTCAACATGGCTACAAGCATGCTCAAGGCCAAGAAAATGCCGAGCTGGTTTTGGGATGATGCCGTGGCAATTGCAGTCTTCATCCTCAACAGGTCCTACATGCGCAGCATCGACGGTAAAACCCCATACGAGGTGTGGTACGACAAGAAGCCCGTCATGCACTACCTATGCGTTTTTGGCTGCATCTACGACAAGAATACGTGGCCAAGGGTGATGAAGCTCGACGACTGCAGCACGAAGATGGTCTTCGTCGGCTACGAAGCGGGCTCAAAGGCGTATAGGTTGTATGATCCGCTGACCAAGCGGGTATACGCGTCGTCTGATGTGGTGTTCGACGAGGGCGCCGGCTGGGACTGGAGCGCCACTTGCGAGCCCGCAGTCGAGCCGCTCGTTATTCACAACGAGCTCCCGCTAGCCACCGAAGGGCCGGAGGTGCCCGCCGCGACGGACGACGAGAGCAAGCACCCGAAAGGCAACGACGAAACCTCGGCGGCCTGTACAGCCATGCCCACAAGCTCCGCCAGGACCGAAACTCGAGCGACGCCACGATCCAGCACGCCCGCGTCCTTCTCGGACGCATCCAGCAAAAGAACAACCCCGGGAGTGGAGGTCGTCACACTGACAACGACGCGGCCCGACCTCTTCGACGCCGACGACAATCCCGCTGCTGGGTACCGCTTCCGCCGTGTAGTGGACCTCCTCGGCGGATCGGGCGGGCCAATGCAGCCGGCTGAATGCCTGCTGCTTGTTGAGGAGGAGGAGCAGCTCAACTTCATAGAGGCCGAGCCCCACGAGTGCTGGTGACGTGCTATGCTGGACGAGCTGGCCTCAATCGAGGAGAACGGAACCTGGACACTAGCTGACCTGCCTGAAGCTCACCGAGCCATTGGTCTAAAGTGGGTGTTCTAAGTTGAAGAAGGATGCGGCAGCAGCCGTGATCGAACACAAGGCGAGGCTCGTGGCAGCTTCATGCAGAAGGAGGACGTGGACTACGACGACGCGTTCACACACGTGGCGAGGCTGGACTCAGTGCGCACCATGGTCGGCATGACCGGTCGACATGGCTGGGAACTACATCACCTCGACTTCAAGTCATCCTTCCTCAACGACGAGCTCAAGGAGGAGGTCTACGTCAAGCAACCCCAGGCTTCCCACGAAGAGGCAAGGAGCACAAGGTGTACCGTCTCCACAAAGCATTCTATGGGTTGCGGTAAGCACTGTGAGCATGGAAGGCCAAGCTCGACAGCACCCTGCAACAACTTGGGTTTGAGAGCTGCATGTCAAAGCATGCTATGTTCGCACGTGGCGAAGGGCGAGCACGGCTACTAGTCGGCGTGTATGTCGATGACCTTGTCGTCACTGGAGCCGATGCCGATGTGATCAGCGGTTTGAAGACGGAAATGATGGCCATGTTTCATATGAGCGATCTTGGCCTACTCAGCTTTTACCTTGCATTGAAGTGAAGCAGGAGGATGCAGAAATCACCTTGTCGCAGACGACGTACGCGGGCAAACTCCTGGAGCGGGCATGCATGCATGGCATCCTGCAACCCAGTGCACATCTCAATGCGTTAGTGGGGACAGGGCCTATAACCCCGGCACGTAAGAGGCTTTAGCTCGCTGCTGTCAAGCACCTGCTGCGCTACATCGCAGGCACCCGCAAGTACGGCTGCAGGTATGTTAAATGAGGCGAGGGCAAGCTCATCGAGTACAGTCTCGTGCATGGCCGGCGACGTCGACGACGACCGCAAGAGCACATCGGGCAACCTCTTCTTCCTGGGAGGGGCACTGATAACTTGGCAATCATAGAAGTAGAAGATCGTCGCCTTGTCCTCGTGTGAAGCAGAGTATGTGGCTGCAACGACTGCAGCATGCCAGGCGATCTGGGTTAGCCGGCTCTTGGGTGATCTGCTGAAGGAAGCCGCCGACGCCATCGCCATCTTCATCGACAACAAGTCCACCATCCAGCAGTGTAGGAACCCTGTCTTCCACGACCGCAGCAAACACATCTATGTACGATTCCACTTCATCCGAAGGTACCTTGAAGAAGGGAAGATCAAGGTGGATTACATCGCCATAGGCAATCAACTAGGCTTCATGCGCACATTGGCATGATCGAGATTTAGTTTTTCTGTCACGACTACCTTAGAGAGAGATTGTTAGCAAATAATCTAGCGTGGCAGAACATAGGTTGTTTACTCTGTCAGGTTAGTTCAGGTTTCAGTTTCGTCAGTCGTTTTTCCCCCTGATTCAGTTAGAGCCCGAGGACGCGGTGTGTGCCCTCCTGGGGCCGTAGCTAGTGGCACGAGCACGCCCTTGATCGTGGGATGGCACGATCCGGTAGATGGCTGCCTCGATCCGATTTTCCAGTTCAACAAGTGAATAAGAGTGGAAGAGAAAAGCAGCAGAACCTGCGCTGCACAAAAACATCCCAGCTTCAGTCGTCTTCCTCCTCCCTCCCGCCGGCGACCTGAGTTACTCTCTCCGACGGCGGTAGATTAGGGGCAACAGAAGCCATGTGATGAGGAAGCAAAAAATGCTCCTGATCTGAACTAGGCTGGAACGGCTGACAACATCTCGGATCTGGGGAAACCAGATGGAAAGCACAAGGAACAACTCACTAGTAGTAAGAAATTGTTTTGATATCTGAAACCAGCAAGAAGAACAAAGCAGCACCGCAGGGATGTTTATTGAAAGAAGCAAACAGAATTTAGTACAATGTTAAAAGTGAAACATTAATGTAGCCTTCTGATGTGTCGTGCCATTTGCCTCACTTATAGTACAATGTTTCCTATAGTCTTTAGCTGTTGTTTCCGAGCAACGTTTCTCTTACTCCGATGGAATCCCAGAAACTAGTCGCTGACACAGGCGGCAGCGCGACAGTCACTTTTGCAGGGTCTGAGGCACACGACCAATTGCATGTCCCAGCAGTCGCGACATTTGAAGCCCGAGAGCTCGCAGTCGTTCTTGCATGCAAGTACGCCGTTGGCTAAACACGTTGTGCTGCAGCGTTGGTCACAATCGCTGCACCGTATCGCCGGTGCCGGCGCAGGCGTGGGCGCTACCTGGGGCCCGAGCGACGGGCAGCGGCCGATGGAAGGCAGAACCAGGACGGCGAGAATGGCGGCGATGAAGGCCGCCTTGAGAGCGAGAGTAGTGGATGAACCTGCGGAAGCCATTGTTTGTTCTACGCGGCAAGCAAGTGGCTAGATACTTCAGAGAGGAAGACACAACTATGCAGCACTGCACAATATAACGTAGTAGGAACTAGTCCCTAGAGACGATGCTATTTTATAGGCATTCAAGAAAGAGCTGTAGGGTTTGGTACCTCACTTTGTTTTGTATATGGAAGGACTATCGATTGCATTAAATGCACATGCTGCAAGTCAGAGGGCGTTTAGCAATTCCAAGTTGCACTAGGGAGAAAGTTGACTTGGAGACACATACTGTATATTGCAGTACATGTATTATATAGTGATGTCACCAATGTGTCCCCAGCTTTCACTTCGAAAAAGGGTTTCCTCTGCTTTGTATTACAAAGCAACCAACCAATACAATCAACAGTAAATGCTGGGGCGGAAGCAGCACAATCACATCCAAAAAAAAAACGAAAAATAAACAATAAGGAAAAATGCAGACAACGACGGATCGACGGAAACGAAGACACTTCACGACCATTGCGCCCACCGAAGATCTCCCACCAAGCTCCAAGGCTCCGAAGCACCGGTACCAACCAACACCTTCAAGAAGGACCGCGACGATGACAACACTGCTGCCAAGGGTTTCCCCCGGTACGTGACGAGGCAAGAGGAAGGGTTGCCCCCGACGCCGTCCAGGAAGGTCTGGCGGCACCCATCGGCGTCGCGCGTCGGTGTCGGCCAGGCCGACAGGGGTTTCCCCCGATCCCAACCTTCACCTCGGATGCTCCAGAGCCTGCCACCAAACCGACCACCATCTTTCGCCATCGCGGTCATGAAGCCTCCACGCCGTCTCACCACGGCACCATGAAGTGAGGCATGCACAGCGGGGAATAGGAGCCGGGACTAGGGGCCACAACACCGTTGGCACGCGGGAGGGTACAACCTCCACCGTCGACGACGGTAGCCGACCGGGCACAATATCAGGAGCATACTAGGCCCATGGGCCCACAGGCCGGGCCGGGCCCTCAACGCCCGTAAAGCTCCCGCCATCGCGCTGCAGCAGGCGCGCCATCGGCGTCGCCGCCCCCCGTCCGAGCTGCTCCTCCTCACCACCATACAGATGACGATGAAGCCACGCCGGGAGCCGGCCCGCTAGGACCCGGATGGGGCCCACAGGGCCCAGATCTGGGCTAGGGGCGCGCCGCCGGCCAACATGGGTTACCGCGTCGTCTCATCGCCAAGGGGCAACACCATCACCTCGCGCGTCGCCGGCCATTGCTGCTGGGTCGCCGGACCGTCGCTGAGCCGAGCCGCCCCCATGCCCTGGGCAAGGAGCCGCGCACGCGGGAACAAACAGTCCCGCCGTCGCCAACACCACCCGGCCAAGCGCCGGGGGCGACCGTCGGCAGCGGCAGGAAGGGAAGGGGCACGGAGGGAGGCCGAAGAGGGGAGGGGCTCGCGCCGCCCCAGTCACCTCCCGGGGAGACGACACGGGGTGGATCCGGGAAGGGGAGAGGGGGAGGGGGCGGGGACGTCCGGCGGCGGCGGGGAGGGTGTGAGGAACCCTAGGGAGCCGGCTGCACGCACTGTCACGGGATCACGTCCTCGTCCTCGTTGGTGAGGTAGCCCCGAGCTTTCACTCGCTCGTAATCTTTTAGATAATGCAGATGCTCTAGTCTAGTTGTCGTGGCTGTTAAACATTCTACTCCTTTGTGTTTCTGTAGGAGTTGGATGTCATGTTACTGATGATGCAACTGACATAAACTAGACGAAATAGATAATGATATACGTGGAGCTGTCCCTATTTAGACGAAACCTCACAAAGTATGTAGAAGTGAGACAATTATTTCTATTTATTGAATATGTAGGCATATCGACAATACCTTAGTTTAGCTCATATGCATGTTATTGTTAGTAATTCCAAGTTGCACTAGAGAGAAAGTTGACTTTTTCAAAAGGGGAGAGAAAGTTGGTTTGAAGAACAGGTATACATATATTGTTGATTCGTACCTTTTCCAGTCGACGAGATACAACTATGTCTACTCATAGTATGTGTACTGCTGGAAATATTAGCACTTTTCCAATGAAACCAAATCATGAACGCGACAAGAACAATATGAAGCTCATACCAAAATCTAACATGTGAGCCCAGAAAAAACATAGAACCATGTCTATAAACACAACATTGCTTGCGCACATGATGGAGTAAATAGGGGATGAACGAGTCATACCCTACAGTTAGCGAAGCTAAGGCCGCGTCGGCGACAGTGTGGTTACAGCTTCATCAACAACTTCCTTCTTTGTGGCGTCATCCTCGGGAATGGTATCAGGGTCGTGGAAGTAGAGGATGAAGACGAAGGCAAACTGGGGGCAGGCAGTGAACAGTCATATTTTTACACTTATTCACCCTTTGTTTAAACTGATATATTTTATTAAAACCAAGATATTTTCTCTGATATTGTTAGTAATGACTAATGAATACAAAAGATTTCAAATCCTCTCTTCAATTTGTTTCCACGGGTAATGGGCTAAAAAGGAGAAAAAAATCAAGTGTGAACACAGGGCCGGTCCATACATATTCGGGGTCTTGGGGTGAGACGACAAAATGAGGCCCTTGTGGACAAATAAAAAGTAAGAATATATTGTATTTCGAAAGCGATTCAGTACTTAACATAGATTGATGGTCCAGAAACAACATCATAATAGTATGGAAACAATACAGTTCTACAAAAGAGCGCTCTTCTAAGTTGCACAAAGAGAATATCAACTCGCTCTTCTAAGTATGAAGACCTTGTCATAACTGATAGGGACTTGAACCGTTTATTTTTTAGAACACATGTCACCAAACAATTGCAGAAAAACTGTCAACAGGGGGAACAAAAGCACCTGAGTATGGGCATATGGCTTGATGTCGGATTGTCAATATAGTTTTCAAGATCTGCAAGCTGCAACGCTTATTCCCCGTCCCCCCTTCTCATCCCTGGATCGAATGAAGGTTTGAAGAACATGCCAACAAAAGAGTAGGAACTAGGAAGAGAAGAATTAAAGATGTCAGATGGAGCAATCACACGCGGAGAGGTGGGCTTTTAAACATGAATGAAAAAGAGTACTTGATTAGGCGAAGAAGGGAGACGTACTATCTCTGATGTGTGATGCCTCAAACATACGTCTATTGATGGGGAACGTTGATGATGCAATGAGAGGTGATTGGGAAAGGGAATAGCACCATCGATCTCCATTAATGGATTCATGGGAGTACCACCTCGAATTTGGAAGTGCTCGGGAGGGGTGGCGCTGTTCTCTAGGATTGGAGAATTTGGTGAAGGAGCCGAGGAGGCAAGGTTTTTTTTAAGAAGCCGAGGAGGCAAGGTGACTGGAGGAGATTGATGAAGTGCTGCAGCAGCGTAGCGAACCAACGATGTGGTGGGCTATGTGGTGCTAGCTATGTGGTGGGCTTGGGCCTTTTTTTGGTCCTAAAGAAGAAAAATATCCTAATATGTATATTGTACTACTACATAGGACGAGGCCCCTACCTCCCAGGGTCCCAGGGCGGCCGCTCCGTTGGACCGGCCTATGGGCCGGCCCTGTGTGAACATATGGAAATGAATGAAAAAGAAGATAAACGAAATCAAGAGGATGCACACTAGAAGAGACAGATCAAAGACGTCATTCCATGCAACCGCGACCGCTCGCATGAGCAGTTGTATGGCGTTGAAAACGAGATGCCCCGTCCACCTGAACAACTTTTATGATGGGGATCAGGTAAAAATGATAACAAAACAATGTCGAGGAAGCCACAACAGAACCATCTTCATATCCTCTCATCAACCCTAGACGCCACCATTCTCATCTCCATAGCCACCATCACCACCATAGTTTATCTCCCTCTAGTTCGTACTTGCAATCATGCATCACAAAAGGCCTCAGTTGTAACACATAATTATCAATCTATCAATCTTCAAGATGTGTTCTTTAATGTTTTCTTCATGCGAATTGATTTTCATATGTGAGTAGTTTGGTAAGGTATCAGTTGAGGCATAGGCCTTGCAACCTTTTGTGTTTCTTGTGGGGATCAATGGAAGTGCTTTGAATTAAAATTGTTTTGTAGCTGTCTCTTATCTTGTCCATGTTCTTCATCCTGCAGGTACCTAGGATCATGGAGAGCGAGTCATCGAGAGGCTAAGGGTAAGGAGAATGTGCAATGTTAGTTTGAACACAAATGACATAAAGGTTTAGCATGGTGGTGCTCCATTATTATTAGGGTAAGGAAATCCAGGTGCATATGCCAAGACGTTTCCCAAAACATTTATGGCCCTTCTCCCGATGCAAGGTAACAATAGGATGGGGTTCTGGAGGTCTACTCTCTCGTCCAGCGGTGCACGTGGTCGACGGGAGGGGATTACCAGAAGTAGCACAAAGAGAGAAACAATAGATGATTACTAGGGTTGCTTGAGTAGGAATTGAGTTGGTGGTTAGCCCTCTGGCTGGCCAACACATCCAATATATAAGCATCTGGGTAGGCAGTCATGGGCCTAAGCCCACGACCGAGTCCACGTGTAGTCATTGTTAGGGAACGTCGCATGGGAAACAAAAATTTTCCTACGCGCACGAAGACCTATCATGGTGATGTCCATCTACGAGAGGGGATGAGTGATCTACGTACCCTTGTAGACCGTACAGCAGAAGCGTTAGAGAACGTGGTTGATGTAGTGGAACGTCCTCACGTCCCTCGATCCGCCCCGCGAACAATCCCGCAATCAGTCCCACGATCTAGTACCGAACGGACGGCACCTCCGCGTTCAGCACACGTACAGCTCGACGATGATCTCGGCCTTCTTGATCCAGCAAGAGAGACGGAGAGGTAGAAGAGTTCTCCGGCAGCATAACGGCGCTCCGGAGGTTGGTGATGACCTTGTCTCAGCAGGGCTCCGCCCGAGCTCCGCAGAAACGCGATCTAGAGGAAAAACCGTGGAGGTATGTGGTCGGGCTGCCGTGGAAAAATCGTCTCAAATCAGCCCCAATACCTCCGTATATATAGGTGGGAGGGAGGGGACCTTGCCTTGGGGCTCAAGGAGCCCCAAGGGGGTCGGCGAGTCCAAGGGGGGAAGGCTCCCCCCCCCAAACCGAATTGGACTTGGTTTGGTGGGTGGGAGTCCTTCCCTTCCTTCCCACCTCCCTTTTTTTTCTTTCTCTTTGATTTTCCTTTGTATGGCGCATAGGGTGTTGGGGAACGTCGCATGGGAAACAAAAATTTTCCTACACGCACGAAGACCTATCATGGTGATGTCCATCTACGGGAGGGGATGAGTGATCTACGTACCCTTGTAGATCGAACAGCAGAAGCGTTAGAGAACGCGGTTGATGTAGTGGAACGTCCTCACGTCCCTCGATCCGCCCCGCGAACAATCCCGCGATCAGTCCCACGATCTAGTACCGAACGGACGGCACCTCCGCGTTCAGCACACGTACAGCTCGACGATGATCTCGGCCTTCTTGATCCAGCAAGAGAGACGGAGAGGTAGAAGAGTTCTCCGGCAGCGTGACGGTGCTCCGGAGGTTGGTGATGATCTCGTCTCAGCAGGGCTCCGCCCGAGCTCCGCAGAAACGCGATCTAGAGGAAAAACTATGGAGGTATGTGGTCGGGCAGCCGTGAGAAAGTCGTCTCAAATCTGCCCTAAAAGCCCCATATATATAGGAGGAGGGAGGGGGACCTTGCCTTGGGGTCCAAGGGATCCCCAAGGGGTCGGCCGAGCCAGGGGGGAGGACTCTCCCCCCCCCCCCAAACCGAGTCCTACTTGGTTTGGTGGGAGGGAGTCCTTCCCCCTTCCCACTTCTTCCTTTTTTTTTCCTTTCCTTTGATTTTTTTCTCTCTTGGCGCATAGGGGATTGGTGGGCTGTCCCACCAGCCCACTAAGGGCTGGTGTGACCCCCCCAAATGCCTATGGACTTCCCCGGAGTGGGTTGCCCCCCTCCGGTGAACTCCCGGAACCCATTCGTCATTCCCGGTACATTCCCGGTAACTCCGAAAACCTTCCGGTAATCAAATGAGGTCATCCTATATATCAATCTTCGTTTCCGGACCATTCCGGAAACCCTCGTGACGTCCGTGATCTCATCCGGGACTCCGAACAACATTCGGTAACCAACCATATAACTCAAATACGCATAAAACAACGTCGAACCTTAAGTGTGCAGACCCTGCGGGTTCGAGAACTATGTAGACATGACCCGAGAGACTCCTCGGTCAATATCCAATAGCGGGACCTGGATGCCCATATTGGATCCTACATATTCTACGAAGATCTTATCGTTTGAACCTCAGTGCCAAGGATTCGTATAATCCCGTATGTCATTCCCTTTGTCCTTCGGTATGTTACTTGCCCGAGATTCGATCGTCAGTATCCGCATACCTATTTCAATCACGTTTACCGACAAGTCTCTTTACTCGTTCCGTAATACAAGATCCCGCAACTTACACTAAGTTACATTGCTTGCAAGGCTTGTGTGTGATGTTGTATTACCGAGTGGGCCCCGAGATACCTCTCCGTCACACGGAGTGACAAATCCCAGTCTTGATCCATACTAACTCAACTAACACCTTCGGAGATACCTGTAGAGTATCTTTATAGTCACCCAGTTACGTTGCGACGTTTGATACACACAAAGCATTCCTCCGGTGTCAGTGAGTTATATGATCTCATGGTCATAGGAATAAATACTTGACACGCAGAAAACAGTAGCAACAAAATGACACGATCAACATGCTACGTCTATTAGTTTGGGTCTAGTCCATCACGTGATTCTCCCAATGACGTGATCCAGTTATCAAGCAACAACACCTTGTTCATAATCAGAAGACACTGACTATCATCGATCAACTGGCTAGCCAACTAGAGGCATGCTAGGGACGATGTTTTGTCTATGTATCCACACATGTAAATGAGTCTTCATTCAATACAATTATAGCATGGATAATAAATTATTATCTTGATACAGGAATTATAATAATAACTATACATTTATTATTGCCTCTAGGGCATAATTCCAACATAGGGCCCTTTTGGGCTGTCCCACCAGCCCACTAAGGGCTGGTGCGCCACCCTTATGGCCTATGGGCTTCCCCGGGGTGGGTTGCCCCCCCCCCCGGGTGAACTTCCGGAACCCATTCGTCATTCCCGGTACATTCCCGGTAACTCCGAAAACCTTCCGGTCATCAAATGAGGTCATCCTATATATCAATCTTCGTTTACGGACCATTCCGGAAACCCTTGTGACGTCCGTGATCTCATCCGGGACTCCGAACAACATTCGGTAACCAACCATATAACTCAAATACGCATAAAACAACGTCGAACCTTAAGTGTGCAGACCCTGCGGGTTCGAGAACTATGTAGACATGACCCGAGAGACTCCTCGGTCAATATCCAATAGCGGGACCTGGATGCCCATATTGGATCCTACATATTCTACGAAGATCTTATCGTTTGAACCTCAGTGCCAAGGATTCGTATAATCCCGTATGTCATTCCCTTTGTCCTTCGGTATGTTACTTGCCCGAGATTCGATCGTCAGTATCCGCATACCTATTTCAATCACGTTTACCGACAAGTCTCTTTACTCGTTCCGTAATACAAGATCCCGCAACTTACACTAAGTTACATTGCTTGCAAGGCTTGTGTGTGATGTTGTATTACCGAGTGGGCCCCGAGATACCTCTCCGTCACACGGAGTGACAAATCCCAGTCTTTATCCATACTAACTCAACTAACACCTTCGGAGATACCTGTAGAGTATCTTTATAGTCACCCAGTTACGTTGCGACGTTTGATACACATAAAGCATTCCTCCGGTGTCAGTGAGTTATATGATCTCATGGTCATAGGAATAAATACTTGACACGCAGAAAACAGTAGCAACAAAATGACACGATCAACATGCTACGTCTATTAGTTTGGGTCTAGTCCATCACGTGATTCTCCCAATGACGTGATCCAGTTATCAAGCAACAACACCTTGTTCATAATCAGAAGACACTGACTATCATCGATCAACTGGCTAGCCAACTAGAGGCATGCTAGGGACGATGTTTTGTCTATGTATCCACACATGTAAATGAGTCTTCATTCAATACAATTATAGCATGGATAATAAACTATTATCTTGATACAGGAATTATAATAATAACTATACATTTATTATTGCCTCTAGGGCATAATTCCAACATAGGGCCCTTTTGGGCTGTCCCACCAGCCCACTAAGGGCTGGTGCGCCACCCTTATGGCCTATGGGCTTCCCCGGGGTGGGTTGCCCCCCCCCCCCCCGGTGAACTTCCGGAACCCATTCGTCATTCCCGGTACATTCCCGGTAACTCCGAAAACCTTCCGGTCATCAAATGAGGTCATCCTATATATCAATCTTCGTTTCCGGACCATTCCGAAAACCCTCGTGACGTCCGTGATCTCATCCGGGACTCCGAACAACATTCGGTAACCAACCATATAACTCAAATACGCATAAAACAACGTCGAACCTTAAGTGTGCAGACCCTGCGGGTTCGAGAACTATGTAGACATGACCCGAGAGACTCCTCGGTCAATATCCAATAGCGGGACCTGGATGCCCATATTGGATCCTACATATTCTACGAAGATCTTATCGTTTGAACCTCAGTGCCAAGGATTCGTATAATCCCGTATGTCATTCCCTTTGTCCTTCGGTATGTTACTTGCCCGAGATTCGATCGTCAGTATCCGCATACCTATTTCAATCTCGTTTACCGACAAGTCTCTTTACTCGTTCCGTAATACAAGATCCCGCAACTTACACTAAGTTACATTGCTTGCAAGGCTTGTGTGTGATGTTGTATTATCGAGTGGGCCCCGAGATACCTCTCCGTCACACGGAGTGACAAATCCCAGTCTTGATCCATACTAACTCAACTAACACCTTCGGAGATACCTGTAGAGTATCTTTATAGTCACCCAGTTACGTTGCGATGTTTGATACACACATAGCATTCCTCCGGTGTCAGTGAGTTATATGATCTCATGGTCATAGGAATAAATACTTGACACGCAGAAAACAATAGCAACAAAATGACACGATCAACATGCTACGTCTATTAGTTTGGGTCTAGTCCATCACGTGATTCTCCCAATGACGTGATCCAGTTATCAAGCAACAACACCTTGTTCATAATCAGAAGACACTGACTATCATCGATCAACTGGCTAGCCAACTAGAGGCATGCTAGGGACGATGTTTTGTCTATGTATCCACACATGTAAATGAGTCTTCATTCAATACAATTATAGCATGGATAATAAACTATTATCTTGATACAGGAATTATAATAATAACTATACATTTATTATTGCCTCTAGGGCATAATTCCAACATAGGGCCCTTTTGGGCTGTCCCACCAGCCCACTAAGGGCTGGTGCGCCACCCTTATGGCCTATGGGCTTCCCCGGGGTGGGTTGCCCCCCCCCCCGGTGAACTTCCGGAACCCATTCGTCATTCCCGGTACATTCCCGGTAACTCCGAAAACCTTCCGGTCATCAAATGAGGTCATCCTATATATCAATCTTCGTTTACGGACCATTCCGGAAACCCTCGTGACGTCCGTGATCTCATCCGGGACTCCGAACAACATTCGGTAACCAACCATATAACTCAAATACGCATAAAACAACGTCGAACCTTAAGTGTGCAGACCCTGCGGGTTCGAGAACTAGGTAGACATGACCCGAGAGACTCCTCGGTCAATATCCAATAGCGGGACCTGGATGCCCATATTGGATCCTACATATTCTACGAAGATCTTATCATTTGAACCTCAGTGCCAAGGATTCATATAATCCCGTATGTCATTCCCTTTGTCCTTCGGTATGTCACTTGCCCGAGATTCGATCTTCAGTATCCGCATACCTATTTCAATCTCGTTTACCGGCAAGTCTCTTTACTCGTTCCGTAATACAAGATCCCGCAACTTACACTAAGTCACATTGCTTGCAAGGCTTGTGTGTGATGTTGTATTACCGAGTGGGCCCCGAGATACCTCTCCGTCACACGGAGTGACAAATCCCAGTCTCGATCCATACTAACTCAACGAACACCTTTGGAGATACCTGTAGAGCATCTTTATAGTCACCCAGTTACGTTGCGACGTTTGATACACACAAAGCATTCCTCCGGTGTCCGTGAGTTATATGATCTCATGGTCATAGGAACAAATACTTGACACGCAGAAAACAGTAGCAACAAAATGACACGATCAACATGCTACGTTTATTAGTTTGGGTCTAGTCCATCGCATGATTCTCCTAATGATGTGATCCCGTTATCAAGTGACAACACTTGCCTATGGCCAGGAAACCTTGACCATCTTTGATCAACGAGCTAGTCAACTAGAGGCTTACTAGGGACAGTGTTTTGTCTATGTATCCACACAAGTATTGTGTTTCCAATCAATACAATTATAG
This sequence comes from Hordeum vulgare subsp. vulgare, assembly GCF_904849725.1. Classification (NCBI taxonomy): domain Eukaryota; kingdom Viridiplantae; phylum Streptophyta; class Magnoliopsida; order Poales; family Poaceae; genus Hordeum; species Hordeum vulgare. Next base: position 581,877,439 of record NC_058522.1, read on the forward strand.
CATGGATAATAAACGATTATCATGAACTAAGAAATATAATAATAACTAATTTATTATTGCCTCTAGGGCATATTTCCAACAGTCATTTGATGGCTCGAGAATTTGTGATTATTTATCATGGATTTTGACTTGGTTTTTCATTGAGTCTTCATTATTTCTCAGTTATTCCCAACGCTAATCCTTTGATGAAAGGAAATCAAGGAGGATGACTCCTAATCAAGCGAACAGGAGCAACTTGCATGATGGCGCATTCACCACCTGGTGCACCAGAGCACAAGACGGCCAAGAAAATAAGCGCAAGCGCTCGTATGGGTGGTCGTACGAGATGTCAAAGGCTCCCCCTATCTACAGGAACAACTTCCATGAAGGGTAACAACTCACAAGAGAGATCCAGCAACCGCCACTTCATCCAGAACAAAGAGAGAAGAGACCGAGAGAAGAAGATCGACCAAAGATCCTTCTTGTTTTGTTCTTCCAAGTTCAAACTCATTTCATTTTATAGTCACCCTCATAAGAGGAATTACAAGTTCTAAGATCATGGTGTATAAATTTTTCATACTCATCTGAAGACTGAGACTTGTTAAATCATTCAACCTTTTCTGGATTATCACAATATTATCGATATGGTTTTGACGGACTTATTCTCTATGATGATTTGTTATTCTTTTCCAATGTGTGAGTAATTTCCCCTAGGTATGGGAGATATAGGCGAGTGGTAAGTATTTATGCCCATCCTATAGTTCGTCATTCATGTCTTTAGTCTTATGATTTGTCTAGTAAATTGTTATAGTTTGGTGAGCGCTATGCATGTTGTCGAATTTAAGGGATCAGACAACATGATCCCAAGACCTACACAGGTAACACATATTGTTTAGGAAATCTGTGACCTTTCACGTGACAGGTTGAGACATCTATGAGGACGAAAGACAATATGAGAAAATTGTGATTCACCAAAATTATGCATGGTTTTGGTTTAAGTACCTTAATTATGGAGACGACCACGTTATGGAAAGATGAACCATAGTGGGGAATATAACCCCGTCAGGAGGAGCTTCATAACTTTAGGGTGATCTGACTATAGAACAAGCAAATCAAATAAAATAATAGTGATTTAGGGTTTAGGGCATAAATTGATTGCCATGTTGCAAGCATAGAGAGTAATGTAAAAATAATTTAATTTATGACTTACATGCATGAATTGCTTACATGGCAGGATTCACTAAATACCGTTGGCATAGGTCCTTCGACGTCTCTTTGTCAGACCATCAGTGTAGAAAAGACGTTGGCATAGCCTCCTATGCCAACGGCTTTCCATAGGGCCATCGGCATAGCTTCACCGTCGGCAAAGAAAACATACATCATCATTCGTCTGTCGCTGTCCGAACACCCAACATATATAACACGTCAATGCCAACGGCTTTGCCATCTTCATAGCTTGGATCTATGCCGAAGGCTTTGCCGTCGGGATATACATGCCATGTGTTGTTTCTTGGGTACTCCTGGTAGTCGTCTACGCCTACAGCAAAGCCGTCCGCATACATTTGGTCAATTTTTTTCTTGTTGTTCTTGTTTCGGCCTTGCAAATTTAAATAGTTACAGATCCTAATAGCAAAATATTTAGGAAGGATGCACGTATATATGAAATGGAAAAGCATTTAATCGGAAATAAGAAAATTTATTAATAACTTGAACAATTACAAAGTATCTAGGAGGTATGATGTATTAAAGAATAGAAGAAATAAAATACCAAAAGCTAAGCCTAGCTAAGCCTCTACTTGTTCATCTTCTTGATAATCTTCATCTTCTCTTCTTGATCCTTAACTTGCAAAAAATCAATAAGAAACAATAATTTGGATTATAGTTAAAATATTGCATTTCCCGAGGGAAAATGCATTGCTATTCGAGTTAGTGGATCATGTATTTGGAACGGGTCCAAGCCCTTGATTAGGGAGATCCAAGAGAAAACCAGCAAGGCAAGTGACCAACTATACATTTCAGAGACCAATAACACAACCGATGGTTACGTATCCAGGAAGATGAGAAGCAACAAATCCAGTAAATAAATAGTGGTTGGTGAAAAGGAATAGACAAGCCAGGAAATAAGTTATAACTCACAAATTAACATTACCAATATAGCACAACCAAAAGAATAAAACTAGCTCAATTATGAAACAAAAAAATTAAATAGACACAACTTTTTCATTAAATCCAGTTGGTCAAGACAAAACCATTTACTAGAGTCCAAGTTAGAAGAGTAGATTCATGAATAAATAAAGCCAAGGAATAATAAAGAGTTCATTTAGTAATTAAAAGAAAGTAGAAAAGAGAGAGATAAGAACCAACTCCCATGAAGCAAACATGATTTTAGTTTTTTTAAATTTAAAAACATAGTATAGCAAAAGAATCATTTCAAGATTCTGATAAAAAACCATATAAAAGTTGTTAATATTTGATGCAAGTATCAATTACTTGTGATTTTAACAAAGTAGAAGGACCTATATGCAAAAGTACATGGTCACATTTCTAACATATTCAAAAGCAAAAACAAAAACCCGATATTCATAATCTATTGACAATTCTATATTAGATCGTTATATAATTTGTGTATGTTTAAGTTTAAATAAGTCAGACTTAAAGTAATCAAATTTTAACTAAAAAATAAAAAAATAAAGATATGATCTATGTCGATGTCGCTGTCATAGCCATTGACATAGATCTGACGGAAACAGCCCGCTGTCAACCACGGGCCGGGACGGTAGCGTCTATGCCGACAGTCGTGCTATGCCTACGGCTGCCATGGGCATAGATTTAGATATGCCGACGGTCTTTCTATGCCTACGGTGTCCGTCCACATAGATGGACATTTGCCGACGGCTTTTCTGTGCCGAGGGGTTTTCTATGGGCGTTGGCATATCTGTAGATATGCCGACGGCCCGACAAAAATCCGTCGGCTTATATATCACATTATTCCGGTAGTGACCGCATGTCTAAATAGGGTTTGTACTACACCCGAATTTGAAAATTTTGGAAAAAACGTCATCAAACAAAATCCAAAAAAGTTGAAATTTTGAGAGAACAAACTATATTGAATGTTTGAGTTTCTTGCAAAATTTCAGCAAAAAAAAAAATCCGAGGAGCTCTCACCAAAAAAAAATCCCTGCTCAAACAATGCAGAAAACTTTGAACATTAATTTTGTCTCTTTTGGTGAGAGCTCCTCTAATGTTATTTTTGGCTGAAATTTGGCAGGAACCTCAAACATTCGATGAAGTTTGATTTCTCAAAGTTTCAGGATATTCCGAGTTTGTTTGATCACGTTTTTTTTTTCAAACTCGGGTGTAGTACACCCGAGAGTAGAAAAGCCAGTCTCTTTAGAAATAGAACATATTGTTTTGCAGGGAGAGGGCTAGCTATTTAGAAACATAAGATGACATCATGGCTAGCTTTATTAATTGCAAGCAACAGTTACATGGTCTACAAGATCCTCTAGGAAAGACTGAGGGGTTCACAGACCCAATTACAGAAATTGTTTAAAGTAAAATAAAATTTAGCTATCTGATGTGCCATTCACCTCACTTGGACAATGCTTGCTCTATACGTGGTCTTTACCGCTTGTTTACGAGCAACGTCCAAACACAACCCAAAAATTAGTCGCTCACGCAGGCAGCCGCGCGGCAGTCACTTTCGCAGGGTTTGACGCACTTGGGCATGTCCTGGTTCCAACAGCCGCTACAACCGTAGAACGCGATATTGCAAGCGTAGTTGCATGTAACCTTGGTTTTGGCATAGCACGAATCGAAGCAGCGTTTGTCACAGTCGCTGCACCGTATCGCCGGTGCCGGCGCAGGCGTGGGCGCTGCCTGTGGCCCAAGCGACGGTGCCGGCGCAGGCGTGTCCGCTGCCTGTGGCTCAAGCGACGGGCAGCGCCCCATGGAAGGCAGTACTAGGACTGCGAGCATGGCGGCGATGAAGGTTGCCTTGAGAAGGAGGGTAGTGGATGAACCTGCAGCAGCCATTATTTTGTTCTGGAAGCAGAAAGCAAGTGGCTAGAGACTTCAGAGAGGAAGACACACTAGGCAGCAAAATATACGTAGGAGCCGGAGACAATGCTATTTATAGGCATCAATGCGAGAAAGAGCTCTAGGGTCGATGCAAAAAAGAAGAAGAAGAAAGACCTCTAGGGTTAGCTACGCGTCACTTAGTTTAGTATATCATCGATCGAATTAAATGCACAAGCAACAAGTCAGAGGTCGGTGCCATGCACGTTACACTGGCAATTCCAAGTTACACTCATGAGAAAGTTGACTTGGAGACATAAGGTTGTTCATAGTGGAGAGTAACATATAGTAGTATCATGCATATGTTACTATTGTATGATACCCCCTCCGATCCTTTTTACTCTGCATTTTAGAATTGTATCAAGTCAAACTTTACAAAGTTTGACCAAATATATATTAAAAAATATCAACATCTACAGTATCAAATACACATTTCATGAAACTACATTTCGTAATGAATCTAAAAATATTAATTTGACATTGTGAATGTTGATATATATTTCTATAAATTTGGTCAAAGTAGAGATATTTTGACTTCGGATAAAGCTAATATGCAGACTAAAAAGGACCGGAGGGAGTACTATCTTCATAGTGCATAGTATCATAAACTAGTATCATAGGTGATCTCATTTATTGACATGCATGACACATACTCCTAGTAGCATAGCATTTAACATGTTACGGTATCTACCTATGTTACTCTAATCCTCCCTCTCTCTTCTTTAATTACTTGCCACATCACCATGTTTGCTAGTCTCAAGACTATGTTACTACCTATGATATCCCACTATGGTCAGCCTAAGTACACACATATATTGTTGTAAATGTATTATATAGTGATGTTACCAATGTGCACCGAGTTTTCACTCGCTCATAATTTTTGAGATAACACAGATGCTCTAGTCTAGTTGCGGTGACTCACCCTGGGCGTTTGGGGTACCCGAACCCGAACCGAACCGAATTACCCGAATTGTCGGGTAATTCGGGTATCGGGTAAGGGTTCGGTTCTCATTTCTTGACTATTCGGTTTTTGGGTTAGGGTTCGGATTCTAGTGTGGAAAACCCGAAATACCCATACTATTCAAATTATTCATACTGTCTAAAATTTTCATGCTATTATTACACTAACTTGTTACCCATACTAACTAAAATACTCATATTATCAAAAATACCCATACTATCCGAGTTATTCATATCAAAAGTTGATGTATGCTCAGAATATTTTGGGTAATTTGGGTTCGGGTATTTTTTTGACAGAAATAATTTTGGTTCCCATTTTCAAATACCCCAATTACCCATAAACCGAACTACCCGAACCGAAATAACCAAAATACCCGAATGCCCAGGCTGAGCGGTGACTGTTAAACATTCTACTGCTTTGCGTCTCAATAGGAGTTGGTTGTCAATCTCCGCAACCGCATCCTCTGTCCTTGGACACGGATGCACAAGCCGGCCATCTAACATTATCCGCATATCAAAACGCATTTCAATGGGCCAAACGAAATTCAGCAAAACACGACGTAATTCATCATAGTCCGGATAGAAAAATAGGACAAATCATTTATGTATAGCCTGCAAGTATGTCTAGTATAACAATAGTTTAAATTCAACGAGAAATAGTTTAAATTAAACAAGAAATAGTTTAAATTTAACTACATTAACCGATGTTCAACAAGTTTTTCCTGAACGGGTCATTTTGTCCCACACACACTGCCCTTAAGCTTAATCCCACAGTGTGTGTGCGTGCATAAATGTTCTACTCTTTATCCGGTGGTACATCGTGGCATCACGTACAAGCTACACAATGTGTAGATCAACATTGAGTAAATGAATGAATTAATCAACGAGTTAATTAAGCAAGAAGAAGGAAAACTTATAATCTCTTCGGCTTCCACGCACAATGGCCACCTTTCCTCCTGCCTATCAACCACACCACGAAACTTAGCAACGGTAGTCTCGATGGTATACCATCGATACGCTAATGACCTTGACGTTGCATTCGTGGATGATGTGTATGCCGTAGAGTGCAATAAGTCTTCTCACGTGAACCAAATCATGCATGCACGACCAAAAGGCCCCCCTTCTGCTCTTGCCTATGAAATTCACGGTTACGACCAACCACGCATGGCACAACAACTCATTCACTATGGTCGAGTACCCCACCATCCTTTGGCCCTGTTTTGTTTTGGATTCTGGGACCAGATTCAGCTTTGTCAGTGAAGCCGAATCTGGAATATGAAACAAACAACTATTTGGAATCAGGCTTTGTCAGTGAAGCTGAATCAGGATTTGAGCTATTTTTAGTGCAATTTCTTAAAGCACCTAAAAGTGTACTTTGGTGGTGAAGCTGATTCACAGAATCATCTTTGGCACTAAAGCGAATCCATAGGTGATTAAAATCCAAGTGAAGCTGAAATAACAGGGCCTTCATACTCTAATAAAACTACATGAAGTTTGAAAATATAAGCTCAATGCCATTTGAACGAACACCTGCGGGTGTGGTGACCGCTAGGGGGGGGGCGGTGGTACCTGGCTGGGGACGGATCCTGTGTGAACGGCACCATAACAAAAGGCGAGCGGACTTGTGGGTGGTGGTTTCGGATGTCCGGCAATGCCCGCGGAACGACCGAAGAGGTACAACGACGGCGTTGGAGAAGGAGGGAGGAGATGCAAATTAAAGCAAGGGGAGCAAAGGTGGACTGGAAGATAATGGGACTGGGACGGCAATTTGAGTGCCCCCTCCAGTACATATGCTTTAAATTTACGTGGGAAAATGCATTCGGACCAGTCGGCAGACCCATACTGACTCATTTTGGATGACAAAACACGTTTGGACCGTGCCATGAACGGATGCGAGCAGTTTAAGGGTCCGCTTAAAAGATGCCCTTACCAATGAATCAATTGACATGCCCTAGATGAAGACATGAAGTTGATAATGATATACGTGGAGCTTTCTTATTTAGATGAGATCTCACAAAATATGTGCAAGTGAGACAATAAATTATATTATTGAACTTGTAGGCATACCAACGATACAATAGGTTAATTATCTCTTACAAAGTACTCATGCACATATTTAGCGATATTTTCGAGTTAAAGGTCAGAGGTCTCGCCAACGAATATTATTGTTAGTAATTCCAGGTTGCAATAGAAAGATAGTTGAGTTGGAGGAACATGCGGTACGCATGCACATATTGTTGATCAGTACCTTTTTCTCGTCGGTGGGATACAGCCATGTCGACTCAGATCATGGTTGTTGTTACCAATGAGCCCCATGTGTAAGGTGAATATTTAGAGATATTTTCACTCGTTAGTAAATTATATGCACAAGCAACAAGTCAGAGGTCTGTGCCAAGTTGCACTGAAGAGAAAGTTGACTTGGAGATACAAAGTACACACTATGTTACCAAAAAAAATGCCTCGAGCTTTGCCCTCGCTCGTATTTTTTGAGATAATGCACATGTGCTAGTCTAGTTGCGGCGACTGCTAAATATTCAGTTGCTTTGTGATTTATCAGGAGTATGATGTCATGTTACCGATGATGAAATTGACATAACCAAGTGTAATAGAGTGACGTAGGCATGCTATAAAAAATGAGACATCCGATTTTTGGCTAGTTGAAAGAAAGAGAAGATAAGCGTACTAAAAGATTACAAGCGAGTATAACACGAGCTTCAACAAACTTACAGAGAGAAAGAATGGCCACATATTAAGGGCATAACATAATAGTATGACTAACTATCGTATGAGTGGGCTATTAGGTTAACTATGAGCCAATTCTTTTGGCTGCTTAAAAAATAAGTCGCCTCCCCCCTAGCTTTTCTCATAAGGTGCCTTCCACGTTCATTGAGGCTTGTGACCTAGTTATGAAATAACTAATTTAGAAGCCTCAGCGAATTTTGGAAGCTGAGACAACTGAGACAATTTATCTTTTAAGCCGCCCAAAATAACTGGCCGTATAAGTGTCATGACAACTTCATATAGCCTGCTCTTGGTTATACTATCAATCATGCTCTAAAATAGACATATTAGATAATGACACACATGGAGCTCTCCCTATATTGAATATCAAAAATTATGTAGACGCTGAGACAACTAATACAACACCAAGTTAAAGGTTTGAGGTGTGGCCCATATACATATCATATACAGAAGTTGATTTTTTTGGAAATGGGAGAGAAAGTTTATTTGGAGGTACAGGTAGGCATATATTATCAATTTGTACCTTTTTTGAGTCGGTGATATACAACTATGTCTCCTCATAGTATGTGTACTACCGGAAATATTAGCACTTTGGATTATCCCTAACCAAATCATGAAAACGGCAAGAAAAGTATCAAGCTCATACCGAAATCAAGTATGTGAGTCCGGATAGAACATAGAACCAAGACACCTATGAACATAACATATCCAGCTAGCACATGAACGAGTAAATAAGGGATAAACGAGTCATACTCTCAAGTCGACCAAGCTAAGGCCGTGACAACGACATCGGCTACAGAATCAGCGACTTCCTTCTTAGCGGCATTATCCTAGGACATGGCGTCAGTGTCGTGGAAGCCGAGGACGGGAACAAAGACGAACCAGGAGCAGGCAAGCCGAGACGCTCCCGAAAACCTATTGCCCTTCTCCCGGTACAGTGTTCCAAAGGACGTTGTTTCAAAGGCCTGCTCTTCCGTCCAGCCGTGCACATGGTCAACTGTATTGTCACAAGAATGAGTACAAAGATAGGAATAACATATAACGACTACGGTTGTGAGAGGACGAACTGAGTTGGTTGGCCCTCTAGCCGGCCAATGCCTCTAATATATAACCATACAAGTAGGGACTCGTGGGCCTAAGCCCACGACCAAGTTGGCGAGCATCCGGTTAGGTCCACGCTTGAGTCAACGTGAATGCAGCCGTGTCCAACGCCTCAGACAGTGGCACATTGATGGCTTTATATTTTACGCATTTATATAGTTCATCTATTGCATGTTTTCTTTATATATTATGCTGCATAGAACCAAATATGTGTGCATTATGAATGATATCGGTTTTTGCACTTTTCGTTGTGAACATTGCACATTTGAGTTTCTATTTATTTTTTATTAATTTTTCTTACGTTGCAGGTGTTTTGAAGCGACCTAGGACCAAACATGATGAAATAATCAAAGACATGTTCAAATACAAAGGACTTTCAGTACCAGACTTAGGTGTTTTCATATGGTGAAAAAAGTGTCTTTTTTAAGTGCTTCAAATCAAAATCTAACACCTCTCGCACATCGTCTTCGCTCTCATGAATCAAACAAGTCCAAGAACATTAAAATTGGAAGTTCATATGAAGAATGGGGACCGAAACACCGAAAAGTGTTCATGGTATTTTTCGAAATGTTTATAAATGTAAAAATTGTTGAATCATTATTAAAACGTGACTATAACATGTCAAAATGTTTGTGGCATTTAAAATAATAGTCATACACAATTAATAAAGTTTCACATGCTTGACAAAAAATGATGTTGATATTTAAGAAAATGTTCACATATTCCAAAAACTAATTATCACTGTGTATTCCAAAAAATATTCAGTATACATTTCCAAATGTTCAATATATATTTTGAATAAATGTTCATTTTGTATTAAAAGAAGAAATAAAATGTATCCAAAAACTGATCTACATACATATACAAAATGAATATTCAATGTGTATTTGTCAAAGGTTGACATGTATTTGAAATGAAAAACAAAAAAAACGAAAAGAGAACCAACAGAAAATGTAACAAAAACACATAGGAAACAAAAAACATACGAAAGGTTCTATTTTTTCTTTTAAGTGTCTCACATAAGCTTCTAAAACAGATCCCAACTAGTAGTCTACTAAGGAGATCCTTTAATAAGGCAAGTATTACTACTGGTACAGCTCATGCGCGTCCACCTTCGGACCCGCTGAAGGTTCAACTGAGATGGCCAGCTCATGCGCGAGGCAGGCCACAGGTCTTTTTTTTCTGTGTTTTTATCTGCTTTAGTTGTTTTTGCTTTAGTTTTGCTCTTTTTTGTACTTTAAAATATTATAAATATATTTATATATAAAACACTCTAGAAAAATATCTGAAAAATGTAGCAGTATTTGAAAAATGTTGACCAATTATGAAAAAAATGTTGAACAAGTATTTAATAAGCGTTCAGAAAAGTGTGAATTTGGGCAAACAAATGTAGATTACTTATTAAAATGATGATCTTTAATCATGTGTATAAAATGTTTAATCAAGTATTTAGAAAAAATGTTGAACAAGTATTTTAAAAATATTTATCCAACATTTAGGAAATATTAAATCTGGATAGACAAAATGTTGACCATGTATTAAATATATGATGGAAATTTTGATCATGTATATAAAAATGTTGATCAAGTACATGTAAAAAATAGTGAACAAGTGTTTGAAAAATGTTAATCAAGCGTTTGGAAAAGCTTATTTTTTTGTAGAGACAATGTTTACTATGTATTCAAAATATGTTAATCTTATTTTTGAAAACTATTAATCAGGCATTTAAAAAATTAAAATGTTGTATACAAAGACCATGGATGAGAAAATATGTAAAATGTATAGAAGAAACTGTTGACGATGTAATAGTAATCTTCTATTTGAATTTTTTTTTTCTTAAAACTGTGTATAGGAGAGATATTGACCATATATTATAAAAATCTGTGATTTGTATTGGAAAAATGCTAGACATGTATTAAAATTTTTGGCATATACATAAAATATAGAATAATAACCAAAAGAACAAAGAAAACCAAAAATAGAAGAAAAAAATAAGAAACAAAATGCAAAATTTAATGAAAGAAAAACGAATAAGAAAATAAATAAATAAATAAATAAAACAGAAACAAAAAGAATAAATCCAGAAAATGACGCCTCAAGTAGTCTAAGTAGGACGCGCCTGTGGATCTTACCAGGAAATGTACATGGGCAGAATGGCTAGCGTAGCGCGCGACCTCGTGCAGACTAGGGGTGGATCACTCCTTGCATTTCCTCTTATACCCCCTTCGTTACAATTTAGAAGATGTACATGAACGATCTTTAGGATCAAGATGGATGTTGATTTTCTCTAATTTACTTTATAAGTGCTCATACAATAACCACATATCATCTAATTATTTAAAAAAATAATGCACAGTAACTCACACAATCACTAACCGAGCAGTCCTCATGCATGGTGCCGTGCCTTTCCATCCCGTGCGCACACTCAATGTTTCCACTATGCATGCAGTCTAATAATAGTACTCCTAATTAATCAAGCAATAATTGTCGCGTGCCATAATTCTCTTTTATTCTGAAAATGCATGTAAATGGAATCATGCCTTCTAAACCATGATCTTCTAAACCATGATAGAGAGAGTATTTTTGTTAAAGAGTATATATATATAAATACCGCAAAGATATCAATTACACCTAGCCTCTACAACAACGCATTTACCTAATGACATGACAGATGCACACAGCCAAAAAACGAAGAAGCTAAAAAAAGAAAAGTCCTGTTATAAAATTTCAGTACTTGTAGCAGTAGCACAACCACCACCATGACAACACCTGATGTCCAAGTACTCCAAAAACGACGCCTCCAAGAAGAAAACAGTGCACTAGCACCGTCGTTGCCCGATCGTAAAATCTTGGATTTTCACCCTGGAGATAATCCCCACTCTCAAAACAATGTCTTCAACAAAGCCATTGCAAGGCACAACCAATTAAGGCCAGACCTTGGATTTTCACCCTGAAAGGTACGACCTTGAACTTCACCTGTTACAAATCCCGAAACTCCAAGCAAATTCCTCAATGGCGTAGGCTACAATCACCGTTACAAGTCCTTCAATCTCGGCTTTCATGACATTCTCCGTCTTTGACTTTACCATAGACTAAAATATCTCCTCATGGAAACAAATAGAAGAGCTTCGCGCCTCTCCCTCGTTAACGGAGAACCAATGGGAGTTCGTCGACGGAGACTTTCGGAAGTCGTCACTTCGGCCAGATCAGAAGTACGTGCATCAGGCAGATCTTCGTCCTAGCGCAAGAGAAACCATAGAACCGTCACCTTTATTCAATCACCCCAGCAGGCCCCGCCGTTGTCGGTTCCGCGCCTTCGCCTTCGGCAAACACCGTAAGCCCGCCCCCTCAGCCCATCCACGCCTCCCTGCAGCGCGCCGACAGTCGCCGCGCATCAGCAAGTGCCGCTGACTCACTGCCAGACACCCCCCCCCCCCCCGCACGAAGGGAATCCGATAGGCTGCGCCAGCCCAACGACCCATCTTCAACAGCCATGACGTGGCCACGCTGGGCCAGAAGACGCAACAGCCGGACGGAGATGGGCATCGCCATATCGGATCCGGGCCGGCCAGGTCGCGCACGGGAAGGCACTGAAGCGCTGCCGTCATGAATTCGGCCGAGAAGGGACGAGCTCCATCCCAGATATGGAGAAGGTCGTGCGGGAGGGGCGAAGGCAATGGTGGAGGGGCTCCTGGCCAGGTCCAGGAATGACGGGGAGGGGGCTCTCACGTGAAGGAAAGGAACCACCCCGCCACCGCCATCCCTGGGCGCGGCGCGGCTTCGCCGAACGGCCCTCCGGCAGCTGCATTTTTGGGCATTGTCGGCAGTGTACCAGGAGTGACGAATGGGCTCCGGGGACCCACTGGGTGGGCCCACCATGCCCCAAGGGGTCCACGTGGGTTTATTGGATGCGCAATAAGGCATAATGTGATGACAAAGTCATCCAAGGAATGCCCATGAGGAAAAAGTGGAAAATCCAAAAGAGGTGGAAATTAAGGAAGGAATCCTAATCCAAGTGTCCTCCTCCACTTCGGGCGACCCAATGGAGTCTCCCTTGGCGCACCAAGGCTGCCTCCTCCGTCCTCCTATATATACTAGAGGTTTAGGGCTTGTTGAGACACAACTTTGCCACGTGCTGCTCTCTCCTCTAGTTCGTAGTTCTTCCTCTAGATCGGTTTTCTACGGAGCTCGGGCGGAGCCCTGGAGGAATAGATCATTACCATCACCGGCGCGTTGTCACGCTGCCGGAGAACTCATCTACTTCCCCGTCTCTTTTGCTGGATAAAGAAGGCGGAGATCGTCTTCGAGCTGTACGTGTGCGGGACGCGGAGGTGCCATCCGTTGGACACTTGATCGGGACAGATCACAAGACGGTTCGTGGGACGGATCGTGGGACGGATCGTGAAGACGTACCACTACATCAACCGCATTTATTAACGCTTCGGCTTAGCGATCTACAAGGGTATGTGGATCCGATCTCCCTCTCGTAGATGATCATCACCATGATAGGTCTTCGTGTGCGTAGGAAATTTTTTGTTTCCCGTGCAACGTTCCCCAACAAAGGGAATCCGATAGGCTGCGCCAACCCAATCGCCCGTCTTCAACAGACATGACGTGGCCACGCCGGGGGAGAAGACGCAACAGCCGGACAGATAAAGGGGGCATCGCCAGATCGGATCCGGGTCGGTCAGGCGGCGCACGGGGAGGCACTGGAGCGCCGCCGTCACCGATCCGGCCGACAGGGGACGAGCTCCATCCCTAAAGACGGAGAAGGTCATGCGGGAGGGGCGGAGGCAATGGTGGAGGGGCTCCCGGCCAGGTCCAGGAATGACGGGGAGGGGGCTCTCGCGTGAAGGAAAGGAACCACCCCGCCACCGCCATCCCTGGGAGCGGCGCGGCTTCGCCGAACGGCCCTCCAGCAGCTGCACTGCGGGGAGCGATGGTGGCGGAGGTGATGTGGGACGGTGGCGCTGGTTTCTCCTGTGTCGCCAGACGCGGGCGACGAGGCCTACCTGCGAGAGGGAGTATTTATCTCGCTTAATGTGATAAAATAGTCGCCGCGTTGCTACTGTGTCTCACGTCGACCTCAAATTTGCGAAAATCGTGAACTGTTCTTGTTGATATTGATACTTCCAAGCTTAGCAATCCAGAGAAAATATCCAAGCTTAGCCATCCGAGCATGATCGTAGGCTGTTGGGCCAGCTCCCCGTAAACAAAAAGAAAAAGGCTGTTGGGCCAGCTCTTCATATGGGACCACACCAGAGAGCCTGCCCATGCATGGTGGGTTCGCTATTTCATGGATCCGAGATTATAGCGCTAGGTATCGCCATCACGATACATCCCGTGGATCAAATTTTCACCCTCGTCGACGGCGACGCATCTCGATCATCGACCATCAGCAATGGCGCCTCCGCACCCCAGTTGGGTCCTTCTGAGCACGCTCGTGGACAGGCTACATGCCTTGCCCCGCCGGAACAACAACGAGCCGTGGCCAGCCTCGCAGTGGGCGGCCATCAAGTGCAACGCCACCAGGGCCTCCACCGCCAACGACGAACGTAGGGCTATCGTCGACGCCGTCACGCTCCTGGCGCTCATCGTCGAGCCGCCGGCCGTCTCCGCGCTCGCGATCTGCCTCCGCAGTGAACAGTACGTGTTCGACGCGTTCACAAACCAGCCCGTGGCCAATGTCGTGGCAGCCGATGACAGGATCGTCGTCCTCGACGCGAAATTCCGATGCCGCCATTCCAACGACGACCCCCATCGCTTCCTGGTCTACGACGCCTTCGACGCCTCGCTCGCCATGGTGCCACCCGTGTGTGAATGGGTCTGCACGCCCATCCTCACGGCCGATCCTCTCCCCGTGCGCCGCCGCGACGACGCTGGCGGTTACGCGCTGGCCATCATGGCGCGGCACCACCTGCACGACCCGAAGGCACGGCGTGAGTTCTCACTGGAGGTGCTCTGCTTGTGGCCGCCGCCGCCTTACTCAAGAATGTTCCAAGGGAGTGTGTCGCCGTGGGGATTCAAGCAGCCTCTCTTCCCGCCGGAGAAGCCGAAGAACCTGTGGGCGCACACGGCCTTCACGTTCCAGGGTCGTGCCTACTGGGCCGACCTCGGACAAGGCCTCCTCTCCTGTGACTCCGATGACCTGCTCTATGGACGCCACGAGGTGCCCTTCAGCTTCGTTCCACTGCCGCCGGAGTGTCGGGTGTGTCAGCTCTGCAGCAACATCGATCACAAGGGGAGCCGGGCTATGACCTGCTGCCCCGCCACCGTACACGGTGGCAGCGACTCCATCAAGCTTGTCTGCATCGGCAAGGGTCGCGGATTTGAGGCATGCGACGTGTGTGGCGAGTTTGAGTCGACCCTGGACATGGCACTGGCGTCGTGGGCCCTAGACATAGCCACCGGGCAGTGGCGGAGAGACGACGGTGGTGAGGACCTCCGCGTGGCGAGCCTGTGGCAGATGGAGAGCTTCAAGACGGCGGGGCTGCCACGGGTGCGGCCGATCCTCCCCATTCTGATCCCACAGAAGGACGACGGCGGTGACGTGCTCTGTTTCACTCTTCAGGCGGGGGACGCCGGGCCGGTGCACCTCTGCCGCCTCAACATGCGCACCAAGACTTTGCTGCCGCCCCATGGCTTGCTGGACGAGTGGACGCCTAGTCTTCTCGGTTGTGATTTATTCAAACACATCGAATTTGCCACCACGCCCGACAACAATGAGGAGGAAGAAATGGAGGTTCTCGCGCCCAAGAGACGGAGAAGGCGGAGGAAGAGGAAGAGGATGAAGATATGTCCTTAGTTACTCCACCAAGCATATGCCAAAATTGAATTGACATATACAGCTTCATTATTTGTCGAAATGCAGGCAGAATTCATACTTGTTAACGATTTTTTTGTTAGAGAGCACACACAATTGTTAGAGATCGTCAGTGTCATTGCTGCCTAGTTAATCATTTGTTGTCCTTATATCCTGTTTCTTATACTCTCATATGACCGGTATATTCCTTTGCCAGTCCAGGCCGTAGCCGGACGTTCTTGGAGGTGATTCCTTTTCTGTTCGGCAAAGGACTTTGTATTACTCACATAGCATCGCTAGCTACCATCAGAATTACAATTTTTCACAGCTTCGTCGCGTCCTGAGCGACCAGTAGTCCTACCATAAGATGTCAATAGATTGCTAACACTATTTTGACTATGTGGTATGTGAGTATAGAAGAATTTCAAAGTTCCATGAGAAATTTGAGCTCACGAACAATGACTCTATGTCGAGGTGTGTCCATATCTCATTTCTTTGCTCAATTTATCGCCTCCAAATCGATGATGATGTTCTGCAGACTCCATTGCAAGGCAAATGAAAATTCCTCCTTTATGGCCAAGAATTCGATTCTAAAGCATTATGACAATGATATAGGTGGCGGCATGCACATCAAATAATTTTTCCCAAATGGTCACGCAAGATCATACCACGGTTCCATCAGATGTGAAAGATCCGTCCAAATTTGGGTTCAGTCAATCCTTTTTAGGTCTTTCCCATCTAACACCATTTGCCCCATGAGTGGAAAGGTTTGTCTTAGGTTTGGCAGTCAAGCAAGACAAACTTTCCTTTAAGCGGATATTTTCCTACATCTTAGGATATACTCCCTCTTTTTCAGTTTATAGGGCTCAAATCTAAAATTCAATCAATCAAGGTGAATTATAAGTGGATATCACTAGTTTTAACTAGCCAATGAAATATTTCTCACATATTTAATTTTTGAGGCAATAAATGTAGCATCCTTCTTTTCATTGGACTTGCATGATGAATGTAGAAAAAGATGCATGCATATCCATTAATTTTTTTCTCTAATCTCTATGAATTAAATATGGCGTGAAACTCAAAGCATTTTAATTCAGTTAGACTTAAAATGAGCCTAATATAACGGAAATCAGAAATTTTTAAGATGAGACCTGTAAACCGAAAAGGAGGGGTTAGCAAGTTTGGATTGAACGTAGTTGTGTACGAATAAAAGAGAAGCTTCAACAGGCTTTGAAGCCTCTTAGATGTTTAGATACAGTGTATTCATTTGTCACACGTCACGGTATGTGAACATAGTGTATCCGGGGCTCTCCCACTTAATTAATTCTAAGATTGTTTTAGCATTTCTGTCGTAAAACCAATGTTTAATTTCAGCAAGGGGAGGGAGAAACATGGTTACCGCGGATACCGAAAACTGCCATCCGGATTTTTAAAACTAATTATCAATTCAAATTTTAGGAACACCGTATAGATTGATATCAAACTCATTTTTATGTTGCAAATTGTTATTTGAATATGCATCCTCATTACACGGAAAGAACACCATCGATTGCTAGGTTCTATGAAAGGTATCTCTCTATTTAACTTTACATTGACCGTTAAAATAAAATAAAAATTATGTCGATCAATACATGTGTTTATCAAGGGGTAGCGAGAAACAATGTTATCAATGGGGCAACCATATTTACCGTTCGGTACATGCGTTAGTTGTTTTTTATATACATTGAATATTATTCACATACATGTTAAATATTTTTCCAATAGATGCAGAAGTTTTTTAAATAGATACAAAACTTTTCTAAATTACGTGAACATTTCTTTACATTGCATATATCATTTTCAAAGTTTTCATTAATCATTTTTCTAAATGTCAGGTACATTTTGTTTGAATGGTACCAAGCATTTTATTTTTAATTATGCAAACATTTATTGTATTGTGTAATTATTTTTCTAAATGTAACAAACATATTATGTTGAAACACATGAACATTTTTATAGATATCATGTGCTTTTTCTTGAATGGTATGAACATTATTTTCAAATTGTGAAGACTTTCTTACATTGTATGAATATTATGTTGAAACGCATGAATTTGTTTTAGATATCATTGTACTTGGATTGACATATACACCTTTTCTATTTGTCGAGGAACTCAAGATGCAGACACAATTCATACTTGTTAAGGATCAGAGCGTATACACAATTTGCGAAACAACAACTCATTAATTCAGGAATAAACTTTACATTATTGAAGACAATACAATAAGCAATCGAAATTTTAATACAATTATAGACCTTATACAATGAAAGAAATCACATGGTAAAATACAGAAGAGAGAACCATTCATATTTTTTAAAATACACACACTGGAGCGTACCAAATCAAAGAAGTAATGCAGAAGGGAGAACTATTATTCGATATGCGGAAGTAAGAACTATTTTTGAAATCAATCAGCCACACCTACGGCCCGGATTGCACCGGACGCAATAGACACAGTAGACGGTACAATACCCACAGGGCCGGGGTGTGCAATTCGTTGTCTGCTGTGGCGGGACGACAGTCGTCCGGCGTTGGACGCAGGCGGGGTGAACCTGGAAGTCGCAGCCAGCGCAACCGTAGTGTGCACCGCACACGTTCGAGTTACAAGCATCGCAGATGATCTGGACACCTGAAGGGCAGCGCGGCTGATACTTGAGCGCGTGACCATGGCAAGGGAAGTTGTATGTGGCGCAGGAGAGATGAAGGTCGAAATCGCAGCCGTGGCAGCGGTAGCGGGCACCCCTTCCACCGCGGCCACAGCCGTCACAGGTGAAGTCTCCGTGCTCGTGGCGGACAAGCGGACACCCATGGCTGTGGTGGTGGATCGTCATGCTCGATAGATGTTTGCTTGTTGTGTTCTTCCTCTTGGGTTGGGTTTGGGATTGGGTGTTTTTGGTTTTGCAGCCTGCCCTCTGGAGGTTTATATATAGTACACGTGGAAGAAGATGCCGTGTATGTGTGGGGCGCGTAATATTAGTACCCAACTAACTACAGAAGAGAAATAATGGCTTGAGACGCGTTTGAGTAATTAAGCAATATCATTCGATTAATAATCAAAGCATATACACAAAGACTTGGTGTGTAAGTCTTCAACTACATCTACGTGTAGGCTGTAACCGAGCTTGTACATGTGCTCGTCCGAACACAAGCTTCAGATGTCCTTAACGAAGCAACGACCAAATCATATACAGATAAGCACGTAGAAGAAGTCTTGGTGTAGCTGTCTGTAGCTCAGTATTGGGCTTTCACATTTAAAAAACAATTGAATTAGCTATGTTGACACGCATGCATGCATGCATGTGAGTGTGACTTGTGAATTCCTAATCGATGACCATGTGATATCCTTTATAGTCAGTTGGGAAAATAATTCCAATCACCAGCTAGTCTCGGGGTCAATATAATTTATATACTTCATCTCTTGGAGGTGTACCCGGGTTCGGGGACCAGTGGATGTTTTCTTCGGTGGAGCGGTGCTTCATCCTGTACATTGAGGGCGACGGATCTCGATGGCGAGACGCCCTGGTGATTAGGCGTCTGATATGCGAGGATGGACTCGCGCTGGAGGGCGACGCTGTCTGGCGTCGTGGTGGCGTCGACGGCAGCTAGACCGGGCAAGGTGGATGCGTCAGTACAGTTTTGAAGATGTATTAATGACAGTTGGCGGCGACGACCTGTCAGTGTGCGCCGCACCGGTGGGTGCCCCATACCAAGCAGGTGGCTTGGTTGGGGCATCAGGTCTTAGATGTTAGGTTTGGCTGCGAGGTCTGTTTGGTATTAGACCCAGACTATCAGCATCCCTTCATCAACTATATAGAACTAGCGACATATGTTGTCTAGACGGTGACTTCAGTCTTACTGATGTATGACCTTGTAAGGTCTTTGTAAATAATTAATAAAATGGCTGCATGCATTGCTCAGATGCAAAGGCCGGGGGTCTTCCTTCTTTTCTGAAAAAAAGCTAGTCTCGGGGTCAATATAATTTGTATACTTCATCTCTTTCCTTTTTTTTTTTGACTGGCTACTTTCGCCCACTAGTCCATCAATTCTTTTTGAAACACACTACAGTCAAATTGGTTCACATACACAATTGACATAGCCAGGTCAGAGATTAGCGATGGGCCAACATCATTGCTACAGTGATAACTATTGTCAGAAAATAAAGCTAAAATCAACAAAGGTAGCCTGGGGCCTGGCAACGCCCTTGCATACACTCGAAGCTTGTGAACGCACGGAAGCACATTCTATCTTTACATTCTATCTTTATGAATGCCTTTGCAAAACTGCGTCGGCATGGCATCTTGGGATTTTACGAAGTCATTATAGATGACTCGCACACGATGAAAATAAGTCCAAGGATAATGCTACTGTCCTCCTAACCATTCAAGTTCAGGTTGGTTTTCCATCAATGGGTTCTTCAGCTATATGTGATGATAAAATATATTTTAATGAATTGATCTTTATTTGCATGGCTTTCCAAAAATTAAATATGACGTGTTTCCTCAATGCAACGCTAGGCAAACATGACACGTGGCACTATGTGATAGCTTCTAGGACACGAGTTTGATTAGTGTCGCACTCGGTAAAGCTTTGCTTTGTGCCGAGAAAGGTAAGGCAAACCTGATGGACACATGGCTGTCTGGTAGTGGTCAAGAGTTTACCGAGTGTAAGGCAAATCTTTAAATAGTACCGCCACAAAAGGTCTCACCAAACAACACTAGTAGAAAACAGGGCTATCGTTCGGCCCTGGCCAGCCCATTAGTCCCCGTTCTTCAAGAACCGGGACCAATGGGGGGTATTAGACCCGGTTCGTGAGCCCAGGGGGTCGGCCGGGGCCTCGTGGGCATTGGTCCCGGTTCATGTAGAACCATTTGTCCTGGTTCGAGCCACGAACCGGGACCAATGGTCCTTGCTGCTGGCCCACAACCATGGGTGGCTTTAGTCCCGGTTCATGCCACGAACCGGTACAAATAAGTTGCCTATATATACCCATCGCCGCGGCAGAGCACTCTGTTTTTTTGGCCGGCGAGGGGAGGGCATTTTGGTGCTCTAGCTCACCTCCTATGCACATGAGTTGTTCGATGAAATGCCCGAGCCACACTAGTTAAGCTTTCTCCTCTCGAAGCTCGACCGAGGAGCTTCATTTTCCCAAGATTTGTCTAGATTTAGGGGTCCGTCACGCCCCGTCCCCGTTTTCATCGCCGTTGATCGCCCGCGCCGATCTCGTCGCCGGTACCACCCTGGTGAGCCTCTTGTTCTTATCTTCTTTATGATACTTGTCTGATTTTCTTACTTTAGATAGATATTTGTCTGATTTTCTTAATTTTGACACACATAATTATATGTAATGCACGCAGATGAGCCGGCAATGGATGTATGATAACAGACACACCTCCGAGTACATTAAGGGCGTGCATATTTTTCTCCAAGTGGCTGAGGCAAACAGGCAGAATGGTTTTATGTGTTGTCCATGCAGTAAATGTGGGAATACGAAGTATTTCTCTGACCGGAAAATCTTTCACACCCACCTGCTTTACGAGGGTTTCATGCCACACTATAATGTTGGACGAGGCACGGAGAAATAGGGGTTATGATTGAAGACGGCGAAGAAGAAGAGGACGATGACAACTATGTGCCCCCTGAATACGGTGATGCTGCAACTGGGGGAGGTGCTGAAGATCAAGAGGAACCAGACGATGTGCCTGATGATGCTGCAACGGGGGAAGCTGCTGAAGATCAAGAGAAACCACACGATGTGCCCGATGATGATATCCGTCGGGTCATTGTCGATGCAAGGACGCAATGCAAAAGTCAAAAGGAGAAGCTGAAGTTCGATCGCATGTTAGAGGATCACAAAAAAAAGTTGTACCCCAATTGTGAAGATGGCAACACAAAGCTGGGTACCGTACTAGAATTGCTGCAATGGAAGGCAGAGAATGCTGTGCCTGACAAAGGATTTGAGAAGCTGCTGAAAATATTGAAGAAGAAGCTTCCAAAGGATAATGAATTGCCCGACAGTAAGTACGCAACAAAGAAGGTCGTACGCCCTCTAGGATTGGAGGTGCAGAAGATACATGCATGCCCTAATGACTGCATCCTCTACCGCGGTGTGTACGAGGATTTGAACGCATGCCCGGTATGCGGTGCATTGCGGTATATGATCAGACGAGATGACCCTGGTGATGTTGACGGCGAGCCCCGCAGGAAGAGAGTTCCTGCGAAGGTGATGTGGTATGCTCCTATAATACCACGGTTGAAACGACTATTCAGAAACAAAGAGCATGCCAAGTTGATGCGATGGCACATTGAGGACCGTAAGAAAGACGGGAAGTTGAGAGCACCCGCTGACGGGTCGCAGTGGATAAAAATCGAGAGAGAGTAATGGGTTGAGTTTGCACGTGAAAGAAGGAACGTATGGTTTGGTTCAATGCAATCTCTGAGATGGTGATCGATCCAGAAATCATACCAAGGCTAAGGAGTGATGTGGTGCAATGTCTTGCCAGTTTCGAGCTGGTGTTCCCACCATCCTTCTTCAATATCATGACACACGTCCTAGTTCATCTAGTTGACGAGATTGTCATTCTGGGCCCCGTATTTCTACACAATATGTACCCCTTTGAGAGGTTCATGGGAGTCCTAAAGAAATATGTCTGTAACCGCGCTAGGCCAGAAGGAAGCATCTCCATGGGCCATCAAACAGAGGATGTCATTGGGTTTTGTGTTGACTTCATTCCTAACCTTAAGAATATAGGTCTCCCTAAATCGCGGTATGAGGGGAGACTGACTGGAAAAGGCACGCTTGGAGGGGAGACAATAATATGCAGGGACGGATATTCTTGGTCTCAAGCACACTGCACAGTTCTACAGAACTCTACCTTGGTGACCCTTATGTCGATGAACACAAGAACAGTCTGCGCTCCAAACACCCGGAGCAGTGCGACCACTGGATTACATGTGAACACATCAGGACTTTCAGCAGTTGGTTGGAAACACGTCTCAGAGATGAAAACACTGTTTGTGATGAACTGTACTCGTTGTCCAGGGGACCATCTTCGACTTTTACGATTTGGAAAGGATACGAGATAAATGGGAATACATTTTACACGATCGCCAAAGATCAAAAGAGCACCAACCAAAACAGGGGTTCCGCTTTGATGCAGCCACCGAGAGGGGAAAGGACACATATTATGGTTACATAGTGGACATATGGGAACTTGACTACGGAGTAGATTTTAAGGTCCCTTTGTTTAAGTGCAAATGGGTCGATCTGTCAGGAGGCGCGGTACAGGTAGACCCACAGTACGGAATGACAACAGTGGATCTGAACAATCTTGGATACACTAACGAACCGTTCGTCCTAGCCAATGATGCGGCACAGGTTATCTATGTGAAGGACATGTCTACCAAACCGAGAAAAAGAAAAAATAAGGAAGCAAATACATCATACGATGAGCCAAAGCGCCACATAGTTCTTTCACGAAAAAGGGACATCGTGGGAGTGGAGGGCAAGACAGACATGTCCGAAGATTATGAAAAGTTTCATGAAATTCCTCCCTTCAAAGTCAAGGCTGACCCAAGCATCCTGATAAATGATGAAGATTATCCATGGTTACGGCGCAATAAGGAAAGGACACAAGCGAAGAAAAAATGAAGACTTCCTCCACAACTATTATGATGATACCATGCCAACTTTCAACTTTTTGTAGTTCATTTGAAATGCATGTTGTAACAGACAGGTGAGCACTGCGCTTCTCCCTTCATCGTCTCTATACTCAGGGTTTATAAACCGCTGCGAGTGCCTCTCGCTTGGCGAGGTGGGACTAAAAAACAGCTGCAGAAATAATCAACTAAAAAACTCTTTTACCGGTTCATGCCACGAACCGGTACTAAAAGGTGCTCGTGGGGCCCAGCCTTAAAATCTGTACCAAATAAAATACCTTTGTACTAAAATTATATAGAATTTTGTTGAAAACATTAAAAGCAAAAAGGATTATCATAGAAGAAAATAAATAAGTAATTAGAATTTTGTTACAAACTTTAATAGAAAAAATAATTATCGTAAAAGAAAATAAATAAGTAATTAGAAACAAAAAAGAAAGCAAAAAAAACTGGGAAAAAATTAAAATAAAGGAATCAACTAAAAAGCTTGTCTAAACCTCTAGTATTACTAAAACTAAAATTATATAGAATTTTGTTACAAACTTTAATAGCAAAAAGAATTATCAGAAAAGAAAATAAATAAGTAATTAGAAACAATAAAAAATAAAAAATAAGTATTTTGTTGTAAGTAGAAACAAAACAAAATAAGCTAACTAGCACTTTGAATTTAAGTAGAAACAAAACAAAAATAATGGAAAAAAATTAAAAAAATAGATTCGAATTGAGAGAGAAATTCAACCTAAATTCAAAGTGCTAGTTAGCCTAACTAGCTCTTTGAATTTAAAGTGCTAGTTAGCCTAACTAGTTGTTTGAATTTAGGTTGAATTTTGTCTCTAAATTTGTACCGTTCGACATTGCAGCCGCGGCGGAGCTTATAAACAGGCTCGGCAGCCCTTTGCTTGGCGAGCTGGGACTAAACATCCAACCGCACCACGGCTATGGCACACACATGCCTTTAGTCCCGGTTGGTGGCTCCAACTGAGACTAATGCCGCTCTTTAGTCCCAGTTGGTGGCACCAACCGGGACCAAAGGCCTCTGCTTCCCACCCTTTTCGGGAAGCAGATGTCTTTGGTCCCGGTTGGTGCCACCAACTGGGACCAATGCAACCCTTTAGTCCCGGTTGATGCCACGAACCGGGACCAATGCTTCCGCTATATAAGCCAACACTTTGGAAATTTTCAGATTTGACGGCGCCGCGAGCTCATCCACGCCCGACAACGCCGCGAGCTCATCCTCGGCGTTGCCAGGCTGCCCCGTCGCCGTCGCCAGTCGCCCTCCGCCCCCAAGCCCACGCCGTCGCCCGTCGCCGCCGCCCTCCGCCCCCAAGCCCACGCCGTCGCCCGTCGCCGTCGCCCTCCGCCGCCCCCGAGCCGTCGCCAGTCACCGTCGCCCTCGCCCTCCACCCCCCGACGCCGTCGCCGTCGCCCTCGCCGCCCACGCCGTCGCCCCGACCGCCCCCAATGTGAGCCGCTGCCGCCATGGCTATGCTTTTTTTATTTATTGTTTTTAATTTTTGATTTGTAACATTTGATTTCTATATACATATATAGTTGTAGAATGTTCATTTCATGCATGTATGTTTGCATTTTTCATATATGTATGTTTGCAGAGACCGGGGGTCTTAACCTCCTTTTCAAACAAAAATATACCCATATGACCAACGTCTGATGGGTAGCCTGAGTAGTTGCCTTCTTTGTGCGCGATATTTGGCACAAATATGGCCTCAAATCAAAAAAGGTTCAACAAGAAAGTTGTTTGTATCACCCATATATATAAATTTGAAATTGGGCGCACCTCCATCCGAGATCATATGTGGACTGTGGTACCTAAAAATGAAATTGTTGTCTCAACCATACTTAAATCCGAGTTCGTTTAATTTTTAAAGAATGTTTAAATGATTTGGAATACTTCCATTTTATGGGAAGTCCAGCAACATCATAAATAGATGTGAGGTCACGGTGCATTGAACAACACATAGCAAAATATTCAATCAACCACTTTTTACATTTATATACCTTTTTATCTCTCCCTTGCTTATATGCTTTCACGTTCTTCATTGTTCGTCATTCTTGCTATGAATAGATCATCAGCATGTATTCATAAGCATGTGTTTGTTATCCGATATACCCAACCACTTTGTGTAGTGGCCAGTAATTCATATGGTGTTTCTAAATCGTTCAGTGAATATACTCTATCAACCATCCCTAGTTTTCTCATTCATGCATCTAATTACATGCAAAGGACGATTCAAACTAATATCCACTAGTCAACAACCCGTGCATTTGCACGGGCTAGTTTTAATGCATGTTTACTTAGCAATGGTCTCATGAAAGTATATTGATTTTGGAAATAGTGGTTAGTCTTATACTTGTCAGATTTTTTTGTTATGTGTGTAGTTCCTTCAAAACAAATGTGAAAACCAAAGTGCTAATTTTTGTGGGTATCTTAAAACGGAAATAAAATTCTTTATAATTTTAACATTTAAATGAAATATAATAAAGCATAGAATAGTTTTATTCAAGGTATTGATTTTGTTTTTTTCCATGCCTTAAAGAAATGTTATTTTTTTAGTTCATTTTACGATGCCTATCCCGCATCCTCGTCGTCGACTCGGCGGAGGAGACCTGCTTGATCAGAGGGGCCATGTCCGGGACTGGGCTCCGCTCGGCTGGTATTGGGAGGTGCTACCTTCCGGGGGACGTAGGTTGGTGAGGAGGCAGCCCGTTGTTGACGATCCTTGTTTGGTGGCGGTCGCGTGGGCCAGTGACGGTGCCGAGGCTTCCGGACACCGCGGAGGTGGTACGTCACCGTGTCAGGGAGGAGGACGAGCACGTCCGTAGCTACATGGCACTAGTGGGGACGAGGCCTATAGTCCCGGCCCGTAAGGGGCTTTAGTCCCAATTCACCAATCGGGACCAAAGGGGCGGGACTAAAGGCCTAACCTTTAGTCCCGGCCCTGTTCCAAGCCGGGACCAAAGGTGCTCCACGTGGGCGCCTCGGAGCGCCCTCAGGGGCAGGCCCTTTAGTCCCGGGTCTTAACACAGACCGGGACTAAAGAGTTTCTGCTGATTTTGTTTATTTTAGGGTTTTAGGGTTTTAGGGTTTAGGTGTTCGGGAGATTAACGTGATGCCTCGTTTGGTGTTCGGGAATTAGTTTTTATATAATTCTAAATAGAAATAATTATGCATATATATATAAGATTAACTTATCTTACAAGCGAGCATATATATACAATTATATGGAGATCTGAATTATCGGGACTAGAGCCCTTCTATTCGATTACATGGACCAACATCAGTAATGGCCCCTAGCTACACTAAGTCGTCCTTTGTCATCTATAGCTTCCGTCCTTAGAAAGGTCGCAAGCTCCTCTGCAACAGCAATCGCGCGTTGCTCTGGTAGGGACTTCTCCCTCATGGCCGTGTACTATATAAGAAGAGGAGATGAATATGAATATCAATCATGATAACAAAGAATGACGGGTAAAAATAGAGGTGTGAATGTTCATTGCTTACGTCGTATCTGTGATCCTTGTGCTGAGAGGTAAACGTGCGAATGGTCTCGCAAACATAGTATCCGCATAGATGCGTCCCCCATGGCTGCTGGTCGCACTTTACGAGAATAGAATATGTATAATCAAAATAATAATCTAGCATCATAAATGTATTGAAAATAGAAGTATATCATACTACTACTTACCTGAGCCGCTCTAAAGGTCAGCTTCTCAGGCTCGATACCGGGAGTCACGCACTTGAACCGCTTCCAAACCCTGCCCGACAAGGAAAATGATTTGCTAAGTTTTCATTAATTGATATATCAGAAAATCATCGAAAGAGACCGATAGAGCGCAAGAATGATCGAAATTACCCTTGGAGCATGTCCTGCAGGCTTTGGAACTGTTTCAAGGGTCTCGATAATGGGTCGAAGGCATCAACTCTTCCCTTATAAATTTGAATGTCCAACAGAATCCAATGGAAACTGCAAATGTATATATATATATATATATGTGTGTGCGTGTCAGTAACTTATCAATTACACTTTTAAGTGAATGGACACAACAGAGTAAAGACCCTCACCTGTAGTTGTATGGAAACAGTATGTGGTCACATAAATTTTGATCTGTTAGAAACCTTAGAAGGTTTTCCTCCGACTCCTTGGGTTTATCAGTTAGTGTCGCTATATGTATTTTATCTGGGTCAATAAACCCAATATTTAGGATGTTCCTATTTTTACATTCCAGAATCTTCATTCTGCATAATAGAGTACAAGTTATATGTAGACAATGAATTGAAATAACTAAACAAGTTATATGTAGACAACGAATTGAAAATCTTACAAACAATAGCAACTCATAAGCGATTTGTCGAGGGCGTCGGCATTGTACATCTGGAAGAGTTCATCAAAGTCGATATGGATTTCTTCGGAGCGGCCTAGTACTCCCGTGGGACACTCACCACGATCATCGTTCTCCCATTCTTTGATTCGCTTAAGTACCATGTATGCAAGTAACTCATATTTGTTGGGAGATCATCTTTGCTGACCAAAGGCGCTCCCATGACAAACTGTGGCTTAGGGGCCACCAAAGCCTTGGGTAACCTGTCGTCTTGGGAAGCCAGAACGTCTTCAACCGGGATACCCCATTCATCCGCCCACTTCTTTGCTAATTCCAAATCTTGCCCCTGCACTAGAGGGGGGACATTCTCGCGTAACACCCTGAGGGGTGGGATCGACTGTTTGGCCTGTTGTCCAAGCTGAGGAACGTCTGATCTTTTTTTTTTGCTTGTAGTTGAACTTGATTTGCTCACACTTGCACTTGCATGTGATCTGCTCTTTTTCCCTTCCTTCTGCAATGTGCGTGTATAGTCATCAGGCTTATGGTGTAAGTCATATTGTGATGGAAGGTTCGTGAAGTATTTTGCATATGTTATTTGCTTCTCGGTGTATTCCGGGCGGGGCTCGGGTTCCTTCTTTTTCATCTGCGCATCATGATGTTCCTTTGCTATCCTGGCGTTTTCCTCGGCGGTACGATCATAAGGTCTGATAGGAAGATTAGCATGAGGTACCTTTGGGAGGGGCGACAGTTTGCGCTTTGGGGAGCTCCATCGCTTAGAAATCATCGACGGAGAGTTCTTGCTGGCACGCTTCCGCTTAGTATCCGGAGCGGGTGGCGGCGGAGACGGACGACCCAAGTCCGGCGGCGGTGATCGAGATGGACTCGTGTTGTGCTGGCCGTCGTCATGTGGATGGCTTGGAGGTGATGGAGGTGTAGGTGACCTGCGACGACTCGGAGGCGGTGTTGTCCTTGGGGCCGAGCCTGGAAGCTTGATGTAGTTCTTGTCCCATAGGATGACTCCACCCAGTACTTCTCCTAGTGTCCTCTCATCTTTGGGTCCAGCTATGTCGAGCTCCATATCATGAAACCCCGCCATGATTTCATCCACCCCGACTTTAGCAAAGCCAGCTGGAATCTCATGGCCATGCCAGCGTGCATCAGGGCCAGAAGGTAAAGCTTGTCCGACGGCCACCTTCATGGATATGTTCTTGAATTTCTGATGGAGTTCACATGATGTTGACTCCTTGATTCCATCCACGGGGTAGCCGGGACCGCCCTCTATCATTCTTCGTGCATCGTCGGGCGGGGCCTCAGATTCAGCCACACCGCTTTTCCGCTTAGATGGGGCGCCGGTAATATCAAGTGCAGGATCTTCCTGGCGCGCTACTCCTCTAAGCTCATCAATCTGCTTCTGTTGCTCGATAATCCTGGCAAGCAACTGGTTGAACTTGTCATTCTCCTCATCCTGCTGTCGCTTCTTTGCTCTCGCTCGGCTTCTGTAAGTGTCTTGGTCTCTGGCAAACCCAAGCCACCACGGGTAAGAAGGACCGAAGCATCGTGTTCGTCCTCCATGTTCGTCATTGCCGAGGACCAGTGTGAGCAAATCTTTCTCTCTATCTGCAGTGAACTGTCTTTTTCCCTCCTTAATTTCTTTCACTATATTTTTCCAATTCTCCCTGGGTATCCTAAGACCGTCACTGCAGATGAGGTCCCCTGTTTCTTCGTCGTACGAACCACCATGCGCAAGGAACCAATTTCTTGCTCTCAATTCCTACTCATCACGGAGTGGTTCAGGTATGATGCCTTTAGCTAGCAGATCTTGCTCTTTCTTATCCCACTTTGGGATGGCAGTCTCATAGCCCCCTGGCCCAGCTTGTGGTGATATTTCTTCTTGTCGGCATTTTTCTTGTTCTTTTCTGATAATGCCTGGGCATCTTCTGACTCCTTGTACTCTTGAAATGCCTTCCAGTGATTCGCCTCCTTGGCTAGATACCCCTCGAATAGTGGCAATTTCTTTGTCTTCAGATAGTTTTTCCATAGCTTCTTCGTCCAGCTACGGAACAGTTCGACCATCTTCTTTAGAGTCCACTGCTTGACTTTGGCCCTCACTTTTTTTGCGGCGTCTTCATTCTCACATTCTGGCAGGTTGAAATGTGACATGAGATCATTCCAAAGATTATCTTTGTACCTTTCGGTGACATAGTCACTATCGGCTGCCCCTTTGCGCTTGTTCCACTCCTGAACGCCGATCGGGACGTGATCCCTAACGAGAACTCCGCATTGCTTCTTGAATGTGTCAGCGGCATTCTTAGGAAGCTTGGGTTCGCCCGTAGG
The DNA here is from genome assembly GCF_904849725.1 of Hordeum vulgare subsp. vulgare. NCBI lineage: Eukaryota > Viridiplantae > Streptophyta > Magnoliopsida > Poales > Poaceae > Hordeum > Hordeum vulgare. The sequence goes on from NC_058522.1 coordinate 581,907,465, forward strand.
CAATATCACCTCAAAGGTGTAATGCGTCCGTGCATCCAACTTTCTAGTCGGGCCTCGTTTCGTAGCTTTGCTCGATGTGGAGGCCTAAGAGGGAGAAACATTTGTCAAATGAATGTATGTGTATACAATATAGAGCTATCTCCAATATTTTTCACATATTACAAGTGATTGTCGAACTTCATATGTATACCTCACCGGACTTTATTATTTCTCCACCGGCTTCTCCACCGGCTTCTCCATCAGTGGAGCTATCACCTTCTCCGTCATTGGACCTATCTCCTGCCCCATCGGCTTCATCTTCGTGTCGGTCGACCTCCATTCCACATCCGGAGGGGTTTAGATATGACGACGGAGATTCAGCTGGTTCAAGGTCGGGGCCGTCTTTGATTATATCTTCGAGAAGTTCTTCCTCTTCGAGGTTCCTGATATGTGGATCCATAGTTCTGCAAAAAACGGACATTTGATTAACTAATAAACTAACAAACTATATAAGAGGGGTTGGAAACTTCGAAGTGTCGTTTTATATAGGAGGACCTTTAGTCCCGGGTCTTGGCTAGAACCTAAACTCTAAAATATGTCTAACAGATTCTCCTAACCTTTAAGGATTTAACAAAATGGCGACATTCTAGATGTGTAGAAAATGATCCTATTTTTCCTGATCTCATCTACCCTTCTATATGTCACATTGTCTAGTGTCAAAGGACTTTGTTGAACTTTGTACCAAAAAAGAATTATTCTATCAGGAACTCCGTTCCAAAACAACTTTAGTCCCGGGTCGTGGCTCCACCCGGGACTCCTAGATTTCTGCATAGTATTCAAAGTAGGAGTACTTTTCCAATTTGAGCATTAAATAAGCAAAACCAAATCGTAAAATAAAGTAGTATTCAAATTAGCACGCATTCAATTATAAGCAAAACTACATCATCTCTTTTGTCCGTACATCGTCGAATATTATCACTAATACTCCTCGAATACTATCATACATATAGCATCACTGATACAGCTAGAACCGTAGCGCCCGACGGGTATCGTCGCGGGCGGTGGACACCCAAAGAGAAGGAACCATCACAGGATCATAGCTCCAGTGAGATCCCTGAAGAACCTGCCAGGGATGCTCGAACCTGCCCTCCAACGCAACCATGTAGCGACGGACGTGCTCATCCTCCTCGGTGACACGGTGATGTACGACCTCCGCGGTGTCCGGAAGCCTTGGCACCATCACTCGCCCACGCGACCGCCACCAAACAAGGATCGGGTCAACAACGGGCTCGCTCCTCACCAACCTACGCCCCCCGGAAGGTACCACCTCCCAATACTAGCCGGGCGGAGCCCAGTCCCGGACATGGCCCCTCTGATCAAGCAGGTGTCCTCCGCCGAGTCGACGACGAGGATGCGGGATAGGCATCATAAAATGAACTAAAAAAATAAACTAGTTCTATTAATTTTCTTGCTAAAAATAAACTAATTGTATATATAGTAAAATAAACTATTAACATTTAGGCATATACAATAGCAAAATTAAGCAATAATCTAAGAAACACTAATTAGGCATCTATATACGTAGAAATGTCTTCTTCTTCTTCTTCTTCTTCTTCTTCTTCTTCTTCTTCTTCTTTCTTATTTTGTTCTCGGCTTCTTCTTCAACTTCTCTTCTTCTACTTCTCTTCTTCTACTTCTCCTCTTCTTCTATTTTTCCTCTTCTTCTCCTCACCTCATCTTCTTATTCTCCTTTTTCTTCTTTTCTTCTCCTCCTCTTCTTATTTTCCTTTTTCCTAATCTTATTTTCTTATTTTTGTTCATCTTTCTTCTTCTTGTAACCCTAACCTAATTCTAAATATTACTAACCCTAATAATCTAGCACAAACCTAATAACAATAGGAATTAAATGACAAAAAAATCTTTTCTTCTTTTCTTCTCCTTTTTCTTATTTTCTTCTTTTCTTCTCCTTTTTCTTATTTTCTTCTCCTTTTTCTTATTTTCTTCTCCTCCTCACCGGCCGGCACGACGGCGGCGGTGGCGTCCCCGCCGTCCCCGCCGGCGGCTCGTCCTTCGTACGTGGGGAGGAGGAGGGGGCGGGGGGCTTACCGGAGTGGGAAGGGCGACGGCGCCGGCGAGGAGGACGGCGAGGAAGATGGCAGGGCGACGAGGAGGCCGGCGAGGAGGACGGCAGGGCGACGGCGACGGCGGGCAGCCTGGTGGCGTCGATGCGGGCAGTCCGTTGCCGCGCCGGGCAGGAATTGCGAGCGAGAGGAAGAAAAGAACGAAATGGATTTTCGTCCGCGCCGTATATATAGTATGATCTTTAGTCCCGGTTCGGGGCTCGAACCGGGACTAAAGACACCCTTTAGTCCCGGGTGGAGCCACGACCCGAGACTAAAGACCCTTTTTCGGCAGACCAAAAGGCGGGAAGCAGGGGCCTTTAGTCCCGGGTCGGGGCTCGAGCCGGGACTAAAGACACCCTTCAATCCCGGGTGGAGCCACGACCTGGGACTAAAGGCCCGTGCTCGGTAGGCGGCACGCGAGGGGCTTTAGTCCCGGGTCGTGGCTCCACTCGAGACTAAAGCCCCTCCGGTGGCTGCACGATAAGTTTAGTCCCACCTCGCCCAGCGAGGGGCACTGACACTAGTTTATAAGCCCCGTCGCAGCATCTCTATCGAGCTCCTCTCTAAACCAGGCTTACAGGCCTAAACAAACTGTAAATTTAAAAATTGAAACTATATTTGAAATTATGGAGAAAATTAAACCTGAATTCAAAGTGAGGTCACTTTGAATTTAGGTTTAATTTCTCTATAAATTCTCATATAGTTTCAATTTTTTCTGTTTTAAAAATTATTTATTTTGTTATTTTCAATTAAAAACTATGTTTATTAAAATTCTTTTTGCATATTTGAGAATTTGACAAAACTATGATAATGAAAAGTGTTTGAAATTGAATAAATAATTCAAAACTATTTTCTATTTTCAATATTAATTATTTTGACTATCCAAACTATTAACTATTTTGTTATTTTCAATTTAAAACTATATTTATTAAAATTCTTTTTGCATATTTGAGAATTTGACAAAACTATGATAATGAAAAAGTGCTTGAAATTGAATAAATAATTCAAAAATATTTTCTATTTTCAAAATTAATTATTTTAACTATGCAAAATGTTAACTATTTTGTTATTTTCAATTAAAAACTATGTTTATTAAAATTCTTTTTACATATTTGAGAATTTGACAAAACTATGATAATGAAAAGTGTTTGAAATTGAATAAATAATTCAAAACTATTTTCTATTTTCAAAATTAATTATTTTGACTATCCAAACTATTAACTATTTTGTTATTTTCAATTAAAAACTATGTTTATTAAAATTCTTTTTACATATTTGAGAATTTGACAAAACTATGATAATGAAAAGTGTTTGAAATTGAATAAATAATTCAAAACTATTTTCTATTTTCAAAATTAATTATTTTGACTATCCAAACTATTAACTATTTTGTTATTTTCAATTAAAAACTATGTTTATTAAAATTCTTTTTGCATTTTGAGAATTTGACAAAACTATGATAATGAAAAGTGTTTGAAATTGAATAAATAATTCAAAACTATTTTTCTATTTTCAAAATTAATTATTTTGACTATCCAAAATATTAAATATTTTGTTATTTTGAATTAAAAACTATGTTTATTAAAATTCATTTTGCATATTCGAGAATTTGACAAAACTATGATAATGAAAAGTGTTTGAAAATGAATAAATAATTTAAAACTATTTTCTATTTTGAAAATTAATTATTTTGACTATCCAAACTATTATTGAAGTATGGATAATCATGACCCTTATTTGAAATTTCGTGGTATCATGACCCTTATTTTTTTTGAGCTAGTTCACCCTGAAATTGAAAAGCACTACAAATGAACTCTGAAAATGTTGAAAGTTGGCATGCTATCATCATTTCACCCACATAGCATGTGTTAAAAAGTTGAGAGGGCTACGACAAAAACTGGATGCACTTCGTGTACAAAACGGACAATCTCTCTCGAAGTATCAGGGTTCCGAACGAGAACTCATCTCTTACAAAGGGATTTCATTTTTTTGAACTTATTTGAACTCCATAATTTTTGTGTGTTCAAAATGCACCATTCAAAGGCACATCACAAAATTTCAACAATTTCTGACTTCATTTGGTATTCTTCGTGCATTTACTTATTTTTTGAGATAGTTGACCCTGAAATTGAAAAGCACTACAAATGAACTCTCAAAATGTTGAAAGTTGGCATGCTATCATCATTTCACCCACATAGCATGTGTTAAAAAGTTGAGAGGGCTACGACAAAAACTGGATGCACTTCGTGTACAAAACGGACAATCTCTCTCGAAGTATGAGGGTTTCGAACGAGAACTCATCTCTCACAAAGGGATTTCATTTTTTTTGAACTCCATACTTTTTGTGTGTTCAAAATGCACCATTCAAAGGCACGTCACAAAATTTTAACAATTTCTGACTTAATTTGGTATATTTCGTGCATTTACTTATTTTTTTTGAGCTAGTTGACCCTGAAATTGAAAAGCACTACAAATGAACTCTGAAAATGTTGAAAGTTGGCATGCTATCATCATTTCACCCACATATCATGTTTTAAAAAGTTGAGAGGGCTACGACAAAAACTGGATGCACTTCGTGTACAAAACGGACAATCTCTCTCGAAGTATCAGGGTTTCGAACGAGAACTCATTTCTTACAAAGGGATTTCATTTTTTTGAAGTTATTTGAACTCCATAATTTTTGTGTGTTCAAAGCACCATTCAAAGGCACATCACAAAATTTCAACAATTTCTGACTTCATTTGGTATTCTTCGTGCATTTACTTATTTTTTTTGAGCTAGTTGACCCTGAAATTGGAAAGCACTACAAATGAACTCTGAAAATGTTGAAAGTTGGCATGCTATCATAATTTAACCCACATAGCATGTGTTAAAAAGTTGAGAGGGCTACGACAAAAACTGGATGCACTTTGTGTACAAAACGGACAATCTCTCTCGAAGTATCAGGGTTTCGAACGAGAACTCATCTCTTACAAAGGGATTTCATTTTTTAACTTATTTGAACTCCATACTTTTGTGTGTGTTCTAAATGAACCATTCAAAGGCACATCAAAAAATTTCAACAATTTCTGACTTCATTTGGTATTCTTCGTGCATTTACTTATTTGTTTTTGAGCTAGTTGACCCTGAAATTGAAAAGCACTACAAATGAACTCTGAAAATGTTGAAAGTTGGCATGCTATCATCATTTAACCCACATAGCATGTGTTAAAAAGTTGAGAGGGCTACGACAAAAACTGGATGCACTTCGTGTACAAAACAGACAACCTCTCTCGAAGTATCAGGGTTTCGAACGAGAACTCATCTCTTACAAAGGGATTTCATTTTTTTGAACTTATTTGAAATCCATACTTTTGTGTGTGTTCTAAATGCACCATTCAAAGGCACATCACAAAATTTCAACAATTTCTGACTTCATTTGGTATTCTTCGTGCATTTACTTATTTTTTTTGAGCTAGTTGACCCTAAAATTGAAAAGCACTACAAACGAACTCTGAAAATGTTGAAAGTTGGCATGCTATCATCATTTCACCCACATGGCATGTGTTAAAATGGTGAGAGGGCTACGACAATAACTGGATGCACTTCGTGTACAAAACGGACAATCTCTCTCGAAGTATGAGCGTTTCGAACGAGAACTCATCTCTTACAAAGGGATTTCATTTTTTTGAACTTATTTGAACTCCATACTTTTTGTGTGTTCAAAATGCACCATTCAAAGGCACATCACAAAATTTCAACAATTTCTGACTTAATTTGGTATATTTCGTGCATTTACTTATTTTTTTTGAGCTAGTTGACCCTAAAATTGAAAAGCACTACAAATGAACTTTGAAAATGTTGAAAGTTGGCATGCTATCATAATTTCACCCACATAGCATGTGTTAAAAAGTTGAGAGGGCTACCACAAAAACTGGATGCACTTCGTGTACAAAACGGACAATCTCTCTCGAAGTATCAGCGTTTCGAACGAGAACTCATCTCTTACAAACGAGATTTTATTTTTTTGAACTTATTTGAACTCCATACTTTTTGTGTGTTCAAAATGCACCATTCAAAGGCACATCACAAAATTTCAACAATTTCTGAATTAATTTGGTATATTTCGTGCATTTACTTTTTTTTGAGCTAGTTGACCCTAAAATTGAAAAGCACTACAAATGAACTCTGAAAATGTTGAAAGTTGGCATGCTATCATCATTTCACCAACATAGCATGTGTTAAAAAGTTGAGAGGGCTACGACAAAAACTGGATGCACTTCGTGTACAAAACGGACAATCTCTCTCGAAGTATCAGCGTTTCGAACGAGAACTCATCTCTTACAAAGGTTTATTAAAATTCTTTTTGCATATTTGAGAATTTGACAAAACTATGAAAATGAGAAGTGTTGTAAATTGAATAAATAATTCAAACCTAAAAGGTCTAGTACATTCCAAACATGCATTACATAAAAGGTTTAATACATAAATTATTACATTATTGTACCAATATTCCTATCTATTATTTCTGTTTTCTTCTGGGTCGTAGCCATGGAGAATCTTCATCATTCAGTAGGATGCTTGGGTCAGTTTTCACTTTGAAGGGCGGAATTTCATGAAACTTATTATAATCTACTGACATGTCTGTCTTGTCATCTACTCCCACGATGTTTCTTTTCCCTGAAAGAACTATGTGGCGTTTTGGCTCATCGGACGATATCTTCTTTTGCTGATTTATTTTTCTCGTTTTTGTAGACATGTCCTTCACATAGAAAACCTGAGCGACATCATTGGCTAGGACAAATGGTTCGTCCATGTACGCAAGATTGTTGAGATCCACTGTTGTCATGCCATACTTTTGGTTTACAACTACCCCGCCTCCTTCCAGCTTCACCCATTTGCACCGAAACAAAGGGATCTTAAAAGTTGCTCCATAGTCAAGTTCCCATATCTCCTCTATGTACTCGTAATATGTTTCCAAACAGTGCCCATTCTCGTCTGTTGCATCAAAGCGGACACCATATGTTTCCAAACAGTGCCCATTCTCGTAATATGGTGCTCTTTTTATCTTGGGCAACCGTGTAAAATGTATTCCCATTTATCTCATACCCTTGGAAAGTACATATAGTCGAAGATGGTGGCCTGGCCAAACAGTACAGCTGATCTCCAACAGTGTCGTCATTCATGAGATGTGTCTGCAACCAACTGCCGAAAGTCTTCTCTTGTTCCCCTTCAATAAAAGAGTCAGCCTTCCCCGGGTTTTTGGAGCGTAGAATATTCTTGTGTCTCACGATATACGGAGCCACCACGGTGGAATTGTGTAGAACTGTGTAGTGTGCTTGAGAGAAAGAATGCCCGTCCATACATACTTATGCTTTCCTTCCTAGTGTGCCTTTTCCTGTCAACCTACCCTCATACCAAGATTCAGGAACACCAATCGGCTTAAGGTCAGGAAGAAAGTCCACACAAAACTCAATGACCTCCTCTGTTCCATAGCCCTTGGAGATGCTTCCTTCTGGCCTAGCACGGTTACGAACATATTTCTTTAAGACTCCCATGAACCTCTCGAAGGGGAACATATTGTGTAGAAACACAGGACCGAGAATTCTAATCTCTTCGACTAGGTGAACTAGGAGGTGTGTCATTATATTGAAGAATGATGACGGGAACAACAACTGAAAGCTGACCAGACATTGGACCACATCAATCTGTAACCCTGATAGACTTTCTCGATCGATTACCTTCTGAGAAATTGCATTGAGGAATGCACATACCTTCACAATTTCCACGCGAACATTTTTCGGTAGAATTCCCTCAATGCAACCGGAAGCAATTGCGTCATAAGCACGTGGCAGTCTTGAGACTTTAGGTTTTGGAATTTTTTGTCTTTCATATTTACGATTCCCTTTATATTCGACGAGAAGCCAGTCGAGACCTTGATACTGAAAAGGACTTCAAAGAAGATTTCCTTCTCTTCCTTAATTAGTAAGAGCGTAGCTGGCACGCCCTTGAAACTGCCCTGGATGCATGCCATCTCTTCCTTTATGACGTTCCTGGTCCTCCCGTGCTTCCGGTGTATCTTTTGACTTCCCATACAAGCCCAGGAAGCCTGGAATATTCACGCAGAGATTCTTCGTCAGGTGCATCACGTCGATTGCCTCATGGACTTTCCAGTAGGGTAGCTCCCAAAATATAGATTTCTTCTTCCACATGGGTACGCGCTTATCAGGGCCGTTAGGAACAGGTTGGCTGCCAGGATCCTTTCCAAATATTACTTTTAAATCTTTGACCATATCAAATACTTCAGCACCAGTACGGATGACACGCTTCCCCCGGGGTTCTGCCTTGCCATTGAAATGCTTGCCTTTTTTCTTTGGGATGCTTGGGCGGAAGAAAACGACGATTGTACGGGTACACATTATTCCTACATTTGTCCAGATATATACTTTCTGTCTGATCCAAACAGTGTGTGCATGCATTGTATCCCTTGTTTGACTGTCCTGAAATGTTACTAAGAGCAGGCCAATGATTGATGGTTACGAAGGTCAAATTCCTCTTGTTTGTGCTCGTCCCACACACGTACACCTGGTTCGGCCCACACCTGTAAAAGTTCATCAACTAATGGCCTTAGGTACACATCAATATTGTTGCCGGGTTGCTTTGGACCTTGGATAAGCACTGGCATCATAATGAACTTCCGCTTCATGCACAACCAAGGAGGAAGGTTGTAGATACATAGAGTAACGGGCTAGGTGTTGTGACTGCAACTCTGCTTCCCAAAAGGATTCATGCCATCTGTACTCAGACCTAACCATAAGTTCCTTGCGTCAGCTGCAAATCTCGGGAACTCTCTCTCGATTTTTCTCCACTGCCGACCATCAGCGGTGTGCCTCAACTTATCGTCTTTCATACATCTTCCATGTGCCATCGCAACAACTTCGCATGATCTTTATTTCTGAACAGACGTTTCAACCGTAGTATTATAGTAGCATACCACATCACCTTGGCAGGAACCCTCTTCCTGGGTGGCTCGCCCTCAATATCACCAGGGTCATCTTTTCTGATCTTATACCGCAATGCAGTGCATACCGGGCATTTATCCATATTCTCGTACTTCTCACCGCGGTAGAGGATGCAGTCATTAGGGCATGCATGTATCTTCTGCACGTCTAATCCTAGAGGGCAGACAAGCTTCTTTGCTTCGTACGTGCTGGCGGGCAATTCGTTCTTTCTTGGAAGCATCTTCTTCATCAGTACCAGCAACTTTTCGAATGACGAGTTAGTCACACCGGTCTCTGCCTTCCACTTCAGCAATTCCAGTGTGCTACCCGGCTTCTTCTGGCCATCTTCACAAGTTGGGTACAACAATTTGTTGTGGTCCTGTAACATCTGCTCGAACTGGAACCTCTCCTTTTCTGTGTCGCAACCTCGCCGTGCATCAGAAATGACCCGACCAAGATCATCAGCGGGCTCATCTGGTTCCCGTTCTTCATCCTGATCTTCTTCTTCATTGTCTTCCATTGAGGTATCAGCATACTCAGGGAACATAGATCGGTAGTTGTCATCATCGTTCTCTTCTTCTTCATCGTCGTCTTCCATCATAACCCCTCTTTCTCCGTGCTTGGTCCAAACATTATAGCCCGACATAAAACCGGACCGAAGCAGGTGGCTCTGAATGACTCTTGAGGAAGTGTAATCCTTCTCATTCCGACATTCAACACATGGACAAAACATATAGCCACCACCATGCTTGTTCGCATCGGCTGCATCTCGAAAAGAATGCACGCCTTCTCTGTAAGCGGCTGTGCGTCGATCACCGTACATCCATGGATGGCTCATCTGCGTTATACGACAGTATATCAAATACAATCACGATCCTAAAAATTAGTACCGCACGGTCTAAACGAGGAAATATAGTTGCTAACCTTTTAGAATAAGTAGAAATAAAGAGGAAGAGGTTTAAGCGTGGCTTGGGCATCTCATATCGTAGTTGTGTTCGGTGAACTGAAGTGGCATCGCTCTAACACACATTTCAACAAACACCTCTAGTGCATCCAAGAAAAATGGAGAGCTAGCACACACCCACACTCTTCCATCCAAGAAAAATGCAAGGAAGAGGGGAGAGGGGGGCTGTGGCCAATATATATAGGCACAGGACTTTAGTCCCGGTTTGAGACACAAACCGGGACTAAAGGTGGCGCACATGCGGGCTGCACACCGCGTAGCCCTTTAGTCCCGGTTTCAGACACAAACCGGGACTAAAGGCTCCTTACGGGCCGGGACCAAAGCCTCGTGGGCGGCATTGCGATTTGGGGCGACGTGGCCGGGCCTTTAGTCCCGGCCCAGAGGGAGGCCGGGACTAAAGGGTCCAGGCCAAAGGCCCGTTTTCCACTAGTGTGGTTGCATTGGAGGGCAGGTTCTCCAATACCTGGCAGGTTCTTCAGGGATATCACTGGAGCTATGGTCATGTGATGGTTCCTTCTCTTTGGGTGTCCACCACCCGCGACGATACCCGTCGGGCGCTACGGTTCTAGCTGTATTAATGATGCTTTATGTATGATAGTATTCGAGGAGTATTAATTAGTGATAATATTCGACGATGTATGGACACAAGAGATCGATGATGTAGTCTTTCTTATAATTGAATGCATGCTAATTTGAATACTACTTTATTTTACGATTTTCTTTTGCTTATTGAATGTTCAAATTGGAAAAGTACTCCTACTTTGAATGCTAAAATTAGAGAGCACTATGCAGAAATCTAGGACCCCCCTCCATCATCCGCGCTGTCGTCCCCGACACCGACCCCCCTCCGACCTCGAGTCAGGGTCTATATTGTTTTATGCTATTTTACCTTAAATAGGGTATTTAATTAGGTCCTCCCTAATACTAATGATCATGTTGCTGTAAATGTTGTATGACAATGTTGTAAAGGGTAGTAATTGGTCTCTTCTGCTGCTTTTCAGACATGGAGTTCTTCACGGTTATACTTGAGAAATCCTCCAGGCTGGTGCTGCCGCACAATTTTGTGAAGATGCTGGACAGCCATCGGCCACAGAACATGAAGCTGAGGCAGGCCGGCAACGGGCTTCGCAAGCTGTGGGACGTGGAGGTGGTGTTCGACGCCGATGGCCGCATGTACCTAGATTATGGCTGGAAGCAGTTCGTCCGTGCCTACGACCTGGGGATCGGGTACTTCCTTGTCTTCAGGTACGACGGCAACGCCACGTTCGCCATGAAGGTGTTCGACACGACTATGTGTCGGAGGCGCTACCAGGACGACGACGATGCCGGTACGCTCTGTCACTTCTTCCTCTCCATTAGGCTATCTCTCACACCCATTTTAAAATTTTTTTTTGCATTTGGCAAGGCAATGGGAGCAGGAGCAGCGAGTACTGCGATAGCTGCTATGTCTACGGCAGCAGCGACTCTGGCAGCAAAAGTAGCAGCGACTCTGGCGACAGCAAAAGTAGCAGCGACGACGGCCTCGCGATGGATGTCCCACAGCTGGGCGACAGGGCCATGCCAATTGTGGTAGAGGAGTACATCCCACAGCCTGGCCTGGGGCTTCGCCACTCTAAGCGCATCAAGATGATGAAGGAGAAGGTGAAGAAGAAGGAGTGAATATCTTAAGAACCTGATGGCTTTAATCTTTATAGTATAAACCTTTTAAGTACGATAGTGTTGAACTGCTACTGCACTTCTAAGTATGATGGTGGTGTGCCCGATGAAATTTTGTGCATGCTCATGGATGCTCCTTGTTATTATGATGTATGATGATGCATGATTAGTAGGACTTGTTATTATATATGATGATGTATGATGCAAGCATGAATAATTATTATATATCAGCGGGTGAAATGAACATAGCAGTAGCGTTGGTAAACCAAGCACGAAGATAAGAGATGACACTTCTCTCTATTAGGTAGCTAATAACAACCTAAATTAACCCCCAAAACCCCTAAACCAGCCACTTAAAAAAAACTCAGGTGCGGCCAGTTTCTGACGCGTTGATGCCTTTTGGTCCCGGTTTATGTCACCAACCGGGACCAAAGCCCCCCTGCCTAGGCTGCCCGTAGCGGCCACGTGGATGCCCATCTGTTCCGGTTCGTGTAAGAAACGGGATGTCACATCCCTAACCCTTAATCAAGATAGCATTGTGCTCATGTCTTCTTTGCATTTGCATCTAAGAAGTTTCAACAAAAACAACAAAGTGGCAAAGGAAAAACTCAAAACCCTAGCCACCATTTCAATTAAAGGAAATCTCAAACTAGTTCAAAATCAATGAACCCAAAATGGCCTCAAGAAATGTTCAAACTTTCTGATAAATCATGAAAGTAAATGAGCATTGGAGAAAACTATTTTCTTGACACTTTAAGCTTTTTGAATAAATGAAAAAGGCTACTGGTTTCAAGTTTTAAATTTGAAATCAGAAACTATAAATTTCCAAAAATGTTGAAAACCTTGGAAATGGTTGGGGATATTATAACAAATATTTCAGGAGGTCTAAAATAGTTTTTACTTATTGTTTTGGAGCTGAATTAATTAGCAAAACAATAATTAGCAAAATAGAAAAAAAAACAGAAAAAAATGGAAAAACCTTACCTGTCGCCTAAGCCTGGCCCGGCCCATCCCTGGCTCGTCCCCTCCCTCGCGCCAGTAGGCAGAAGGAGGTGGCCGCCGCCCCCTCTGGCGCGGCCACGCACCTGCGTGCCTGCCTGGCCGCCGCCTCGCGCTGGCGACGACGGGGATAAGCTCCCCACGGCCTCCCCTATCCATTCCCCGCCTCGGTTCTCTTCCTCCTCCCGGATCTCCTCCTCCTCCTTGCTGCCGCCATTAGAGCCGAGCTCGAGCTCGAGCTGCCCATGCCCCTGGCCATAGGATTCCCTCCCAAAGCACGCCATTAGCTCCGCCTCGTCGCCCTGGTCATCTCTGCAGAAGCCGAAGCTTCCTCGAGCCCTGCAACGCCCGCAACGCCGTCGTCTTCCACCTCCGGCCGCCGGACCTCTCCCGTCGATTCGTCGCCCCCAGGCCTTCCCCGAGCCGTCTAAGCTCTGCTCTGCACTCCCCGTGAGCATGCGGTCGTTTCCCCTAAGTTTTCCCCGTCGATCCCCTCCTCTAGCTCTAGTTTCACGGGAGCCCGACGAGGACCGCCGCTGCCGCTCGTCGCCGGTAGCCCTCCGATGATCAGCTCGTCCTTCCGAGGGCACCAGCAGCTCCAGGTCGACGCGTAGATGCTGCAGCAGCTAAGAACCGAGCGTAGATCCCTCTGATTCAAAGACCCCGATGATGCCCGAGCCTTGGCCGCCGCCAAGCTCGTCGCCGGTGTCATCTCCGGCCAAATCAGCCCCGGCTAAGTGTAGAAATGAAGCAGCGAGAGACGTGTCATTCCTCTGGTGCTCTCCGCGCAGCATTTGGCCCCCTGTGCGCCGTTTCCGAGCCCCTCCGCCGTGCTGGTGGTCGCCGGAGGCTCCCCGCCGGCGAGGACGACCTCGCCGCCGGTGGATGTCGACGTGGCAAAGCTAATCCAGCAGATTAGGAGCTTAATCTCTCGCTGACAAGTGGGCCCAAGGCCAAGTCAAACCTCAGTTAGGGCTGGTCAGCGCGGGATTAGTCCCAGAGAGGCTGACCAGTGGGCCCCCCCTGTCAGGTTTGACCTGAACAGGTCGGCTGACCTGCTGACGTCAGTCTGATGCAATAAATAGAATTTCCAGTATAAAACTAATTCAGGAAATTGCTGAAAATTGTAAAAATCATAGAAATTAATCTGTAAATCCAATGAAAATAATTTATATATGAAAAAGTATCAGAAAAATTCAAGGATTCTGATTATGCTATTTTCAACTATGTTTAAAAAAGTTACAGAACCCTAAATGGTGGAATAAGGAATAATTCAATTCCTAAAATTACTTTTTAAATGGAATTTGCAAAAATATTCAAATTTCATTATATATACAATGATCACCACTGTCCTAATTACAAATCAGTACCATAACATGACATTTCATGCATGTTAACATCAAGTTGATCTGAGCATCAGGTCGAATCAATTAAACCGGTATCCGAGAATACCCCGTTTGAATTGCTATTGGAATGTGATTCAAATCAACTCTAAACCTAATACATGTTGAAAATAATAACTTATCACCTTGCATTCTCATGCCATGCTCATGCATCATTTTGAGTGCATATGATTGTTATTGAATGTTGCCATTCATTTCGGTAGGCTCCGCACCCCCGGATTCCACCGAATATCCGTCTGACGGATATCGTTCCTCCTCTGAGCAACAAGGCAAGCAACCCTTTTGATCATTCCGATAACTCCCATGTTCTTGCTCCTGCACCTAATTATTGCATTTAAGATCAAATGCTTCAACTGCTTTTGCCACGATAGTTGAACCCACTTCCTTTGCATGACTTAACCTTGTCACAGTAAATAGCCAAACCTTGCAACCTAGCATACCCGGTAGTTGCTTGAGCTATGATGTGCCCTATCCTGCTATGCATGCTATGCTTAGAGTTGTGTATGGTCTGTCATCTGGGAGATGAACAGAAATGTGGAATGTGTTCGGCAAGCAAAGGTGGTGTGTTGAACTTGATTTGGTAAAGGTACCGGTGAAAGGCTGTGTAGGAGTACATGGCGGGTTGTTTCATTGGAACCGTCCTTAGGAACTGAGTTCCGTGTATGTATTCCAAGACTAGATACTACCACATGATGGGCCCTGAAATATGACCCCGCTCGGCCTATTAATCGCGTAGTACCCGGTCCAGGAGTTGCAAGTAGTTTCTGGTGTTTATAGTAATGCTGGAGGCCGTGCATGGTGCTGACCTGAGAGGTGGACCGTCATGCGGTAGGCACTGGCACGGTGTACCAAGTGGCACCCGGATGGTGGGCTTGGGAACCCTCGCACATCGTTTGAGGCCGTGGCGGAAACCTCGGCCGGACTTCCGTACGGGTTACTCTCAGATAGGCGATAAACCTGGACTAGGTACTAGTGTGGTTAACGGTCGTGGCCGACTCCCTCGCTGGGCTTCCGCTTGAAGGTTGCCGAGGTGCATGACGTGCACATGGCGATAAGTGGCGAGAGCGTGTGTGACGAAGTACACCCCTGCAGGGTTATGATCTATTCGAATAGCCGCGTCCGCGGATATGGACTACTTGGAGACATATGTTGTTCATAGATAACTTCAATGGCTACTCATAAAATTGTCAAGATAAGCGTGAGTGTCGTGGACGGCATTTCCGTATGGAGACGGAATGATTCCACGATAGTGTATTGTTGTGGTGTTAGTGGACTCGTGTGCGAGAAATCAAGTTGCAAAACTAATTTCAAAATGCAAGTTGTCTAGCCACGAGTCAAATGCTGGCTTCCCGCATGAATCCCCACAATACCTTTTGATACCTTGCATGAGTAGATAGTTCTCCTAAAGTCTTACTGAGTACCTTCGTACTCATGTTTGCTTAATAAATGTTGCAGAGGTTGCTAATGACCCTAATGGAGGGTTCTTCGTAGACATCGACGACGACGAGTAGCTGGTGTCCCAGCTACGATCTGGCCCCACGTCGGCTCTGTAGTATAGTCAGGCCATGTGCCTTCTAGTTGCACTGTCTGTTCCCAGACAGTTTATAACTCTTCCGCTGGCTTGTATTGTATGACTGCTATTATGGGTCGTGAGACCCTTAATGTGTAATATTATGTGTGTGGCTCTTCCGAGCCTCTTAAATAAAGGTTGTATGTTTATAGTTATGTTGTGATGCCATCGATGTATCTATACATATCGGTATGCCATGCGTACGTGTGTCGTACTTGATATGTATAGGGTTCGATTACCTAGTCGTGAACTTTAGTAGCACTCCTTACAAGGAAATGCCCTTTGTGATCCAACGAGCCTTGGTAGTTCGCTACTACTCCGGACACATTGGTTGACCGGCATGTGTCCTTCTTAGCTGCTGTGTCTGTCCCCTTTGGGGAAATGTCACGCGATGTAATGGAATCCTTGTAGCTTGCTATGATTCGTCTACATTCGCTGATGACCGACACCTGCTTTGTTGGGTCATGTATGCCTGTCCTTGTGCGGTACTGCCACTTTGGTTTATGATTAGACACGTCGATCCGGGTTCTTTGACATTGGATTGCTAGCGACACTATCACATACGTGAGTCAAAAGACGCAAACGGTCCCGGCTAAGGTAAGGTTGCAGCCGTGGAGTTAACCGTGCGTGAGACCACAAAGGGATGCGATGTGTTACAGGCTAGATTCCTATGGCTTAGGATCGGGGTCCCGACAGCGTTGGTATCAGAGCCTGATTGACTGTAGGATTACTAAGCCAAACTGGTCGAAGTTGAGTCTAGAATTTCTTAGTTATATATAAGGGAATTGTTTGTGGAAGGGAACGTAACACTCTTGTTCTCTTCTCAAGGTATTCTATTCTGTCATCCTCGTCCTTTTCTGCGGGAATTAAGGACTAGGTTACTCATCTTCTCCTAGGCTCGTGTCTCTGATCGGTAGATTATAGGACTACGAGTCGAGAGATATTGGGTTTCTTTTATTCCTAGGAAGCAGGAAGTAAGTTTGATGATCAGAGAGTTGAACTTGATAGTTGAGTGGTTACGCTATTCCATTTTTGGGTTGTCTCAAAATTTGTTTTTGAGCATTTACAGCCGTTATGCTGCCCAATTTTGCATTCAGAGCTCTAATGCTTTTGCATTACTCTCTATTTACAGATGCCTGGCCGTCCTTCTCGTCAGGTGGTACGTCTGACCAGGTGCATTGATGTACTGGGTCATACGGCCATGCTGGTCAGGGTGATGTCGGTGTGCGGTTACCGCTGGTACCCCGAGTACACAGTGGAGGAACAGTACCGAGACTTCAACCAGAGCCAGTACATCTGCACTGTTAGGGTATTTCCAGAGTACCCTGGAGCTGAGAAGCCAATTCATCGGTCCTATGGGTTGGGGGTCACCGTTGACATGGCAGTACAGGATGCTGCCTATTCAATGCTGACTATTATGAGAGCAAGACATGCACTGCTGCAGAATTCAGAGTTCTGCTATGTTCCGGCCTCTCAGTCTGGTGAAGAGGGATACCTCAGTGGAGTCTATTTTGATTCTTCTATGGAGGATCCACTTCTGCAGTCCACTATTGAGATGCTAGAGAACAGAGACAGGGATGCTCGTGCTCTCCGCATGGAGCTTTATGCTACCCGTGCCCGTCTGTGGACAGCTTTGACGCAGCTGGCACCGGTAGTCCAGACAGGGTATGGAGAGATGGAGATGATGAACCCTGTTAGAACCCATCTTCCGGCCCACGTTGACTGGCCAACTATAGGAGGAGTCACACCTCTTCGGGGACCCCTCTTACCACCAGTCAGGGGACCAAGGCCACATCCGTGTCCTTATGGATCCCAGGGATCTCAGGCTAGAGTGTTTCCTGATCCGCAGGTTGAGCTTCCAGGTCATGGAGGTAATCTCTATGAGATGTTCTATGCGGATGCCTGAGCTGTGAGCGGAAGGATGGTATGGTAGTAGCCGTACGTTCACAGTCCTGCGTGACTTGTGAAGTATGGTAGTAATGTGAAATGAATTCCGGAGGCCTAGATAAATAATGTATAGGAAGCTTGTAAGCCTCTGATGAGTAGTTCCACCATTTCAGTAGTTTGCTCTTCGAGTAAGTTTGTACTGAACTATGTAAGGGTGTGTATGAACCATGGTGTATATATAGCAGTTGCTTGTTACCATCCTGTTCGGATATTAATTTCCGCATTCCGTGTGTTCAGTACATTCTTAATACATAGCTAGTATTGATATGATGTTGGTCTAAGCTATGAGTTTGTTTGTCAGGATGGTGTTCACCAGGTTGAACCGTGCCCCTGCTCATGAGCAAGGTGAGGGTAGTCAAGCTTCGCAGGAAGACCTGCCTCACCCACCTTCTCTGGTAGAAGTGATGCTTGAGGCAGAAAGAAACAAAAGGGAGACCAACCGACTGCTAGAGCGTATTGAGCAGAATACGGCTCGACAGCCTAGGAATGCTGTAGTGTCCCTCAATGACTTTGTGAAGCTGAATCCTCCAAAGTTTCATCATTCCGTCGATCCCCTCGACGCTGATGACTGGCTGTGCAGCATCTCACGCAAGATTCGCTCGGCGAATGTGTCTGAGGCAGACAAGGTGACCTTTGCGGCGTATTTCCTGGAGGGACCTGCCAATCTGTGGTGGGAGAATTTTGAAGCTATGCGTCCCGCTGAACCAGTGGCCACGTGGGCAGACTTCAGTGCAGCTTTTCGCCTGCACCATATTCCAGAGGGCCTGATGGACAGAAAGAGAGAGGAGTTCTGTGCCTTCACTCAGGGCAAGTTGTCTGTGGATGCCTATAGCCGCGAGTTCGGTAACCTCGCCCGCTATGCAACAGAGGAGGTGTCTACTGACGCCAAGAAGCAAGCAAGATTCCGTAAGGGTCTGAGCCCTGAGCTCCGTCGAGACCTGCGCCTCCATGAGTGTGCAAGTTTTCAAGCCCTGGTCAACAAAGCGATCAGTGCGGAGACTGGTCATACTGACTTCGAAGCCACAAGGAAGCACTCCCGTGACTTTGGCTCATCTTCTGGTTCCGCGTTTCCAAAACGCAGGCTGTGGGTTCCAAACAGTTCTCTGCCGCCAAGATACACTCCGAGGCCATCCTACGTGGCGCCTCAGACGAATCAGGCCAACCCTCCAGCAAAAGCTTATGGTGGTCCAGCTAGCAATGCTGCACCACGTGCCAACCAGGTGATATGCTACAAGTGTGGAGATCCAGGGCATTATTCCCGTGAATGTCCTCAGAATGTGGGTGCCAAGCAACCCGGAAAGTCCATCGGGCAGGCCAAGTCGGGCAAAGCTTATTATGTGAAGCCAACTCCTGCACGTGGCCGTGTGAACTATGTGTCAGCAGAAGAAGCTGCAGAGGATCCCGACGTCATGCTGGGTACGCTTCTTGTTAATCATCACCCAGCGTCCGTTCTCTTTGACACTGGGTCTTCTCATTCCTTCATTTCGGAAAGTTATGCACAGTTGCATAACATGTCATTTTGTGATATGCCAATCCCATTGGTTGTCCAAACCCCTGGTAGTAAATGGCAAACCTCTAGGATAACCTATGACAATGAAATTCTAGTAGACAGGCTAGTTTTTCTAGCCTCATTGATAGCATTGAAATCTTCGGATATTAATATCATCTTGGGCATGGACTGGATGTCAGCTCACTATGCCAAGATTGATACTCATTCTAGAAATGTCCAGCTTACCCATCCCTCGGGTGAGATAGTAAATGTCTCTACTCGAGTTGCCAAATGCCAACTCTATTCCCTAAATGCCAACCCTCTTCCGGAACTTGAAGACATTCCGGTAGTCTGCGACTTCCCGGATGTTTTTCCACAGGAACTGCCAGGAATTCCACCTGACACAGATGTAGAGTTTGTGATAGATCTTGTTCCGGGAACTGTCCCAATAGCCAGAAGACCTTATAAGATGGCACCCCTAGAGCTAGCCGAACTTAAGAAGCAATTAGATGAGGCCTTGAACAAAGGTTTCATTCGTCCTAGCTCTTCTCCTTGGGCTTGTCCCGTCCTCTTCGTCAAGAAGAAAGACGGAACGGATCGGATGGTTGTAGATTACCGACCAGTTAACCTGGTCACCATAAAGAACAAGTATCCGCTCCCCAGGATCAACGATCTGTACGATCAACTCGCTGGATCCTCAGTATTCTCTAAAATGGATTTGAGGTTGGGATACCATCAAATCAAGATTAAGAACGGGGACATTCCAAAAACGGCCTTTGTTACTCGTTATGGCCAATATGAGTACACCGTTATGTCCTTCGGTTTAACCAATGCCCCAGCCACCTTCTCTCGACTGATGAATTCAATCTTTATGGAGTATTTGGATAAATTCGTCGTGGTATACCTCGATGATATTCTCATCTACTCGAAGAATGAACAAGAACATGCCGAGCATCTAAGACTAGTATTGATGAAACTTCGAGAGCATCGCCTTTATGCCAAATTTTCAAAATGTGAATTCTGGTTACCAGAAGTGACCTATCTAGGACACGTAATCTCTGGTAAGGGTATTGCTGTCAATCCCGAGAGAGTTCAAGCTGTCCTTGATTGGACTCAACCTGAATCGGTTAAGCAAGTTAGGAGTTTTGTTGATCTAGCGAGCTATTGTCGCCGCTTTGTCGAGAATTTCTCCAAGGTTGCAAAGCCTCTAACTGAACTCCTCAAGAAATATAAAAAGTTCGAGTGGACACCACAGTGTGAGCATAGTTTTCAGGAACTGAAAATACGCCTGACTTCCGCACCTGTGTTGCTACCACCAGATTTTTCTAAGGACTTTGTTATCTATTGCGACGCCTCACGACAAGGATTAGGTTGCATTCTCATGCAAGATCATCATGTGATCGCATACGCATCTCGACAGTTGCGTCCACATGAGGATAATTATCCCACACATGACCTTCAGCTTGCAGCTGTGGTCCATGCACTAAAAACCTGGCGACATTACCTTTTGGGTAATCGTTGCGAAATATTCACTGATCACCAAAGTCTGAAATATATCTTCACCCAGCCGGATTTGAATCTCAGGAAAAGACGGTGGGTTGAGTTGATCTCGGATTACGACTTAGGGATAACTTACACCCCGGGGAAGGCCAATGTTATGGCCGATGCACTAAGTCGTAAATCTTATTGTAACAATTTGATGCTACAACAAGGTCAACCACATCTTCATGAGGACTTTCGGAAGTTGAATCTTCATATTGTTCCTCAAGGATTCCTTTCTACCCTGGTGGCGAAGCCTACTCTTAAGGATCAAATTATAGCTGGCCAAAAGCGTGACAAGGGTATATCACGGATCAAGGAGAATATTTTTAGCGGAAACGCTAAAGAATTTTCCATGAATGATCAAGGTGTTGTGTTCTTCCAGAATCGTTTAGTGGTTCCTAAGAACCCACATCTAAGGCAGTTAATCCTTAAGGAGGCTCATGATTCTCCTCTCACCATTCATCCCGGTAGTACTAAGATGTATCAGGACCTACGCCAGAGGTTCTGGTGGACTAGGATGAAGAGGGAAATTGCTGAGTTCGTTGCTAACTGCGACGTTTGTCGTCGAGTTAAGGCAGAACATCAAAGGCCTGCTGGCACCCTTCAGCCTCTAGCTATTCCTGAATGGAAATGGGATAAAGTTAGCATGGATTTCATTACCGGATTTCCCAAGACCAAGAAAGGAAATAATGCTATCTTTGTGGTCATTGACCGTCTTTCCAAAGTGGCTCATTTTCTTCCTGTTCGTGAGAGTATAACAGCTAGCCAGCTAGCAGAGTTATATATCTCTCGAATAGTGTCTCTTCATGGTGTTCCCCTGGAAAACAACTCGGACCGTGGAAGTATCTTTACTTCTCGCTTCTGGGAAAGTTTTCAGAATGCCATGGGGACTCACTTATCTTTTAGCACTGCTTTCCATCCTCAATCAAGTGGTCAAGTAGAAAGAGTGAATCAAATCCTAGAAGATATGCTCCGAGCTTGTGTTATTTCGTTCGGTATGAATTGGGAGAAGTGCCTTCCATTCGCCGAATTCGCTTATAACAATAGTTATCAATCAAGCTTGGGCAAAGCCCCTTTTGAAGTTCTCTATGGACGAAGATGTCGAACCCCTCTTAATTGGTCAGAAACCGGAGAGAGGCAACTCTTTGGCCCGGATATGATCCAGGATGCAGAAGAGCAGGTTCGCATTATTCGTGAAAAGTTGAAAACAGCCCAGTCTCGTCAAAAGAGCCAATATGATCGTCATCATAAGGCTGTGACCTTTGAAGTTGACGAGAAGGCTTACCTTCGGGTTACACCTTTGAAGGGTACCCATCGTTTCAGTATCAAGGGCAAGTTGGCTCCTCGTTACATTGGTCCTTTTCGCATTCTTGCCAAACGAGGAGAAGTTGCCTACCAGTTGAAACTTCCTCCGCATCTTTCCAAGGTTCATGATGTTTTCCACGTCTCGCAACTCAGGCGTTGCTTTTCGGATCCTATCCGTGAAGTGGACCACGAAACGCTTGATCTACAAGATAACCTTTCATACCGAGAATACCCCATGCGTATTCTTGATCAAGCTGAGCGTACCACTCGACATCGAAACCTCAAGTTTCTTAAAGTTCAATGGTCAAATTATTCTGAAAAGGAGGCAACTTGGGAAAGAGAGGATCGTCTCCGACTTGAATATCCGGTGTTATTCCCGACGACTTCTAAATCTCGGGACGAGATTCTTTTGAGTGGGGGTGAGTTGTCACATCCCTAACCCTTAAGCAAGATAGCATTGTGCTCATGTCTTCTTTGCATTTGCATCTAAGAAGTTTCAACAAAAACAACAAAGTGGCAAAGGAAAAACTCAAAACCCTAGCCACCATTTCAATTAAAGGAAATCTCAAACTAGTTCAAAATCAATGAACCCAAAATGGCGTCAAGAAATGTTCAAACTTTCTGATAAATCATGAAAGTAAATGAGCATTGGAGAAAACTATTTTCTTGACACTTTAAGCTTTTTGAATAAATGAAAAAGGCTACTGGTTTCAAGTTTTAAATTTGAAATCAGAAACTATAAATTTCCAAAAATGTTGAAAACCTTGGAAATGGTTGGGGATATTATAACAAATATTTCAGGAGGTCTAAAATAGTTTTTACTTATTGTTTTGGAGTTGAATTAATTAGCAAAACAATAATTAGCAAAACAGAAAAACAAAAACACAAAAAAATGGAAAAACCTTACCTGTCGCCTAAGCCTGGCCCGGCCCATCCCTGGCTCGTCCCCTCCCTTGCGCCAGTAGGCAGAAGGAGGTGGCCGCCGCCCCCTCCGGCGCGGCCACGCACCTGCGTGCCTGCCTGGCCGCCGCCTCGCGCTGGCGACGACGGGGATAAGCTCCCTAGGGCCTCCCCTATCCATTCCCCGCCTCGGTTCTCTTCCTCCTCCCGGATCTCCTCCTCCTCCTTGCTGCCGCCATTAGAGCCGAGCTCGAGCTCGAGCTGCCCGTGCCCCTGGCCATAGGATTCCCTCCCAGAGCACGCCATTAGCTCCGCCTCGTCGCCCTGGTCATCTCTGCAGAAGCCGAAGCTTCCTCGAGCCCTGCAACGCCCGCAACGCCGTCGTCTTCCACCTCCGGGCGCCGGACCTCTCCCGTCGATTCGTCGCCCCCAGGCCTTCCCCGAGCCGTCTAAGCTCTGCTCTGCACTCCCCGTGAGCATGCGGTCGTTTCCCCTAAGTTTTCCCCGTCGATCCCCTCCTCTAGCTCTAGTTTCACCGGAGCCCGACGAGGACCGCCGCTGCCGCTCGTCGCCGGTAGCCCTCCGATGATCAGCTCGTCCTTCCGAGGGCACCAGCAGCTCCAGGTCGACGCGTAGATGCTGTAGCAGCTAAGAACCGAGCGTAGATCCCTCTGATTCAAAGACCCCGATGATGCCCGAGCCTTGGCCGCCGCCAAGCTCGTCGCCGGCGTCATCTCCGGCCAGATCAGCCCCGGCTAAGTGTAGAAATGAAGCAGCGGGAGACGTGTCGTTCCTCTGGTGCTCTCCGCACAGCACTTGGCCCCCTGTGCGCCGTTTCCGAGCCCCTCCGCCGTGCTGGTGGTCGCCGGAGGCTCCCCGCCGGCGAGGACGACCTCGCCGCCGGTGGATGTCGACGTGGCAAAGCTAATCCAGCAGATTAGGAGCTTAATCTCTCGCTGACAAGTGGGCCCAAGGCCAAGTCAAACCTCAGTTAGGGCTGCTCAGCGCGGGATTAGTCCCAGAGAGGCTGACCAGTGGGGCCCCCCTATCAGGTTTGACCTGAACTGGTCGGCTGACCTGCTGACGTCAGTCTGATGCAATAAATAGAATTTCCAGTATAAAACTAATTCAGGAAATTGCTGAAAATTGTAAAAATCATAGAAATTAATCTGTAACTCCAATGAAAATAATTTATATATGAAAAAGTATCAGAAAAATTGAAGGATTCTGATTATGCTATTTTCAACTATGTTTAAAAAAGTTACAGAACCCTAAATGGTGGAATAAGGAATAATTCAATTCCTAAAATTACTTTTTAAATGGAATTTGCAAAAATATTCAAATTTCATTATATATACAATGGTCACCACTGTCCTAATTACAAATCAGTACCATAACATGACATTTCATGCATGTTAACATCAAGTTGATCTGAGCATCAGGTCGAATCAATTAAACCGGTATCCGAGAATACCCCGTTTGAATTGCTATTCGAATGTGATTCAAATCAACTCTAAACCTAATACATGTTGAAAATAATAACTTATCACCTTGCATTCTCATGCCATGCTCATGCATCATTTTGAGTGCATATGATTGTTATTGAATGTTGCCATTCATTTCGGTAGGCTCCGCACCCCCGGATTCCATCGAATATCTGTCTGACGGATATCGTTCCTCCTCTAAGCAACAAGGCAAGCAACCCTTTTGATCATTCCGATAACTCCCATGTTCTTGCTCCTGCACCTAATTATTGCATTTAAGATCAAATGCTTCAACTGCTTTTGCCACGATAGTTGAACCCACTTCCTTTGCATGACTTAACCTTGTCACAGTAAATAGCCAAACCTTGCAACCTAGCATACCTGGTAGTTGCTTGAGCTATGATGTGCCCTATCCTGCTATGCATGCTATGCTTAGAGTTGTGTATGGTTTGTCATCTAGGAGATGAACAGAAATGTGGAATGTGTTCGGCAAGCAAAGGTGGTGTGTTGAACTTGATTTGGTAAAGGTACCGGTGAAAGGCTGTGTAGGAGTACATGGCGGGTTGTTTCATTGGAACCGTCCTTAGAAACTGAGTTCCGTGTATGTATTCCAAGACTAGATACTACCACATGCTGGGCCCTGAAATATGACCCCGCTCGGCCTATTAATCGCGTAGTACCCGGTCCAGGAGTTGCAAGTAGTTTCTGGTGTTTATAGTAATGCTGGAGGCCGTGCATGGTGCTGACCTGAGAGGTGGACCGTGATGCGGTAGGCAGTGGCACGGTGTACCAAGTGGCACCCGGATGGTGGGCTTGGGAACCCTGCGCACATCGTTTGAGGCCGTGGCGGAAACCTCGGCCGGACTTCCGTACGGGTTACTCTCAGATAGGCGATAAACCTGGACTAGGTACTAGTGTGGTTAACGGTCGTGGCCGACTCCCTCGCTGGGCTTCCGCTTGAAGGTTGCCGAGGTGCATGACGTGCACATGGCGATAAGTGGCGAGAGCGTGTGTGACGAAGTACACCCCTGCAGGGTTATGATCTATTCGAATAGCCGCGTCCGCGGATATGGACTACTTGGAGACATATGTTGTTCATAGATAACTTCAATGGCTACTCATAAAATTATCAAGATAAGCGTGAGTGTCGTGGACGGCATTTCCGTATGGAGACGGAATGAGTCCACGATAGTGTATTGTTGTGGTGTTAGTGGACTCGTGTGCGAGAAATCAAGTTGTCAAAACTAATTTCAAAATGCAAGTTGTCTAGCCACGAGTCAAATGCTGGCTTCCCGCATGAAACCCCACAATACCTTTTGATACCTTGCATGAGTAGATAGTTCTCCTAAAGTCTTACTGAGTACCTTCGTACTCATGTTTGCTTAATAAATGTTGCAGAGGTTGCTAATGACCCTAATGGAGGGTTCTTCGTAGACATCGACGACGACGAGTAGCTGGTGTCCCAGCTACGATCTGGCCCCACGTCGGCTCTGTAGTATAGTCAGGCCATGTGCCTTCTAGTTGCACTGTCTGTTCCCAGACAGTTTATAACTCTTCCGCTGGCTTGTATTGTATGACTGCTATTATGGGTCGTGAGACCCTTAATGTGTAATATTATGTGTGTGGCTCTTCCGAGCCTCTTAAATAAAGGTTGTATGTTTATAGTTATGTTGTGATGCCATCGATGTATCTATACATATCGGTATGCCATGCGTACGTGTGTCGTACTTGATATGTATGGGGTTCGATTACCTAGTCGTGAACTTTAGTAGCACTCCTTACAAGGAAATGCCCCTTTGTGATCCAACGAGCCTTGGTAGTTCGCTACTGCTCCGGACACATTGGTTGACCGGCATGTGTCCTTCTTAGCTGCTGTGTCTGTCCCCTTTGGGGAAATGTCACGCGATGTAATGGAATCCTTGTAGCTTGCTATGATTCGTCTACATTCGCTGATGACCGACACCTGCTTTGTTGGGTCATGTATGCCTGTCCTTGTGCGGTACTGCCACTTTGGTTTATGATTAGACACGTCGATCCGGGTTCTTTGACATTGGATTGCTAGCGACACTATCACATACGTGAGTCAAAAGACGCAAACGGTCCCGGCTAAGGTAAGGTTGCAGCCGTGGAGTTAACCGTGCGTGAGACCACAAAGAGATGCGATGTGTTACAGGCTGGATTCCTATGGCTTAGGATCGGGGTCCCGACACGGGACTAAAGGTGGGAGGCATTAGTAACGACCTGTTAGTCCCGGTTCAAGAACCGGGACTAATGGTCCTTACGAATCGGGACAAATGTCATGTTTTCTACTAGTGCAAGCTAGGTAGGTGGCGCGCTGGCAAAGGCCATTAGTGTAGCGGCGGAGGAACTCGGCAAAAACCTCAAACACATGGCATGACTGTAGCCATCACCATTTCATTTGTCACTTTATTTTGCCTAGTTAACAGCGGTTTGCACTAGAAAACCCTTTGCCGACTACCCGAGAGAAAAAAAAATAGGCCAACTTCCTTTGCCGGGAGGAGCCCAGTTGACGCCTCTTTGTCGAGTGCACCAATATAATGGACTCATGAGACTCTTTCCCGAGCTGTTTTTGAACATTACAGAGTGTCGTGGGCACTAGGAAAGTGTGGTGTTTCCAGTAGTGACAATGACAGTAAAATGGAAGCCCTGAGTGTGGGTCTAAAGTCTAAACTGCAACGGATGTTGCATCTGAGGAAGTTATACTTCATACAAACAAAAAGCCCATATTTTCAGAAACAAATAGAAGAATTTCTCGTTGACTCATGGTATTACCATTCACTCTAACTAACTATTGCCATCGGTCGTATGATGACAATTGGTCCTACACAGTTTTTATACTTTAGTTGTATTGAAAATTACTACTGCCAAATAGTTACATTAACCACCCACAGATCTACGCACCCTCTCCTTCACAAAAATATTATGTTGAAACACATAAAAACAATTTAGATTTCATGAACTATTTTTGAATGGTATGCACATTATTTTCAATTTAGTGAAGAATTTCTTACATTTTATGAATAATTGTTTTCAAATCAAACATATGTTTTGACACTCCCGAGCATTTTAAAAAAAATGTTTAAACTCGTATTTTTATTAACATTTTCTACTAGTTGCGCAAATATTAGTTGGACGCACTACGAACATTTTGTTAAATTTTAAATTTGATATTTTTAATTTCAGAAATATAAATAAAAGAATGAAATGAATGAAGAGACGAATGTAACACCTGTATGACACGAAGGCACGGAGCAAGTTCTCGGTGGAGGTGCTCTGCTTATGGCCATCGCCATCTTACTCAAAGATGTTCCAAGTGAGTGTCTCATCGTGGGGATTCAAGCAGACCCTCTTCCCGCTAGAGAAGTCGAAGAACCCGTGGGCGCACACGACCTTCTTGTTCCAAGGGCAGGCGTATTAATTAGGCCGACCTCGGACAAGGCCTGCTCATGTGTGACTCCGGC
Source organism: Hordeum vulgare subsp. vulgare (assembly GCF_904849725.1). Classification (NCBI taxonomy): domain Eukaryota; kingdom Viridiplantae; phylum Streptophyta; class Magnoliopsida; order Poales; family Poaceae; genus Hordeum; species Hordeum vulgare. Next base: position 581,935,288 of record NC_058522.1, read on the forward strand.
GTCGTGTTCTTTAGCCGCCACGAGGTGCATTCAGCTTCGTCCCGTTGCCGCCAAAGTGTCGGGCTTGTTAGCTCGGCAGCAAGATCGATCACAAGGGGAACCGGGGTATGAGTTGCTGCCCCGGCACGGTACATGGTGGTGGTGATTCCACTAGGCTTGTCTGCATCGGCAAGGGGGGTGGGATTTGTAATCTCGGGTGTACTACACCCAAGTTTAAAAAAAATGAAAAAAATAAAAATCTGAAACTTTGAATCATCAAACTTTATCAAATGTTCGAGCTTCCTGCCAAATTTCAGCCAAAAAATAACATCAAATGAGCTTTCATGAAAAAAGAGAAAATCAATATTCCAGATTTTCTCCACTGTTTGTGCAGGTATTTTGTTTTTTTTGTGCGAGCTCATCGGATGTTGTTTTCGGCTGCAATTTTACAAGAAACTCAAACATTTGACTAAGTTTGTTGTCTCAAAATTTCTGATTTTTTGTTTTTTTTATATTATTTTTTTGTACTTTTTCAAACTCGGGTGTAGTACACCCGAGAGTACTCACACATTTCCGTTTGAGGCATGCGATGTGTGTTGGGAGTTTGAGTCACCCGGGGACATCACAGTGTTGTCATGGGCCATCGAGTGGTAGCAGAGAGACAGAGAGACGGCGGTGGTGAGGAGCTCCACGTGGCGAGCTTCAAGACGGCGGGGCTGTCGAGGGTGCAATCTATCCTCCCAATTCAAATCACACAGAAGGACGGTGGGGTTGTCATGCTCTGCTTCACCCTCGAGATGGCGGAATCCATGCCGGTGCACCCTACCTCCTCAACATGCACACCCAGACTTTGCTGCCGCCCCCCGGCTTGCTCAACGAGTGGAGGCCTACTATTCTCGGTTGTAATTTTTCAACCACATCGAGTTTGCCACCACACCCGACAACAACGAGGAGGAAGAAATGGATGTGCTCGGGCCCAAGAGACGGAGAAGACGGAGGAAGAGGAAGAGGATGAAGAATTGTCTTTTGTTCCTCCACGTGGTGAGCCCAAGGGAGATGGAGAGCTTCAAGACGGTGGGGCTGCCGAGGGTGCAGCAGATCCTCCCAATTCTGAACGCACAGAAGGACGGCGGCGGTTCCCTCAAGATGGGGGAATCCATGCCAATGCACCCCTGCCTCCTCAACATGTGCGGTCGGAGTTTGCTGCCGCCCCCCGGCTTGCTCGATGAGTGGAGGCCTACAATTATCGGTTGTAATTTTTAAAACCACGTCGAGTTTGCCACCACGCCCAACAACAACGAGGACGAAGAAATGGATTTGCTCGAGCCCAAGAGATGGAGGAAGAGGAAGAGGATGAAGATTTTTCTTTACTTCATCCATGAAGCATGCGTAAGTTGGATTGACAAATACACCTTGTTTATTTGTCAAGGACTTGAGATGCACACACAATTCATACTTGTTAAGGATCAAAGCGTATACACAATTTGTGAAACAACAATCATTTGCGAGACAACAATTCATTAATTCAGGAATAAACTTTATATTATTGAAGACAATACAATAAGCAATCCAAATTTCAATACAATTACGGACCTTATGCAGTGAAAGAAATCACATGGTAAAATATAGATGAGGGAAACAATCATATTTTAAAAAATACAGACACTGCAGCTTACCAAATCAAAGAAGTAATGCAGAAGGGGAAACTATTATTCGATATGCGGAAGGTGGAACTATTTTTGAAATCGATCAGCCACACCTGCGGCCCGGGTTGCACCGGACGCAATAGACACAGTAGACGGTGCAATACCCACAGGGCCGCGGCGTGCAATTCGTTGTTGGCTGTGGCGGGACTATGGTCGTCCGACGCTGGACGCAGGTGGGGTGGACTTGGAAGTCGCAGCCAGCGCAACCATAGTGTGCACCGCACACATTTGTGTTACAAGCATCGCAGATGATCTGGACACCTGAAGGACAGCGCGGTTGATACTTGAGCGGGTGACCATGGCAGGGGAAGTTGTACGTGGCGCAGGAGAGATGCAGGTCGAAATTGCAGCCGTGGCAGCGGTAGCGGGCACCCCTTCCACCGCGGCCGCAGCCGTCGCAGGTGAAGTCGCCGTGCTCATGGCGGACAAGCGGGCACCCATGGCTGTGGTGGTGGATCGTCATGCCCGATGGACGTTTGCTTCGTGTGTTCTTCCTCTTGGGTTGGGTTTGGGATTGGGTGTTTTTTGTTTTGCAGCGCCCTGTGGAGGTTTATATATAGTACAGATGTATAAGATGCGTGTATGTGTGGGGCGCGTAGTATTAGTACCCAACTAACTACACAAAAGAAATAATGGCTTGAGACGCGGTTTGAGTAATTAAGCAACATGATTTGATTTAGAATCAAAGCATATACACAAAGACTTGGTGTGTAAGTCTTCAAATACATCTACGTATAGGCTGTAGCCGAGCTTGTACATGTGCTAGTCGGTCGAGCTGGATTTGATTGCGTCCGACCAAAAGCCTCACACGTACACGTGCTTTCAATGAAGCAACAACCAAAGCATATACAGATAAGCACGTAGACAAAGACTTGGTGTAGCTGCTTATACCTCAGTATTGGATGTTCACATTGTCAAAAACAATTGAATGCATGCATGTGAGTGTGACTCATGAATTCCTGGTGAATGACCATGTGATATCTTCTATAGTCAGTTGGAAAAATAATTCCAATCACCGGCTAGTCTCCAGGTCAATGTAATTTATATACTTCATTGCTTCCTTTTTTGACTAGCTACTTTCACCCACCAGTCCATCAGTTTCTTTTTTGAACACAGTACAATCAAATTGATTCACATACACAAGCATACACTCGGAGACTAGCCATAAGCGAACATCATTGCTACAGTAGTAAATACTACTCCCTCCGTCTCAAATTTTTTGTCTTAGTTTTGTCTTGAAATGGATGTATCTAAATACTAAAATTTGACTAGATACATTCACATTTAAATAAATCTAAGATAAGAATTTTGGAACGGAGGGAGTATCAAACATAGATCATGCAGCTACAATCAACAAGCCGGCATGCCTCAAGCCACAGCCCTGGTAGCACGGGGCCTAGCTACGCCTTTGCATACGCTTGTCCTTGTGAACGCATGCGTAGAGTATATCCTACCCTATAAGCATCTTTAAAAGACCAAGTCCACATGGCATCTTGAGATTTTACGAAGTCATTATAAATGTCTCGCAGTCGACAGAAACATCTTTTCTCACCGAACAAACGTCGCTGGAAGTCTAAAATAAGTCAAGGGATAATGCTACTGTCCTCCTAACCATCCAATTATAGGTTGCTTCGCAATCCATGGATTCTTGATCTATATGTGACTATAAAATATATTTTAACGAATTGTTCTATATTTGCACGACTTTTCAAAAATTAAATATGATGTGTTTCCTAAGTGTAACACTAGGCAAACATGACACGTGGCACTATGTGATAGCTTCTAGGACACGAGTTTGCTTTGTCTTGCACTCGGTAAAGCTTTCCTTTGTGCCCAGAAAGGTACGGCAAACCTGACGGACACATGGATGTCGTAGTGGCCAAGAGTTTACGGAGTGTAAGGAAAATATTAGTTAGTACCGACACAAGAGGTCTAACCAAACAAACTAGGCAGGTGGCGCGCTGACAAAGTCCATTAGTATAGCGGCGGAGGAACTCGGCAAAAACCTCAAACACATGGCATGACTGTTGCCATCACCATTCCATGTGTCACTTTATTTTGCCTAGTTAACTATGGTTTGCACTCAAAAAACATTTGCGACTACCCGAGAGAAAAAAAAACTAGGACAACTTCCTTTGCTGGGAGGAGACCAGTTGACACCTCTTTGTCGAGTCAACCAATATGATGGAGTCAGCAAGCTCTTTCCCGAGCTGTTTTTGAACATTACCGAGTGCCGTGGGTACTAGGCAAGTGTGGTGTTTCCAGTTGTGACAATGGCAGTGAAATGGAAGCCCTGAGTGTGAGTCTAAAGTCTAAACTGCAACGGATGTTGCATCTGAGGATGTCATACTTCATACAAACAAAAAGCCCATATTTCAGAAACAGATTGAAGGATTTCTAGTCGACGCATGGTAATACCGCCCATGGAGTATTACCATTCATTATAACAAACTATTGTCATCGTTCGTATGATGACAATTGTTGCTACACAGTTTTTAATACTTTAGTTGTATTGAAAATCACTGCTGCCAAATAGTTGCATTAACCATGCCACAGATCTACGCACCCTCTCCTTCTCAAAAATATTATGTTTAAACACATGAACATTATTTTAGATGTCATGTACTTTTTATGAATGGTATGAACATTATTTTCAATTTTGTGAAGACTTTCTTACATTTTATGAATAATTGTTTTTAAACCAAACATATTTTTTGACACTCCCGAGCATATTTAAAAAAATGTTTAAAATAATATTTTTAGTAACATTTTCAAATCGTTGCACACACATTAGTTGGACGCACTACATACATTTTCTTAAATTTTATAAATTTGATATTTTTAATTTAAGAAATATAAATAAAAGAATGAAATGAACGAAGAGACGAATGTAACACATGTATGACACGAAGGCACGTCCCTAGGTGTGTTAAAAGATGTAACACATATCCGTGTAATATAAACAGTATATGATTGTGTTTAAGTTACTTGTTGGAGATATAACTTGTATAACAATCCAACAACTAATCTTGTAGATCTTTGTAACAACCTGACCGGTGGCCTATATTAACACGTAAAGCACCCCTGCAAGATGCAAGCGTTAATCTCATATTTTCCACAAGGTGGCGGCATGCACATCAAATATTTTTTTCCCAAATGGTCACGCAAGATCATACCACGGTTCCATCAGATGTGAAAGATCCGTCCATTTTTTGGTTCAGTCAATCCTTTTTTGGTCTTTCCCATCGAACACCAATTGCCCCATGAGTGGAAAGGTTTGTCTTAGGTTTGGCAGTCAAGCAAGACAAACTTTCCTTTAAGCGGATATTTTCCTACATCTTGGGATATACTCCCTCCTTTTCAGTTTATAGGACTCAAATCTAAAATCCAATTAATCAAGGTGAATTATGAGAGGATAGCACTAGTTTTAACTAGCCAATGAAATATTTCTCACATATTTAATTTTCGAGGCAATAAATGTAGCATCCTTCTTTTCATTGGACTTGCATGATGAATGTAGAAAAAGATGCATGCATATCCATTAATTTTCTTTCTCTAATCCATATGAATTAAATATGGCGTGGGACTCAAAGCACTTTAACTCAATTCGACTTAAAATGAGCCTAATATAACGAAAATCAGAAATTTTTAAGATGAGACCTGTAAACCGGAAAGGAAGGGTTAGCAAGTTTGGATTGAACGTAGTTGTGTACGAATAAAAGAGAAGCTTCAACAGGCTTTGAAGCCTCTTAGATGTTTAGATACAGTGTATTCATTTGTCACACGTCACGGTATGTAAACATAGTGTATCCTGGGCTCTCCCACTTAATTAATTCTAAGGATGTTTTAGCATTTCTATCGTAAAACCAATGTTTAATTTCAGCGAGGGGAGCGAGAAACATGGTTACCGCGGATACCGAAAACTGCCATCCGGATTTTTCAAACTAATTATGAATTAAAATTTTAGGAACACCGTATAGCTTGATATCAAACTCATTTTTTTGCTGCAAATTGTTAATTGAATATGCATCCTCATTACACGGAAAGAACACCATCGACTGTTAGGTTCTTTGAAAGGTATCACTCTATTTAACTTTACATTGACCGTTAAAATAAAATAAAAATTATGTCGACCAATACATGTGTTTATCAAGGGGTAGCGAGAAACGATGTTATCAATAGGGCAACCGTATTTACAGTTCGGTACATGCGTTAGTTGTTTTTGATATACATTGAATATTATTCACATACATGTTAAATATTTTTCCAATAGATGCAGAATTTTTTTAAATAGATACAAAACTTTTCTAAATTACGTGAACATTTCTTTACATTGCATATATCATTTTTAAAGTTTTCCTTAACCATTTTTCTAAATGTCAGGTACATTTTGTTTGAATGGTACCAAGCATTTTATTTTTCATTATGCAAACATTTATTGTATTGTGTAATTATTTTTTAAAATGCATCAAAAATATTATGTTGAAATCAATGAACATTTTTTAGATATCATGTGCTTTTTCTTGAATGGTATGAACATTATTTTCAATTTGTGAAGACGTTCTTACATTGTATGAATATTATGTTGAAACACATGAACATTTTTTTAGATATCATTGTACTTGGATTGACAAATACACCTTGTTTATTTGTCAAGGACTCGAGATGCACACACAATTCATACTTGTTAAGGATCAAAGCGTATACACAATTTGTGAAACAACAATCATTTGCGAGACAACAATTCATTAATTCAGGAATAAACTTTATATTATTGAAGACAATACAATAAGCAATCCAAATTTCAATACAATTACGGACCTTATGCAGTGAAAGAAATCACATAGTAAAATATAGATGAGGGAAACAATCATATTTTAAAAAATACAGACACTGCAGCTTACCAAATCGAAGAAGTAATGCAGAAGGGGAAACTATTATTCGATATGCGGAAGGTGGAACTATTTTTGAAATCGATCAGCCACACCTGCGGCCCGGGTTGCACCGGACGCAATAGACACAGTAGACGGTGCAATACCCACAGGGCCGCGGCGTGCAATTCGTTGTTGGCTGTGGCGGGACTATGGTCGTCCGACGCTGGACGCAGGCGGGGTGGACTTGGAAGTCGCAGCCAGCGCAACCATAGTGTGCACCGCACACGTTTGTGTTACAAGCATCGCAGATGATCTGGACACCTGAAGGACAGCGCGGCTGATACTTGAGCGGGTGACCATGGCAGGGGAAGTTGTACGTGGCACAGGAGAGATGCAGGTCGAAATTGCAGCCGTGGCAGCGGTAGCGGGCACCCCTTCCACCGCGGCCGCAGCCGTCGCAGGTGAAGTCGCCGTGCTCATGGCGGACAAGCGGGCACCCATGGCTGTGGTGGTGGATCGCCATGCCCGATGGACGTTTGCTTCCTGTGTTCTTCCTCTTGGGTTGGGTTTGGGATTGGGTGTTTTTTGTTTTGCAGCGCGCTGTGGAGGTTTATATATAGTCTAGATGTATAAGATGCGTGCATGTGTGGGGCGCGTAGTATTAGTACCCAACTAACTACACAAAAGAAATAATGGCTTGAGACGCGGTTTGAGTAATTAAGCAACATGATTTGATTTAGAATCAAAGCATATACACAAAGACTTGGTGTGTAAGTCTTCAAGCCATACTTGTTAAGGATCAGAGTGTATACACAATTTGCGAAACAATAATCATTTGCGAAACAACAATTTATTAATTCAGGAATAAACTTTACATTATTGAAGACAATACAATAAGCAGTCCAAATTTTGATACAATTATAGACCATATGCAATGAAAGAAATCACATGGTAAAGAGAACCATTCATATTTTTTAATACAGACACTGGAGCGTACCAAATCAAAGAAGTAATGCGCAAGGGAGAACTGTTATTCGATATGCGGAAGGGGAGAACTATTTTTGAAATCAATCAGCCACACCTGCGGCCCGGGTTGCACTGGACGCAATAGACACAGTAGACAGTACAATACCCACAGGGCCGGGGCATGCAATTCGTTGTTGGCTGTGGCGGGACTACGGTCGTCCGACGCTGGACGCAGGCGGGGTGGACTTGGAAGTCGCAGCCAGCGCAACCATAGTGTGCACTGCACACGTTTGTGTTACAAGCATCGTAGATGATCTGGACACCTGAAGGACAGCCGTAGATCGACTAGGCATAGATAGATCCGGTGAAACCTTTTACTCACCTAGTCCCGAGCCCGAGGAACTCCCTGCTCCGGCCATCAGTGCCGGTGTAGTCGTCGGTGGCGTGAGGGAAAAGGTGTGATCGTGGGTGGTGCTTCCCGTGAGCACTGCGCTAACCCTAGATCGGAAGGGGATTTAGGTGGGGAGTCTGGCGGCGCGGTGAACCTCGTACCGTGCGCCCCGGCCCCCACCACTTTATATATAGCGCAGGTCACAGGGGCCCACCAACCATAACGGGTTGGGCGCCCCCGATCAGGACGCATAGATCAAGGACCCGGTGGGCCGTTGGACCCACGCGGAAGAGATCAACCTAACATTCTCCCCCTTGATCTCAACTTTCACTTTGACTTTGTACTTTTATTTATTCCATCACATATAGGCGTGTAGAGCATGTCTCATCGTCACAGCTTGATTGCCGATAGAATCATACAGCCACAACACACCTTTTGTTTTGAAACAAATTCATTTACTTCTGGGCCTCTTATTATCCAGGGATCATAGGCTTTCCATCAAACCCATGCCCGCTAAGTGTTCCTTGAACACACTGGGTGGTAAGCCTTTCGTTAGCGGATCCGCAAGCATATACTTCGTACTTATATGCTCGAGACTTATAGTTTGATCCTGGATTTTATCTTTCACAACATAATACTTTATATCTATTGTCTTGGCAGCATTGCTGGACTTGTTGTTGTGAGCGTAGAATACTGCGGGCTGGTTGTCGCAGTATATCTTTAGTGGCTTGTGGATACAATCTACCACTTTCAAGTCGGGTATAAATTTCTTTAGCCATATCACCCGTCCGGTGGCTTCAAAACATGTTATGAACTCTGCTTGCATCGTAGACGATGCAACTATGGTTTGTTTAGAGATTTTTCATGAAATAGCTCCCCCTGCGAGAGTGAACACGTACCCAGACGTGGATTTTCTATCATCTCTATCTCCCGCAAAATCGGCGTCGGAGTACCCTTTTATCTCTAGGGAATCAGATCGCCTATATGTCAACATGATTTCCTTTGTGCCTTGCACATAACGCAAAGCTTTCTTTGCCATCTTCCAGTGCTCTTGGCCTGGATTTGCTTGATATCTACCGAGTACTCCGGTGATAAAAGCTAAGTTAGGGCGTGTGCACACTTGTGTGTACTGTAAACTTCCAACAACCGAAGTATACGGTACTAATTTCATTTCATTGAGCTCATACTGATTCTTGGGACATTGATATTTCCCAAAACTATCACCCTTGACTATGGGGGCAGGTGTGGCTTTGCTCTTATGCATATTATACTTTTGAAGAACTTTCTCTAAATATGCTTTCTGTGAGAGTCCTAAGACTCCATTCTCCCTGTCTCGATGAATTTCAATGCCCAAAACATATGAAGCTTCACCAAGGTCTTTCATGTCGAAATGTGAGGATAAAACTTCTTTGTCTCTTGTACTAGACCAATACCATTGCTTGCAAGCAAGATATCATCCACATACAAGATTAGGAAAATATATTTCCCATGTTTAAACTTAGCATAAATGCAATTATCCTCAACATTTTCTTGGAATCCAAATCTTTTAATGGTATCATTGAACTTGATGTACCACTGTCTAGAGGCTTGCCTTAGCCCATAAATGGATTTCTTTAGACGGCAACCTAGATCTTCCTTGCCTTCCATGATAAAACCCTTGGGTTGTTTCATGTAGAAATCTTCTTCTAAATCACCGTTTAGAAACGCCGTCTTTACGTCCATTTGATGCAGCTCTAAATCAAAATGAGCAACTAGTGCCATCATGATTCTGAAGGAATCCTTACAAGAGACTGGAGAAAAGGTCTCGTTGTAATCTATCCCTACTCTTTGTGTAAATCCTTTTGCGACAAGTCGGGCTTTATACTTGTCTACATTCCCATTAGAGTCATACTTTGTTTTGTAGACCCATTTGCAGCCTACTGTCTTTGCTCCTTTAGGAATAATCTCTAAGTCCCAAACATGATTGGAACTCATTGATTTCATCTCATCTTCCATTGCCTCTATCCATTTTGATGAGTGAGGGCTTTTAATGGCCTCCTCATATGTGGTGGGATCACCTTCCATGTGGGCCATTTCTATATTGTATACTTTATAATCAGTAGAAATAGCGGGTCTTCTTGTTCTATTAGACCTTCTAAGTGCCTCATTGTCGGGCACACTTTCTACTATTTCTTGCTGCACTTCCAATTCATGATCAACAACGGGTTCAGTCGGCTCCTGAAGGACAGGTTCCGGGTCTTCTCCCGCAGTTGTCATGGTTGGAGTTACATCGGGTGGTGAGAAAAATGGCTCTTGAATCATCGGAATGGGTGCATGCACCCTTTTCTCCTCAAGATCAATTGTCCGAGCTACCCGGCTCCCCCTCATCATCTCGTCCTCTAAGAAGACAGCATGTCTCGTTTCCACAAACTTTGTGTATCTGTCTGGACAGTAGAAACGAAAACCTTTTGACCTATCAGGGTAGCCAATGAAATGGCAACTCACTGTCTTCGGGTCTAACTTTCCAAGATTGGGATTAAACATTTTGGCCTCCGCAGGGCATCCCCACACTCTTAAGTGTTGTAGGGATGGCACTCTTCCTGTCCAAAGCTCGTGCGGTGTTTTGGGCACCGACTTGCTTGGAACTCTGTTGAGAATGTGAATGGCGGTTTTAAGCGCCTCCATCCACAATCCCAACGGAAGGTCTGAGTAGCTCATCATGCTGCGTACCATATCCATGAGAGTACGGTTACGCCTTTCAGCTACTCCATTTTGCTGAGGCTCGCCCGGCATGGAATACTGAGCAACAATGCCAGTCTCTTGCAAGAATTTTGCAAAAGGTCCAGGGACTTGGCCATATGGAGTGTGTCGACCGTAGTACTCCCCCCACGGTCAGACCTCACTATCTTAATCTTTTTATCAAGCTGATTTTCAACTTCAGCTTTGAATATCTTGAATTTATCCAATGCTTCATGTCGGTCTTTGATTGGATAAATGTAACCGAAGCGGGAGTAATCGTCTGTGAACGTTATGAACGAAATCATAACCGTCCACACTTTTCACCGGAAACGGTCCACAAATATCAGTGTGGACAATTTCCAGTGTTCCTGTGCTTCGGTTTTTTCCTTTCTTTATTTGTTTTACATATTTCCCTTCAATGCAATCCACGCATTGTTCTAAGTCAGAGAACTCCAACTTTGGAAGAATTTCATTTTTGATTAATCTTTCTATTCTCCCCCTGGAAATATGGCCCAATCGACAGTGTCATAGTTTCGAGGAGTCGTGAGTTCTTTTTCTTTTCTTTTGATCGTTGTTCGACGAAGTACTTTGTTCATTCACATTCAACACATAGGGCGCTTTTTCACATAGCGATAATAAATAAAGCACATCATGAAGAAATGCATCCCCAATATAATCATTATGAGACCAAATGGCGCATTTGCCATGTCCAAAGAAACATTGATAATCATCTTTGTCTAAACAGGGAACACTTATTAAGTTCCTATTACATGAAGGTACGAAAAGCACATCCCTAAGCATAAGTTTGAAACCACCGGCTAGCTCCAAGGAGACGTCACCCACAGCTTCAACTTCGGCTTGGACACCGTTCGCAACTTCAATTCCTCTTGAATTTCTTGGCAAAGTTATCGTCGAACTGAATCCCTGTAAAGAATTTGCAACATGAACAGTTGCTCCTGAGTCAATCCACCAAGTAGATTTCATAAACTTTGTATACAAGGATTCATTAACAAAAGAAACTATATCTTTACCTCTCTTCGCCATGAAGGTCTTTAGAAAAACAGGGCAATCCTTCTTGTAGTGCCCTTTCTCCTTACAGTGGACACAAGTTTCCCTGTCCACTGGAATGTGCCTATGCTGAAAATAGACGGGAGCTTTGCCATTGCCATTGCCATTGCCCTGTGGCTTGGAGGGAGAAGCTTTGTTGGGCGGAAAGCCCTTCTTCTTTTCCTTCACATAGTTGATAGATCCACCATGTGAGGCCTTAATCCTCTCCTCCTCCTGAGTGCACATTGCGATGACTTTTTCTATGTCCCAAGTCTCGGGCTGCATGTTGTAGTTGACAACAAAAGTCTCGAACTCCTTAGGCAAAGATGCCATCACCAGGTGGACAAGGAGAGCTGGTTTTATCTCCAGATCCGCATCCATAGGTTTGAGCTTAGCCGCCGTGTGGCTCATCCTAAGGATGTGCTCCCTTATGCCATGGCCACCACCATGGTAGCTCTTTGTTACCAGCTGTTTGATCAACTGGGTGGCATACGTCTTAGAAGAGCCAGTAAACTGACTCTTTATCTTATTCAGCATTTCTTTTGCCGTAGGGCAATCAGCAATTGATCCCACGATAGTGGTCTCAATGGTGTTCTTTATAAACGCCAAGCATTTCTTGTTGGCATTTAACTTGCTGATGGAGTGGGACATCACCTCTTTTTCATAATTCCCTTTCTTTTTGTCCCAGCTCTCATCATCCTCATCAGCCTCTCTGACTGGGTCTGCAGGTGCAGCTGGCTGTGGTTCCTCCAGCACACAGTCTACCTCTGCAATGCAGAGGGCCATGTCCACCTTCTTCCTCCACTCAGAGTAGTTGTCTCCCCTGAGTGTCGGAATTTCCTTGAGGCAGCTCATCAGATGGAAACCTCCTGAAATCACCAAATAAGCAAAGTCAGTACGACAATCATATGCATTAAATAACGTTGGTTAACGTAATCATATAATTTCCTATGCATATTAATCTACATTACCGTTGGGCAAATGATAGAAATAAATGCATCATTTTGCAATATGCAATATGACCGTGTGATTAAACAACGTCGGTCAGAATAACAACATGATCATATTCCATATTGCTATTAGCAGCGGAAAACGTGAAATAAAATTTCATGTGCCTCTTAACTTAACAGAAAATAATTCTGAAATTTAAAATAAAATTCATGAACTTTATTAATGCCTTTATAAAATTCATGAACTATTCCTTTTCTAAGAAAGATATTTTATTCTCAAAAACCCTTTTACTTTTCTTTACAGAAAAAATATAACAATTCTGTATAAAATTACAGAAACTTTGAACATTTTTACTTTCTATTTTTTCTAAACATATTTTCATAGAAAAAACATCTAGAAAACACTTTTATATCTATCTAAATAGACAGAAACATAAAATCCTTTAAAGCCCCAAAAAAGGAACCGGCCGTGGGTCTTTTATTGCTTTCGGCCCGAAGGCCCATCTCCCTTTGCGCGCCGCTTCGGCCTGGCCTGGGCCGGCCTGGCTCCCGCCGGCCTTAGAGGCCCGAGCCGCGCCTAGGGTTTCATAGGGGGCGATCCTGGCCATCCGTCAGATCGGACGGTCCCCCGCGGCCCTCGGGGGAACAAAAAGGCTGGGCCGGTGGGGAGGGGAGACCCTACCCCTCATTTTCCCACCCGCGCCGCTCTATCAGTCCTTCTCGCCCGTGGTCGGCTTGAGCTGCTCGTTCGCGGTGGTGCCTTGCCCCGTCGGCGAGAGCCTCGGCCGGCCCTTCTTCTTCCTTTTGCCGGCTCGAGCTTCTCTGCGCGGCGGCGTTTCGCCCCGCCAGCGAGAGCCTCGGCCGGCCCTTTTTCCTTTTTTTGCCGGCTCGGGCTTCTCTGCGCGGCGGCGTCTCGCCCCGCCAGCGAGAGCCTCGGCCGGCCCTTTTTTCTCTCTCGCGTGGAGGCTCTTGCCCCGCCGGAGAGGGTCAGATCTGCCGACCGGCCACCATGTCATGCAGCGGCGGCCCCCTCCGCTCCTCTTGCCGGTGCGCGCCCTCTCCCGAGGGAGAGTGCGCCGCCGTCAAGGGGGGCGTTGGGGTGCCATCCACCCTGCCTTTCGCTTGCGCTGTAGCCAAGCCCCTCACCGGAATCTCCTATGTTTTTCTTTACAGAGAAAAGGAACATGGCGCCGTGGCCTCCGGTTTCGCCGGTGGCGCGTTCCTTTGCGGGGAGCGCGTCGCCGTCGAGTGGGTTGGCCGTGGTGCCTCGTTGCCATTCTCCCTATCTTTTTTGCCTTTTCTGATCTGACCCGACATGTTTTCTTTTGTCCTTGTTTTGCATCGTTCCCCCTTTCTTTTTGTTTTTTCCTTTCGGATCTTGATCCGTACTTAGCCCCCGAGGGGGTAGGTTCTTCTTCTCCGCACCTCGGCTTGCCGATGCGTGTGGGGATCGAGAGGAATAGGCGCGGCCTTGCGGCGGCGCTTCTTTTCTGACGAGGCCGTAGCCATCCTCAGTGCCTTGCCCATCTAGGGTTCGTAGGGATGGGGAACAAATGCTTTCTTTTCTTTGTACCGAATAAACCTCTGCCTAGTGGCTCATGATACCAATGTTAAAGCCGTAGATCGACTAGGCATAGATAGATCCGGTGAAACCTTTTACTCACCTAGTCCCGAGCCCGAGGAACTCCCTGCTCTGGCCATCAGTGCCGGTGTAGTCGTCGGTGGCGTGAGGGAAAAGGTGTGATCGTGGGTGGTGCTTCCCGTGAGCACTGCGCTAACCCTAGATCGAAAGGGGATTTAGGTGGGGAGTCTGGCGGCGCGGTGAACCTCGTACCGTGCGCCCCGGCCCCACCACTTTATATATAGCGCACGTCACAGGGGCCCACCAACCATAACGGGTTGGGCGCCCCCGATCAGGGCGCATAGATCAAGGGCCCGGTGGGCCGTTGGGCCCACGCGGAAGAGATCAACCTAACACTGGACACCTGAAGGACAGCGCGGCTGATACTTGAGCGGGTGACCATGGCAGGGGAAGTTGTAGGTGGCGCAGGAGAGATGCAGGTCGAAATCGCAGCCGTGGCAGCGGTAGCGGGCACCCCTTCCACCGCGGCCACAACCGTCGCAGGTGAAGTCGCCGTGCTCATGGCGGACAAGCGGGCACCCATGGCTGTGGTGGTGGATCGTTATGCCCGATGGACGTTTGCTTCCTGTGTTCTTCCTCTTGGGTTGGGTTTGGGATTGGGTGTTTTTTGTTTTGCAGCCTGCCCTGTGGAGGTTTATATAGAGTACACATGGAAAAATGTGTGTATGTGTGGGGGCACGTAGTATTAGTCTTTCCTGAATAATAAAGCAGCTACTGCTTCTGCCGTACGCCGCAACGTTTTTTCAAAAAAGCCCTTGCTCTTTTAGTTAATTAACCCGCGGTCCTCCAAATAAGTCAATGAACCGGTGCGTGCGAGAGAAAAGAATCCACCCGTGCCTCCCGATCCCATCTCCAGCCCGCCGCCATCTCCGACCACGCCCAACCCCACCCCGCCTCACCGCGCCCTACCCCGCCGGCGCTCGCGACCTTCCACCGTCGGTGCGTTCCTGCCATGCCCTGTCCCTCCCCGCCTCACCACGCGCCACCACCGCCTGCCCCGTCGGCGCGCCTACCCCTATCTCCGGATCAAGTTGGGTCAAAGAGCGGGGAGACTTTTGTTGCAAATCTGTGCGGCAGCGGCTAGGCTCTTCGGCGGCAAGGCGGAGAAGGAGCGCGACAGCAGGGTGGCTTGAGGCTCGTGGTGGACCGGATCCAACGAGGGGAAGGTCAGATTCGTCGGCTGGCGGCGCCGGCAAGGGGTTCAACAACGGCCAGAGGCAGTGGCGGATTGCTCACATATCTTGCTCCCAATTCCTCTGTTTATAGAGAAAAAAAAGTAGTATGCCTGACCATGGTGGAATTTAGTACGTGCTCTCCCCTCAGTTTCATCTTACTTTTGTTTTTCAATTGCAGTGTGTTGCTTCACACCCTGAGACCAGGATCCCGTTCTTGAATGGTACTGAGCGCGACTGTTTCTATGTTAAGTCTTAAATATTTTCGTTGTTTATTGTTGAAAATCTTTCCTCATCTGTTCTGACCTTACCAAATAAGTAAATCTTAATTAGCAGTGGTTAACAAATGAGTCTTCTTCCTTTTCCTTTGCAGCTCACATCCCACTGTACCTATACCCGTTCCTGAATACTACCAGCAAGGCAAGACCTTTTGAGTACTTGAGGCTTACCAGCTTGGGTGTTATTGGTATAATGAGTTGTCCTTTCTGTCGTTGTTTGTTGTCAATTTAAAGTACATGTCAATGAGTTTGCCCATATCGTTTAGTTGCGAATTTGCTTGAGTTGGAACTGAATGAAATTCATTAGGAAACTGCTGGATGTTCAGTGTGAAGCGACCAAAGAGACCAAGTTGTCTGAAGCGACAGGGGCCTAAGTGGAGGAGTAGATCAGCTGAAGTCCATAACCAGTAAGAGAATGTGAGATTAGGATCAGATGCTATCTGTGGCGTAATGTTACAACTGAGCAAGGGGGATTCTTTCTTCTTTAGTTGGACAAGGTAGTTCTCTAGATTATAATCTTAATAATTACTTGCAAATTCTCAAGAAATATTTGTTCTGCAACTATAACCAACATGGTCAGACCGACTCGAGTGTATAGCTTGCAATATGACGCCAATTCAATTCTTGAATTGGCTGTTTCATGCCATTTGAAATTTTTACATAACACACTGAACAGTATGCATAGATGTGTGTTGCTCTACTGCTTTTCTAAAACGATACAATGTCGATCTTTTTTTTTGCATAGATCTAGATCTCGATCTCTGCTAGCATACAATTTACTTGGCTGCTGTTTAAGCCTACCATATCTTAATCTTAATTATGAATACAGTAGTAGTTAGAGTACTTCAAAGATGTGTGACTGAGATATTGGAAGATTTGTTAAAAAAAATATTGAAAACAAATACTATTTCTTAAGGGAAAAGATATTTAGGGCTCACCTATGGACTATCTGATCATCAATATATTCCTCTGAGTCATGATGTTCGTGATACCGTTGATGAGATAGAGAGGAGGAATGGACGAAGAGTTGAGAGAGTACGACAAAATGATGCATCTTGCTCGAACTGGGTCTAGAGGAGGGGATGCGTCTTATTTCGCCCCGCACGCCGGCTATAGATCAAGTAGCCGAATTTATTTCATACATATTGCAACGCACGGGTTCTTTTGCTAAAACATTAACTTTTATACCATATTATGAACGTTTATTAAAAATGGATATAAAAATGATGAACAATGACACATAAAGCAGGTTAAGTCTTTTTTTCGCCCGGTGCAAAGCACGGGCATTTGTAATAGTACCCAACTAACTACGCAAGAGAAATAATGGCTTGAGACGCGGTTTGAGTAATTAAGCAACATGATTAGATTCAGAATCAAAACATATACACAAAGACTTGGTGTGTAAGTCTTCAAATACATCTACGTATAGGCTGTAGCCGAGCTTGTACATGTGCTAGTCGGTCGAGCTGGATTTGATTGCGTCCGACCACAAGCCTCACACGTGCTTTCAATGAAGCAACAACCAAAGACTTGGTGTAGCTGCTTATACCTCAGTATTGGATGTTCACATTGTCAAAAACAATTGAATGCATGCATGTGAGTGTGACTCATGAATTCCTGGTGAATGACCATGTGATATCTTCTATAGTCAGTTGGAAAAATAATTCCAATCACCGGCTAGTCTCCAGGTCAATGTAATTTATATACTTCATTGCTTCCTTTTTTTGACTAGCTACTTTCACCCACCAGTCCATCAGTTTCTTTTTTGCCTAGTTAAACACATGGCATGACTGTTGCCATCACCATTTCATGTGTCACTTTATTTTGCCTAGTTAACGATGGTTTGCACTCAAAAAACATTTGCGACTACCCGAGAGAAAAAAACTAGGACAACTTCCTTTGCTGGGAGGAGACCAGTTGACACCTCTTTGTCGAGTGCACCAATATAATGGAGTCAGCAAGCTCTTTCCCGAGCTGTTTTTGAACATTACCGAGTGCTGTGGGTACTAGGCAAGTGTGGTGTTTCCAGTTGTGACAATGACAGTGAAATGGAAGCCCTGAGTGTGGGTCTAAAGTCTAAACTGCAACGGATGTTGCATCTGAGGATGTCATACTTCGTACAAACAAAAAGCCCATATTTCAGAAACAGATAGAAGGATTTCTAGTCGACGCATGGTAATACCGTCCATGGAGTATTACCATTCATTATAACTAACTATTGCCATCGGTCGTATGATGACTTGTTGGTACACAGTTCTTAATACTTTAGTTGTACTGAAAATTACTGCTGCCAAATAGTTGCATTAACCACGCCACAGATCTACGCACCCTCTCCTTCTCAAAAATATAATGTTGAAACACATGAACATTTTTTTAGATGTCATGTACTTTTTATGAATGGTAGGAACATTATTTTCAATTTTGTGAAGACTTTCTTACATTTTATGGATAATTGTTTTCAAATCAAACATATTTATTGACACTCTCGAGCATTTTTAAAAAACTGTTTAAAATCATATTTTTAGTAACATTTTCAAATCGTTGCACACACATTAGTTGGACGCACTACATACATTTTCTTAAATTTTAAATTTGATATTTTTAATTTAAGAATTATAAATAGAAAAATGAAATGAATGAAGAGACAAATATAACACCTGTACGTCCCTAGTTCTCGGTGGAGGTGCTTTTCTTATGGCCGTCATTGTCTTACACAAGGATGTTCCAAGGGAGTGTCTTGCCGTGGGGATTCAAGCAGCCGCTCTTCCCGCTAGAGAAGCTGAAGAACCCGTGGGAGCACACAACCTTCTCGTTCCATGGGCGGGCCTATTAGGCCGACCTCGGACAAGGCCTCCTCTTGTGTGACTCCGGCGACGTTTTCTCTAGCCGCCACAAGGTGCTTTCAGCATCGTCCCGTTGCCGCCAGAGTGTCGGGTTTGTTAGCTCGGCAGCAAGATCGATCACAAGGGGAACCGGGCTATGAGTTGCTGCCACGGCACGGTACATGGTGGTGGTGACTCCACCAGGCTTATCTGCATCGGCAAGGGGCGTGGCTTTTCTACTCTCGGGTGTACTACACCCAAGTTCAAAAAAAAAAAAAAAGGGGACGAAACAAACTCAGAAAAATCTGAAACTTTGAACAACCAAACTTTATCAAATGTTCGAGCTTCCTGCCAAATTTCAGCCAAAAATAACATCAAATGAGCTCTCACGAAAAAAGACAAAATCAATGTTCCAAATTTTCTGCACTGTTTGTGCAGGGATTTTATTTTTTTCCGTGCGAGCTCATCGGATGTTGTTTTCGCTAATATTTTGCAAGAATCTCAAACATTTGACTAAGTTTGTTGTCTCGAAACATCAGATTTTTTGTATTTTGTTTGACAATGTTTTTTCAACTTTTTCAAACTCGGATGTAGTACACCCGAGAGTACTCACACCTTTCCATTTGAGGCATGCGATGTGTGTGGAGAGTTTGAGTGACCCGGGGACATGGCAGTGATGTCATGGGCCCTAGACCTGGCCATCGTGTGGTGCCAGAGAGACGGCGGTGCTGAGGAGCTCCACGTGGCGAGCCTATGGGAGATGGAGAGCTTCAAGACGGCGGGGCTGCCGAGGGTGCAGCCGATCCTCCCAATTCTGATCGCACAAAAGGACGGCGGCGGTGCCGTGCTCTACTTCACCTTCAAGATGGGGGAATCCATGCCGGCGCACCCTTGCCTCCTCAACATGCACAACCTTACTTTGCGGCCGCCCCCCGGCTTGCTCGACTTGTGGAGGCCTACTATTCTCTGTTGTAATTTTTTCGAACACGTCGAGTTTGCCACCATGCCCGACAACACCGAGGAGGAAGAAATTGATGTGCTCGCGAGCAAGAGACGGAGAAGACGGAGGAAGAGGAAGATGATGAACATTTGTCTTTAGTTCCTCCAGGAAGCATGCCGAAGTTGGATTGACATATACACCTTGTTTATTTGTCAAGGACTCGAGATGCACACGCAATTCATACTTGTTAAGGATCAAAGCATATGCACAATTTGTGAAACAACAATCATTTGAGAAACAACAATTCATTAATTCAGGAAACTTTACATTATTAAAGTCAATACAATAAGCAATCGAAATTTCAATACAATTATAGACCTGTGCAATGAAAGAAATCACATGGTAAAATACAGACGAGGGAAACAATCGTATTTTTAAAAATACAGACACTGCAGCTTACGAAATCGACGAAGTAATGCAGAAGGGACAACAATTATTCGATAAGCGGAAGGTAGAACTACTTTCGAAATCAATCAGCCACACCTGCGGCCTGGGTTGCACCAGACGCAATAGACACAATAGACGGTGCAATACCCACAGGGCCGGGGCGTGCAATTCGTTGTTGGCTGTGGTGGGACTACGGTCGTCCGGTGTTGGACGCAGGCGGGATGGACTTGGAAGTCGCAGCCAGCGCAACCATAGTGTGCACCGCACACGTTTGAGTTACAAGCATTGCAGATGATCTGGACACCTAAAGGGCAGCGCGGCTGATACTTGAGCGGGTGACCATGGCAGGGGAAGTTGTAGGTGGCGCAGGAGAGATGCAGGTCGAAATCGCAGCCGTGGCAGCGGTAGCGGGCACCCCTTCCACCACGGCCACAACCGTCACAGGTGAAGTCTCCGTGCTCATGGCGGACAAGCGGGCACCCATGGCTGTGGTGGTGGATCGTCATGCTCGATGGATGTTTGCTTCCTGTGTTC